>NC_139459.1:389172500-390422500 GCF_057233095.1 Heloderma suspectum
GACTGTCATGGGCTCCGCAGGGATGCATATGGGTTCCCGGAGTTAACCGAGATAGGGTGACTGGTCTCTCGGCTGTCTGCTGTGGCGGCAAATGGCGGACGTTGTAGCGGCCACCATTTGCGTCCTTCCAGGCTGCCGTGATAGGGTTCCAGCTGCGGCCGGAACTCAGGAGGATTCTGGGGGAAGGGACGGAGCAGCTCCCCCCCACTGCAGATGCCCCAGTGCAGAACCAGGTAAGTGTTTCGTACATCCATAGCAGAGACAAGGGGCAGACTGTAAGAAGTAACACAATGCCAAGTTGGGGCAATACACATTGGAGCCAGAATCAAGTGAGATTTTGTGAGGAGACTCCCATCCTCCCCATCTGTTCTGGGGAGCCATAGAGGGATATTCTGAAAGCATTCTGGTTCAGGGTTGATCCCTGCAGAATTCTACATTAACAGACCTGAATCTTCCTAAAAAGCAAAGGGTTGGAGTAAAATAATGCCCCCCCCCCTTTCACACGCATCTCATGCAGTTGTAGGAAGGGTGGGTGATGACCCCACTTGCTGATAAGACCCTTCCAAGACAATTTAGCATCCATGCAATCTGAAAGAGCAAAATATCGCCCACATCTGAAGATAGGGATGTACTGAAGTCCCTTACATTTTCGCGGATGTGATTCACGGTTGGTGGGGGGGAGCTCTGTCCCTCTCCCTGGAATCCTCGATGGGGGGGTAGGCGATCCGGTACTGCCCCTGGAATCCTGCCCGGCCAGTTTCGCTCTGCAGCGGCTCCGCGGAGCAGCCAGCCAGAGCGGTGCGCAGCCGGAGTTCCAGCCACGGACGGGCTGCTGCGGATGCAAATGGCGGCCGCCATAGCCGCCGCCATTTGCGTCCAGCCAGGCTGCCATGATAGGCTACATAAGTATTTATGTAGCCTATCACTCCAGGTCAAAAAAACTCAAAACAAAACAGTGTACGCAAATGGCTGCAGCTATGGCGGCTGCCATTTGGGTTCTCTCTTTTTTGCCATTTTAGCCTACGTAAATAATTATGTAGGCTGTCACGGCGAAAAAAAGGGGAACGCAAGTAGCGTAGTGGGCACTATTTGCATTTCTTTTTTTTTTACTGTAATAGCTGACGTAAATATTTACGTAGGCTAACATGGAGGGGGGGGGAAAGAAACACAAATGGCACCCACTACGCCATTTGCATTCCCCTTTCCCTTGCCGTAATAGCCTACGTAAATATTTACGAAAGCTAAAACAGCGAAAAATAGGGAACACAAATGGCAGCCGCCATAGCCGCCGCCATTTGCGTACACTTTTTTTTCTTGGCTTGCCATGATAGGTTACGTAAATACTTACGTAGACTATCACAGCAGCTTCACAGGATGCAAATGGAGGCCGCTACGGTGGCCCCCATTTGCATCCACTGCAGCCCGTCCACGGCCGGACCGCTGGCTGCCGATGGCCCTGGCCGGCAGCTCCGCAGAGCCGACGTGGAGGGGATCCGGGCGACGGGGGATTCCGGGGGGAGGGACGGAGCGTCTCCCCCCCAGCATGAATCGAAGCTGCGAAAAGGTAAGTGACTTTCTTACATCCCTACTATCTCCCCTATCCCATTTATATAGCAGATAATCTGGCTTGGATTTATTTAGGGATGGCGGAGAATTTCTCCCCGAAACTTCGGGGGGCCGAGCGCCAACGTGTTCGGCCCCCCGAACAAATTTCGGGGAGAAATCCTCCGCACCCCCCCGCACCCCCCCCCCAGGACGGGACTTACCTTCCCTGAATGTCCCTCCCGGCAGCGGGTCCAGCTGGCGGTTCGTCCGGTGTTCGAGCGGGGCGGGAGCGGCAGCTGGTCTTTCGACCGGCTGCCGCCCCCGCCATTGCAATGAAAGAAAAAAAAAACACGTCCCCTGATAGGCTACGTGACGATTCACGTAGCCTATCACGGCAAGATTTGCAAAGTCAGCTGTGATAGGCTACGTGAATCGTCACGTAGCCTATCACGGGTGACTTTAAAAAAAAAAAAAAAGCACGTACACGAATGGCGGCCCCCACAGGGAGCCGCCATTCCCCTTCCTTATTTGGTCGCTGTAGTCTATGTCAATGTTTACGTAGACTACGGCGAAAATAAGGACAACGCAAATAGCATTGCCCTTATTTTCGCCGTAGTCTACGTAAACATTTACGTAGACTACAGCAACTAAATAAGGAACGCGAATGGCGGCTCCCTATGGGGGCCGCCATTCGCGTACGTGCTTTTTTTTTTTTTAAAGTCACCCGTGATAGGCTACGTGACGATTCACGTAGCCTATCACGGCTGACTTTCCAGATCTAGCCGTGATAGGCTACGTGAATCGTCACGTAGCCTATCAGGGGACATTTTTTTTTTTTTTTTTACTTTCGTGTTCGCGGCCGGGCGAGGCGGGAATCCTCCTCCCCGGCCTGAATTTCGGCCGGGCGAGGCGGGAAGCCTCCCCCCCCCGGCCTGAACTTCGCGGGGGGAGCAGCGAAGCGCTCCCCCCCACCGCGAACAAGCTGCGAGAAAAGGTAAGTGACTTTCGTGCACCCCTAGATTTATTGCTGGTCCCTGGCCTCCCACCCCCAACCATTTGCAGAATGCCATCATCCTATTCAGATGGAGCAAATTGGGAGCAATAGCACAGGAAGACAGATGTTCCTCTAAACTCGAGAAGTAAAGAGGTCAGAGAGGAGACTTGGATGTGCCAGGTGGGCCTTCCTCTGAAGGCAATGGAGAGAGGTCTGGTGACCCCTCAGTTGACAACTGGGGCAGGGTGGAGAGACAGCACCACACCTGTTTTAAAAGAGATTCCTTGCCTAACACTCAGCTTCAAAGTGCAGATTAAGGTGCTGATCCATTTGAAGCCCTCTAAGATCAGGGTAGCAAAAATTAGGGCCATGCACAGCCCACCCAACCTAATTCAGAGCTCAGTTTAGAAGACTCCAATCGGCCTGAACTCACCTCACCCGCCCCTGAAGCTGGTTGACCCACTTCTCCAGTTCTGAAGCAACATCTAGAGACACGAAGCAGAAGGGGGGGAAACCCACACTGAAAGTGACCCCCCCACTTCCAATGCCACCGCCACAGAACCCCCACTCCTTACCTGGATCTGTCGGGAGTAGGGATGGATGAAAGGGACTTATCTTGTCACGCTGCTTGCTTTGCAGTGGGGGGGAGGCGCTTCGCTTCTCCCCCCGAAGTCCAGGCAAGAGGGGGAAGCGCCCCGCTGAGCCCAGCCGAACTTCAGGCTGGGGGGATGCGCCCCATCCCTCGCCGCCGAAATTCAGGCTGGCGAGGAGCGCCCCGTATACCCGGCCGCGAAAAAAAAAGGAAAGTAGAAAAACACACACAACCGTGATAGGCTATGTAACGATTTGCGAAGCCTATCACGGCTAGAATTCCAAAGTCAGACGTGATAGGCACCACGTTTTGTGGTGTGGCAACATCCCTGGAGATGTTAGTCTGCCATGAGTCTCAAGCAGGAAGTCCTTTCTGTTTCAAGAGGCCTTTCTATTATTTGAATGGGATTTTCATGTTGTGATCCTTTTGTGTTGAATTGTTGGTTTTTACGTAGTGCTTTTATTCATTCAATTCGATGTATTCTGTGTGTTGGTACTAGGGATGTATGATACTCCCCTTACTTGGTTCCGCTGGGTTCCGCTGGAGGTGGAGGCCCTCCTCCCAGAATCCTGGCCAGCCAGCTCTGCTCCGCGGAGCCATCTGCTGGCTGCTCCAGCAGCCGGAAATCTGGCTGCTTGCTAGCAGGGACGCAAACGGCGGCGGCCATAGCCGTTTGCTTCCCTGTAGTCAGCTGTGATAGGCTACATAAAAACTAACATAGCCTATCACGTCTTGTAAAAAAAGGGGATCCGGGTGTGGCAGGGGGGTGGCAGGCCGATCCTCCACAGATTTTGGGGGGCCGAATGCAATAGCATTTGGCCTCACCAAGATCCGTGGCGGAATTCTCTGCCATCCCTAGTTGGTACAGTGGAGACTGATAGCTCTGATTATGGCGGGGCTGTGGATCCCTTCTGGGTTTTAGTCAGAACCATCCAGAACTATACAACAGCAATCCAAGGTACTGAACTTATTTGGGGGATATAAATCCATCAGGTACCCCGCTCCTTAAAATGCCTTTCCGTCTCCAGCTGGGCCATGAGGCCTCCGATCCTCCCTTTGCCTTCTGCCCTGCCACTGAAAATCAAAAGAGGAAGAGGAGAGGGCCTTTCCAATGGTGGTGCCTATCCTCCCGCAAAAAGCTCATCTCCCTCCCCCATTGTTCACTGTCATTGCATGCACATGTCTTGAAGCTTGTCCTTTTATTGCTGTTGCTTGTAATTTCAGTTATTCTGGGATTGTCTTTTAGTTTATTTCATTGTCGTACCTTTTCCCCTCCAGTTAGTATATTGGCTTGAGTACTTATATTGTATAGGTGGCATAAACATTTTGAAACAAACAGACCAAAAACGTCCATGCCATGTTGTGATGCATAAATAGTGCTTCCCTGAAACAAAGACCTGGGATCCCTTCTACTGCATTTAGGGTCACAAGCACTAGAAACCCTGTTTGGTCCTGTCTAAATTGGAGGACTCATTTCCATAGGCACAAATATTCATAACACTGTTTTCCTGGATGCTCCTTCTCTTTGTTGCTAGACAGTGCCTCATTCCAGATGCACTGAGAGCTGTCGTCGTGGATACTACAAGGAGGTCCAAGAAGGAGAGCCACCATGCTGCTATGCTTGCGCTCCATGTGCGGAAGGAACCATCTCCATTCAGGAAGGTAGGCAAGATCAGAAGAATGGGAGTTCCCTAGGGCAACTCCTTGAATATGCCGAATAGTCCTCACAGCCCTATTTTACTTCTCTCTTTTTTTCTCATAAACACCTGTAGCAAAACATTCCATGAGTAGGTAAGAGGAGAAGGCTTCCTAAATGAATGTTGCTCCTAGTGTAAATCATCATGGGAATCCCTTATGGTCATGGGCCATTCACTACTGCTCAGCCTGAAATACCTCATGATGCTAGGGATGTACGATGTCCCTTGCTCTGCTGAGGGGCATCCGTGGTGGAGGGGAGATGCTCCTTCCCTCAATGGGGGGGAGGCGCTCAGCCCCTCCCCCCGGAATCTTGCCCGCCTGGCTCCACTCCACAGCCAAGCCAGCTCCGGCCAACTCTGGCAACCAGCAACCGGACATCCAGCCGCTCGGCAGCCTGTAGGGACGCAAATGGCGGCTGTTGTAGGTGCCGCCATTTGCGTCCCTGTATTGAGCCGTGACAGGCTACAAAAATATTTACGTCGCCGATCACGACAGGGGGAAAGTATCACGGCTTGAAGAGGAGGTAGCGAATGGCTGACGCAGGATGACAGACATTCGCAAAGCTGCACGGACGGGAGCAGGTAAGTGCTCCATTTCGCACACCTTTTGAGGGGTGGGGGGGCGGGGGCTTCGTTCCGTGATGGATTTCGGGGGGCCGAATGCACTGGCATTCTTCTAGTATGATACTTTGTGGAATTCTCTGACATCCCTACATAATGCCCTTCTAGTACATGGCGTCATTTTAATGAAGACTTGTCCCATTCGACTGAATGCTAATTTTAATTGTTATTACTTGCTCTTCTACAAGGTTTTATTCTTCTGGTCTGTAAATCGTTGTGATCATTGCTGTGATGTGCAGTCTCAAAAACATTTTAATTAACACATTAAATATATATACACCTTTGGAACAGATGCTAAAGACTTTTGGAACTCTGACCCCTACTTGGCTTCAGTCTATTTTTAATCTCCACCATTAATCCCATGAAGTGAGTGGAAAGAAAAGATGATGGGAGTGAATCTCTGGTGTGCAAAGCAGTGGGGAAGCTTAGTGCACACTGTTCCTGGTACAAATCATGCTCCCCCCCAAAAAAACCACTCTGCTTTTTCCATGATTGGGGCAGGGCAGCATGAACAGACATGGTGGGCCTTTCTCCATTATCCACAAAGAATTGTCTGCACTGTGCTGTGATCCTGTGGTAGGAAAGCAGAGGGTCCCTGACAGAAAAGGGGATGTGAAAATGGTGCCGAAAGCTGATTCAATCTTCTGTTTTTTTAAAACCTCTTTAGTAAAACTTGATTAAAAAATAAGAAAGCTTTATCGAAGTTTCCTACTCCAGATTTCACACGTAACCAGGAGTCCTTTGAGCACCGTCTTGTGGTAGAAAGGTCGGGCATAAGTTGAGTAAATACATAAATCACAAGCCACTCAGCTACCAGGTAGCTTTACATGCCTTACAGGGATATTATGAAGATAAGAACAGGATAACCTCACAGACACTCCCTTACCCTGAACAACGTTAGGATTAATACCCTCACTTTTCCATATTTAGACCAGGTAGGGAGCTGTGTGTATTCCAAGTCAGCCCATCAATCCGTCTAGATCATTCTTCTCTGTACTTATCTGATTGACAACCACTCTGTAATGCCCAGCAGAGATATTACGGTACCTTTCCTGGCCCTGCTACTACTAAGGTCCTTGCCTGGTGATGAGGCCATAGACTGGTCTGGTCACAAAACAGGTCCTCTGTGAGGGAATGTTTGTCTCTCTCCCTGCCCAACTGCACATTTTTTCTGGAGGTACAGTTGATGTGAATCCTGCTGAACTCACTCTCCGTCTTCTCAGATGCCGACCATTGCATGAAGTGTCCGGAAGATCAGCATCCAAACAAGGACAGAGATCAATGTGTCCCCAAGGAGATAACCTTCCTCTCCTATGAAGAACCTTTGGGCACTGTCCTGATTTCCTTTAGTCTATTCTTGTCCTTATCCACGGGCTTCGTATTAGGGATCTTCATGAAATACCAAGAAACTCCAATAATCAAGGCCAACAACCGAGACCTATCCTACATTCTCCTCATCTTCATCATGCTTTCCTTCTTGTCCTCCTTCCTGTTCATAGGGCGGCCAAGGAAAGTGACTTGCCTTCTCCGTCAAACAGTCTTCAGCATAATCTTTTCAGTTGCCGTTTCTTCGGTGTTGGCCAAAACCATCATGGTGGTGTTGGCTTTCCTGGCCACCAAACCAGGGAACAGAGTGAAGAGATGGCTAGGGAAGAGTCTTGCAAACTCCATTGTCAGTTCTTGTTCTGGTGTCCAAGTTGTCATCTGCACCATCTGGCTGGGGGGCTCTGCCCCATTCCCTGACTCTGACATGCATTCCCAGCCTGGACAGAACATCCTGCAGTGCAACGAAGGATCTGTTGTCTTCTTTTATACTGCCCTTGGGTACATGGGCTTCTTGGCTGCCATCTGCTTCACGGTGGCTTTCCTGGCCAGGAAGCTGCCCGGGGCCTTCAATGAAGCCAAACTGATCACCTTCAGCATGCTGGTCTTCTGCAGTGTTTGGCTGTCCTTTGTGCCCTCCTACCTGAGCACCAAGGGGAAATACATGGTGGCCGTGCAGGTCTTCTCCATCTTGGCCTCCAGTGCTGGGCTGTTGGGCTGCATCTTTCTTCCCAAGTGCTACATCATTTTACTGAGACCTGATCTGAATACGAAGGAGCATATCATGTTCAAAACAAACTAGGGCATCTGATCCATAGAAATAGAGTTGTGGGAGAATATTTGGCATAGGTTTGGAGGACATACAAGTTTGGTGAGATCTGAGTTAACAGAGCCTTTTGATGTGTTTATCGCTTCAGTTGCACAGTTTCGGTGTTTCCGTTACAGGACACAGGCAAAGCTGAGCCTTGGGGCTATCACTCTGCCAGTGACCGCCATACACACCAGAGGTAGTGTTGAGGCTGGAACTATACCATACTGACATTGTCCAAGTAATGCCTCTGTTGAAGGTGTGGCCCTTAACAGCTGCAGTGTACCAGTATTTTGCAGCTTGCGTGCACATGGAAAGCCCTGAATACAAGACATTAAATGGATGTTTGTTACTGGCATTAGTATATTCTGCTTGCTCTGCTTGCTATGACAGTTTCATGCACTTGTTGTCATTAAGAATTATTCTCAAAGAATGCAGGAGTTTAATTCGGTACTTCCATTTCCTTGCTTCTCATTGTCATCTATGGTCGTCACACATTTACTGCACAGAAATGATGTTTTCGATTGAAGGGAATTGGTTTTTTTGAAGGGGAGAGTCTCCCAAACAGAGAGATATTACATGGGATAGCGTTGTGCTCAGTTTTTGGGCCTGGGTGATTTAAACTTTAGATCATGACATTCTCAGCCTGAGATTTGGGGCTGCTGCCAGTGGAGGCCGGCAGCTCTGATTTCAGTGGAGCTGTGAACCCATCCTGGGTTTCAGACAGAAACCACGTCTGGTGAAAATGTCTGCAAATGGCCAGATGTGTGCTCGTGGTCAATTTGCACAACTTCCCCAGTTCGATTTGTGCAAATATCCCTGGAGCCTGGATCATCCCCACTTTAGTTTGTGGAGGAACGTTTCACAAATCAGGAGATGGGTACAAAGTTTGGGAAATGTGCGGACATTTCACATTCAGTTGCTGCTTGATTTGCATGATTTTCCTGTTCCTGCAGAGTGAGCAGACATCATGAACAGGAAATGTGCCAAGCGGTGATACAAGATTTGGAAGATCCTAGCAGTCTCGAATCTCACTCATTCACCCGTCCCTACCAAAGGCAGCTCCACATACTGGAAGTTACCGCAGCCCAAACAGGGTGTAACTTAGGCATGTGTCACCTTGATCAGATCTGGGATCTCTGGAATGGGTGCAGTTGGTACTCTTGCCTCACTCCTGGCCACTGCCCAAGCCTGCATTCATGATCATGATCTCCAATCCCTGCCCCTTTCCAGCAGTTATTTTTTTAAAAAAACTTTGACAGCCCGGCAGAGAGACTTGTGAGTAGGGATGTTGGACTCTGTAATCTGCAAGAGAACTAAGTGAGTTCAGATTTTTCTGAACCCTACCAGCGAATGGGCTTTTCCCGTGGAGGGTGGATTCTGCAGATTTGGGGAACCATGTTTCTAACCTTCGACTGTTTTGCACTAATTAGGAGGCGTTAAAATGCATATATGGGGGGAATTTGGCCCATGCAAATTTGCAGAAGTTCAGAAACTAAGAAAAATCAGACTCTGAGGACGATGGAATAGAAGGTGCCTGACAATCCGGGAAATGAACAGGTTTTTCACTATCCCTAATTCCCTACCTGGGAGCTGGAGTGGCAATGGTCAGGCCTTTTGCAGGGTGGGGGGGGGTGGAGGGGCTTCGTTCTGCCATGGATTTTGGGGGGCCGAATGCACTGGCATTCGGCCTCACCGAGATCCATGGCGGAATTCTCTGACATCCCTAATCTCCCCCTATTAGTACTTCCAGTGAGCTCATCAGAACTAGGGATGTACGGATTCTGTACCTTCCGTGCTGCTTGACTTCAGCAGTTTGTGGCCAGTGCTCCGTACCGTCATTCACAAGCCCTTGGAATTCTCCTCTTTTTTTCTGCTCCGAAAATCAGGAAGATAAATCCGTACCGACAGCCGTAATTCTGCATAACTTCTGTAAGTAAGGCTATTTTTCATAGATATTTACGTATTTTTCCCCGGCCCTGAGACATGCAGTAATTACTTTCATCCAAAACCCTTCCTCCTCCTCAGGGCTTCCCAAAACAAAGCTGCCCTATGTGTGCCTGAGCGATGCACTCTTTGTTTAAAGCAACGCTGTTTGAAAGAAAGAAAGAAAGAAAGAAAGAAAGAAAGAAAGAAAGAACCTTTTAAAATGACCATGCCATTCTGGAGCTCTGCACGAGGTATTATTCTCCCTGCTAAGCTTTATATTTCCACATCCAGTGTTGTTGTTGATGTTGTGAGGCTAAAATGGAGAGGAGAACCAACCTTGTGCATGTCTACTCAGAAGTAAGGCTTATTGAGTTCAATGCGACTTACTCCTACACATGTCAGCACCCCACTTGCCCCCAGCTCAGCTTTGTATTTCCACATCCAGCTCATGATCAAACCTCCTGTTAGTTATCTCACTGACTGGGTGACTTTGGGCTGGACTCTAACTACTACACCATACTTCTGTTATGAAACTCAAGAAGAAAAAGAGACAGTATAATGGAAAGTTCTTTCTGAAGCAGTCACACTTGTACAAATGCAGCATGAAGGGAAAGATCAGCAACCTTCTCTTTGTTTGAATAAAAAGCACACTCTGCACATGCTCAGAGAATGGACAAAATGAGGAATTTGAGGAATATTAGAAGAATCATGGAATATGAAGAACGATATTCTTCCATTCTGTTTGTGCATGCGAAATCTCCCTCAATCCAGCTGTTCCCTGGAACCCCTCCCCCCTTCACCCAAGGGTCTTCTGAGATCCTGACCTCGGGGTGCTGTTCCGCAGAGGATTCCGGGGCACGGACTGAAGGGAATTCGATCCCATTTCAGTCTGTGGTGGAATTCTCTGACATCCCTAATATATTCCACGAATTACTAACATGCTTAGACATCAAAAACGTTTTCGTAACAGCAACCAGTAGGTGAACCATGAGTCCCAGCACAACTCATGCTGCTGGGCAGCCACTAGAGAAGGAGCTTTACACTTCAGCCTGGTTGGTTCCACCCCACCTCAATCAGCCTGCATCTGCAGGCAGCCCCTCGGCCTTTTGACAACAGCCAAGCTCTGCCCGCCTTGCACCCGTCAATATCTGAAACCAGCCCAGGCATGGGAGGCAGGCTGTGCCTTTCAGCCTGCATCCTGCGACCAACATCGACAGTTTCCCTATCGGCAACGGCCTTAAGGTTTGTGAGCACTGCAACGCCTGGCTTTTCAATGCTGAATCATCACCTCCTAGCTGCCACAGCAGAAAGTTTTCACTACCCCCACTCGAAGGTCCGGATTTCACCCGCAACACTAACACTGATGGCTGCTTTCCGGACAAGCAATTCATGAAGGGCGTTCGGGCCTCTAGGCTGGGCTTCCTGGTCTGCACCACTCAAGACTGCACAGCCGCAAGGCCCCAGCGCACTTGTGTTCGGGGTGCAAGGCTCAGTTCAGCCTCTGATGAGCACTTTGCGGTCAGATGAGCCTCCAAGCTATGGCCAGCTGTGCATCCTGGACACCGAGGAGGCCACTATGGCTTTCCTGGACTGAGCAGAGAACAGCACTGGGCTACACCTTGCTGGAGACACTCACTAACTGATACTCAATGTTTGCCCATGCGCTACTGAGTACCGGCAGGTGGGTGAAATCCTCGAGCACGAGGATGCTGCTGCACTTGCTGCTGGGCATGCACCAATGCACGTACCTCTGTGCTTCCATCGCGACTGCAGAATGATGAACACTGTGGCTCACTCTGGATGCGATAATGTCTCCGGGGTCTCTTGAATTGCTTCTGTGTGGACCAGCTCAGATGGCTTTCCTTTGGCTAATCGTTGTTTGGTAGTGTGCCCTCAGGGTTGAGAGTGCTTCACAGTCTCCTATATGGAGATGCTGATGCTAGGAAAAGTGGAAGGCAAGAGGAAGAGGGGCCGACCAAGGGCAAGATGGATGGATGATATTCTGGAAGTGACGGACTTGACCTTGGGGGAGCTGGGGGTAGGGATGTACGAAACTCACCTTTTCGACGGGGCAATTCGCGGTGAGGGGGAGGCACACTGCACCTCCCACCGAAATCCTGACCCGGGCGACTCCACTTCGCGGAGATTCCGCAGAGCTGCCGGCTGGCCTGCCTGCAGCTGGAAATCGGGCCGCTGGGAAGCCTTCTGAAAAAAAAAACAACCCGAGTACGCAAATGGCGGCAGCTACAGCCGCCGCCATTTGTGTTCCCTTTTTTTCACTGTTTTAGCCTTTGTAAATATTTACGTAACCTATTACGGTGGGGAAAAAAGTGGAACGCAAATAGCGTAGTGGGCGCCATATGCATTCCTTTTCTCCCATGCCGTTTTAGCCTACGTGAATATTTACGTAAGCTATTACAGCAGGGAAAAGAAGGAAGGCAAATGGCAGCCGCCATAGCAGCCGCCATTTGAGTACGTGGGTTTGGGGTTTTTTTGCTTGCCGTGATAGGCTACCTAAATACTTACGTAGCCTATCACAGCAAAGTGCAGGATGGAAATGGCAGCCGCAGCAGCTGGTTCAAAGTCAAGCCTCCGCAGCCACCAGAACCCCAGGTAAGTTTCATTCTGGGGGGATTCTGCAGGACGGTGGGGGGTGGGAGGCCGTTCCACCACGGATTTCTGGGGGCCGAATGCCAGTGCATTCAGCCTCACTGAAATCCATGGCGGAATTTATTTATTTATTTATTGCATTTATATCCCGCCTTTTTTCCTCTTGCTAGGAACCCAAGGCGGCGTACATAATCCTCCTCCTCTCCCTTTTATCCTCACAACAACAACCCTGTGAGGTAGGTTGGGCTGAGAGTCTGTGACTGGCCCAAAGTCACCCAGTGAGCTTCCATGGCTAAGTGGGGACTAGAACCCGGATCTCTGGGCTCCCAGTCCAACACTCTAGCCAATACACCACACTGAAATCTCCACCATCCCTAAGTGGGGGTGGTGATGGCTGACAGGAAGCTCTGGCGTGGGCTGGTCCATGATGTCACGAAGAGTTGGAAGCGACTGACCGAATAAACAACAAAATCCTGGCTAATCCAGCACAAGGAGTGCAACTGGGAGTGTTGCAAAGGGAGCAAGGCTGGGAAATTCCCCCAAGTAGTATGCACCTTCGTGCGCATAAGGAATGGGGAAGATGTGGCCCTCCTGATGGTCTCGGACTGCAACTCCCATCGTTTTTCCCCATGGGCTAGGCCAGTTCGGGCTGCTGAATGTGCAGTCCAGTGCTATCTGGAGGGCCACACGTTCCCAATCACTGGTATACATCCTAACCTACTCTGCTGGATAGTCACCTTGCTGTGGTGAGTGGGCTTGTGTGTTCCAATGGACCCTGTGAGTGAAGCCGTCGGGAGTTCTGTACTCCCAGCAGGGTCACCCATGGCGGCAAGGTCAAGGGCGAGGAGCCAGACAAAAAATGATCCAAGCAAGTCCTCAACAGCAGAACAGGCGGAAGATATCAAGGTGTACAGTCAGGGCCAGAAATATTGGAACAAGGATAACTGTTTTGGCAGTTGGCCTCTGTATGCCACTGGCTGTACTTCCTGAATGCTTTTTTTTTGTCAAAAAAAGCCCTTTTTCTGTCAAACCCTTGAATTACAGCTGAAAGTCCTGGCTTCGCTCCCATCTGGGTGTGTTTCCTTTCAACTTCAATGTGGTGGTGTACAGAGGCCAACAGCCAAAACAGTTATCCTTGTTCCAATATTTCTGCCCTGACTGTATGTTACAATGGCTGAGAAGGCGGATGAAGGCTGCAGCAGATAATGGACCACCAATTGTCACGATATCCATGACATTGGATTAGAGCCATTTCTGTGAAGACTTTGTGTTGATCACTGTGCACTGATCTCCACACAAAAAAACACATTTACGCACAGGCGTCTTCTAATCTAAACCCAACCAACCAAAAGTCCCATGGCAATTGGCAAATGGCACCGGGGGCAGGACTGTGAAATCCAGCAGACCCTAGTCATGGAATGGCACATGGGCAGCGGATACAGATTCAGTCGTGCTGACTCAAGGACAGAGGCAGTTGAGTAGTTCGGCAGCTGTATCCATGCCTCAGCAGTCCTATTCAGGATCCACTCTGCTCACCCGGTATGGGGAGGGGGCTAGAAACGGTGCCCTAAACATCGTCTGCCTCATCTTCTCCCTGACTGGATTACCGCATCCAGTGGGGTCACCACTTAGCTGTTGCAAAAGACAAATGAACTTTGGAACATGGAATATGCGGACACTGCTGGACAATACACATAGTGAACACCCTGAATGCAGGACTGCCATCATTGCAAGAGAGCTGAGTGTCAAGGGCTCCTTGGAGGCAAAATAATGTAGCCAAGAAAGTCCAAACAGGTTAGGTCAAATGCACATTTCTCCAGCTTGGCATAAAGATGGTTCTCGCGGAGGTGCTGGAGGATGGCGGAGACATGACACTGATGGGTGTGGGTGTCCTCAGAAAATATAAGTAAATCATCAAGATACACAATGAGGAAAGTGTCCAAATAGTCCCGGAAGATGGCATTCATAAAACACGAAAAAGTGGGGTGGGTGGGCGAGCCCCAAAGGCATCACTAGGTCTTCATACACTCCATATCGGGTCCTGAAAGAGGTCTTCCATTCATCCCCCTCCCGGATGTGAATGAGATTGTACGCGCTACTCAGGTCCAACTTGTGAAAATCTTCGCTCGCCCCAGGCGCTCCAGCATCTCAGGTATGAGTGGGAGGGGGTACTTGTCAGGGATGGAGACCGAATTTAGATTTCTGAAATCATGCACCGGGCGGAGATCTCCAGATCATTTGGCCACAAAGAAGGTAGGAGTGCAGGCGGGGGAGGAAGACGGGCGAATGAAGCCACATTTGAGATTCTTATCCAAAAACTCCCGCAGAGCTCGAAGTTCCAGCTCCGACAGTAGGGAGAGGCAAACTCCACTTGCTGAAGCCCCCAAGAAATCTGAGGGTTGTGCTTAGAGAGCCAGGAAACACGCAGCACGATTGGGTATAAAGGAACCTTGGCCAAGTGAAACTGAATCTATTCAACGTGGGACTGGGCACGCAAAGTGAGTGGAGCCGTAATCTGGGTCACCACGCCCGAAGCGAGAGGATGCCTATTGATGGTCTCCACTGCCAAAGGGGCAAGAAGGGGCAGGGTAGGAATCTTGTGGAAGAGGGCAAAGGTCTCATCCATGAAACTGGCCATAGCCCCCGAGTCCACTAAAGCTAGGGCCTCCACCCCAACCCACTGGGAGGAGTGGAGGTGAACATGCAACAGCAGATGGGAGAGTGGAGGGGTTGGGGAAGGCACCCACCTGGTGGGGAACTGACCCCCACACTGGAGGCCCCCAACAAGCTTGGGGTGCAGTCTAGTCAGACCTTGGGATGAGGAGGAGGAGGGGGAAAGAGAGGAGGGGGAGGCAGTGGAGCTGTGGATTTAACTCGGCAGGTCTTGGCGAAATGCCCCAGCTTTCCACATCGAAAACATCGGCGCTCAGCTCGCCGGCGCTCAAGTTCCTCTGGTGGCAGTGGGGCTCGGGTAGCTCCCAGCTGCATCGGGGTATCCTCCACACCCAGCACCGGAGTGGGGGGTGGGGGAGGGGGAAGGAAACATGGGGGAATGGGAGGAGGGAAATCCCAGCCCCCGGCGCCCCACCAGGTCTGCTGGCACCCCTCAGCCGACGATCTATCTGAAGGCAGGTCTGGATGAGGTCCTCCAAACAAGGCAGGCTGGGCATGCACGCCAACTCATCTAAAATCTCATCGTTCAAACCATCCAAAAACTGAGCCACCAGCACGGCATCATTCCACTGTAAATCCTGCATCAGCAAGCGAAAGGTTGTCGCGTAGCTGGAAACTGAGTCCTTGCCCTGCCAGAGGCAGTGAATCTCCTGAGAAACCATCTGCATGTGCAGGGGGTCACCGAAAAAATGGGCCATGGCTGTCATGAAACCTCGATAGTCTCCGAGCAGGGGGTCATTAGCGAGCAGGAGCCCCAAAGCCCATCTAGCTGCCATGCCTGACAGTAGTTTAATGATGAAACCCACACGAACCTGTTCCGTCTGGAAATCCTCAGGCCAAAGATGCATGTACAGCTCCGATTGGGCCCTGGAAATCTGAAAAAGTCCTTTCTCAACAGAAAACTTCTCTGGCAAAGCCACCGGGCACTTGCGGCGGGGGGGAATCGAAGGTGGAGGGGGTTGAACCGCAGCCTGTAGATTTTGAATGGCAGCTGTCATTTGAGCCATCTTATCACAGAGCATCTGGTCCTTTTGCACTAGAGCTTGCACCGCCGGGTCCCTGGCACCCTCCAAAAGGCAATAGGAGAAAAGAGAGAGAGAGAAAGAGGAACGGGGACCAAGCTGTCAAGGGCACCTTGGAGGCCTCTCTCAGTCTAATCCAGTAGCCAAGTCCAGACACAGACAAAAGGATTCTTTTCAGTTTTATTCCTCTTTTACAACTTAACGACTCTACTGTTAGCAACTAGATATGAGCAGCAGAGTACCTATGCCCTAAGTTGGAACAGTTGGTCCCTGTTTGAAAGGGAATCATGGGCAGACCCTGAACTTATGGGCTAGGGAGAGTCCCTTGGATCCTCTGGGCGCAACCGTTGTTTGCGCACCAACTGGGCACTACGCCTCTTTTCTGCACCCTCCATTTGGCGCCGCTCTCTGCGTCGGCGTGACGTGTCCAGCAAGTCTGCTTCCCACACTCTGTCACTCCCGGGAATGCTATCTAAGCTAGGAATGCCGGTGGGAGGAATCTCTGTCAGCTGTTGGCCCTGGGAAAGATGAGCGCGCTCTTCTCCCAGGAGCGGCTCCTCTACCTCAGAATCAGAACTACTCTGGGATTCTATGGGTTCAATGTCCACCCTGACACTGAGACATTTTAAGATTGACATAGCAGCACTCCAAAAAACTCGAAGAGCAGGAGAGGGACAACTGAAGGAAGAAAAAGGAGGTTGCACCTTCTTCTGGAAAGGACTGCCTGAACAAGAACAATGCATACATGGAGTAGGCTTTGATATTACAAATGATCTTATGAAGCTCTTGTCAGAGGTTCTGACTGGCATTAACGAACGACTCTCAACCCTTCAAATAAAACTCACCAAAAACCAGCAGGCAACTATTCTAAGTGCATATGCACCATCATTAGATGCTGATGAAGACATCAAAGAAAAATGTTACTCCCAACTGGACACCATCTTATCAGAGATACCTAAGGAGGATAAAATCCTTCTCCTGGGCAATTTAATGCAAGAGTTGGGCATGGTTTTGATTTATGGCCGGGGACCATTGGGAAAGAAGGAGTCAGCAATAGCAACCGGAATGGAATTCTACTTCTGACTAAATTTGCAGAGCATAATCTCATCATTGCCAACACACTTTTTGGTCTGAAAAATAAATTTAAAACATCACGGAAGCGCCCGTGGTCGAAGCACTGGTATCTTCTAGATTATGTAATTGTCCATGCCAGAGACCGCTGTGATGTTCTCTTCACTAGAGCCATGACGAATGCTGATGACTGCTGGACAGACCACTGATTAATTTGTTCCACGATGAACATTAAGATTGTCCCTCAACATAGGCTCCAAGGAAGAAAACCAAGGTGTAAAATGAACACCCAAGCCCTTCAAGACCCTATTAAGTGAGCCTGCTTTCAAACAACCCTCAATAACATCTGCCTATGCAAACCCCTGAAAATGTCGAGGAACACTGGAATAAACTGAAGACTTCCATTATCGCAGCCTGTGAACAA
Source organism: Heloderma suspectum (assembly GCF_057233095.1). Taxonomy (NCBI): domain Eukaryota; kingdom Metazoa; phylum Chordata; class Lepidosauria; order Squamata; family Helodermatidae; genus Heloderma; species Heloderma suspectum. Next base: position 389,189,810 of record NC_139459.1, read on the forward strand.
ACTATCGGATACCAAACTAAGAAACATCAGGACTGGTTTGATGAGAATGATAGGGAGATTGAACATATTATCGATAAGAAAAGGAAAGCTTTCCAAATATGGCAAAAAGACATCAACTGTGCCACTAAGAAAAAAACCTATGCCAGTGCAAAGGCTGAGGTCCAAAGAAGAACTAGAGAACTTAAGAACACCTGTTAGATAAAGAAAGCTCAAGAAATCCAGCATTTTGCAGATGCCCATGACTCACAGGGCTTTTTTAATTCCGCAAAGGACATTTACAGAGCAACAAACCATGGTACAAACCCCTTACGCTCCATAGATGGTGCCAAACTTCTAAAGGACAAAGAGTCTATTGCACTGCATTGGAAAGAGCATTACAACAACCTCCTAAACCATAATTCTATTGAGGCTGGTGAGGTTTTCTCTCAAATCCCACAATAACAAACCAGAGATGAGCTTGCAGTATCCCCTATTTTGGAGGAGGTAGGTAAAGCCATTAACCAAATAAAAAAAAATAAAGCTAGTAGACCCAATGGGATCCCTGTTGAGGTCTTTAAAGAAGGTGGCCCTGGAGCTACACAACAGCTTCACAAGCTCATGGAAAAAATGTGGATGAGGGAGGAGATCCCAGCATTCTTCAGTGATGCCGTAATTATCACTCTCTTTAAAAACGGTGATAGAACAGATTGTGGAAACTATCGAGGCATATCCCTTCTAGCTACGGCAGGCAAAATCCTGGCAAGGATCCTCGCAAACTGTCTTTTTCCTATCTCAGAAGACATCCTCCCCGAGTCCCAAAATGGCTTCTGCCCTTCCAGGGGGACAGTGGATATGATCTTCACCGCACGACAGCTCTAAGAAAAATGCAGGGAGCAAAACCAACCCCTGTGCATGGCGTTCATTGAACTGACTAAGGCCTTTGACACTGTAAATCGTACTGCTCTCTGGACCATCCTTCGGAAAATCAGATGCCCTAATAAATTTGAGAACTTCTTGCAGCTCCTCCATGACGACATGACGGTGACATCCTTGGATAATAATGACTCTCAAAGTGATCCATTCAGAGTGGGATCAGGCATTAAACAGGGATGCGTCATTGCGCCCTAGCTGCCTCTTAAAGTCTACTCCAATAGCCAACTCAAGACACAGACAAAAGGATTCTTTTCAAGGCTTTAATCCTTTTACAGTTTAATGACTCTTTCAGATGCTAATCACCAGTGACTAAGCAAGGAACAGCAGTGGGGAAAGATAGCAGAGTAGCCTACGCTCCAGGTTAGCAGTTGGCCCCCGTTTGAAGGAGAATCATGGGAAGACCCTGAACTTATGGGCTAGGGAGAGATCCTCCCTATTTCCCTTGGGTCCTTGGGACACGACCGTTGCTTGCGCGCAAAACGAGCGCTATGTAGGGATGGCGGAGAATTTCTCCCCGAAACTTCGGGGGGCCGAGCGCCAACGTGTTCGGCCCCCCGAACAAGTTTCGGGGAGAAATCCTCCGCCCCCCCCGCCCCCCGCCCCCCCCGGGATGGGACTTACCTTCCCTGAATGTCCCTCCCGGCGGCGGGTCCGGCTGGCGGTTCGTCCGGTGTACGAGCGGGGCGGGAGCGGCAGCCGGTCTTTCGACCGGCTGCCGCCCCCGCCATTGCAATGAAAGAAAAAAAAAAAGTCCCCTGATAGGCTACGTGATGATTCACGTAGCCTATCACGGCAAGATTTGCAAAGTCAGCCATGATAGGCTACGTGAATCGTCACGTAGCCTATCACGGGTGACTTTAAAAAAAAAAAAAAAAAGTGTGTACGGATAATGGCGGCCCCCATAGGGAGCCGCCATTCCTGTTCCTGATTTGGTTTCTGTAGTCTACGTCAATGTTTACATAGACTACGGCGAAAATAAGGGCAACGCTATTTGCGTTGCCCTTATTTTCGCCGTAGTCTACGTAAACATTGACGTAGACTACAGCAACTAAATAAGGAACGCGAATGGTGGCTCCCTATGGGGGCCGCCATTCGCGTACGCGCTTTTTTTTTTTAAAGTCACCCGTGATAGGCTATGTGACGATTCATGTAGGCTATCACGGCTGACTTTCCAGATCTAGCCGTGATAGGCTACGTGAATCGTCACGTAGCCTATCAGGGGACTTTTTTTTTTTAGTTTCGTGTTCGCGGCCGGGCGAGGCGGGAAGCCTCCTCCCCGGCCTGAATTTCGGCCGGGCGAGGCGGGAAGCCTCCCCCCCCGGCCTGAATTTCGGCCGGGCGAGGCAGGAAGCCTCCCCCCCCCGGCCTGAACTTCGCGGGGGGAGGAGCGAAGCGCTCCCGCCCACCGCGAAAAAGCTGCGAGAAAAGGTAAGTGACTTTCGTTCACCCCTAGCGCTATGCCTCCTTTCTGCATCCTCCATCAGCGTCGCGCGCCCAGCAAGCCCCCCCCCAGCACTCTCTCACTGCCAGGTTCACTATCTATCCCAGGAATGCTGGCAGGAGGAATCTCTGCCAGCTGCTGTGCCTGTGAGAGATGACCGAGCTTCTTTCCCACAGATTGCGGTTCCTCCTCAGCATCAGAACTGCTGTGGGGTTCTATCGGCTCAGTTTCCATCCTGACAGATGTGTCATTGCGCCGATCTTACTCGCTATCTTCATCGCTATGATTCTACACCTTGTTGAAGGGAAATTTCCCACTGGTGTAGAAATCATACATAGAACAGATGGAAAACTTTTTAATTTCAGTAGGCTGAAAGCAAAAAGTAAGGTAATTACATCCTGTGTCATAGAACATCAATATGCTGATGATAACATAATCTGCGCACATTTAAAGGAAGATCTCCAAACTATCCTAAACGACTTTGCAGAAGCATATGAACAGCTCGGCCTCTCGCTTAACATCAAAAAAAACCCAAAGTGCTTTACCAGCAAGCACAAACCAACCCCTCTGTAGAGCCATCAATCCAGGTTAACAGTGGGATGCTGGAAAATGTTGACCACCTTTCTTATCTTGGCAGTCATGTCTCCACAAAAGCTGACATCGACGCGGAAATTCAGCATCTCCCGAGCTCTGTGACTGTAGCATTCTCCCGAATGAAGCGCTGAGTGTTCGAGGATCGGTACATTCGCAGGGAGACCAAAATACTTGTTTACAAAGCCATTGTACTACCAACCTTACTGTATGCCTATGAAATACGGACCATCTATAAATGCCACTCCCAACTTCTCAAAAAATTCCACCAACGCTGCCTCCGCTCCGAAAGATTCTGCAAATTACTTGGGAAGACAGACGGACTAATGCGAGTGAACTGGAAGAAGCAAAGACCACCAGCATTGAAAGAATGATTCTCCAACATCAACTTCGTTGGATCGGCCATGTTGTTCGAATGCCTGATTATCGTCTTCCAAAGCCGTTACTCTATTCCGAGCTTATGAATGGAAAACGGAATGTTGGTGGACAGCAAACGAGATTTAAAGATGTTCTTAAAGCTAATCTAAAAAAATGTAAAATAAGCATTGAAAACTGGGAAGCTCTAACACATGAGTACTCCAACTGCAGGTCAGCCTATTTTAAAGGTGCTATAGACTTTGAAGAAGCACGAGTACAGAGCGAAAGGGAAAAACAAGCTCAGCGGAAGGCATGTCAAGCAAACCCTCACTGTGACCGCCTTCCAGCTGGAAACCTATGTCCTCGCTGTGGGAGGCTGCGTAGATCCACAATCTGCCTTCATTGCCACCTGCAGACCCACTGCTAGGGATTAATGTGTTGATTGACCTATCTTCTATGAATGTCTAATCCTTTTAAAGATTTATCCACATAGACTCTATCTTTGGAAGACAATCTTACTCGGTCACGAGTGATCGCCATGATGATGATGTGTAACCTATGGCTGCGAGAGCTGGACCATAAGGAAGGCTGAGCGAAGCAAGATAGACACTTTTGAACTGTGATGTTGGAGGAAAATCCTGAGAGTGCCTTGGACCGCTAGAAGATCAAACCAGTCCATACTCCAGGAAATAAAGCCAGACTGCTCCATTGAGGGAATGGTATTAAAAGCAAAACTGAAGTACTTTGGCCACATCATGAGAAGACAGAATGCCCTGGAGAAGATGCTGATGCTAGGGAAAGTGGAAGGCAAAAGGAAGAGGGGCCAACCGAGGGCAAGATGGATGGATGCTATTCTGAAGGTGACGGACACAACCTTGGAGGAGCTGGGGGTGGTGAGGGCCAACAGGAAACTCTGGCATGGGCTGGTCTATGAAGTCACAAAGAGTCGGAAGCGACTGACCGAATAAACAACAAACAGTTAAAAGTAACCCAGTCCAAATTTATTCGTTGCTCAGAAAGGAAGTCGCAAGCTGTTATATTTTATTTATTTATTTATTTATTGCACTTATACCCTGCCTTTTTTCCTCTTGCAAGGAACCCAAGGCGGCTTACATTATCCTCCTCCTCTCCAATTTATCCTCACAACAACAACCCTGTGAGGTGGGTTGAGCTGAGAGCGTGTGACTGGCCCAAAGTCACCCAGTGAGCTTCCATGTCTGAATGGGCCCTAGAACCTGGGTCTCCCAGCTCCTAGTCCAACACTCTTGCCACTACACCACACTGGCTCTCACAAAATGGCCTTTTAGGGATGTACGAAAGTCACTTACCTTTCGTGGATTATGTTGATGGTGTGGGGGGAGGCATTCCATCCCTCCCCCAGAATCCTCGCTGGGGGGGTAGGTGATCCATTCCTCCCCCCCCCCGGAATTCTCCATGGCCGGGTGTGCTCCGCAGCCGCTCCGTGGAATAGCCGGCCAGGCCCAGCCAGGCCAGAGCCGTCTGCAGCCGAATTTCTGGCCACGGAGGCCCCTGGGGGGGGAACCGTGTACACAAATGTTGGCTGCGATGGCCGCCGACTTTTGCATCCCTTATTTTTGCCCTTAATCTACGTAAATATTTACGTAGACTGTGATGGCGAAAATAAAGGGGAACACAAATAACGTAAATTAAGGGTTGTGAGCACTGTGACGCCTTCCTTTTCAAGTGTGAATTGTCAACTCTTTGCTGCCATGGCAGAAAGTTTTCACTACCACCACCCTTGGTTCCATTTTCATCTGCAACATTGTCACCGATGGCTCCATTCTGGGCAAGAAATTCCTGAAGGACTTTCGCAAGGACAGCAGTACTCTAGGCTTTGCTTCCTGGCATGTACCCCTTAAGATTGCACAGCCACAAGGTCCTAATCCATTTATGTTCAGAGTGCAAGGGTCACTTTGCCGTCCAATGAGAACTTTGCGATCAGATGCGCCTTCAAGCTATGGCGAGCTGTACATCCTTGACACTGATGACGCCACTATGGCTCAACAGCACACTGGAATGCACCTTGCTGGAGCCACTCACTAACCTGCTACTCAATGTTTACCCATGCGTTATTGAGAACTGGCAGGTCAGTGAAGTCCTTGAGCATGAGAACTCTGCTGCATTTGCTATACCTATGGACGTATCATTGTGCTTCCATCACGATGGCAGAATGATGAAGTTTCTGGCTCAGTCTGTAAGATCTAATGTTCCCTGTGTCTCTGAAATTGCTTCTGTGTTCTTAGCTTGGATGGGTTTCCTCTGGCTGATGGTTGTCTGCCTACACCTCTCTTCTGCCATGGACAATGCTATGTTGTCATGAGTCACATGCACTCATTGGTAAACCTTAAGAATCAAATGACTGATGGACCAGAACAAGGACGTTACAGGGGCATCCCTGGAGTTGACACCAAGAACACAGTATTTAAGGAAGTTTTGAAAAGATCAAAGATTTAACACTTGGAATGTTTCAAATAATAAAGTTAGTTACCTTAAACTTATCTTTACATTTCATATTTCTCTGCTAACTGGGGTCATAGCTAACCAATTTGTTGAATATAATTTAGTTCTTCCCAATCAAGATGATGCACAGTTCTGATGAGCTCACTGGAAGTACTAATAGGGGGAGATCCTTCCATTGTATGCAAACCACCATTCGTTCTTTGATCACTGGTAATCCTGGCTGGGAAACTCCCCCAAGTAGTGTGCACCTACATGCGAATAAGGAATGGGGAAGATGTGGCCCTCCTGATGTTCTCGGACTGCAACACCCATCATTTTTCCCCATGGGCTAGGATAGTTTGGGCTGTTGAATGTGCAGTCCAGTGCAGTCCACTGCTATCTGGAGGGCCACACGTTCCCAAACACTGGTATACATCCTTAGAGATTTTCTTGATCTTGGCTCTTTTGTGCGAGTTTTTTGAATACAGGCCAGTGCAGGCTCACCTTTCCCCCTGGATAACCAGAAGATGGAGCTGCCTGTGTGACTTCTCACAAACATGTTTTTCCCCAGTTCTGCAGCTCGCCTCGAGGCACTTAGAGAATCCAGGAAGTTGCAGCTGTGAAGCTTCCCCTGATCATTATCAAAAACATAGTGATCTATTCTGAGTCTTGCCAAAGCTCAAGAGATGTTTTGCTTTCTGTTTTCCTTGGAGACCAATGATGTCAACATCAGAATGTAAGGCAGCTCCAGGAACCCTCTTGCATTCACTGTGCCTGAAAAGCTTGGTGCATAAAAGATATCCTGTGCTCCCGACAGCCTGGGCTCAGTTTTCGGACAGGCTGAGATGACCATGCTGTGGTACAGTTTAGTACACTGCTTCCCTCTGCTGCCTCTAGCTCAGAATTTGATGTTGTTGTAAAGACACTGCAGCCTCAATCTCGCAAGACTTTTCTCACGTCTCCTGATTAGCTGGCTGTTGAGGTGAAAGGAAACTCAGAAAGCAGGAACAGCAGGAGGGAGGCAGAGCCAGAATGATATCATTGCTGCTGCTGCTGTTGCTCCTGCTTCCTTATGCGGCTGGTCAACTGCAGGAGACAGACTGCCTGAGAACTCAGAAGAAAGAGCAAGAGTTGGGGTCCTATTATTACCAGCCAGGAGACTACCTCATCAGTGGAGTCCTGTCTTCACAGTATTTCTATTGCAACAATCCATACGTTTTCTCTGAGTCCCCTTTAACCAGGGTTGTCACGTAAGTGATGCTGATGATGTAATGCTTCCAAATCTGCACTCCGGTTGTCCCCATTTAAGGGAGACTGTCCATCTTTTCTGGTATCTCTGGTCATCCCTGATAAATTGCTCACCTGACTTTTGCCACTCTGTCCTTATTGAAGAAGAATTTGGAGCTTCATTAAAGTGAAGGCATCATTTAGTTCAGTACGCTCATGTATGACTGGATCCATGGGGTTCCCTTGCATGGTTTCAGCCAAAAGAACCAGCAGCCTCTTTGATAGTAAATGTTGTGTTAAGACACAGGCTGCAGCTGGGGAGGTTCTTTCTTGGGAGTGGTCCAAATGCAAATGTCCGCACAGAGGTTCCCTGTCTGGAATAATTACAGGGCCATAGTTGTAAGGCTGAGCATCTTTCTTCCTCCTCCACCACAGTACGTTACTGTAAATCCTACTGCACTCAGAGGGATTTACTTCTGAAGAAACCACGTGTGTGTGTGTGTGTGTGTGTGTGTGTGTGTGTGTGTTTATGTAATGGGCGTTAGACCCATTCAAGATAAAACACAAGAGATAATATCAGGACACAGGGATACAGTTTCTTCTGTTTAGCTAATACAATCAGCTGAGTGCTCATACGCATGATGATTAGAAAATAATTAGCCACCTCTTTGTTGAGATAGCTGACTTTTCCAAGGCAGTGAATGACCAATCTTTCCTCAGAATGCCCCTTGGAATTAGTCAGCAGAACATACAGCATATGGCCTCTCAAATCAGAATAAAAATTACAATGAAAGAGTCCTTGGGTCAGAGTTGCAGGGACTCCTGCCTTACACAGACACAATCTGCTTTGGAATGGAGTTTCCCCAAACCTCCCCTGAAATGCTGCCGCTGGTCAAAGATTATGTCTTGCATGATTGAATCCTTCATGGCCCTGTTTATTCTGAAGAGACATCAAAGAAGAGGGTGAAGTACCAGAAGTAGGCTGCATCACATGGGGTCACTGGGGGAACACTTTCTGCTGGGCAGGAGAGTAGTTGCTGTCATTCAGTATCATCAAGTCTCTGAATCAACACTGCAGAAGCCTGGGGTTGCTCCTGTGTTAGAAGAGATTCAAACCAAACATCAGTTTAGTCATTTTGTGTTCTGTGCATAGATTCCCTATAATGGAGAAAAGGCTTCTGGGATGGCAATGAACCAAACCCCTTGGTTATGTTTTTGCTGATCTGTTCATTTAGGTTATAAGAGATAGGAGAATTAAGAATCTGTATAATGTGTCTCCAAATTTTGTCCATCTATATCCGTGTATATCAAATATACGGTGGCAGATCATCGGCACCGAGCTACACCTCTTGGATTATTAATATGTAGATCTCTTCTTCTTCCCCCACTCCTCCCCCTGAATATAACATGGCTTAAGACTATTAACATCCTTCATGCTATTAAGGACAAGTTAATATGCCAGACTGGCTGAGTGGCTGGTGTGGAAATTCTTTTCTATTTGAATGCCGTCTGAAAATGGGGTAAAAACCTTGAAATGCCTTATAGCTTTCTGAGGCATTGTATATTCTACACCTTCTTCCTTCCTAAGAGGACAAACTGTTTTCCAAGAGACACTGTACAAACAGAAGAAATGATCCTCCAAAGTAGCCCAAGTAACTCAAGTTGGAAAAAAAATCCAGACAAAATCTGTCAAACTGCAGGAGCTAGCCCATCAAAATTAAACCTCCTAGAAAACAGCAATTTCTGACCAGTTCTACTTCAAAATTGCCACAACAAAGCTAGCGGAGATGACAGTATTCCAGCCGAGCAATTTAAAATCCTAAAAGATGATGCTGTTAAAGTGCTGCATTCAATATGCCAACAAATCTGGAACACTCAACAGTGGCCACAAGACTGGAAAAGGTCAGTTTACATTCCAATTCCAAAGAAGGGCAACGCCAAAGAGTGTTCAAACTACCGCACAATTGCGCTCATTTCACATGCCAGCAAGGTGATGCTCAAAATCCTACAAGCTAGGCTTCAGCAGTATGTGAACCGAGAACTACCGGAAGTACAAGCTGGGTTTAGAAGAGGCAGAGGAACTAGAGATCAAATCGCCAACATTCGCTGCATCATGGAGAAAGCAAGAGAATTCCAGAAAAACGTCTATTTCTGCTTCATTGACTACGCTAAAGCCTTTGATTGTGTGGATCACAACAAACTGTGGCAAATTCTTAAAGTGATGGGAGTACCAGACCACCTTACCTGTCTCCTGAGAAACCTGTACGAGGGTCAAGAAGCAACAGTAAGAACCAGACATGGAACAACCGATTGGTTCAAAATTGGGAAAGGAGTACGACAAGGCTGCATATTGTCACCCTGCTTATTTAACTTATATGCAGAGTACATCATGAGAAATGCCGGGTTGGATGAATCACAGGTCGGAATTAAGATTGCCGGGAGAATTATCAACAACCTCCGATATGCAGACGATACCACCCTAATGGCAGAAAGCGAAGAGGATCTCAAGAGCCTCTTGTTGAGGGTGAAAGAGGAGAGTGCAAAAGCTGGTTTGAAACTCAACATTCAAAAAACGAAGATCATGGCATCTGGCCCCATCACTTCCTGGCATATAGAAGGGGAAGAAATGGAAGCAGTGACAGATTTTACTTTCTTGGGCTCCAAGATCACCACAGACGGTGACTGTAGCCATGAAATTAAAAGACGCTTGCTCCTTGGGAGGAAAGCTATGGCCAACCTAGACAGCATAGTCAGAAGCAGAGACATCACCTTGCCGACAAAGGTCCGTCTAATCAAAGCTATGGTTTTCCCAGTAGTAATGTATGGCTGTGAGAGCTGGACTATAAGGAAGGCTGAGCGCCGAAGAATTGATGCTTTCGTATTGTGGTGCTGGAGAAGACTCTTACAAGTCCCCTGGACTGCAAGGAGGTCAAATCAGTCCATCCTAAAGGAAATCAACCCTGAGTGCTCATTGGAAGGACAGATCCTGAAGCTGAAGCTCCAATATTTTGGCCACCTAATGCGAAGAGAAAACTCCCTGGAAAAGACCCTGATGCTGGGAAAGACTGAAGGCAAATGGAGAAGGGGACGGCAGAGGATGAGATGGCTAGAAAGCATCACGGATGCAATGAATATGAACTTGAGCAGGCTCCGGGAGAGAGCGCAGGACAGGAAGGCCTGGCGTGCTATGGTCCATGGGGTCACGAAGAGTCGGACACGACTGAACGACTGAACAACAACAACAACAACAATCCTCAAAAACACTTCTCCTCCACTGTGAAGATTCAGACTGGTCTGTTGAGCCATTTTCTCAATATAAGAAATAGAATCTACCCCCCCACACACACCTTCTGTTTATAAGAGAATTTGATACCCCAATTTTCTCCTCCACAACTGGGATGCAACAGGAGAAAAGGCCCTTGTCATAGTACCCACCCACCTTGCTTCCTTTGGCGGGGGCTTCTGAAGTCAGAATGTGAAAGCTGATCTCAGGGTCTGGACCAGGGTAGATGGGAGGATACGATCCTTCAGTTAGCAAGGGTCGGTGCTGGGGGGGCAGATTGAGCATTCGGGGGCACCAAACCGAGCTGAGGGGCTGTGTTTTTTGAATATCCTGTCCACAGTGAGCTAAGATGGCAAAAGCAAGTGTCTGTAACCCTACTTTTAAGGTTCTACAGGTTGTGTGACTACCGACTGGAAAAAATGGTGATCCTTCCAGAAGCGTTAAAGAGTGCTTCGTTTTCAGTTTCCACTTTGATGTTATCTCCAGTGAGTAAAAGTGAGTGGGACACAGCTTTTCTTTGAGGCGACGTTCCCGAGCCCTTAACACTTCAAATACTGTATACACTATAAGGTCTATGTAGGTAATAATAAAAAACATTGTTATTTTTATTTATACATACTGAAACAGCATGGATAAGAGGAAACAGTTAATCTTTGACATCCCCTCCCCATATTACTCACTTTTAAGTCTCTATGGGTGATATTCAGTAGTAAAAGCTTGCAAAGATAAAAGAGAAGTGATTTAAGGATCATTTTGGGGAAAGGAGAGAGTGAAGCTGAACTCAAACCATAAGTGAAATCCCTTGAAACTTATAGAACTATAAAGGCAGGAAGAAGGAGACCTGTGGACCCGTGCAGGCCCATGCCCACATGGGTGCACACAGAAGACCTGAAGTTAGCATTTCTTCAAAGCATTTACTTACTTTTAAATATGCCAGCCTACTTTACCATCATTTCATTTGTCAGTACATACCCAGTACATTTCCCTACAGACATTTTTCAAAGGGATGTCAGAGAATTTCGCCACAAATCTCGGAGAGGCTTAATGCCAGCGCATTCGGCCCCCCGAAATCAGTGACGAAATGGTCTGCCCCCCCGCCCCCCCGGGACAGGACATACCTTTGGCGAATCTCCCTGGTGGCAGCGGCTCCGGCCACGGTACGGCAGCTGTTCGGCGGCGGCAGCCGCCAGTCTTCCGACCGGCAGCTGCCGCCACCATTTCCAGTAAAAAAAAAAAAAAGCAAAAAAAGTGATAGGCTATGTGAAGATTTATGTAGCCTATCACAGCTAGGTTTTTAAAAAATACAGTGATAGGCTACGCAAATGTTTATGTAGACTATTACGGCTGAGTGAAAAACAAAAACAAAAAACCGCGCGTACACAAATGGCGTACGCTGCAGGTTTTCTCCCCTTCCTCCTCAACATCCAAAATCAAAAAGTGACAGGAGATCCTATTGACTTGCATACAAATTAAAAGGATTGTTTTTTAAAAAAAGTTTTCCACCATCCCCACTACATGAGGAATTGGAAAGCATCATTGTTTTATACTTAAAACTAACAAAAAGAAGTTTTGTTTTTTCTCCACAAACTCAGATCCAAAAAAAGGTTGTTGGTACAAACTCTCAAAGTCGCTCTGGACAGAGAGAGGGGTTTGTTCGTTTGCTTGCTTGCTTTTTCTCTTTATCCTGCTGTTTCTCTCCCCATAGTTCACCAATAGACCTGGAAATTTCATGGCATGTAAACTCAAGCCAGTGTAGTGTAGTGGTGAGAGTGACGGACTGGGAGCCGGGAGATCCGGGTTCTAGTCCCCACTTGGCCATGGAAGCTCACTGGGTGACTTTGGGCCAGTCACAGACTCTCAGCCCAACCTACCTCACAGGGTTGTTGTTGTGAGGATACAACGGTGAGGAGGAGGTTAATGTAAGCCGCCTTGAGTTCCTTGCGAGAGGGAGAAAGGCGGGGTACAAATGCAATAAATAAATAAATAAATAAAAACACTTCTTCTGGCACCTGTAATTTTCAAAAACAATGGTGAAAACATTCTAAATGATACCCCACCCCTATTAGGATTCTACATGACAGAATGATTGTTTTTACTGATAAGCCTTAACAAAAGAGACGTGTGTGTGTGTGTGTGTGTCTGTGTGTGTGTGTGTGTGAGAGAGAGAGAGAGAGAGAGACATGGAGAGAGGGAGGGAGAGGGAGAGGGAGAGAGCAACCAAATAGGGAACGCGAATGGCGCCTCCCTATGGGGGCCGCCATTTGCGCAACTGCTTTTTTTTTTTTTTTAAGCCACCTGTGATAGGCTACGTGACGATTAACATAGCCTATCAAGGATGACTTTGCGGTTCTAGCCGTGATAGGCTACGTGAATCGTCACATAGCCTATCAGGGGGCATTTTTTTTAACTTTTCTTTTGAAGTTCGCGGCTGGGGAGACGGGGCGCTTCTCCCCGGCCTGAATTTCGGCCGGGGGCGAGGCGCGAAGCCTCCCCCCCGCCCTGAATTTCACCCGGGTGAGGCGGGAAGACAACCCCCACTCACATGAACTTCGGGGGGAGAAGCGAAGCGCCTCCCCCCCACCGCGAAAAAAGCTGCGGGACAAGGTAATTCCGTTTCGTACATCCCTAGTAAATGGATATTGAATTACCTTGCAACACAGGTAAGTTTGCTGCTCCCTATGAATGTCCAAAGCATTATGTGATGATTGGCTCTACTGGGATTGAAAAAGCATGAAAAAGAATTTGAGGGTATAAAAGAAAGAAACTGAGATTTGTTTTCGTTCAATGGAGAACGACAGCACAAGGCATTGCATTTAATTTTTGTTTATTTTTTGCAGGTTCCACGCTACAAGGCACTGGCACATCCTGTATTTCATCTTTGCCATTCAGGAGATCAACCGGAACCCCAGGCTCTTACCCAACATCACCCTGGGCTACAACATCTACAAGTCCTTCTTCGACGGAAGAGCCACCTCCTACGCCATGCTGCAGCTCATTGCTGGGGGTGAAAGCAACATGCCCCATTACAGCTGCGGGAGGAAGAATCACCTGCTGGCCGTCCTTGAAGGGGCTGAATCTGACCTCTCCCACCACATTTCCTCCATGTCGAGCATCTACAAGATCCCACAGGTGTGAATGGGGAGCAGACAGGAGGCCAGGTGCATAGAAAGGAGAGCTGAGCACTGCTTGCGCTCAGCTCTCGCTCTTCAGTCCCTGCGCCTCCTGAGCATAATGGTTCTCTGGAGTGTGTGTTGGAGATGGGTCATGGCAGTGGTGGAGCTCTGGGATGGGAGGCCAGGCATCCCTGGGGGCAGGGATGGCAGGAGACCATGGAAGCTGTACTAGACATAGCCTATCATGGCCAAAAAACAGGAACGCAAAGGGCGGCCACCATAGCCACCACCATTTGCATCCGCAGGCTCTGCAGGCCTGCGAATGCAACTGGCTGGCGGCTCTGTCGAGTCGCCACAGAGCAAAGCCAGCTGTGTTAGGATTTCCATACCTCCCTCCCACTGGGAATCATCTTCGAAAAGATAAGTGACTTTCGTACATCCCTGCCGACAACTGCCGAGCTCCTGATTTCTGAAGTATCGGGAGCTTTCAGAGGAGCCTTGAGGGCAGCCCCACATAGAGTGCATGGCAGTAATCCAGTCTTTAGGTTATTAGCACCTGTACCATGGTGAACAAGCTACCCCATCCAGGAGAGGCCGTAGCTGGCAAACCAGCTGAAGTTGGCAAAAGACACTCCAAGCTGCATGGGCCTCGTGGGCCTGCAGGGACGATGGATGTAGGACTTCCCCCAGATTACAAACCTGATCTTTGAAGGGGAGTGCAGCCCCATCCAGAAGAGGCAATGGCCCTATCTCTTGGACTTGGGAACCAGTGACCCACAGGGCTTCCGTCCTCTTCCAAATCCCCTCATGACAACTCCCAGTGAATTCATACAGATGTTGAGCAATATTGGGGACAAGATGGTGCCCTGTGGAACCCTGTAACTCAACTGCCAAGGGGTCAAGAAATGGACACCCGACATTACTCCCTCAAATCAGCCCCATAGTTTGAGTGAAACCATTGTAAGCCACGTCTTCCGCTGCCCTTCGCACAGGGTCGATCCAGCAGGAGCCATGTTCCATGGTACCCAAAGCCGATGAGAGCTGGAGCAGAATTAGCAGAGTGGCATTCCCCCTGTCCCTCTCTTGATATAGATCATCCAGCAGAGCAACCAAGGCTTTTTCGGTTCTCTAACCAGGTCAAAACACAAAGTGGGTTTCTTTGGTTCTCATGTGGCCCCTTGATTGCTTTAATTCTTGAATAAGGCTCCTGTGTGCTCCCCAAACAGAATCTAGAACATAGTTGGGGGTGAGGGTAAATCTACCCTTTTCAGTTTCCTCACGCAAGGCAGCGAGCAGGTCTAACCTCCATTGACTGGTTCCTGACGTGTATCACTCTACAGTGTTTTGAATGCATGTACAGGACCTCAGTGTTCCTCTTGGGCTGCACCACAAATGAAGCTTGAAATATTTTTGCACTCCCTGTCCACATATTCTGCCTCATTCTGACAGGCATTGATTTAGATAATATTCATTCATTCATTCATTCATTTCATTTATATCCTGCCTTTTTTCCTCTTTATGGAACCCAATGCGGGGCACATAATCATCCTTCTATTTTAGCCAAAATTATTTGACTTTCACCCAGAAAACAAAGTGATACTAAACTACCATCTCTGACTTTACTTTGCTCCCTAGATCAGTAATGGCATTGCTACTCTTGTTTCTAATGACAGAAGTCAGTTCCCTTTTGTCTACCGCATGGCCCCGAAGGAAGAAACCCAGTACCCGGGGATCGTCCAGCTGCTCCTGTTCTTCCGATGGACGTGGGTCGGTCTCTTTGCTCCAGACACTGAGAATGGGGAGAGGTTCCTAGGTGCCTTGACACCCCTAATGATCAGAAGTGGAATTTGTGTCGCGTTCTCCAAAAGGCTACCACGACATTTCTTAAATTACATACTCCAAATCGACCTTTCTTTCTTGGGGAAAGAAGTGAAGGTAATTGTTTACTATGCAGACTCCCACTATGGCTGTTTTCCGTTGATTTTGCTCCAAAGAAGACTCGAAAAGAAACCAACTGGGGCAAAACTCTGGATCACGCCAGCTTTTCAGGACATTAACTTCAACTTGTCTCTTGAACCTTCTAACTTCCTTTTCCTCCACGGTTCTTTGTCCTTCATAATGAAGACTAAAATAATGACAAAATATGACTACTACGAGCCATTCTCCTCTTCTCTGGCACTGTTTTGGGATGAAACTTTTAAGTGTTTCAGTTCAATGCATGTTTTGTCGATGAAAATTTGGACAGAGTGCAGGGAGAAAGAGAAACAGGCAACGCTGCCCCAGGAGGAGATTGAAAGAGCCCTGTCTCAGGACAGCTACGTAACTTATAGCAGCATCCAAGCTGTGGCCCATGCCTTACATGCTGCATATTCATCTCGACCCAAGCGGATGTTGATGGTGGGTGATGGAGAAAGGCGGGAACATCAAAGGCTGCAGCCCTGGCAGGTATTCCCTTTACATTTGGCAACACCTCCATAAAGGCACATGATAATGATGACCAAACGTGGGTTAGAGCAGATAATTGTTCCCTCTGCATGGCAGTGCAGGCAGGCAGTAGACCCTGTTTTCTGCCACCCTTACATGCTCAAGTAGCTTCCCTCCTCCCAAAATTCCTTACAAATGAAGCCCCAGGCCCATCGAGAACCAGTTGTTGTTGTTTTCTGAAGCACCATCAGGATACAATCTCTTGACATTGCAGTCAACTTAATGTTTTTGTTGTAGAAGACCCATAGGGATCGATTTCTCTGATCATGGTCTTATGAAGTGCCCAGGGAGTTTGCAGCAATGTGCCCCCTCTTACATGTCCTCCGAATATCAGCTAACTGTGGAGGATGGGGTATGACCAGGTGGGTGAAGCCTGTGGTAAATAGGGATGTGAAAGCACCCACCTTCATCTGGAGGCCAGGAGACTCCCCCCACCCAGCCCCTTTGACTCCGCTCGCCGAGCCATGTGGCACTGACAGGGGAGTACGAAACCCTGCTTACCTGGCTCCGCTGGGTTCCACAGGTGGGGAGAGGCAATCTGTTTCTCCCCACGGAATCCTCGACGGGGGCGAGGTGATCCATTCCCTCCCCTGGAATCCTGCCAGGTTGGCTCCGCTCTGCGGCCAGGCTGCGAAGCCACCAGCCAGGCCAACCCACAGCGGGGCCTCCAGCCGCTGCCAGGCTGGAGCGGATGCAAAGGGCGTCCTGCGTAGGGGATGCCATTTGCGTTCCTACACAAGCCCGTGACAGGCTACGTAAATATTTATGTAGCCTATCACAGCTAAAGCAGGGGCACAAATGCTGTAGGGGAAGACATTTGAAGACCTATTGGGAAATATATATGTTCGCAATCATGGGCTGGCATAGGGACGCAAATGGCAGCTGCCACGACAGCCGCCATTTTCGGCCACAGCAGCCCGGCAGCCATCGGAGCAATTGCAAGAGCTGCAGCCAGGTAGGCTCTGTTTCACGGGGCTTTCATGGGGTGGAGGGTTGGGGGGCTCCGTTCCACCATGGATTCTAGGTGGCCAAAGTCACTGGAATTCACCCCCCCCCCCGTTATCCATGGTGGAATTCTCTAACATCCCTAGCTGACAGAGCTGGGCGCTGAGCAGCTGGGAACCGCCCCGACTTCTCACCACACGCACCCCAACCATTCTCACTCCCTCCTCCTTGCAAGGGGGAGGTGGCATGTGTGGCTGGGGTATATACAGCACTGAGGCCTCATCTTGCCCTGTCGGCTGTCAAGGAAGCCCTTACCAGCTGGCATTGTCTGGATGAGGCCTCAGCACACCACCCTCTCTAGCCATCTTCTCCTTGCAAAGAGACAATGGTAATTAGGGATGTACGAAAGTCACTTACCTGTTTGCGGATTATGCTGTTGCTGGGGGGGAGGCGCTCCGTCCCTCCCCCTGAAATTCTGGCCGGGGGGGAGGCGCTCCATCCCTCCCCTCCCCCGAATCCTGGCCAGCCGGCTGGCTCTCTCCGCGTTCCCCTCATTTTTGCCATAGTCTACATAAATGTTTACGTAGACTAAGATGAGCCAAAATAAGGAACACAAATATTGGCGCGTGATAGGTTTTTTTTATCACATTTTTTTTAAAACGTGGAAATGGTGGTGGCAGCCGGTCGGAAGACTGGCCTCCGCAGCCACCACCGCCAGGAAGATCTGGCCCAGGCAAGTCCCATCCTGGGAGGGGGGCGGGGGGCCGTTCTGCCACTGACTTCGGGGAGCCTAATGCGCTGGCATTCGGACTCCCGAGATCCATGGTGGAAATTTCGTACATCCCTAGGATGGTTTGCTTGCTGGGCCCATGTGTGCTGAGGACTCCAGCAGTTAACCCCTGTGGAGGCGGGTGGGGCAGCTCACTTGGATGACCTTGCGAGGCAAGCTGGGAGGCTGGGTGGGGGGCCTTTGGACATCCCCCATGCCTTGGACAGAGGTGAGTCCATCCATCCCTAGTGGATAATGCACATTCCGAGAGGGTATATGAGCTGTGGCATTCCGAGAGGGTATATGAGCTTTTCCACCAATGTTATCTTCATTTTGGTCACCATCCTTTCTCCATTGTTATCTGGCTATCTTCTTGATGTGTTTTGTGAGCATCCCATCTTCTGTGGCACGAAAAGGGCTCCTGGTGTCCTCCCCAGGGTCCAAAATAGCACTTGGCCATAGAGAAAACCCATGGCAGTTAAAGCATTGCCACAGTGGAAGAGACTCTATCCAGCAGACTCTATGGTCATGGCCTGGATGTCCTCTGGAACCTGTTGAAACACTGGGGAGTCCGCCAGATGACACGATAAGTCACCTCGGGACCCTTAACACTTTTGCAGAGGGGTGGTTAGTCGGGGTGCCTTACTACGTATGGGGAATGTGGTTTTCTGCCCCACATGACATGCTTAACCACCAAGGTGAGCAGAGATTCCTTAACCATTACGGCTTAGCATGATGTCTGACCATGCCTGGTATCTTCATTATGAGTAGGAATGGGCAGGTTTTGTTTTAAAACCTCTGCAAATGATCAGGCATCTTTACTTCTGACCTCTGTTCATTGATGGGATGCACTTTTGTGTACAAGGATTTTGGTCATGTGCCAAGGCGCACTTTGAACTAATGTGCACTTGCACCTACCCCCCCCCCCCCGTAAAACAACAACAAAAAAGTCCAGCAAGTTTCCCTAATCTGTGCAACTTGGGAAAAGTCATCTCTTAAATATGATCCCTTTTGATTTGAATTGATTGCGGATTATTCTGACAACTGCAGTTGTGACTGTGAACAGTCAAAGAATGGCATTGTGAGCTCAGATGGGATGTGCCCTGACCATGGACGATCACAGCTCAAAGTGATGGGCCTAAGATATGGACTACATTTTCTTGATTTCTATATGTGGGCTGTTTTGTCTGTCATTCTAGCTTCACACTTCCTTACGAGACATCCAGTTTTCTAATGCTTCCATGGGCGGACTGTATCTGGATAAGACTGGGGAACTGGCAGCTGACTTTGATATCGTGAATTGGGTGATGTTTCCCAATGAGTCTCATGCTAGAGTGACTATTGGGAGTGTGGAGAGACAGGCATCCGCAGACCTGAAACTCACCATTAAGCAGGAAGCCATTGCCTGGCCCGGCCATTTTAATGAGGTAGGGAAAAGGATTTGTGTCCTGTTATTGGCCTTATCCCTTAAGCTCTAAGAATATCCATCCTGTCTTGTGTGTGTCCCCCCCCCCACCGCCAGCTTCTAAATATCTATTTATTTATTTATTTATTTCATTTTATTTCTATACTGACCAATAGCCAAAGCCCTCTGGGTGGTTCAGAAAAATGAAAATCAAACGGCCTGCAATACAACAATTTTAAATATATAGAACATCCAAACCACAATATAACAATACAACCACAGTAAAACCTAGCAACCTAGCAACAGTGCAGGAATTTAAAATACAGGTTTATAACAGCAAAGCTAAAAGTCTAGAAAGCGAAAATGCTAAAATGCCTGGGAAAATAAAAAGGTCTTCACCTGGCACCAGCAGTTATACAATGTAGGCGCCAGGAGAACCTCACTAGGGAGCTCATTCCACAGCTGGGGTGACACAGCAGAAAAAGCCCTCCTCCAAGTAGTCACCCGCCTCACTTCCTTTGGCAGGGGCTCACGGAGAATGGCCTTTGAGGATGATCTCAGGGTCTGGGCAGGAAGGAACACATGGGAGGAGGCGATCCTTCAGATAACCTGGCCCCAATCCCTTAAGGGCTTTAAATGTTACTACCAGCACTTTGAATTGGGGCCGGAAATGGACTGGCAGCCAGTGCAGCTGGTAAAGTACTGGAGTAATATGAGCTCAAAGGCCAGTAACAATCTTGCTGCCCTATTTTGCACCAGCTGAAGTTTCTGGACCGCTTTCAAAGGCAGCCCCACGTAGAGCTCATTGCAGTAATCCAGGCGAGAGGTTATCAGAGCATGGATAACTGTAGCTAGGCTCTCTCTGTCCAGATAAGGGCATAGTTTGGATACCAGCTGAAGCAGATAAAAAGTGCTCCATCCCACTGAGTTCACCTGTGCCTCAAGTGACAGTTCTGGATCCAAGAGCACCCCAAAACTATGAACATGATCCTTTGGGGGGAGTGCAACCCCCTCCAGAACAGGTTGAATATCACCTAGCCGGGCAGATGAACCACCCACCAGCAGTACCTCCATCTTGTCTGGATTGAGTTTCTGTTTATTGGCCCTCATCCAGTCCATTACCGTGCCCAGGCCCCGATTCAGAACAGCCTTTGCCTCAGCTGGGTTTGATGAGAAAGAGAGGTAGAGCTGGTTGTCATCCACATATTGATGGCACCTCTGCCCACACCTCTGGATAAGCTCCCCCAGCACTTTCGTGCAGATGTTAAACAGCATAGGGGATAAAATAGAACCCTGTGGAACCCCATGACACAATTGCCATGGCGCAGAGCGGTAATCCCCCAGCACCACCTTCTGGAGTCGGCCATCCAAGTAGGAGCAGAACCACTGCAGTGCAGTGCCTCCAACACCCAGCCCAGACAATATGTGCAGAAGGATATCATAGTCAATGGCATCGAAGGCTTCTGAGATGGTATCTCACTCCCCCGTCCCTCTCAAAGCAGAGGTCATCCCACAGGGCAAGCAAGGCAGTTTCCATTCCAAAACCAGGCCTGAAGCCCGGATCTAGATAATCCGTTTCATTCAACAGTGCCTGGAGCTGTCCTGCAACCACCCGCTCGAGCACCTTGCCCAGGAAGGGATGTTGGCCACTGGCCTATAATTGTTAACATCCTCCAGGTTCGGCTTTTTTAGGAGTGGTCTGATTACCGCCTCTTTTAAAGTGGCCAGCACCACTCCCTCTCTCAAGGAGGAATTCACAAACTCCTGGAGCCAGCTGGACATCCCCTCCTTGTTTGATTTAATAAGCCATGAAGGGAACGGGTCAAGCACACAAATGGTCCATCGGACTTGGCTAGGGATGGATGGAAAACTTACCTTCCGTTCCGTTGTGTTTCTGCTGGGGGGGAGGCGCTCCGTCCCTTCCCCCTGGAATCCTGCCTGGCCGGCTCCGCTCTGTGGCCAAGCTGCGGAGCCGCCGTCCAGCTCCGGCTGCCCATAGTAGGACATCCAGCCGCTGGGTAGACTGCAGGGATGCAAATGGTGGCTGCCGTAGCAGCCACCATTTTCATCCCTGTATTTAGCTGTGATAGACCACGCTAGTATGCAAAAAAAGCGTATGAAAATGGCGGCAGCTACGGCCACCGCCATTTGCGTTCCTTATTTTTTGCCGTCTTCGTCTACGGTAATATTTACGTCGACTATTACGGCAAAAAGAAAGGGGAACACAAATAGCTTGCTAGTGGGCTCTTACCTGTGTTCGGTCAGACTCAGCACTAGTTTTCCTCCACCTGCATTCTACCATCTCCCTACTTGCTCCACTGCCCTCAGCTCAGTTGTATACCAAGTAGGGATTTACGAAACAACTTTCCAGTTTCATTTCATGACATCCGTGGGGGGGGAGGCGCTTCGTCCCTCCCCCCGATATCCTTGCCAGCTGACTCCACTCCTCAACGAATCTGTGGAACCACCAGCCGGGGCCGCCCACAGCGACATCCGGCCTCTGCTGGCCTGCGCAGGGACGCAAATGGTGGTTGCTGTAGCCACCGCCATTTGCATCCCTGTTTCTCACCATGATGGGATACGTAAATATTTACGTAGACTATCATGGGCTCCGCAGGGATACATATAGGGTCCCAGCATTAACCGAGATAAGTATTTACGTAGCCTATCACGCCAGGTCAAAAAAACTCAAAACAAAACAGTGTACGTAGGCTGTCACGGCAAAAAGAAGGGGAACCCAAATAGCGTAGTGGGTGCTATTTGCTTTTCCTTTTTTCCCACTGTAATAGCTGACATAAATATTTGTGTAGGGTAAAACGGCGGGGGGAAAAAGAAACACAAATGGCACCCACTACGCCATTTGCATTCCCCTTTTCTTTGCTGTAATAGCCTACATAAATATTTACGTAGGCTATAACAGTGAAAAATACGGAATGCAAATGGCAGCCGCCATAGCCGCCGCGATTTGCGTACACTTTTTTTTTTTGGCTTGCCATGATAGGCTACGTAAATGCTTAGGTAGCCTATCACAGCAGCTTCACAGGAACTCCGGCTGCCGACAGTCCTGACCAGCAGCTCCACGGAGCCACCATGGAGTGGAGCCGGCCCACGGAGGATTCCGGGGGGAGGGAGGGAGTGCTTCCCCCCCCAAACGAATCCAAGCTGCGAAAAGGTAAGTGACTTTCGTACATCCCTACTATCTCCCCTATCCCATTTATATAGCAGATAATCTGGCTTGGATGTATTGCTTGTCCCTGGCCTCCTGCCCCCAACCATTTGCAGAATGCCATCATCCTATTCAGATGGAGCAAATTGGGAGCAATAGCACAGGAAGACAGACATTCCTCTAAACTCGAGAAGTACAGAGGTCGGAGAGGAGGCTTGGAGGTGCCAGGTGGGCCTTCCTCTGAAGGCAGTGGAGAGAGTTCTGGTGACCCCACAGTTGACAACTGGGGCAGGGTGGAGAGACAGCACCACACCTGTTTTAAAAGAGATTCCTTGCCTAACACTCAGCTTCAGGGTGCAGATTAAGGTGCTGATCCATTTGAAGCCCTCTAAGATCAGGGTAGCAAAAATTAGGGCCATGCACAGCCCACCCAACCTAATTCAGAGCTCAGTTTAGAAGTCTCCAATCGGCATGAACTCTCCTCAACCGCCCCTGAAGCTGGGTTGACCCACTTCTCCAGTTCTGAAGCAACATCTAGAGACCCGAAGCAGAAGGGGGGAAATCCCCACCGTGAGTGACCCCCCACTGTCATTGCCACCCCCATAGAACCCCCACTCCTTACCTGGATCTGTCGGGAGGGCCTGCACCCATTGGCCTCTGCAAGGGGGTCACCTTTCATTTATTTTTTAAAATGGCATTTTGTATTACTGGAAGAAGAAGAGTCACCATTTTGAAAGGAAATGGCAACTCCATCTCAAAGAGTGATGGCTGCATGTGATTCCCTGGAGACCAGGTAAGGAGCGAGGGGCTCACACAGCGGGGTGGGGTTGCTGTCCACATCGGACTGAAGCACCCCCAATGCTCTTCAGAGTGATCCAACCCATATTGGAGTTCTTTGGCCTGATCCTGACCTGCTCCGGAATTGCACTGCATTGCACCGCAACACCCAGACACGCTAGGGATTCAGGCTTCAGACTGACGTGGCTAACAGACCTAGTAAAAATGCCAACTTCCACATGACTCTTGGATATGTTGTCTTAGAGCATCTGATGAGGCCTCCTCCAAGTGGCAAGGACAGCTGCGATTTGGCTGGTGAGAATTGGCAGGAAGTCCTTTTGTGGTGTGGCAACATCCCTGGAGATGTTGGTCTGCCATGAGTCTCAAGCAGGAAGTCCTTTCTGTTTCAAGAGGGCTTTCTATTATTTGAATGGGATTTTCATGTTGTGATCCTTTTGTGTTGAATTGTTGGTTTTTAGGTAGTGCTTTTATTCATTCAATTCCATGTATTCTGTGGGTTGGTACTAGGGATGTATGATACTCCCCTTACCTGGTTCCGCCAAGTTCCGCCGGGGGGGGGAGGTGCTCCGTCCCTCCCCCCGGAATCCTCGCCAGATTCCAGACTCCCCCCGGAATCCTCAGGTATCCGCGGAGCCACCGGCTGGCTCCGCCAGCAGCTGGACATCTGGCCGCTGGCTAGCAGGGACGGAAATGGTGGCGGCCATAGGCACCACGGTTTGCGTCCCCGTAGTCAGCTGTGATAGGCTACATAAAGACTTATGTAGGTTATCACGCCGACAAGACTGCAAATGGCGGCAGCGGTAGCCGGTCAGAAGACCCGCTGCCGCAGCTGCTGCCGCTGGAGCCACTGCCGGAGCTGCCGCCACCCGGAAGATCCGCCCCAGGTAAGTCTCATGCTGGAGGGGATCCGTGGGTGGCAGGGGGGTGGCAGGCCATTCCTCCACAGATTCCGGGGGGCTGAATGCACTGGCATTCGGCCTCACCGAGATCCGTGGCGGAATTCTCTGCCATCCCTAGTTGGTACAGTGGAGACTGATGGCTCTGATTATGGCGGGGCTGTGTATCCCTTCTGGGTTTTAGTCAGAACCATCCAGAACTATACAACAGTTATCCAAGGTACTGAACGTATTTGGGGGATATAAATCCATCAGGTACCCCACTCCTTAAAATGCCTTTCCGTCTCCAGCTGTGCCATGAGGCCTCCAATCCTTCCGTTGCCTTCTGCCCTGCCACTGAAGATCAAAACAGGGAAAAGGAGAGGGCCTTTCCAATGGTGGTGCCTGTCCTCCCGCAAAAAGCTCATCTCTCTCCCCCATCGTTCACCATTATTGCATGCACATGTCTTGAAGCTCGTCCTTTTATTACTGTTGTTTGTAATTTCTGTTATTCTGGGATTGTCTTTTAGTTTATATCATTGTCGTACCTTTTCCCCTCCACTTCTTATATTGGCTTGAGTACAAGTATGGTATAGGTGGCATAAACTATTTGAAACAAACAGACCAAAAATGTCCATGCCATGTTGTGATGCATAAATAGTGCTTCTCTGAAACAAAGACCGGGGATCACTTCTAAATCACTTAGGGTCACAAGCGCTAGAAACCCTGTTGGGTCCTGTCCAAATTGGAGGACTCATTTCCATAGGCACAAATATTCATAACACTGTTTTCCTGGAAGCTCCTTCTCTTTGTTGCTAGACCGTGCCGCATTCCAGATGCACTGAGAGCTGTCACCATGGATACTACAAGGTGGTCCAAGAAGGAGAGCCACCATGCTGCTATGCTTGTGCTCCATGTGCGGAAGGAACCATCTCCATTCAGGAAGGTAGGCAAGATCAGAAGAATGGGAGTTCCCTAGGGCAACTCCTTGAATATGCCGAATAGTCTTCACAGCCCTATTTTACTTCTCTTTTACTTTTCTCATAAACACCTTTAGCAAAACTTTCCATGAGTAGGTAAGAGGAGAAGGCTTCTTAAGTTACTGTTGCTTCTAGTGTAAAACATCATGGGAATCCCTTATGGTCATTGGCCATTCACTACTGCTCAGCCTGAAATACCTCATGATGCTAGGGATGTATGAATCCCTTACCTTGCTCTGCTGAGGGGCATCGGAGGTGGAGGGGAGATGCTCATTCCCTCCTGCCAGAATCCTCGACGGGGGGGGGAGGCACTCGGTACCTCCTCCTGGAATCTTGCCTGGCAGGCTCTGCTCCGTGGCCAAGCCGCAGAGCCTCCGGCCACCTCCGGCCAGCTCCGACAACCTGCAACCGGACATCCGGCCGCTGGGCAGCCCTGCAGGGATGCAAATGGTGGCTGTCGTAGCCGCTGCCATTTGCGTCCCTGTATTGAGCTGAGATAGGCTACATAAATATTTACGTAGCCGATCATGACAGAAGGAAAATATCACGGTTTGAAGAGGAGGTAGCGAATGGCTGCCGCAGGACGACAGCCATTCGCAAAGCAGCGTGGACGGGAGCAGGTAAGTGCTCCGTTTCACACGCCTTTTGTGGGGGGGGGCTCGTTCCGCGACGGATTTCGGGGGGCCGAATGCACTGGCATTCTTCTAGTATGATCCTTCGCTAAAATCTCTGACATCCCTACATAATGCCTTTCTAGTACATAGCGTGATTTTAATGAAGATTGTCCCATTCGACTGAATGCTAATTTTATTTGTTATTACTTGCTCTTCTACAAGGTTTTTTTCTTCTGGTCTGTACATCGTTGTGATCATTGTTGTGATGTGCAGTCTCAAAAACATTTTAATTAACACATTAAATATTCATACACCTTTGGAACAGATGCTAAAGACTTTTGGAACTCTGACCCCTACTTGGCTTCAGTTTGTTTTTAATCTCTACCATTAATCCCATGAAGTGAGTGGAAAGAAAAGATGATGGGAGTGAATCTCTGTGGAGCAAAGCAGGGGGGATGCTTAGTGCACACTGTTCCTGCTATAAATCATGCCCCACCCAAAAAATACCCACTCTGCTTTTTCCATGATTGGGACAGGGCAGCACGTACAGACATGTTGGGCCTTTCTCCATTATACGCAGATAATTGTCTGCACTGTGCTGTGATCCTGTGATAGGAAAGCAGGGGGTCCCTGGCAGACAAGTGGATGTGAAAATGGTGCAACCCCTACTTTCTGGTGATCAGAGAACTCCCCTGTCAAATGCTGATTCAATCTTCTGTTTTTTTTTAAACCTCTTTAGTAAAACTTGATTAAAAAATAAAAAAGCGTTATGGAAGTTTCCTACTCCGGATTTCACAGGTAACCAGAAGTCCCTTGAGCACCATCTTGTGGTAGAAATGTGGGGCATACATTGAGTAAATAAATACATCACAAGCCACTCAGCTACCAGGTAGCTTTACATGCCTTACAGGATTATTATGAAGATAAGAACAGGATAACCACACAGACACTCCTTTAGCCCGAACAATGTTAGGATTAATACCCTCACTTTTCCAACCAGGTAGGGAGCTGTGTGGTAGGGAGCCCATCAATCCATCTAGCCCACTCTTCTCTGTTCTTATCTGACTGACAACCACTCTGTAATGCCCAGCAGAGATATTACAGTACCTTTCCTGGCCCTGATACTACTAAGGTCCTCGCCTGGTGATGAGGCCATAGACTGATCTGGTCACAAAACAAGTCCTCTGTGAGGGAATGTTTGTCTCTCTTCCTGCCCAACTGCACATTTTTTCTGGAGGTACAGTTGATGTGAATCCTTCTGAACTCACTCTCCGTCTTCTCAGATGCCGACCATTGCATCAAGTGTCTGGAAGATCAGCATCCGAACAAGGACAGAGATCAATGTGTCCCCAAGGAGATAACCTTCCTCACCTATGAAGAACCTTTGGGGATTGTCCTGATTTCCTTTACTCTATTCTTGTCCTTATCCACGGGCTTCATATTAGGAATCTTCATGAAATACCAAGAAACTCCAATAATCAAGGCCAACAACCGAGACCTGTCCTACATTCTCCTCATTTTCATCATGCTTTCCTTCTTGTCCTCCTTCCTGTTCATAGGGCGGCCAAGGAAAGTGACTTGCCTTCTCCGTCAAACAGTCTTCAGCATAATCTTTTCAGTTGCCGTTTCTTCGGTGTTGGCCAAAACCATCACGGTGGTGTTGGCTTTCCTGGCCACAAAACCAGGGAACAGAGTGAAGAGATGGCTGGGGAAGAGTCTTGCAAACTCCATTGTCAGTTCTTGTTCTGGTGTCCAAGTTGTCATCTGCACCATCTGGCTGGGGAGCTCTGCCCCATTCCCTGACTCTGACATGCATTCCCAGCCAGGACAGAACATCCTGCAGTGCAATGAAGGATCTGTTGTCTTCTTCTATACTGCCCTTGGCTACATGGGCTTCTTGGCTGCCATCTGCTTCACGGTGGCTTTCCTCGCCAGGAAGCTGCCTGGGGCCTTCAATGAGGCCAAACTGATCACCTTCAGCATGTTGGTCTTCTGCAGTGTTTGGCTTTCCTTTGTGCCCTCTTACCTGAGCACCAAGGGGAAATACATGGTGGCCGTGCAGGTCTTCTCCATCTTGGCCTCGAGTGCTGGGCTGTTGGGCTGCATCTTTCTTCCCAAGTGCTACATCATTGTACTGAGACCTGATCTGAATACGAAGGAGCATATCATGTTCAAAACAAACTAGGACATCTGATCCATAGAAGTAGAGTTGTAGGAGAATATTTGGCAGAATAAGGGAGCAGTAGTGTGACCATTTATTTTGAAACATTGTCTAGACTCTCTGGTTTTGGATAAGCTGTGCACATCTTCGGACTGAATCCTGAATAACTAAGCAAAGTGGGCTGCTTTGGAGGTGCCTTGTCATGATCCAAAGTGGATCAGAAAAGCGCCAAGGCGCTCCGAAGCGAAGTAGCTCATTGCCAAGGCTCATCAGTTCCACTTGAATCTTCAGAGGCATTCTGGTGCCTTCTCAAGCACAGACAGCCCATCTCCAAAGGTAGCAATTTGCAAATGATAAGGGAGGGGGAGAGGAGGGGGAGGCAGGAGGGGGAAATGGTGAGCCTTGGTGAATGGCATCTCCAATTGCCAAATAAGGGCAGAGTTTAACCCAGCAGTCTCCAAATAGTGACAGTGGTGGAGGAGGGGAGCAGAATTGGAGTGGACTCATTGGAGACTTCAGTCTGCCTTCATTTCTGTGTGTGTGTGTGTGTGTGAGAGAGAGAGAGAGAGAGAGAGAGAGAGAGAGAGATTTGGAGAGAGATTTGGAGAGGGGGAGAGAGAGAGGGAGAGGGAGAGAGTGAGCACTGATTAGTTGGTGGTTTTGATTTATGGCGTTTTGTGCATACATGGTGTGCGTGCTTGTACTTTCTTCTTCCTTCCAAATCCAACTTTTCTTTTCTTTTCTTTTCTTTTCTTTTCTTTTCTTTATGTTCTTTCTTTCTTTCGTAGATCCTTTATTTGAAAAACCAAACACTCGAAAAGTAAGGAGTTTGAGTTTCCCTCTTTCTATTCCTGGTTCTTTGTATCTCCCCTTCCCCTCCGACAATAGGTTTTACACTTCATTCTTTTATTGACTCTTTATTTTAAAAAGGAGAAATACAATAAAAGCTACTTTCCTTTTCCTTCCCTTGCCTCTTTCTTTCACTTCCACGACACCCTTCTCAATTTCTTTGCCCTTACTTTCATTCTGTCTAGATTTTTCACACACACACACAAACGCACACACTACTCTCCTGTCCTTTTTCTTGGCTCTCCTCCACCTGCCCCCCTCCTCCTTTCCCATGTTCCTTCCTTTCCCATTTTTGATCACATTTCCCTTAAACAACAGCAAGAACAACAACAGTTAAAAACCACGTTGTCTTCTGTTGTCCTCCTGCCTTGCTTGTAGGTAGTCCAGCATTTGCTTTTCTTTTGATCCTCTCTCTCCCTCTCTCCTTGTGTGTTGGTTTTTGTGTTTGTGTTTGTGTTGTGCTCAACCAAGCAGTGTGTGTCACAGTACGACACAGTCCACATTTCAAAAAGCAGTAGGCAAAGCACTAAACACACATTAACATCTATTATTTGAATAACTGAAAACCACGCTGTGTTGCAAAGCAAGCAAGCCCAATATGGGGCAGCTTCAGCATCTTGTTGGCAGGTGGACGAGGTGGGGCTGGGATTAGCAGTCCTGGTCGGCGGTCAGGCTCTCCCCCGGTCCAGATCGTGAGTGCTGGTGTAGTGGGGCAGCTGAATGTGGAGGCAAGATGCAGTGCTTAGAGGTCAATGACCGAGGAGGCATTTCACAGCAACCGACAGCAGAGATCAGGGACAGTGACCTCCTCCACTCCAACGACTAACTTCTCGGATTATTATCCCTCCTGAGTTTGGTTTGTAATTCTGAGAAAAGCACATTGTAGCAGTGCCTAGTGCAACAACTCCTTTGCCAGACTGTCTGAAATTTGGCAGGTGGAATCACCTCCATGGGGGATGCCAGGTTCCCAAATTTCATGGGTTTAGCACAAAAACTGTAAATCTTACAGCCATTTCTATTTTTCAATGCCAGTCAATGAGAACATGTCATATCAGAATGATTCAGATATCCAAATCTAGCTTTGGATTGGGGTCTGAAGAGAAGCGGATGGGGTCAGAATCAGCCAGAAGCAAAGCAGGGCTGCTTCAGAAGGTCCAAAGTCACATCCAAACTGTGATGGGGACTCTGTTCACAGCCCTGGTTTTGGATAACTGCTGCCAGCCCTAATACCCCCCTTTGGCTATTGGTCTCAAGAGGGAGGGCGGTGGCAGCCCAGCTGCAGCTCTTGATTGTCCAGCCCCTTTCCATTTGGATTCCCTCTCTGGTTATGTGACTGAATCAGTCTTGGTCTCAGGAAAGATGATCATTAAAAGAAACAAGAGGAAATCCACGCTGCTGATTCTACTCAATCTCACATCTCCTTTGACATGTCTGTTTCCTGTTTCCCACCTGAGCAGTGCAGAGGAAGCTGCTCCAGCTGGTCTAGGGACTATGCAAGGAAGCCAGCTCCCAAAGAGTGAGATATCAGAGGGAGTGAACAGGGAGAGAAAGCAGGAGTTTGCCAGGGGAGTTCGGCAGGGGAGGTCAAGGGGGAGGCAGCTAATCATAGGGTTTTTTATTTGTTTTTTTTTAATCATTCCCTTGTAACACACACTTCCATACCAGTGGGGCTGTGTTTTTCACTTCCAGTGAATAGAGGACGAAGCACAGGCTATTCCAGTACAATCAGAAAGCGAGAAACATAAAGCTAGAAGAGCAACAGCAAGCTGAGGCAGAATAGGAAACTGCTGAGGTGAGGAAAAATGAAGTAAAGGATAATCCTTGGAAAAGCGTGACAATTAGGAGCAGAACAACTAGAAGCCACTCTAGACCAGTGGAAGCATTGGAACTACAGAATCATTTCCAGGTATGAGGATGAGACTGGAAGACAACGTGCAGAGGAAGAATTACAGGGGACCCCGCATGAGAGCAAGCAAGAGGCTGAAGGTCAGTCAAACAGAGGCGATGAAAGCAAGGCTTACAACAGGAAGAAGAGATGACTGGTAGTAGTGGGAGACTCCTTGCTGTTTGGGATTGAAACCTAAGTATGTCGTGAAGACCCATGGACTCACCAGGTAAGCTGTCTCCCAGGAGGATGGCCTAGAGATGTGTCTGAAGGGTTCCCAATGCTCATAAAGCCCAATGACAGGTATCCCTTTCTTCTCACCTATGTGGGAACAAATGACACCGACAAGCAGAGCTCCAAAGAACTCACATCAGACGTTCAAGCTTTGGGAAGGAAACTCAAGAACTTTGAGGCCCAGGTAGTTTTCTCATCCATCCTTCCAGTAGATGGAAGAGGGATAAAAAGGGAAAGAAAAATACTCCAGGTGAATGACTGGCTATGAAGGTGGTGCTTGCATGAGAAATTTGGAGGCCAGGATGGCGGGCTACATTTCCTGGAAGATGGACCAGTGGCAAGGGTCCATCAGGTGGATCCACAGTTGGCTACAGAATCGGACTCAAGGAGTGCTTATCAATGGGACCTTCTCAAACTGGGGAGAGGTATCAAGCAAGGTACCACAGGGCTCAGTCCTGGGCCAAGTCCTCTTCCACATTTTTATTAATGAGTTGGATGATGAGATGCAGGGAATGCTGATCAAATCTGCAGATGACACAAAATTGGGCAGGATAGCTAATACCATGGAAGAAGTTACAGAATTCAAAGTGATCTTGAGAGGGCAGAAAACAACAGAATGAAATTTAGTAGGGATAAATGCCAAGTTCTGCACCAAGGAAAAAGAACCCAAATGCACAGTTACAAGGTGGGGAATACTTGGCTCCAAAGGACAACAAGCAAGAAGGATCATGGAATTGTTGTCGATCACAACCTGAATCTGAGACTTCCAAATCACATGAAGTACAAGTTGCCCTCTACTCAGCACTGGTTAGGCCTCATCTGGAGTGCTGTGTCCAGTTCTGGGCACCACACTTTAAGAAGGATGCAGACAAACTGGAGAGGGTTCAGAGGAGTGCAGGAAAGATCATTGGGTGATTCGAAACAAAGCCCTAATAGGAGAGGCTGAAAGAACTGGGCATCTTTAGGCATGGGAAGAGAAGACTGAGGGGGGATACAACAGTGCTGTTCAAGTACTTGAAAGGTTGTCACAGAGAGGAAGGCCAGGATCTCTTCTCGGTCTTCCCAGAATGCAGGACACGGAATCATGGGCTCAATTAACACGAAGCCAGATTCCAGCTGAATATCAGGAGAAACTTCCTGACGGTTAGAGCAATATGACAATGGAACCAATGACCTAGGGAGGTGGTGATCTCTCCCACACTGGAAGCATTGAAGATGAGGCTGGACAGCCACCTGTCAGGGATTGTGTGACTTGGATTCCTGTATTGAGCAGGGGGTTGGACACAATTTTCTTATAGCCCCCTTCCATTCCTACTATTCTATGATTCTAAGATTTTACCATCAAAGCTCATATCCTTCTGGGCCTTCTGCACTGGTGTTGGAGGCACTGAACTCCAGTTCCCCTGCTACCTGAAAGGGTGGTTTCAGAAATTAAGATTCAGTGATCATTCTTTGATCTCTGGAGGTGGCATCCCAGATGGTATATGACTTTGTCCACCAATTTTGTTTTCATTTTGGTAACCATCCTCTCCCCTTCATGGATCACTGCCTTGTTGTGGCGAAGGGGCTTGCGTAACTCAGTGAAGCCATAAGCTATGCGGTGCAGGGCCACCCAAGACGGACAGGTTATGGCAGAGAGTTCTGACAAAATGTGGTCCACTGAAGAAGGAAATGGCAACCCACTCCAGTATTCTTGCCAAGAAAACCCCATGGAACGTATCACAAGGCTAAAAGAGATGACGCCGGAAGATGAGCCCCTCAGGTCGGAAGGTGTCCAATATGCTACTGGGGAAGAGCAGAGGGTATTTCCAAGTAGCGCCAGAAAGAGTGAAGCCGCTGGGCCAAACCCGAAAGGACACTCAGCTGTGGATGTGTCTGGTGGTGAAAAGAAAATCCGATGCTGTAAAGAACAATATTGTTTAGGAACCTGGAATGTCAGATCAATGAATCAAGGTAAGCTAGAGGTGGTCAAACATGAGATGGCAAGATTGAACATCGACATCTTGGGAATCAGCGAACTAAAATGGACAGGCATGGGCGAATTTAATTTAGGTGACCATCATATCTACTATTGTGGGCAAGAATCCCTTAGAAGAAATGGAGTAGCACTCATAGTCAACAAAAGGGTGGGAAAAGCAGTACTGGGGTACAATCTTAAAAATGATAGAATGATCTCAGTACGAATCCAAGGCAAACCATTCAACATCACAGTAATTCAAGTCTATGCCCCAACCACTGAGGCCGAAGAAGCTGAGGTTGATCGGTTCTATGAAGACCTACAACACCTTCTAGAACTAACACCAAAAAAAGATGTCCTCTTCATCATAGGGGATTGGAATGCTAAAGTAGGAAGTCAAGAAATCACCGGGATAACAGGCAGGCATGGCCTTGGTGTACAAAATGAAGCAGGACAAAAGCTAATAGAGTTTTGCCAAGAGAACATGCTGATCATAGCAAACACTCTTTTCCAACAGCACAAGAGGCGACTCTACACATGGACGTCACCAGATGGTCAATATCGAAATCAGATTGATTATGTCCTTTGCAGCCAAAGATGGAGAAGCTCCATACAGTCAGTAAAAACAAGACCTGGAGCTGACTGTGGCTCAGATCATGAGCTGCTTCTTGCAAAATTTCGGCTTAAATTGAAGAACGTCGGGAAAACCACTAAACCGTTCAGGTATGACCTAAATCATATCCCTGATGAATATACAGTGGAGGTGAGGAATAGATTTCAGGGATTAGACCTGATAGATAGAGTGCCTGAGGAACTATGGACGGAGGTCCGTAACATTGTTCAGGAGGCAGCAACGAAATCCATCCCAAAGAAAAAGAAATGCAAGAAAGCAAAGTGGCTGTCTGATGAGGCTTTACAAGTAGCTCACGAAAGAAGGGAAGCGAAAAGCAAGGGAGAAAGGGGAAGATATACCCAACTGAATTCAGAGTTCCAGAGAATAGCAAGGAGAGACAAGAAGGCCTTCTTCAATGAACAATGCAAAGAAATCAAGGAAAACAACAGAATGGGAAAGACTAGAGATCTCTTCAAGAAAATTGGAGATCTCAAGGGAACGTTTTGTGCAAAGACGGGCATGATAAAGGTCAAAGAAGGCAGGGACCTAACAGAAGCAGATGAGATTAAGAAGAGGTGGCAAGAATACACAGAAGAACTATACAGGAAAGATCTGAATGTCCCTGATAGCCATGATAGTGCGGTCACTGAACTTGAGCCGGACATCCTAGAGAGTGAAGTCAAGTGGGCCTTAGGAAGCATTAGTAACAACAAAGCTAGCGGAGATGACAGTATTCCAGCCGAGCTATTTAAAATCCTAAAAGATGATGCTGTTAAAGTGCTGCATTCAATATGCCAACAAATCTGAAACACTCAACAGTGGCCACAAGACTGGAAAAGGTCAGTTTACATTCCAATTCCAAAGAAGGGCAACGCCAAAGAGTGTTCAAACTACCGCACAATTGCGCTCATTTCACATGCCAGCAAGGTGATGCTCAAAATCCTACAAGCTAGGCTTCAGCAGTATGCGAACCGAGAACTACCGGAAGTACAAGCTGGGTTTAGAAGAGGCAGAGGAACTAGAGATCAAATCGCCAACATTCGCTGCATCATGGAGAAAGCAAGAGAATTCCAGAAAAACGTCTATTTCTGTTTCATTGACTACGCTAAAGCCTTTGATTGTGTGGATCACAACAAACTGTGGCAAATTCTTAAAGTGATGGGAGTACCAGACCACCTTATCTGTCTCCTGAGAAACCTGTACGAGGGTCAAGAAGCAACAGTAAGAACCAGACATGGAAAAACCGATTGGTTCAAAATTGGGAAAGGAGTACGACAAGGCTGCATATTGTCACCCTGCTTATTTAACTTATATGCAGAGTACATCATGAGAAATGCCGGGTTGGATGAATCAGAGGTCGGAATTAAGATTGCCGGGAGAATTATCAACAACCTCCAATATGCAGACGATACCACCCTAATGGCAGAAAGCGAAGAGGATCTCAAGAGCCTCTTGTTGAGGGTGAAAGAGGAGAGTGCAAAAGCTGGTTTGAAACTCAACATTCAAAAAACGAAGATCATGGCATCTGGCCCCATCACTTCCTGGCATATAGAAGGGGAAGAAATGGAAGCAGTGACAGATTTTACTTTCTTGGGCTCCAAGATCACCGCAGACGGTGACTGTAGCCATGAAATTAAAAGACGCTTGCTCCTTGGGAGGAAAGCTATGGCCAACCTAGACAGCATAGTAAGAAGCAGAGACATCACCTTGCCGACAAAGGTCCATCTAATCAAAGCTATGGTTTTCCCAGTAGTAATGTATGGCTGTGAGAGCTGGACTATAAGGAAGGCTGAGCGCCGAAGAATTGATGCTTTCGAACTGTGGTGCTGGAGAAGACTCTTACGAGTCCCCTGGACTGCAAGGAGGTCAAATTCGTCCATCCTAAAGGAAATCAACCCTGAGTGCTCATTGGAAGGACAGATAATGAAGCTGAAGCTCCAATATTTTGGCTACCTAATGCGAAGAGAAAACTCCCTGGAAAAGACCCTGATGCTGGGAAAGACTGAAGGCCAAAGGAGAAGGGGACGGCAGAGGATGAGATGGCTAGATAGCATCACGGATGCAATGAATATGAACTTGAGCAGGCTCCGGGAGAGAGCGCAGGACAGGAAGGCCTGGCGTGCTATGGTCCATGGGGTCACGAAGAGTCGGACACGACTGAACGACTGAACAACAACCATCCTCTCTCCGTTGTTATCTGGCTATCATCTTGATGTGTTTTGTGAGCATCCCATCTTCTGTGGCATGAAGCAGCTCCTGGCATTCACTCCTGGTGGCTTCTCCAGGGTCCAAAATAGCACTTGGCCATAGAGAAAGCCCATGGCACTTAGAGCATTACCCACAGAGGAAGAGACTCTACCCAGCAGACTCTATGGTCATGGCCTAGAAGTCCTCTGGAACCTGTTGAAACCCTGGGGAGCCCTCCAGATGACACGATAAGTCACTTCGGGACCCTTAACACTTTTGCAGAAGGATGGTTAGTTGGGGTGGCTTACTAAGCATGGGGAATGTGGTTTTCTGCCCCACATGACATGCTTAGCCACCAAGGTGAACAAAGATTCCTTAACCATTATGGCTTAGCATGATGTCTGAACATGCCTGGTATCTTCATTATGAGTAGAAATGGGCAGGTTTTGTTTTAAAATCTCTGCAAATGATTAGGCATCTTTACTTCTGCCCCCTGTTCATAGATGGGATGCACTTTTGTGTGTGAGGATTTTGGTCATGTGCCCAGGTGCACTTTCTACTAATGTGCACTTGCACCTCCCCCCCCCCCCCGTAAAACAACAACAAAAAGTCCTGCAGGTTTTCCTAATCTGTGCAATTTGGGAAAAGCCCTCTCTTAAATATGATCACTTTTGAATTGATTGCGGATCATTCTGACAACTCTAGTTGTGACTGTGAACAGCCAAAGAATGGCATTGTGAGCCCAGATGGGATGTGCATTGAACAGGGACGATCACAGCTCAAAGTGATGAGGCCCAAGATATGTCCTACATTTTCCTGATTTCTAAGTCAGAGCTGTTTTATCTATCATTCTAGCTTCACACTTCCTTACGAGACATCCAGTTTTCTAATGCTTCCATGGGCGGACTGTATCTGGATAAGACTGGGGAACTGGCAGCTGACTTTGATATCGTGAATTGGGTGATGTTTCCCAATGAGTCTCGTGCTAGAGAGACTATTGGGAGCGTGGAGAGACAGGCATCTCCAGACATGAAACTCACCATTAAGCAGGAAGCCATTGCATGGCCCAGCCATTTTAATGAGGTAGGGAAAAGGATTTGTGTCCTATTATTGGCCTTATCTCTTAAGCTCTAAGAATATCCATCCGGTCTTGCGTGTCCTACCCCCACCCCCAGCTTCAAAACCGTTATTTATTTATTTATTTTATTTCTATACCGACCAATAGCCAAAGCTCTTTGTGTGGTTCACAAAAATTAAAACCAAACTGCCCGCAATAAAACAAATTTAAATATATAGAACATCCAAACCACAATATAACAATACAACCGCAATAAAACCTAGTGACAATGCAGAAATTTAAAATACAGGTTTAAAACAGCAAAGCTAAAAGTCTAGAAAGCTAAAATACTAAAATGCCTTGGAAAATAAAAAGGTCTTCAACTGGCACCGGTAGAGCTGGGTGTCATGCGCATATTGAAGGCGCACCAGCCCACACCTCCAGATAACCTCCCCCAGCAGTTTCATGCTGATGTTAAACAGCATAGGGGATAAAATAGAGCCCTGTGGAACCCCACGGCACAATTGCCATGGCGCAGAGCGGTAATCCCACAGCACCACCTTCTGGAGTCGGCCATCCATGTAGGAGCAGAACCATTGCAGTGCAGTGCCTCCAACGCCCAGCCCAGACAATGTGTGCAGAAGGATATCATAGTCAATGGCATCGAACGCTGCTGAGATGGTATCTCACTCCCCCATCCCTCTCAAAGCAGAGATCATCCGACTAGGTGACCAAGGCAGTTTCCATTCCAAAACCAGGCCTGAAGCCCAGATCTAGATAATTTGTTTCATTCAATAGAGCCTGGAGTTCTCCTGCAACCACCCGCTCGAGCACCTTGCCCAGGATGGGGATGTTTGCCACTGGCCTATATTTGTTAACATCCTCCAGGTTCAGCGTTTTTAGGACTGGTCTGATTACCGCCTCTTTTAAAGTGGCCAGCACCACTCCCTCTCTCAAGGAGGAATTTACAAACTCCTGGAGCCAGCTGGACATCCCCTCCTTAATAAGCCATGAAGGGCAAGGGTCAAGCACACAAGTGGTTGATCGGACTTGGCTAGGGATGGATGGAACACTTACCTTCCATTCCATTGTGTTTCTGCTGGGGGGGAGGTGCTCCATCCCTTCCCCCTGGAATCCTGCCTGGCTGGGTCCGCTCTGCGGCCAAGCCGCGGAGCCGCCCGGAGGCTCCGGCCGCCTGCAGCTGGCCATCCATAGCCGCTGCCATTTGCGTTCCTTATTTTTGCCATCTTAGTCTACGGCAATATTTACGTCGATTATTATGGCGAAAAGAAAGGGGAACACAAATAGCTTGCTAGTGGGCTCTTACCTGTGTTCGGTCAGAGCCGGCACGAGCTTTCCTCCACCTGCTTTCTAGCCGTCTCCCCACTTGCTTCACTGCCCTCAGCTCAATTGTATACCAAGTAGGGATGTAGGAAACAACTTAGCAGTTTCATTTCTTGACATCCGTGGGGGCGGGGAGGCACTTTGTCCCTCCCCCTGATATCCTTGCCGGCCGACTCCACTCCACAACGAATCTGCGGAGCCACCAGCCGGGGCTGCCCACAGCGAAATCCAGCCGCTGCTGGCCTGCACAGGGACGCAAATGGCGGTTGCGGTAGCAGCCGCCATTTGCATCCCTTTTTCTCACCATGATGTAATACGTAAATATTTACGTAGACTATCATGGGCTCCGCAGCGTTAACCCATGCATATGGGTTCCCGGCGTTAACCGAGATAGGGTAACTGGTATCTCGGCTGTCTGCTGTGGCGTCAAATGGCGGACGTTGTAGCGGCCACCATTTGCGTCCTTCCAGGCTGCCGTGATAGGGTTCCAGCTGCGGCCGGAACTCAGGAGGATTCTGGGGGAAGGGACGGAGCAGCTCCCCCCCACTGCAGATGCCCCAGTGCGGAACCAGGTAAGTGTTTCGTACATCCCTAGCAGAGACAAGGGGCAGACTGTAAGAAGTAACACAATGCCAAGTTGGGGCAATACACATTGGAGCCAGAATCAAGTGAGATTTTGTGAGGAGACTCCCATCCTCCCCATCTGTTCTGGGGAGCCATAGAGGGATATTCTGAAAGCATTCTGCTTCAGGGTTGATCCCTGCAGAATTCTACATTAACAGACCTGAATCTTCCTAAAAAGCAAAGGGTTGGAGTAAAATAATGCCCCCCTTTCACACGCATCTCATGCAGTTGTAGGAAGGGTGGGTGATGACCCCACTTGCTGATAAGACCCTTCCAAGACAATTTAGCATCCATGCAATCTGAAAGAGCAAAATATCGCCCACATCTGAAGATAGGGATGTACTGAAGTCACTGACCTTTTCGTGGATGTGATTCACGGTTGGTGGGGGGGAGCTCTGTCCCTCTCCCTGGAATCCTCGATGGGGGGGTAGGCGATCCGGTACTACCCCTGGAATCCTGCCCGGCCAGTTTCGCTCTCCGGCGGCTCCGCGGAGCAAACAGCCAGAGCGGTGCGCAGCTGGATTTCCAGCCACGGACAGGCTGCTGCGGACGCAAATGGCGGCCGCCATAGCCGCCGCCATTTGCGTCCAGCCAGGCTGCCATGATAGGCTACATAAGTATTTATGTAGCCTATCACTCCAGGTCAAAAAAACTCAAAACAAAACAGTGTACACAAATGGCTGCAGCTACGGCGGCTGCCATTTGGGTTCTCTCTTTTTGCCGTTTTAGCGTACGTAAATAATTATGTAGGCTCTCACGGCAAAAAAAAGGGGAACGCAAGTAGCGTAGTGGGCACTATTTGCGTTTCTTTTTTTTTTACCGTAATAGCTGATGTAAATATTTATGTAGGCTAAAATGGTGGGGGGGGGGAAGAAAAACAAATGGCACCCACTACGCCATTTGCATTCCCCTTTCCCTTGCTGTAATAGCCTACGTAAATATTTACGTAAGCTAAAACAGCGAAAAATAGGGAACGCAAATGGCAGCCGCCATAGCCACCGCCATTTGCGTACACTTTTTTTTCTTGGCTTGCCGTGATAGGTTACGTAAATACTTACGTAGACTATCACAGCAGCTTCACAGGATGCAAATGGAGGCCGCTACGGCGGCCCCCATTTGCATCCGCTGCAGCCCGTCCACAGCCGGACCGCTGGCTGCCAATGGCTCTGGCCGGCAGCTCCGCAGAGCCACCGTGGAGGGGATCCGGGCCACGGAGGATTCCGGGGGGAGGGACAGAGCGCCTCCCCCCCAGCACGAATCGAAGCTGTGAAAAGGTAAGTGACTTTCTTACATCCCTACTATCTCCCCTATCCCATTTGTATAGCAGATAATCTGGCTTGGATTTATTGCTGATCCCTGGCCTCCCACCCCCAACCATTTGCAGAATGCCATCATCCTATTCAGATGGAGCAAATTGGGAGCAATAGCACAGGAAGACAGATGTTCCTCTAAACTCGAGAAGTAAAGAGGTCAGAGAGGAGGCTTGGATGTGCCAGGTGGGCCTTCCTCTGAAGGCAATGGAGAGAGGTCTGGTGACCCCTCAGTTCACAACTGGGGCAGGGTGGAGAGACAGCACCACACCTGTTTTAAAAGAGATTCCTTGCCTAACGCTCAGCTTCAAAGTGCAGATTAAGGTGCTGATCCATTTGAAGCCCTCTAAGATCAGGCTAGCAAAAATTAGGGCCATGCACAGCCCACCCAACCTAATTCAGAGCTCAGTTTAGAAGACTCCAATCGGCCTGAACTCACCTCACCCGCCCCTGAAGCTGGTTGACCCACTTCTCCAGTTCTGAAGCAACATCTAGAGACACGAAACAGAAGGGGGGGAAACCCACACTGAAAGTGACCCCCCCACTTCCAATGCCACCGCCACAGAACCCCCACTCCTTACCTGGATCTGTCGGGAGTAGGGATGGATGAAAGGGACTTATCTCGTCACGCTGCTTGCTTTGCAGTGGGGGGGAGGCGCTTCGCTTCTCCCCCCGAAGTCCAGGCGAGAGGGGGAAGCGCCCCGCTGAGCCCGGCCGAAATTCAGGCTGGGGGGATGTGCCCCATCCCTCGCCGCCGAAATTCAGGCCGGCGAGGAGCGCTCCGTGTACCCGGCCGCGAAAAAAAAGGAAAGTAGAAAAACACACACACACAACCGTGATAGGCTATGTAACGATTTGCGAAGCCTATCACGGCTAGATTTCCAAAGTCAGACGTGATAGGCACCACGTTTTGTGGTGTGGCAACATCCCTGGAGATGTTAGTCTGCCATGAGTCTCAAGCAGGAAGTCCTTTCTGTTTCAAGAGGCCTTTCTATTATTTGAATGGGATTTTCATGTTGTGATCCTTTTGTGTTGAATGGTTGGTTTTTACGTAGTGCTTTTATTCATTCAATTCGATGTATTCTGTGTGTTGGTACTAGGGATGTATGATACTCCCCTTACTTGGTTCCGCTGGGTTCCGCTGGAGGTGGAGGCCCTCCTCCCAGAATCCTGGCCAGCCAGCTCTGCTCCGCGGAGCCATCTGCTGGCTGCTCCAGCAGCCAGAAATCTGGCTGCTTGCTAGCAGGGACGCAAATGGCGGCGGCCATAGCCGCCGCCATTTGCTTCCCTGTAGTCAGCTGTGATAGGCTACATAAAGACTAACATAGCCTATCACGTTTTGTAAAAAAAGGGGATCCGGGGGTGGCAGGGGGGTGGCAGGCCGATCCTCCACAGATTTCGGGGGGCCGAATGCAATAGCATTTGGCCTCACCAAGATCCGTGGCGGAATTCTCTGCCATCCCTAGTTGGTACACTGGAGACTGATAGCTCTGATTATGGCGGGGCTGTGGATCCCTTCTGGGTTTTAGTCAGAACCATCCAGAACTATACAACAGCAATCCAAGGTACTGAACATATTTGGGGGATATAAATCCATCAGGTACCCTGCTCCTTAAAATGCCTTTCCGTCTCCAGCTGGGCCATGAGGCCTCCGATCCTCCCTTTGCCTTCTGCCCTGCCACTGAAGATCAAAAGAGGAAGAGGAGAGGGCCTTTCCAATGGTGGTGCCTATCCTCCCGCAAAAACCTCATCTCCCTCCTCCATTGTTCACCATCATTGCATGCACATGTCTTGAAGCTTGTCCTTTTATTGCTGTTGCTTGTAATTTCAGTTATTCTGGGATTGTCTTTTAGTTTATTTCATTGTCGTACCTCTTCCCCTCCAGTTAGTATATTGGCTTGAGTACATATATTTTATAGGTGGCATAAACATTTTGAAACAAACAGACCAAAAACGTCCGTGCCATGTTGTGATGCATAAATAGTGCTTCCCTGAAACAAAGACCTGGGATCCCTTCTACTGCATTTAGGGTCACAAGCACTAGAAACCCTGTTGGGTCCTGTCTAAATTGGAGGACTCATTTCCATAGGCACAAATATTCATAACACTGTTTTCCTGGATGCTCCTTCTCTTTGTTGCTAGACAGTGCCTCATTCCAGATGCACTGAGAGCTGTCGTCGTGGATACTACAAGGAGGTCCAAGAAGGAGAGCCACCATGCTGCTATGCTTGCGCTCCATGTGCGGAAGGAACCATCTCCATTCAGGAAGGTAGGCAAGATCAGAAGAATGGGAGTTCCCTAGGGCAACTCCTTGAATATGCCGAATAGTCCTCACAGCCCTATTTTACTTCTCTCTTTTTTTTCTCATAAACACCTGTAGCAAAACATTTCATGAGTGGGTAAGAGGA
Organism: Heloderma suspectum; assembly: GCF_057233095.1. Taxonomy (NCBI): domain Eukaryota; kingdom Metazoa; phylum Chordata; class Lepidosauria; order Squamata; family Helodermatidae; genus Heloderma; species Heloderma suspectum. The sequence goes on from NC_139459.1 coordinate 389,231,859, forward strand.
GAAGGCTTTTTAAATGACTGTTGCTCCTAGTGTAAACCATCATGTGAATCCCTTATGGTCATGGGCCATTCACTACTGCTCAGCCTGAAATACCTCATGAAGCTAGGGATCTACGAATCCCTTACCTTGCTCTGATGAGGGGCATCCGTGGTGGAGGGGAGATGCTCCTTCCCTCAATGGGGGGGGAGGCGCTCAGCCCCTCCCCCCGGAATCTTGCCCGCCCGGCTCCGCTCCGGAGTTAAAGCAATGGTATTCCCCGTAGTAACCTATGGCTGCGAGAGCTGGACCATAAGGAAGGCTGAGCGAAGGAAGATAGATGCTTTTGAACTGTGGTGCTGGAGGAAAATTCTGAGAGTGCCTTGGACTGCAAGAAAGTCAAACCAGTCCATACTCCAGGAAATAAAGCCAGATTGCTCACTGGAGGGAATGTTATTAAAGGCAAAACTGAAGTACTTTGGCCACATCATGAGAAGAGAGGATAGCCTGGAGAAGATGCTGATACTAGGGAAAGTGGAAGGCAAAAGGAAGAGGGGCCGACCCAGGGCAAGGTGGATGGACGATATTCTGGAGGTGACGGACTCGCCCTTGGGGGAGCTGTGGGTGGCGACGGCTGACAGGAAGCTCTGGTGTGGGCTGGTCCATGAAGTCATGAAGAGTTGGAAGCGACTGACCGAATAAACAACAAAATCCTGGCTAATCCAGCACAAGAACTGCAATTGGGAGGGTTGCAAAGGGAGCAAGGCTGGGAAATTCCCCCAAGTAGTATGCACCTTCGTGCGCATAAGGAATGGGGAAGATGTGGCCCTCCTGATGTTCTCGGACTGCAACTCCCATCGTTTTTCCCCATGGGCTAGGCCAGTTAGGGCTGCTGAATGTGCAGTCCAGTGCTATCTGGAGGGCCACACGTTCCCAATCACTGGTATACTTCCTAACCTACTCTGCTGGATAGTCACCTTGCTGTGGTGAGTGGGCTTGTGTTTTCCAATGGACCCTGTGAGTGAAGCCGTCGGGAGTTCTGTACTCCCAGCAGGGTCACCCATGGCGGCAAGTTCAAGGGGGAGGAGCCAGACAAAGAACGATCCAAGCAAGTCCTCAACAGCAGAACAGGCGGAAGATATCAAGGTGTACAGTCAGGGCCAGAAATATTGGAACAGGGATAACTGTTTTGGCAGTTGGCCCCTGTATGCCACTGGCTGTACTTCCTCCATGGTTAGTGTCCCACTTTTGTCAAACCCCTTGAATTACAGCTGAAAGTCCTGACTTCGCTCCCATCCGGGTGTGTTTCCTTTCAACTTCAATGTGGTGGTGTACAGAGGCCAACAGCCAAAACAGTTATCCTTGTTCCAATATTTCTGCCCTGACTGTATGTTACAATGGCTGAGAAGGAGGATGAAGGCTGCAGCAGATAATGGACCACCAATTGTCACGATATCCATGACATTGGATTAGAACCTTTTCTGTGAAGCCTTTCTGTTGATTACTGGGCACTGATCTCCACACAAAAAACACATTCACGCAGAGGCGTCTTCCAATCTAAACCCAACCAACCAAAAGTCCCATGGCGATCAGCGAATGGCAACGGGGGCAGGATTGTGAAATCCAGAAGCCACTAGTCATGGGCTGGCACATGGGCAGCGGATACAGATTCAGTCGTGCTGACTCAAGGACCGAGGCAGCTGAGTAGTTCGGCAGCTGTATCCATGCCTCAGCAGTCCTATTCAGGATCCACTCTGCTCACCCCGTATGGGGAGGGGGCTAGAAACGGTGCCCTAAACATCGTCTGCCTCATCTTCTCCTTGACTGGATTACCACATTCAGTGGGGTCACCACTTAGCGGTTGCAAAAGACAAATGAACTTTGGAACATGGAATATGCAGACACTGCTGGACAATACAGATAGTGAACACCCTGAACGCAGGACTGCCATTACTGCAAGGGAGCTGAGTGTCAAGGGCTCCTTGGAGGCCTCTCTCAGTCTAATCCAGTAGCTAAGTCCAGACACAGAGAAAGGGATTCTTTTCAAAGCTTGATTCCTCTTTTACAATTTAACAACTCTACTTTTAGCAACTAGATATGAGCAGCAGAGTACCTATGCCCCAAGTTGGAACAGCTGGTCCCCGTTTGAAAGGGAATCACTGGCAGATCCTGAACTTAAGGACTAGGGAGAGTCCCTCCCCTTTTCTCTTGGATCCTCTTGGCGCAACCGTTGTTTGCGTGCCAACTGGGCACTATGCCTCCTTTCCACACCCTCCATTTGGCGCCGCTCCCTGCGTTGGCGTCGCGTATCCAGCAAGTCTGCTTCCAGAGATCTATCACTCCCGGGACTGCTATCTATGTCAGGAATGCCGGTGAGAGGAATCTCTGCCAGCTATTGGCCCTAAGAAAGATGAGCATGCTCCTCTCCCACGAGCGGCTGCACTTCCTCAGAATCAGAACTACTCTGGGATTCTATAGGCTCAGTGTCCACCCTGACATAATCCCCACTCCCATGAGCCCCCCCCTCGTGCTTCTTTCCTGGGGCCCTGGGTTTGTGGGGGTACAGTTGGTGGAAGTGCCTCAGCAGCAATGCAGCATGCACATTTTCCACCGGTTCCCAGGATTGCTCATCAGGCCCGTAGCCTTTCCAGTCCACCAGATATTGCAGGCATCCGTGAGAAAGGCAGGAAACCAGAATCTCAATTACCTCAAACTCCTCCTCCCCCTCCACCAGCACTGGTGGGGGGAGCCGACTGCATGATGAGGGTCGCCAGAAACCAGGGGGGACAGCAAGGACCGATGAAAAACAGGATGGATCTTCATGGAGGGGGGGAGAGCCAGGCAAAAAGCAACAGGGTTAATCTGGGCTGTAATCTGGAAAGGCCCCGTGCGGCGAGTCACGAGCTTCCTTGCGGGTGAGTGAGAGGGGAGGTAGTGGGTGGACAACCAAACCCAGTCCCCCGGTTGCAGAGATGGACCTGGCTGGTTCTGCCGGTCTGCAGAGGCCTTGTAGGCTGTCTTGGATTGCTCGAGGGAGTCCCGTAAGAGGTGGTGTACCGCTCGCAACTCCTCTAAAAAGTCATGGGCCGCCGGCACCAAAGAGGGAGTTAGGGTGGATGGGAAAGCCTTGGGGTGGTAACCAAAATTGGCAAAAAATGGAGTTTGGTGGGTAGAAGCATGGCAGGCATTGTTATAAGCAAATTCTGCAAGAGGCAGCATGGAAAACCAGTCATCTTGCTGGTAATTGACATAACAGCGCAGATATTGCTCCAGAGTTGCATTGGTGTGCTCAGTCTGACCGTCCGTCTGTGGATGGTGGGTGGAGGAAAGACAGAGCGTCACATGGAGCAACGCCAGTAGCTCCCTCCAGAAATGGGCAGTGAATTGGCCCCCCCTATCAGAAACGAGACCCTCGGGCCATCCGTGGAGGCGGAAAACATGTGCCAAAAACAGCTCTGCTGTCTCCCTGGCTGTGGGCAACCCAGAGCATGGGATGAAATGGGCCATCTTAGAAAACAAATCCACCACCACCAGAATGGTGCTTTTACCGTGTGAGTGAGGCAAGTCAGCGATGAAGTCAAGGGAGAGCAGTTTCCAAGGTCCTGAGGGGGTAGGGCTTTAGGGATGGGGGAGAATTTCTCCCCGAAACTTTGGGGGGCCGAGCGCCACGCATTTGGTCCTCCGAAGGTCGTTCGGGGAGAACTTCTCCGCCCCCCCGCACCCCCCCGGGATGGGACTTACCTTTCACGAATGTCCCTCCCGGCAGCGGGTCCCGGTTGTGGTTCGGCAGGTCTTCGTCAGGGGCGGGGGCGGCAGCCGGTCTTTCGACCGGCTGCCGCCGCCGCCATTACAAGCAAAGTTAAAAAAAAACAAAAACACCCCTGTGATAGGCTTCGTTATGATTAACGTAGCCTATCACGGCTAGATTTGCAAAGTCAACCGTGATAGGCTACGTTAATCGTCACATAGCCTATCACGGGTGACTTTAAAAAAAAAATAGTGCGTACGGCTAATGGCGGCCCCCATAGGGAGCCGCCTTTCGCGTTCCTTATTTGGTCCCTGTAGTCTACGTAGACTACGGCAAAAATAAGGACAATGCAAATAGCATTGCCCTTATTTTCACCGTAGTCTACGTAAATCTTTACGTCGACTACAGGGACCAAATAAGGAACGTGAATGGCGGCTCCCTATGGGGGCCGCCATTTGCGTATGTGCTTTTTTTTTTTTTTCCAAAGTCACCTGTGATAGGCTACGTGACGATTAACGTAGCCTATCACGGCTGACTTTGCAGATCTAGCCGTGATAGGCTACGTTAATCGTTACGTAGCCTATCACAGGGGCTTTTTTTTTCTTTTTTTCTTTTGAAGTTCGCGGCCGGGGAGACGGGGCGCTTCTCCCCGGCCTGAATTTCTGCCAGGCGAGGCGGGAAGCCTCCCCCCCCGGCCTGAACTTTGGGGGGAGCAGCGAAGCGCCTCCCCCCCACTGCGAAGCAAGCTGCGATAAGAGGGAAGTGACTTTCGTGCACCCCTATAGGGCTTGCCTGAGGGGCCCTTCGCCCGCTGGCAGGTTGGGCAGGAGGCGACATAGGACTTGACGTCCCAACACACACGAGGCCACCAAAAATCTCTTGTCACTCCATGCAGGGTCTTGGCGACGCCAAAATGCCCAGCTGTGGTGGAGTCGTGGCACTGATAGAGGACCTTCTCGCAGAGGGTTCTAGAAGGCACATAGACCCGGCCGGAATGGTAAAGCAGCCCACCTCACAAAGAGAAGGGGGTAGAGTCGGGGGGCAGAGGCTAGCCCCAATTCCTCCACCTTTGTGCAAACCAAAGCATCCTGAGCCTGTGCAGAGAGAAGCAGCTCCTCTCAAGAATGAGGTACCACAGCTACCGCCAGGCCTTGGGGGGGAAGAATCAGAGGGGGGGATTTTCCTCACTCCCTGGGTGGAGGTCAGGCTTATGGGAAAGATCATCCGCTTGTAGGTTGTCAGAGGCTTTCACATGGCAAATCTTAAGGTGGAACCAAGAAAAAAAAAAGCAACCACCTAATCTTCCTCTGGTTTAAGGCACAGGCTGCCTGAAGATGTTCCAGGTTGCGATGGTTGGTTCTAATTTCGACTGGGTGCTGTGCCCCCTCCAGGAGATGATGCCAGGTCTCCAAAGCGGAGTTGATGGCCAACAGTTCCTTCTCCCAAATGGTATAATTCCTCTCAGACATGTTCAGCTTCCTGGAGTGGTAGGTGCAGGGTTGCAGCCCGCCGCCCTCCCGATCTGGCTGAAAGAGCACCGCCCCCACCGCAAAGTCAGAGGCATCAATCTACCCTACAAAAGGCTTCCTTGGGTTGGGATGTAACAGGATCGGCTCAGAACTAAAAAGCTTCTTAAGTTCCTCGAAAGCCTGTTGGGCTGATGCCGTCCAATGAAAAGGAGATTTCCTGCCCTTAAGGAGGTCCATGAGAAGAGAAGTCAGTTGAGCAAAACTGGTCAGGAACTTTCTGTAAAATTGTGCAAACCCCAGAAAACATTGCAAGTCCTTCTTGGTGGATGGAGGCTGCCAGGAGAGGACAGCCTGGACCTTTGCAGGATCCATCCTGAAACTGTCAGGTGAAATAATGTAGCCCAGAAAGTCCAAAGAGGTTAGGTCAAACATACATTTCTCCAGCTTGGCATAAAGATGGTTCTCGCTGAGGCGCTGGAGGATGGCAGAGACATGACACTGATGGGCGTGGGGGTCCTCAGAAAATATAAGTAAATCGTCGAGACACACAATGAGGAAAGTGTCCAAATAGTCCCAGAAGATGGCATTCATAAAATGCGAAAAAGTGGGAGGAGGGCGGGCGAGCCCAAAAGGCCTTCATACACTCCGTACTGGGTTCTGAAAGAGGTCTTCTACTCATCCCCCTCCCGGATGCGAATGAGATTGTACGCACTACGCAGGTCCAACTTTGTGAAAATCTTGGCTCGCCCCAGGTGCTCCTCCATCTCAGGTATGAGGGGGAGGGGGTACTTGTCAGGGATGGAGACCAAATTTAGATTTCTGAAATCATGCACCGGGTGGAGTTCTCCAGATCGTTTGGCCATAAAGAAGGTAGGAGTGCAGGCGGGGGAGGAAGGCGGGCGAATGAAGCCATGTTTGAGATTCTTCTCCAAAAACTCCCGCAGAGCTTGAATTTCCAGCTCCGACATTGAATAAAGCTGGCCAGCGGGGATGGTTGCCCCAGGAATGAGGTTAATGGCACAGAGAAAAGGGCGGTGGGCAGGAAGCCGGTCAGCCTCCTTCTTGTCAGACACATCCCAAAAAGCTGCATACTTCTCTGGGAGGATCATGGTAGCTGAAGAATTGGCAGAAGCAGACGAGGAGGGGGAGGAAAGGGTAAAGGCCTGGGTTGGGACTGGCGCCTCCTCTGGAGGCAATGCTCCCGGCAGTAGGGAGACGCAAACTCCACTTGCTGAAGCCCCCAAGAAATCTGAGGGTTGTGCTTAGAGAGCCAGGAAACACCCAGCACGATTGGGTATAAGGGAACCTTGGCCAAGTGAAACTGAATCTGCTCAACATGGGACTGGGCACGCAGAGTGAGCAGAGCTGTATTCCTGGCCCCCGGCGCCCCACTGGGTCTGCCGGCGCCCCTCAGCCGACTATCTATCTGAAGGCAGGTCTGCATGAGGTCCTCCAAACTAGGCGGGCTGGGCGTGCGCGCCAACTCATCTAAGATCTTGTCGTTCGAACCATCCAAAAACTGAGCCACCAGTGCGGCATCATTTGACTGTCAATCCTGCTTCAGCAAGCGAAAGGTTGTAGCGTAGCTGGAAACTGAGTCCTTGCCATGCCGGAAGCGGTGAATCTCCCGAGAAGCCATCTGCATGAGCAGGGGGTCACCGAAAAAATGTGCCCTGGCTGTCATGAAGCCTTGATAGTCCCTGAGCAGGGGATCATTAGCGAGCAGGAGCCCCGAAGCCCATCTAGCTGCCATGCCAGACAGTAGGGTAATGATGAAACCCACACGAACCTGTTCCGTCTGGAAATCCTCAGGCCGAAGATGCATGTACAGCTCCAATTGGGCCCTGAAAATCTGAAAAAGTCCTTTCTCACCAGAAAACAACTCTGGCAAAGCCACCAGGCACTTGCGGCGGGGGGGGGGGATCAGAGGTGGAGGGGTTTGAACTGCAGCCTGTAGATTTTGCATGGCAGCTGTCAGTTGAGCCATCTGATCACGGAGCATCTGGTTCTCTTGCGCTAGAGCTTGCACCGCCATGCCCCCGGCACCCTCCATAAGGCAATAGGGGAAGAGAGAGAGAGATTAAAAAAAAGAGGAACGGGGACCAAGCTGTCAAGGGCACCTTGGAGGCCTCTCTCAGTCTAATCCAGTAGCCAAGTCCAGACACAGACAAAAGGATTCTTTTCAAAGCTCTATTCCTCTTTTACAACTTAACAACTCTACTGTTAGCAACTAGATCTGAGCAGCACAGTACCTATGCCCTAAGTTGGAACAGTTGGTCCCTGTTTGAAAGGGAATCACTGGCAGACCCTGAACTTATGGGCTAGGGAGAGTCCCTCCCCTTTTCCCTTGGATCCTCGGGATGCGACCGTTGCTTGCGCGCAAAATGAGCCCTACGCCTCCTTTCTGCGTCCTCCATTGGCGTCGCGCGCCCAGCAACCCCCCCACAGCACTCTCTCACTGCCAGTGTCACTATCTATCCCGGGAGTGCTGGCAGGAGGAATCTCTGCCAGCTGCTGTGCCTGTGAGAGATAAGCAAGCTTCTTTCCCATGGATTGTGGTTCCTCCTCAGAATCAGAACTGCTCTGGGGTTCTATCGGCTCAGTTTCCACCCTGACAGATGCGTCATTGCGCCGATCATATTCGCTATCTTTATTGCTATGATTCTACACCTTGTTGAAGGGAAATATCCCACTGGTGTAGAAATCATACATAGAACAGAAAACTTTTTAATTTCAGTAGGCTGAAAGCAAAAAGTAAGGTAATTGCATCCTTTGTCATAGAACATCAATATGCTGATGATAACATAATCTGCCCACATTCAAAGGAAGATCTCCAAACTATCCTAAACATCTTTGCAGAAGCATATGAACAGCTCGGCCTCTCGCTTAACATCAAAAAACCCCAAGTGCTTTACCAACAAGCACAAACCAACCCCACTGTAGCGCCATCAATCCAGGTTAACAGTGTGATTCTGGAAAATGTTGACCACCTTTCTTATCTTGGTAGCCATCTCTCCACAAAAGCTGACATCAGTGCTGAAATTCATCAGAGCTACAGAGCTCTGCGACTGTAGCATTCTCCCAATGAAGCGTAGAGTGTTTGAGGATTGGGAAATTCGCAGGGAGAACAAAATGCTTGTTTACAAAGCCATTGTACTACCAACCTTACTGTATGCCTGTGAAACACGGACCATCTATAAATGCCACTCCCAACTTCTCGAAAAATTCCACCAACGCTGCCTCCGCTCCGAAAAATTCTGCAAATTACTTGGGAAGACAGATGGACTAATGTGAGTGAACTGGAAGAAGCAAAGACCACCAGCACTGAAACCATGATTCTCCAACATCAACTTCGCTGGATCGGCCATGTTGTTCGAATGCCTGATTATCGTCTCCCAAAGCCGTGTAAATCTAAAAACATGTAACATAAGCATTGAAAACTGGGAAGCTCTAACTCATGAGTGTTCCAACTGGAGGTCAGCCTGTATTAAAGGTGCTATAGACTTTGAAGAAGCACGAGTACAGAGCGAAAGGGAGAAGCGAGCTCAGCGGAAGGCATGTCAAGCAAACCCTCACTGTGACCGCCTTCCAGCTGGAAACCTATGTCCTCGCTGTGGGAGGCTGTGTAGATCCAGAATCGGCCTTCGTAGCCACCTGCAGACCCACTGCTAGAGATTAATGTGTTGATTGACCTATCTCCTATGAATGTCTAATCCTTTTAAAGAGTTATCCATATAGACTCTATCTTTAGAAGACAATCTTACTCGGTCACGAGTGATCGCCATGATGATGATGAGTAAACTATGGCTGCGAGAGCTGGACCATAAGGAAGGCTGAGTGAAGGAAGATAGACACTTTTGAACTGTGATGTTGGAGGAAAATCCTGAGAATGCCTTGGACTGCTAGAAGATCAAACCAGTCCGTACTCCAGGAAATAAAGCCAGACTGCTCCATTGAGGGAATGGTATTAAAGGCAAAAGTGAAGTACTTTGGCCACATCATGAGAAGACAGAATGCCCTGGAGAAGATGCTGATGCTAGGGAAAGTGGAAGGCAAAAGGAAGAGGGGCCAACCAAAGGCAAGATGGATGGATGCTATTCTGGAGGTGACGGACTCGACCTTGGAGGAGCTGGGGGTGGTGAGGGCCGACAGGAAACTCTGGCATGGGCTGGTCCGTGAAGTCACGAAGAGTCGGAAGCAACTGACCGAATAAACAACAAACAGCTAAAAGTAACCCAGTCCAAATTTATTCGTTGCTCAGAAAGGAAGCCTCAAGCTGTTACATTTTATTTATTTATTTATGTATGTATGTATGTATGTATGTATGTATGTATTGCACTTATCCCCCACCTTTTTTCCTCTTGCAAGGAACCCAGGCAGCTTACATTATCCTCCTTCTCTCCAATTTATCCTCACAACAACAACCCTGTGAGGTGGGTTGGGCTGAGAGTGTGTGACTGGCCCAAAGTCACCCAGTGGGCTTCCATAGCCAACTGAGCCCTAGAACCTGGATCTCCCAGCTCCTAGTCCAACAGTCTTGCCACTACACCACACTGGCTCTCACAAAATGACCTTTTAGGGATGTACGAAAGTCACCTTTCGCAGATTATGTTGATGGTGTGGGGGGAGGCATTCCGTCCCTCCCTCCAGAATCCTCACCAGGGGGGGAGGCGATCCATTCCTCCCCCCCGGAATCCTCCGCGCCCAGCTGTGCTCCGCAGCTGCTCCGCAGAGCAGCCGGCCAGGGCCAGCCAGGCCAGAGCCGTCCGCAGCTGGATTTCCGGCCACGGAGGGCTCTGGGGGAAAACAAAAACAAACCTTGTACGCAAATGGGGGCAGCGATGGCCGGCGACTTTTGCATTCCTGATTTTTGCCCTTAATCTACATAAATATTTATGTAGACTGTGTCGGCGAAAATAAAGGGGAACACAAATAACGTAGCGGGTGCTATTTGCGTTCCCCTTTATTTTCGCCATCATAGTCTACGTAAATATTTATGTAGATTAAGATGGCAACAAGAAGGAACGCAAATGGCAGGGTTTTGTTTTGTTTTGTTTTTTAAACCCACACAGCCATGAAGATTTATGTAGCCTATCACGTCATTTTGTTTTTTTAAAAAAAGAGTGGAAATGGTGGTGGCGGCAGCCAGTCGGAAGACCAGCTGCCCGAGCTGCCACTGAAGCTGACGACGGAGCTGCCGCCGCCCATATGATCCGCCCCAGGTAAGTCTCGTCCCGGGGGGGATCTGCTGCATTTGCTATACCTATGGAATTATCATTGTGCCTCCATCACGATGGCAGAATGATCAAGTTTCTGGCTCAGTCTGTAAGATCTAATGTTCCCCGTGTCTCTGAAATTGCTTCTGTATTGTTAGTTTGGGTGTTCTCGGACTACAGTGCCCATCATTTTCCCCAATGGGCTAGGCTAGTTTGGGCTGTTGAATGTGCAGTCCAGTGCAGTCCACGGCTATCTGGAGCGCCACACATTCCCAAACACTGGTATACATCCTTAGAGATTTTCTTCATCTTGGCTCTTTTGTGTGAGTTTTTTGAATACAGGCCAGTGCAAGCTCACCTTTCCCCCTTGCCAACCAGAAGATGGAGCTGCCTGTGTGACTTCTCACAAACATGTTTTTCTCCAATTCTGCACCTGCGCCTCGAGGCACACAGGGAATCCATGAAGTTGCAGCTGTGCAGCTTCCCCTGATAATTATCAAAAACATAGTGATCTATTCTGAGTCTTGCCAAAGCTCAAGAGATGTTTTGCTTTCTGGTTTCCTTGGAGACCAATGATGTAAACATCAGAATGAAAGGCAGCTCCAGGAAGCCTCCTGCACCGTGCCTGAAAATCTTGTTGCATAAAATATCTCCTGTGCTCCCGAGAGCCTGGGCTCAGATTTTGGACAGGCCGAGATGGCCATCCCTGTGGGTTAGTTTAGTACAGCACCTCCCACCGCTGCCTATGGCTCAGAATTGGGTGTCGTTGTAAAGACATTGCAGCCTCGATCTGACAAGACTTTTCTCACATCGTCTGATTAGCTGGCTGTGGAGGTGAAAGGAAACTCAGAAACGTGTGTGCGTGTGTGTGTGTGTGTGTGTGTGTGTGCGTGTTTATGTAATAGGCCTTAGACCCATTCAAGATAAAACACAAGAGATAATATCAGGACACAGGGATACAGTTTCTTCAGTTTAGCTCGTACAATCAGCTGAGTGCTCATACGCATGATGATTAGGAAATAATTAGCCACCTCTTTGTTGAGATAGCTGACTTTTCCAAGGCAGTGAATGACCAATCTTTCCTCAGAATGCCCTGGGAATTAGTCAGCAGAGCATTCAGCATACAGCCTCTCAAATCAGAATAAAAATTACAATGAAAGAGTCCTTGGCTCAGAGTTGCAGGGACTCCTGCCTTACACAAACACGATCTGCTTTGGAAGGGAATTTCACAAAACCTCCCCTGAAATGCTTCCGCTGGTCAAAGATTATGTCTTGCATGAATGAATGCTTCATGGCCCTGTTTATTTTGAAGAGACATCAAAGAAGAGGGTGAAGTGCCAGAACTAGGCAGCATCACATGGGGTCACTGGGGGAACACGTCCTGCTGGGCAGGAGAGTAGTTCCTGTCACTCAGTATCATCAAGTCTCTGAATCAAGACTGCAGAAGCCTGTGGATGCTCCTGTGTTAGAAGAGATTCAAGTCAAACACCAGTTTAGTCATTTTGTGTTCTGTGCATAGATTCCCTATAATGAAGAAAAGGCTTCTGGGATGGCAGTGAACCAAAGCCCTTGGTTATCTTTTTGGTGACCTGTTCATTTAGGTTATTAGAGATAGGAGAATTAAGAATCTGTATAATGTGTCTCCAAATTTTGTCCATCTATATCCGTGTATATCAAATATACGGTGGCAGATCATTGGCACCGAGCTACGCCTCTTGGATTATTAATATGTAGATCTCTTCTTCTTCCCCCACTCCTCCCGCTGAATATAACGTGGCTTAAGACTATTAACATCCTTCGTGCTATTAAGGACTACTTAATATCCCAGACTGGCTGAGTGGCTGGTGTGGAAATTCTTTTCTATTTGAATGCAGTCTTAAAATGGGGTAAAAACCTTGAAATGCCTTATAGCTTTCTGAGGCATTGTATATTCTACACATTCTTTCTTCCTAAGAGGACAAACTGTTTTCCAAGAGACACTGTACAAACAGGAGAAATGATCCTCCAAAGTAGCCCATATAACTCTTGTGGGAAAAAAATCCAGACAAAATCTGTCAAACTGCAGGAGCTCGCCTATCAAAATTAAACCTCCTAGAAAACAGCAATTTCTGACCAGTTCTACTTCAAAATTGCCACAGGCCATCCTCAAATACACTTCTCCTCCACTACCAAGATTCAGACTGGTCTGTTGAGGCATTTTCTCAACATAAGGAATAGAATCTACTCCCCCACCCCCAACCTCTGGTTATAAGAGAATACGATACCCCAGTTTTCTCCTCCACAACTGGAGTGGCACAGGCAAAAAGGCACTTGTCTTACTAGCCACCCACCTTGCTTCCTTTGGTGGGGGCTTCTGAAGTCATACTGCTAAAGCTGATCTCAGGGTCTGGGCAAGTGTAGATGGGAGGATACGATCCTTCAGGTAGCAGGGGGGGGTGCTGGGGGGACAGATTGAGCATTCGGGGGCACCAAGCTGAGCTGAGGGGCTGTGTTTTTTGAATATCCTGTCTGCAGTGAGCTAAGATGGCAAAAGCAAGTGTCTGTAACCCTCCTTTTAAGGTTCTACAGGTTGTGTGACTACCAACTGTAAAAATGGTGATCCTTCCAGAAGCGTTAAAGAGAGCTTCGTTTTCAGTTTCCACTTTGATGTTATTTCCAGTGAGTAAAAGTGAGTGGGACACAGCTTTTCTTTGAGGCGATGTTCCCGAGCCCTTAACACTTCAAATACTGTATACACTATAAGGTCTATGTAGGTAATAATAAAAACATTTTTATTTTTATTTATACATACTGAAACAGCATGGATAAGAGGGTGCAGTTAATCTATGACATCCCCTCCCCATATTACTCACTTTTAAGTCTCTATGAGTGATATTCGGTAACAAAAGCTTGCAAAGCTAAAAGAGAAGTGATTTAAAGATAATTTTGGGGAAAGGAGAGAGTGAAGCTGAACTCAAACCATAAGTGAAATCCCTTGAAACACATAGAACTAACTATAAAGGCAGGAAGAAGGAGCCCTGTGGACCCGTGCATGCCCATGCCCAAATGGGCGCACACAGAAGACCTGAAATAAGCAATTCTTCAAAGCATTTACTTACTTTTAAATATGCCAGCCTACTTTACCATCATTTGATTGGTCAGTACATACCCAGTACATGTCCTTCCAGACATTTTTCATAGGGATATCAGAGAATTTCACCACCAATCTCGGGGAGGCTGAATGCCAGCGCATTCAGCCCCCCGAAATTGGTGGCGAAATGGTCTGCCCCCTCACCCCACCTGGGATGGGACTTACCTTTGGCGAATCTCCCTGGTGGCGGCGGCTCCGGCCACGGTTCGGCGGCGGTTCGGCGGCGGTTAGGCGGCAGTTCGGTGGTGGTTTGGCAGCAGCAGCTGCCAGTCTTCCGACTGGCAGCCACCGCCGCCATTTCCAGCAAAAAAAAAAAAAAAAAAAGCAAAAAAACATGATAGGCTACATAAAGATTTATGTAGCCTATCATGGCTAAATATTAAAAAAATACCGTGATAGGGTACGCAAATGTTTACGTAGCCTATCATGGCTGAGTGAAAAACAAAAACAAAAAAACGCGCGTACGCAAATGGCGGCGCCTATGGTCACCGCCATTCCCGTTCCTTATTTTGGCATGTGTAGTCTACGTAAATATTTACGTAGCCTATGGCGAAAATGAGGGGAACGCAAATAGAGTAGCGTCTAGCATTGCCATTTTGATCTCCCTCTCAAACACCAGAAAACATGGCACGATGCAGAACACAAAATGAAAACAAGCCCTACAATGGTGGCTGTTGACTTGCATACATGTTAAAAAGGGTTATTTTTTAAATATATATATATATTCCACCATCCCCAACACAGGAGGAATCAGAAATCATCAATGTTTTAGACTTTAAAAAAGTGTTTTTTTTCTTCACAAACTCTGATCCAAACAAGGTCACTGAAACATAATCCCCAAGTCACTTTGGAGAGAGAGACATTTTGGACTTTTTTTTTTTAAATGTCTGTGGCCATATTGATTTCCCTCTCAAACACCAGAAAAGATGGCATGATGCAGAAAAGAAAATGAAAACAAGGCCTACAATGGCTGCCGGTTTTCTCCCCTTCCTCCTCAACATCCAAAATCAAAAAGTGACAGGAGATCCTATTGACTTGCATACACATTAAAAGGATTATTTTTTTAAAAAAAGTTTTCCACCATCCCCACTACATGAGGAATAGGAAAGCATCAATGATTGATACTTAAACAAACAAAAAAAAAAGTTTTGTTTTTTCTCCACAAACTCAGATCCAAAAAAGGTTGTTGGTACAAACTCTCAAAGTCGCTCTGGACAGAGAGAGGGGTTTGTTTGTTTGCTTGCTTGCTTTTTCTCTTTATACTGCTGTTTCTCTCCCCATAGTTCACCAATAGACCTGGAAATTTCATGGCATGTAAACGCAACACTTCTTCTGGCACCTGTAACTTTCAAAAACATTGGTAAACCCATTCTGAATGATACCCCAACCCTATTAGGATTCTACATGACAGAATGATTGTTTTTACTGATAAGCCTTAACAAAAGAGACGTGTGTGTGTGTGTGTGAGAGAGAGAGAGAGAGAGAGAGAGAGTGAGAGAGAGAGAGAGAGAGAGAGAGAGAGAAAGAGAGAGAGATTACCTATCTAAGTATAGTCAGACAGACACACTTATGTCCTTGATCCTTGCAATCTGCCAACATCCCCGCTCAAGGAATGTGGTACAAATATCTCCATCTTTCCTTTCATCAGGTAAATGGATATTGAATTACCTTGCCACACAGGTATGTTTGCTGCTCCCTATGAATGTCCAAAGCATTATATGATGATTGGCTCTACTGGGATTGAAAAACCATGAAATAGAATTTGAGGGTATAAAAGAAAGAAACTGAGATTTGTTTTCGTTCAATGGAGAACGACAGCACAAGGCATTGCATTTAAATTTTGTTTATTTTTGGCAGTTTCCACACTACAAGGCACTGGCACATCCTGTATTTCATGTTTGCCATTCAGGAGATCAACCGGAACCCCAGGCTCTTACCCAACATCACCCTGGGCTACAACATCTACAAGTCCTTCTTCGACGGAAGAGCCACCTCCTACGCCATGCTGCAGCTCCTTGCTGGGGGTGAAAGCAACATGCCACATTACAGCTGCGGGAGGAAGAATCACATGCTGGCCATCCTTGAAGGGGCTGAATCTGACCTCTCCCTCCACATTTCCTCCATGTCGAGCATCTACAAAATCCCACAGGTGTGAATGGGGAGTGGACAGGAGGCCAGGTGCATAGAAAGGGGAGCTGAGCACTGCTTGGGCTCAGCTCTCGCTATTCAGTCCCTGTGCCTCCTGGGCATCATGGTTCTCTGGAGTGTGTGTTGGAGGTGAGTCATGGCAGTGGTGGAGCTCTGGGATGGGAGGCCAGGCATCCCTGGGGGCAGGGATGGCAGGAGACCACGGAAGCTGTACTAGACATAGCCTATCACGGCAAAAAAATAGGAATGCAATGGGCGGCCACCATAGCCACCACCATTTGCATCCGCAGGCTCTGCATGCCTGCGAATACACCTGGCTGGCAGCTCTGCCGAGTCGCTGCAGAGCAAAGCCAACTGTGTTATGATTTCTGCACCTCCCTCCGACTGGGAACCATCTTCGAAAAGGTAAGTGACTTTCGTACATCCCTACCGACAACTGCCGAGCTCCTGAATTCTGAACTATCGCCAGCTTTCAGAGGAGCCTTGAGGGCAGCCCCACATAGAGTGCATGGCAGTAATCCAGGCTTCAGGTTATTAGCACCTGTACCATGGTGAACAAGCTACCCCATCCAGGAGAGTCCGTAGCTGGCGAACCAAGTGAAGTTGGCAAAAGACACTCCAAGCTGCATGGGCCACGTGGGCATGAAGGGACGATGGATGTAGGACTCCCCCCAGATTACAAACCTGATCTTTGAAGGGGAGTGCAGCCCCATCCAGAAGAGGCAATGGCCCTATCTCCTGGACTTGGGAACCAGTGACACACAGGGCTTCCGTCCTCTTCCAAATCCCCTCATGACTACTCCCAGTGAATTCATACAGATGTTGAGCAATATTGGGGACATGATGGTGCCCTGTGGAACCCTGTAACTCAACTGCCAAGTGGTCAAGAAATGGACACCCGACATTACTCCCTCAAATCATCCCCATAGTTTGAGTGAAACCACTGTAAGCCACGTCTACCGCTGCCCTTCCCACAGCGTCGATCCAGCAGGAAACCATGGTCCATGGTACCCAAAGCCGATGCGAGATGGAGCAGAATTAGCAGAGTGGCATTCCCCCTGTCCCTCTCTTGATATAGATCATCCAGCAGAGCAACCAAGGCTGATTCGGTCCTGTAACCATGTCAAAACACAAAGTGGGTTTCTTTGGTTCTCAGGTGGCCCCTTCATTGCTTTAATTCTTGAATAAGGTTCCTTTGTGCTCCCCAAACAGAATCTAGAACATAGTTGGGGGCGAGGGTAAATCTACCCTTTTCAGTTTCCTCACGCAAGGCAGCGAGCAGGTCTAACCTCCATTGACTGGTTCCTGAAGTGTATCACTCTACAGTGTTTTGAATGCGTGTACAGGACCCCAGTGTTCCTCTTGGGCTGCACCACAAATGGAGCTTGAGATATTTTTGCACTCCCTGTCCACATATTCTGCCTCATACTGACAGGCATTGATTTAGATACTATTCATTCATTCATTCATTCATTCATTCATTTATATCCTGCTTTTTTTCCTCTTTATGGAACCCAATGCGGGGCACATAATCATCCTTTTTAGCCAAAATTATTTGACCTTCATCCAGAAAACAAACTGATACTAACCTACCATCTCTGACTTTACTTTGCTCCCTAGATCAGTTATGGCATTGCTACTCCTGTTGCTAATGACAGAAGTCAGTTCCCTTTTGTCTACCGCATGGCCCCGAAGGAAGAAACCCAGTACCCGGGGATCGGGGATCATCCAGCTGCTCCTGTTCTTCCGATGGACGTGGGTCGGTCTCTTTGCTCCAGACACTGAGAATGGGGAGAGGTTCCTAGGTGCCTTGACACCCCTGATGATCAGAAGTGGAATTTGTGTCGCTTTCTCCAAAAGATTACGACGACATTTCTTAAATTACATATTGCAGATCGACCTTTCTTTCTTGGGGAAAGAAGTGAAGGTAATTGTTTACTATGCGGACTCCCACTATGGCTGTTTTCCGTTGATTTTGCTACAAAGAACACTCGAAAAGAACACAACTGGGGGAAAACTCTGGTTACTATGAGCCAGTCTCCTCTTCTCTGGCACTGTTTTGGGATGAAACTTTTAAGTGTTTTCGTTCAATGCATGTTTTGTCGATGAAAATTTGGACAGGTTGCAGAGAGAAAGAGAATCAGGCAACGCTGCCCCAGGAGGAGATTGAAAGAGCCCTGTCTCAGGACAGCTACGTAACTTATAGCAGCATCCAAGCTGTGGCCCATGCCTTACATGCTGCATGCTTACATGAAGGTATTCCCTTTTCCTTTGGCAACACCTCCATAAAGACGCCTGATAAAGATGACCAAACGTGGGATAGAGCAGATAATTGTTCCCTCTGCATGGCAGTGCAGGCAGGCAGTAGACCCTGTTTTCTGCCACCCTTACATGCTCAAGTAGCTTCCCTCCTCCAAAAATCCCTTACAAATGAAGCCCCAGTCCCATTGAGAACCAGTTGTTGATGCTATTTTCATCCCTGCTTTAGCCATGATAGGTTACATCAATATTTACATATCCTATGATGGCTAAAGCCGGAACGGACAGTCCACATTTCAAAAAACAGTAGGCAAAGCACTACACACATTAACATCTATCATTTGAATAACTCAGAACCAGCCTGTGTTGCAAAGCAAGCAAGCCCAATATGAGGCATCTTCAGGGTCTTGTTGGCAGGGGCAGAGCAGAGGTCGACGAGGTGGGGCTGGGATTCACAGCCCTGGTCGGCAGTCAGGCTTTCCCCCGGTCCAGACAGCGAGTGCTGGTGTAGTAGGGCAGCTGAATGCGGAGGCAAGTTGCAGTGCTCAGAGGTCACTGACAGAGGAGGCACTTCACAGTAGGGATGGACGAAAGTCCCTTACCTGATCCCGAAGCTTGCTTCGCGGTAGAGGGGAGGCGCTCCATCCCTCCCCCTGAAATTCTGGCCGGGGTGGAGGCGTCCTGTCCCTCCGGCTGCGGAACCTCCTCTCCTGCCGGGACATTAATGGTGGCGGCCGTAGCCGCCGCCGTTTGCGTCCCTGCAGTCAGCTGTGATAGGCTACATAAATGTTTATGTAGCCTATCACGGGTGAGTGTAAAAAAAAAAAAAAGCGCGTACGCAAATGGGGGCGCCAATGTGAGCCGCCATTTGCGTTCCTTATTTTGGCACATGTAGTCTATGTAAACATTTACGTAGACTACGGTGAAAATAAGTGGAACACTATCACGGAATCATGTGCTCAAGTAACAGGAAGTCAGAATCCAGGTGAACATCAGGAGAAACTTCCTGACAGTTAGAGCAATATGACAATCGAACCCATGACCTAGGGAGATGGTGGGCTTTCCCACACTGGAGGCATTCAAGACAAGGCTGGACAGCCACCTGTAGGGATGCACCAAAGTGACTTACCTTTCACAGATTATGTTGATTTTTGGGGGGGAGGCGTTCCTTTCCTCCCCCCGGAATCCTCGAACAGCCGGCTGTGCTCCGTGGCAGCTCTGCGGAGCAGCTGGCCAGGCCCGGCCCGCCCAGGCCAGAGCCGTCTGCAGCCGGATTTCTGGCTGTGGAGGGCTCTGTGTAAAAAACAAACAAACAAACAACGGTGTAGGCAAATGGCGGCAGTTCCGGCTGACGCCATTTGTGTTCCTTCTTTTGGGCGTCTTAATCTACGTAAATATTTACGTAGACTATGACAGTGAAAATAAAGGGGAATGCAAATGGCTAGGGATGTCGGAGAATTTCTCCACGAATCTCCAGGAGGCCGAATGCCAACGCAGTCGGACCCCCGAAATTGGTGGAGAAATCATCCATCCCCCCGCGCCCTCCCCCTGGATAGGACTTACCTTGGTCGAATGTCCCTGGCAGCGGTGGGTCCTGGAGGCGGTTCGGCAGTGGCGGCGGTGCCGGCCGGTCTTCCGACCGGCTGCCACCACAGCCATTTCCAAGTGTAAAACAACAACAACAACAACAAACATGATAGGCTACGTAAATATTTACGTAGCCTATCACGGCTGACTTGGGGGGGGGAAACGCTATTTGCGTTGCCCTTATTTTCACCGTAGTCTACGTAAACGTCTACGTAGACTACACGTGCCCAAATAGGGAATGCAAATGGCGGCGCCCATAGGCGCCACCATTTGCGTAAGCACTTTTGTTTTTTTTCCCAGTCAGCCATGATAGGCTACGTAAACATTTACGTAGCCTATCACGGCTGACTGCAGGGACCCGGCAGGAGCAGAGGATTCACGGCCGGAGGGACGGGGAGCCTCCCCCCGGCCAGAATTTTGGCTCGAGAGACGGGGCGCCTCCCCCCCGGCCAGAGTTTCGGTGGGAGGGATGGGGCGCCTCCCCCCCGGCCAGAATTTTGCGGGGAAGAACAGAGCGCCTCCCCCCCATGGCGAAGCAAGCTCCGGGACCAGGTAAGGGACTTTCGTCCATCCCTACAAATAGCGTACAGGTCGCTATTTGCATCCCTTTTTCATTCACCGTTTTAGCCTACGTAAATCTTTACGTAGACTAAAACGGCGAATCAAAAGGGGACGCAAATAGCTCCCGCTACGCTATTTGCGTTGCCCTTTTTTTTCGCCATCATAGTCTACGTAAATATATACGTAGATTAAGGCGGTAAAACGAGGGAACACAAATGGCGGCGGCCATAGCCGCCCCTATTTGCGTACGCGGTGTTTGTTTTTAAACCCACCCAACCATGATAGGCTACGTAAATCTACACGTAGCCTATCACGTCT
Organism: Heloderma suspectum; assembly: GCF_057233095.1. Classification (NCBI taxonomy): domain Eukaryota; kingdom Metazoa; phylum Chordata; class Lepidosauria; order Squamata; family Helodermatidae; genus Heloderma; species Heloderma suspectum. The sequence continues at coordinate 389,252,271 of NC_139459.1, forward strand.
TTGTGCTTTTTTTTACACACAGGCCTGGACATGGTGGCGGTGGCAGCCGGAGCCGCAGTCACCTGGAAGATCCGCCCCAGGTGAGTCTCATCTGGACAGCCACCTCTCAGGGATTCCTTGACTTGGATTCCTGCATTGAGCAGGGGGTTGGACACAATGGTCTTATAGCGCCCCTCCAACCCTACTATTCTATGATTCTACCATCAAACCTCGTATCCTTCTGGGCCTTCTACACTGGTATTGGAGGCACTGAACTCCAGTTCCCCTGCTACCTGCAAGGGTGGTTTCATTTTTTTATCCCTTGAGCTGTGGCATTCCGAGAGGGTATATGAGCTTTTCCACCAATGTTGTCTTCATTTTGGTCACCATCCTCTCTCCATTGTTATCTGGCTATCTTCTTGATGTGTTTTGTGAGCATCCCATCTTCTGTGGCACGAAAAGGGCTCCTGGTGTCCTCTCCAGGGTCCAAAATAGGACTTGGCCATAGAGAAAATCCATGGCAGTTAAAGCATTGCCCAAAGTGGAAGACATTCAGAGATTTTAATGCAGAGATTTTAAAATACAGATTTAAAACAGTGAAGCTAAAAGACTAGGAAGCGAAAAGGCTAAAATACTTGGTGAATAAAAAGGTCTTCACCTGGTGCCAGGGGGAGTACAATGAAGGTGCCGGGCAAACCTCCCAAGGGAGCTCATTCCACAGCTGGGGAGCCACCGCAGAAAGGGCTCTCTTCGCGCCAGCCACCGGCCTCACTTCCTTGGCAGGGGCACACGGAGAATGGCCTCTGAGGATGATCTCAGGGTCTGGGCAGGAACACATGGGAGAAGGCGATCCTTCAGATAACCTGGCCCCAAGCTGTTAAGGCCTTTAAATGTTACTACCAGCACTTTGAATCAGGGCCGGAAATGGACTGGCAGCCAGTGCAGCTGGAAAAGTATAGGGATGGCAGAGAATTCCACCACAGATCTCGGTGAGGCCGAATGCATTCGGCCCCCCAAACTCCGCGTCGGAACGGCCTGCCACCCCCCCCCCCGCAGATCCCTCCCAGGACAAGCCTTACCTGCGGCGGATCTCCCAGGCGGCAGTGATTCCTGCGGCGGTGGCGGCTGTGGCGGCCAGTCTTCCGACCGTCAGCGGCCGCCACCATTTCCAGTGTTAAAAACAACACAAAAAACCCAGACGTGATAGGCTACGCAAAGATTTACGTAGCCTATCATGGCTAGGTTAAAAACAACAACAACAACTTCATAGGCTATGTAAATCTTTACGTAGCCTATCACATCTGACTTTAAAAAGCAAACAAACGCCCGTACGCAAATGGCGGCGGCTATGGCCGCCGCCATTTGCGTTCCTTATTTTGGCCCATCTTAGTTTACGTAAGTATTTACGTAGACTAAGAGGGCGAAAATTAGGGGGAATGCAAATAGCATCCGCTACGCTATTTGCGTTCCCCTTATTTTCACCGTCTTATTCTACTAGTCTACTAAGACGGGCCAAAATATGGAACACAAATGGTGGCGGCCGTAGCCACTGCGATTTGCGTACGCGCGTGGTGTGTGTGTGTGTTTTTTCAGTCAGACGAGATAGGCTATGTAAAGATTTACGTAGCCTATCACGGCTGACTACAGGGACGCAACCGGCGGTGGCTACGATGCCAGGAGAGGGATGGAGAACCTCCCCCCCCCCAGCGGAACCCAGCGGATACAGGTAAGGGCAATTTCGTACATCCCGAGAAAAGTACTGGCGTAATATGAGCTCTCTGGCCAGTCCCTGTTAACAAACTTGCTGCCCTATTTTGCACCAGCTGAAGCTTCTGGACCACTTTCAAAGGCAGCCCCACGTATAACGCATTGCAGTAATCCAGGCGAGAGGTTATCTGAGCATGGATAACTATAGCTAGGCTATCTCTGTCCAGATAAGGGCGAATTTGGGATACCAGCCAAAGCTGATAAAAAATGCTCCATGCCACTGAGTTCAGCTGTGACTCAAGTGACGGTTTTGGATCCAAGAGCACCCCCAAACAATGAACTTGATCCTTTGGGGGGTCTGCAACCCCCTCCAGAACAGGTTGAATATCACCAAGCTGGGCAGACGAACCACCCACTAACAGTACGTCCGTCTTGTCTGGATTGAGTTTCAATTTATTGGCCCTCATCCAGTCCATCACTGTGCTGATTCAGAACTGCCACTGCCTCAGCTCGGTTTGATGAGAAAGAGAGGTAGAGCTGGGTGTCATGCGCATATTAATGGCACCTCAGCCAACACCTCCTGATAACCTCCCCCAGGGGTTTTTTGCAGATGTTAAACAGCATGGGGGATAAAATGGAGCCCTGTGGAACCCCATGGCACAATTGCCATGGCACAGAGCGCTAATCCCCCAGCACCACCTTCTGGAGTTGGCCATCCAAGTAGGAGCAGAACCACTGCAGTGCAGTGCCTCCAACTCCCAGCCCAGACACTCTATGCAGAAGGATATCATAGTCAATGGCATCAAAAGCAGCTGAGATGGTATCCCACTCCCCCTGTCCCTCTCCCAGCAGAGGTCATCCTACAGGGCGACCAAGGCAGTTTCCATTCCAAAACCAGGCCTGAAGCCCGACTGAAATGGATCTAGATAATCCGTTTCATTCAACAGTGCCTGGAGCTGTCCTGCAACCACCCGCTCAAGCACCTTGCCCAGGAATGGGATGTTGGCCACTGGCCTATAATTGTTAACATCCTCCAGGTTTGGCTCTTTTAGGAGTGGTCTGATTACATTACATTACATTAGGGATGTCAGAAGATTCTGAGACGGATCTCACTGAGGCCAAATGCAAGTGCATTCGGCCCCCCGAAATCCATCGTGGAACAAAGCCCCCACACCCCCCACCCCATGAAAGGTGTGCAAAACAGAGCACTTACCTGCTCCCGTCCGCGCTGCTTTGCAAATGGCAGCTGTCCTGCGGCCGCCATTCGCTTCCTCCTCATCAAGCCCTGATAGGCTATGTAAATACTTACGTAGCCTATCACGACTAATGCAGGGACGCCATTTGTGTCCCTGCAGAGGCTGTGATAGGCTGTGCAAGTATTTACGTAGCCTATCATGGCGGGTGGGGGTGTTAGAAAAAGAGACTCCGTAACTGTTGGCGTCTCAAGTTACATAAAAGCCCGAGTGGCGAAAAATGTAGGCAGAGCAAAAAGAAAATCATACTGACGTGCTCATGACTAACCGTTTGGTAAGCTGATACTAACTGTTTATTGGCTATTGGCTTGGTGAGCTGATGTACTAACTGTTTCATTGGTCACTAGTAAGAACAATAGAAGCAATATGGTATAAAAGGCTTTTGCACACGTGTCTCGAGGTCCAGACTGCTCTGCACCCGTTTTGCAAAACGTTTCAATAAAATAGTGTTGGATCCACTGCTGCCTGCCTGGCATCCTTTCCTTCTAAACCGAAAGCAAGGGCTATTTTTATCTAACAATTTGGTGCCGTGACTCGGATCCTGCTTCGGGGCGCGTCCCCTTCGTGCTGAGCCGAGGGGCCACGGAGGAGAAGTGGCCACAGGCAGTTGTTTACACTGCCTTCTCCTCACGATGGCGGCGGCAGAGGCGCTCGGGGACCAACGCCAGAGGAAGAGGGAGATGTGATCACTCCTTTTAGGCACCGGCAGTGGATCAATAAGCAGCTGGACGCAGCTGCGGGTGGGACAGAAGAGGCTTTTGGGGTAAGTGAAACAGCTTACATTAGGGGATAAACGCGGGACGGTGGTGTGTTTGTGCTTGTGTGAGACGCCTACGGGCGAAGCGAGTGGGGAGCCCCGATCTGCATTTCCTTACCCCGGAGATGGGCTAAGTCAGAGGAGGGTGAAGCGCAAGAATTGCTGACTGAAATTCCCACCGTCATGGGCGGGTCCCAATCTAAGTCTGCGAAGAAGTCCCATACGCCCTTGGAGTGTTGTTTGCGCAATTAGTCACGTTTTAAGCAAGATTATAGAACTAAGATGACAAAGGATCGTCTTGTCTTTTTTTGCACTCGGGAATGGCCAGTATTAGAACCCAAATGGCCACCTGAGGGGTCTTTTGACCCAACCTTGGTATCTGATGTGCGAACTACAGTAGCACAGAGGGGAAGTTGGGACCAGTTCCCTTATATTGATTCATGGGCAACTTGTGTACCCCTCGGCGGCCGGCCCGCCCCATGGGTAATTAAATGTATATCCTTGGCCCTCCCTGTGATAATTAAGAAAAAATTGACCTTCCCTATTAGAGAGGTCCCCGACTCTACCGCCCAATATCCTCAAGAGACGTTGTTTGTTTATGTCCCATTCACGACATCTGACTTGTATAATTGGAAACAATTTAACCCCTCCTTTGAGGAGGACCCCAGTCCATTGTTGTCCTTAATAGAAAATGTGAGGCTCACACACAATCCTACCTGGGACGACACACAGATGTTATTAAACACTTGTTTCCTTAGTCAGAAACCGATTATTCTTGCCAGCGCGCGCCAAGCTTAGGGAGGAGCTCCCCCTTGTGACCGAAGATCAGATAGCAGCAGTGTTGCCTTTAAGACAGCCTGATCGGAGACTAGCCACCGCTGCACAAAGGCAGAGGCATGCCGTATTTTCGGCTCATTTTAGCAGGCATGAGACAAGCTGCGCAGAGGGCCCCCAATTTGCAAAAAGTTCTGACTTTAAAACAAGACAAAAACGAGCCTCCTGCTGTGTTCCTCCGAAGGCTAAGGGAAGCCTTCACCAAATATACTGACATTGACTTGAATGATCCAAATAATTTAAGGATCCTCATGACTCAGTTCGTGGGAAATAGCTGCCAGGACATCAGAAAGAAGTTGCAAAAAGTTGAAAGAGGCTTGGCAGCTGACCTAGGAGTTTTAGTTGAAGTAGCTCAAAAGGTTTATGAGAGGCGAGAAAAAGAAGAAGAAGGAAAAGAAAAAGAAAAAGACAAGAAGCAGGCCAAGCTCCTTGCTGTGGTTCTTAAACCTGACAAAGTGGGAGCTAGAAAGGGGAGGAAAGGAGGAAGGAAAGGATCTCCCCTGGGGAAAGATCAATGTGCCTTTTGTAAGAAAATGGGACACTAGAAGCGTGACTGTGAGGCTTTGAAGCAGAAAGAGAGAGGGGAAAATACGGGAGGAGTGCAGAGAGTTCTGTATGAACAGGAAAGAGATTAAGACAGACCGGGGCCCGGCCCCCTCTTAGCCGTCTCTGAGGCAAGACGGGACCCCATGGTCAAAATAAAGGTTGGGGGCCGCTCCTACAAAGCCCTTGTAGACACAGGGGCCGCCCCATCCGTCCTCCCCCTCAGTGAGCCCCCAACGGGAGGTGGGGGGGTTCACCACCATAATGGGGGTCGAGGGAAGGGCAACCCAAGTGCCCCTCTCTCATCCCCTGTTCACCAAGGTTGGAAAAACACACCTAGAACATGCATTTGTCTGTACCCCCTCCTGTCCGGTGGCATTGCTAGGGAGGGACTCATTGACTAAACTCCAAATTGAGATTGCTTTTACTCCTGACGGAAGGATGGAGATACGGCTCCCTAAACAGCAGAGTAGTAACTACCAAATGGCCCTTTTAAAGGTTGCAGAAAAATCCACCCCAGAGGCCATCGAGGACTGGAGCCTAATAGAAAACAGAGTCAACCATCTAGGGGGGGTTATAAAGTGTCAAAAGAAAAAGTACAGTTGGCCCAACCAACTGTAAAATTCCTAGGCCACCACTTAACTAAAGGGACTCGGAGCCTAGGGCAAGAAAGAGTCGGAGTCATCCGTGACACTCCTGTCCCTAAGTCCCCCCGCGAATTGAGGGCCTTCCTGGAGTTGGACCGGATTCTGCCGACTATGGATAGCAAACTATGGGGAGACAGCGCGGCCGCTGCATGAGGCGCTGCAGAAAGAATAAGTAAGTCTTTCCTCAGTCTTAAAGCTGCTCCTGTGTCACCACCCGCACTGGCCATACCAAATCCCAGCCGGCCATTTAGACTTTATGTGCGTGAAAATAAGGGCATAGCTTGAGGAGTGCTTCGCCAGCGAAAAAGGCCCTCTTGGAGACCAGTGGGATATTATTCCAAAGTCCTAGATGTCGTAGCATGAAGATGGCCAAGTTGCCTAAGAGCAGTAGCGGCAGCAGCTCTGATCTGTACCAAAGCCGAGAGAATGACGATGGGAGGACCCATTGAAGTTTGGGTGCCGCATGGAGTGCCGCAAATTTTGAGATCAGGAGGAGGAAGCAAATTTCTCAACCCAGCCCGGCATTCCCGATATGAAATAGGTTTACTAACAAACGAAAACCTCACTTTTAAGGCTTGCTCTAGCTTTAATATCGCCACACTACTGCCAACATTACTGGGCACAGATGGATCAGGACTCCCAGATCATGACTGCCTTGAAGTATTAGGCCTAGACACCAAAGGCCGACCGGACCTTGAGGATGAACCAATAGAGGGAGCCAGAGATCTGTTTGTAGATGGGTCTAGCTATATGCTAGATAGCAGGCGCTACACAAGAGCGGCCCTCTAGACAAAAATGTGCACGAAGAAAGGTTGCCTCCTCATTTCTCCGCCCAATCCGCTAAGTTGGTAGCCTTAACAAGAGCCCTGCAGGCAAGCAAAAGGAAGCGAGTATACCGATAGCAAAAATGCCTTCGCCGTTGTGCATGCTCATGGGCAACTGTAAAAAGAGAAGGGATTCCTTACAGCAAACAGACCTCCAGTGGCTAATGGCGGCCTAATAGTGGATCTTCTAGATGCCCTCCAGCTACCCTCACAAGTAGCTGTTGTCCACGTCCGAGCCCATGGGAAAGAAAAAGAGGAAAAATGGAGACAGGGAAACCAGAAGGCAGATGAGGCCGCAAAAAGAGCAGCCAAAGAGGGAATCCAAGGAACATTCCTCATTCTACCCAAAAGAAAAGAGCGCCCCACATACTCCCCTGCTGAGTTACGGATGGCACAAGAACACAGAATAAGTCCCTGCGACGACAGATGGATCCAGATGACAGATGGAAGACTGCTTCTTCCACAGACCCTGCAGAGGGTTGTTCTAAAACAAGTTCACCATTCTCTTGGACACCCTGGAGCATCAGCCATGATTGACTATTGCAAGAGGCTGTTTGTCTCCCCTAGCATAACTGTACGTGCCCACCGACTGGCCGCAACCTATAACGTCTGCCAGAAGACCAACCCTCCCAGGGCACCCCCTCCTCCAAAAGGAGGGCGACCATAGGCCTACTATCCTTTCCAGAGGGTGCAAATTGATTTTGCTGAGATGCCACCATGTAGGGGTTACAGGTATTTGCTTGTAATAGTATGTCAAATGACAGGGTGAGTAGAGGCGTTTCCATGTAGGAACTGCCAAGCTAAAACTGTTGTTGCTAAATTGTTACAGGAGGTGGTGCTCCGGTTCTCCCTGCCCGAAGTTATAGAGTCCGATCAGGGCTCACATTTCACCTCAGTTATTACACGGGGGCTGGCACAAGCTCTGGGAGTAGAGTGGCATTTACATTGCCTCTGGAGGCCCCAGGCAAGTGGACAGGTTGAAAAAATCAATCAGAGCCTCAAGGAGACTTTAACCAAACTCCAACAAGGGGTGAAGCTCACTTAGGTTGAGGCTCTGCCAATAGCTTTAACGAAGCTTCGAAGGATGCCAAGAAAAGACATAAAATTGTCCCCCTTCGAACTGATGTTTGGGTTCCCACCTCGGGTACACTGCAGAAAGAGGGAGGAAGTCAAGTGGGAGGTGGGTGATCAGATGCTAAGGGATCAGTTGACTTCTCTACAGTCTGTTCTTTCACAGCTACGAGCTTATTCCATTCCGTTACAGAGACTGCCGTTAGATGCACCTATCCATCTCTTCCAGACGGGAGATGAGGTGTTGCTGAAAAAGTAGAATAAAGAAGCTTTAAAGGAAGGGTGGGAGGGGCCTTATTTGGTAAGACCAACCAGCCACTCGTGTGTAAAGCTTGTGGGTTCTAGCAAATGGACACATTGCAGCCAGATAAAGCCATTTAGGCGACCCTTGCTTCCTTCTGTCACCTGGAAAGAACAGAAGGACACGGGCAACAGTCCTCTGCTCCCTGGCACCCCTCCGGAAGCTGCCAGGGACACAGGCAAAGAAGCCATCCAGGAGCCACAATCACCTGTAATATACAAGTCACAACATCTGAGAGAAGCTCGGGATCGAATTACAAAAAAACTTGTAATATGAAGCAAGTATTGTGGGTGGTGTTGGTAATGTTAGTCAAAAAAATATTAACATAAATGGTGATACCTCAAAGACTTGGGCTTGACAGCTTTAAGATAAAACCCTAAAATGTCACACCTACAGCCCTCAGACCACTTCTGGTACAGATCCCTGAGAAAGAGAGGCGTCCCTAGAGAACCAAGTTAGGGATCCCAATAACAGAGGAAACTGATAATGTGTGGTTAGAGTGGATAAAGTATACAGCCAAGTCTTTAAATAAGTCTGACTGTTTTGTTTGTGCCACAGGGAGATCTGTAGCAAAGGTGCTGCCCTTTCCACTGGGATGGGACACTCCTTCCCTCCTCACCTGTGTGATCCGTTTGTTCCAGCACCCTAACGCATGGGGAAAGAAAAAAAAGTGCCAGACTCTCAATAAACTATACCCATGATGCTATAAAGAGATTGGCTGAGCAACTAAATGCCACCAGCCAAATGGCTTGGGAAAATCAGCGTGTTCTTCATATGTTAGCAGAAAAAGGAGGGGTTTGTGTCATGCTAGGTAAACGGTGTTGCACCTTCATCCCTAACAACACTGCCACAGATGGCACGGTAACAAGGGCTTTGCAGGGCCTCACCGCCTTGTCTGAAGAATTAGCCAAGAATTCAAGGATTAACAACCCCGTGACTGCCTGGTTAGAGAAATGGTTTGAAAAATGGAAACACCTAGCAGCCTCAATCCTTATTTCGCTTGTAGTGATGATAAGAGTTATAGTGTTATTTGGTTGTTGCATTATCCCCTGTGTTAAAAGCTTATCCCAGCGATTGATAAAAACCGCTGTCAAAACAGATGCTCTTGCTTTATTGTACCAATAAAGAGGCTCCGTTTTAAACGCTTTAAGGCATGAATAAAGACTTAAAGGAGGGAATTGTTAGAAAAAGAGACTCCGTAACTGTTGGCGTCTCAAGTTACATAAAAGCCCGAGTGGCGAAAAATGTAGGCAGAGCAAAAAGAAAATCATACTGACGTGCTCATGACTAACAGTTTGGTAAGCTGATACTAACTGTTTATTGGCTATTGGCTTGGTGAGCCAATGTACTAACTGTTTCATTGGTTACTAGTAAGAACAATAGAAGCAATATGGTATAAAAGGCTTTTGCACACGTGTCTCGAGGTCCAGACTGCTCTGCACCCATTTTGCAAAACGTTTCAATAAAATAGTGTTGGATCCACTGCTGCCTGCCTGGCATCCTTTCCTTCTAAACCAAAAGCAAGGACTATTTTTATCTAACAGGGGGGAACCCAGCGTATGCAAATGGTGGTAGCTACCGATATTTGCATACACTGGGTTTTTCCCCCCTTGCCGTGATAGGCTACGAAAATATTTGCGTAGCCTATCACGGCACGGGGAAAAAAATCCCAGCGTATGCAAATGGCGTAAGCCACTGCCATTTGCGTACGCTGGGGTTTTTCCCCCTGCCGTGAAAGGCTACGAAAATGTTTGCATAGCCTATCACGGCTCAATATAGGGACACAAATGGTGGCGGCCACGACTTAGGGTCAACTTGAATTCTAGGGTCAACTTAGGAAGCTGCCTTCAAAAATATGGGCTCGTCTAACCCAATATTACTGACACTGACTGGTAACGCTCCAGGGTTTCAGGCAGGAGTTATTGCAGCCCTACCAGGAGATGCCAGTGCTTTTACCTGGGACCTTGTGCTTGTAAATCAGGTGGTCTACTGCTGAATTATGGCCCCACTATGGGTAGAATTGGATTGACTTAAAGCGGTGGTGAAACCCGTGGCGGAAGGGCCTCCCACCCCCTGCCATCCTGCGGAATCCTCAAATGGGATTCCGCTGTGGCCACGAATGGCGGCCGTCTTAGCTGGAGCTGGGAGGTATTTTCTTGGGAGTGATCCAAATGTCCACATAGAGGTTCCCTGTCTGGAATAATTACAGGGCCATAGTACTTAAGGCTGAGCACCTTTCTTCCTCATCCACCACAGCATGTGACTGTAAATCCTACTGCACTCTGTGGGTTTTACTTCTGAAGAAACAGTGTGTGTGTGTGTGTGTGTAATGGGTGTTAGACCCATTCAAGATAAAATACAAGACATAATATCAGGTCATAGGGATACAGTTTCTTCAGTTTAGCTCATACAATCAGCTGAGTGCTGATACACATGATGATTAGAAAAGAATTCGCCACCTCTTTGTTGAGACATCTGACTTTTCCCAGGACAGTGAATGACCAATCTTTCCTCAGAATGCCCTTGGAATTAGTCAGCAGAGCATACAGCATATGGCCTCTCACATCAGAATAAAAATTACAATGAAAGAGTCCTTGGGTCAGAGTTGCAGGGACTCCTGCCTTACACAGCCACGATCTGCTTTGGAATGGAGTTTCCCCAAACCTCCCCTGAAATGAGACATCTGACTTTTCCCAGGAGCCCCGAGCTACACCTCTTGTGTTATTAATATGTAGATCTCTTTTTCTCCACCCTCCTCCCTCTGAATCTAACATGGCTTAAGACTATTAACATCCTTCATGCTATTAAGGACTGGTTCATATTCCAGAATGACTGAGTGGCTGGTGTGGAAATTCTTTTTTAATTGAATGCCAGCTTAAAATGGGGTAAACACCTAGAAATGCCTTATAGTTTTCTGAGGCATAGTATATTCTACACATTCTTCCTTACCAAAGATGACAGGCTGTTTTCTAGACTGTTTTTGCTGTACGGACAGGAGAAATGATCCTCCAAAGTAGCCCATGTAAGTCAAGTGGGAAAAAACAAGAACAAACACAATCTGTCAAACTGCAGGAGCTCACTTTTCAAAATTTAACCTCTTAGAAAGAAGCAATTTCTGACCAGTTCTACTTCAATATTGCCACAGGCAATCCTCAGATACACTTCTCCTCCACTCGGAAGATTCAACCTGGAATGTTGAGGCATTTTCTCAATATAAGAAATAGAATCTACTCCCCCCGTCCCCACCCTCTGGTTATACGAGAATACGATTCACCCAATTTTCTCCTCCACAACTGGGATGCCACAGGAGAAAAGGCCCTGGTTTTTTTAGCCACTCACCATGCTTCCTTTGGTGGGGGCTTCTGGAGTGAGACGGCTAAAGCTGATCTCAGGGTCTGGACAAGTGTATATGGGAGGAGATGATCTTCCAGGTAGCAAGGGGGGTGCTGGGGGCAATTTGAGCATTCGGGGGCACCAAGCTGAGCTGAGGGGCTGTGTTTTTTGAATACCTTGTCTGCAGTGAGCTAAGATGGCAAAAGCAAATGCCTGTAACCCTCCTTTTAAGGTTGTGCAGGTTGTGTGAGTACCAGCTGGAAAAATGGTCTCCCTTCTAGAAGCGTTGAAGAGTGCTTCGTTTTCAGTTTCCACTTTGATGTGTTTTCCAGTGAGTAAAAGTGAGTGGGACACAGTTTTTCTTTGAGGCGACGTTCCCGAGCACTTAACACAAATACTGTAAACAATATAAGCACTATGTAGGTAATAATAAAATAATTGCTATTTTTATTTATGTATACTGAAGCAGCGTGGATAAGAGGGCACTGTAATCTATAACTAAGAATCTGTATAATGTGTCTCCAAATTTTGTCCATCTATATGCATGTATATCAAATATACGGTGGCAGATCATCGGCACCGAGCGACGCCTCTTGGATTATTAATAGGTAGATCACTTTTTCTCCCCCCTCCTCACCCTGAAGGTAACATGGCTTAAGACTATTAACACCCTTCGTGCTATTAAGGACTAGTTAATATTCCAGAATGGCTGAGTGGCTGGTGTGGAAATTCTTTTTTATTTGAATGCCGGCTTAAAATGGGGTAAAAACTTCCAAATGCCTTATCGGTTTCTGAGGCATAGTATATTCTACACCTTCTTCCTTCCTAAGAGGACAAACTGTTTTCCAGAAGATGCTGTAGCGTGATTTTAATGAGGACTTGTTCCATTTGACTGAATGCTAATTTTATTTTTTATTAGTTGCTCTTCTTCTACAAGGTTTTACTCTTCTGGTCCATACATCATTGTGATCATTGTTCTGATGTGCAGTCTCAAAAACATTTTAATTAACACATTAAATATTCATACATCTTTGGAACAGATGCAAAAGACTTTTTGAACTCTGACCCCTACTTGGCTTCAGTTTGTTTTTAATCTCTACCACTAATCCCATGAAGTGAGTGGAAAGAAAAGATGATGGGAGTGAATCTCTGGGGTGCAAAGCAGGGGGGATGCTTAGTGCCCACTGTTCCTAGTATAAATCAAGCCCCCCCAAAAAAAAACACTCTGCTTTTTCCATGATTCATAGAATCATAGAATAGTAGGGCTGGAAGGGGCCTACAAGGCCATCGAGTCCAACCCCGTGCTCAATGCAGGAATCCAAGTCAGAGCATCCCTGACAAATGGCTGTCCAGCCTCGTCTTGAAGGCCTCCAGTGTGGGAGAGCCCACCACCTCCCCAAGTAATTGGTTCCATTCTCGTATTGCTCTTACAGTCAGGAAGGTTTTCCTGATGTTCAGCCGGAATCTGGCTTCCTGTCACTTGAGCCCATGATTCCGTGTCCTGCACTCTAGGATGATCAAGAAGAGATCCTGGCCTTCTTCTCTGTGACAACCTTTCAAGTACTTGAAGAGTGCTATCTTATCTCCCCTCAGTCTTCTCTTCTCAAGGCTAAACATGCCCAGTTCTTTCACTCTCTCTTCATAGGGCTTTGTTTCCAGTCCCCTGATCATCTTTGTTGCCCTCCTCTGAACCCTCTCCAGTTTGTCTGCATTCTTCTTCAAGTGTGGTGCCCAGAACTGGACACAGTACTCCAGATGAGGCCTAACCAGTGCTGAGTAGAGGGGAACTAGTACTTCCCGGGATTTGGAAGCGATGCTTCTATGAATGCAGCCCAAAACAGCATTTGCCTTTTTTGCAGCCGCTTCACATTGTTGGCTCATATTCAGCTTGTGATCTACAACAATTCCAAGATCTTTCTCGCTTGTAGTGTGGTTGAGCCACATATCCCCCATCTTGTAACTGTGCATTTGGTTTCTTTTTCCTAGGTGCAGAACTTGGCATTTATCCCTATTAAATGTCCTTCTGTTGTTTTCTGCCCAGCGCTCCAGTCTATCCAGATCACTTTGAATTTTGTTTCTGTCCTCCAAAATATTAGCTATCCCTCCCAATTTTGTGTCATCTGCAGATGTGATCAGCATTCCCTGCACCTCCTCCTCCAAGTCATTAATAAAAACGTTGAAGAGCACTGGGCCCAGGACTGAGCCCTGCGGTACCCCACTCGTTACCTCTCCCCAGTTTGAGAAGGTCCCATTGAGAAGCACTCTTTGAGTCCTATTCTGTAGCCAACTGTGGATCCACCGGATTGTTGTTTCATCTAGCCCACTTTGAGCTAGTTTGCTCATCAGGAGATCATGGGGCACTTTGTCGAAAGCTTTGCTGAAGTCGAGGTATATGATGTCTACAGCATTCCCACGGTCTACAAGGGAGGTTACTTGGTCAAAAAATGAGATCAGATTTGTCTGGCAGGACTTGTTTTTGACAAATCCATGTTGGCTTCGAGTAATCACGGCATTGTTGTCAAGGTGCTTCCAGATGGATTGCTTTATGATCTGCTCCAGAATTTTCCCAGGGATTGATGTCAGACTGACTGGTCTGTAGTTCCCAGGTTCCTCCTTTTTACCCTTGTTGAAGATAGTCATCTGGCACTTCCCCCGTCTTCCATGATTTCTCAAAGAGAATAGACAGCGGTTCTGAGAGTTCTTCTGCCAGTTCCTTTATGACTCTAGGATGCAGTTCATCTGGCCCTGGAGATTTGAACTCATTCCAAGTAATGAGGTGTTCCTTGACCATATGCCTGTCGATCTCAAGCTGCAATCCTGCCCCTTTAGCCTGTACTTCGCCTTTGCCAGGGGGGTCATAGACCCTCTTTTGGGAGAAGACTGAGCCAAAGTAGGAATTGAGCACCTCTGCCTTTTCTTTGTCATCTGTTATCGTTTTGCCATCCTTATTTAATAGCTGAACCACCATTTCTTTCCTCTGCCTTTTACTATGCACGTAGCTGAAGAAAGCCTTTTTGTTGTTTTTAACATCCCTTGCTAACCTCAGCTCATTCTCAGCTTTAGCCTTCCTGACGCCATCCCTGCAATTCTGTGCTATCTGCCTGTACTCTTCCTTTGTTACTTGGCCTTCTTTCCACTTCCTATATGTGTCCTTTTTTGTTTTCAGGTCATCCCTAAGCTTTTTGTGAAGCCACACTGGCTTCTTCTGTTGTCTTCCACCTTTTCTTCTTGTTGGAATTGCTTGTGATTGTGCCTTGAGAATTTCCTTTTTTAAAAGCTCCCACCCATCTTGGGCTCCTTTTCTCGCTAGCATCGCTTGCCATGGGACCTTACTGATCATTGTTCTGAGTTTATGAAAATCAGCTTTCCTACACTCGGCTTTTGCTTCCCTTAGAACCAAGAACTCAAGTACAACATGGTCGCTTTCCCCCAGAGTTCCTGTAACTGCTACTTTATCCACTAAGTCATCTCTGTTGGTTAGGATCAAGTCAAGGATAGCCGATCCTCTAGTTCCTTCCTCTACTTTCTGTAGGAGGAAGTTATCTGCCACACAAGTCAGGAATTTCTTGGAGGGGCCATGTTTTGCAGAATTTGTGTCCCAACAAATATCGGGGAAATTGGTCCCCCATTACTACTGCATCATGCTTCCTTAAAACATTGGCTATTTGTTTTTCAAAAGTTTCATCCTTGTCTTCTCCTTGATTGGGTGGCCAGTAGTAGACTCCAACCACCAGGTTCCTTTTATTCTTTGCTCCATTGATTTCAACCCAGATGCTCTTGATGGGGCTACCAAGCTCCTCCTCCTGTATTTCTGTGCAGAGATATGTATTTTTCACATACAGTGCAACCCCACCTCCCTTTCTGTTCCTCCTGTTCTTTTTGAACAAGTTATATCCTTCAATTGCTGTATTCCAGTCATGAGAGTCATCCCACCAAGTCTCAGTTATACCTATCAGGTCATAATTTCCCTCTTGTATTAAGAGTTCAAGTTCGTTCTGTTTGTTTCCCATACTCTGGGCATTAGTATATAGACATCGAAGACCATGTGCTTCATAGTCTGGCTTTGTTCCTACATGTGTCTGAAGACTATTATTGGGTGCTATCAGGGCTGTTCTCTCCATTGCAGTGCATGCGCCTATGTCCATCGTTACCCCCAACATTACATCTCCCTTCCCCGTAGGATTCAGTTTAAAGCCCTCCTGATGAAGTTCTTCATGCTGTGGCCAAACACATTCTTCCCAGCCTTTGTGAGGTGCAACCCATCCCTAGCCAACAGCCCATCTTCCAGGAAGTATAGCCCGTGGTCCCAGAATCGAAATCTCTCTCGTCGGCACCACCTTTGTAGCAAGTCATTCACCCGGAGTATTTTTCGTTCCCTTTCTATCCCTCTTCTAACTACTGGAAGGATGGATGAGAAAACTATCTGGGCCCAAAGTTCTTGAGTTTCCTTCCCAAAGCTTCAAAGTCTGACGTGATCTCTTCGTAGCTCCGCCTGGCAGTATCATTTGTTCCCACATGGATGAGAAGAAAGGGATACCTGTCAGTGGGCTTTATGAGTCCAGGCAACCTTTCAGTCACGTCTCTAATCTGTCCTCCCGGGAGACAACATACCTGGCGAGTCCATGGCTCTTCGCGACATACTTGGGTCTCGACCCCACGCAGCAAGGAGTCTCCCACTACTACCAGTCTTCTCTTCTTCTTCTTGTAGGCCTGGGTTTCATCGCCTCTGTTTGACTGACCTTTAGCCTCTTGCTCACTCTCATGCAGGTTCCCCTGTGATTCTTCCTCTGCAGGCTGTCCTCCAGTCTCATCCGCAAGTACCTGGAATCGGTTCCACAGCTCCACTGCTTCCACTGGTGCAGAGTGGCGTCTAGTTCGTCTTCTCCTAACTGTCACCCTTTTCCAAGGAGTATCCTCTATTCCATTTTTCTTCCCCTCAGCATTTCCCACTGCCTCATCTTGCTGTTGCTCTTCAAGCTTCTGGTCTGCCCTTTGCTGCTGTAGTTCCCCCATTCTGACCAAGAACTCTTCGTGTTCTCTTATTCCCTGGAGGGTCGACAGTCGCCGCTCCAGTCCACTTACTTTTTCCTCCAGCAGCGTGATCAACTTGCACTTGTTGCAGGTGTAGGCCATGTTGTTCTCCGGCAAGAAAACAAACATTGCACACACCTTGCAGGTCACCACCACTGGAGAGTCTTGTCCTTCCATAGCCTCTTTTCCCTTTTTGTGTCTAGCTTTGTGATTGTTCTAGACTAGCCTGTGCCTGCTCCTCTACTCAGTAGAGGTTAAAAGCAGAGTCCCACTGGTGTGAAAGTGTGTGTTACAAGACAAATAAATGGAAAAAAGTTAGTTAAAATAAAAAATTAAAATAATTAAAAAAAATGTTAGGGGCCTCCCCCTTGACCTCCCCTGCCGAACTCCCCTGGCCAACTCCTGTTTGCTCCCCCTGTCCACTTGCTCTGGTCGCTCACTCTCTGGGAGCTTGCCTGCTTCTGTAGTCCCTGGACCAGCTGGAGCAGCTTGCTCCGCTCTGCTCTGCTCAGCTGGGAGGAGGGAAACAGACTGAAGCTTCCCGCCCAGTCAGCTGCTGGGAGTACTCAGGCCACACCCCTCCAATTCAGTTGGAGCTCTCAGAAGCACCTGGTGAGCTCACAGCCAATCAGAAGGATAAAGGGCAGCCCCCTGGGCTTCCTGCAACCCACTTACCTCTTAGCCTTGTCTCCTTTGTCTCTTTTGTCTCTTCAACCCCTGCAACTCCCCTGGCCAACTCCTGTTTGCTCCCCCTGCTCGCTCGCTCTGTTCGCTCGCTCGCTCTGTTCGCTCGCTGATTGGGACAGGGCAGCACGTACAGACATGGTGGGCCTTTCTCCATTATACACAGAGAATTGATTGCACTGCGCTGTGATCCTGTGACAGGAAAGCAGGGGGTCCCTGGCAGAAAAGGTGATGTGAAAAAGGTGCAACCCTCACTTTCTGGTGATCAGAGTACTTCCCTGCCCAATGCTGATTCAGTCTTCTGTTTTTTAAAACTTCTTTAGTAAAGCGTGACTCAAAAATAAGAAACCTTTATGGAAGTTTACTACTCTGGAATTCAGACATAATCAGGAGTCCCTTGAGCACCGTCTTGTGGTAGAAAGGTGGGGCATAAGTTGAGTAAATAAATAAATCACAAGCCACACAGCTACCAAGTAGCTTTACATGCCTTACAGGATTATTATGAAGATAAGAACGGGATAACCTCACAGACACTCCCTTACCCTGAACAATGCTGGGATAAATACCCTCACTTTTCCATATTTAAATGAGGTAGGGAGCTGTGTTTATTCCAAGTCAGCCCATCAATCCATCTAGCCCACTCTTCTCTGTTCTTCTCTGACTCACAACCACTCTCTAATGCCCCAAAGAGATATTACAGTACCTTTCCTGGCCCTGCGACTACTAAGGTAATCGCTTGGTAATGAGGCCATAGTGGTCTGGTCACAAAACAGGTCCTCTTTGAGGGAATTTTTCCCTCTCTCCCCGCCCAAATGCACATTTTTTCTGGAGGTACAGTGGATGTAAATCCTGCTGATCTCACTCTCCATCTTCTCAGATGCTGACCATTGCATCAAGTGTCCGGAAGATCAGCATTCAAACACGGACAGAGATCAATGTGTCCCCAAGGAGATAACCTTCCTCTCCTATGAAGAACCTTTGGGCATTGTCCAGACTTCCTTTGCTCTATTCTTGTCCTTATCCACGGGCTTCGTATTAGGAATCTTCATGAAATACCAAGAAACTCCAATAATCAAGGCCAACAACCGAGACCTGTCCTACATTCTCCTCATCTTCATCATGCTTTCCTTCTTGTCCTCCTTCCTGTTCATGGGGCGGCCAAGGAAAGTGACTTGCCTTCTCCGACAAACAGCCTTCAGTATCATCTTCTCAGTTGCTGTTTCTTCAGTGCTGGCCAAAACCATCACGGTGGTGTTGGCTTTCCTGGCCACAAAACCAGGGAACAGAGTGAAGAGATGGCTGGGGAAGAGTCTTGCAAACTCCATTGTCAGTTCTTGTTCTGGTGTCCAAGTTGTCATCTGCACCATCTGGCTGGGGGGCTCTGCCCCATTCCCTGACTCTGACATGCACTCCCAGCCTGGACAGAACATTCTGCAATGCAACGAAGGATCTGTTGTCTTCTTCTATACTGCCCTTGGCTACATGGGCTTCCTGGCTGCCATCTGCTTCACGGTGGCTTTCCTCGCCAGGAAGCTGCCTGGGGCCTTCAATGAAGCCAAACTGATCACCTTCAGCATGCTGGTCTTCTGCAGTGTTTGGCTGTCCTTTGTGCCCTCCTACCTGAGCACCAAGGGGAAATACATGGTGGCCGTGCAGGTCTTCTCGATCTTGGCCTCCAGTGCTGGGCTGTTGGGCTGCATCTTTCTTCCCAAGTGCTACATTATTGTGCTGAGACCTGATCTGAATACAAAGGAGCATATCATGTTCAAAACTAACTAGGGCATCTGATCCATAGAAGTAGGGTTGTGGGAGAATATTTGGTGTAGCTTTGGAGGAGATAGAATTTTGGTGAGATTTTAGTTATCAGAGCCTTTTGATGTGCTTATCTCCTCAGTTGCACAGTTTCAGTGTTTCTGTTACAGGAGACAGGCAAAGCTGAGCCTTGGGGCTATCACTCTGCCAGTGACCGCCATCCGCATCTGAGGTAGTGTTGAGGCTGGAACTATACCATACTCACATTGTCAAAATAATGTAGGGATGGCGGAAAATTTCTCCACGAATCTCCGGGAGGCTGAATGCCAACGCATTCGGCCCCCGAAATTGGTGGTGAAATTCTCCTCCCCCCCGCACCCCCTGGATGGGACATACCTCCTTCGAATGTCCCTCCCGGCGGCAGGTCCCAGCAGTCTTTTGGCGGCGCTTTGGCGGGGGCAGTGCCGCCACCATTACAAAGTAAAGTAAAAAAACAAAACAAAACACATGATAGGCTAGGTAAAGATTTACGTAGCCTATCATGGCTAGATTTTCAAAGAACTTCGGGGGGAGAACCAAAGCACCTCCCCCCCACCACGAAGCAAGTTGCGGGACCAGGTAAGGGACATTCAATCATCCTTAAAATAATGCATCTGTTGAAGGACTAGACGTGCCAAAATAAGGAACGCAAATGGCAGTGCCCATGGGCCGCCCCCATTTCCGTACGAGCTTTTTTTTTTTTTTCAAAGTGGTAACAGCAGTATCTTAACAGCGGTAGATAAAATTTGTGCTATGAGAGACAAAACAGCAATTTGGAAAAGGAAAGTGAAAGAAGGAAATATTGAAATGTTTTCCAAAACTGCTGAGTGCGGGCTAAAATGTGATATCAGCTTGCTAATTGTTGACCATTTAACATTGCTTGGAGAGAAAATTCATCATTACTTCCCAAATGTTGAAATCCAAGACTATGATTGGATCAGAAATCCATTTCTTTCTACTGCAATGAGGAATTTTTCACTTATTGAAGAAGAAGAATTAGCTGACATAAAAAATGATTGAAATCTGTTAATGATGCATGAACAGGGTGTAGGGTTGTCAGAGAATTTCTCTATGAATCTCGGGGAGGCCGAATGCCAGCACATTCGCCCCCTGAAATTGGTGGAGAGACAGTCTGCCCCCCCCCCGGGACGGGACTTACCTTGTGCGAATGTCCCTGGCGGCAGCGGCTCTGACGGCGGTGCAGCGGCGGTGCGGCAGTGGCGGCTGAATACAACTGCCCTATATATGTAATATATATGTAGCCTATCACAAGCCCGCATAGGGACGCAAATGGCGGCCACTATGACGGCTGCCATTTGTGGCCGCAGCAGCCTGGCAGCGGCCAGAGCCACCGGCGGAGCCAGAGCCACAGCCAGGTAGGCTCCGTTTCATGGGGCTTTCGTGGGGTGGGGGGGTGGGGGGCTCCGTTCCGCCACGGATTCCAGGGAGCTGAATTAACTGGAATTCGGCCCCCCTGGGACCCGTGGTGGAATTCTCTAACATCCCTAGTAGTCAAAAGGAATGCAACTAGGAAAGATTTACTTCTTAACTATGGGAAATGACAGATTTTGTCAGTTAAAGACATACTGTTGTATTCAGGCCCTAGCTGCCTCTTAAAGTCTACTCCAATAGCCAACTCAAGACACAGACAAAAGGATTGTTTTCAAGGCTTTAATCCTTTTACAGTTTAATGACTCTTTCAGATGCTAATCACCAGTGACTAAGGAAGGAACAGCACTGGGGAAAGATAGCAGAGTAGCCTACGCTCCAGGTTAGGCAGTTGGCCCCCGTTTGAAGGAGAGTCACGGGAAGACCCTGAACTTATGGGCTAGGGAGAGATCCTCCCTCTTTCCCTTGGGTCCTCGGGACACGACCGTTGCTTGCGCGCAAAACGAGCTCTATGCCTCCTTTCTGCGTCCTCCATCGGCGTCGCGCGCCCAGCAAGCCCCCCCCCCCGCACTCTCTCACTGCCAGGGTCACTATCTATCTCAGGAATGCTGGCAGGAGGAATTTCTACCAGCTGCTCTGCCTGTGAGAGATGAGCGAGCTCTTCTCCCATGGATTGCGGTTCCTCCTCAGAATCAGAACTGCTCTGGGGTTCTATCAGCTCAGTTTCCACCCTGATAGAAGTGTCATTGCGCCGATCTTATTTGCTATCTTCATCACCATGATTCTACACCTTGTTGAAGGGAAAGTTCCCACTGGTGTAGAAATCATGTATCGAACAGATGGAAAACTTTTTAATCTCAGTAGGCTGAAAGCAAAAAGTAAGGTAATTACATCCTGTGTCATAGAACATCAGTATGCTGATGATAACATAATCTGCACACATTCAGAGGAAGGTCTCCAAACTATCCTAAACATCTTCACAGAAGCATATGAACAGGTCGGCACTTAACATCAAAAAAACCCAAAGTGCTTTACCAGCAAGCACAAACCAACCCCTCTGTAGTGCCATCAATCCAGCTTAACGGTTTGATGCTGGAAAATGTTGACCACCTGTCTTATCTTGGCAGCTGTCTCTCCACAAAAGCTGAAATTCAGCATCGCCCAAGCTCTGCGACTGTAGCATTATCCCGAATGAAGCATAGTGTTTGAGGATCGGGACATTCACAGGGAGACCAAAAAGCTTGTTTACAAAGCCATTGTACGATCACCCTTACTGTACACCTGTGAAACATGGACCATCTATAAATGCCACACCCAACTTTTCAAAAAATTCCACCAACGGTGCCTCTGCTCTGAAAAATTCTGCAGATTAATTGGGAAGACAGATGGACTAATGTGAGCATACTGGAAGAAGCAAAGACCACCAGCATTGAAACAATGATTCTCCAACATCAACTTTGCTGGATCGGCCTTGTTGTTCGAATGCCTGATTATCGTCTTCCAAAGCAGTTACTCTTTTCCCAGCTTATGAATGGAAAACGGAATATTGGTGGACAGCAAAAGAGATTTAAAGATGTTCTTAAAGCTAATCTAAAAAAATGTAAAAAAGGTAACGTAAACATTGAAAACTGGGAAGCTCTAACTCATGAGCATTCCAACTGTAGGTCAGCCTATATTACAGGTGCTAAAGACTTTGAAGAAGCACGAGTACAGAGCGAAAGGGAGAAACGAGCTCAGCGGAAGGCATGTCAAGCAAACCCTCACTGTGACCGCCTTCCAGCTGGAAACCTATGTCCTCGCTGTGGGAGGCTGCGTAGATCCAGAATTGGCCTTCATAGCCACCTGCAGACCCACTGCTAGAGATTAATGTGTTGATTGACCTATCTTCTATGAATGTCTAATCCTTTTAAAGAGTTATCCATATAGACTCTATCTTTGGAAGACAATCTTACTCGGTCAAGAGTGATCGCCATGATGATGATGAGTAACCTATGGCTGCGAGAGCTGGACCATAAGGAAGGCTGAGTGAAGGAGGATAGACGCTTTTGAACTGTGATGTTTGAGAAAAATCCTGAGAGTGCCTTGGACTGCTAGAAGATCAAACCAGTGCATACTCGAGGAAATAAAGCCAGACTGCTCCATTGAGGGAATGGTATTAAAGGCAAAAGTGAAGTGCTTTGGCCACATCATGAGAAGACAGAATGCCCTGGAGAAGATGCTGATGCTAGGGAAAGTGGAAGGCAAAAGGAAAATGGGCCAACCAAGGGCAAGATGGATGGATGCTATTCTGGAGGTGACGAACTCGACCTTGGGGGATCTGGGGGTGGCGATGGCCAACAGCGTGGGATGGTCCATTAAGTCACCAAGAGTCGGAAGCGACTGACCGAAAAACAACAAACAGTTAAAAGTAACCCAGTCAAAGTTTATTCGTTGCTCAGAAAGGGAGTCTCAAGCTGTTACATTTATTTATTTATTTATTTATTTATTTATTTATTTATTGCACTTATACCCCTCCTTTTTTCCTCTTCCAAGGAACCCAAGGTGGCTTACATTATCCTCCTCCTCTCCAATTTATCCTCACAACAACCCTGTGAGGTGGGTTGGGCTGAGAGGATGTGACTGGCACAAAGTCACCCAGTGCGGTCCCATGTCTGAGTGGGTCCTAGAACCTGGGTCTCCCAACTCCCAGTCCAACACTCTTGCCACTACACCATCTCACATCTCACAAAATGTCCTTTCAGGGATGTGCGAAAGTCACTTACCATTCGCGGATTATGCTTTAATCCGCGACCCTGAACTTATGGGCTAGGGAGAGTCCCTCCCCTTTTCCCTTGCATCCTCTGGGCGCAACTGTTGTTTGCGCACCAACCGGGCACTACGCCTCCTTTCTGCACCCTCCATTTGGCGCTGCTCTCTGCGTTGGCGTCGTGCGTCCAGCAAGTTTGCTTCCCACGCTCTGTCACTCCCGGGACTGCTATCTAAGCTAGGAATGCCGGTGGGAGGAATCTCTGTCAGGTGTTGGCCCTGGGAAAGATGAGCGCGCTCCTCTCCCAGGAGCAGCTCCTCTACCTCAGAATCAGAACTACTCTGAGATTCTTTGGGTTCAGTGTCCACCCTGACGCTGAGACGTTTTAAGATTGACATAGCAGCACTCCAAGAAACTCGAAGAGCAGGAGAGGGACAACTGAAGGAAGAAAAAGGAGGTTACACCTTTTTCTGGAAAGGAGTGCCTGAACAAGAACAACAAATACATGGAGTAGGCTTTGATATTAAAAATGCTCTTATGAAGCTCTTGTCAGAAGTTCCTACAGGCATTAACAAACAACTCTCAACCCTTCAAATAAAACTCACTTATGAAAGGAAAATGGAATATTGGTGGACATCAAAAAAGCTTTAAAGATGTTCTTAAAGCTAATCTAGAAAAATGTAACATAAGCACTGAAAACTGGGAAGCTCTAACTCATGAGTGCTCCAACTGGAGGTCAGCCTATATTAAAGGTGCTAAAGACCTTGAAGAAGCACGAGTACAGAGCGAAAGGGAGAAACGAGCTCAGCAGAAGGCATGTCAAGCAAACCCTCACTGTGACCGCCTTCCAGCTGGAAACCTATGTCCTCGCTGTGGGAGGCTGTGTAGATCCAGAATCGGCCTTCATAGCCACCTGCAGACCCACTGCTAGAGATTATTGTGTTGATTGACCTATCTCCTATGAATGTCTAATCCTTTTAAAGAGTTATCCATATAGACTCTATCTTTGGAAGACAATCTTACTCGGTCACGAGTGATCGCCATGGTGATGATCAGTAACAAATGGCTGCGAGAGCTGGACCATAAGGAAGGCTGAGTGAAGGAAGATAGACGCTTTTGAACTGTGATGTTGGAGGAAAATCCTGAGAGTGCCTTGGACTGCTAGAAGATCAAACCAGTCCATACTCGAGGAAATAAAGCCAGACTGCTCCATTGAGGGAATGGTATTAAAGGCAAAAGTGAAGTACTTTGACCACATCATGAGAAGACAGAATGCCTTGGAGAAGATGCTGATGCTAGGGAAAGTGGAAGGCAAAAGGAAGAGGGGCCGACCAAGGGCAATATGGATGCATGCTATTCTGGAGGTGACGGACTCGACCTTGGAGGAGCTGGGGATGGTGAGGGCCGACAGGAAACTCTGGCATGGGCTGGTACATGAAGTCACGAAGAGTCAGAAGCGACTGACCGAATAAACAACAAACAGTTAAAAGTAACCCAGTCAAAATTATTTGTTGCTCAGAAAGGAAGTCTCAAGCTGTTACATTTTATTTATTTATTTATTTATTTATTTATTTCACTTATACCCCACCTTTTTTCCTCTTGCAAGGAACCCAAGGCAGCTTACATTATCCTCCTCCTCTCCAATTTATCCTCACAACAACAACCCTGTGAGGTGGGTTGGGCTGAGAGCGTGTGACTGGCCCAAAGTCACCCAGTGAGCTTCCATGGCCGAGTGGGCCCTAGAACCTGGGTCTCCCAGCTCCTAGTCCAACACTTTTGCCACTACACCACACTGGCTCTCACAAAATGGCCTTTTAGGGATGTACGAAAGTCACTTACCTTTCGCGGATTATGTTGATGGTGTGGGGGGAGGCATTCCGTCCCTCCCCCCAGAATCCTCACCAGTGGGGGAGGTGATCCATTCCTCCCCCCCGGAATCATCCACGGCCGGCTGTGCTCCGCAGCCGCTCTGCGGAGCAGCCGGCCAGGCCCAGCCAGGCCAGAGCCGTCTGCAGCCGGATTTCTGGCCACGGAGGGCCCTGGGGGGGGGGGAAGTGTATGCAAATGGCCAATTGCGTACGCAGTCTTGCTTTTTTAAAAACCCACCCAGCCATGATAGGCTATGTAAAGTTTTATGTAGCCCATCACGTCGTTTTCTTTCTTTTTTTTTTACAAGAGTGGAAATGACGGCGGCAGCCAGTCGGAAGACCGGCCGCCCCTGCCACCACCGCAGCTGCCATCAGAGTAGCCGCCGCACGGAAGATCCTCCCCACGTAAGTCTCATACCGGAGGGGATCCGCGGTGGGGTGGCAGGCCGTTCCCCCACGGTGTTTGGGCGGCTGAATGCACTGGCATTCGGCCTCACTGAGATCCGTGGCGGAATTCTCTGACATCCCTGCTTTATATACGGCACTCCACACATTACTACCATGCCTAGACATCAAATGCTTACTGGTAACAGCAACCAGTAGCTGAACCATGAGTCCCAGCATACCTCGTGCCATCGCACCAATTCTACCCCTCCAGCCCTAGAGAAGGAGCTTTGTGGCCCAGCCAGGATGATTCCACCCCCACCTCAAGAAGCTTGCATATGCAGGCAGCCCCTTGGCTCTGGGAGTCAACAAAGCTCTGGCCAGCCTTGCATCCATCAACATCTGAAACCAGCCCAGGCATTGGAGGCAGACTGCCCCTTTCGTCCTGCGTCCTGCAACCAACCTCGACAGGTTTGATATCAGCAACTGTGTTAAGGGTTGTGAGCACTGTGACGCCTTCCTTTTCGAGTGTGAATTGTCAACTCTTTGCTGCCATGGAAGAAAGTTTTCACTACCACCACCCTTGGTTCCCATTCTCATCTGCAACATTGTCACCGATGGCTCCATTCTGGGCAAGAAATTCCTGAAGGACGTTCGCAAGGGCAGCAGTACTCTAGGCTTTGCTTCCTGGCATGCACCCCTCAAGATTGTACAGCCACAATCTCCCAATCCATTTGTGTTCAGAGTGCAAGGGTCACTTTGCCGTCCAATGAACACTGTGCGGTCAGATGCGCCTCCAAGCTATGGCCAGCTGTACATCCTTGACACCGATGAGGCCACTATGGCTCTACAGCACACTGGGCTGCACCTTGCTGGAGTCACTCACTAACCTGCTACTCAATGTTTACCCATGAGCTACTGAGAACTGGAATGTCAATGAAGTCCTTGAGCATGAGAACTCTGTTGCATCTGCTATACCTATGGACGTATCATTGTGCTTCCATCACGATGGCAGAATAATGAAGTTCATGGCTCAATGTTCCCCATGTCTCTGAAATTGCTTCTGTGTTGTTCGCTTGGATGGCTTTCCTCTTGCTGATGGTTGTCTGCAAACACCTCTCTTCTGCCATGGACAACACTATGTTGTCATGAGTTGTGTGCGATCATTGGTAAACCTTAAGAATCAAGTGACTGATGGACCAGAACAAGGACGTTACAGGGGCATCCCTGGAGTCGATACCAAGAACATTGTATTTAAGGAAGTTTTGGAAAGTTCAAAGATGTAACACTTGGAATGTTTCAAATAATAAAGTTAGTTACCTTAAATTTATCTTTACATTAAATTTTTCTCTGCAAACTGGGTTCATAACTAACCAGTTTGTTGAATATGATTTACTATGTCCCAAACAAGATTCTGCACAGTTCTGATGAGCTCACTGGAAGTACTAGTAGGGGGAGATCTTTCTGTTGTATGGCGACCACCATTCATTCTTGGATCACTGGTCATGCTGGCCTATCCAGCACAAGAAGTGCAATTGGGAGGGCTGGCAATGGGGGTAGGGCTGGGAAACGCCCCCACATAGTGTGCCCCTTCATGCGCATAAGGAATGGGGAAGATGTGGCCCTCTTGATGTTTTCGGACTGCAACGGCCATCATTTTCCCCCATGGGCTTGGCCAGTTCGGGCTGCTGAACCTGCAGTCCAGTGCTATCTGGAGGGCAGCACATTCCCAAATACTGGTATACTTCCGAAGAGATTCTCTTGCTCTTCGCTCTTTTGTGTGAGTTTTTTGCATACAGGCCAGGCCAGGTTCAACTTTCCCCCTTGCCAACCAGAAGATGGAACTGCCTGTGTGACTTCTCACAAACTTGTTTTTCCCCAATTCTGCACCTCGCCTCGAGGCACTCAGAGAATTCATGAAGTTGCAGCTGTGAACCTCCCCCTGATCATTATCAAAAACATAGTGACCTATTCTGAGTCTTGCCAAAGCTCAAGAGATGTTTTGCTTCCTGTTTTCCTTGGAGACCAATGATGTCAACATCAGAATGAAAGGCAGCTCCAGGAACCCTCTTGCACCATGCCTGGAAAGCTTGGTGCATAAAAGATCTCCTGTGCTCCCGAGAGCCTGGGCTCAGATTTAGACAGGCCGAGATGGCCATCCCTGTGGGGTAGTTTAGTACAGCACCTCCCATCGCTGCCTATGGCTCAGAATTGGATGTCATTGTAAAGACACTGCAGCCTCGATCTCGCAAGACTATTCTCACATCTCCTGATGAGCTGGCTGTGGAGGTGAAAAGAACAGTCACAAAGCAGGAACAGCAGGAGGGAGGCAAAGCAAGAATGATCTCTTTGCTGCTGTTGTTGTTGCTCCTGCTTCCTTATGCGGCCGGTCAACTGCAGGAGACAGACTGCTTGACCACTCTGAACAAAGAGCAAGAATTAGGATCTTATTATTACCGGCCAGGAGACTACCTCATCAGCGGAGTCCTGTCTTCACAGTATTTCTTTTGCAACAAACCATACGTTTTCTCTGAGTCCCCTTTAACCAGGGTTGTCACGTAAGTGATGCTGATGATGTACTGCTTCCAAACCCGCACTCCGGTTGTCCCCATTTACGGGAGACTGTCCATCTTTTCTGGTATCTCTGGTCATCCCTGATAAATTGCTCTCCTGACTTTTGCCACTCTGTCCTTTTTGAAGAAGAATTCGGAGCTTCATTAAAGTGAAAGCATCATTTAGTTCAGTACGCTCATGTATGACTAGATCCATGGGGTTCCCTTGCATTGTTTCAGCCAAAAGAACCAGCAGCCTCTTTGATAGTAAATGTTGTGCTAAGAAACAGGCTGGAGCTGGGGAGGTTCTTTCTTGGGAGTGGTCCAAATGCAAATGTCCGCACAGAGGTTCCCTGTCTGGAATAATTACAGGGCCATAGTTCTAAGGCTAGGCATCTTTCTTCCTCATCCACCACAGTACGTGACTGTAAATCCTACTGCACTCTGTGGGATTTACTTCTGAAGAAACCACGTGTGTGTGTGTGCGTGTGTGTGTGTGTGTGTGGGTTTCTGTAATGGGCGTTAGACCCATTCAAGATAAAACACAAGAGATAATATCAGGACACAGGGATACAGTTTGTTTAGTTTAGCTCGTACAATCAGCTTAGCGCTCATACGCATGACGATTAGGAAATAATTAGCCACCTCTTTGTTGAGATAGCTGACATTTCCAAGGCAGTGAATGACCAATCTTTCCTCAGAATGCCCTGGGAAGTTAGTCAGCAGAGCATACAGCATATGGCCTCTCAAATCAGAATAAAAATTACAATGAAAGAGTCCTTGGGTCAGAGTTACAGGGACTCCTGCCTTACACAGACACGATCTGCTTTGGAATGGAGTTTCCCAAAACCTCCCCTGAAATGCTGCCGCTGGTCAAAGATTATGTCTTGCATGAATGAGTGCTTCATGGCCTTGTTTATTCTGAAGAGACATCAAAGAAGAGGGTGAAGTACCAGAAGTAGGCAGCATCACATGGGGTCACTGGGGGAACACGTTCTGCTGGGCAGGAGAGTAGTTCCTGTCACTCAGTATCATCAAGTCTCTGAATCAAGACTGCAGAAGCCTGGGGTTGCTCCTGCGTTAGAAGATATTCAAGCCAAACACCAGTTTAGTCATTTTGTGTTCTGTGCATAGATTCCCTATAATGGAGAAAAGTCTTCTGGGATGGCAGTGAACCAAAGCCCTTGGTTATCTTTTTGGTGATCTGTTCATTTAGGTTATTAGAGATAGGAGAATTAAGAATCTGTATAATGTTTCTCCAAATTCTGTCCGTCTATATCCATGTATATCAATTATACGGTGGCAGATCATCGGCACCGAGCTACGCCTCTTGGATTATTAATATGTAGATCTCTTCTTCTTCCCCCACTCCTCCTGCTGAATATAACATGGGTTAAGACTATTAACATCCTTCGTGCTATTAAGGACTACTTAATATCCCAGACTGGCTGAGTGGCTGATGTGGAAATTATTTTCTATTTCAATGCAGTCTTAAAATGGGGTAAAAACCTTGAAATGCCGTATAGCTTTCTGAGGCATTGTATATTCTACACCTTCTTCCTTCCTAAGAGGACAAACTGTTTTACAAGAGGCACTGTACAAACAGAAGAAATGATCCTCCAAAGTAGCCCATGTAACTCTTGTGGGAAAACAATCCAGACAAAATCTGTCAAACTGCAGGAGCTCGCCTATCAAAATTAAACCTCCTAGAAAAAAGCCATTTCTGACCAGTTCTACTTCAAAATTGCCACAGGCCATCCTCAAATACACTTCTCCTCCACTACCAAGATTCAGACTGGTCTGTTGAGGCATTTTCTCAACATAAGGAATAGAATCGACTCCCCCACCCCCAACCTCTGGTTATAAGAGAATACGATACCCCAGTTTTCTCCTCCACAACTGGACTGGCACAGGCAAAAAGGCGCTTGTCTTACTAGCCACCCACCTTGCTTCCTTTGGTGGGGGCTTCTGAAGTCAGACTGCTAAAGCTGATCTCAGGGTCTGGGCAAGTGTAGATGGGAGGATACGATCCTTCAGGTAGCAAGGGGGGGTGCTGGGTGGGCAGATTGAGCATTTGGGGTCACCAAGCTGAGCGGAGGGGCTGTGTTTTGAATATCCTGTCTGCAGTGAGCTAAGATGGCAAAAGCAAGTGTCTGTAACCCTCCTTTTAAGGTTCTACAGGTTGTGTGACTACCGACTGGAAAAATGGTGATCCTTCCAGAAGGGTTAAAGAGTGCTTCGTTTTCAGTTTCCGCTTTGATGTTATTTCCAGTGAGTAAAAGTGAGTGGGACACAGCTTTTCTTTGAGGCAACGTTCCCGAGCCCTTAACACTTCAAATACTGTATACACTATAAGGTCTATGTAGGTAATAATAAAAAACATTTTTATTTTTATTTATACATACTTAAACAGCATGGATAAGAGGGCACAGTTAAGCTATGACATCCCCTCCCCATATTACTCACTTTTAAGTCTCTATGAGTGATATTCAGTAACAAAAGCTTGCAAAGCTAAAAGAGAAGTGATTTAAAGATCATTTTGGGGAAAGGAGAGAGTGAAGCTGAACTCAAACCATAAGTGAAATCCCTTGAAACACATAGAACTATAAAGGCAGGAAGAAGGAGCCCCGTGGACCCGTGCATGCCCATGCCCACACGGGTGCACACAGAAGACCTGAAATAAGCAATTCTTCAAAGCATTTACTTACTTTTAAATATGCCAGCCTACTTTACCATCATTTGATTGGTCAGTACATACCCACTACATGTCCCTCCAGACATTTTTCAGAGGGATGTCAGAGAATTTCGCCACAAATCTCGGGGAGGCTGAATGCCAGCGCATTCAGCCCCCCGAAATTGGTGGCAAAATGGTCTGCCCCCTCGCCCCACCTCGGGTGGGACTTACCTTTGGCAAATCTCCCTGGCGGCGGCAGCTCCAGCCACAGTTTGGCGGCGGTTCAGCGGTGGTTCAGCGGCGGCAGTGCCGCCGCCATATCCAGCAAAAAATAAAGCAAAAAAAATGATAGCCTACGTGAAGATTTATGTAGCCTATCAAGGCTAGATTTTAAAAAAATACTGTGATAGGCTACGCAAATGTTTACGTAGCCTATCACGGCTGAGTGAAAAACAAAAACAAACCGCCATTCCCATTCCTTATTTTGTCATGTGTAGTCTACGTAAATATTTACATAGCCTATGGCGAAAATAAGGGGAACGCAAATAGAGTAGCGTCTATCATTGCCATTTTGATCTCCCTCTCAAACACCAGAAAACATGGCACGATGCAGAAAACAAAATGAAAACAAGCCCTACAATTGTGGCTATTGACTTGCATACATGTTAAAAAGGGTTATTTTTTTAAAAAAAATGTATTCCACCATCCCCAACACAGGAGGAATCAGAAATCATCAATGTTTTAGACTTTAAAAAAATGTTTTTTTTCTTCACAAACTCTGATCCAAACAAGTTCACTGAAACATACTCCCCAAGTCACTTTGGACAGAGAGACATTTTGGACTTTTTTTTTTAAATGGCTGTGGCCCTATTGATTTCCCTCTCAAACACCAGAAAATACGGCATGATGCAGAAAAGAAAATGAAAACAAAGCAATTACGAGCACCTGTAACTTTCAAAAACATTGGTGAACCCATTCTGAATGATACCCCACCCCTATTAGGATTCTACATGACAGAATGATTGTTTTTACTGATAAGCCTTAACAAAAGAGACGTGTGTGTGTGTGTGTGTGTGTGTATGTGTGTGTGTGTGAGAGAGAGAGAGATTACCTATCTAAGTATAGTCAGACAGACACTTATGTCCTTGATCCTTGCAATCTGCCAACATCCCCTCTCAAGGAATGTGGTACAAATATCTCCATCTTTCCTTTCATCAGGTAAATGGATACTCAATTACCTTGCAACACAGGTATGTTTGCTGCTCCCTATGAATGTCCAAAGCATTATGTGATGATCGGCTCTACTGGGATTGAAAAAGCATGAAATAGGATTTGAGGGTATAAAAGAAAGAAACTGAGATTTGTTTTCGTTCAATGGAGAACGACAGCACAAGGCATTGCATTTAAATTTTGTTTATTTTTTGCAGTTTCCACCCTACAAGGCACTGGCACATCCTGTATTTCATGTTTGCCATTCAGGAGATCAACCGGAACCCCAGGCTCTTACCCAACATCACCCTGGGCTACAACATCTACAAGTCCTTCTTCGACGGAAGAGCCACCTCCTACGCCATGCTGCAGCTCCTTGCTGGGGGTGAAAGCAACATGCCACATTACAGCTGCGGGAGGAAGAATCACCTGCTGGCCGTCCTTGAAGGGGCTGAATCGGACCTCTCCCTCCACATTTCCTCCATGTCGAGCATCTACAAAATCCCACAGGTGTGAATGGGGAGCAGACAGGAGGCCAGGTGCATAGAAAGAAGAGCTGAGCACTGCTTGGGCTCAGCTCTCGCTCTTCAGTCCCTGCGCCTCCTGGGCATAATGGTTCTCTGGAGTGTGTGTTGGAGATGAGTCATGGCAGTGGTGGAGCTCTGGGATGGGAGGCCAGGCATCCCTGGGGGCAGGGATGGCAGGAGACCACGGAAGCTGTACTAGACATAGCCTATCACTGCAAAAAAAAAGGAACACAAAGGGCGGCCACCATAGCCACCACCATTTGCATCCGCAGGCTCTGCATGCCTGCGAATGCACCTGCCTGGCAGCTCTGCGAGTCACTGCAGAGCAAAGCCAGTTGTGTTAGGATTTCCATACCTCCCTCCCACTGGGAATCATCTTCGAAAAGGTAAGTGACTTTCGTTCATCCCTACCGACAACTGCCGAGCTCCTGAATTCTGAACTATCGCCAGCTTTCAGAGGAGCCTTGAGGGCAGCCCCACATAGAGTGCATGGCAGTAATCCAGTCTTCAGGTTATTAGCACCTGTACCACGGTGAACAAGCTACCACATCCAGGACCGGCTGTAGCTGGTGAACCAGCTGAAGTTGGCAAAAGACACTCCAA
Organism: Heloderma suspectum; assembly: GCF_057233095.1. NCBI lineage: Eukaryota > Metazoa > Chordata > Lepidosauria > Squamata > Helodermatidae > Heloderma > Heloderma suspectum. Next base: position 389,284,978 of record NC_139459.1, read on the forward strand.
GCTGCATGGGACACTTGGCCTGCAGGGACGATGGATGTAGCACTCCACCCAGATTGCAAACCTGATCTTTGAAGGGGAGTGCAGCCCCATCCAGAAGAGGCAACGGCCCTATCTCCTGCACTTGGGAACAAGTGACACACAGGGCTTCCGTCCTCTTCCAAATCCCCTCATGACTACTCCCAGTGAATTCATACAGATGTTGAGCAATATTGGGGACAAGATGGTGCCCTGTGGAAGCCTGTAACTCAACTGCCAAGGGGTCAAGAAATGGACACCCAACATTACTCCCTCAAATCAGCCCCATAGTTTGAGTGAAACCATTGTAAGCCACATCTTCCACTGCCCTTCCCACAGCGTCGATCCAGCAGGAAACCATGGTCCATGGTACCCAAAGCTGATGAGAGATCGAGCAGAATTAGCAGAGTGGCATTCCCCCTGTCCCTCTCTTGATATAGATCATCCAGCAGAGCAACCAAGGCTGATTCGGTCCTGTTACCAGGTCAAAACACAAAGTGGGTTTCTTTGGTTCTCATGTGGCCCCTTCATTGCTTTAATTCTTGAATAAGGCTCCTGTGTGCTCCCCAAACAGAATCTAGAACATAGTTGGGGGCAAGGGTAAATCTACCCTTTTCAGTTCCCTAACGCAAGGCAGCGAGCAGGTCTAACCTCCATTGACTGGTTCCTGAAGTGTATCACCCTACAGTATTTTGAATGGGTGAAAAGGACCCCAGTGTTCCTCTTGGGCTGCACCACAAATGGAGCTTGAGATATTTTTGCACTCCCTGTCCACATATTCTGCCTCATACTGACAGGCATTGATTTAGATAATATTCATTCATTCATTCATTCATTCATTCATTCATTCATTTCATTTATATCCTGCCTTTTTTCCTCTTTATGGAACCCAATGCGGGGCACATAATCACCCTTCTATTTTGGCCAAAATTATTTGACCTTCATCCAGAAAACAAACTGATACTAAACTACCGTCTCTGACTTTACTTTGCTCCCTAGGTCAGTTACGGCATTGCTACTCCTGTTGCTAATGACAGAAGTCAGTTCCCTTTTGTCTACCGCATGGCCCCGAAGGAAGAAACCCAGTACCCGGGGATCGTCCAGCTGCTTCTGTTCTTCCGATGGACGTGGGTCGGTCTCTTTGCTCCAGACACTGAGAATGGGGAGAGGTTCCTAGGTGCCTTGACACCCCTGATGATCAGAAGTGGAATTTGTGTCGCTTTCTCTAAAAGACTACTACGACATTTCTTAAGTTACATATTCCAGATGGACCTTTCTTTCTTGGGGAAAGAAGTGAAGGTAATTGTTTACTATGCGGACTCCCACTATGGCTGTTTACCGTTGATGTTTATACAAGAAACACTCGAAAAGAACCCAACTGGGGGAAAAATCTGGATCATGCCAGCTTTTCAGGACATTAACATCAACTTGTCTGTTGCACCTTTTCACTTCCATTTCCTCCACGGTTCTTTGTCCTTCATAATGAAGACTAAAATTATGACAAAATATGACTACTATGAGCCATTGTCCTCTTCTCTGGAACTGTTTTGGGATGAAACTTTTAAGTGTTTCCGTTCAATGCATGTTTTGTCCATGAAAATTTGGACAGGTTGCAGGGAGAAAGAGAAACAGGCAACGCTGCCCCAGGAGGAGATTGAAAGAGCCCTGTCTCAGGACAGCTACGTAACTTATAGCAGCATCCAGGCTGTGGCCCATGCCTTACATGCTGCATATTCATCCCGACCCAAGCGGATGTTGATGGTGGATGATGGAGAAAGGCGGGAACATCAAGGGCTGCAGCCCTGGCAGGTATTCCCTTTTCCTTTGGCAACACGTCCATAAAGACGCATGATAAGATGACCAAACGTGGGTAATAGCAGATATTTGTTCCCTCTGCATGGCAGTGCAGGCAGGCAGTAGACCCTGTTTTCTGCCACCGTTACATGCTCAAGTAGCTTCCCTCCTCCCAAAATCCCTTACAAATGAAGCCCCAGGCCCATCGAGAACCATTGGTGTTGTTTTCTGAAGCACCATCAGGCTACAATCTCCTGACTTTGCAGTCAACTTAATGCTTTTGTTGTAGAAGACCCATTGGGATCCATTTCTCTGATCACGGTCTTATGAAGTGCCCAGGGAGTTTGCAGCAATGTGCCCCCTCTTACATGTCCTCCGAATATAAGCTAGCTGTGGGGGATGGGGTATGACCAGGTGGGTGCAGCCTGTGGTAAATAGGGATGTCACAAGCACCCACCTTCATCTGGGAGGCCAGCAGACTTCCCCCACCTAGCCCCTTGGACTCCGCTCGCCGAGCCATGTGGCACTGACAGGGAGAAATCCTCCGCCCCCCCGCCCCCCCCCCCCCGGGACGGGACTTACCTTCCCCGCTTACCTGGCTTCGATGGGTTCCACAGGTGGGGGGAGGCGATCTGTTTCTCCCCACGGAATCCTTGACGGGGGCGAGGTGATCCATTCCTTCCCCTGGAATCCTGCCCGGTTGGCTCCGCTCTGGGCCAGGCTGCGAAGCCACCAGCCAGGCCAACCCATAGCGGGGCCTCCAGCCCTGCCAGGCTGGTGCGGACGCAAAGGGAGTCCTGCGTAGGGGATGTCATTTGCGTTCCTACACAAGCCCGTGATAGGCTATGTAAATATTTATGTAGCCTATCACAGCTAAAGCAGGGGCGCAAATGGCGTAGGGGATGCTATTTTCATCCCTGCTTTAGCCATGATAAGTTACATCAATATTTACGTATCCTATGATGGCTAAAGCCGGAACGCAAATGGTGTAGGGGAAGAAATTCGCAACCCTGCTTTAGCCGTGATAGGCTACGTAAATATATACGTTCCCTATCATGGGCTGGCATAGGGACGCAAATAGCTGCTGCCACGACAGCCGCCATTTGCAGCTGCAGCAGCCCAGCAGACATCGGAGCCATCGCCGGAGCCGGAGCTGCAGCCAGGTAGGCTCTGTTTCACGGGGCTGTCGTGGGGTGGAGGGGTGGGTGGCTCCGTTCCACCATGGATTCTAGGGGGCCGAATTCACTGGAATTTGCCCCCTGGGATCCATGGTGGAATTCTCTAATGTCCCTAGCTGACAGAGCTGGGCACTGAGCAGCTGGGAACGGCCCCGAGTTCTCGCCACACGCACCCCAACCATTCTCACTCCCTCCTCCTTGCAAGGGAGACATGGCATGTGTGGCTGTTGTATATACAGCACTGAGGCCTCATCTTGCCCTGTCGGCTGTCAAGGAAGCCCTTACCAGCTGGCATTGTCTGGATGAGGCCTCAGCACACCACCCTCTCTAGACGTCTTCTCCTTGCAAAGAGATGATGGTAATTAGGGATGTACGAAAGTCACTTACCTGTTTGCGGATTATGCTGTTGCTGGGGAGGAGGCGCTCCGTCCCTCCCCCCAAAATTCTGGCCGGGGGGGTGGCGCTCCATCCCTCCCCTCCCCCGAATCCTGGCCGGCTGGCTCTGCTCCGCGTTCCCCTTATTTTTGCCGTAGTCTACATAAACGTTTACATAGACTAAGATGAGCCAAAATAAGGAACGCAAATGGCGGCGCCCATGGGCGACGCCATTTGCGTACACACGTGTTGTTTTTTCATCAGCTGTGATAGGCTATGTAAACATTTACATAGCCTATCATGGTGTTTTGTAAAATTTAGCTGTGATAGGCTACATAAATCCTTACATAACCTATCACGTTTTTGTTGTTTTTTTAACTTGGAAATGGTGGCGGCGGCGGCGGCAGCTGGTCGGAAAACTGGCCTCCGCAGCCGCTGCTGCTGCACTGCCGCCAGAGTCGCCATCGCCAGGAAGATCCACCCCAGGTCAGTCCCATCCCGGGGTGAGGCGGGGGGCTGTTCCCCCACTGATTTTGGGGGGCCGAATGCGCTGGCATTCGGCCTTCCGTGATCCGTGGCAGAACTTTCGTACAACCCTAGGATGGTTTGCTTGCTGGGCCCATGTGTGCTGAGGACTCCAGCAGTTAACCTCTGTGGAGGCAGGTGGGGCAGCTCACTTGGATGACCTTGCGAGGCAAGCTGGGAGGCTGGGTGGGGGGCCTTTGGACCTCCCCCATGCCTTGGACAGAGGTGAGTCCATCCATCCCTAGTGGAGAATGCATCCCGATGTGAGGGGGTAGTGCCTGCTGTTCCTAAGGGAGCAGTAGTGTGACCATTTATTTTGAAACATTGTCTGGACTCTCTGGTTTTGGATAAGGCTGTGCACATCTTTGGATAAGCTGTGCACATCTTCGGACTGAATCCCGAATAACTAAGCAAAGTGGGCTGCTTTGGAGGTGCCTTGTCATGATCCGAATTGGATCAGAACAGCGCCAAAGCACCCCCAAGCGAAGCAGCTCATCGCCAAGTGCCCTCAGTTCCACTTGGATCTTCAGAGGCATTCTGATGCCTTCTGAAGCACAGACAGCCCATCCCCAAATGGTAGCAACTTGCAAAAGATATGGGAGGGGGAGAGGAGGGGGAGGCGGGAGGGGGAAATTGTGAGCCTTGGTGAATGGCATCTCCAATTGCCAAATAAGGGCAGAGTTTAACCCAGCAGTCTCCAAACAGTGACAGTGGTGGAGGAGGGGGGCAGAATTGGAGTGGACTCATTGGAGACTTCAGTCTGCTTTCATTTCAGTGTGTGTGTGTGTGTGTGTGTGTGTGTGTGAGAGAGAGAGAGAGAGAGAGAGAGAGAGAGAGAGAGAGAGCACTGATTAGTTGGTGGTTTTGGTTTACGGCGTGTTGTGCGTACATGGTGTGCGTGCTTGTACTTTCTTCTTCCTTCCAAATCCAACTTTTCTTTTCTTTTCTTTTCTTTCTTTCTTTCTGTCTTTCTTTCTTTCTTTCATTCATTTGTAGATCCTTTATTTGACAAACCCAACACTTGAAAAGTACGGAGTTTGAGTTTCCCTCTTTCTGTTCCTGGTTCTTTGTCTCTCCCCTCCCCCTTCTCTAATACATTTTACACTTCATTCTTTTCTTGACTGTTTTTTTCAAAAAGGAGAAATACAATAAAAACTACTTTCCTTTTCCTTCCCTTGACTCTTTCTTTCACTTCCACGACACCCTTCTCGATTTCTTTGCCCTTACTTTCATTCTGTCTAGATTTTTCACACACACACACACACACACACACACACACTACTCTCCTGTCCTTTTTCTTGGCTCTTCCCCACCTGCCCCCCTCCTCCTTTCCCATATTCCTTCCTTTCCCATTTTTGATCACATTTCCCTTAAACAACAACAAGAACAGTTAAAAACCATGTTGTCTTCTGTTGTCCTCCTGCCTTGCTTGTAGGTAGTCCAGCATTTGCTTTTCTTTTGCTCCTCGCTCACTCTCTCTCCTTGTGTATTCGTTTTTGTGTTTGTGTTTGTGTTGTGCTCAAGCAAGCAGTGTGTGTCAAAGTACGACACAGTCCACATTTCAAAAAACAGTAGGCAAAGCACTACACACATTAACATCTATCATTTGAATAACTCAGAACCAGCCTGTGTTGCAAAGCAAGCAAGCCCAATATGAGGCATCTTCAGGGTCTTGTTGGCAGGGGCAGAGCAGAGGTCGACGAGGTGGGGCTGGGATTCACAGCCCTGGTCGGCAGTCAGGCTTTCCCCCGGTCCAGACAGTAAGTGCTGGTGTAGTGGGGCAGCTGAATGCGGAGGCAAGTTGCAGTGCTCAGAGGTCACTGACAGAGGAGGCACTTCACAGTAGGGATGGACGAAAGTCCCTTACCTGATCCCGAAGCTTGCTTCGCGGTAGAGGGGAGGCGCTCCGTCCCTCCCCCTGAAATTCTGGCTGGGGGAGAGGCGTCCTGTCCCTCCAGCTGCGGAACCTCCTCTCCTGCTGGGATATTAATGGCAGTGGCCATAGCCGCCAACGTTTGCGTCCCTGCAGTCAGCCATGATAGGCTCCGTAAATGTTTATGTAGCCTATCACGGCTGACTGTAAAAAAAAAAAAAAAAAAAGCGCTAACGCAAATGGGGGCGCCAATGTGAGCCGCCATTTGCGTTCCTTATTTTGGCACGTGTAGTCTACGTAAACATTTACGTAGACTACGGTGGAAATAAGTGGAACACTATCACAGAATCATGTGCTCAAGTAACAGGAAATCAGATTCCAGGTGAACATCAGGAGAAACTTCCTGATGGTTAGAGCAATATGACAATGGAACCAATGACCTAGGGAGGTGGTGGGCTCTCCCACACTGGAGGCATTCAAGATGAGGCTGGACAGCTACCTGTCAGGTATTCTTTGACTTGGATTCCTGCATTGAGCAGGGGGTTGGATGCAGTGCTCTTTAGCCCCCTTCCATTCCTACTATTCTATGATTTAAAGATTCTACCGTCAACGCTCGTAACCTTCTCGGCCTTCTACACTGGTGTTGGAGGCACTGAACTCCAGTTCTGCTACCTGAAAGGGTGGTTTCAGAAATTAAGATTTGGTGATCATTCTTTGATCTCTGGAGCTGTGGCATCCCAGAGGGTATATGAGCTTTTCCACCAATGTTGTCTTCATTTTGGTAACCATCCTCTCTCCATTGTTATCTGGCTATCTTCTGGATGTGTTTTATGAGCATCCCATCTTCTGTGGCATGAAAGGGCTTCTGGCATTCACTCCTGGTGGCCTCTCCAGGGTCCAAAATAGCACTTGGCCATAGAGAAAGCCCATGGCAGTTAGAGCATTGCCCACAGTGGAAGAGACTCTATCCAGCAGACTCTATGGTCACGGTCTGGAAGTTCTCTAGAGAGTGTTGAAACCCTTGGGAGCATGCCAGATGACAAGATAAGTCACCTCAGGCCCCTTAACACTTTTGCAGAGACGTGGTTAGTTGGGGTGGCTTACTAAGCATGAGGAATGCGGATTTCTCCCCCACGTGACACGCTAAGCCACCAAGGTGAGCAGAGATTCCTTAACCATTGCTGCTTAGCATGATGTCTGAATATGCCTGGTATCTTCATTATGAGTAGGAATGGGAAGGATGTGTTTTAAAATCTCTGCAGATGATCAGGCATCTTTACTTCTGCCCTCTGTTCATAGAGGGGATGCACTTTTGTGTACGAGGATTTTGGTCATTTGCAAAGGTGCACTTTTTACTAACCTGCACGTCCACCTCCCGCACCCGCTTAAAACAACAACAAAAAAGTCCTGCAAGTTTCCCTAATCTGTGCAACTTGGGAGAAGCCATCTCTTAAATATGACGACTTTTGAATTGATTGCGGATTATTCTGACAACTCTAGTTGTGACTGTGAACAGCCAAAGAATGGCATTGTGAACCCAGATGGGATGTGCACTGAACATGGAAGTTCACAGCTCAAAGTGATGAGGCCTAAGATATGGACTACATTTGCATGATTTCTAAATCCGGGCTGTTTTCTCTGTCATTCTAGCTTCACACTTCCTTACGAGACATCCAGTTTTCAAATGCTTCCATGGGCGGTCTGTATCTGGATAAGACTTTGGAACTGGCAGCTGACTTTGATATCGTGAATTGGGTGATGTTTCCCAATGAGTCTCGTGGTAGAGTGACTATTGGGAGTGTGGAGAGACAGGCATCTCCAGACATGAAACTCACCATTAAGCAGGAAGCTATTGCCTGGCCCAGCCATTTTAATGAGGTAGGGGAAAGGATTTGTGTCCTGTTATTGGGTTGTGACATCTCTAAACTCTAAGAATATCCACCCTGTCTTGTGTGTGCCCTTCCCAACCCCAGCTTCTAAACATTTATTTATTTATTTATTTCATTTTTTTTTCCTATATCGCCTAATAGCTGAAGCACTCTGGGTGGTTCACAAAACTTAAGACCAAATGGCCTGCAATAAAACAATTTTAAATATATAGAACTTCCAAACCACAATATAACAATACAACCACAATAAAACCTAGCAGCAGTGTAGGAAGTTAAAATACAGGTTTAAAACAGCAAAGCTAAAAGTCTAGAAAGCTAAAATGCTAAGATGCCTGGGAAAATAAAAAGGTCTTCACCTAGCACAGAAAGGAATACAATGTAGGTGCCAGGAGAACCTCTCTGGGGAGCACATGCCACAGCCGGGGTGCCACAGCAGAAAAAGCCCTCCTCCTACTAGTCACCCGCCTCACTTCCTTTGGCAGGGGCCCACGGAGAAGGACTGCTGAGGATGACCTTAAGGTCCATGGATGCGTGTTTCTATGCTGTATTGACCTGCGGTCCTGATCCTGTCAGTTCCAGTCATCAAGTCTTTTGGTTATCAAGCTGAAATATGCCAATTGTGCAAAAGATGGCAGTTTCTGGATCGAAAATGGTTGTAGAATAAATATGTACAAAGAAGATCCACACCTCCCTTCAGGTGACAAAGCAGTTTGCACCGTGAGTCTCTATTAGGGTCCCAGGAGCACAATTTCTCTAGGCTGGTTGCTTGCCTTTTTCTCCTTAGAAGACGACCAAAGGAGCCAGCAAGCGAGATCTTACAAGCTTCCCTGTTAGATGCCTCCTTCTACCCATGAGCAATGCCTCTCCCCTCCTTTCTCACACCAACTGGCTGACACACTCACAAGAGTAGGGTGGCTTCTCCCTTCCCAACAGTTGCTCAGAACATTTGGCCTGGGAATGTAATTGACCTGGGGATGGGGTTGGGAGAGTTGCCCAACCCTACTGTGATACTCAGGACAACTCGCCCTCAGCTCTGTGGAGTTCAGATTTTCTGCTCACAAACCAGTTCACTACGTATGCCAGTGCTGGAAGCCTTTGATTTGTTTATTTATTCCATTTCTATATTGCCCAATAGCCAAAGCTCTCTGGGTGGTTCCCAAAAATTAAAACTACAAAGTGCAGCATGAAACAGTGCAAAATATGAAAGCTTGAAACCACAACAGAACACTACAAGCAGAATGAAATCTTTCAGCAATGCAGAGATTTTACAATACAGATTTAAAGCACTGGAGCTGAAAGACTAGGAAGCTAAAAGGCTGAAATACCGGGAGAATAAAAAGGTCTTCATCTGGCGCCAGGAGGAGTGCAACGTAGGTGCCAGGCGAACCTCCCTAGGCAGCTCATTCCACAGCTGGGGAGCCACCGCAGAAAGGGCTCCCTTCGCGCCAGCCACTGGCCTCACTTCCTTGGCAGGGGCACATAGATAATGGCCTCTGAGGATGATCTCAGGGTCTGGGCAGGAAGGAACACATGGGAGGAGGCGATCCTTCAGATAACCTGGCCCCAAGCCATTAAGGGCTTTAAACGTTACTACCAGCACTTTGAATCGGGGATGGAAATGGACTGGCAGCCAGTGCAGCTGGAAAAGTAGTGGCGTAATATGAGCTCACTGGCCAGTCCCTGTTAACAATCTTGGTGCCCTATTTTGCTCCAGCTGAAGTTTCTGGACCGCTTTCAAAGGCAGCCCCATGTACAACGTATTGCAGTAATCCAGGCGACAGGTTATCAGAGCATGGATAACTGTAGCTAGGCTCTCTCTGTCCAGATAAGGGCGTAGTTGGGATACCAGCCGAAGCTGATAAAAAGTGCTCCATGCCACTGAGTTCACCTGTGCCTCAAGTGACAATTCTGGGTCAAAGAGGACCCCTAAACTATGAACGTGATCCTTTGGGGGGAGTGCAACCCGCTCCAGAACAGGTTGAATATCACCCAGCCAGGCAGATGAACTACCCACCAGCGGTACCTCCATCTTGTCTGGATTTGGGTTTCAGTTTATTGTCCCTCATCCAGCCCATTACTGTCCCCAGACCCAATTCAGAACAGCCACTGCCTCAGCTGGGTTTGATGAGAAAGAGAGGTAGAGCTGGGTGTCATGCGCATATTGAAGGCGCCTCAGCCCACACCTCCGGATAACCTCCCCCAGCGGTTTCATGCAGATGTTAAACAGCATGGGGGATAAAACAGGGCCCTGTGGAACCCCATTGCACAATTGCCATGGCACAGAGCGGTAATCCCCCAGCAATACCATCAGGGGTCAGCCATCCAAGCAGCAGCAGAACCACTGCAGTGCAGTGCCTCCAACTCCCAGCCCAGACACTCTATGCAGAAGGAAATCATAGTCAATGGCATCAAAAGCTGCTGAGATGGTATCCCACTGTCCCTGTCCCTCTCAAGACAGACGCCATTCCACAGGGCGACGAAGGCAGTTTCCATTCCTAAACCAGACCTGAAGCCCAACTGAAATGGATCTAGATAATCCGTTTAATTCAACAGTGTCTGGAGCTGTCCTGCAACCACCCGCTGAAGCACCTTTCCCAGGAAGGGGATTTTGGCCACTGGCCAATAATTATTAACATCCTCCAGGTTCGGCTTTTTTAGGTGTGGTCTGATTACCGACTCTTTTAAAGCAGCCAGCACTTTAAAAGGAATTTACACCCTCCTGGACCCAGCCGGACATCCCCTCCTTGTTTGATTTAATAAGCCATGAAGGGCAAGGGTCAAGCACACAAGTGGTCGATCGGACTTGGCCAAGCACCTTGTCTGCATTAGGGATGTCAGAAAATTCTGAGATGGATCTCAGTGAGGCCAAATGCCAGTGCATTTCGCCCCCTGACATCCATTGCGGAACAAAGCCCCCACACCCCCCAACCCATGAAAGGCACACGGGACAAAGTCCCCGCCGCCCCCACCCCATGAAACACGTGCAAACCAGAGCACTTACCTGCTCCCGTCCATGCTGCTTTGTGAATGGCAGCCGTCCTGCAGCTGCCACTCGCTTCCTCCTCTTCAAGCCCTGATAAATACTTACGTAGCCTATCACGACTAACGCAGGGACGCCATTTGCGTCCCTGCAGAGGCCGTGATAGGCTATGCAAGTGTTTATGTAGCCTATCATGGCAGGCTGGGGGGAACCCAGCGTATGCAAATGGTGGTGGCTACCGATATTTGCATACGCTGGGGTTTTTTCCCCCCTTGCCGTAATAGGCTACATAAGCATTTACTCAATATAGGGACACAAATGATGGCGGCCACGACAGCCACCATTTGCGTCCCTGCAGGCAGGCAGACAGAGACAGCCAGGAGCCGGAGCCGGCCAGGCAGGATGTCTCTCCCTGGCCAAAAATGTAACAGGCCACAAACCACTCAGAAAAGCTCCTCTGGATGACACTGAGAAGATGCAATAGTGGTGGAAAAGCACTGTCTCTTTGCCACCTGCACCGCCACAGAGTAGTCTCGATAGTGAGCTCTTCCCTGTGTTCGGCCAGACTCAGCACGAGTTTTCCTCCACCTGCATTCTAGCCATCTCCCCACTTGCTTCACTGCCCTCAGCTCAGTTGTATAGCTAGTAGGGATGTACGAAACAACTTACCAGTTTCATTTCATGACATCTGTGGGGGGGGGGAGGCACTTTGTCCCTCCCCCCGATATCTTTGCCGGCCGGCTCCACTCCGCAACGAATCTGCGGAGCCACCGGCCGGGGTTGCCCACAGCAAAATCCGGCCGCTGCTGGCCTGCGCAGGGACACAAATGGCGGTTGCTGTAGCAGCCGCCATTTGCATCCCTCTTTCTCACCATGATGGGATACGTAAATATTTACATAGACAATTATGGGCTCCGCAGGGATGCATATGGGTTCCCGGCATTAACTGAGATAGGCTATGTAAGTATTTATGTAGCCTATCACAAGGAAAATGGTGAAGCAAATGGCAGCCGCAGCCCTGGCCGCCATTCGCAAAGCAGCGCAAACGGCACCAAGTAGGTTCTCCGTTTCGCGTACCTTTCGTGGGGTGGGGGGTGGGGGGGGCTTCGTTCCATGACGGATTTCAGGGGGCCACATGCATTGGCATTCAGCCTCACTGAGATACGTGGCTGAATTCTCTGAATTCTCTGCCATCCCTAATACCAAGGAGCTGGCTGGGCTCTGCTCAGATGGAGAGGGCGCTTGGGCATGATCATGTCAACCGCCCAAATCATCTCTGCATTCCACAGAGCGACCTGGGTACACCAACAGAATCCCTAATCTGTCCTGCGTACCCAACACAAGGTAAAGACACTCAAGATCTGCACTCGAATGAGCAGGTAGCCTAGAGAGGGAGATTGAAATCCTATAGACCAGGGCAACCCCCCCTCCCCAACCCTCGAGTCGGTGTTGGTGCTGCACTGAGTAGCCAGGAGGGCACAGCTGGGAGAGAGTGACCCCTCCCAGTTCCCCCACCCCAGTCTCAGTAATACATACCAGGTCAGCCCCCTCATCCACAATCAAATCATGGATGAGGGAGATTTTATTTGGGGCCCACCAGGCATTCAGCATCAGAACCATCAGACCCAAGGGTAGACTGCTAAGGCCGTCAGGAACCATCAGGTTGGGGGAAGAACCAGAAGAGGGGACAGTTGTAAGGTGTCTTGCCCCTCTACTCCTCAACTGGCGTGTTAATCCGCCAATGCCATACCTCCCCCTGCCTGTGACCATAGTTATGTACATAGTTACATAGTTATGTAGTTATGTTGGCACCTCCCCGACCCCCTGGACAGACATGTGTTAGGCTACATGTCTATCTAGTCAGTTATTCATTACTCCGAAGTCATACTGAATTCTAGGGTCAACTTAGGCAGCTGCCTCCAAAAATATGGGCTCGTCTAACCCAGTATTGCTGACACTGACTGGTAATGCTCCAGGGTTTCAGGCAGGAGTTATTGCAGCCCTACCAGGAGATGCCAGGGATTGAACCTGGGACCTTGTGCCGGTAAATCAGGTGCTCTACTGCTAAATTATGGCCACACTATGGGTAGAATTGGATTGAGTTAAAGAAGTGGTGGAACCCGTGGCGGAAGGGCCTCCCACCCCCTGCCATCCTGCGGAATCCTTGAATGGGATTACACTGTGGCCGCAAATGGCGGCCGTCTTAGCTGCCGCCATTTGCTTCCTTCCATGCTGCTGTGATAGGCTGCTGCAGGCTGCCGCAGCAGCCCAGCCGTGGCCAGAACTCCGGAGGATTCCAGGGGAAAGGACGGAGCACCTCCCCCCCATGCGGATCCCCCAGTGTGGAATCAGGTAAGTCTTTCATACATCCCTTGCCGAGACAAGGGGCAGACTGTAAGAAGCAACACAACGCCCCGTTGGGGCAAGACACATTGGAGCCAGACTCAAGGTGAGATTTTGTGAGGAGAAGCCCATCCTTCCCATCTGTTCTGGGGAGCCATAGAGGGATATTATGAAAGCTTTCTGGTTCAGGGTTGATCTCTGCAGTATTCTACATTAACAGACCTGAATCTTCCTAAAAAGCACAGGGTTGGAGTAAAATAATGCCCCCCCTTTCACACGCATCTCATGCCGTTGTAGGAAGGGTGGGTGATAACACCACTTGCTGATATGACCCTTCCAGGACAATTTAGCATCCCTGCAATCTGAAAGAGCAAATTATCTCCCACATCTGAAGAAAGGTATGTCCAGCCAGGCTGCCATGATAGGCTACGTAAGTATTTACGTAGACTACCACGCCAGGTCAGAAAACCCCCCAAAACAAAACAGCGAACGGAAATGGCTGCGGCTACGGTGGCCACCATTTGAGTTCCCTCTTTTTCGCCATTTTAGCCTACATAAATACTTACATATTTAAGTATTAACTGCCGCCGCCATTTGCAGTCTTGTCATTTTGGTTTTTATTTACATAGACCGTAGTCGCCGCCATTTGCGTACACATTTTTTTTTTTAACCAAGAGCCCTCCGCGGCCAGAAATCCGGCTGCGGACGGCTCTGGCCTGGGCCTGGCCGGCTGATCCACAAAGCTGCCGTGGAGCACAGCCGGCCGTCGAGGATTCCGGGGCAGAGGACCGGATCACCTCCCCCCGGTCAAGGATTCTGGGGAGAGGGACGGAACGACTCCCCCCCACCATAAGCATAATCTGTGGAAAGGTAAGTGACTTTCGTACATCCCTATTTGGGGGATATAAATCCATCAGGTACCCCGCTCCTTAAAGTGCCTTTCTGTCTCCAGCTGTGTCATGAGGCCTCCGATCCTTCCTTTGCCTTCTACCCTGCCACTGAAGATCAAAACACGGAAGAGGAGAGGGCCTTTCCAATGGTGGTGCCTATACTACCAGAAAAAGCTCACCTCCATCCCCCATTGTTCACCTTCATTGCATGCCCACATTTTGAAGCTTTTCCATTTATTGCTGTTGCTTGTGATTTCTATGATTCTAGGATTGTCTTTTAGTTTATTTCATTGTTGTACCTTTTCCTTCCAGTTTTTATGTTGGCTTGAGTATATATATAGTATAGGTGGCATAAACATTTTGAAACAAACAGACCAAAAACATCTGTGCCATGTTGTGATGCATAAATAGTGCTTCCCTGAAACAAGGACCTGGGATCCCTTCTACTTCATTTAGGGTCACAAGCGCTAGAAACCCTGTTGGGTCCTGTCTAAATTGGAGGAATCATTTCCATAGGCACAAATATTCATAACACTGTATTCCTGGATGCTCCTTCTCTTTGTTGCTAGACCAGGCCTCATTCCAGATGCACTGAGAGCTGTCGCCGTGGATACTACAAGGAGGTCCAAGAAGGAGAGCCATCATGCTGCTATGCTTGCGCTCCATGTGCGGAAGGAACCATCTCCATTCAGGAAGGTAGGCAAGATCAGAAGAATGGGAGTTCCCTAGGGCTAGGGATGTACAAAAGGCACTAACCTTTCGCAGATTATGTTGATCGGGGGGGGGGAGGCACTCCGTGCCTCCCCCCTCCCCGGAATCCTGGCTGGCCGGCTGCGCTCCGCAGGGATTCTGCAGAGCCACCGTCCAGATCCGCCAGCAGCTGGACATCCGGCCGCTGGCTAGCAGGGATGCAAATGGCGGCGGCCGTAGCCGCCGCCATTTGCTTCCCTGCAGTCAGCCGTGATAGGCTACGTAAATGTTTACGTAGCCTATCACAGCTGACTTAAAAAACAACAACTACAACAACACGCCTACGGTTGTACGCTATTTGCGTTCCCCTTATTTTCACCGTCTTAGTCTACGTAAATCTTGATGTAGACTAAGCTGTGCCAAAATAAGGAACGTAATAGGCACATTGTTGTTGTTGTTGTTTTAAGTCAGCCGTGATAGGCTACGTAAACATTAACATAGCCTATCATGGTTTTTTTTTGTTTTTTTTTTTACTGGAAATGGCGGCGGCCATTGTGATCGTTGTTCTCATGTGCAGTCTCAAAAGCATTTTAATTAACACATTAAATATTCATACATCTTTGGAACAGATGCTAAAGACTTTTTGAACTTTGACCCATACTTGGCTTCAGTTTATTCTTAATCTCCACCATTAATCCCATGAAGTGACTAGAAAGAAAAGATGATGGGACTGAACCTCTGGGGTGCAAAGCAGGGGGGATGCTTAGTGCACACTGTTCCCGGTATAAATCACGCCCCCCCTGAAAAAAATCTCTCCTTTTTCCATGATTGGAACAGGGCAGCTTGTACAGACATGGTTGAGCTTTCTCCATTATATTCAGAGAATTCTCTGCACTGTGCTGCAATCCTTTGGCAGGAAAGCAGGGGGGCCCTGGCAGAAAAGGGGATGTGAAAATGGTGCAACCCACACTTTCTGGTGATCAGAGTACTCCCCTGCTGAATGCTGATTCAGTCTTCCATTTTTTAAAAATCTCTTTAGTAAAACTTGATTAAAAAATAAGAAAGCTTTATGGAAGTTTACTACTCCAGATTTCAAACATCATCAGGCCTCCCTCAAGCACCGACTTGTGTTAGAAAGGTGGGGCATAAGTTGAGTAAATACATAAATCACAACCCACTCAGCTACCAGGTAGCTTTACATGCCTTACAGGATTATTATGAAGATAAGAACAGGAAAACCTCACAGAGACTCCCTTACCCCGAACAACTTTGGGATAAATACCCTCACTTTTCCATATTTAAACCAGGTAGGGAGCTGTGTTTATTCCAAGTCAACCTATCAATCCACCTAGCCCACTCTTCTCTGTTCCTCTCTGACTGACACTCTCTAATGCCACACAGAGATATTACAGTACCTTTCCTGGCCCTGCGACTACTAAGGTCCTCGCCTGGTGATGAGGCCATAGACTGGTCTGGTCACAAAACAGGTCCTCTGTGAGGGAATGTTTCTCTCTCTCCTTGCCCAACTGCACATTTTTTCTGGAGGTACAGTGGATGTAAATCCTGCTGAACTCACTCTCCGTCTTCTCAGATGCCAACCATTGCAACAAGTGTCCGGAAGATCAGCATCCAAACACAGACAGAGATCAATGTGTCCCCAAGGAGATATCCTTCCTCACCTACAAAGAACCTTTGGGGATTGTCCTGATTTCCTTTGCTCTATTCTTGTCCTTATCCACGGGCTTCGTATTAGGAATCTTCATGAAATACCAAGAAACTCCAATAATCAAGGCCAACAACCGAGACCTGTCCTACATTCTCCTCATCTTCATCATGCTTTCCTTCTTGTCCTCCTTCCTGTTCATGGGGCGGCCAAGGGAAGTGACTTGCCTTCTCCGACAAACAGCCTTCAGCATCATCTTCTCAGTTGCTGTTTCTTCGGTGTTGGCCAAAACCATCACGGTGGTGTTGGCTTTCCTGGCCACAAAACCAGGAAACAGAGTGAAGAGATTGCTGGGGAAGAGTTTTGCAAACTCCATTGTCAGTTCTTGTTCTAGTGTCCAAGTTGTCATCTGCACCATCTGGCTGGGGAGCTCTGCCCCATTCCCTGACTCTGACATGCATTCCCAGCCTGGACAGAACATCTTGCAATGCAACGAAGGATCTGTTGTCTTCTTTTATACTGCCCTTAGCTACATGGGCTTCTTGGCTGCCATCTGCTTCACAGTGGCTTTCCTCGCCAGGAAGCTGCCTGGGGCCTTCAATGAGGCCAAACTGATCACCTTCAGCATGCTGGTCTTCTGCAGTGTTTGGCTGTCCTTTGTGCCCTCCTACCTGAGCACCAAGGGGAAATACATGGTGGCCGTGCAGGTCTTCTCAATCTTGGCCTCCAGTGCTGGGCTGTTGGGCTGCATCTTTCTTCCCAAGTGCTACATCATTGTACTGAGACCTGATCTGAATACGAAGGAGCATGTCATGTTCAAAACAAACTAGGGCATCTGATCCATAGAACTAGACTTGTGGGAGAATATTTGATGTAGGTTTGGAGGACATACAGGTGAGATCTTAGTTATCAGAGCCTTTTGATGTGCTTATAGATTCAGTTGCACAGTTTCGGTGTTTCTGTTACAGGAGACAGGCAAAGCTGAGCCTTGGGGCTATCACTCTGCCAGTGACTGCCATCCACATCTGAGGTAGTGTTGAGGCTGGAACTATACCATACTGACATTGTCCAAGTAATGCATCTGTTGAAGGAGTGGCCCTTAACAGCTGCAGTGTACCAGTATTTTGCAGCTTGTGTGCACATGGAAAGCCCTGACTGCAAGACATTAAATGGATGTTTGTTACTGCCGTTAGTGTACTCTGATTGCTCTGCTTGCTATGACGGTTTCATGCACTTGTTGTCATAAAGAATTATTCTCAAAGAATGCAGGAGTTTAATTTGGTACTTCCATTTCCTTGCTTCGCATTGTCATCTATGGTCATTACACATTTACTCCACAGAAATGATGATTTGATTGAAGGGAATTGTTTTTTTCGAAGGGGACAGTCTCCTGAACAGAGAGAGATTTGACATGGGATAGTCTTGTGCTCAGTTTTTGGTCCCAGGACATTTAAACGTTAGATCCTGACATTCTCAGTCTGAGATTTGGGGCAGCTGCCAGTGGAGGCTGGCAGCTCTGATTTCAGTGGAGCTGTGAACCCATCCTTGGTTCCAGACAGAAACCACGTCTGGCAAAAATGTTTGCAAATGGCAGATGTGTGCTCATGTTCAATTTGAGCAACTTCCCCAGTTCGATTTGTGCAAATTTCTGTGGAGACTGAATCAGCCCCACTTTAGTCTATGGAGGAAAGTTTCACAAATCAGGAAATGGGTACAAAGTTTGGGAAATGTGTACACATTTCACATTCAGTTGCTGCTTGATTTGTGCATTTTTCCTGTTCCTGCAGAGTGAGCAGACATCGTGAACAGGAAATGTGATGATCGATGATACAATATTTGGAAGATCTGAGCACTCTCGAGTCTCACTCATTCACCCGTCTCTACCAAAGGCAGCCCCACATACTGGATGTTACTGCAGCCCAAACAGGGTGTAACTTAGGCATGTCTCACCTTGATCAGATCTGACATCTCTGGAATGGGTGCAGTTGGTACTCTAGCCTCGACCCCGGCCACTGCCCAAGCCTGGATTCATGATCATGATCTCCCATCCTTGCCCCTTCCCAGCTGTTTTTTAAAAACATTTTTTGACAGGCTGACAGAGACACTTGTGAGTAGGAATGTTGGAGGAATCTGCAATAGAACTAAATGAGTTCAGATTTTTATGAACCCTACAGCGGATGGGCTTTTCCCCTGGAGGGTCGATTCCGCAGATTTGGGGAACCATGTTTCTAATCTTCGACTGTTTTGTCCAAATTTTGTTGTAAAAAAAGTCACATTTTTTTTTTTAAAAAAAAACCTGCCTAAAAATGCACATTTTCCCCATAGGCTAGGCAGTTAAAATGCATATTTGGGGGGAATTTGTGCATGGGGGGGCATTTTGCCCATGCAAATTCGTAGAAGTTTGGAAACGAAGAAAAATCAGACTCTGTCAGTGGGAGGATGTTTGAATAGAAAGTGGCTGACTATTCAAAAAGCAAAATGACCAGGCTTTTCATAATCCCTAATTCCCTCCCTGGCAACAGGAGTTGTGGTGGTCAGGCAGCGCCAGGGGGAAGAGTTCAGAATGCAGAACAACCTGCATCCGAGGCTGATGGGAGAGAGAGAAGGGTGGTGCAGGGGTCAAGAGAGAGAAAGGGCACAATAAGAGACAAAGGGGCCACAAAGGTAGAGAATGGAATGTCAGAGCGAGGGAGAGAGAAAGGGAAATCAGAGAGGCAAGGGGTGGGAGAGGCACAAATACAGAAAAATGCTCTTGAGAGAGCACAGGTTTAGGGATACAAGAATTGTGTACCTTCCGTGCCACTTGACTTCCACAGTTTGCGGCCAGTGCTCCGTTCCATCATTCACAAGCCCCTGGAATTCTCCATTCCTGCTCCGAAAATTACGAAATTTAAATCCGTACTGGCAACCGTAATTCCAGTGCCCAGCCATCTCCATGAATCTGCATAACTTCCACAAGAAAGGCTATTTTTCGTAGCTATTTATGAATTTTTTCCCCTGCCCTGAGACATGCAGTAATTACATTTCCTCCTCCTAGGGGCTTCCCAAAACAAGGCTGCCCTAGGTGTGTCTGAGCGATGCACTCTTGGTTTAAAGCAATGCTGTTTTAAAGAAAGAAAACACCTTTTAAAATGACCATGCCGGTCTGGAGCCCTGCACGAGGTATTAATTCTCCCTGCTAAGCTTTATAGTTCCACATCCAGCGTTGTTGTTGACGTTTTGAGGCTAAAATGGAGAGGAGAACCAAACTTGTGCATGTCTACTCAGAAGTAAGTCTTACTGAGTTCAATGCGAGTTACTCCTACACATGTCAGCACCCCACTTGCCCCCAGCTCAGCTTTGTATTTCCACATGGTGGCCAAGTCACTTACCTTTCCACATAATCTGTGGAAAGGTAAGTGACTTTCATACATCCCTATTTGGGCGATATAAATCCATCAGGTACCCTGCTCCTTAAAATGCCTTTCTGTCTCCAGCTGGGCCATGAGGCCTCCGATCCTTTCTTTGCATTCTGCCCTGCCAGTGAAGATAAAAACACGGAAGAGGAGAGGGCCTTTCCAATGGTGGTGCCTATCCTCCCACAAAAAGCTCATCTCCCTCTGCCATTGTCACCGTCATTGCATGCGCACGTTTTGAAGCTTCTCCATTTATTGCTGTTGCTTGTAATTTCAGTTATTCTGGGATTGTCTTTTAGTTTATTTCATTGTCGTACCTTTTCCCCTACAGTTAGTATATTGCCTTGAGTACATATATAGTATAGGTGGCATAAACATTTTGAAACAAACAGACCAAAAACGTCCGTGCCATGTTGTGATGCATAAATAGTGGTTTCCTGAAACAAAGACCTGGGATCCCTTCTACTTCATTTAGGGTCACAAGCGCTAGAAACCCTGTTGAGTCCTGTCTAAATTGTAGGACTCATTTCCATAGGCACCAATATTCATAACACTGTTTTCCTGGATGCTCCTTCTCTTTGTTGCTAGACCATGCCTCATTCCAGATGCACTGAGAGCTGTCGCCGTGGATACTACAAGGAGATCCAAGAAGGAGAGCCACCATGCTGCTATGCTTGTGCTCCACGTGCGGAAGGAACCGTCTCCATTCAGGAAGGTAGGCAAGATCAGAAGAATGGGAGTTCCCTAGGGCTAGGGATGTACGAAAGGCACTTACCTTTCACGTTTTTTTTTTTTTACTGGAAATGGCGGTGGCGGCAGCCGGTCGGAAGGCCGGCCGCCACCACCTCCACTGCTGCCGGAGCTGCCACCCCCAGGAAGATCCGCCCCAGGTAAGTCTCATCCCGGGGGGGGCAGGGGGCAGACCATTCTGGCTGGCATTCGGCCTCCCCGAGGTCCGTGGCAGAATTCTCTGATATTCCTACCTAGGGCAACTCCTTGAATATACCAAAAAGTCTCCACAGCCCTATTTTACTTCTCTCTTCTTTTCTCTTAAACTCCTTGAGCAAACCATTCCACGAGTAGGTAAGAGAAGAAGGCTTCTTAAATGACTGTTGCTCCTAGTGTAAAACCTCATGGGAATCCCTTAAGGTCATGGGCCATTCACTACTGCTCAGTCTGAAATACATCATGATACCTTTCTAGTACATAGCGTGATTTTAATGAGGACTTGTTCCATTTGACTGAATGCTAATTTTATTTTTTATTAGTTGCTCTTCTTCTACAAGGTTTTACTCTTCTGGTCCATACATCATTGGAATCGTTGTTCTGATGACTGCCATCATTGCAAGGGAGCTGAGACGTTTTAACATTGACATAGCAGCACTCCAAGAAACTTGAAGAGCAGGAGAGGGAGAACTGAAAGAAGAAAAAGGAGGTTACACCTTCTTCTGGAAAGGACTGCCTGAACAAGAACGATGAATACATGGAGTAGGCTTTGATATTAAAAATTATCTTATGAAGCTCTTGTCAGAAGTTCCTACTGCTGGCGTTAATGAACGACTCTCAACCCTTCAAATAAAACTCACCAAAAACCAGCAGGCAACTATTCTAAGTGCCTATGCACCAACATTAGATGCTGATGAAGATATCAAAGAAAAATGTTACTCCCAACTGGACACCATCTTATCAGAGATACCTAAGAAGGATAAAATCCTCCTCCTGGGTGATTTTAATGCAAGAGTTGGGCGTGATTTTGATTTGTGGCCAGGGACCATTGGGAAAGGAGTCAGCAATAGCAACCAGAATGGAATTCTACTTCTGACTAAATGTGCAGAGCATAATCTCATCGTTGCCAACACACTTTTTGGTCAGAAAAATAAATTTAAAACATC
The DNA here is from genome assembly GCF_057233095.1 of Heloderma suspectum. Classification (NCBI taxonomy): domain Eukaryota; kingdom Metazoa; phylum Chordata; class Lepidosauria; order Squamata; family Helodermatidae; genus Heloderma; species Heloderma suspectum. The sequence continues at coordinate 389,306,480 of NC_139459.1, forward strand.
ATGGAAGCACCCCTGGTCGAAGCACTGGAATCTTCTAGATTATGTAATTGTCCATTCCAGAGACCGCTGTGATGTTCTCTTCACTAGAGCCATGATGAATGCTGATGACTGCTGCACAGACCACCGATTAATTGGTTCCATGATGAACATTAAGATTGTCCCTCAACATAGGCTCCAAGGAAGAAAACCAAGGTATAAAAAGAACACCCAAGCCCTTCAAGACCCTATTAAGTGAGCCTGCTTTCAAACAACCCTCAAGGAACATCTACCTATGGAAACTCCTGAAAATGTCGAAGAACACTGGAATAAACTGAAGACTTCCAATATTGCAGCCTGTGAACAAACTATCAGATACCAAACCAAGAAACATTGGGATTGGTTTGATGAGAATGATAGGGCGATTGAACATATTATTGATAAGAAAAGGAAAGCTTTCCAAATATGTCAAAAAGACATCAACTGTGCCACTAAGAAAAAAACCTATGCCAGTGCAAAGGCTGAGGTCCAAAGAAGAACTAGAGAACTTAAGAACACCTGGTAGATAAAGAAAGCACAAGAAATCCAGCATTTTGAGATGCCCATGACTCACGGGGCTTTTTTCATGCCCCAAAGGCCATTTACAGACCAACAAACCATAGTACAAACCCCTTACGCGCCGCCAGGGACATTTGCACAAGATAAGTCCCGTCCTGGGGGGGGGGCAGACCTTTCCGCCACCAATTTTGGGGGGGGCGAATGTGCCGGCATTCGGCCTCCCTGAGATTTGTGGTGAAATTCTCTGACATCCCTACCTTCGATACTGTAAATTGTACTGCTCTCTGGACCTTCCGAAAACCAGATGCCCTAATAAGTTTGAGAACTTCTTGCGGCTCCTCCATGACAACATGACGGTGACAACCTTGGATAACCATGGCTCACAAAGTGATCCATTCAGAGTGGGATCAGGCATTAAACAGGGATGTGTCATTGTGCCTTAGCTGCCTCTTACACTCTACTCCAGTAGCCCACTCAAGACACAGACAAAAGGATTCTTTTCAAGGCTTTAATGCTTTTACAACTTCATGACTCTTTCAGTTGCTAATCACCAGTGACTAAGCAAGGAACAGCACTGGGGAAAGATAGCGGAGTAGCCTACGGTCCAGGTTAGGCAGTTGGTCCCCATTTGAAGGAGAATCACGGGAAGACCCTGAACGTATGGGCTAGGGAGAGATCCTCCCTCTTTCTCTTGGGTCCTTGGGACACGACCATTGCTTGCGTGCAAAACAAGCGCTATGCCTCCTTTCCGCGCCCTCCATCTGTTGTCGCTCCCTGCGTCAGCGTCGAGCATCCAGCAAGCCCCCCTCCAGCACTCTCTCACTGCCAGGGTCACTATCTATCCCAAGAATGCTGGCAGGAGGAATCTCTGCCAGCTGCTGTGCCTGTGAGAGAGGAGTGAGCTCTTCTCCCACAGATTGCGGTTCCTCCTCAGAATCAGAACTGCTCTGGGGTTCTATCGGCTCAGTTTCCACCCTGACAGATGTGTCATTGCGCCGATCTTATTCGCTATCTTCATCGCAACGATTCTACACCTTGTTGAAGGGAAATTTCCCACTGGTGTAGAAATCATATATCGAACAGATGGAAAACTTTTTAATCTCAGTAGGCTGAAAGCAAAAAGTAAGGTAATTACATCCTGTGTCATAGAACATCAATATGCTGATGATAACATAATCTGCGCACATTCAGAGGAAGATCTCCAAACTATCCTAAACATCTTCACAGAAGCATATAAACAGCTCCGCACTTAACATCAAAAAAACCCAAAGTGCTTTACCAGCAAGCACAAACCAAACCCACTGTAGTGCCATCAATCCAGGTTAACAGTGTGATACTGGAAAATGTTGACCACCTTTCTTATCTTGGCAGCCATCTCTCCACAAAAGCTGAAATTCAGCATCGCCCAAGCTCTGCAACTGTAGCATTCTCCCGAATGAAGCATAGAGTGCTTGAGGATTGGGACATTCACAGGGAGACGAAAAAGCTTGTTTACAAAGCCATTGTACTACCAACCTTACTGTATGCCTGTGAAACATGGACCATCTATAAATGCCACTCCCAACTTCTCAAAAAATTCCACCAACGCTGCCTCTGCTACATAGAATTCTTAAAATTACTTGAGAAGTCAGACGGACTAATATGAGCGAACTGGAAGGAGCAAAGACCACCAGCATTGAAAGAATGATTCTCCAACATCAACTTCGCTGGATCGGCCATGTTGTTCGATTGCCTGATTACTGTCTTCCAAAGCAGTTACTCTATTCCCAGCTTACAATGGAAAAGGGAATATATTAGTGGACAGCAAAAGAGCTTTAAAGATGTTCTTAAAGCTAATCTAGAAAAATGTAACGTAAGCATTGAAAACTGGGAAGCTCTAACTCATGAGCGTTCCAACTGGAGGTCAGCCTATATTAAAGTTGCTACAGACTTTGAAGAAAAAACAAGTACAGAGTGAAAGGGAGAAACGAGCTCAGAGGAAGGCATGTCAAGCAAACCCTCACTGTGATCGCCTTCCAGCTGGAAACCTATGTCCTCGCTGTGGGAGGCTGTGTAGATCCAGAATCGGCCTTCATAGCCACCTGCAGACCCACTGCTAGAGATTAATGTGTTGATTGACCTATCTTCTATGAATATCTAATCCTTTTAAAGAGTTATCCATATAGACTCTATCTTTGGAAGACAATCTTACTCGGTCAAGAGTGATCGCCATGATGATGATGAGTAACCTATGGCTGCGAGAGCTGGACCATAAGGAAGGCTGAGTGAAGGAGGATAGACGCTTTTGAATTGTGATGTTTGAGGAAAATCCTGAGAGTGCCTTGGACTGCTAGAAGATCAAACCAGTGCATACTCCAGGAAATAAAGCCAGACTGCTCCATTGAGGGAATGGTATTAAAGGCAAAAGTGAAATACTTTGGCCACATCATGAGAAGACAGAATGCCCTGGAGAAGATGCTGATGCTAGGGAAAGTGGAAGGCAAAAGGAAAAGGGGCCGACCAAGGGCAATATGGATGGATGCTATCCTGGAGGTGATGGACTCGACCTTGGAGGAGCTGGGGGTGGTGAGGGCTGACAGGAAACTCTGGCATGGGCTGGTCCATGAAGTGACGAAGAGTCGGAAGCGACTGACCGAATAAACAACAAACAGTTAAAAGTAACCCAGTCCAAATTTATTCGTGGCTCAGAAAGGAAGTCTCAAGCTGTTACATTTTATTTATTTATTTATTTATTTATTGCACTAATACCCTGCCTTTTTTCCTCTTGCAAGGAACCCAAGGTGGCTTACATTATCCTCCTCCTCTCCAATTTATCCTCACAACAGCAACCCTGTGAGGTGGGTTGGGCTAAGAACGTGTGACTGGCCCAAAGTCACCCAGTGAGCTTCCATGGCCAAGTGGGCCCTAGAACCTGGATCTCCCACCTCCTAGTCCAACACTCTTGCCACTACACCATACTGACTCTCACAAAATGGCCTTTTAGGGATGTACGAAAGTCACTTACCTTTCGCGGATTATGTTGATGGTGTGGGGGGAGGCATTCCGTCCCTCCCCCCAGCATACTTCCTGGGGGGGGAGGCGATCCGTTCCTCCCCCCCGGAATCCTCCGCAGCTGGATGTGCTCCGCAGCCTCTCCGCGGAGCAGCCAGCCAGGCCCAGCCAGGCCAGAGCCGTCCGCAGCTGGATTTCCAGCCACGGAGGGCCTTGGGGGGGGGAAAACGTGTACGCAAATGGCGGCAGCGATGGCAGCCGACTTTTGCATTCCTTATTTTTGCCCTTAATCTATGTAAATATTACAGATACAGTTTATTGCTTTTTAGGCAATCAGGCCGTCCGCACACAAAACAAATAGAATTCTCACATCAACCCAAAAGGGAGACCAAAGTACAAATTATTAATAAAATAACTAACAAGAGCAAGTTAAAAACATTTTAAAATCCTAAAACAATATCTGCCAGAATATTATTACCATGTTTACGGATTTAGTTTTTTTTATAACAGTCAATGACTTTCGCCTCTCCAGGGCTCAACTGACAAACTTAGCAGTCCTATATGATGTATAATGATCTGTTCTAGCTAATAATAATCGAGTTATACTTGCACCAGAAGTATCCTCAAGCACAGCTAATAGGCGCTCAAGATATTGCTTCCTCAAATCGATATACAATGGGCATTCTGCTAAAAAGTGTACCATGTCCTCTACCTTGGGGCAACCAGCTGGGCAATCTGCACTCATGCCATGATGGATCCTATAACGTGCCTTCACCTCCATCAATTGGAGTGAGTTCAGTCTACACCTAGTCATGAGCCATCTCAATTCATGTGAGGTGATGGAAATCAAATACGGGGGAGCCTTCCCCGGAGATGTCATGATGCTTTTATAAATCTTGTTAGAGCGACTTTCAGCAGCAACAGCCATTGTTGTTTGAATATCAACATCCTGTAACCTCTTTGAAATCTCATCCCTAGCTCTATCATAGCCCCTCGCAAGCAAATATGATTGGGAAAAGCTCAACTCAGAGATAGATGTGGTTATCTTGTCTGCCCATGAGCCCCTTCCCATAGCTTCATATGCTAATAAGACCAAGGGGGAGGCCAGTTGGAGCACTATCTTTAACCAGAAGAAAGTGGCAGCTTTTTGAACAAGCATTCCCACTGATTGACAAGCTGTTTCTAGTCAAACAATGGCCTTAGAAGTGGATCTGGGAACCCCGAGTACTCTGGATAGAAAGTCCCAGCATACCTCGTGCCCCTGCACCAATTCTACCCCTCCAGCCCTAGAGAAGGAGCTTTGTGGCCCAGCCAGGATGATTCCACCCACGCCTCAAGAAGCTTGCGTATGCAGGCAGCCCCTCGGCTTTGGGAGTCAACAAAGCTCTGGCCAGCCTTGCATCCATCAACATCTGAAACCAGCCCAGGCACGGGAGGCAGACTGCACCTTTTGCCCTGCATCCTGCAACCAACCTTGACAGGTTTGATATCGGCAGCTGTGTTAAGGGTTGTGAGCACTGTGACGCCTTCCTTTTCGAGTGTGAATTGTCAACTCTTTGCTGCCACGGCAGAAAGTTTTCACTACCACCACCCTTGGTTCCCATTCTCATCTGCAACATTGTCACAAATGGCTCCATTCTGGGCAAGAAATTCCTGAAGGACGTTTGCAAGGACAGCAGTGCTCTAGGCTTTGCTTCCTGGCATGCACCCCTCAAGATTGCACAGCCACAAGTTCCCAATCCATTTATGTTCAGAGTGCAAGGCTGACTTTGCCGTCCGATGAGCACTGTGTGGTCAGATGCTCCTCCAAGCTATGGCCAGCTGTACATCCTTGACACCGATGAGGCCACTATGGCTCAACAGCACACTGGGCTGCACCTTGCTGGAGCCACTCACTAACCTGCTACTCAATGTTTACTTATGTGCTACTGAGAACTGGCAGGTCAGTGAAGTCCTTGAGCATGAGAACTCTGCTGCATGTGCTATCCTTATGGATGTATCATTGTGCTTCCATCACAATGGCAGAATGATGAAGTTTCTGGCTCAGTCTGTAAGATCTAATGTTCCCCGTGTCTCTGAAATTGCCTCTGTGTTCTTAGCCTGGATGGCTTTCCTCTGGCTGATGGTTGTCTGCCTACACCTCTCTTCTGCCATGGACAACGCTATGTTGTCATGGGTCACATGCACTCATTGGTAAACCTTAAGAATCAAATGACTGATGGACCAGAGCAAGGATGTTACAGGGGCATCCCTGGAGTCGACACCAAGAACACAGTATTTAAGGAAGTTTTGAAAAGATCAAAGATGGAACACTTGGAATGTTTCAAATAATAATGTTAGTTACCTTAAACTTATCTTTACATTTCATTTTTCTCTGCTAACTGGGGTCATAACTAACCAATTTATTAAATATAATTTAGTTCTTCCCGAACAAGATGAAGAACAGTTCTGATGAGCTCACTGGAAGTACTAATAGGGGGAGATCCTTCCGTTGTATGGCAATCACCATTCGTTCTTTGATCACTGGGAATCCTGGCTGGGAATCTCCCCCAAGTAGTGTGCACCTTCATGCGAATAAGGAATGGGGAAGATGTGGCCCTCCTGATGTTCTCGGACTGCAACACCCATCATTTTTCCCTATGGGCTAGGCTAGTTTGGGCTGTTGAATGTGCAGTTCAGTGCAGTCCACTGCTATCTGGAGGGCCACACATTCAAAAACACTGGCATGCATCCTTAGAGATTTTCTTGATCTTGGCTCTTTTGTGTAGGTTTTTTGAATACAGGCTCACCTTTCCCCCTGGACAACCAGAAGATGGAGCTGTCTGTGTGACTTCTCACAAACATGTGTTTTTCCCCAATTCTGCACCTCGCCTCGAGGCACTCAGAGAATCCATGAAGTTGCAGCTTTGAAGCTTCCCCTGATCATTATCAAAAACATAGTGATCTACTCTGAGTCTTGCCAAAGCTCAAGAGATGTTTTGCTTCCTGTTTTCCTTGGAGACCAATGATGTAAACATCAGAATGAAAGGCAGCTCCAGGAACCCTCCGGTACCGTGCCTGAAAATCTTGGTGAATAAAAATCTCCTGTGCTCCCGAGAGCCTGGGCTCAGATTTAGACAGGCCGAGATGTCCATGCCTGTGGTGTAGTTTAGTACAGCACCTCCCACCACTGCCTATGGCTCAGAATTGGATGTCATTGTAAAGACACTGCAGCCTTGATATCACAAGACTATTCTCACGTCTCCTGATTAGCTGGCTGTGGAGGTGAAAGGAAACTCAGAAAGCAGGAACAGCAGGAGGGAGGCAAAGCCAGAATGATATCATTGCTGCCGCTGCTGTTGTTCCTGCTTCCTTATGTGGCTGGTCAACTGCAGGAGACAGACTGCCTGAGGACTCAGAAGAAAGAGCAAGAGTTGGGGTCCTATTATTAACGGCCAGGAGATTACCTCATCAGCGGAGTCCTGTCTTCACAGTATTACTTTTGCAACAAACCATATGTTTTCTCTGAGTCCCCTTTAACCAGGGTTGTCACGTAAGTGATGCTGATGATGTAATGCTTCCAAATCCGCACTCCGGTTGTCCCCATTTACGGGAGACTGTCCATCTTTTCTGGTATCTCTGGTCATCCCTGATAAATTGCTCTCCTGACTTTTGCCACTCTGTCCTTTTTGAAGAAGAATTCGGAGCTTCATTAAAGTGAAAGCATCATTTAGTTCAGTACACTCATGTATGACTAGATCCATGGGGTTCCCTTGCATGCTTTCAGCCAAAAGAACCAGCAGCCTCTTTGATAGTAAATGTTGTGCTAAGACACAGGCTGCAGCTGGGGAGGTTCTTTCTTGGGAGTGGTCCAAATGCAAATGTCCACACAGAGGTTTCCTGTCTGGAATACATACAGGGCCATACATCTAAGGCTGAGGATCTTTCTTCCTCATCCACCACAGTACGTGATTGTAAATCCTACTGCATTCTGTGGGATTTACTTCTGAAGAAACTACGTGTGTGTGTGTGTGTGTGTGTGTGTGTGTGTTTATGTAATGGGCGTTGGACCCATTCAAGATAAAACACAAGAGATAATATCAGGACACAGGGATACAGTTTCTTCAGTTTAACTCGTACAATCAGCTGAGTGCTCATACGCATGATGATTAGGAAATAATTAGCCACCTCTTTGTTGAGATAGCTGACTTTTCCCAGGACAGTGAATGACCAATCTTTCCTCAGAATGCCCTGGGAATTAGTCAGCAGAGCATACAGCATATGGCCTCTCAAATCAGAATAAAAATTACAATGAAAGAGTCCTTGGGTCAGAGTTACAGGGACTCCTGCCTTACACAGACATGATCTGCTTTGGAACGGAGTTTCCCAAAACCTCCCCTGAAATGATGCTGCTGGTCAAAGATTAAGTCTTGCATGAATGAATGCTTCATCGCCCTGTTTATTCTGAAGAGACATCAAGGAAGAGGACGAAGTCCAAGAAGTAGGCAGCATCTCATGGGGTCAGTGGGGGAACATGTTCTGATGGGCAGGAGTGTAGTTTCTGTCACTCAGTATCATCAAGTCTCTGAATCAAGACTGCAGAAGCCAGTGTTGTTCCTGTGTTAGAAGAGATTCAAGCCAAACACCAGTTTAGTCATTTTGTGTTCTGTGCATAGATTCCCTATAATGGAGAAAAGGCTTCTGGGATGGCAATGAACCAAAGCCCTTGGTTATCTTTTTGGTGATCTGTTCATTTAGGTTATTAGAAATAGGAGAATTAAGAATCTGTATAATGTGTCTCCAAATTTTGTCCATCTATATCCGTGTATATCAAATATACGGTGGCAGATCATTGGCACCGAGCTACGCCTCTTGGATTATTAATATGTAGATCTCTTCATCTTCTCCCACTCCTCCCCTTGAATATAACGTGGCTTAAGACTATTAACATCCTTCATGCTATTAAGGACTAGTTAATATCCCAGACTGGCTGAGTGGCTGGTGTGGAAATTATTTTCTATTTGAATGCAGTCTTAACATGGGGTAAAAACCTTGAAATGCCTTCTAGCTTTCTAAGGAATTGTATATTCTACACCTTCTTCCTTCCTAAGAGGACAAACTGTTTTCCAAGAGGCACTGTACAAACAGTATATACAGCCGCCATTTGAGGCCGCAGCAGCCTGGCAGCCATTGGAGCCATTGCTGGAGCCGGAGCTACAGCCAGGTAGGCTCTGTTTCACAGGGCTTTCGTGGGGTGGAGGGGTGGGGGGCTCCATTCCCCCATGGATTCTAGGGGGCCGAATTCGCTGGAATTCCCCCCTCCCCGGGATCTATGGTGGAATTATCTAACATCCCTAGCTGACAGAGCTGGGGGCTGAGCAGCTGGTTATGGCTCCGAGTTCCAACCACATGCACCCCAAACATTCTCACTCTCTCATCCTTGCAAGGGGGTGATGGCATGTGTGGCAGGGGTATATACAGCACTGAGGCCTCATCTTGCCCTGTCGGCTGTCAAGGAAGCCCTTACCAGCTGGTATTGTCTGGATGAGGCCTCAGCACACCACCCACTCTCGCCATCTTCTCCTTGTGAAGAGACGATGGTTTACTTGCTGGGCCCATGTGTGCTGAGGACTCCAGCAGTTAACCCCTGTGGAGGCGGGTGGGGCAGCTCACTTGGATGACCTTGTGAGGCAAGCTGGGAGGCTGGGTTTGGGGCCTTTGGACATCCCCCATGCCTTGGACAGAGGTGAGTCCATCCATCCCTAGTGGATAATGCATCCCAATGTGAGGGGGTAGTGCCTGCTGTTCCTAAGGGAACAGCAGTGTGATCATTTATTTTGAAACATTGTCTGGACTCTATGGTTTTGGATAAGGCTGTGCACATCTTCGGACTGAATCCCGAATAACTAAGCAAAGTGGGCTGCTTTGGAGGTGCCTTGTCATGATCCGAAGTGGATCAGAACAGCGCCAAGGTGCCCCGAAGCGAAGCAGCTCATCACCCAGGCTCCTCAGTTCCACTTGGATCTTCAGAGGCATTCTGATGCAATCTGAAGCACAGACAGCCCATCTCCAAAAGGTAGCAACTTGCAAAAGATATGGGAGGGGGAGGGGGGCGGGAGGGGGAAATGGTGAGCCTTGGTAAATGGCATCTCCAATTGCCAAATAAGGGCAGAGTTTAACCCAGCAGTGTGTGTGTTTATGTAATGGGTGTTAGACCCATTCAAGATAAAACACAAGAGATAATATCAGGACACAGGGATACAGTTTCTTCAGTTTAACTCATACAATCAGCTGAGTGCTCATACGCATGATGATTAGAAAATAATTAGCCACCTCTTTGTTGAGATAGCTGACTTTTACAAGGCAGTGAATGACCAATCTTTCCTCAGAATGCCCTGGGAATTAGTCAGCAGAGCATACAGCATATGGCCTCTCAAATCAGAATAAAAATTACAATGAAAGAGTCCTTGGGTCAGACTTGCAGGGACTCCTGCCCTACACAGACACGATCTGCTTTGGAATGGAGTTTCCCCAAACCTCTCCTGAAATGCTGCCGCTGCTCAAAGATTATGTCTAGCATGAATGAATGCTTCATGGCCCTGTTTATTCTGAAGAGACATCAAAGAAGAGGGTGAAGTACCAGAAGTAGGCAGTGTCACATTGGGTCACAGGGGAACAGGTTCTCCTGGGCAGGAGTGTAGTTCCTGTCACTCAGTATCATCAAGTCTCTGAATCAAGACTGCAGAAGCCTGTGGTTGCTCCTGTGTTAGAAGAGATTCAAGCCAAACACCAGTTGAGTTCATTTTGTGTTTTGTGCATAGATTCCCTATAATGGAGAAAACGCTTCTGGGATAGTAATGAACCAGAGCCCTTGGTTACCTTTTTTGGTGATCTGTTCATTTAGGTTATTAGAGATAGGAGAATTAAGAACCTGTATAATGTGTCTCCAAATTTTGTCCATCTATATCCATGTATATCAAATATACGGTGGCAGATCATCAGCACCGAGCTACGCCTCTTGGATTATTAATATGTAGATCTCTTCTTCTTCCCCCACTCCTCACCCTGAATATAACGTGGCTTAAGACTATTAACATCCATCATGCTATTAAGGACTAGTTAATATCCCAGACTGGCTGAGTGCCTGATGTGGAAATTGTTTTCTATTTGAATGCATTCTTAAAATGGGGTAAAAACCTTGAAATGCCTTAGAGCTTTCTGAGGCATTGTATATTCTACACCTTCTTCCTTCCTAAGAAAATAAACTGTTTTGCAAGAGACACTGTACAAACAGAAGAAATGATCCTCCAAAGTAGCCCATTTAATTCAAGTGGGAAAAATATCCCGACAAAATCTGTCAAACTGCAGGAGCTCGCCTATCAAAATTAATGCTCCTAGAAAAAAACAATTTCTGACCAGTTCTACTTCAAAATTGCCACAGGCCATCCTCAAATACACTTCTCCTCCACTATAAAGATTCAGACTGGTCTGTTCAGGCTTTTTCTCAACATAAGGAATATAATCGACTCCCCCACCCCCAACCTCTGGTTATAAGAGAATACGATACCCCAGTTTTCTCCTCCACAACTGGAGTGGCACAGGCGAAAAGGCCCTTGTCTTACTAGCCACCCACTTTGCTTCCTTTGGTGGGGGCTTCTGAAGTCAGACTGCTAAAGCTGATCTCAGGGTCTGGGCAAGGGTAGATGGGAGGATACGATCCTTCAGGTAGCAAGGGGGGGTGCTGGGGGGACAGATTGAGCATTCGGGGGCACCAAGCTGAGCTGAGGGGCTGTGTTTTTTGAATATCCTGTCTGCAGTGAGCTAAGATGGCAAAAGCAAGTGTCTGTAACCCTCCTTTTAAGGTTCTACAGGTTGTGTGACTACCACCTGGAAAAATGGTGATCCTTCCAGAAGTGTTAAAGAGAGCTTCGTTTTCAGTTTCCACTTTGATGTTATTTCCAGTGAGTAAAAGTGAGTGGGACACAGCTGTTCTTTGAGGTCACGTTCCCGAGCCCTTAACACTTCAAATACTGTATACACTGTAAGGTCTATGTATGTAATAATAAAAAACATTGTTATTTTTATTTTTACATACTGAAACAGCATGGATAAGAGGGCACAGTTAATCTATGACTTCTCCTCCCCATATTACTCACTTTTAAGTCTCTATGGGTGATATTCAGTAACAAAAGCTTGCAAAGCTAAAAGAGAAGTGATTTAAAGATAATTTTTGGGAAAGGAGAGAGTGAAGCTGAACTCAAACCATAAGTGAAATCCCTTGAAACACATAGAACTATAAAGGCAGGAAGAAGGAGACATGTGGACCCGTGCATGCCCATGCCCACACGGGCGCACACAGAAGACCTGAAATTAGCATTTCTTCAAAGCATTTACTTACTTTTAAATATGCCAGCCTACTTTACCATCATTTGATTGGTCAGTACATACCCACTACATGTCCCTCCAGACATTTTTCATAGGGATGTCAGATAATTTTGCCACGAATCTTGGGGAGGCTGAATGCCAGTGCATTCGGCCTCCCGAAATCAGTGGCGAAATGGTCTGCCACCCCCCTGCCATCCCCGGGATGGGACTTACCTTTGGCGAATCTCCCTGGTGGCGGCGGCTCCGGCCACGGTTCGGAGGCGGTTCGGCGTCAGTTCGGTGGCGGTTCGGCGGCAGCAGCTGCTGGTCTTCCGACCGGTAGCTGCCGCCATTTCCATTAAAAAAAAAAAAAACCTGATCGGCTACATAAAAATTTATGTAGCCTATCACGGCTAGATTTTAAAAAAATACCGGGATAGGCTATGCAAATGTTTACATAGCCTATCACGGCTGAGTGAAAAACAAAAACAAACCGCCATTCCCATTCCTTATTTTGGCATGTGTAGTCTACGTAAATATTTACGTAGACTACGGCGAAAAAAGGGGAACGCAAATAGCGCAGCGTCTAGCATTGCCATTTTGATCTCCCTCTCAAACACCAGAAAACATGGCACAGTGCAGAAAACAAAATGAAAACAAGGCCTACAATGGTGGCTAATGACTTGCATACATGTTAAAAAGGGTTATTTTTAATATATATATATATATTCCACCATCCCCAACACAGGAGGAATCGGAAATCATCAATGTTTTAGACTTTAAAAAAAGTGTTTTTTTTCTTCACAAACTGATCCAAACAAGGTCACTGAAAAATACTCCCCAAGTCACTTTGGACAGAGAGACTTTTTGGACTTTTTTTTTAAATGGCTGTGGCCCTATTGATTTCCCTCTCAAGCACCAGAAAATACGGCATGATGCAGAAAAGAAAACGAAAACAAGGCCTACAATGGCTGCAGGTTTTCTCCCCTTCCTCTTCAACATCCAAAATCAAAAAGTGACAGGAGATCCTATTGACTTGCATACAAATTAAAAGGGTTATTTTTAAAAAAAGTTTTCCACCATCCCCACTACATGAGGAATAGGAAAGCATCAATGATTTAGACTTTAAAAAAAGTGTTTTTTTTCTTCACAAACTGATCCAAACAAGGTCACTGAAACATACTCCCCAAGTAACTTTTGACAGAGAGACTTTTTGGACTTTTTTTTTAAATGGCTGTGGCCCTACTGATTTCCCTCTCAAGCACCAGAAAATACGGCATGATGCAGAAAAGAAAATGAAAACAAGGCCTACAATGGCTGCAGGTTTTCTCCCCTTCCTCCTCAACATCCAAAATCAAAAAGTGACAGGAGATCCTATTGACTTGCATACAAATTAAAAGGATTATTTTTAAAAAAAGTTTTCCACCATCCCCACTACATGAGGAATAGGAAAGCATCAATGTTTTATACTTAAAACAGACAAACAAAAGTTTTGTTTTTTCTCCATAAACTCAGATCCAAACAAGGTTGATGGTACAAACTCTCAAAGTCGCTCTGGACAGAGAGAGGGGTTTGTTCGTTTGCTTGCTTGCTTTTTCTCTTTATACTGCTTTTTCTCTCAGCATAGTTCACCAATAGACCTGGAAATTTCATGGCATGTCAACGCAACACTTCTTCTGGCACCTGTAATTTTCAAAAACATTGGTGAAACTATTCTGAATGATACCCCACCCCTATTAGGATTCTACATGACAGATTGATTGTTTTTACTGATAAGCCTTAACAAAAGAGAAGTGTGTGTGTGAGAGAGAGAGAGAACGAGAGAGAGATTACCTATCTAAGTACAGTCAGACAGACACTTATCTCCTTGATCCTTGCAATCTGCCAACATCCCCGCTCAAGGAATGTGGTACAAATATCTCCATCTTTCCTTTCATCAGGTAAATGGATATTGAATTACCCTGCAACACAGGTATGTTTGCTGCTCCCTATGAATGTCCAAAGCATTATGTGATGATTGGCTCTACTGGGATTGAAAAAAGCATGAAAAAGAATTTGAGGGTATAAAAGAAAGAAACTGAGATTTGTTTTCATTCAATGGAGAACGACAGCACAAGGCATTGTATTTAATTTTTGTTTATTTTTTGCAGTTTCCATGCTACAAGGCACTGGCACATCCTGTATTTCATGTTTGCCATTCAGGAGATCAACCGGAACCCCAGGCTCTTACCCAACATCACCCTGGGCTACAACATCTACAAGTCCTTCTTCGACGGAAGAGCCACCTCCTACGCCATGCTGCAGCTCCTTGCTGAGGGTGAAAGCAACATGCCACATTACAGCTGCGGGAGGAAGAATCACCTGCTGGCCGTCCTTGAAGGGGCTGAATCAGACCTCTCCCTCCACATTTCCTCCATGTCGAGCATCTACAAAATCCCACAGGTGTGAATGGGGAGTGGACAGGTGGCCAGATGCATAGAAAGGAGAGCTGAGCCCTAGTTGGGCTCAGCTCTTGCTCTTCAGCCCCTCTGCCTCCTGGGCATAATGGTTCTCTGGAGTGGGTGTTGGAGGTGGGTCCTGGCACTGGTGGAGCTCTGGGATGGGAGGCCAGGCATCCCTGGGGGCAGGGAAGGCAGGAGACCACGGAATCTGTACTAGACATAGCCTATCACGGCAAAAAAAAAAGGAACGCAAAGGGCGGCCACCGTAGCCACCACCATTTGCATCCGCAGGCTCTGCATGCCTACGAATGCACCTGGCTGGAGGTTCTGCTGAGTCGCCGCAGAGCAAAGCCAGCTGTGTTACGATTTCCGTACCTCCCTCCCACTGGGATTCATCTTTGAAAAGGTAAGTGACTTTCGTACATCCCTACCGACAACTGCCGAGCTCCTGAATTCTGAACCATCGCCAGCTTTCAGAGGAGCCTTGAGGGCAGCCCCACATAGAGTGCATGTCAGTAATCCAGTCTTCAGGTTATTAGCACCTGTACCATGGTGAACAAGCTACCACATCCAGGAGAGGCCGTAGCTGGCGAACCAGCTGAAGTTGGCAAAAGACACTCCAAGCTGCATTGGCCACGTAGGCCTGCAGGGACGATGGATGTCGGAGTCCCCCCAGATTACAAACCTGATCTTTGAAGGGGAGTGCAGCCCCATCCAGAAGAGGCAATATCCTTATCTCCTGGACTTGGGAACCAGTGACCCACAGGGCTTCCGACCTCTTCCAAATCCCCTCATGACTAGGGTTGTCAGATAATTTCTCGCCGAAACTTCGGAGGGCCGAGTGCCAACGTATTCGGCTCCCCAAAGTAGTTTCGGGAAGAAATTCCCCAACCCCCCCACCCCCCGCACCCCTCCCCGGGATGGGGAGCTTTCCCGAATGTCGCTCGTGGTGGCGGGTCGCAGTGGCGGTTCGGCAGGGCTTCGACAGGGGTGGGGGTTGCAGACGGTCTTTAGACCGGCTGCCACCGCCGCCATTCCAAAAAAAGTAAAAAAAAAAAAACTCCCCCGTGATAGGCTACGTGACAATTAACGTAGCCTATCATGGCTAGATTTGCAAAGTCAGCCATGATAGGCTACGTAAATCGTCACGTAGCCTATCACGGGTGACTTAAAAAAAAAAAAAAACCCGTACGGCTAATGGCGGCCCCCATAGGGAGCCGCCATTCGCATTCCTTATTTGGTCGCTGTAGTCTACGCTATTTGCATTGCCCTTATTTTCGCCGTAGTCTACGTAAAGATATATGTAGACTACAGCGATCAAATAAGGAAGGCTAGGTGCCTCCCCCCCAGCCTGAATTTCGGGGGGAGAACCGAAGCGCTTCCCCCCACCGCGAAGCAAGCTGCGAGACGAGGTAAGTGACTTTCAAGCAGTCCTACTCATGACTGCTCCCAGTGAATTCAAACAGATTTTGAGCAATATTGGGGACAAGATGGTGCCCTGTGGAACTCTGTAACTCAACAGCCAAGGGGTCAAGAAATGGACACCCAAGGTTACTCCCTCAAATCAGCCCCATAGTTTGAGTGAAACCATTGTAAGCCACGTCTTCCGCTGCCCTTCCCACAGCCTCGATCCAGCAGGAAACCATGGTCCATGGTACCCAAAGCCAATGAGAGATGGAGCAGAATTAGCAGAGTGGCATTCCCCCTGTCCCTCTCTTGATATAGATCATCCAGCAGAGCAACCAAGCTGATTCGGTCCTGCAACCAGGTCAAAACACAAACTGGGTTTCTTTGGTTCTCATGTGGCCCCTTGATTGCTTTAATTCTT
Source organism: Heloderma suspectum (assembly GCF_057233095.1). Lineage (NCBI taxonomy): Eukaryota > Metazoa > Chordata > Lepidosauria > Squamata > Helodermatidae > Heloderma > Heloderma suspectum. The sequence goes on from NC_139459.1 coordinate 389,322,617, forward strand.
GAATAAGGCTCCTGTGTGCTCCCCAAACAGAATCTAGAACAAAGGAGGGGGCGAGGGTAAATCTATCCTTTTCAGTTCCCTGACGCAAGGCAGCGAGCAGGTCTAACCTCCATTGACTGGTTCCTGAAATGTATCACTCTACAGTGTTTTGAATGCGTGTACAGGACCGCTGTGTTCCTCTTGGGCTGCACCACAAATGGAGCTTGAGATATTTTTGCACTCCCTGTCCACATATTCTGCCTCATACTGACAGGTATTGATTTAGATACTATTCATTCATTCATTCATTCATTCATTCATTCATTCATTTCATTTATATCCAGCCTTTTTTGCTCTTTATGGAACCCAATGCGGGGCACATAATCATCCTTCTATTTTAGCCAAAATTATTTGACCTTCATCCAGAAAACAAATTGATACTAAACCACAATCTCTGACTTTACTTTGCTCCCTAGATCAGTTATGGCATTGCTACTCTTGTTGCTAATGACAGAAGTCAGTTCCCTTTTGTCTACCTCATGGCCCCGAAGGAAGAAACCCAGTACCAGGGGATCATCCAGCTGCTCCTGTTCTTCCGATGGACGTGGGTCGGTCTCTTTGCTCCAGACACTGAGAATGGGGAGAGGTTCCTGGGTGCCTTGACACCCCTGATGATCAGAAGTGGAATTTGTGTCGCTTTCTCCAAAAGACTACTACGACATTTCTTAAATTACATATTCCAGATCGACCTTTCTTTCTTGGGGAAAGAAGCGAAGGTAATTGTTTACTATGCGGACTCCCACTATGGCTGTTTTCCGTTGATTTTGCTACAGAGAACACTCAAAAAGAACACAACTGGGGGAAAACTCTGGATCACACCTGCTTTTCAGGACATTGACATCAACTTGTCTCTTCCACCTTCTAACTTCCATTTCCTCCACGGTTCTTTGTCCTTCATAATGAAGTCTAAAATTATGACAAAATATGATTACTATGAGCCATTCTCCTCTTCTCTGGCACTGTTTTGGGATGAAACTTTTAAGTGTTTCAGTTCAATGCATGTTTTGTCGATGAAAATTTGGACAGGTTGCAGAGAGAAAGAGAAACAGGCAACGCTGCCCCAGGAGGAGATTGAGAGAGCCCTGTCTCAGGACAGCTACGTAACTTATAGCAGCATCCAAGCTGTGGCCCATGCCTTACAGGCTGCATATTCCTCCCGACCCAAGCGGATGTTGATGGTGGGTGATGGAGAAAGGCGGGAACATCAAAGGCTGCAGCCCTGGCAGGTATTCCCTTTTCCTTTGGCAACACCTCCATAAAGACACATGATAAAGATGACGAAACGTGGGATAGAGCAGATAATTGTTCCCTCTGCATGGCAGTGCAGGCAGGCAGTAGACCCTGTTTTCTGCCACCGTTACATGCTCAAGTAGCTTCCCTCCTCCAAAAATCCCTTACAAATGAAGCCCCAGGCCCATCGAGAACCAGTTGTTGTTGTTTTCTGAAGCACCATCAGGATACAATCTCTTGACTTTGCAGTCAACTTAATGTTTTTGTTGTAGAAGACCCATAGGGATTGATTTCCCTGATCGCGGTCTTATGAGGTGCCCAGGGAGTTTGCAGCAATGTGCCCCCTCTTACATGTCCTCCGAATATAAGCTAGCTGTGGAGGATGGGGTAGGACCAGGTGGGTGCAGCCTGTGGTAAATAGGGATGTCACAAGCACCCACCTTCATCTGGGAGGCCAGCCGACTCCCCCCACCCAGCCCCGTTGACTCCGCTTGCTGAGCCATGTGGCACTGACAGTGGGGGAGTACGAAACCCTGCTTACCTGGCTCCGCTGGGTTCCACAGGTGGGGGGAGGCAATCTGTTTCTCCCACGGAATCCTTGATGTGGGGCGACGTGATCCATTCCTTCCCCTGGAATCCTGCCAGGTTGGCTCCGCTCTGTGGCCAGGCTGCGAAGCCACCAGCCAGGCCAACCCATAGCGGGGCCTCCAGCCGCTGCCAGGTTGGTGCGGACGCAAATGGCGTCCTGCGTAGGGAGCGCCATTTGCGTTCCTACACAAGCCTGTGATAGGCTATGGAAATATTTATGTAGCGTATCACAGCTAAAGCAGGGTCACAAATGGCATAGGGGATGCTATTTGCATCCCTGCTTTAGCCATGATAGGTTACATCAATATTTACATATCCTATGATGGCTAAAGCCGGAACGCAAATGGTGTAGGGGAAGAAATTCGCAACCCTGCTTTAGCCGTGATAGGTTACGTAAATATATACGTTCCCTATCACGGGCTGGCATAGGGACGCAAATGGCTGCTGCCACGACAGCTGCCATTTGCGGCTGTAGCAGCCCGGCAGCCATCAGAGCCATCGCCAGAGCAACAGCCAGGTAGGCTCTGTTTCACGGGGCTTTCGTGGGGTGGAGGGGTGGGGGGCTCAGTTCCACCATGGATTCTCGGGGGCCAAAGTCATTGGAATTCGCCCCCCCTGGGATCTATGGTGGAATTCTCTAACATCCCTTACTGACAGAGCTGGGCGCTGAGCAGCTGGGAACGGCCCCGAGTTCTCACCACATGCACCCCAACCATTCTCACTCTCTCCTCCTTGCAAGGTGGAGATGGCATGTGTGGCTGGGGTATATACTGCACTGAGGGCTCATCTTTCCCTCTTGGCTGTCAAGGAAGCCCTTACCAGCTGGCTTTGTCTGGATGAGTCCTCAGCACACCACCCTCTCTAGCCATCTTCTCCTTGCAAAGAGACGATGGTTATTATTCATGTACGAAAGTCACTTACCTGTTTGCAGATTATGCTGTTGCTGGGGGGGAGGCACTCCGTCCCTTCCCCCGAAATTCTGGCCGGGGTGGGAGGCGCTCCATCCCTCCCCTCCCCCAAATCCTGGCCGGCTGGCTCTGCTCCGCGTTCCCCTTATTTTTGCCGTAGTCTACGTAAATGTTTACGTAGACTAAGATGAGCCGAAATAAGGAATGCCAATAAGGAATAATAACCATCGTCTCATTTGCCTACGCGCGTGTTGTTTTTTTCATCAGCCGTGATGGGCTATTTAAATGTTTACATAGCGTACCACGGTGTTTTTTAAAATTTAGCCATGATAGGCTACGAAAATCTTTACATAGCCTATCACGTTTTTGTTTTGTTTTTTTAGTTGGAAATGGCGGTGGCGGCCGCAGCCAGTCGGAAGACTGGCCTCTGCAGCTGCTGCCGCCGAACCACCACCGGAGCTGTCACCAGCAGGAAGGTCCACCCCAGGCAAGTCCCATCCCAGGGGGCGGTGCGGGGGGCCATTCCACCACTGATTTTGGGGTGCCGAATGCACTGGCATACGGCCTCCCGAGATCTGTGGCGGAAATTTCGTACATCCCTGGGATTGTTTGCTTGCTGGGCCCATGTGTGCTGAGGACTTGCAAAAGATATGGGAGGGGGAGAGGAGGGGGAGGCGGGAGGGGGAAACGGTTAGCCTTGGTGAATGGCATCTCCAATTGCCAAATAAGGGCAGAGTTTAACCCAGCAGTCTCCAAACAGTGACAGTGGTGGAGGAGGGTGGCAGAATTGGAGTGGAATTATTGGAGAGTTCAGTCTGCTTTCATTTCAGTGTGTGTGTGTGTGTGTGAGAGAGAGAGAGAGAGAGAGTGAGAGGGAGGGAAAGGGAGAGGGAGAGGGAGAGGGAGAGGGAGAGGGAGAGGGAGAGGGAGAGGGAGAGGGAGAGAGCGAGCACTGAATAGTTCGTGGTTTTGGTTTATGGCGTGTTATGCGTACATGGTGTGTGTGCTTGTACTTTCTTCTTCCTTCCAAATCCAACTTTTCTCTTTCTTTCTTTCTTTCTTTCTTTCTTTCTTTCTTTCTTTCACTTGTAGATCCTTTATTTGAAAAACCAAACACTTGAAAAGTACGGAGTTTGAGTTTCCCTCTTTCTATTCCTGGTTCTTTGTATCTCCCCTTCCCCTCCTATAATAAGTTTTACACTTCATTCTTTTCTTGACTGTTTATTTCAAAAAGGAGAAATACAATAAAAACGACTTTCCTTTTCCTTCCCTTGCCTCTTTCTTTCACTTCCACGACACCCTTCTCAATTTCTTGGCCCTTACTTTCATTCTGTCTACATTTTTCACACACACACTAACTCACTACTCTCCTGTCCTTTTTCTTGGCTCTGACAGCGATTTCTATTTTTCAATGCCAGTCAATGAGAACATGTCATATCAGAATGATTCGGATATCCAAATCTAGCTTTGGATTGGGGTCTGAAGAGAAGCAGTTGGGGTCAGAATCAGCCTGAAGCAAAGCAGGGCTGCTTCAGATGGTCGAAAGTCACTTCCAAACTGTGATGGGGACTCTGTTCACAGCCCTGGTTTTGGATAACTGCTGCCAGCCCTAATACCCCCCTTTGGCTAGTGATCTCAAGAGGGAGGGTGGTGGCAGCCCAGATGCAGTTCCTGATTGTCCAGCCCCTTTCCATTTGGATTCCCTCTCTGGTTATGTGACTGAATCAGTCTTGGTCTCAGGAAGGATGACCATTAAAAGAAACAAGGGGAAATCCACGCTGCTGATCCTACTCAATGTCACATCTCCTTTGACATGTCTGTTTCCTGTTTCCCACCTGAGCAGTGCAGAGGAAGCTGCTCCAGCTGGTCTCGGGACAATAGAAGCAAGCAAGCTCCCAGAGAGGGCGCGATCACAGCAAGCGAACGGAGAGAGCAGACAGGAGTTGGCCCGGGGAGTTCGGCAGGGGAGGCCAAGGGGGAGAAAACTAATGATGGGTGTTTTTTTTTAATCATTTCCTTGTAAGCCACACTTCCATACCAGTGGGGCTGTGTTTTTCACTTCCAGTGAATAGAGGACGAAGCACAGGCTATTCCAGTACAATCAGAAAGTGAGAAACATAAAGCTAGAAGAGCAACAGCAAGCTGAGGCAGAATAGGAAACTGCTGAGGCGAGGAAAAATGAAGAAAAGGATACTCCTTGGAAAAGCGTGACAATTAGGAGCAGAACAACTGGAAGCCACTCTAGACCAGTGGAAGCATTGGAACTACAGAATAATTTCCAGGTACTTGAGGATGAGACTGGAAGACAACGTGCAGAGGAAGAATTAGAGGGGACCCCACATGAGAGCACGCAAGAGGCTGAAGGTCAGTCAAACAGAGGCGATGAAAGCAAGGCTTACAACAGCAAGAAGAGATTACTACTAGTAGTGGGAGACTCCTTGCCATTTGGGATCGCAACCTAAGTATGTCCTGAAGACCCATGGACTCACCAGGTAAGCTGTCTCCCAGGAGGATGGACTAGAGATGTGTCTGAAGGGTTCCCAATGCTCATAAAGCCCAATGATAGGTATCCCTTTCTTCTCATCTATGTGGGAACAAATGACACCGACAAGCAGAGCTACAAAGAACTCACATCAGACTTTGAAGCGTTGGGAAGGAAACTCAAGTACTTTGGGGCCCAGGTAGTTTTCTCATCCATCCTTCCAGTAGTTGGAAGAGGGATAAAAAGGGAAAGAAAAATACTCCAGGTGAATGACTGGCTATGAAGGTGGTGCTTGCATGAGAAATTTGGAGGCCAGGATGGCGGGCTACATTTCCTGGAAGATGGACCAGTGGCAAAGGTCCATCAGCTGGATCCACAGTTGGCTACAGAATTGGAATCAAGGAGTGCTTATCAATGGGACCTTCTCAAACAGGGGAGAGGTATCAAGTGAGGTACCACAAGGCTCAGTCCTGGGCCAAGTGCTCTTCCACATTTTTATTAATGAGTTGGATGAGAAGATGCAGAGAATGTTGATCAAATCTGCAGATGACACGAAATTGGGCAGGATAGCTAATACCATGGAAGAAGTTACAGAATTCAAAGTGATCTTGAGAGGCTGGAGCTCTGGGCAGAAAACAACAGAATGAAATTTAGTAGGGATAAATGCCAAGTTCTGCACTGAGGAAAAAGAACCCAAATGCACAGTTACAAGTTGCCCTCTACTCAGCACTGGTTAGGCCTCATCTGGAGGGCTGTGTCCAGTTCTGGGCACCACACTTTAAGAAGGATGCAGACAAACTGGACAGGGTTCAGAGGAGGGCAGGAAAGATCATTGGGCGATTGGAAACAAAGCCCTAATAGGAGAGGCTGAAAGAACTGGGCATCTTTAGCCTTGGGAAGAGAAGACTGAGGGAAGATACAACAGCACTCTTCAAGTACTTGAAAGGTTGTCACAGAGAGGAAGGCCAGGATCTCTTCTTGGTCATCCCAGAATGCAGGACTCAACTAAGAATCATGGGCTCAACTAACAGGAAGCCAGATTCCAGCTGAACATCAGGAGAAACCTCCTGATGGTTAGAGCAATATGACAATGGAACCAATGACCTAGGGAGGTGATTGTCTCTCCCACACTGGAAGCATTGAAGACAAGGCTAGACGGACACCTCTCTGGGATTGTGTGACTTGGATTCCTGCATTGAGCAGGGGGTTGGACACAATTTTCTTATAGCCCCCTTCCATTCCTACTATTCTATGATTCTATGATTTTACCATCAAACCTCATATCCTTCTGAGCCTATTACACTGGTGTTGGAGGCACTGAACTCCAGTTCCCCTGCTACTGGAAAGGGTGGTTTCAGAAATTAAGATTCAGTGATCATTCTTTGATCTCTGGAGCTGTGGCATCCCAGACGGTATATGACGTTGTCCACCAATTTTGTTTTCATTTTCGTAACCATCCTCTCTCCATTGTTATCCGGCTATCATCTTGATGTGTTTTGTGAGCATCCCATCTTCTGTGGCATGAAGCAGCTCCTGGCAGTCACTCCTGGTGGCCCCTCCAGGGTCCAAAATAGCACTTGGCCATAGAGAAAGCGCATGGCAGTTAGAGCATTGCCCACAGTGGAAAGGACTCTATCCAGGAGACTCTATGGTCATGGCCTGGAAGTCCTCTGGAACCTGGTGAAACCCTGGGGAGCCCGCCAGATGACACGATAAGTCACCTCGGGACCCTTAACACTTTTGCAGAGGGATGGTTAGTTGGAGTGGCTTACTAAGCATGGGGAATGTGGTTTTCTGCCCCACATGACATGCTTAGCCACCAAGGAGAGCAGAGATTCCTTAACCATTACGGCTTAGCATGATGTCTGACCATGCCTGGTATCTTCATTATGAGTCGGAATGGGTAGGTTTTGTTTTAAAATCTCTGCAAATGATCAGGCATCTTTACTTCTGCCCTCTGTTCATAGATGGGATGCACTTTTGTGTACAAGGATTTTGGTCATGTGCCAAGGTGCACTTTTTTCTAATGTGCACTTGCACCTCCCCCCCCCCCATAAAAAAACAACAAAAAGTTCTGCAGGTTTTCCTAATCTGTGCAACTTGGGAAAAGCCCTCTCTTAAATATGATCACTTTTGAATTGATTGCGGATCATTCTGACAACTCTAGTTGTGACTGTGAACAGCCAAAGAATGGCATTGTGAGCCCAGATGGGATGTGCATTGAACATGGACGATCACAGCTCAAAGTGATGATGCCTAAGATATGGACTACATTTCATGATTCCTAAATCCAGGCTGTTTTCTCTGTCATTGTAGCTTCACACTTCCTTACGAGACATCCAGTTTTCGAATGCCTCCATGGGCGGACTGTATCTGGATAAGACTGGGGAACTGGCAGCTGACTTTGATATCGTGAATTGGGTGATGTTTCCCAATGAGTCTCGTGCTAGAGTGACTATTGGGAGTGTGGAGAGACAGGCATCCGCAGACCTGAAACTCACCATTAAGCAGGAAGCCATTGCCTGGCCCGGCCATTTTAATGAGGTAGGGGAAAGGATTTGTGTCCTATTATTGGCCTTATCTCTTAAGCTCTAAGAATACCCACCCTGTCTTGCATGTCCCACCCCCATCCCCAGCTTCAAAACATTTATTTATTTATTTATTCATTCATTCATTCATTCATTCATTCATTTTATTTCTATACCGACCAATAGCCAAAGCTCTCTATGTGGTTCACAAAAATTAAAACCAAGCTGCCAGCAATAAAACAAATTGAAATATATAGAACATCCAAACCACAATATAACAATACAACCGCAATAAAACCTAGCAACAGGGCAGGAATTTAAAATACAGGTTTAAAACAGCAAAGCTAAAAGTCTAGAAAGCTAAAATGCTAAAATGCCTGGGAAAATAAAAAGGTCTTCACCTGGCACCAGGAGTTATACAATGTAGGTGCCAGGCGAACCTCTCTAGGGAGCTCATTCCACAGCCGGGGTGGCACAGCAGAAAAAGCCCTCCTCTTAGTAGTCACCCGCCTCACTTCCTTTGGCAGGGGCTCACTGAGAAGGGCTGTTGAAGATGACCTTAAGGTCCATGGATGGGTGTTTCTATGCTGTATTGATCTGGGGTCCTGATCCTGTCAGTTCCAGTCATCAAGTCTTTTGGTGGAAGCTGAAACAAGCTAATTGTGCCAAAGATGGCAGTTTCTGGATAGAAAATGGATGTAGAATAAATATGTACAAAGAAAATCCACACCTCCCTTCAGGTGACAAAGCAGTCTGCACCGTGAATGTCTATTAGGGTCCCAGGAGCACAATTTTCTCTAGGCTGGATGCTTGCCTATTTCTCCTTAGAGCACGACCAAAGGAGCCAGCAAGTGGGATCTTACAAGTGTCTCTGTTAGATGCCTCCTTCTACCTATGAGCAATGCCTCTCTCCTCCTCTCTCGCACCAAACGGCTGACACACTCACAAGAGTAGAGGGGCTTCTCCCTTACCCAACAGGTGCTGAAAACATTTGGCCTGGGAATCTAATTGACCTGGGGATGGGGTTGGGAGAGTCGTCCAACTCTACTGTGATACTCAGGACAACTCACCCTCAGTCCTGTGGAGTTCAGATTTTATGCTCACAAGCCAACTCACTACGCATGCCAGTGCTAGAAGCCTTTGATTTATTTATTTATTCCATTTTTATACCACCCAATAGCCAAAGCTCTCTGGGTGGTTCCCAAAAATTAAAACTACAAAGCGCAGCATGAAACAATGCAAAATATGAAAGCTTGAAACCACAACAGAACACTACAACCAGAATGAAACCTTTTAGCAATGCAGAGATTTTACAATACAGATTTAAAACACTGAAGCTAAAAGACTAGGAAGCTAAAACGTTGAAATACTGGGAGAATAAAAAGGTCTTCACCTGGTGCCAGGAGGAGTACAACGTAGGTGCCAGGCGAACCTCCCTAGGGAGCTCATTCCACAGCTGGGGAGCCACTGCAGAAAGGGTTCTTCTGGACCCAAACCCTTAAGGGCTTTTAATGTTACTACCAGCACTTTGAATCGGGGCCAGAAATGGATTGGCAGGCAGTGCAGCTGGTAAAGTACTGGCGTAATATGAGCTCACTTGCCAGTCCCTGTTAACAATCTTGCTGCCCCATTTTGCACCAGCTGAAGTTTCTGGACTGCTTTCAAAGGCAGCCCCACGTATAACGCATTGCAGTAATCCAGGCAAGAGGTTATCAGGGCATGGATAACTGTAGCTAGGCTCTCTCTGTCCAGATAAGGACATAGTTGGGATACCAGCCGAAACTGATAAAAAGTGCTCTGTGCCACTGAGTTCACCTGTGCCTCAAGTGACAGTTCTGGATCCAAGAGCACCCCCAAACTATGAACGTGGTCCTTTGGGGGGAGTGCAACCCCCTCCAGAACAAGTTGAATATCACCTAGCCAGGCAGATGAACCACCCATCAGCAGTACCTCCATCTTGTCTGGATTGAGTTTCAGTTTATTGGCCCTCATCCAGTCCATTACTGTGCCCAGGCCCCGATTCAGAACAGCCATTGCCTCAGCTGGGTTTGATGAGAAAGTCAAGTAGAGCTGGGTGTCATCCGCATATTGATGGCGCCTCAGCCCACACCTCTGGATAAGCTCCCCCAGCAGTTTCTTGCAGATGTTAAACAACATAGGGGATAAAATAGAGCCCTGTGGAACTCCATGGCACAATTGCCATGGCGCAGAGCAGTAATCCCCCGGCACCACCTTCTGGAGTCGGCCATCAAAGTAGGAGCAGAACCACTGCAGTGCAGTGCCTCCAACGCCCAGCCCAGACAATTTACATAGGCTATCATGGCCTCCACAGGGATGCAAATGGGGTCCCTGCATTAGCCGAGATAGGCTACATAAGTATTTACGTAGCCTATCACAGGGAAAATGGTGAAGCGAATGGCAGCCGCAGCCCTGGCCGACATTCGCAAAGCAACGCGAACGGCACCAAGTAGGTTCTCCGTTTCACGTACCTTTCGTGGGGTGGTGAGGTGGGGGGGATTCGTTCCATGATGGATTTCAGGGGGCCACATGCATTGGCATTCGGCCTCACTGAGAGACGTGGCTGAATTCTCTGAATTCTCTGCCATCACTAATACGAAGGAGCTGGCCGGGCTTTGCTCAGATGGAGAGGGCGCTTGGGCCTGATTATGTCAACCGCCCAAGTCATCTCTGCATTCCACAGAGCGACCTGGGCCTCAACAGGAGCACCAGCCATACCAGCAAGAACCCCCCCCCCCAGAGCCCTCTGGAATCCATCGGACTCCATTAGCCTCTGGGGGTGGACCATTTTAACAGGTCCCCCACCCTGGCAGAGGGAAAAGGCTCCCAGGAGTCTAAACATCAACAGGAAGTGATCTGACCATGACAAATGGACAGATGTTAATTCCTCCACTTTCACATCACCATCCTCCTGCCCAGTCATGAGGTTTCAGGCAAGAGTTATTGCAGCCCTACCAGGGATTGAACCTGGGACCTTGTGCATGTAAATCAGGTGCTGTACTGATGAATTATGGCCCCACTGTGGGTAGAATAGGATTGAGTTAAAGAGGTGGTGAAACCCATGGCGGAAGGGCCTCCCACTCCCCTCCAACCCACGGAATCCCCCTGAGACAAAGTTTACCTGGGACGGAGGCAGAGGCGGCGCTGGTGGCTCCGGGGGCGGCGACTGGTCTCTCGGCCGGCTGCTGTGGCTGCAAATGGCGGACGTTGTAGCAGCCACCATTTGCGTCCTTCCAGGCTGCCATGATAGGCTACGTAACTATTTACATAGCCTATCACTGCAAAGAGCAGGGACACAAATGGCCACAGCTATGCCCTTTGGGTCCCTGCTCTTCGCACGAGGTAAGTCCCATCCCGTGGGGGGCTGGGGGCTGGCGGAGAATTTCCCCACCAATTTCGGGGGGCCGAATCTCTCTCGGAGATTCGTCGAGAGATTCTCCGCCATCCCTAGTCGGGAGTGCCTGCACCCATTGGTCTCTGCAAAGGGGTCACCTTTCATTTATTTTTTAAAATGGCATTTTGTCTTACTGGAAGAAGAAGAGAAACCATTTTGAAAGGCAATGGCAACTCCTTCTAAGAGAGTGATGGCTGCATGTGATTCCCTGGAGACCAGGTAAGGAGTGAGGGGCTCACACAGTGGAGTGGGGTTGCTATCCGCATCGGGCTGAAGCACCCCCAATGCTCTTCAGAGAGAACCAACCCATATTGGAGTTCTTTGGCCTGATCCAGACCTGCTCCGAAATTGCACCGCTTTGCACCGCAGCACCCAGACACGCTAGGGATTCAGGCTTCAGACTGACGTGGCTAAGAGCCCTAGTAAAAATGCCCTCTTCCACATGACTCTTGGATATGTTGTCTTACAGCTTCTGATGAGGTCTGCTCCAAGTGGCAAGGCCAGCTGAGACTTGGCTGGTGACAATTGACAGGAAGGCATTTTGTGGTGTGGCAACGTCCCTGGAGATGTTAGTCTGCCATGAGTCTCAAGCAGGAAGTCCTTTCTGTTTCAAGAGGCCTTTCTATTATTTGAATGGGATTTTCATGTTGTGATCCTTTTGTGTTGAATAGTTGGGTATACGTAGTTCTTTTATTCATTCAATTCGATGTATTCTGTGTGTTGGTACTAGGGATGTACGATACCCCCCTTACTTGGTTCCGCTGGGTTCACCATCATTGCATGCACATGTCTTAAAGCTTGTCCTTTTATTGATGTTGCTTGTAATTTCTGTTATTCTGGGATTGTCTTTTAGTTTATTTCATTGTCATACCTTTTCCCCTCCAGTTAGTATATTGGCTTGAGTACATGTATAGTATAGGTGGCATAAACATTTTGAAACAAACAGACCAAAAATGTCTGTGCCATGTTGTGATGCATAAATAGTGCTTCCGTGAAACAAAGACCTGGGATCCCTTCTACTTCATTTAGGGTCACAAGCACTAGAAACCCTGTTGGGTCCTGTCTAAATTGGAGGACTCATTTCCATAGGCACAAATATTCATCACACTGTTTTCCTGGATGCTCCTTCTCTTTGTTGCTAGACAGTGCCTCATTCCAGATGCACTGAGAGCTGTTGTCGTGGATACTACAAGGAGGTCCAAGAAGGAGAGCCACCATGCTGCTATGCTTGCGCTCCATGTGCGGAAGGAACCATCTCCATTCAGGAAGGTAGGCAAGATCAGAAGAATGGGAGTTCCCTAGGGCAACTCCTTGAATATGCCGGATAGGCCTCACAGCCCTATTTTACTTCTCTCTTCTTTCTCTTAAACACCTTTAGCAAAACATTCCATGAGTAGGTAAGAAAAGAAGGCTTCATGAATGACTGTTCCTCCTAGTGTAAAACATCATGGGAATCCCTTATGGTCATGGGCCATTCACTATTGCTCAGTCTGAAATAGCTCATGATACCTTTCCAGTACATAGCGTGATTTTAATGAGAACTTGTTCCATTTGACTGAATGCTAATTTTATTTTTTATTAGTTGCTCTTCTTCTACAAGGTTTTACTCTTCTGGTCCATACATCATTGTGATTGTTGTTCTGATGTGCAGTCTCAAAAACATTTTAATTAACACATTAAATCTATATACACCTTTGGAACAGATGCTTAAGACTTTTGGAACTCTGACCCCTACTTGGCTTCAGTTTATTTTTAATCTCCACCAATAATCCAATGAAGTGAGTGAAAAGAAAAGATGATGGGAGTGAATCTCTGGGGGGCAAAGTAGGGAGGAAGCTTAGTGCACACTGTTCCTGGTACAAATCATGCCCCCCCCCAAAAAAAAACACTCTGCTTTTTCCATGATTGGGACAGGACAGCATGTACAGACATGGTGGGCCTTTCTCCATTATCCGCAAAGAATGGTCTGCACTGTGCTGTGATCCTGTGGTAGGAAAGCAGGGGGTCCCTGACAGAAAGGGGATGTGAAAATGGTGCCGAATGCTGATTCAATCTTCTGATTTTTTTAAACCATTTTAGTAAAACGTGATTAAAAAATAAGAAAGCTTTATCGAAGTTTCCTACTCCAGATTTCACACTTAACCAGGAGTCCGTTGAGCACCGTCTTGTGGTAGAATGGTGGGGCATAAGTTGAGTAAATACATAAATCACAAGCCACTCAGCTACCAGGTAGCTTTACATGCCTTACAGGAATATTATGAAGATAAGAACAGGATAACCTCACAGACACTCCCTTACCCTGAACAACCTTATGATTAATACCCTCACTTTTCCATATTTAAACCAGGTAGGGAGCTGTGTTTATTCCAAGTCAGCACATCAATCCGTCTAGCCCACTCTTCTCTGTTCTTATCTGACTGACAACCACTCTGTAATGCCCAGCAGAGATATTACGTTACCTTTCCTGGCCCTGCTACTACTAAGGTCCTCGCCTGGTGATGAGGACATAGACTGGTCTGGTCACAAAACAGGTCCTCTGTGAGGGAATGTTTGTCTCTCTCCCTGCCCAACTGCACATTTTTTCTGGAGGTACAGCTGATGTGAATCCTGCTGGACTCACTCTCCGTCTTCTCAGATGCTGACCATTGCATCAAGTGTCCGGAAGATCAGCATCCAAACAAGGACAGTGATCAATGTGTCCCCAAGAAGACAACCGTCCTCTCCTATGAAGAACCTTTGGGCTTTGTCCTGATTTCCTTTAGTCTATTCTTGTCCTTATCCACGGGCTTCGTATTATGAATCTTCATGAAATACCAAGAAACTCCAATAATCAAGGCGAACAACCGAGACCTGTCCTGCATTCTCCTCATCTTCATCATGCTTTCCTTCTTGCTGAGATCTTAGTTAACAGAGCCTTTTAATGTGTTTATCACTTCAGTTGCACAGTTTTGGTGTTTCTGTTAGAGGAGACAGGCAAAGCTGAGCCTTGGGGCTATCACTCTGCCAGTGACCACCATCCATATCTGAGGTAGTGTTGAGGCTGGAACTATACCATACTGACATTGTCCAAGTAATACATCTGTTGAAGGTGTGGCCCTTAACAGCTGCAGTGTACCAGTATTTTGCAGCTTGCGTGCACATGGAAAGCCCTGAATGCAAGACATTAAATGGATGTTTGTTATTGGCATTAGTGGATTCTGAATGCTCTGCTTGCTATGACACTTTCATGCACTTGTTGTCATTAGGAATTATTCTCAAAGAATGCAGGAGTTTAATTCGGAACTTCCATTTCCTTGCTTCTCATTGTCATCTATGGTTGTCACACATTTACTGCACAGAAATGATATTTTTGATTGAAGGGAATTGGTTTTTTTGGAAGGGGACAGTCTCCCGAACAGAGAGACATTTGATATGGGATAGTCTTGTGCTTAGTTTTTGCTCCTGGTTGATTTAAACTTTAGATCCTGACATTCTCAGCCTGAGATTTGGGGCTGCTGCCAGTGGAGGGCAGCAGCTCTCATTTCAGTGGAGCTGTGAACCCATCCTGGGTTTCAGACAGAAACCACGTCTGGCGAAAATGTTTGCAAATGGCCAGATGTGTGCTCGTGTTCAATTTGCACAACTTCCCCAGTTTGATTTGTACAAATGTCCCTGGAGACTGGATCATCCCCACTTTAGTTTATGGAGGAAAGTTTCACAAATCAGGAGATGGGTACAAAGTTTGGGAAATGTGCGCACATTTCACATTCAGTTGCTGCTTCATTTGCGTGATTTTCCTGTTCCTGCAGCGTGAGCAGACATCATGAACAGGAAATGTGCCAAGTGGTGATACAATATTTGGAAGATCCTAGCAGTCTCGAGTCTCACTCATTCACCCGTCCCTACCAAGGCAGCCCCATATACTGGATGTTACCGCAGCCCAAACAGGGTATAACTTAGGCATGTGTCACCTCGATCAGATCTGGCATCTCTGTAATGGGTGCAGTTGGTACTCTTGCCTCACTCCTGGCCACTGCCCAAGCCTGCATTCATGATCATGATCTCTAATCCCTGCCCCTTCCCAGCAGTTATTAAAAAAAAAAAAAAAACTTTGACAGGCTGGCAGAGTGACTTGTGAGTAGGGATGTTGGCGGAATCTGCAATAGAACTAAGTGAGTTCAGATTTTTATGAACCCTATCAGCGGATGGGCTTTTCCCCTGGAGGGTGAATTCCGCAGGTTTGGGGAACCATCCAGCTCATTATAAAACCTCCTGTTAGTTATCTCACTGACTGGTGAGTCAGGTGGATAGACCGTTGGCTACAGCATAGGAATCAAAGAGTGCTTATCAATGGGACCTTCTCAAACTGGGGATTGGTATCGAGCGAGTTACCACAGGGCTCAGTCCTGGGCCAAGTGGTCTTCCACATTTTTACTAATGAGTTGGATGAGGAGATGCTGAGAATGTTGATCAAATGTGCAGATGACACAAAATTGGGCAGGATACCTAATACCATGGAAGACAGTTGCTGAATTCAAATTGATCTTGTGAGGCTGGAGCTCTGGGCAGAAAACAACAGAATGAAATTTAGTAGGGATAAATGCCAAGTTCTGCATGTAGGATAAAGAACCCAAATTCACAATTACACGGTGGGGAATACTTGGCTCCAAAGGACAACAAGCGAAAAGGATCTTGGAATTGTTTTCGATCACAACCTGAATCTGAGACTTGCAAATCACATGAAGTACAAGTTGCCCTCTACTCAGCACTGGTTAGGCCTCATCTGGAGTACTGTGTCCAGTTCCGGGCACCACACATTATGAAGGATGCAGACAAACTAGAGAGGGTTCAGAGGAGGGCAGGAAAGATCATCAGGTGACTGGAAACAAAGCCCTAAAGGAGAGGCTGAAAGAACTGGGCATCTTTAGCCTTGGAAAAGAAGACTGAGGGGAGATACAACAGTGCTCTTCAAGTACTTGAAAGGTTGTCACAGAAAGGAAGGCCAGGATCTCTTCTCGATCATCCTAGAATGCAGGACACGGAATCATGGTCTCATGTTACAAGAGGCCAGATTCCAGCTTAACATCAGGAAAAACATCCTGACAGTTAGAGCAATACGACAATGGAGCCAATGACCTAGGGAGGTGGTGGGCTCTCCCACACTGGAGGAATTCAAGATGAGGCTGGACAGCCACCTGTCAGGGATTCTTTGACTTGGATTCCTGCATTCCTACTATTCTATGATTCTAAGATTTTATGATCAACTCTCGTAACCTTCTGGGCCTTCTACACTGATGTTGGAGGCACTGAACTCTAGTTCCCCTGCTACCTGCAAGGGTGGTTTCAGAAATTAAGATTCGGTGGTCATTCTTTGATCTCTTGAGCTGTGGCATCCCACACGGTATATGACCTTGTCCACCAATTTTGTTTTCATTTTGGTAACCATCCTCTCTCCATTGTTATCTGGCTATCTTCTTGATATATTTTGTGAGCATCCCATCTTCTGTGGCATGAAAGGGCTCCTGGCATTCACTCCTGGTGGCCTCTCCAGGGTCCAAAAAAGCACTTGGCCATAGAGAACGCCCATGGCAGTTAGAGCACTGCCAGAGTGGAAGAGACTCTATCCAGCAGACTCTATGTTCATGGCCTGGAAGTCCTCTGGAGCCTGTTGAAACCCTGGGGAGCCCGCCAGATGACACGATAAGTCACCTCGGGCCCCTTAACACTTTTGCAGAGGGGTGGTTAGTCGAGGTGGCTTACTAAGCATGGGGAATGTGGTTTTCTGCCCCACATGACACAGCAAGGGACCAAGGTGAGCAGAGATTCCTTAACCATTATGGCTTAGCATGATGTCTTATCTTCATTATGAGTAGGACTGGGCAGGATTTGTTTTAAAATCTCTGCAGATGATCAGGCATCTTTACTTCTGACCAGGGTTGATTGATGGGATGCACTTTTTTCTACGAGGATTTTGGTCATTTGCAAAGGTGCACTTTGTACTAACGCACACTTGCACCTCCCCCCCCCCGCATAAAACAACAACAAAAAAGTCCTGCAAGTTTCCCTAATCTGTGCAACTTCAGAAAAGCCCTCTCTTAAATATGATCACTTTTGAATTGATTGCGGATTATTCTGACAACTCTAATTGTGACTGTGAACAGCCAAAGAATGGCATTGTGAACCCAGATGGGATGTGCACTGAGCATGGAAGTTCACAGCTCAAAGTAATGAGGCCTAAGATATGGACTACATTTTCATGATTTCTAAATCAGGGCTGTTTTCTCTGTCATTCTAGCTTCACACTTCCTTACGGGACATCCAGTTTTCTAATGCTTCCATGGGCGGACTGTATCTGGATAAGACTGGGGAACTGGCAGCTGACTTTGATATCGTGAATTGGGTGATGTTTCCCAGTGAGTCTCGTGCTAGAGTGACTATTGGGAGTGTGGAGAGACAGGCATCTCCAGACATGAAACTCACCATTAAACAGGAAGCCATTGCCTGGCCCAGCCATTTTAATGACGTAGGGGAAAGGATTTGTGTCCTATTAGCTTGTGACATCTCTTAAGCTCTAGGAATATCCACCCTGTCTTGTGTGTCACACCCCCACCCCCGACTTCTAAATATTTATTTATTTATTTATTTTATTTCTATACCGCCCAATAGCCGAAGCTCTCAGGGTTGTTCACAAAAATTAAAACCAAATGTCCCGCAATAAAACAATTTTAAATATATAGAACATCCAAACAACAATATAGTAATACAACCACAATAAAACCTAGCTGCTGTGCAAGAATTTGAAATACAGGTTTAAAGCAGCAAAGCTAAAATTCGAGAAAGCTAAAATGCTAAAATGCATGCTAAAATAAAAAAGGTCTTCACCTGGCACTAGGAGTTATACAATGTAGGTGGCAGGCGAACCTCTCTAGGGAGCTCATTCCACAGCTGGGGTGCCACAGCAGAAAAAGCCCTCCTCCTAGTAGTCACCCGCTTCACTTCCTTTGGCAGGGGCTCACGGAAAAGGGCTGCTGAGGATGATCTTAAGGTCCATGGATGCGTTTTTCTATGCTGTATTGATCTGGAGTCCTGATCGTGTCAGTTCCAGTCATCAAGCCTTTTGGTTGAAGCTGAAACAAGCCAATTGTGCCAAAGATGGGAGTTTCTGCATAGAAAATGGATGTAGAATAAATATGTACAAAGAAGAGCCACACCTCCCTTCAGGTGACAAAGCAGTGGGTACCATGAATGTCTGCCAGGGTCCCCGGAGCACAATTTTCTCTAGGCTAGTTGCTTGCCTATTCCTCCTTAGAGCACGACCAAAGGAGCCAGCAAGTGGGATCTTACAAGCGTCTCTGTTAGATGCCTCCTTCTACCCATGAGCAATGCCTCTCCCCTCCTCTCTCACACCAACCGGCTGACATACTCACAAGAGTAGGGGGGCTTCTACCTTACCCAACAGGTGCTCGAAGCATTTAGCCTCGGAAACTAATTGACCTGGGGACGGGGTTGGGAGCATTGCTGTGATACTCAGGACAACTCACCCTCAGCTCTGTGGAGTTCGGAGTTTCTGCTCACAAACCAGCTCACTACGTATGCCAGTGCTAGAAGCCTTTGATTTGTTTATTTATTCCATTAAGCTCTCTGGATGGTTCCCAAAAATTAAAACTACAAAGCACAGCATGAAACAATGTAAAATATGAAAGCTTGAAACCACAACACAACACTACAACCAGAATGAAAACTTTTAGCAATGCAGAGATTTTAAAATACAGATTTAAAACACTGAAGCTAAAAGACTAGGAAGCAAAAAGGCTAAAATACTTGGAGAATAAAAAGATCTTCACCTGGCGCCAGGAGGAGTACAATGTAGGTGCCGGGCAAACCTCCCAAGGGAGCTCATTCCACAGCTGGGGAGCCACCGCAGAAAGGGCTCTCTTCACGCCAGCGAACTGCCTCACTTCCTTGGCAGGGGCGCATGGAGAATGGCCTCTGAGGATGATCTCAGGGTCTGGGCAGGAACACATGGGAGGAGGCGATCCTTCAGATAACCTGGCCCCAAGCTGTTAAGGCCTTTAAATGTTACTACCAGCACTTTGAATCGGGGCCAGAAATGGACTGGCAGCCAGTGCAGCTGGAAAAGTAAAGGGATGGCAGAGAATTCCGCCATGCATCTCGGTGAGGCTGAATGCCAGTGCATTCAGCCCCCCGAATTCCGAGTCGGAATGGCCAGCCACCCCCCACCCCCCACCCCCCCGCGGATCCCCCCTGGGATGAGACTTACCTGAGGTGGATCTTCCAGGCGGTGGCGATTCCGACGGCGGTGGCGGCTACGGCGGCCGGTCTTCCGACCACCGGCAGCCGCCGCCATTTCCAGTGTTAAAAACAACACAAAAAACCCAGATGTGATAGACTACGTAAAGATTTACGTAGCCTATCATGGCTAGGTTAAAAACAACAACAACAACAACAACAACAACAACATGATAGGCTACGTAAATCTTTACGTAGCCTATCACGTCTGACTTTAAAAAACAAACAAATGCGTGTACGCAAATGGTGGTGGCTACGGCCGCCGCCATTTGCGTTCCTTAGTTTGGCCCGTCTTAGTTTACGTAAGTATTTACGTAGACTAAGAGGGCGAAAATTAGGGGGAACACAAATAGCGTCCGCTACGCTATTTGCATTCCCCTTATTTTCACCATCTTATTCTACTTAAATATTTACTTAGACTAAGATGGGCCAAAATAAGGAATGCAAATGGCGCCGGCCGTAGCCACTGTGATTTCCGTACGCGCGTGGTGTGTGTGGTTTTTTTTTTTAAAGTCAGACAAGATAGGCTATGTAAAGATTTTTGGAGCCTATCACAGCTGACTACAAGGACGCAAACGGCGGTGGCTACGATGCCAGCGGGAGGGATGGAGAACCTCCCCCCCCCCAGCGGAACCCAGCGGATACAGGTAAGGGCAATTCCGTACATCCCTAGAAAAGTACTGGCATAATATGAGCTCTCTGGCCAGTCCCTGTTAACAATCTTGCTGCCCTATTTTGCACCAGCTGAAGATTCTGGACCACTTTCAAAGGCAGCCCAATGTATAACGCATTGCAGTAATCCAGGCGAGAGGTTATCAAAGCATGGATAACTGTAGCTAGGCTATCTCTGTCCAGATAAGAGCGAAGTTGGGATACCAGCCAAAGATGATAAAAAATGCTCCATGCCACTGAGTTCAGCTGTGACTCAAGTGACAGTTCTGGATCCAAGAGCACCCCCAAACTGCAAACGTGATCCTTTGGCGGGGCTGTGGATCCATTCTGGGTTTTAGTAAGAACCATCCAGAACTATAAAAGAGTTATCCAATGTGCTGAACATATTTGGGCGATATAAATCCATCATGTACCCCATTCCCTGTCTCTCAATCCACCAGGTGCCCCCCCTCCTTAAAAAGCCATTCCATCTCCAGCTGTGCCAGGAGGCCTCCAGTCCTTCCTTTGCCTTCTGCCCTGCCACTGAAGATCAAAACACAGAAGAGGAGAGGGCCTTTCCAATGGTGGTGCCTATCCTCCAGCAAAAAGCTCATCTCCCTCCCCCATTGTTCACCGTCATGCATGCATATGTCTTGAAGCTTGCCCTTTTATTGCTGTTGCTTGTAATTTCTGTTATTCTGGGATTGTCTTTTAGATTATTTCATTGTCGTACCTTTTCCCCTCCAGTTTTTATATTGACTTGAGTACATGTATAGTATAGGGGGCATATACATTTTGAAACAAACAGACCAAAAACATCCGTGCCATGTTGTGATGCATAAATAGTGCTTCCCTGAAACAAGGACCTGGGATCACTTCTAAATCACTTAGGGTCACAAGCGCTAGAAACCCTATTGGGTCCTGTCTAAATTGTAGGACTCATTTCCATAGGCACAAAAATTCAAAACACTGTTTTTCTTGATACTCCTTCTCTTTGTTGCTAGACTGCGCCTCATTCCAGATGCACTGAGAGCTGTCACCGTGGATACCTCAAGAAGGTCCAAGAAGGAGAGCCACCATGCTGCTATGCTTGCGCTCCATGTGCGGAAGGAACCATCTCCATTCAGGAAAATAGGCAGGATCAGAAGAATCGGAGTTCCCTAGGGCAACTCCTTGAATATGCCGAATAGTCTCCACAGCCCTATTTTACTTCTCTCTTCTTTTCTCTTAAACACCTTTAGCAAAACATTCCATGAGTAGGTAAGAAAAGAAGGCTTCATGAATGACTGTTGCTCCTAGTGTAAAACATCATGGGAATCCCTTATGGTCATGGGCCATTCACTACTGCTCAGTCTGAAATACCTCATGATACCTTTCTAGTACATAGCGTGATTTTAATGAGGACTTGTTCCATTTGACTGAATGCTAATTTTATTTTTTATTAGTTGCTCTTCTTCTACAAGGTTTTACTCTTCTGGTCTGTACATCATTGTGATCATTGTTCTGATGTGCAGTCTCAAAAACATTTTAATTAACACATTAAATATTCATACATCTTTAGAACAGATACAAAAGGCTTTTTGAACTCTGACCCCTAATTGGCTTCAGTTTATTTTTAATCTCTACCACTAACCCATGAAGTGAGTGGAAAGAAAAGATGATGGCAGTGAATCTCTGGGGTGCAAAGCAGGGGGGATGCTTAGTGCACAGTGTTCCTGGTATAAATCAAGCCCCCCCCCCAAAAAAAAAACCACTCTGCTTTTTCCATGATTGGGACAGGGCAGCACGTACAGACATGGTGGGCCTTTCTCCATTATATGCAGAGAATTGTCTGCACTGCGCTGTGATCCTGTGACAGGAAAGCAGGGGGTCCCTGGCAGAAAAGGGGATGTGAAAATGGTGCAACCCTCACTTTCTGGTGATCAGAGTACTCCCCTGCCCAATGCTGATTCAGTCTTCTGTTTTTTTAAAACTTCTTTAGTAAAACGTGACTCAAAAATAAGAAACCTTTATGGAATTTTCCTACTCTGGATTTCAAACATAATCAGGAGTCCCTTGAGCACCGTCTTGTGGTAGAAAGGTGGGGCATAAGTTGAGTAAATAAATAAATCACAAGCCACTCAGCTAGCAAGTAGCTTTACATGCCTTATGGGATTATTATGAAGATAAGAACAGGATAACCTCACAGACACTCCCTTACCCTGAACAATGCTGGGATAAATACCCTCACTTTTCCATATTTAAATGAGGTAGGGAGCTGTGTTTATTCCAAGTCAGCCCATCAATCCATCTAGCCCACTCTTCTCTGTTCTTCTCTGACTCACAACCACTCTCTAATGCCCCACAGAGATATTACAGTACCTTTCCTGGCCCTGCGACTACTAAGGTAATCGCTTGGTAATGAGGCCATAGTGGTCTGGTCACAAAACAGGTCCTCTTTGAGGGAATTTTTCCCTCTCTCCCTGCCCAAGTGCACATTTTTTCTGGAGGTAGAGTGGATGTAAATCCTGCTGATCTCACTCTCCATCTTCTCAGATGCTGACCTTTGCATTAAGTGTCCGGAAGATCAGTATTCAAACACGGACAGAGATCAATGTGTCCCCAAGGAGATAACCTTCCTCTCCTATGAAGAAACTTTGGGCATTGTCCAGACTTCCTTTGCTCTATTCTTGTCCTTATCCACGGGCTTCGTATTAGGAATCTTCATGAAATACCAAGAAACTCCAATAATCAAGGCCAACAACCGAGACCTGCCCTACATTCTCCTCATCTTCATCATGCTTTCCTTCTTGTCCTCCTTCCTGTTCATGGGTCGGCCAAGGAAAGTGACTTGCCTTCTCCGACAAACCGCCTTCAGCATCATCTTCTCAGTTACTGTTTCTTCAGTGTTGGCCAAAACCATCATGGTGGTGTTGGCTTTCCTAGCCACCAAACCAGGGAACAGAGTGAAGAGATGGCTGGGGAAGAGTCTTGCAAACTCCATTGTCAGTTCTTGTTCCGGTGTCCAAGTTGTCATCTGCACCATCTGGCTGGGGAGCTCTGCCCCATTCCCTGACGCTGACATGCACTCCCAGCCTGGACATACCATCCTGCAATGCAATGAAGGATCTGTTGTCTTCTTCTATACTGCCCTTGGCTACATGGGCTTCCTGGCTGCCATCTGCTTCACGGTGGCTTTCCTGGCCAGGAAGCTGCCTGGGGCCTTCAATGAAGCCAAACTGATCACCTTCAGCATGCTGGTCTTCTGCAGTGTTTGGCTGTCCTTTGTGCCCTCCTACCTGAGCACCAAGGGGAAATGCATGGTGGCTATGCAGGTCTTCTCGATCTTGGCCTCCAGTGCTGGGCTGTTGGGCTGCATCTTTCTTCCCAAGTGCTACATTATTGTGCTGAGACCTGATCTGAATACAACGGAGCATATCATGTTCAAAACTAACTAGGGCATCTGATCCATAGAAGTAGGGTTGTGGGAGAATATTTGGTGTAGCTTTGGAGGAGATACAGGTTTGGTGAGATTTTAGTTATCAGAGCCTTTTGATATGCTCATCTCTTCAGTTGCAAAGTTTCAGTGTTTCTGTTACAGGAGACAGGCAAAGCTGAGCCTTGGGCTATCACTCTGCCAGTGACCGCCATCTGCATCTGAGGTAGTGGTGTGGCTGGAAATATACCATACTCACATTGTCAAAATAATGTAGGGATGGCGGAGAATTTCTCCACGAATCTCCGGGAGGCCGAATGCCAACGCATTCGGCCCCCCAAAATTGGTGGTGAAATTCTCCTCCCCCCCGCACCCCCGGGATGAGACATACTTCCTTCGAATGTCCCTCCCGGCGGCAGGTCCCAGCAGTGTTTTGGCGGCGTTTCGGCGGAGGGGGGGCAGCGCTGCCGCCATTACAAAGTAAAGTAAAAAAACAAAACAAAACACATGATAGGCTACGGAAAGATTTACGTAGCCTATCATGGCTAGATTTTCAAAGAACTTCGGGGGGAGAACCAAAGCGCCTCCCCCCCACCACGAAGCAAGCTGCGGGACCAGGTAAGGGACTTTCATCCATCCTTAAAATAATGCATCTGTTGAAGGACTAGACGTGCCAAAATAAGGAACGCAAATGGCGGTGCCCATGAGCCGCCCCCATTTGCGTACGCGCTTTTTTTTTTTCAAAGTGGTAACAGCGGTATCTTAACAGCGGTAGATAAAATTTCTGCTATGAGAGACAAAATAGCAATTTGGAAAAGGAAAGTGAAAGAAGGAAATTTTGAAATATTTTCCAAAACTGCTGAGTGCAGGCTAAAATGTGATATCAGCTCGCTAATTGTTGACCATTTAACGTTGCTTGGAGAGAAAGTTCATCATTCCTTCCCAAATGTTGAAATCCAAGACAATGATTGGATCAGAAATGCATTTCTTTCAACTGCAATGAGGAATTTTTCACTTATTGAAGAAGAAGAATTAGCTGACATAAAAAATGATCGAAATCTGTTAATGATGCATGAACAGGGTGCAGGGTTGTCAGAGAATTTCTCCATGAATCTCGGGGAGGCCGAATGCCAGCGCATTCGCCCCCTGAAATTGGTGGAGAGACGGTCTGCCCCCCCCCCCGGGACGGGACTTACCTTGTGCAAATGTCCCTGGCGGCAGCGGCTCCGGCTGCGGTGCAGCAGCGGTGCGGCAGTGGCGGCTGGTCTTCCGACTGGCTGCCGCCGCCGCCATTTTCAAGTTTAAAAAAAAAAGGCGATATAGGCTACGTGAAGATTTAAGTAGCCTACCACGGATAGATTTTTAAAAAACACCATGACAGGCTACGTAAATGTTTACGTAGCCTATCACGGCTGAGTGAAAAAAAAAACCTTCATGCATATGCAAATGGCGGCACCCATGGGCACCGCCATTTGCGTTCCTTATTTTGGCATGTGTTGTCTACGTAAACGTTTACATGGACTACGGCAAAAATAAGGGGAACTCAAATAGCGTAGCGACTACGCTGTTTGCGTTCCCCTTATTTTCGCCGTAGTCTGCGTAAATGTTTACGTAGACTACACGTGGAAAATTAGGAACAGCGTCTACGCTGTGTGTGTTCCCCTTATTTTCGCCGTAGTCTACGTAAATTTTTACGTAGACTACACCTGCCAAAATAAGGAACGCAAATGGCAGCGCCCATGGACACCTCCATTTGCGTACGCGCGGGGTTTTTTTTTTTCACTCAGCCGTGATAGGCTACGTAAACATTTATGTAGCCTATAACAGCTGACTGCATGGATGCAAACGGCGGCGGCTATGGTCGCCGCCATTTGCGTCCCGGCAGGACAGGATTCTCGGCCGGAGGGACGGAGCGCCTCCCGCCCGGCCAGAATTTCGGGGAGGAGGGACGGGGCGCCTCCCCCCCGGCCAGATTTTTTTGGGGGAGGGATGGGGCACCTCCACCCCGGCCAGAATTTCGGGGGGAGGGACGGCGCGCCTCCCCCCCGCCGCGAATCAACCTCCTAGTTCAGGTAAGGGACTTCCGTACATCCCTAACAGGGTGACTTAGAGCGCTTTTGGATTCACATTTCAAAAATGCATCCAAACATAGCTAAAAAAGCATTAAAAATTCTTCTGCAGTTTTGTACTACATACATTTGTGAAGTATCCTTTTCAACGAAGGCAAAGTTAAAGACACAGAAATGTGGAAGCTTAAAAATGCTTGATGACAAAATGGGAGTGTCTTTATCTAATATTCCACCAAATATTGAAGAGCTGTGTTCATCCCATCAACCTCATACATCCCATTAAAATGGTAAGTAGTTATTGGTGTTATTCAAATTTTTTAAATTCTTGCACATATTTACATACTGTTACTCATAAATGAAAACAATGTATGTTACTATCTTACAAATCATATATTTTTAAAAATATAAATGAATGGTTTTCATGAGATATGTTGTATCCCCATACATTTCGTTATTACAATTTATGGATGTGTCCATATCTCTTATAACGGGTTAGTTTAACCTCCAGTTTGCTAGTAAAACTGAGTTACCGTGTCACGAAATGATGCATGTCTAAAAAGTGTGTCACCAACACGAAAAGATTGGAAAGCTCTGATGTAGACAAAGACGGCGAAAATAAGGGGAACGCAAATAGCGTGGTGGACGCTATTTTCTTTCCCCCTTCTTTTCGCCGTCTTAGTCGACGTAAATTTTTATGTAGACTAATGTTGCAGAACCCAGAGTCAGAGAGACCACGGAGTGAAGGAAAAAGAGATTCTTTATTTAACGCGCGGGCTTAAGGCTGGAATCGTTTCCAAAGAGCCAGAAGCCCCGATTTACATTAGCACATTGGTTTTATAGACATTGTGACACATATGAAACGGCTCCTCCTCCCCCTCCCGCATGGGGTTGCAATCCTCAACATTTTTCCTCCTAGCACCATTGTTTATAATACAAGAACTGGGTTATAGGGTAGCCATGATAAGGAGAGAACAGAAGAGAACAGCAGAGAACAAGATATACAATTGTATGACCTTTGACAAGATAAGGAATTCCTGTGTCTCGTCAGCTTACAACAATATATTCAAGGGAGAAAGAGCTCAGCAAGAACATGAAGCATGAGACTGCATGAGGCTACTTAGTCTGACCCCTGATATGGCTGCTACATTCCCCCCTTAAATGCATAATTTCATTACAATTATAGCATTTCTGATAACTATACAAAGCTTTTTGTGACATACATATTACTTAGCCTCTTGTTGGGCTATTAGAGCATAGAGGGCAGCAGTTTTACTAGCTGAGACATAAAACAGATTGGTTAAACAGCGCATAAGACAAGGAACGCAGAGACATAACAGAACTTTATGAACAATACTGGTAGAATTAGGATGAACAATGCTTTTAAGCTAGCTAAGATCTGGAAGCCAAGGGGTTAACTAATTGAGCTAATTGTTTTGTCTTATTGTTTTGTTAGCTACTATATTGTGCAGCTTGTTGATCTGTTCATCTACAGCATTGCCATTATTAGTTAAGTTAAAACAACAGAGCTTTTGGTGTGTCTCACAACTTAAATGATGAAGAAGGAAGAGGTAATCTATACCAGCTCTATTTTCTAGAACTGCACCTCTTAGATCACGCAACTCTTTATTTAACAATGACAATGCTCGTGAGGTGGCATTTATGCTTTTGGCTAAGCTGCAAGCTAACCGGTTGATTTCCAGACCATCAGCCAAGGCTAAACCTGGAACCTTAACCAGTGACATTGCTAAGGCCAATTTTTCTGAGTCAGAATATAACTGCACATGACTATTACAATTTTTAGTTAGTTGGAGTGCTCGAGGCTGCCGTTGACGGATTTTCTCGGGCTACAGGGGAAGAATTGGCACCAGTTCAATTGGCGGCTGAGGCAACATGGGTGGTTATTAGACAAGTTGGCAGGAATGAATGACCAAGTGCGGGAATTACATGTCTAAAACTATCCATGAGGCAAAAGTATGTGGGCATCATTAAAAGATATGTTTTGAATTTTATTACAGTGGAAGGGGGCCAGGGATAGCTTTGTATTTTCTGGAAAATTTTGACAATTAAGCATTTGTGCACACGTAGCATTTGTTTCAGCAACGATGGGGGTGCGTAGAGTGAACTCTGTAGGGGGTAGGATCTTTGCAACCATGCCCCAATTAGCATTTTGGGAATAAGTTAAACTTACACCATAAACTCTTAACATGGTATCTTTTTGAATGTTCCCAGGATGTCTACAGACAGGTATTAGGCAAGAGCTAATAAGCCTGTTTGCAGGTATACCTCTTGGCAAACAAAAATGTTTTACTCTTGTGATGTTAGCCAGGTGAAGCCAGTAATTATCAGCAAATCACTGGGACAAACTTCTTTTTCCAGGGGCAGACCCCCCTTTTTGCACCTTATTAAGGAAACACAATGCAACACTACTAACACTACAACACGCATGTTTGATCTTCTTTGGGATCTGACCGTACGCTGGGCAGCTATTCACCTGGCAAGCTGCAGTAGGGTCTAGTCCCCTTCTTTAATTCTCCAGTTGCAGGTCTGACCGTACGCAGGGGGACAGTTTCCCGGTGTGTCCACAGTAAGGTCTAGCCTGAGTCTTCTTACTGCTTTTTCAGAATGATTTTTAAAGGATTTTCAGGATTTCTGTTTACAGTCTACTTTCCCCTTCTCGCTCTCTTGACTCGTGTCCAATGTATCTAGGGTTTAACTCTAGCTGCTTTCATAGCTGCGGGGGTGGAAAGTATGACAGTTCTGAGTTCTTTCCATCTGGGAGTCAAAGGGTTATTTTTTCCTCTTTAACTCATACTTTAACTCTTGGTTGGAAAGGATGAACTTCTGTGATGGGAATGGCTTATTTTTTTAAGACAAAGCGACGCTGGGCTTGAAGACCTTTGCTCAGTGTTTGGACTTCTTGTTTAAGGCTAACGTTTGCTTGCTCTTGATGCCACTCCAGTGTCAATCATGAAGTCAATGTCACTGCCCCTCACAGTCAATGTCACGGCCCCTCTCAAGCTGTCTCCCTCTTCGCCCATTCTGGCCTCTTTGGTTTTTTTTCCTTTGTGTATTTGATTTATTTTATTTGGGCATTCATGCCACTAATGTCCATCTTGTCCACACTGGGCACACTGGTTCTTTTTTTAAGAATCTTCTGCCTCTGCCGGGTCTTCTTCTTTTTTTTTTTTTTCGTTTACGTCTTCTTGGGCCTCTGGGTCGAGGGGGGTGTACTGGCGATAGGCATTTGAAAGATGCTCCAAGTACGCTCTGGGGCCTCGGTGGCACCTTGCAGCACTTTAGACACTTTGGTCATATTAACTGACTTCTTTATACCTGCCTTTCATGGCTTTTAACAGCAGGGTTTGATACTGGGTGAGGCGCTCTAGCCCAACTTGTGTTTTGGGATTCCAGCGAGGGGGAGATTTATTTACAAGGAGACTTTATTGGGTAACTTACAGCACACAGGCGTACTTAATGGCTGGATCAGACAGCTTTTCTGAACCACGAGCTATTGCACTAAATGGGTTTTTATACTATACATGTTACCCATAACACTAGCAAGCATTTTCAGCATAGGCTAGAAGTGTTTGGTTCTCAGGCACAGCTTCCTGTAAACAACTTCGCTTCCCAAAGTGCTTGATAACACTTTTTATTTATTAGTATGGGAAGACAAATTTTTTCTCTTTCTTTTGCTTTCTTTTTCTTTGCTGATCTGCCTGTATTGCAGATCATGTTTCAAACTTATTACACAAAACTTTCTGCTCCATGCACCAGCCTTGTCTCTTTATTTGTCTTTTTCAAGTTAAACTTACTTAAACCTTTCTGCCTTACACTAGTCCCAATGACACACATTTGGGATAGGCTCTTCTTCTCCTTCTAGTTAGATTTTCTTTATCTTAAAGAACTATTACATTATTGTGGCTACTTTATTCCAGGTAATAAGCTCCAGGCACAATCAGCTGCTTTTAATTTACCCTGGGGGCAACTATGGCCACGCTTCTTTTTTATAAATGTTTTTTCTTTGCCTTTTGCCTTTTCTTTTTCTCTTCTCTATCTGTCTTCTACTTTCTCTATTCCTTCTTTTCTACTTGCTTTTGTCTTTCTCTTCGTCATCCATTGGGAACCACACTTAGTATCATTTGGAGTTGCAACTAACACTAATCTGCAAATATCACATATACTTTATGATATCTAAGAAATCATAAAATATATACAACAAACTTTTTCTGCAATTTAACACAATGAATGGAAAACACTTTTTGCATGGTAAGGCATCATGGAGCAGATCCAGCAATTATACTGCTCTTCTGGCTGAAAGCTCAGGGCTCATCAAAATCAAGGGAAAGGCATACCCACACACGCAGAGTTCTAGGTCACCATTTTTGCATCGGCAACTCTATGCTGCATGAGTTCTGGCAGAAGGAAATCTAAAAGTTATAGATCAAACTCAGCCTGCTGTACACTGAGCTGACTACAAACATAGACACACGGTCCACAGCGATGAGAGTTCAAGTTTATCAAAAGCTTCATAGCACTGTCCATGGCAAGTTTGTGACAATTTAAAATTTTAGTTCATGTGCAGAGTGTCTCTAAAAAGCCCAGATGATGATGGAGGCAAACAGAGAAGGCTCTGGGCAATGAAGATGCGATGTTTCCAGCAAAGGCTCTCTACTTTTGCATGAGTTTAAAAAGGGAAAGTGTGGCCCTACACCCCTTCTGACAGACAAGGGCCTTTAACTTTTTAGCAAGGCCTCTGTCTAAACAGAGCCGCACAGCTCAGCTCTCTAGCCGTGACGCTTTAACTTGGGCAACTCCTCTGTAAATTTTATTTTACTTCTGTCAGGTTCTCTCACAGACATTTTAAGAACTTACTCTTTTTTTTTTTCTTTTCTAACCTGGTACACGAAAGCACTGAAACACTGAGTGCCGAAACTCAGGACGCTGGGGGGTGATGGGCATCGCTTTATACTTGCATTTTTCAGGCAGCCATTAATCTTCGGGGAGGCGGTGGGGTGATTTGCAGGACTTCAAAGGCAAGCTTCTCAGTTTGTTTGTATTTGTAAATCCCAAGCTCAAAACAGGACACGATGAGGTACAGGGCCACCAAATTCTTGCTTTGGCACGGGCAACAAATAACTCGGGTTAGCTTTCTTCGCTGGGGTCTCAAACAGAAAAACAGTCTTAATTTAAAGTTGTAACATCACTGACAGCGTCAGCCAGCCAGCTACACAGATCTCATTGTTTTTTAAGACAGTTGCTCCAATATTTTCTTCTCAATCAGGTTGGGTCTTTCAGCTTACACAGTTTATTGCAGCTTCCAGGAGCATGGCAGTAGCGTGATTTTGGCTTGGCCAGGAACATGCTGTCTGGTTTCTCGGTCTCTTTAGCACACACACTTAGGCAGTGTAACACTGGACACTCAAATCAGTGAGATTTCTTCATTGCAGGGAATCCCACGGCAAAAGCTTAATGGTTACGCTCTTCAGAAATCATATAGCTGATGGTCAGTAGCTACAGGCTCTATGCAATTCTAACACAGTTCAAAGCTAAACACGGTTACCTTGACAGAGATCTTCAACATGGTCTTTCCGCTTCATTCTGCTTTGGGACAGTCTTATGGCACACTTTTCACTCGAAGAGGGGTCTAGCCTGTGCTCTGGGGGCTGATTCTTCACCTTTATTTTCTATTTTGCCTTCATCTTCTGAGTCTTCATTTTCAGTTTCCATTTCTTAGGGATTTTATCTCAATTAGGCGAGGTGATGATGTTGCACAACTCAGAACGTTGTGGGCAATTTTCCTGCCCCCCCTCTCTCGGCGCGCTAGGCTAACAGCTACTTCTTCGGCCTTACACTCTCATGCTCCCACGCTTTGTTAAAAGCCAGACTGTCCTGCAACATTTTTCTAATTAACAGCCTCAGATCTTGTTTTTTTTTTCCTCTCAGCTCGACCTTGAGCTTTTTGCTGTTTTCTCTTTCTATTCTGAATCTTTTTAAAAAAACCTTTTTCCTTCTTTGTTTGACATACATCTCAAGGGGGTGCAAGGTTTGCTTCCCCCACCACCCATAGCCTCCCTCCTAAATTGAAGACAGACACAATTAGGGAATGGGAATTGGTCAGTGAGTAAGGGGTCTCACTGGCCGACACAAGAGGATTTTTCACACCACGCACTTTGCTACTGGCCTGGGCACCCGGACGGTCAACGGTATGCTTCAGAAACCGCAGTAGCCACTCACACAATCATCAATCTCTCCACTACATCCATATGTCCCTGCCACCCACTTTTCCCACTTTTTACCAGAGCGGAAAACGGCTTCCCCAGCTTCCTCAGCTTCCTACTGAGTACTGGCGTGCTAGGTACTGGCGCCCACTCGGGGGTGTGATCAGGCCCCCCTTCTACCCGCAAGGAGTAGGTTCTTTTGCATACGTATACCACCAACACTGACCTTCTTCATAAGGCGGGGCCCTCTTTTTTTCTGCCCAGTGGCCTTTCTCCCTAAAGGCGGGGCCCTCTTTTTCCCATATACTTGCCTTTCTCCTGAAGGCTTCCAATGTGGGTTTCAACTCAATTGCAGCTGCGATACAGGCAGGGCTCAAGTTCCTTCCTCCGCTTCCCAAGGTTCTCTTGCTGCTCGCTGCCGTTTGGGCGATCCCGGTGCAGGCTTTCTCCCATTCACTCGACAAAAAGGTCGGTGGCGCCAAGAAAGGGAGGCATGCGCCGAGCTCGTCCTCCTGGTGCGGCGATCAAGAGCAGGCAACTGCCACCTGTCTGGCTCAGAGCCTGCCACATCCGAGTCACGGCACCATTTATGTTGCAGAACCCAGAGTCAGAGAGACCACGGAGTGAAGGAAAAAGAGATTCTTTATTTAACGCGCGGGCTTAAGGCTGGAATCGTTTCCAAAGAGCCAGAAGCCCCGATTTACATTAGCACATTGGTTTTATACACATTGTGACACATATGAAACGGCTCCTCCTCCCCCTCCCGCATGGGGTTGCAATCCTCAACATTTTTCCTCCTAGCACCATTGTTTATAATACAAGAACTGGGTTATAGGGTAGCCATGATAAGGAGAGAACAGAAGAGAACAGCAGAGAACAAGATATACAATTGTATGACCTTTGACAAGATAAGGAATTCCTGTGTCTCGTCAGCTTACAACAATATATTCAAGGGAGAAAGAGCTCAGCAAGAACATGAAGCATGAGACTGCATGAGGCTACTTAGTCTGACCCCTGATATGGCTGCTACACTAAGACGGCCAAAAATAAGGAACGCAAATGGCGGCGGGTACAGCCACCACCATTTGCGACCCTGCTAGCCAGCGGCCGGATGTCCGGCTGCTGGCGGAGCTGGCGGCTGTGCGGAATCCCCGTGGAGCGGATCCGGCTGGCCAGGATTCCAGGGGGAGGGACGGAGTGCCTCCCTCCCCCAGCAGAACCCAGCGGAGACAGGTAAGGATACATTCGTACATACCTCGTTTCCTTTCAACTTCAAAGTGGTAGTGTACAGAGGCCAACAGCCAAAACAGTTATCCTTGTTCCAATATTTCTGGCCCTTACTGTATGTTACAATGGCTGAGAAGGCGGATGAAGGCTGCAGCAGATAAAGGACCACCAATTGTCATGATATTCATGCCATTGGATTAGAGCCTTTTCTGTGAAGACTGTGTGTTGTTCACTGTGCACTGATCTCCACATATAAAACAAATTCATGCACAGGCATCTTCCAATCTAAATCCAACCAACCAAAAGTCCCATGGTGATCAGCGACTGGCAACGGGGCAAGACTGTGAAATCCAGAAGCCCCTAGTCATGGACCGGCACATGGGGGGTGGATACAGATTCAGTCGTGCTGACTCAAGGACCGAGGCTGTTGAGTAGTTCGGCAGCTGTATCCATGCCTGAGCAGTCCTATTCAGGATCCACTCTGCTCAACCCATATGGGGAGGGGGCCAGAAAAGGTGCCCTAAACATCGTCTGCCTCATCTTCTCCCTGATGGGATTACCGCATCCAGTGGGGTCACCATTTAGCGGTTGCAAAAGACAAATGAACTTTGGAACATGGAATATACGGACACTGCTGGACAATACAGATAGTGATCACCCTGAACGCAGGACTGCCATCATTGCAAGGGAGCTGAGACGTTTTAACATTGACATAGCAGCACTCCAAGAAACTCGAAGAGCAGGAGAGGGAGAACTGAAGGAAGAAAAAGGAGGTTACACCTTCTTCTGGAAAGGACTGCCTGAACAAGAACGAGGAATACATGGAGTAGGCTTTGACATTAAAAATGATCTTATGAAGCTCTTGCCAGAAGTTCCTACTGGCATTAATGAATGACTCTCAACCCTTCGAATAAAACTCACCAAAAACCAGCAGGCTACTATTCTATGTGCTTATGTACCAACATTAGATGCTTATGAAGATATCAAAGAAAAATGTTACTCCCAACTGGACACCATCTTATCAGAAATACCTAAGGAGGATAAAATCCTCCTCCTGGGTGATTTCAATGCAAGAGTTGGGCATGATTTTGATTTGTGGCCAGGGACCATTGGGAAAGAAGGAGTCAGCAATAGCAACCAGAATGGAATTCTACTTCTGACTAAATGTGCAGAGCATAATCTCATCATTGCCAACACACTTTTTGCTCAGAAAAATAAATTTAAAACATCATGGAAGCATGCCTGGTTGAAGCACTGGAATGCTCTAGATTATGTAATTGACCATGCCAGAGACCGCTGTGATGTTCTCTTCACTAGAGCCATGATGAATGCTGATGAATGCTGGACAGACCACTGATTAATTCACTCCACAATGAACATTAAGATTGTCCTTCAACATAGGCTCCAAGGAACAAAACCAAGGTGTGAAATGAACACCCAAGCCCTTCAAGACCCTATTAAGTGAGCCTGCTTTCAAAAAACCCTCAAGGAACATCTACCTATGGAAACTCCTGAAAATGTAGAGGAACACAGGAATAAACTGAAGACTTCCAATATTGCGCCTGTGAACAAACTATCAGATACCAAACAAAGAAACTTCAGGATTGGATTGATGCGAATGATAGGGTGATTGAACATATTATTGATAAGAAAAGGAAAGCTTTCCAAATAAGTCAAAAAGACATCAACTGTGCTGCTAAGAAAAAAACTTATGCCAGTGCAAAGGCTGAGGTCCAAAGAACAACTAGAGAACTTAAGAACACCTGGTAGATAAAGAAAGCACAAGAAATCCAGCATTTTGAGATGTCCATGACTCACGGCGATTTTTTAATGCCACAAAGGCCATTTACAGACCAACAAACCATAGTACAAGCCGCTTACGCCGCCTCCAGGGACATTCACACAAGATAAGTCCCATCCTGGGGGGGCGAGGCAAACCCCTTACGCTGCTGCCAGGGACATTCACAAAAGATAAGTCCTGTCCGGGGGGTGGGGGCAGACTGTTCCGCCACCAATTTGGGGGGGGGCGAATGTGCCGGCATTTGGCCTTCCTGAGATTCGTGGTGAAATTCTCTGACATCCCTACCTTCGATACTGTAAATTGTACTGCTCTCTGGACCATCCTTCTGAAAACCAGATGCCCTAATAAGTTTGAGAACTTCTTGTGGCGCGTCCATGACAACATGACGGTGACAACCTTGGATGAACATGGCTCTCAAAGTAATCCATTCAGAGTGGGATCAGGCATTAAACAGGGATGTGTCATTGTGCCCTAGCTGCCTCTTACAGTCTACTCCAGTAGCCAACTCAAGGGTTCTTTTCAAGACAAAAGGATTCTTTTCAAGGCTTTAATCCTTTTACAACTTAATGACTCTTTCAGATGCTAATCACCAGTGACTAAGCAAGGAACAACACTGGGGAAAGATAGCAGAGTAGCCTACGCTCCAGGTTAGGCAGTTGGTCCCCATTTGAAGGAGAATCACAGGAAGACCCTGAACGTATGGGCTAGGGAGAGATCCTCCCTCTTTCTCTTGGGTCCTTGGGACACGACCATTGCTTGCATGCAAAACGAGCGCTACGCCTCCTTTCTGCACCCTCCATCTGTCGTCGCTCCCTGTGTCAGTGTCGAGCATCCAGCAAGCCCCTCTCCAGCACTCTCTCACTGCCAGGGTCACTATCTATCCCAGGAATGCTGGCAGGAGGAATTTCTGCCAGCTGCTGTGCCTGTGAGAGAGGAGCGAGCTCTTCTCCCATGGATTGCGGTTCCTCCTCAGAATCAGAACTGCTCTGGGGTTCTACCGGCTCAGTTTCTACCCTGACAGATGTGTCATTGGACCAATCTTATTCGCTATCTTCATCACCATGATTCTACACCTTGTTGAAGGGAAAGTTCCCACTGGTGTAGAAATCATGTATCGAACAAATGGAAAACTTTTTAATCTCAGTAGACTGAAAGCAAAAAAGTAAGGTAATTACATCCTGTGTCATAGAACATCAATATGCTGATGATAACATAATCTGCGCACATTCAGAGGAAGGTCTCCAAACTATCCTAAACATCTTCACAGAAGCATATGAACAGGTTGGCACTTAACATCAAAAAAACCCAAAGTGCTTTACCAGCAAGCACAAACCAAACCCTCTGTTGTGCCATCAATCCAGCTTAATGGTGTGATGCTGGAAAATGTTGACCACCTGTCTTGTCTTGGCAGCCATCTCTCCACAAAAGCTGAAATTCAGCACCGCCCAAGCTCTGCAACTGTAGCATTATCCCAAATGAAGCATAGAGTGCTTGAGGATTGGGACATTCACAGGGAGACCAAAAAGCTTGTTTACAAAGCCATTGTACCACCACCCTTACCGTATGCCTGTGAAACATGGACCATCTATAAAAGCCACTCCCAACTTCTCAAAAAATTCCACCAACGCTGCCTCTGCTCCGAAAAATTCTGCAAATTACTTGGGAAGACAGACGGACTAATGTGAGCATACTGG
Organism: Heloderma suspectum; assembly: GCF_057233095.1. Lineage (NCBI taxonomy): Eukaryota > Metazoa > Chordata > Lepidosauria > Squamata > Helodermatidae > Heloderma > Heloderma suspectum. The sequence continues at coordinate 389,359,168 of NC_139459.1, forward strand.
AAGAAGGAAAGACCACCAGCATTGAAACAATGATTCTCCAACATCAACTTCACTGGATCGGCCTTGTTGTTCGAATGCCTGATTATCTTCTTCCAAAGCAATTACTCTTTTCCCAGCTTATGAATGGAAAATGGAATACTGGTGGACAGCAAAAGAGATTTAAAGATGTTCTTAAAGCTAATCTAAAAGAACGTAAAAAAGGTAATGTAAGTATTGAAAACTGGGAAGCTCTAACTCATGAGTGTTCCAACTGGAGGTCAGCCTATATTAAAGGTGCTATAGACTTTGAAGAAGCACGAGTACAGAGCGAAAGGGAGAAACGAGCTCAGCGGAAGACATGTCAAGCAAACCCTCACTGTGACCGCCTTCCAGCTGGAAAACTATGTCCTCCCTGTGGGAGGCTGTGTAGATCCAGAATCGGCCTTCATAGCCACCTGCAGACCCACTGCTAGAGATTAATGTGTTGATTGACCTATCTTCTATGAATGTCTAATCCTTTTAAAGAGTTATCCACATAGACTCTATCTTTGGAAGACAATCTTACTCGGTCATCAGTGATCGCCATGATGATGATGAGTAACCTATGGCTGCGAGAGCTGGACCATAAGGAAAGCTGAGCGAAGGAAGATAATGCTTTTGAACTGTGATGTTGGAGGAAAATCCTGAGAGTTCCTTAGACCACTAGAACATCAAACCAGTCCATACTCCAGGAAATAAATTCAGACTGCTCCATTGAGGGAATGGTATTAAAGGCAAAACTGAAGTACTTTGGCCACATCATGAGAAGACAGAATGCCCTGGAGAAGATGCTGATGCTAGGGAAAGTGGAAGGCAAAAGGAAGAGGGGCCGACCAAGGGCAAGATGGATGGATGCTATTCTGGAGGTGACGGACTCGATCTTGGAGGAGCTGGGGGTGGTGAGGGCCAACAGGAAACTCTGGCATGGGCTGGTCCATGAAGTCACGAAGAGTCGGAAGCGACTGACCGAATAAACAACAAACAGTTAAAAGTAACCCAGTCCAAATTTATTTGTTGCTCAGAAAGGAAGTCTCAAGCTGTTTCATTTATTTATTTATTTATTTATTGCACTTATCCCCCGCCTTTTTTCCTCTTGCAAGGAACCCAAAGCGGCTTACATTATCCTCCTCCTCTCCAATTTATCCTCACAACAACAACCCTGGGAGGTGGGTTGGGCTGAGAGCGTGTGACTGGTCCAAAGTCACCCACTGAGCTTCCATGTCCGAGTGTGCCCTAGAACCTGGATCTCCCAGCTCCTAGTCCAACAGTCTTGCCACTACACCACACTGGCTCTCACAAAATGGCCTTTTAGGGATGTACGAAAGTCACTTACCTTTCGCGGATTATGTTGATGGTGTGGGGGGAGGCATTCCGTCCCTCTATCCAGAATCCTCACCAGGGTGGTAGGCGATCCATTCCTCCCCCATGGAATCCTCCGCGGCTGACTGTGCTCCGCAGCCGCTCCGCAGAGCAGCCGGCCAGGGCCAGCCAGGCCAGAGCCGTCCGCAGCCGGATTTCGGCCATGGAGGGCTCTGGGAGAAAAAAACAAACAAACCTTGCACGCAAATGGCGGCAGCGATGGCCGCCGACTTTTGCGTTCCTTATTTTTGCCCTTAATCTACATAAATATTTACATAGTCTGTGACGGCGAAAATACAGGGGAACACAAATAACGTAGCGGGTGCTATTTGCGTCCCTTTTTGATTCGCCGTTTTAGCCTACGTAAAGACTTACGTAGGCTAAAACGGTGAATCAAAAAGGGATTCAAATAGTGCCCACTATGCTATTTGCGTTCCCCTTTATTTTCGCCTTCACAGTCTACGTAAATATTTATGTAGATTAAGACGGCAAAAAGAAGGAACGCAAATGGCGGCGGTTGTAGCCACCGCCAATTGCGTACACAGTCTTGTTTTTTTTTAAACCCACCCAGCCATGATAGGCTACATAAAGATTTATGTAGCCTATCACGTCGTTTTCTTTTTTTTAAAAAAAAAAGAGTGGAAATGGTGGTGGCGGCAGCCAGTTGGAAGACCAGGCGCCCCAGCCGCCACTGCAGCTGATGACGGAGCTGCCGCCGCCTGGAAGATCCGCCCCAGGTAAGTCTCGTCCCGGGGGGGGATCTGCTGCATTTGCTATTCCTATCGACTCCTCATTGTGCCTCCATCACGATGGCAGAATGATGAAGTTTCTGGCTCAGTCTGTAAGATCTAATGTTCCCAGTGTCTCTGAAATTGCTTCTGTGTTGTTAGTTTGGATGTTCTCGGACTGAGACACCCATCATTTTCCCCAATGGGCTAGGCTAGTTTGGGCTGTTGAATGCGCAGTCCAGTGCAGTCCACTGCTATCTGGAGGGCCACACGTCCCCAAACAGTGGTATACATCCTTAGAGATTTTCTTGATCTTGGCCCTTTTTTGTGAGTTTTTTGCATACAGGCCAGGCCAGGCTCACCTTTCCCCCTTGTCAACCAGAAGATGGAGCTGCCTGTGTGACTTCTCACAAACATGTTTTTCTCCAGTTCCTTGCCTCGAGGCACTCAGGGAATCCATGAAGTTGCAGCTGTGCAGCTTCCCCTGATAATTATCAAAAACATAGTGATCTATTCTGAGTCTTGCCGAAGCTCAAGAGAGGTTTTGCTTTCTGTTTTCATTGGAGACCAATGATGTCAACATCAGAATGAAAGGCAGCTCCAGGAACCCCCTTGCACCGTGCCTGAAAAGCTTGGTGCATAAAATATCTCCTGTGCTCCCGAGAGCCTGGGCTCAGATTTCGGACAGGCCGAGATGGCCATGCCTGTGGGGTAGTTTAGTACAGCACCTCCCATCGCTGCCTATGGCTCAGAATTGGATGTCGTTGTAAAGACCCTGCAGCCTCGATCTCGCAAGACTTTTCTCACATCTCCTGATTAGCTGGCTGTGGAGGTGAAAGGAAACTCAGAAAGCAGGAACAGCAGGAGGGAGGCAAAGCCAGAATGATCTCTGTGGTGCTGCTGTTGTTGCTCCTGCTTCCTTATGCGGCTGGTCAGCTGCAGGAGACAGACTGCTTGACCACTCTGAACAAAGAGCAAGAATTAGGATCTTATTATTACTGGCCAGGAGACTACCTCATCAGCGGAGTCCTGTCTTCACAGTATTTCTATTGCAACAAACCATACGTTTTCTCTGAGTCCCCTTTAACCAGGGTTGTCACGTAAGTGATGCTGATGATGTACTGCTTCCAAACCCGCACTCCGGTTGTCCCCATTTACGGGAGACTGTCCATCTTTTCTGGTATCTCTGGTCATCCCTGATAAATTGCTCTCCTGACTTTTGCCACTCTGCCCTTTTTGAAGAAGAATTCAGAGCTACATTAAAGTGAAAGCATCATTTATTTCAGTACGCTCATGTATGACTGGATCCATGGGGTTCCCTTGCATTGTTTCAGCCAAAAGAACAAGCAGCCTCTTTGATAGTAAATGTTGTGCTAAGAAACAGGCTGGAGCTGGGGAGGTTCTTTCTTGGGAGTGGTCCAAATGCAAATGTCCGCACAGAGATTCCCTGTCTGAAATAATTACAGGGCCATAGTTCTAAGGCTAAGCATCTTTCATCCTCATCTACCACAGTACGTGACTGTAAATCCTACTGCACTCTGTGGGATTTACTTCTGAAGAAACCACGTTTGTGTGTGTGTGTGTGTTTATGTACTGGGCATTAGACCCATTCAAGATAAAACACAAGAGATAATATCAGGACACAGTTTAGCTCGTGCAATCAGCTGAGTGCTCATGCGCATGATGATTAGGAAATTATTAGCCACCTCTTTGTTGAGATAGCTGACTTTTCCCAGGACAGTGAATGACCAATCTTTCCTCAGAATGCCCTGGGAAGTTAGTCAGCAGAGCATACAGCAAATGGCCTCTCAAATCAGAATAAAAATTACAATGAAAGAGTCCTTGGGTCAGGGTTGCAGGGACTCTTGCCTTACACAGACACGATCTGCTTTGGAAGGGAGTTTCCCCAAACCTCCCCTGAAATGCTGCCGCTGGTCAAAGATTATGTCTTCCATGAATGAATGCTTCATGGCCCTATTATTCTGAAGAGACATCAAAGAAGAGGGTGAAGTACCAGAAGTAGGCAGCATCACAATGGGTCACGGGGGAACAGGTTCTCCTGGGCAGGAGTGTAGTTCCTGTCACTCAGTATCATCAAGTCTCTGAATCAAGACTGCAGAAGACTGTGGTTGCTCCTGTGTTAGAAGAGATTCAAGCCAAACACCAGTTTAGTCATTTTGTGTTCTGTGCATTGATTCCCTATAATGGAGAAAAGGCTTCTGGGATGGCAATGAACCAATGCCCCTGGTTATCTTGTTGCTGATCTGTTCATTTCAGTTATTAGAAATAGGAGAATTAAGAATCTGTATAATGTGTCTCCAAATTTTGTCCATCTATATCCGTGTATATCAAATATACGGTGGCAGATCATCGGCACCGAGCTACGCCTCTTGGATTATTAATATGTAGATCTCTTCTTCTTCCCCCACTCCTCCCCCTGAATATAACGTGGCTTAAGACTATTAACATCCTTCATGCTATTAAGGACAAGTTAATATCCCAGACTGGCTGAGTGGCTGGTGTGGAAATTCTTTTCTATTTGAATGCCATCTGAAAATGGGGTAAAAACCTTGAAATGCCTTATAGCTTTCTGAGGCACAGTATATTCTACACCTTCTTCCTTCCTAAGAGGACAAACTGTTTTCCAAGAGACACTGTACAAACAGAAGAAATGATCCTCCAATGTAGACCATGTAACTCAAGTGGGAAAAAAATACAGACAAAATCTGTCAAACTGCAGGAGCTCGCCTATCAAAATTAAACCTCCTAGAAAAAAGCAATTTCTGACCAGTTCTACTTCAAAATTGCCACAGGCCATCCTCAAATACACTTCTCCTCCACTACGAAGATTCAGATTGATCTGTTGAGGCATTTTCTCAACATAAGGAATAGAATCTACTCCCCCACCCCCAACCTCTGTTAATAAAAGAATATGATACCCCAGTTTTCTCCTCCACAACTGGAGTGGCACAGGCGAAAAGGCGCTTTTCTTCCTAGCCACCCACCTTGCTTCCTTTGGCGGGGGCTTCTGAAGTCAGACTGCTAAAGCTGATCTCAGAGTCTGGGCAAGTGTAGATGGGAGGATACGATCCTTCAGGTAGCAAGGGGGGGTGCTGGGGGGCAGATTGAGCATTCGCGGGCACCAAGCTGAACTGAGGGGCTGTGTTTTTTGAATATCCTGTCTGCAGTGAGCTAAGATGGCAAAAGCAAGTGTCTGTAACCCTCCTTTTAAGGTTCTACAGGTTGTGTGACTACCGACTGGAAAAATGGTGATCCTTCCAGAAAGGTTAAAGAGTGCTTCATTTTCAGTTTCCACTTTGATGTAATTTCCAGAGAGTAAAAGTGAGCGGGACACAGCTGTTCTTTGAGGCGACGTTCCCGAGCCCTTAACACTTCCAATACTGTATACACTATACGGTCTATGTAGGTAATAATAAAAAACATTGTTATTTTTGTTTATACATACAGAAACAGCATGGATAAGAGGGCACAGTTAATCTATGACATCCCCTCCCCATGGACCCGTGCATGCCCATGCCCACACGGGGCCACACAGAAGTCCTGAAATTAGCATTTCTTCAAAGCATTTACTTCCTTTTAAATACGCCAGCCTACTTTACCATCATTTGATTGGTCAGTACATACCCACTAAATGTCCCTCCAGACATTTTTTTACCAGTGGTATCCCTGGCAAATTGTGGAACATTTTTTTTCCTTTAATGGCTGTGGACATTTTCATTTCCCTCTCAAACACCAGAAAACATGGCACGATGCAGAAAACAAAATGAAAACAAGGCCTACAGTGGTGGCTATTGACTTGCATACATGTTAAAAAGGGTTATTTTTTAAAATATATATATATTCCACCATCCCCAACACAGGAGGAATCGGAAATCATCAATGTTTTAGACTTCAAGAAAGTGTTTTTTTTCTTCACAAACTCTGATCCAAACAAGGTCACTGAAACATATTCCCCAAGTAACTTGGGAGAGACTATGTGGACCTTTTTTTTTTAAATGGCTGTGGCCATACTGATTTCCCTCTCAAACACCTGAAAATATGGCATGATGCAGAAAAGAAAATGAAAATAAGGCCTAAAATGGCTGCAGGTTTTCTCCCCTTCCTTCTCAACATCCAAAATCAAAAAGTAAAAGGAGATCCTATTGACTTGCATACAAATTAAAAGGATTATTTAAAAAAAAAATTTCCACCATCCCCACTACATGAGGAATAGGAAAGCATCAATGTTTTATACTTAAAACAAACAAACAAAAGTTTTGTTTTTTCTCCTCAAAATCAGATCCAAAAAAGGTTGTTGGTACAAACTCTCAAAGTCGCTCTGGACAGGGAGAGGGGTTTGTTCGTTTGCTTGCTTTCTTTTTCTCTTTATCCTTCTGTTTTTCTCCCCATAGTTCACCAATAGACCTGGAAATTTCATGGCATGTAAACGCAACACTTCTTCTGGCACCTGTAATTTTCAAAAACATTGGTGAAGCCATTCTGAATGATACCCCACCCCTATTAGGATTCTACATGACAGAATGATTGTTTTTACTGATAAGCCTTAACAAAAGAGACGCGTGTGTGTGTGTGTGTGTGTGTGTGTGAGAGAGAGAGAGAGAGAGAGAGAGAGAGAGATTACCTATCTAAGTATAGTCAGACAGACACTTCTGTCCTTGATCCTTGCAATCTGCCAACATCCCCGCTCAAGGAATGTGGTACAAATATCTCCATCTTTCCTTTCATCAGGTAAATGGATATTGAATTACCTTGCAACACAGGTATGTTTGCTGCTCCCTATAAATGTCCAAAGCATTACGTGATGATCAGCTCTACTGGGATTGAAAAAGCATGAAAAAGTATTTGAGGGTATAAAAGGAAGAAACTGAGATTTGTTTTTGTTCAATGGAGAACGACAGCACAAGGCATTGCATTTAATTTTTGTTTATTTTTTGCAGTTTCCACCCTACAAGGCACTGGCACATCCTGTATTTCATGTTTGCCATTCAGGAGATCAACCGGAACCCCAGGCTCTTACCCAACATCACCCTGGGCTACAACGTCTACAAGTCCTTCTTCGACGGAAGAGCCACCTCCTACGCCATGCTGCAGCTCCTTGCTGGGGGTGAAAGCAACATGCCACATTACAGCTGCGGGAGGAAGAATCACCTGCTGGCCGTCCTTGAAGGGGCTGAATCGGAACTCTCCCTCCACATTTCCTCCATGTCAAGCATCTACAAAATCCCACAGGTGTGAATGGGAGTGGACAGGAGGCCAGGTGCATAGAAAGGGGAGCTGAGCACTGCTTGGGCTCAGCTCTCGCTCTTCAGTCCCTGTGCCTTCCGGGGAATAATGGTTCTCTGGAGTGTGTGTTGGAGGTGAGTCATGGCAGTGGTGGAGCTCTGGGATGGGAGGCCAGGCATTCCTGGGGGCAAGGATGGCAGGAGACCACGGAAGCTGTACTAGACATAGCCTATCACGGCAAAAAAACAGGAACGCAAAGGGCGGCCACCATAGCCACCACCATTTGCATCCGCAGGCTCTGCATGCCTGCGAATGCACCTGGCTGGCAGCTCTGCCGAGTCGCCCCAGAGCAAAGCCAGCTGTGTTAGGATTTCCGTACCTTCCTCCCACTGGGAATCATCTTCGAAAAGGTAAGTGACTTTCGTACATCCCTACCGACAACTGCCGAGTTCCTGAATTCTGAACTATCGCCAGCTTTCAGAGGAGCCTTGAGGGCAGCCCCACATAAAGTGCATGGCAGTAATCCAGTCTTCAGGTTATTAGTACCTGTACCATGGTGAACAAGCTACCACATCCAGGAGAGTCCGTAGCTGGCGAACCAGGTGACGTTGGCAAAAGACACTCCAAGCAGCATGGGCCACGTGGGCCTGCAGGGACGATGGATGTAGGACTCCCCCCAGATTACAAACCTGATCTTTGAAGGGGAGTGCAGCCCCATCCAGAAGAGGCAATGGCCCTATCTCCTGGACTTGGGAACCAGTGACCCACAGGGCTTCCGTCCTCTTCCAAATCCCCTCATGACTACTCCCAGTGAATTCATAAAGATGTTGAGCAATATTGGGGACAAGATGGTGCCCTGTGGAACCCTGTAACTCAACTGCCAAGGGGTCAAGAAATGGACACCCAACATTACTCCCTCAAATCAGCCCCATAGTTTGAGTGAAACCATTGTAAGCCACGTCTTCCGCTGCCCTTCCTGCAGTGTCAATCCAGGAGGAAACGATGGTCCATGGTACCCAAAGCTGATGAGAGATGGAGCAGAATTAGCAGAGTGGCATTCCCCCAACCCTCTCTTGAGGTAGATCAGCCAGCAGGGCAACCAAGGCTGATTCGGTCCTGTAACCAGGTTGAAACCCAAAGTGGGTTTCTTTGGTTCTCATGTGGCCTCTTGATTGCTTTAATTCTTGAATAAGGCTCCTGTGTGCTCCCCAAACAGAATCTAGAACATAGTTGGGGACGAGGGTAAATCTATCCTTTCCAGTTCCCTGACGCAAGGCAGTGAGCAGGTGTAACCTCCATTGACTGGTTCCTGAAGTGTATCACTCTACAGTGTTTTGATTGCGTGTACAGGACCCCAGTGTTCCTCTTGGGCTGCACCACAAATGGACCTTGAGATATTTTTGCACTCCCTGTCTACATATTCTGCCTCATACTGACAGGCATTGATTTAGATACTATTCATTCATTCATTCATTTCATTTATATCGTGCCTTTTTTCCTCTTTATGGAACCCAATGCAGGGCACATAACCATCCTTCTATTTTAGCCAAAAATATTTGACCTTCATCCAGAAAACAAACTGATACTAAACTACTGTCTCTGACTTTACTTTGCTCCCTAGATGAGTTATGGCATTGCTACTCCTGTTGCTAATGACAGAAGTCAGTTCCCTTTTGTCTACCGCATGGCCCCGAAAGAAGAAACCCAGTACCCGGGGATTGTCCAGCTGCTCCTGTTCTTCCGATGGACGTGGGTCGGTCTCTTTGCTCCAGACACTGAGAATGGGGAGAGGTTCCTAGGTGCCTTGACACCCCTGATGATCAGCAGTGGAATTTGTGTCGCTTTCTCCAAAAGACTACAACGACATTTCTTAAATTACATATTCCAGATGGACCTTTCTTTCTTGGGGAAAGAAGTGAAGGTAATTGTTTACTATGCGGACTCCCACTATGGATGTTTTCCGTTGATTTTTCTACAAAGAACACTTGAAAAGAAATCAACTGGGGCAAAACTCTGGATCACACCAGCTTTTCAGGACATTAACATCAACTTGTCTATTGCACCTTCTTACTTCCATTTCCTCCACGGTTCTTTGTCCTTCATAATGAAGACTCAAATTATGACAAAATATGACTACTACGAGCCAGTCTCCTCTTCTCTGCAATTGTTTTGGGATGAAACTTTTAAGTGTTTCAGTTCAATGCATGTTTTGTCCATGAAAATTTGGACAGGTTGCAGAGAGAAAGAGAAACAGGCGACGCTGCCCCAGGAGGAGATTGAAAGAGCCCTGTTTCAGGACAGCTACGTAACTTATAGCAGCATCCAAGCTGTGGCCCATGCCTTACATGCTGCATATTCATCCCGACCCAAGCGGATGTTGATGGTGGGTGATGGAGAAAGGCGGGAACATCAAAGGCTGCAGCCCTGGCAGGTATTCCCTTTTCCTTTGGCAACACCTCCTTAAAGACGCATGATAAAGATGACCAAACGTGGGTTAGGGCAGATAATTGTTCCCTCTGCATGGCAGTGCAGACAGGCAGTAGACCCTGTTTTCTGCCACCGTTACATGCTCAAGTAGCTTCCCTCCTCCAAAAATCCCTTACAAATGAAGCCCCAGGCCCATCGAGAACCAGTTGTTGTTGTTTTCTGAAGCACCATCAGGATACAATCTCTTGACTTTGCAGTCCACTTAATGTTTTTGTTGTAGAAGACCCATTGGGATTGATTTCTCTGATTGAGGTCTTATGAAGTGCCCAGGGAGTTTGCAGCAACGTGCCCCCTCTTACATGTCCTCCAAATATAAACTAGCTGTGGAGGATGGGATATGACCAGGTGAGTGCAGCCTGTGGTAAATAGGGATGTCACAAGCACCCACCTTCATCTGGGAGGCCAGCCGACTCCCCCCACCCAGCCCCGTTGACTCCGCTCACTGAGCCATGTGGCACTGACAGTGGGGGAGTACGAAACCCCGCTTACCTGGCTCCGCTGGGTTCCACAGGTGGGGGGAGGCGATCTGTTTCTCCCCACGGAATCCTCGATGGGGGTGAGGTGATCCATTCCTTCCCCTGGAATCCTGCCCGGTTGGCTCCGCTCTGCGGCCAGGCTGCGAAGCCACCAGCCAGGCCAACCCACAGCGGGGGTGACGGCTAAAGCAGGAACGCAAATGGTGTAGGGGAAGACATTTGCATCCCTGCTCTAGCCGTGATAGGCTATGTAAATATATATGTTCCCTATCACGGGCTGGCATAGGGACGCAAATGGCAGCTGCCACGACAGCCACCATTTGCAGCCGCAGCAGCCCGGCAGCCATCGGAGCCATCGCCGGAGCTTGTGCAGCCGCCAGGTAGGCTCTGTTTCACGGGGCTTTCATGGGGTGTAGGGGTGGGGGGCTCCGTTCCCCCATGGATTCTAGGGGGCCGATTTCACTGGAATTCGGCCGGAGGGGGAGGCTCTCCAACCCTCCCCTCCCCCGAATCCTGGCCGGCCAGTTCTGCTCTGCGTTCACCTTATTTTTGCCGTAGTCTACGTAAACTAAGATGAGCCAAAATAAGGAACGCAAATGGCAGCGCCCATGGGCGCCGCCATTTGCATAAGCGCATGTTCTTAAAATTTAGCCGTGATATGCTACGTAAATCTTTACATAGTGTATCACGTTTTTGTTTTGTTTTTTTAGTTGGAAATGGCGGTGGCAGCGCCAGCCAGTCGGAAGACTGGCCTCTGTAGCTGCCGTCACCGAAATGCCACCGAACCGCCACCGCCAGGAAGATCCGCCCCAGGTAATTCCCATCCGGGGGGGCAGGGGGCCGTTCTCCCACTGATTTCGGGGGCTGAATGTGCTGGCATTCGGCCTCCCGATATCCGTGGTGGAACTTTCATACATCCCTAGGATGGTTTGCTTGCTGGGCCCATGTGTGCAGAGGACTCCAGCAGTTAACCCCTGTGGAGGCGGTTGGGGCAGCTCACTTGGATGACCTTGCGAGGCAGGCTGGGAGGCTGGGTGGGGGGCCTTTGGACCTCCCCCATGCCTTGGACAGAGGTGAGTCCATCCATCCCTCGTGGATAATGCATCCCGATGTGAGGGGGTAGTGGCTGCTGTTCCTAAGGGAGCAGTAGTGTGACCATTTATTTGGAAACATTGTCTGGACTCTATGGTTTTGGATAAGGCTGTGCACATCTTCGGACTGAATCCCGAATAACTAAGCAAAGTGGGCTGCTTTGGAGGTGCCTTGTCATGATCCAAAGTGGATCAGAAAAGCACCAAGGCACCCCGAAGCGAATCAGCTCATCGCCAAGGCTCCTCAGTTCCACTTGGATCTTCAGAGGCATTCTGATGCCTTTTGAAACACACACAGCTCATCTCCAAAAGGTAGCAACTTGCAAAAGATATGGGAGGGGGAGAGGAGGGGGAGGCGGGAGGGGGAAATGGTGAGCCTTGGCGAATGGCATCTCCAATTGCCAAATAAGGGCAGAGTTTAACCCAACAGTTTCCAAACAGTGACAGTAGTGGAGGAGGGGGGCAGAATTGGAGTGGACTCATTGGAGAGTTCAGTCTGCTTTCATTTCAGTGTGTGTGTGTGTGTGTGAGAGAGAGAGAGAGGGGGGGGCGAGCACTGATTTGTTGGTGGTTTTGGTTTACGGCGTGTTGTGCGTACATGGTGTGCGAGCTTGTACTTTCTTCTTCCTTCCAAATCCAACTTTTCTTTTCTTTCTTTCTTTCTTTCTTTCTTTCTTTCTTTCTTTCGTAGATCCTTTATTTGAAAAACCTAACACCTGAAAAGTACGGAATTTGAGTTTCCCTCTTTCTGTTCCTGGTTCTTTGTCTCTCCCCTCCCCTTTCTCTAATACGTTTTACACTTCATTCTTTTCTTGAGTGTTTATTTCAAAAAGGAGAAATACAATAAAAACTACTTTCCTTTTCCCTGTGTTGCAAAGCAAGCAAGCCCAATATGGGGCAGCTTCAGCGTCTTGTTGGCAGGGGCAGAGCAGAGGTGGACGAGGTGGGGCTGGGATTAGCAGCACTGGTTGGCAGTCTGGCTCTCCCTTGGTCCAGACAGTGAGTGCTGGTGTAGTGGGTCAGCTGAATGCGGAGGCAAGTTGCAGTGCTCAGAGGTCACTGACTGAGAAGGCACTTCACAGTAGGGATGGCCAAAAGTCCCTTACCTGATCCCGAAGCTTGCTTCGCGGTGGAGGGGAGGCGCTCCGTCCCTCCCCCTGAAATTCTGGCCGGGGGAGAGGCGCCCCGTCCCTCCGGCCGCGGAACCTCCTCTCCTGCCAGGACGTAAATGGCGGCGGCCATAGCCGCCGCCTTTTGCGTCCCTGCAGTCAGCCATGATAGGCTATGTAAATGTTTACGTAGCCTATCACGGCTGATTGTAAAAAAAAAAAAAAAAGCACGTATGCAAATAGTGGCATCCATGTGCGCCACCATTTGCGTTCCTTATTTTGGCATGTGTAGTCTACGTAAATGTTTACGTAGACTACACATGCCAAAATAAGGTGAAAATAAGGGGAATGCTATCACGGAATCATGGGCTCAAGTAACAGGAAGCCAGATTCCATGTGAACATCAGGAGAAACTTCCTGACAGTTAGAGCAATATGACAATGGAACCCATGACCTAGGGAGGTGGTGGGCTCTCCCTCACTGGAGGCATTCAAGATGAGGCTGGACAGCTACCTGTCAGGGATTCTTTGACTTGGATTCCTGCACTGAGCAGGGGTTTGGACGCAATGCTCTTTAGCCCCCTTCCATTGTTACTATTCTATGATTCAAAGATTCTACCGTCAATGCTCGTAACCTTCTTGGCCTTCTACACTGGTGATGGAGGCACTGAACTCCAGTTCTCCTGCTACCTGAAAGGGTGGTTTCAGAAATTAAGATTTGGTGATCATTCTTTGATCTCTGGAGCTGTGGCATCCCAGATGGTATATGAACTTTTCCACCAATGTTGTTTTCATTTTGGTAACCATCCGCTCTCCATTGTTATCTGGCTATCTTCTTGATGTGTTTTGTGAGCATCCCATCTTCTGTGGCATGAAAGGGCTTCTGGCATTCACTCCTGGTGGCCTCTCCAAGATCCAAAATAGCACTTGGCCATAGAGAAATCCCATGGCACATAGAGCATTGCCAGAGTGGAAGAGATTCTATCCAGCAGACTCTATGGTCACGGTCTGGAAGTCCTCTGGAGCCTGTTGAAACCCTGAGGAGCCTGCCAGATGACATGATAAGTCACCTCGGGCCCCTTAATACTTTTGCAGAGAAGTGGTTAGTTGGTGTGGCTTACTAAGCATGAGGAATGCGGTTTTCTCCCCCACGTGAAACGCTAAGCCACCAAGGTGAGCAGAGATTCCTTAACCATTACAGCTTAGCATGATGTCTGAACATGCCTGGTATCTTCATTATGAGCAGGAATGGGAAGGATTTGTTTTAAAATCTCTGCAGATGATCAGGCATCTTTACTTCTGCCCTCTGTTCATAGATGGGATGCACTTTTGTGTACGAGGCTTTTAGTCATTTGCAAAGGTGCACTTTTTACTAACCTGCACTTGCACCTCCCCCCCCCCACTTAAAACAACAACAAAAAAGTCCTGCAAGTTTCCCTAGTCTGTGCAACTTGGGAGAAGCCATCTCTTAAAAATGATGACTTTTGAATAGATTGCGGGTTATTCTGACAACTCTAGTTGTGACTGTGAACAGCCAAAGAATGGCATTGTGATCCCAGATGGGATCTGCACTGAACATGGAAGTTCACAGCTCAAAGTGATGCGGCCTAAGATATGGACTACATTTGCATGATTTCTAAATCCGGGGTGTTTTCTCTGTCATTCTAGCTTCACACTTCCTTACGAGACATGCAGTTTTCTAATGCTTCCATGGGTGGACTGTATCTGGATAAGACTTTGGAACTGGCAGCTGACTTTGATATCGTGAATTGGGTGATGTTTCCCAATGAGTCTCGTGCTAGAGTGACTATTGGGAGTGTGGAGAGACAGGCATCTCCAGGCATGAAACTCACCATTAAGCAGGAAGCCATTGCCTGGCCTGGGCATTTTAATGAGGTAAGGGAAAGGATTTGTGTCCTGTTATTGGGTTGTGACATCTCTTAAGCTCTAAGAATATCCACCCTGTCTTGTGTGAGCCACTCCCAACCCCAGCTTCTAAACATTTATTTATGTATTTATTTCATTTTTTTTTTCTATACCACCTAATAGCCGAAGCTCTCTGGGTGGTTCACAAAAATTAAGACCAAATGGCCCGCAATAAAACAATTTTAAATATATAGAACTTCCAAACCACAATATAACAATACAACCACAATAAAACCTAGCAGCAGTGTAGGAATTTGAAATACAGGTTTAAAACAGCAAAGCTAAAAGTCTAGAAAGCTAAAATGCTAAAATGCCTGGGAAAATAAGAAGGTCTTCACCTAGCGCTGAAAGGAATACAATGTAGGTGGCAGGCGAACCTCTCTAGGGAGCTCATTCCACAGCTGGGGTGCCACAGCAGAAAAAGCCCTCCTCCTACTAGTCACCCGCCTCACTTCCTTTGGCAGGGGCCCATGGAGAAGGACTGCTGAGGATGACCTTAAGGTCCATGGATGGGTGTTTCTATGCTGTATTGATCTGGGGTCCTGATCCTGTCAGTTCCAGTCATCAAGTCTTTTGGTTATCAAGCTGAAATATGCCAATTGTGCAAAAGATTGCAGTTTCTGGATCGAAAATGGATGTAGAATAAATATGTACAAAGAAGATCCACACCTCCCTTCAGGTGACAAAGCAGTTTGCACCGTGAATCTTTATTAGGGTCCCAGGAGCACAATTTTCTCTAGGCTGGTGGCTCCGCAGCTTGGCCACGGAGCGGAGCCAGTGAGGCAGGATGTCTCTCCCTGGCCAAAAATGTAACAGGCCACAAACCACTTAGAAAAGCTCCTCTGGATGACACTGAGAAGATGCAATAGTGGTGGAAAACCACTGTCTCTTTGCCACCCACACCTCTACAGAGTAGGCTCGATAGTGAGCAATTCCCTGTGTTCAGTCAGACTCAGCACGAGTTTTCCTCCACCTGCATTCTAGCCATCTCCCCACTTGCTTCATTGCTCTCAGCTCAGTTATATACCAAGTAGGGATGTATGAAACAACTTATCTGTTTTGTTTCATGACATCCGTGGTGGGGGGGAAACGCTTTGTCCCTCCCCCCGAAATCCTTGCTGGCCGGCTCCACTGCTCGACAACTCCACAGAGCCACCAGCCAGGGCCGCCCACAGTGACATCCAGCCGCTGCTGGCTTGCGCAGGGATGCAAATGGCGGCTGCTGTAGCCACCGCCATTTGCAACCCTTTTTTTCGCCATGATAGGATGCGTAAATATTTACGTAGGCTATCATGGGCTCCACAGGGATGCAAATGGGGTCCCTGCGTTAACCGAGATAGGCTACGTAAGTATTTACATAGCGTATCACAGGAAAAATGGTGAAGCAAATGGCAGCTGCAGACCTGCCCACCATTCGCATAGTGGTGCGAACGGCACCAGGTAGGTTCTCTGTTTAGCTTACATTTCTTGGGGCGGGTGGGGGGGCTTTGTTCCGCAATGGATTTCAGGGGGGCCCATGCACTGGCATTCGGCCTCACTGAGATCCGTGACAGAATTCTCTGCCATCCCTTATACAAAGGAGCTGGCCGGGCTCTGCTCAGAGGGAGAGGGTGCTTGGGCATGATCGTGTCAACCGCCCGAGTCATGTCTGCATTTCACAGAGTGACCTGGGCTTTGACAGGAGCACCAGCCATACCAGCAGGAAACCCCCCAGAGCCCTGTGGAATCAATCGGAATCCATTAGCCTCTGGGGGTGGACCATTTTAACAGTTCCTCCACCCTTGCAGAGGGAAAAGGCTGCCAGGGGTCTAAACCTCAACAGGAAGTGATCTGACCATGCCAAATGGACAGATGTTAATTCCTCCACTTTCAGATCACCATCATCCTGCCGAGGCAGAACAACCAGATTAAGTGTGTATCCTTTTATATGCGTTGGGCCGATGACATATTGGGACAGCCCCATGGTTGTCATGGTGGCCATGAAGTCCGGAGCCGCCACAGATACAGCGGCCTCGGAATGGAAGTTGAGATCCCCCAGGACCATCACCCGAGGGGACCTCAACACCAAGTCCGACACCACCTCTGCCAGCTTAGGCAGGGAGTCTGATGGTGGGCGGGGTGGGCGGTACACCAACAGAATCCCTAATCTGTCCTGCGTACCCAACACAAGGTAAAGACACTCAAGATCTGCACTCAAATGAGCAGGAAGCCTAGAGGGGGAGATTGAATTCGTATAGACCAGGGCAACCCCCCCTCCCCGACCCTCGAGTCGGTGTTGGTGCTGCACTGAGTAGCCAGAAGGGCACAGGTGGGAGAGAGTGACCCCTCCTAGTTCCCCCACCCCAGTCTCAGTGATACATACCAGGTCAGCCCCCTCATCCGCAATCAAATCATGGACGAGGGAGATTTTATTTGGGGCCCACCAGGCATTCAGCATCAGCACCACCAGACCCGAGGACAGACTGGTAAGGCCGACAGGAACCATCAGGTTGGGAGAAGAACCAGAAGAGGGGACAGCAGTAAGTTTTCTAGCCCCTCTTCTCCTCAGCTGGCCTGTTAATCCGCTAATGCCATACCTCCCCCTGCCCATGACCATAGTTATATTGGCACCTCCCCGACCCCCTGGTCAGACATGTGTTAGGCTACATGTCTATCCAGTCAGTTATTCATTACTCCCAAGTCATACTGAATTCTAGGCAGCTGCCTCCAAAAATATGGGCTCGTCTAACCCAGTATTGCTGACACTGACTGGTAACGCTCCAGGGTTTCTGGCAGGAGTTATTGCAGCCCTACCAGGAGATGCCAGTGCTTGAACCTGGGACCTTGTGCCTGTAAATCAGTTGCTCTACTGCTGAATTATGGCCCCACTATGGGTAGAATTGGATTGAGTTAAAGACGTGGTGAAACCCGTGGCGGAAGGTCCTCCCACCCTGTGCCATCCTGAGGAATCCTCGAATGGGATTCCACTGTTCCTGCAAATGGCGGCTGTCTTAGCTGCCGCCATTTGCTTCCTTCCAGGCTGCCGTGATAGGCTATGTAAGTATTTACATACTTACATAGCCTATCACGGCAAAGAGCAGGGACCAAATGGCCACCACTATGCCATTTTGGTCCCTGCTTTTTGCTGTGATAGGCTACGTAAATACTTGTGTAGCCTTTCACGGCAGCCTGAAAGGACGCAAATGGCGGCTGCTACGATGGCCGCCATTAGCGGCCGCAGCAGCCCAGCCGTGGCCAGAACTCTGGAGGATTCCAGGGGGAAGGACGGAGCACCTCCCCCCCACCGTGGATCCCCCAGTGTGGAATCAGGTAAGTCGTTCATACATCCCTTGCAGAGACAAGGGGCAGACTGTAAGAAGTAACACAACGCCCCCTTGGGGAAAGACACATTGGAGCCAGACTCAAGGTGAGATTTTGTGAGGAGATGCCCATCCTTCCCATCTGTTCTGGGGAGCCATAGAGGGATATTATGAAAGCATTCTGGTTCAGGGTTGATCTCTGCAGTTTTCTACATTAAGACCTCTCCAGGATAAGACCTCTCCAGGACAATTTAGCATCCCTGCAATCTGAAAGAGCAAAGTATCTCCCACATCTGAAGATAGGGATGTCCAGCCAGGCTGCCGTGATAGGCTATGGAAGTATTTACGTAGACTATCACGCCAGGTCAGAAAAACCCAAAACAAAACAGCATATGCAAATGGCTGTGGCTACGGCGGCCACCATTTGAGTTCCCTCTTTTCCGTCATTTTAGCCTACGTAAATACTTACGTAGGCTGTCACGGCAAAAAAAAAGGGGAACACAAATAGCATAGTGGGCGCTATTTGCATTCCTTTTTTTTCCACTGTAATAGCCAACATAAATATTTACGTAGGCTAAAACTACGGGGGGGGGGGAAGGAACACAAATGGCGCCCACTATGCCATTTGCACTCCTTTTTTCTTTGATGTAACAGCCTATGTAAATATTTACGTAAGCTGAAATGGTGAAAAATAGGGAACGCAAATGGCAGCCGCCGTAGCCGCTGCCATTTGCCTATGCTTTTTTTTTTTTTTGGCTTGCTGTGATAAGCTACATAAATACTTACATATCCTATCAAAGCAGCTCTGCAGGATGCAAATGGCGGCCACTACGGCGGCCCCCATTTGCATCCGCAGAGCCCGTCCGCGGCCAGAAGTCCTCCGGACTCATCCGCAGCAGAGCCGGCCGAGGGAGCATTTCGGGGGGAAGGATGGAGTGCCTCCCCCGCACTGTGAATCCAAGCTGCGAAAAGGTAAGTGACTTTCGCACATTCCTGCTATCTCCCCTATCCCATTTATATAGCAGATAAAGATAGGGATTCAGGCTTCAGACTAAAGTGGTTAACAGCCCTAGTAAAAATGCCCTCTTCCACATGACTCTTGGAAATGTTGTCTTTGAGCTCTTATGTGGCCTCCTCAGGCGCACGGTTTGAAGCTTGTCCATTTATTGCTGTTGCTTGTAATTTCTGTTATTCTGGGATTGTCTTTTAGTTTATTTCATTGTCATACCTTTTCCCCTCCAGTTTTTATGTTGGCTTGAGTACATATATAGTACAGGTGGCATAAACATTTTGAAACAAACAGACCAAAAACGTCCATGCCATGTTGTGATGCATAAATAGTGGTTCCCAGAAACGAGGACCTGGGATCACTTCTTTACTTCACTTAGTGTCACAAGAGCTAGAAACCGTGTTGGGTCCTGTCTAAATTGTAGGACTAATTTCCATAGTTTCATAACACTGTTTTCCTGGATGCCCCTTATCTTTGTTGCTAGACCATACCTCATTCCAGATGCACTGAGAACTGTCGCTGTGGATACTACAAGGAGGTCCAAGAAGGAGAGCCACCATGCTGCTATGCTTGCGCTCCATGTGCGGAAGGAACCATCTCCATTCAGGAAGGTAGGCAAGATCAGAAGAATGGGAGTTCCCTAGGGCTAGGGATGTATGAAAGGCACTTATCTTTTGTGGATTATGTTGATGGGGCAGGGAGGCACTTCGTTCCTCCCCCCCCCAGAATCCTGGCCAGCCAGCTGTGCTCCGCAGGGATTCTGCGGACCCACCGGCCGGCTCTCCCAGCAGCCAGACATCCGGCCACTGGCTAGCAGGGATGCAAATGGCAGCAGCCGTAGCCGCCGCCATTTGCATCCCTGCAGTCAGCCGTGATAGGCTACGTAAATGTTTACGTAGCCTATCACAGCTGACTTAAAACAACAACAACAACAACGCGTGTACGCTATTTGCGTTCCCTTTATTTTCACTGTCTTAGTCTACGTAAGTCTTGACGTAGACTAATACGTGCCAAAATAAGGAACGCCTGTTGTGCGTGCGTTGTTGTTGTTGTTGTTGTTTTACGTCAGCCGTGATAGGCTACGTAAACATTTACATAGACTATCATGTTTTGTTTTTGTTTTTTAACTGGAAATGGCAGCGGCCAAGAAGATCCGCCCCAGGTAACATCCTGAACATCCCTACCTAAGGCAACTCCTTGAATATGCCAAATAGTCTCCACAGCCCTATTTTACTTCTCTCTTCTTTTCTCTTACACCCCTTTAACAAAATATCCCATAAGTAGGTTAGAGAAGAAGGCTTCATGAATGACTGTTGCTCCAAGTGCAAAACATCATGGGAATCCGTTATGGTCATGGGCCATTCACTACGGCCCAACCTGAAATACCTCATGATTAGGGGTGGACGAAAGTCACTTACCTTTTCTCGCAGCTTGTTCGCGGTGGGGGGGAGCGCTTCGCTGCTCCCCCCGCGAAGTTCAGGCTGGGGGGGGAGGCTTCCCGCCTCGCCTGGCTGAAATTCAGGCCGGGGGGGGAGGCTTGCCGCCTCGCCCGGCCGAAATTCAGGCCGGGGAGGAGGCTTCCCGCCTCGCCCGGCCACGAACACGAAAGTAAAAAGAAAAAAAAAAAAGTCCCCTGATAGGCTACGTGACGATTCACGTAGCCTATCACGGCTAGATCTGGAAAGTCAGCCATGATAGGCTACGTGAATCGTCACGTAGCCTATCACGGGTGACTTTAAAAAAAAAAAAGCGCGTACGCGAATGGCGGCCCCCATAGGGAGCCGCCATTCGCGTTCCTTATTTAGTTGCTGTAGTCTACGTCAATGTTTACGTAGACTACGGCGAAAATAAGGGCAACGCAAATAGCGTTGCCCTTATTTTCGCCGTAGTCTACGTAAACATTTATGTAGACTACAGCGACCAAATAAGGAAGGGGAATGGCGGCTCCCTATGGGGGCCGCCATTATCCGTACACACTTTATTTTTTTTTTAAAGTCACCCGTGATAGGCTACGTGACGATTCACGTAGCCTATCACAGCTGACTTTGCAAATCTAGCCATGATAGGCTACGTTAATCGTCACGTAGCCTATCAGGGGACGTTTTTTTTTTTTCTTTCATTGAAATGGTGGGGGCGGCAGCCGGTCGAAAGACCGGCTGCCGCTCCTGCCCCGCTCGAACACCGGACGAACCGCCAGCCGGACCCGCCGCCAGGAGGGACATTCAGGGAAGGTAAGTCCCGTCCTGGGGGGGGGGAGGCGGGGGGGTACGGAGGATTTCTCTCCGAAACTTGTTCGGGGGGCCGAACACGTTGGCGCTCGGCCCCCCGAAGTTTCGGGGAGAAATTCTCCGTCATCCCTACTCATGATGCCCTTCCAGTACATAGTGTGATTTTAATGAAGACATATTCCATTCGACTTAATGCTAATTTTATTTGTTATTAGTTGCTCTTCTTCTACAAGGTTTTATTCTTCTGGTCTGTACATCATTGTGATCATTGTTCTGATGTGCAGTCTCAAAAGCATTTTAATTAACAAATTAAATATTCATACATCTTTGGAATAGATGCTAAAGACTTTTTTGAACTCTGACCACTACTTGGCTTCAGTTTATTTTTGATCCCCACCATCAATACCACGGAGTGGAAAGAAAAGACGATGGGAGTGAATCTCTGGGGTGCAAAGCAGGGGGAATGCTTAGTGCACACTGTTCCTGGTATAAATCATGACCCCCCCAAAAAACCACTCTGCCTTTTCCATGATAGGGACAGGGCAGCATGTACAGACATGGTGGGCCTTTCTCCATTATACACAGAGAATTGTCAGCACTGTGCTGTGATCCTGTGGCAGGAAAGCAGGCAGTCCCTGGCAGAAAAGGGGATGTGAAAATGGAGCAACCCCCACTTTCTGGTGATCAAAGTTCTCCCCTGCTGAACGCTGATTCAGTCTCCCATTTTTTAAAAACCTCTTTAGTAAAACTTGATTAAAAAACAAGAAAGCTTTATGGAAGTTTACTACTCTGGATTTCAAACATCATCAGGACTTCCTTGAGCACCGTCTTGTGGTAGAAAGGTGGGGCATAAGTTGAGTAAATAAATAAATCACAAGCCACTCAGCTAGCAAGTAGCTTTACATGCCTTACAGGATTATTATGAAGATAAGAACTGTATAACCTCACAGACACTCCCTTACCCCGAACAACGTTGGGATTAATACCCTCACTTTTCCATATTTAAACCAGGTAGGGAGGTGTGTCTATTCCAAGTCAGCCCATCAATCCATCTATAGGGGTGGACGAAAGGCACTTACCTTTCATCGAAGCTTGTTCGCGGTGGGGGGGAGGCACTTCGCCGCTCCACCCGCGAAGTTCAGGCTGGGGGGGAGGCTTCCCGCCTCGCCCCGGCCGAAATTCAGGCCGAGGAGGAGGCTTCCCGCCTTGCCCGGCCGCGATCTCCATTGTGACTTAGCGTTGCTAGCGTTGCCCTTATTTTCGCCGTAGTCTACGTAAATTTTTACGTAGACTACAGCGACCAAATAAGGAACGGGAATGGCGTCTCCCTATGGGGGCCGCCATTATCCGTACGCGCTTTTTTTTTTTTTTTAAGTCACCCGTGATAGGCTACGTGTCGATTTACGTAGCCTATCACGGCTGACTTTGCAAATCTAGCCGTGATAGGCTACATTAATCGTCACGTAGCCTATCACGGGGGCGTTTTTTTTTCTTTTATTGGAATGGCGGTGGCGGCAGCCGGTCGAAAGACCGGCTGCCGCTCCCGCCCCGCTCAAACACCCGCCAAACCGCCGGCTGGACCCGCCGCCGGGAGGGACATTCGGCGAAGGTAAGTCCCGTCCCGGGGGGGGGTGCGGTGCGCAGGGGGGGTGCGGAGGATTTCTCCCCGAAACTTGCTCGGGCAGCCGAACACGTTGGCGCTCGGCCCCCTGAAGTTTCGGGGAGAAATTCTCTGCCATCCCTATCCATCTAGCCCACTCTTCTCTGTTCCTCTCTGACTGACACTCTGTAATTCCCCACAGAGATATTACAGTACCTTTCCTGGCCCTGCGACTACTAAGGTCCTCACTTGGTGATGAGGCCACAGACTGGTCTGGTCACAAAACAGGTCCTCTGTGAGGGAATGTTTCTCTCTCTCTCCTTGCCCAACTGCACATTTTTTCTGGAGGTACAGTGGATGTAAATACTGCTGAACTCACTCTCTTTCTTCTCAGATGCCGACCATTGCAACAAGTGTCCGGAAGATCAGCATCCAAACACAGACAGAGATCAATGTGTACCCAAGGAGATATCCTTCCTCACCTATGAAGAACCTTTGGGGATTGCCCTGATTTCCTTTTCTCTATTCTTGTCCTTATCCACGGGCTTCGTATTAGGAATATTCATGAAATACCAAGAAACTCCAATAATCAAGGCCAACAACCGAGACCTGTCCTACATTCTCCTCATCTTCATCATGCTTTCCTTCTTGTCCTCCTTCCTGTTCATGAGTCGGCCAAGGAAAGTGACTTGCCTTCTCCGACAAACAGTCTTCAGCATCATCTTCTCAGTTGCAGTTTCTTCAGTGTTGGCCAAAACCATCATGGTGGTGTTGGCTTTCCTGGCCACAAAACCAGGGAACAGAGTGAAGAGATGGCTGGGGAAGAGTCTTGCAAACTCCGTTGTCAGTTCTTGTTCCGGTGTCCAAGTTGTCATCTGCACCATCTGGCTGGGGAGCTCTGCCCCATTCCCTGACTCTGACATGCATTCCCAGCCTGGACAGAACATTCTGCAGTGCAACGAAGGATCTGTTGTCTTCTTTTATACTGCCCTTGGCTACATGGGCTTCCTGGCTGCCATCTGCTTCATGGTGGCTTTCCTGGCCAGGAAGCTGCCTGGGGCCTTCAACGAAGCCAAACTGATCACCTTCAGCATGCTGGTCTTCTGCAGTGTTTGGCTGTCCTTTGTGCCCTCCTACCTGAGCACTAAGGGGAAATACATGGTGGCCGTGCAGGTCTTCTCCATCTTGGCCTCCAGTGCTGGGCTGTTGGGCTTCATCTTTCTTCCCAAGTGCTACATCATTGTACTGAGACCTGATCTGAATACCAAGGAGCATATCATGTTCAAAACAAACTAGTGCATCTGATCCATAGAAGTAGAGTTGTGGGAGAATATTTGGCGTAGGTTTGGAGGAGATACAGGTTTGGTGAGATCTTAGTTATCAGAGCCTTTTGATGTTTTTATAGCTTCAGTTGCACAGTTTCGGTGTTTCTGTTACAGGAGACAGGCAAAGCTGAGCCTTGGGGCTATCACTCTGCCAGTGACCACTATCGACATCTGAGGCTGGAACAATTCCATACTGACATTGTCCAAGTAATGCATCTGTTGAAGGTGTAGCCCTTAACAGCTGCAGTGTACCAGTATTTTGCAGCTTGCGTGCACATGGAAATCCCTGAATGCAAGATATTAAATGGATATTTGTTACTGGCATTAGTGTATTCTGCTTGCTCTGCTTGCTATCACGGTTTCATGCACTTGTTAACATTAAGAATTATTCTCAAAGAATGCAGGATTTTAATTTGGTACTTCCATTTCCTTGCTTCTCATTGTCATCTATGGTCGTCACACATTTACTGCACAGAAATGATGTTTTTGATTGAAGGGAATTGGTTTTTTTGGAAGGGACAGCATCCTGAACAGAGAGATATTTGACATGGGACAGTCTTGTGCTCAGTTTTTGGCCCTGGGTGATTTAAACTTTAGATCCTGACATTCTCATCCTGAGATTTGGGGCTGCTCCCAGTGGAGGCCGGCAGCTCTGATTTCAGTGTAGATGTGATCCCATCCTGGGTTTCAGACAGAAACCACGTCTGGCAAAAATGTTTGCAAATGGCCAGATGTGTGCTCGTGTTCAATTTGCACAACTTCCCCAGTTCGATTTGTGCAAATATCCCTGGAGACTGGATCATCCCCACTTTAGTTTATGAAGGAAAGTTTCACAAATCAGGAGATGGGTACAAAGTTTGGGAAATGTGCGCACATTTCACATTCAGTTGCTCTTCATTTGTGTGATTTTCCTGTTCCTGCAGCGTGAGCAGACATCATGAACAGGAAAAGTGACAAGTGGTGATACAATATTTGGAAGATCCTAGCAGACTCATGTCTCACTCATTCACCCATCCCTACCAAAGGCAGCCCCACATACTGGAAGTTAGCGCAACCCAAACAGGGTATAACTTAGGCATGTGTCACCTTGATCAGATCTGGCATCTTTGTAATGGGTGCAGTTGGTACTCTTGCCTCACTCCTGGCCACTGCCCAAGCCTGCATTCATGATCATGATCTCCAATCCGTGCCCTTTCCCAGCAGGCTTTTCAATGCTGAATCATCACCTCCTAGCTGCCATGGCAGGAAGTTTTCACTACCCCCACTGACAGTTCCAGATTTCAGCTAGGGATGGACGAAAGTCCCTTACCTGATCCCGCAGCTTTTTTCAGCGTGGGGGGGAGGTGCTCCATTTCTCCCCCCCAAAATTCTTGGCATGTGGGGAGGCACCCCACCCCTCCCTGCCGAAATTGTGGCCGGCGGGGAGGAGCCCCATCCCTCCCCGCCGAAGTTCTGGCCGGGGGGGAGTGAACTGTCTCCCCAGCTACGAAAGGAAAAAGTAAATTGTAAAAAAAAAAAAAAGTGATAGGCTACGTAAAGATTTACGTAGCCTATCACGGCTGGATTTTCAGTCAGCCGTGATAGGTTACGTAAAGATTTACGAAGCCTATCATGGCTGACTTTGAAAAAAAATAGCGTTGCCCTTATTTTCGTGGTAGTCTATGTAAATCTTTATGTAGACTACCCGTGCCCAAATAAGGAATGCAAATAGCGGCGCCCATGGGCGCCGCCATTTGCGTACATGCTTTTTTTTTTTTAAGTCAGCTGTGATAGGCCTCCCGGAGATTCGTGGAGAAATTCTCCGACATCCCTAGATTTCACCAGAAACACTGACTCTGATGGCTCCTTTCTGGGCAAGCAATTCCTGACAAGCTCTTGCAAGGACAATGGGCCTCTAGGCTGGGCTTCCTGGTCTGCACCACTCAAGACTGCACTCTGACCATCCATCTGTGGATGGTGGGCCCAGGAAAGACGGAGCGTCACATGGAGCATAGCCAGTAGCTCCCTCCAGAAATGGGCAGTGAATTGGGCCCCCCATTGGAAACAAGACCCTCGGGCCATCCGTGGAGGTGGAAGACATGCACCAAAAACAGCTCTGCCATCTCCCTGGCTGTGGGCAACCCAGAGCAGGGGATGAAATGGGCCATCTTAGAAAACAAATCCACCACCACCAGAATGGTGCTCTTACCGTGTGAGTGAGGCAAGTCAGTGATGAAGTCAAGGGAGAGCAGTTTCCAAGGTCCTGAGGGGGTAGGGCTTGCCTGAGGTGGCCTTCGCCCGCTGGCAGGTTGGGCAGGAGGCGACATAGGACTTGACATCCCAACACACACGAGGCCACCACAAATCCCTTGTCGCTCCATGCAGGGTCTTGGCTACGCCAAAATGCCCAGCTGTGGGGGAGTCGTGGCACTGATAGAGGACCTTCTCACGGAGGGTTCTAGAAGGCACATAGACCCGGCCGGAATGGTAAAGCAGGCCACCTCGCAAAGAGAAGGGGGTAGAGTGGGGGGGCAGAGGCTAGCCCCAATTCCTCCACCTTTGTGTGAACAAAAGCATCCTGAGCCTGTGCAGAGAGAAGCAGCTCCTCCCAAGAACGAGGTACCGCAGCTGCCGCCAGGCCTTGGGGGGGAAGAATCAGAGGGGGGGGATTTTCCTCACTCCGTGGCTGGAGGTCAGGCTTACGGGAAAGAGCATCCGCTTGTAGGTTGTCAGAGGCTTTCACATGGCAAATCTTAAGGTGGAACCAAGAAAATAAAGCAACCACCTAATCTGCCTCTGGTTTAAGGCACAGGCTGTCTGAAGATGTTCTAGGTTGCGATGATTGGTTCTAACTTCGACTGGGTGTTGTGCCCCCTCCAGCAGATGATGCCAGGTCTCCAAAGCGGACTTGATGGCCAACAGTTCCTTCTCCCAAATGGTATAATTCCTCTCAGACATGTTCAGCTTCCTGGAGTGGTAGGCGCAAGGTTGCAGCCCACCGCCCTCCCGATCTGGCTGAAAGAGCACCGCCCCCACCACAAAGTCAGAGGCATCAATCTGCACTACAAAAGGCTTCCTTGGGTCGGGATGTAACTGGACCTGCTCAGAACTAAAAAGCTTCTTAAGTTCCTCGAAAGCCTGTTGGGCTGATGCCGTCCAATGAAAAGGAGATTTCCTGCCCTTAAGGAGGTCCATGAGAAGAGAAGTCAGCTGAGTAAAACTGGGCAGGATCTTTCTGTAAAAATTTGCAAACCCCAGAAAACATTGCAAGTCCTTCTTGGTGGATGGAGGCTGCCAGGAGAGGACAGCCTGGACCTTTGCAGGATCCATCCTGAAACTTTCAGGCGAAATAATGTAGCCAAGAAAGTCCAAAGAGGTTAGGTCAAACGTACATTTCTCCAGCTTGGCATAAAGATGGTTCTCATGGAGGTGCTGGAGGATGGTTGCCCCAGGAATGAGGTTAATGGCACAGTCAAAAGTGTGTGGGGGGAAGCCGGTCAGCCTCCTTCTTGTCAAACGCATCCCGAAAAGCTGCATACTTCTCTGGGAGGATCACGGTAGCTGAAGAATTGGCAGAAGCAGACGAGGAGGGGGAGGAAAGGGTTAAGGCCTGGGCTGGGACTGGCGCCTCCTCCAGGAGGCAATGCTCCTGGCAGCAGGGAGACGCAAACTCCACTAGTTGAAGCCCTGAAGAAATCTCAGGGTTGTGCTTAGAGAGCCAGGAAACACCCAGCACGATTGGGTATAAGGGAACCTTGGCCAAGTGAAACTGAATCTGCTCAATGTGGGACTGGGCACGCAGAATGAGTGGAGCTGTAATCTGGGTCACCGTGCCCGAAGCGAGAGGACGCCCATCGATGGTCTCCACTGCCCAGGGTGCAGGAAGGGGCAGGGTAGGAATCTTGTGGAAGAGGGTAAAGGTCTCATCCATGAAACTGGTCGTAGCCCCCGAGTCCACTAAAGCTAGGGCCTCCAGCCCACCCCACTGGGAGGAGTGGAGGTGGACATGCAACAGCAGATGGGAGGGTGGGGGGGTTGGGGAAGGCACCCAACTGGTGGGGAACTGACCCCCACACTGGAGGTCCCCAACAAGCTTGGGGGGCAGTCTAGTCAGGCCTGGGGACGAGGAGGAGGAGTGGGGAAGGAGAGGAGGGGGAGGCAGTGGAGCTGTGGATTTGACTCGGCAGGTCTTGGCAAAACTTCTCTGGCAAAGCCACCAAGCACTTGCGGCAGGGGGGAATCGGAGGTGGAGGGGGTTGAACTGCAGCCTGTAGATTTTTCATGGCAGCTGTCAGTTAAGCCATCTGATCTCGGAGTATCTGGTTCTCTTGAGCTAGAGCTTGCACCGCCGTGTCCCCGGCACCCTCCATAAGGCAATGGTAGAAGAGAGAGAGAGATGAAAAAAAAAAAAGAGGAACGGGGACCAAGCTGTCAAGGGCACCTTGGAGGCCTCTCTCTGTCTAATTTAGTAGCCAAGTCCAGACACAGACAAAAGGATTCTTTTCAAAGCTTTATTCCTCTTTTACAACTTAACAACTCTACTGTTAGCAACTAGATCTGAGCAGCAGAATACCTATGCCCTAAGTTGGAACAGTTGGTCCCTGTTTGAAAGGGAATCACTGGCAGAGCCTGAACTTACGGGCTAGGGAGAGTCCTTCCCCTTTTCTCTTGGATACTCTGGGCACAACCGTTGTTTGTGCACCAACAGGGCACTACGCCTCCTTTCCGCGCCCTCCATTTGCCTATGCACCATCATTACATGCTGATGAAGACATCAAAGAACAATGTTACTCCCAACTGGACACCATCTTATCAGAGATACCTAAGGAGGATAAAATCCTCCTCCTGGGCAAGTTTAATGCAAGAGTTTGGCATGGTTTTGATTTGTGGCCAGGGACCATTGGGAAAGAAGGAGTCAGCAATAGCAACCAGAATGGAATTCCACTTCTGACTAAATGTGCAGAGCATAATCTCATCATTGATATCACACTTTTTGGTCAGAAAAATAAATTTAAAACATCATGGAAGCACCCCTGGTCGAAGCAGTGGTATCTTCTAGATTATGTAATTGTCCATGCCAGAGACCGCTGTGATGTACTCTTCACTAGTGCCATGATGAATGCTGATGACTGCTGGACAGACCACTGATTAATTTGTTCTATGATGAACATTAAGATTGTCCCTCAACATAGGCTCCAAGGAAGAAAACCAAGGCGTAAAATGAACACCCAAGCCCCTCAAGACCCTATTAAGTGAGCCTGCTTTCAAACAACCCTCAAGGAACATCTGCCTATGGAAACCCCTGAAAATATCGAGGAACACTGGAATAAACTGAAGACTTCCATTATCGCAGCCTGTGAACAAACTATCGGATACCAAACTAAGAAACATCAGGACTGGTTTGATGAGAATGATAGGGAGATTGAACATATTATTGATAAGAAAAGGAAAGCTTTCCAAATATGGCAAAAAGACATCAACTGTGCCACTAAGAAAAAAACCTATGTCAGTGCAAAGGCTGAGGTCCAAAGAAGTTCTAGAGAACTTAAGAAGACCTGGTAGATAAAGAAAGCTCAAGAACTCCAGCATTTTGAGATGCCCATGACTCACAGGGCTTTTTTAATTCCGCAAAGGCCATTTAAGGAACAACAAACCATGGTACAAACCCCTTATGCTCCATAGATGGTGGCGAACTTCTAAAGGACAAAGGGTCTATTGCACTGCATTGGAAAGAGCATTACAACAACCTCCTTAACCATAATTCTATTGTGGCTGATGAGGTTTTCTCGCAAATCCCACAAAAACAAACCAGAGATGAACTTGCAGTATCCCCCAGTTTGGAGGAAGTCAGTAAAGCCATTAACCAAATAAAAAAAAAATAAAGCAAGTAGACCCAATGGGATCCCTGTTGAGGTCTTTAAAGAAGGTGGCCCTAGAGCTACACAACAGCTTCACAAGCTCATGGAAAAAATCTGGATGAGGGAGGAGATCCCAGCATTCTTCAGGGATGCCGTAATTATCACTCTCTTTAAAAAGGGTGATAGAACAGATTGTGGAAACTATCGAGGCATCTCCCTTCTAGCTACGGCAGGCAAAATCCTGGCAAGGATCCTCGCAAACCTCCTTTTTCCTATCTCAGAAGACATCCTCCCTGAATCCCAAAATGGCTTCTGCCCTTCCAGGGGGACAGTGGATATGATCTTCACCTCATGACAGCTCCAAGAAAAATGAAGGGAGCAAAACCAACCCCTGTGCATGGCATTCATTGAACTGACTAAGGACTTTGACAATGTAAATTGTACTGCTCTCTGGACCATCCTTCTGAAAACCAGATGCCCTAATAAATTTGAGAACTTCTTGCAGCTCCTCCATGACGACATGACGGCAACATCCTTGGATAACAATGGCTCTCAAAGTGATCCATTCAGAGTGGGATCAGGCGTTAAACAGGGATGCGTCATTGCGCCCTAGCTGCCTCTTACAGTCTACTCCAATTGCCAACTCAAGACACAGACAAAAGGATTCTTTTCAAGGCTTTAACCCTTTTACATTTTAATGACTCTTTCAGATGCTAATCACCAGTAACTAAGCAAGGAACAGTACTGGGGAAAGATAGCAGAGTTGCCTACGCTCCAGGTTAGGCAGTTGGACCCCATTTGAAGGAGAATTACGGGAAGACCCTGAACTTATGGGCTAGGGAGAAGCCTCCCTCTTTCCCTTGGGTCCTCGGGACACGACCGTTGCTTGCACGCACAATGAGCACTACACCTCCTTTCTGCCTCCTCCATCGGCGTTGCGCGCCCAGCAAGCCCCCCCTCCAGCACTCTCTCACTGCCAGGGTCACTATCTATCCCAGGAATGCTGGCAGAAGGAATCTCTGCCAGCTGCTGTGCCTGTGAGAGATGAGCGAGCTTCTTTCCCACGGATTGCGGTTCCTCCTCAGAATCAGAACTGCTCTGGGGTTCTATCGGCTGAGTTTCCACCCTGACAGATGCGTCATTGCACCAATCTTATTCGCTATCTTCATCGCTATGATTCTACACCTTGTTGAAGGGAAATTTCCCACTGGTGTAGAAATCATACATAGAACAGATGGAAAACTTTTTAATCTCAGTCGGCTGAAAGCAAAAAGTAAGGTAATTACATCATGTGTCATAGAACATCAATATGCTGATGATAACATAATCTGCGCACATTCAAAGGAAGATCTCCAAACTATCCCAAACATCTTTGCAGAAGCATATGAACAGCTCGGCCTCTCGCTTAACATCAAAAAACCCCAAAGTGCTTTACCAACAAGCACAAACCAACCCCTCTGTAGCACCATCAATCCAGGTTAACAGTGTGATGCTGGAAAATGTTGACCACCTTTCTTATCTTGGTAGCCATCTCTCCACAAAAGCCGACATCGATGCTGAAATACAGCATCGCCCGAGCTCTGCAACTGTAGCATTCCCCCGAATGAAGCGTAGAGTGTTCAAGGACCGGGAAATTTGCAGGGAGACCAAAATACTTGTTTACAAAGCCATTGTACTACCAACCTTACTGTATGCCTGTGAAACATGGACAATCTATAAACGCTACTCCCAGCCTCTCGAAAAATTCCACCAACGCTGCCTCCGCTCTGAAAAATTCTGCAAATTACTTGGGAAGACAGACGGACTAATGTGAGCTTACTGGAAGAAGCAAACAATGATTCTCCAACATCAGCTTCGCTGGATTGGCCATGTTGTTCAAATGCCTGATTATCGTCTTCCAAAGCCGTTACTCTATTCCCAGCTTATGAATGGAAAACGGAATATTGGTGGACAGCAAAAGAGCTTTAAAGATGTTCTTAAAGCTAATCTAGAAAAATGTAACATAAGCATTGAGAACTGGGAAGCTCTAACTCATGAGTACTCCAACTGGAGGTCAGCCTATATTAAAGGTGCTATAGACTTTGAAGAAAGACGAGTACAGAGCGAAAGGGAGAAATGAGCTCAGAGGAAGGCATGTCAAGCAAACCCTCACTGTGACCGCCTTCCAGCTGGAAAACTATTTCCTCCCTGTGGGAGGCTGTGTAGATCCAGAATCAGCCTTCATAGCCACCTGCAGACCCACTGCTAGAGATTAATGTGTTGATTGACCTATCTTCTATGAATGTCTAATCCTTTTAAAGAGTTATCCACATAGACTCTGTCTTTGGAAGACAATCTTACCCAGACACGAGTGATCGCCATGATGATGATGAGTAACCTATGGCTGCGAGAGCTGGACCATAACGAAGGCTGAGCGAAGGAAGATAGATGCTTTTGAATTGAGGTGTTGGAGGAAAATCCTGAGAGTGCCTTGGAGTGCAAGAAGATCAGACCAGTCCATACTCCAGGAAATAAAGTGCTCACTTGAGGGAATGATATTAAATGCGAAACTGAAGTGCTTTGGCCACATCATGTGAAGAAAGAATGCCCTGGAGAAGATGCTGATGCTAGGGAAAGTGGAAGGCAAAAGGAAGAGGAGCTGACCAAGGGCAAGCTGGATGGATGCTATGCTGGAGGTGACGAACTTGACCTTGTTGGAGCTGGGGGTGGCGATGGCCGACAGGAAACTTTGGCGTGGGCTGGCTCGTGAAGTCACGAAGAGTCGGAAGCGACTGACCAAATAAACAACAAACAATTAAAAGTAACCCAGTCAAAGTTTATTTGTTGCTCAGAAAGGAAGCCTCAAGCTGTTACATTTTAGTTATTTATTTATTTATTGCACTTATACCCCGCCTTTTTTCCTCCTGCAAGGAACCCAACACGGCTTACATTATCCTCCTCCTCTCCAATTTATCCTCACAACAACAACCCTGGGAGGTGGGTTGGGCTGAGAGTGTGTGACTGGCCCAAAGTCACCCACTGAGCTTCCACGTCCGAGTGTGCCCTAGAACCTGGATCTCCCAGCTTCTAGTCCAACAGTCTTGCCACTACACCACACTGGCTCTCACAAAATGGCCTTTTAGGGATGTACGAAAGTCACTTACCTTTCGCAAGAAATTCCTGAAGGACGTTCGCAAGGACGGCAGTACTCTAGGCTTTGTTCCCTGGCATGCACCCCTCAAGATTGCACAGCCACAAGCTCCCAGTCCATTTGTGTTCAGAGTGCAAGGGTCACTTTGCCATCCGATGAGCACTGTGCAATCAGATGCGCCTCCAAGCTATGGCCAGCTGTACGTCCTTGACACCGATGAGGCCACTGTGGCTCAACAGCACACTGGGCAGCACCTTGCTGGAGCCACTCACTAACCTGCTACTCAATGTTTACTTATGTGCTACTGAGAACTGGCAGGTCAGTGAAGTCCTTGAGCATGAGAACTCTGCTGCATTTGCTATTTTGTTGTTGTTGTTCAGTCGTTCAGTCATGTCCGACTCTTCGTGACCCCATGGACCATAGCACGCCAGGCCTTCCTGTCCTGCACCCTCTCCCGGAGTGTGCTCAAGTTCATATTCATTGCATCGGTGATTCTATCTAGCCATCTCAACCTCTGTCTTCCCCTTCTCCTTTTGCCTTCAGTCTTTCCCAGCATCAGGGTCTTTTCCAGAGAGTTTTCTCTTCGCATTAGGTGGCCAAAATATTTGAGCTTCAGCTTCAGGATCTGCCCTTCCAATGAGCACTCAGGGTTGATTTCCTTTAGGATTGACTGAATTGGGCATTTGCTATACCTATGGACATATCATTGTGCTTCCATCACGACGGCAGAATGGTGAAGTTTCTGGCTCAGACTGTAAGATCTATTGTTCCCCGTGTCTCTGAAATTGCTTCTGTTTTGTTCGCTTTGCTGGCTTTCCTCTGGCTGATGGTTGTCTCCCTACACCTCTATTCTGCCATGGACAAAGATGTTACAGTGGCATCCCTGGTGTCAACACCAAGAACACTGTGTTTAAGGAAGTTTTGAAAAGTTCAAAGATGTGACACTTGGAATGTTTCAAATAATAAAGTTAGTTACCTTAAACTTAACTTTACATTTCATTTTTCTCTGCAAACTGGGTTCATAACTAACCAATTTGTGGAAAATAATTTAGTTCTTCCCGAACAAGATGATGCACTGTTCTGATGAGCTCACTGGAAGTAGTAATAGGCGGAGATCCTTCCGTTGTATGGCGACCACCATTCGTTCTTTGATCACTGGTAATCCTGGCTGGGAAATTCCCCCAAATAGTGTGCACCTTCTTGGGCATAAGGAATGGGGAAGATGTGGCCCTCCTGATGTTTTCGGACTGTAACGCCCATCATTTCCCCCCATGGGCTAGGCCAGTTTGGGCTGCTGAACATGCAGTCCAGTGCAGTCCACTGCTATCTGGAGGGCCACATGTTCTCAAACACTGGTACACATCCTCAGAGATTTTCCTGATCTTGGCTCTTCTGTGTGAGTTTTTCGAATACAGGCCAGGCCTGGCTCACCTTTCCCCCTGGACAACCAGAAGATGGAGCTGCCTGTGTGACTTCTCACAAACATGTTTTTCTCCAGTTCTGCAGTTCGCCTTGAGGCACTCTGAGAGTCCATCAAGTTGCAGCTGTGAAGCTTCCCTGATCATTATCAAAAACATAGTGATCTATTCTAAGTCTTGCCAAAGCTCAAGAGATGTTTTGCCTTTTGTTTTCCTTGGAGACCAATGATGTCAACATCAGAATGAAAGGCAGCGCCAGGAACCCTCTTGCACTCACTGTGCCTGAAAAGCTTGGTGCATAAAACATCTCCTGTGCCCCCGAGAGCCTGGGCTCAGATTTTGGACAGGCTGAGAAGACCATGCCTGTGGTGTAGTTTAGTACACCACCTCCCACTGCTGCCTTTGGCTCAGAATTGGATGTTGTTGTAAAGACACTGCAGCCTCGATGTTGCAAGATTTTCTCATGTCTTCTGATTAGCTGGCTGTGGAGGTGGAAGGAACAGTGACAAAGGAGGAGCAGCAGGAGGGAGGCAGAAACCGGGAGGCAGACACAGGCCAGAATGACACCGTTGCTGCTGCTGTTGTTGCTTCTGCTTCCTTATGCGGACAGTCAACTGCAAGAGACAGACTGCCTGGCAACTCTGAACAAAGAGCAAGAGTTAGGGTCCTATTATTACCAGCCAAGAGACTACCTCATCAGTGGAGTCCTGTCTTCACAATATTTTAGGTGCAACGAAGCATACGTTTTCTCTGAGTCCCCTTTAACCAGGGTTGTGAAGTAAGTGATGCTGATGATGTAATGCTTCCAAACCCACACTCCAGCTGTCCCCATTTGCGGGAGACTGTCCATTTTTTCTGGTATCTCTGGTGATCCCTGATAAATCGCTCTCCTGACTTTTGCCACTCTGTCCTTTTTGAAGAAGAATTCAGAGCTTCATTAAAGTGAAGGCGGCATTTAGTTCAGTACGCTCACATATGACTGGATCCATGGGGTTCCCTTGCATTGTTTCTGCCAAAAGAACCAGCAGCCTCTTTGATAGTAAATGTTGTGCTACTGCTAAGACACAGGCTGGAGCTGGGGAGGTTCTTTCTTGGGACTGATCCAAATGCAAATGTCCGCACAGAGTTTCCCCCTCCAGAATAATTACAAGCCCATCGTTGTGGCCCTTTCATAAGGCTGAGCACCTTTCTTCCTCATCCACCACAGCACATGACTGTAAATCCTACTGCACTCTGAGGGATTTAGTTCTGAAGAAACCACATGTGTGTGTGTTTATGTAATGGGTATGAATAGGTAGATCTCTTTTTCTTCGCCCCTCCTCACCCCGAATATAACGTGGCTTAAGACTATTAACAGCATTCATGCTATTAAGGACTAGTTAATATTCCAGAATGGCTGAGCGGCTGGTGTGGAAATTCTTTTCTATTTGAATGTTGTCATAAAATAGGGTAAAAACCTTGAAATGCCTTATCGTTTTCTGAGCAGAATATATTCTACACCTTCTTCCTTCCTAAGAGGACAAACAGTTTTCCAAGAGACAAGGTACAAGCAGGAGAAATGATCCTCCAAAGTAGCCCGTGTAACTCAGGTGGGAAAAAAATCCAGACAAGATCTGTCAAACTGCAGGAGCTCGCCTATCAAAATTAAACCTCTTAGAAAACAGCAATTTCTGACCAGTTCTACTTCAAAATTGCCACAGGCCATCCGCAAATACACTTCTCCTCCACTATGAAGATTCAGACTGGTCTGTTGAGGCATTTTCTCAACATAAGGAATAGAATCTACTCCCCCACCCCCAACCTCTGGTTATAAGAGAATACGATACCCCAGTTTTCTCCTCCACAACTGGAGTGGCACTGGTGAAATGGTGCTTTTCTTCCTAGCCATGAAGGTAGGATGAAGGTATGAAACCCTTGGCTCAATTGCCAAGGGGTCAAGGAATGGACACCCAACATTACTCCCTCAAATCAGCCCCATAAGTAGGAGTGAAACCATTGTAAGACACAGCTTCCGATGCCCTTCCCATACAGTCGATCCAGCAGAAAACCATGGTCCATGGTACTAGGGTTGGCGGAGAATTTCTCCCCGAAACTTCGGGGGGCCGAGCGCCAACGTGTTTGGCGCCCTGAACAAGTTTCAGGGAGAAATCCTCCGAACCCCCCTGCCCCACGCACCCCCCCCGGGACGGGACTTACCTTCACCGAATGTCCCTCCCGGTGGCTGGTCCAGCTGGCGGTTTGGCGGGTGTTCGAGCGAGGTGGGAGCGGCAGCCGGTCTTTCGACCGGCTGCCGCCGCCGCCATTGCAATGAAAGAAAAAAAAACAACGCCCCCTGAGAGGCTACGTGACGATTCACGTAGCCTATCACGGCTAGATTTGCAAAGTCAGCCGTGATAGGCTATGTCAATCGTCACGTAGCCTATCACGGGTGACTTAAAAAAAAAAAAAGTGTGTATGGATAATGGCGGCCCCCATAGGGAGCCGCCATTCCCGTTCCTTATTTGGTCGCTGTAGTCTACGTAAAGATTTACGTAGACTAGGGCAAAAATAAGGGCAACGCTATTTGCGTTATTTATTTATTTCATTTTATTTCTATACCGCCCAATAGCCAAAGCTCTCAGGGTTGTTCACAAAAATTAAAACCAAATGTCCCGCAATAAAACAATTTTAAATATATAGAACATCCAAACAACAATATAGCAATACAACCACAATAAAACCTAGCCGCTGTGCAAGAATTTGAAATACAGGTTTAAAGCAGCAAAGCTAAAATTCTAGAAAGCTAAAATGCTAAAATGCATGCTAAAATAAAAAGGTCTTCACCTGGCACTAGGAGTTATACAATGTAGGTGGCAGGCGAACCTCTCTAGGGAGCTCATTCCACAGCCGGGGTGCCACAGCAGAAAAAGCCCTCCTCCTAGTAGTCACCCGCTTCACTTCCTTTGGCAGGGGCTCACGGAAAAGGGCTGCTGAGGATGATCTTAAGGTCCATGGATGCGTGTTTCTATGTTGTATTGATCTGGAGTCCTGATCGTGTCAGTTCCAGTCATCAAGTCTTTTGGTTGAAGCTGAAACAAGCCAATTGTGCCAAAGATGGGAGTTTCTGCATAGAAAATGGATGTAGAATAAATATGTACAAAGAAGAGCCACACCTCCCTTCAGGTGACAAAGCAGTGGGTACCATGAATGTCTGCCAGGGTCCCCGGAGCACAATTTTGTCTAGGCTAGTTGCTTGCCTATTCCTCCTTAGAGCACGACCAAAGGAGCCAGCAAGTGGGATCTTACAAGCGTCTCTCTTAGATGCCTCCTTCTACCCATGAGCAATGCCTCTCCCCTCCTCTCTCACACCAACCGGCTGACATACTCACAAGAGTAGGGGGGCTTCTACCTTACCCAACAGGTGCTCGAAACATTTAGCCTGGGAATCTAATTGACCTGGGGACGGGGTTGGGAGCATTGCTGTGATACTCACAACAACTCACCCTCAGCTCTGTGGAGTTCGGAGTTTCTGCTCACAAACCAGCTCACTACGTATGCCAGTGCTAGAAGCCTTTGATTTGTTTATTTATTCCATTAAGCTCTCTGGATGGTTCCCAAAAATTAAAACTACAAAGCACAGCATGAAACAATGTAGAATATGAAAGCTTGAAACCACAACACAACACTACAACCAGAATGAAAACTTTTAGCAATGCAGAGATTTTAAAATACAGATTTAAAACACTGAAGCTAAAAGACTAGGAAGCAAAAAGGCTAAAATACTTGGAGAATAAAAAGATCTTCACCTGGCACCAGGAGGAGTACAATGTAGGTGCCGGGCAAACCTCCCAAGGGAGCTCATTCCACAGCTGGGGAGCCACCGCAGAAAGGGCTCTCTTCACGCCAGCCACCGGCCTCACTTCCTTGGCAGGGGCGCATGGAGAATGGCCTCTGAGGATGATCTCAGTGTCTGGGCAGGAACACATGGGAGGAGGCGATCCTTCAGATAACCTGGCCCCAAGCTGTTAAGGCCTTTAAATGTTACTACCAGCACTTTGAATCGGGGCAAGAAATGGACTGGCAGCCAGTGCAGCTGGAAAAGTAAAGGGATGGCAGAGAATTCTGCCATGCATCTCGGTGAGGCTGAATGCCAGTGCATTCAGCCCCTCGAACTCTGAGTCGGAACGGCCTGCCACCCCCCACCCCCCACCCCCCTGCGGATCCCCCCTGGGATGAGACTTACCTGCGGTGGATCTTCCAGGCGGCGGCGATTCCGACGGCGGTGGCGGCTGCGGCGCCAGTCTTCCGACCACCGGCAGCCGCCGCCATTTCCAGTGTTAAAAACAACACAAAAAACCCAGACGTGATAGACTACGTAAAGATTTACGTAGCCTATCATGGCTAGGTAAAAAACAACAACAACAACAACAACAACAACAACAACAACATGATAGGCTACGTAAATCTTTATGTAGCCTATCACGTCTGACTTTAAAAAACAAACAAATGCGCATAAGCAAATGGTGGCGGCTACGGCCGCCGCCATTTGCGTTCCTTAGTTTGGCCCGTCTTAGTTTACGTAAGTATTTACGTAGACTAAGAGGGCGAAAATTAGGGGGAACACAAATAGCGTCCGCTACGCTATTTGCGTTCCCCTTATTTTCACCATCTTAGTCTACTTAAATATTTACTTAGACTAAGATGGACCAAAATAAGGAACACAAATGGCGCCGGCCGTAGCCACTGCGATTTGCGTACGCGCGTGGTATGTGTGGTTTTTATTTTTAAAGTCAGACAAGATAGGGTATGTAAAGATTTTTGGAGCCTATCACAGCTGACTACAAGGACGCAAACGGCGGTGGCTACGATGCCAGCGGGAGGGATGGAGAACCTTCCCCCCCAGCGGAACCGAGCGGATACAGGTAAGGGCAATTTCGTACATCCCTAGAAAAGTACTGGCATAATATGAGCTCTCTGGCCAGTCCCTGTTAACAATCTTGCTGCCTTATTTTGCACCAGCTGAAGATTCTGGACCACTTTCAAAGGCAGCCCCACGTATAATGCATTGCAGTAATCCAGGCGAGAGGTTATCAAAGCATGGATAACTGTAGCTAGGCTATCTCTGTCCAGATAAGAGCGAAGTTGGGATACCAGCCAAAGCTGATAAAAAATGCTCCATGCCACTGAGTTCAGCGGTGACTCAAGTGACAGTTCTGGATACAAGAGCACCCCCAAACTACAAATGTGATCCTTTGGGGGGAGTGCAACCCCCTCCAGAACAGGTTGAATATCACCTAGCTGGGCAGACGAACCACCCACTAACAGTACCTCCATCTTGTCTGGATTGAGTTTCAATTTATTGGCCCTCATCCAGTCCATCACTGTGCCCAGGCTCAGATTCAGAACTGCCACTGCCTCAGCTGGGTTTGATGAGAAAGAGAGGTAGAGCTGGGTGTCATGCGCGTATTGATGGCGCCTCAGCCCACACCTCCGGATAACCTCCCCCAGCGGTTTTATGCAGATGTTAAACAGCATGGGGGATAAAATGGACCCCTGGGGAACTCCATGGCACAATTGCCATGGCACAGAGTGGTAATCCCCCAGCACCACCTTCTGGAGTCGACCATCCAAGTAGGAGCAGAACCACCGCAGTGCAGTGCCTCCAACTCCCAGCCCAGACAATCTATGCAGAAGGATACCGTAGTCAATGGCATCGAAAGCTGCTGAGATGGTATCCCACTCCCCCTGTCCCTCTCCCAGCAGAGGTCATCCCACAGGGTGACCAAGGCAATTTCCATTCCAAAACCAGGGCTGAAGCCCGATTGACATGGATCTAGATAATCCGTTTCATTCAACAGTGCCTGGAGCTGTCCTGCAACCACCCGCTCAAGCACCTTGCCCAGGAATGGGATGTTGGCCACTGGCCTATAATTGTTAACCTCCTCCAGGTTTGGCTTTTTTAGGAGAGGTCTGATGACTGCCTCTTTTAAAGCGGCCGGCACCATTCCCTCTCTCAAGGAGGAATTTACAACCTCCTGGACCCAGCTGGACATCCCCTCCTTGTTTGATTTAATAAGCTATGAAGGGCAAGGGTAGGGATGTACGAAAGTTCCGCCACGGATCTCGGGGAGGCCGAATGCCAGCGCATACGGCCCCCCAAAATCTGTGGCAGAACGGCCCGCCCCCCCCCCGTGACGAGACTTACCTTGGGTGGATCTTGCATCCCTGCTAGCCAGCATCTCTGCTAGCCAGCGGCTGGATGTCTGGCTGCTGGCGGAGCCGGCCGGCGGCTGCGCAGAATTGCTGCGGAGCACAGCCGGCCAGCCAGGATTCCGGGGGGGGGAGGAACAGAGCACCTCCCGCCTGCCCAGGATTCCGGGGAGAGGGACAGAATGCCTCCCCCCATCAACATAATCCGCATAAAGGTAAGTCACTTTCGTACATCCCTAGGTAAGGGTCAAGCACACACGTGGTCGATCGGACTTGGCCAAGCACCTTCTCTGAATCCTCAGGCCTCAATAACTGAAACCCAGCCAATAAAACTGGACCATAAATCTGAGCGACTTTATCTTTGAAGTGCCGTGCAAACTCGTTACAGAGTGCAACTGAGAGTCCCACAGTTGTCTCTCCCTGACCAAGAATGTAACTGGCTGCAAACCACTCAGAAAAGCTTCTCTGGATGACACTGAGAATCATAGAATCATAGAATAGTAGGGTTGGAAGGGGCCTACAAGGCCATCGAGTCCAACCCCCTGCTCAATGCAGGAATCCAAGTCAGAGCATCCCTGACAAATGGCTGTCCAGCCTCGTCTTGAAGGCCTCCAGTGTGGGAGAGCCCACCACCTCCCCAGGTAATTGGTTCCATTGCCGTATTGCTCTGACACTCAGGAAGTTTTTCCTGATGTTCAGTCGGAATCTGGCTTCCTGTAACTTGAGCCCATTATTCCGTGTCCTGCACTCTGGGATGATCAAGAAGAGATCCTGGCCTTCTTCTCTGTGACAACCTTTCAAGTACTTGAAGAGCGCTATCATATCTCCCCTCAGTCTTCTCTTCTCAAGGTTAAACATGCCCAGTTCTTTCAGTCTCTCTTCATAGGGCTTTGTTTCCAGTCCCCTGATCATCTTTGTTGCCCTCCTCTGAACCCTCTCCAGGTTGTCCAGTTTATCCTTCTTAAAGTGTGCTGCCCAGAACTGGACACAGTACTCCAGATGAGGCCTAACCAGTGCTGAGT
This sequence comes from Heloderma suspectum, assembly GCF_057233095.1. Lineage (NCBI taxonomy): Eukaryota > Metazoa > Chordata > Lepidosauria > Squamata > Helodermatidae > Heloderma > Heloderma suspectum. Next base: position 389,400,662 of record NC_139459.1, read on the forward strand.
AGAGGGGAACTAGTACTTCCCGGGATTTGGAAGCGATGCTTCTATGAATGCAGCCCAAAATAGCATTTGCCTTTTTTGCAGCCACATCACATTGTTGGCTCATATTCAGCTTGTGATCGACGACAATTCCAAGATCCTTCTCGCTCGTAGTGTGGTTGAGCCACGTATCCCCCATCTTGTAACTGTGCATTTGGTTTCTTTTTCCTAGGTGCAGAACTTGGCATTGATCCCTATTCAATGTCATTCTGTTGTTTTCTGCCCAGCACTCCAGTCTATCCAGATCACTTTGAATTTTGTTTCTGTCTTCCAAAGTATTAGCTATCCCGCCCAATTTGGTGTCATCTGCAACTTTGATCAGCATTCCTTGCACCTCCTCCTCCAGGTCATAAATAAAAATGTTGAAGAGCACTGGGCCCAGGAATGAGCCCTGTGGTACCCCACTCGTTACCTCTCCCCAGTTTGAGAAGGTCCCATTGATAAGCACTCTTTAAGTCCGATTCTGTAGCCAACTGTGGATCCACCGGATCGTTGTTTCATCTAGCCCACTTCGAGCTAGTTTGCTCATCAGGATATCATGGGGCACTTTGAAGATGCAATACTGGAAGAAAAGCCTCTTTGCCACCCTCACCGCTGCCTCTTTGCCACCCTCACTGCCACAGAGTAGGCTCGATAGTGAGCTCTTACCTGTGTTCAGTCAGACTCAGCACGAGTTTTCCTCTACCTGCATTCTAGCCATCTCCCCCCTTGCTTCATTGCCCTCTGCTCAGTTTTATACCATGTAGGGATGTACAAAATGACTTACCTGTTTCATTTCATGACATCCGCAGTGGTGGGGATGCGCTCCGTCCTTCCCCCAGAAATCCTTGCCAACCGGCTCCACTCGTCGATGATTCCACAGAGCCACTGGCTGCGGTCACCCGCAGCGACATCCAGCCGCTGCTGGCCTGCGCGGGGACGAAAATGGGAGCCGCCGTTGGCACCGCCATTTGCATCTAGGCTATTTGCGTTCCCCTTATTTTCACCGTCTTAGTCTACGTAAAGGTTTACATAGACTAAGACGTGTCAAAATAAGGAACGAAAATGGCGGCGGCCGTGGCCGCCGCCATCTGTGTACGCGCGTTCTTTGTTTTTGTTTTAAATCAGCCATGATAGGCTACGTAAAGATTTACATAGCCTATCACGGCGGGCTGACTGCAGGGACTCAAATGCGTCCCATTTGCGTCCCTGCTAGCCAACAGGCAGATGTCCGGCTGCTGGCGGAGCCAGCCGGCAGCTCCGCAGAATCACTGCGGAGCACGGCTGGCTGGCCAGGATTCCTGGCGGGGGGGTTGGAACGGAGCACCTCCCCCTCTGGCAAGGACTCCAGGGGGAGGGACGGAACGCCTCCCCCCACACCATCAGCATAATCCCCAAAAGGTAAGTACCTTTCGTACATCCCTAGAGCAAATTGGGAGTAATAGCACAGGAAGATGGACGTTCCTCTAAACTCCAGAAGTACAGAGGTCTGAAAGGAGGCTTGGAGGTGCCAGGTGGGCCTTCCTCTGAAGGCAGTGGAGAGAGTTCTGGTGACCCCTCAGTTCACAACTGGGACAGGGAGGAGAGACAGCACTACACCTGTTTTAAAAGAGATTCTTTCGCTCACACTCAGCTTCAGGGTGCAGATTAAGGTGCTGATACATTTGAATCCCTCTAAGATCAGGGTAGCAAAAATGAGGGTTGTGCACAGCCAACCCAACCTAATTCAGACATCAAATTAGAGGACTCCAATCAGCCTGAACTCACCTCAACCGCCCCTGAAGCTGGGTTGACCTACTTCTCCAGTTCTGAAGCAACATCTAGAGACCAGAAGCAAAAGGGGGGAAACCCCCACCAAAAGTGACCCCCCCACAATGTCATTGCCACCCCCACAGAACCCCCAATCCTTATGTTGATTGGTCGGGAGTGCTTGCCCCCATTGGCATCTGCAAGGGAGTCACATTTTATTTATTTTTTAAAATGGTGTTTCGTCTTACTGGAAGAAGAAGAGTCACCATTTTGAAAGGAAATGGCAACTCCATCTCAGAGAGTGATGGCTGCACGTGATTCCCTGGAGACCAGGTAAGGAGTGAGGGGCTCACACAGCAGGGTGGGGTTGCTGTCCGCATCGGGCTGAAGCACCACCAAAGCTCTTCAGAGTGATCCAACCCATATTGGAGTTCTTTGGCATGATCCTGACCTGCTCTGGAATTGCACCGCTTTGTACCACAGCAGCCCGAGACACTAGGGATTCAGGCTTCAGACTGACGTGGCTAACAGCCCTAGTAAAAATGGCATCTTCCACATAACTCCTGGATATGTTGTCTTAGAGGATCTGATGAGGCCTCCTCCAAGTGGCAAGGTCAGATGCGAATTGGCTGGTGACAACTGGCAGGAAGTCCTTTTGTAGTGTGGCAACATCCCTGGAGATGTCGGTCTGCCATGAGTCTCAAGCAGGAAGTGCTTTCTGTTTCAAGAGGCCTTTCTATTATTTGAATGGGATTTTCATGTTGTGATCCTTTTGTGTTAAATGGTTGGTTTTTACGTAGTGCTTTTATTCATTTAATTTGATGTATTCTGTGGTTTGGTGCAGTGGAGAATCGTGGCTCTGATTTCGGCGGGGCTGTGGATCCATTCTGGGTTTTAGTAAGAACCATCCAGAACTATAAAAGAGTTATCCAAGGTGCTGAAGATATTTGGGGGATATAAATCCATCATGTACCCCATTCCCTTTCTCTCAATCCAAAAGGTGCCCCCCCTCCTTAAAAAGCCATTCCGTCTCCAGCTGTGCCAGGAGGCCTCCAATCTTTCCTTTGCTTTCTGCCCTGCCTCTGAAGATCAAAACACTGAAGAGGAGAGGGCCTTTCCAATGGTGGTGCCTATCCTCCAGCAAAAAGCTCATCTCCCTCCCCCATCATTCACCGTCATGCATGCACATGTCTTGAAGCTTGTCCTTTTATTGCTGTTGCTTGTAATTTCTGTTATTCTGGGATTGTCTTTTAGTTTATTTCATTGTCGTACCTTTTCCCCTCCAGTTTTTATATTGACTTGAGTACATGTATAGTATAGGTGGCATAAACATTTTGAAACAAACAGACCAAAAACATCCGTGCCATGTTGTGATGCATAAATAGTGCTTCCCTGAAACAAGGACCTGGGATCACTTCTAAATCACTTAGGGTCACAAGCCTAGAAACCCTATTGTTGTTCAGTCGTTCAGTCGTGTCCGACTCTTCGTGACCCCATGGACCATAGCACGCCAGGCCTTCCTGTCCTGCGCTCTCTCCTGGAGCGTGCTCAAGTTCATATTCATTGCATCCGTGATGCTATCTAGCCATCTCATCCTCTGCCGTCCCCTTCTCCTTTTGCCTTCAGTCTTTCCCAGCATCAGGGTCTTTTCCAGGGAGTTTTCTCTTCGCATTAGGTCGCCAAAATGTTGGAGCTTCAGCTTCATTATCTGTCCTTCCAATGAGCACTCAGGGTTGATTTCCTTTAGGATGAACTGATTTGACCTCCTTGCAGTCCAGGGGACTCGTAAGAGTCTTCTCCAGCACCACAGTTCGAAAGCATCAATTCTTCGGCGCTCAGCCTTCCTTATAGTCCAGCTCTCACAGCCATACATTACTACTGGGAAAACCATAGCTTTGATTAGACGGACCTTTGTCGGCAAGGTGATGTCTCTGCTTCTTACTATGCTGTCTAGGTTTGCCATAGCTTTCCTCCCAAGGAGCAAGCGTCTTTTAATTTCAGGGCTACAGTCACCGTCTGCGGTGATCTTGGAGCCCAAGAAAGTAAAATCTGTCACTGCTTCCATTTCTTCCCCTTCTATATGCCAGGAAGTGATAGGGCCAGATGACATGATCTTCGTTTTTTTAATGTTGAGTTTCAAACCAGCTTTTGCACTCTCCTCTTTCACCCTCAACAAGAGGCTCTTGAGATCCTCTTCGCTTTCTGCCATTAGGGTGGTATCGTCCGCATATCGGAGGTTGTTGATAATTCTCCCGGCAATCTTAATTCCGACCTGTGATTCATCCTACCTGGCATTTCTCATGATGTACTCTGCATATAAGTTAAATAAGCAGGGTGACAATATGCAGCCTTGTCGTACTCCTTTCCCAATTTTGAACCAATCGGTTGTTCCATGTCTGGTTCTGACTGTTGCTTCTTGACCCTCGTACAGGTTTCTCAGGAGACGGGTAAGGTGGTCTGGTACTCCCATCACTTTCAGAATTTGCCACAGTTTGTTGTGATCCACACAATCAAAGGCTTTAGCGTAGTCAATGAAGCAGTAATAGACGTTTTTCTGGAATTCTCTTGCTTTCTCCATGATCCAGCGAATGTTGGCGATTTGATCTCTAGTTCCTCTGCCTTTTCGAAACCCAGCTTGTACTTCCGGTAGTTCTCGGTTCGCATACTGCTGAAGCCTAGCTTGTAGGATTTTGAGCATCACCTTGCTGGCATGTGAAATGAGCGCAATTGTGCGGTAGTTTGAACACTCTTTGGCGTTGCCCTTCTTTGGAATTGGAATGTAAACTGACCTTTTCCAGTCTTGTGGCCACTGTTGAGTGTTCCAGATTTGTTGGCATATTGAATGCAGCACTTTAACAGCATCATCTTTTAGGATTTTAAATAGCTCGGCTGGAATACTGTCATCTCCGCTAGCTTTGTTGTTACTAATGCTTCCTAAGGCCCACTTGACTTCACTCTCTAGGATGTCCGGCTCAAGTTCAGTGACCGCACTATCATGGCTATCAGGGACATTCAGATCTTTCCTGTATAGTTCTTCTGTGTATTCTTGCCACCTCTTCTTAATCTCATCTGCTTCTGTTAGGTCCCTGCCTTCTTTGTCCTTTATCATGCCCGTCTTTGCACAAAACGTTCCCTTGAGAGCGCCAATTTTCTTGAAGAGATCTCTAGTCTTTCCCATTCTGTTGTTTTCCTCGATTTCTTTGCATTGTTCATTTAAGAAGGCCTTCTTGTCTCTCCTTGCTATTCTCTGGAACTCTGCATTCAGTTGGGTATATCTTCCCCTTTCTCCTTTGCTTTTCGCTTCCCTTCTTTCGTGAGCTACTTGTAAAGCCTCATCAGACAGCCACTTGGCTTTCTTGCATTTCTTTTTCTTTGGGACGGATTTCGTTGCTGCCTCCTGAACAATGTTACGGACCTCCGTCCATAGTTCCTCAGGCACTCTGTCTATCAGGTCTAATCCCTGAAATCTATTCCTCACCTCCACTGTATATTCATCAGGGATATGATTTAGGTCATACCTGAACGGTTTAGTGGTTTTCCCTATGTTCTTCAATTTAAGCCGAAATTTTGCAAGAAGCAGCTCATGATCTGAGCCACAGTCAGCTCCAGGTCTTGTTTTTACTGACTGTATAGAGCTTCTCCGTCTTTGGCTGCAAAGGACATAATCAATCTGATTTCGATATTGATCACCTGGTGATGTCCATGTGTAGAGTCGCCTCTTGTGCTGTTGGAAAAGAGTGTTTGCTATGATCAGCATGTTCTCTTGGCAAAACTCTATTAGCTTTTGTCCTGCTTCATTTTGTACACCAAGGCCATGCTTGCCTGTTATCCCGGTGATTTCTTGACTTCCTTCTTTAGCATTCCAATCCCCTATGATGAAGAGGACATCTTTTTTTGGTGTTAGTTCTAGAAGGTGTTGTAGGTCTTCATAGAACCGATCAAGCTCAGCTTCTTCGGCCTCAGTGGTTGGGGCATAGACTTGAATTACTGTGATGTTGAATGGTTTGCCTTGGATTCGTACTGAGATCATTCTATCATTTTTAAGATTGTACCCCAGTACTGCTTTTCCCACCCTTTTGTTGACTATGAGTGCTACTCCCTATTAATAGAAACCCTATTGGGTCCTGTCTAAATTGTAGGACTCATTTCCATAGGCACAAATATTCATAACACTGTTTTCCTGGATGCTCCTTCTCTTTGTTGCTAGACCAGGCCTCATTCCAGATGCACTGAGAGCTGTCGCCGCGGATACTACAAGGAGGTCCAAGAAGGAGAGCCACCTTGCTGCTATGCTTGCACTCCATGTGCGGAAGGAACCATCTCCATTCAGGAAGGTAGGCAGGATCAGAAGAATGGGAGTTCCCTAGGGCAACTCCTTGAATATGCCGAATAGTCTCCACAGCCCTATTTTACTTCTCTCTTCTTTTCTCTTAAACACCTTTAGCAAAACATTCCATGAGTAGGTAGGAGAAGAAGGCTTCATGAATGACTGTTGCTCCTAGTGTAAAACATCATGGGAATCCCTTATGGTCATGGGCCATTCACTACTGCTCAGTCTGAAATACCTCATGATACCTTTCTAGTACATAGTGAGATTTTAATGAGGACTTGTTCCATTTGACTGAATGCTAATTTTATTTTTTATTAGTTGCTCTTCTTCTACAAGGTTTTCCTCTTCTGGTCCATACATCATTGTGATCGTTGTTCTGATGTGCAGTCTCAAAAACATTTTAATTAACACATTAAATATTCATACATCATTAGAACAGATGCAAAAGGCTTTTTGAACTCTGACCCCTACTTGGCTTCAGTTTCTTTTTAATCTCTACCACTAACCAATGAAGTGAGAGGAAAGAAAAGATGATGGCAGTGAATCTGTGGGGTGCAAAGCAGGGGGGATGCGTAGTGCACACTGTTCCTGGTAGAAATCAAGCCCCCCCCCCAAAAAAAAAACCACTCTGCTTTTTCCATGATTGGGACAGGGCAGCACGTACAGACATGGTGGGCCTTTCTCCATTATATGCAGAGAATTGTCTGCACTGCGCTGTGATCCTGTGACAGGAAAGCAGGGGGTCCCTGGCAGAAAAGGGGATGTGAAAATGGTGCAACCCTCACTTTCTGGTGATCAGAGTACTCCCCTGCCCAATGCTGATTCAGTCTTCCGTTTTTTAAAACTTCTTTAGTAAAACGTGACTCAAAAATAAGAAACCTTTATGGAATTTTCCTACTCTGGAATTCAAACATAATCAGGAGTCCCTTGAGCACCGTCTTGTGGTAGAAAGGTGGGGCATAAGTTGAGTAAATAAATAAATCACAAGCCACTCAGCTAGCAAGTAGCTTTACATGTCTTACAGGATTATTATGAAGATAAGAACGGGATAACCCCACAGACACTCCCTTACCCTGAACAATGCTGGGATAAATACCCTCATTTTTCCATATTTAAATGAGGTAGGGAGCTGTGTTTATTCCAAGTCAGCCCATCAATCCATCTAGCCCACTCTTCTCTGTTCTTCTCTGACTCACAAGCACTCTCTAATGCCCCACAGAGATATTACAGTACCTTTCCTGGCCCTGCGACTACTAAGGTAATCGCTTGGTAATGAGGCCATAGTGGTCTGGTCACAAAACAGGTCCTCGTTGAGGGAATTTTTCCCTTTCTCCCTGCCCAAATGCACATTTTTTCTGGAGGTAGAGTGGATGTAAATCCTGCTGAACTCACTCTCCATCTTCTCAGATGCTGACCATTGCATCAAGTGTCCAGAAGATCAGCATTCAAACACGGACAGAGATCAATGTGTCCCCAAGGAGATAACCTTCCTCACCTATGAAGAACCTTTGGGGATTGTTCTGATTTCCTTTACTCTATTCTTGTCCTTATCCACAGGCTTCGTATTAGGAATCTTCATGAAATACCAAGAAACTCCAATAATCAAGGCCAACAACCGAGACCTGTCCTACATTTTCCTCATCTTCATCATGCTTTCCTTCTTGTCCTCCTTCCTGTTCATAGGGCGACCAAGGAAAGTGACTTGCCTTCTCCGACAAACAGTCTTCAGCATAATCTTCTCAGTTGCTGTTTCTTCGGTGTTGGCCAAAACCATCACGGTGGTGTTGGCTTTCCTAGCAACAAAACCAGGGAACAGAGTGAAGAGATGGCTGGGGAAGAGTCTTGCAAACTCCATTGTCAGTTCTTGTTCTGGTGTCCAAGTTGTCATCTGCACCATCTGGCTGGGGAGCTCTGCCCCATTCCCTGACGCTGACATGCACTCCCAGCCTGGACATACCATCCTGCAATGCTATGAAGGATCTGTTGTCTTCTTCTATACTGCCCTTGGCTACATGGGCTTCCTGGCTGCCATCTGCTTCACGGTGGCTTTCCTGTCCAGGAAGCTGCCTGGGGCCTTCAATGAAGCCAAACTGATCACCTTCAGCATGCTGGTCTTCTGCAGTGTTTGGCTGTCCTTTGTGCCCTCCTACCTGAGCACCAAGGGGAAATACATGGTGGCTGTGCAGGTCTTCTCGATCTTGGCCTCCAGTGCTGGGCTGTTGGGCTGCATCTTTCTTCCCAAGTGCTACATTATTGTGCTGAGTCCTGATCTGACTACAAAGGAGCATATCATGTTCAAAACTAACTAGGGCATCTGATCCATAGAAGTAGGGTTGTGGGAGAATATTTGGTGTAGCTTTGGAGGAGATACAGGTTTGGTGAGATTTTAGTTATCAGAGCCTTTTGATATGCTTATCTCTTCAGTTGCAAAGTTTCAGTGTTTCTGTTACAGGAGACAGGCAAAGCTGAGTCTTGGGCTATCACTCTGCCAGTGACCGCCATCTGCATCTGAGGTAGTGGTGTGGCTGGAAATATACCATACTCACATTGTCAAAATAATGTAGGGATGGCGGAGAATTTCTCCCCGAATCTCCGGGAGGCCGAATGCCAACGCATTCGGCCCCTCGAAATTGGTGGTGAAATTCTCCTCCCCCCTGCACCCCCGGGATGAGACATACTTCCTTCGAATGTCCCTCCCGGCGGCAGGTCCCAGCAGTGTTTTGGCGGCGTTTCGGAGGGGGCGGGGGTAGCGCCGCCGCCATTACAAAGTAAAGTAAAAAAACAAAACAAAACACATGATAGGCTATGTAAAGATTTACGTAGCCTATCATGGCTAGATTTTCAAAGAACTTCGGGGGGAGAACCAAAGCACCTCCCCCCCACCGCGAAGCAAGCTGCGGGACCAGGTAAGGGACTTTCATCCATCCTTAAAATAATGCATCTGTTGAAGGACTAGACGTGCCAAAATAAGGAACGCAAATGGCAGGCCCATGAGCCGCCCCCATTTGCGTACGCGCTGTTGTTTTTTTTTCAAAGTGGTAACAGCGGTATCTTAACAGCGGTAGATAAAATTTGTGCTATGAGAGACAAAATAGCAATTTGGAAAAGGAAAGTGAAAGAAGGAAATTTTGAAATGTTTTCCAAAACTGCTGAGTGCAGGCTAAAATGTGATATCAGCTCGCTAATTGTTGACCATTTAACGTTGCTTGGAGAGAAAGTTCATCATTCCTTCCCATATGTTGAAATCCAAGACAATGATTGGATCAGAAATCCATTTCTTTCAACTGCAATGAGGAATTTTTCACTTATTGAAGAAGAAGAATTAGCTGACATAAAAAATGATCAAAATCTGTTAATGATGCATGAACAGGGTGTAGGGTTGTCAGAGAATTTCTCCATGAATCTCGGAGAGGCCGAATGCCAGCGCATTCGCCCCCCGAAATTGGTGGAGAGACTGTCTGCCCCCCCCCCGGGACGGGACTTACCTTGTGCGAATGTCCCTGGCGGCAGCGGCTCCTGCGGCGGTGCAGCGGCGCTGCGGCAGTGGCGGCTGGTCTTCCGACCGGCTGCCGCCGCCATTTTCAAGTTAAAAAAAAAAAAAAGCGATAGGCTACGTGAATATTTACGTAGCCTACCACGGATAGATTTTTAAAAAACACCGTGATAGGCTACGTAAATGTTTACGTAGCCTATCACGGCTGAGTGACAAAAAAAACCTCATGCATATGCAAATGGCGGCACCCATGGGCACCGCCATTTGCGTTCCTTATTTTGGCATGTGTTGTCTACGTAAACATTTACATGGACTACGGCAAAAATAAGGGGAACTCAAATAGCGTAGCGACTACGCTGTTTGCGTTCCCCTTATTTTCGCCGTAATCTGCGTAAATATTTACGTAGACTACACGTGGAAAATTAGGAACAGCGTCTACGCTGTGTGTGTTCCCCTTATTTTCACCGTAGTCTACGTAAATTTTTACGTAGACTACACCTGCCAAAATAAGGAACGCAAATGGCAGCGCCCATGGACACCTCCATTTGCGTATGCGCGGGGTTTTTTTTTTTCACTCAGCCGTGATAGGCTACGTAAACATTTATGTAGCCTATAACAGCTGACTGCATGGATGCAAACGGCGGCGGCTATGGTCGCCGCCATTTGCGTCCCGGCAGGACAGGATTCTCGGCCGGAGGGACGGGGCGCCTCCCGCCCGGCCAGAGTTTCGGGGAGGAGGGACGGGGCGCCTCCCCCCCGGCCAGATTTTTTTGGGGGAGGGATGGGGCACCTCCACCCTGGCCAGAATTTCAGGGGGAGGGACGGAGCACCTCCGCCTCGCCGCGAATCAACCTCCGGGTTCAGGTAAGGGACTTTCGTACATCCCTAACAGGGTGACTTAGAGTGCTTTTTGATTCACATTTCAAAAATGCATCCAAACATAGCTAAAAAAGCATTAAAAATTCTTCTGCAGTTTTGTACTACATACATTTGTGAAGTATCCTTTTCAACGATGGCAAAGTTAAAGACACAGAAATGTGGAAGCTTAAAAATGCTTGATGACAAAATGGGAGTGTCTTTATCTAATATTCCACCAAATATTGAAGAGCTGTGTTCATCCCATCAACCTCATACATCCCATTAAAATGGTAAGTAGTTATTGGTGTTATTCAAATTTTTTAAATTCTTGCACATATTTACATACTGTTACTCATAAATGACAACAATGTATGTTAATATCTTACAAATCATATATTTTTAAAAATATAAATGAATGGTTTTCATGAGGTATGTTGTATCCCCATACATTTCGTTATTACAATTTATGGATGTGTCCGTATCTCTTATAACGGGTTAGTTTAACCTCCAGTTTGCTAGTAAAACTGAGTTACCGTGTCACGAAATGATGCATGTCTAATAAGTGTGTCACCAACACGAAAAGATTGGAAAGCTCTGATGTAGACAAAGACGGCGAAAATAAGGGGAACGCAAATAGCGTGGTGGACGCTACTTGCTTTCCACCTTATTTTCCCCGTCTTAGTCGACGTAAATTTTTACATAGACTAAGACGGCCAAAAATAAGGAACGCAAATGGCGGCAGCTGTAGCCCCCGCCATTTGCGTACACACATTTTTTGGTGCGTTTTTTAAGCCAGACGTGATAGGCTGTGTAAGTATTTACGTAGCCTATCACGGCTGACTACAGGGACGCAACTGGCGGCAGGTACAGCCACCACCATTTGCGTCCCTGCTAGCCAGCGGCCGGATGTCCGGCTGCTGGCGGAGCTGGCGGCTGTGCGGAATCCCCGTGGAGCGGATCCGGCTGGCCAGGATTCCGGGGGGAGGGACGGAGTGCCTCCCTCCCCCAGCGGAACCCAGCGGAGCCAGGTAAGGATACATTCGTACATACCTCGTTTCCTTTCAACTTCAAAGTGGTAGTGTACAGAGGTCAACAGCCAAAACAGTTATGCTTGTTCCAATGTTTCTGGCCCTTACTGTATGTTACAATGGCTGAGAAGGCGGATGAAGGCTGCAGCAGATAAAGGACCACCAATTGTCATGATTTTCATGCCATTGGATTAGAGCCTTTTCTGTGAAGACTGTGTGTTGTTCACTGTGCACTGATCTCCACATATAAAACAAATTCATGCACAGGCATCTTCCAATCTAAATCCAACCAACCAAAAGTCCCATGGTGATCAGCGACTGGCAACGGGGCAAGACTGTGAAATCCAGAAGCCCCTAGTAATGGACCAGCAAATGGGGGGTGGATACAGATTCAGTCGTGCTGACTCAAGGACCGAGGCTGTTGATTAGTTCGGCAGCTGTATCCATGCCTGAGCAGTCCTATTCAGGATCCACTCTGCTCAACCCATATGGGGAGGGGGCCAGAAAAGGTGCCCTAAACATCGTCTGCCTCATCTTCTCCCTGATGGGATTACCGCATCCAGTGGGGTCACCATTTAGCGGTTGCAAAAGACAAATGAACTTTGGAACATGGAATATACGGACACTGCTGGACAATACAGATAGTGATCACCCTGAACGCAGGACTGCCATCATTGCAAGGGAGCTGAGACGTTTTAACATTGACATAGCAGCACTCCAAGAAACTCGAAGAGCAGGAGAGGGAGAACTCAAGGAAGAAAAAGGAGGTTACACCTTCTTCTGGAAAGGACTGCCTGAACAAGAACGAGGAATACATGGAGTAGGCTTTGACATTAAAAATGATCTTATGAAGCTCTTGTCAGAAGTTCCTACTGGCATTAATGAACAACTCTCAACCCTTCGAATAAAACTCACCGAAAACCAGCAGGCTACTATTCTATGTGCTTATGTACCAACATTAGATGATGATGAAGATATCAAAGAAAAATGTTACTCCCAACTGGACACCATCTTATCAGAAATACCTAAGGAGGATAAAATCCTCCTCCTGGGTGATTTCAGTGCAAGAGTTGGGTGTGATTTTGATTTGTGGCCAGGGACCAATGGGAAAGAAGGAGTCAGCAATAGCAACCAGAATGGAATTCTACTTCTGACTAAATGTGCAGAGCATAATCTCATCATTGCCAACACACTTTTTGCTCAGAAAAATAAATTTAAAACATCATGGAAGCATGCCTGGTTGAAGCACTGGAATGCTCTAGATTATGTAATTGACCATGCCAGAGACCGCTGGGATGTTCTCTTCACTAGAGGCATGATGAATGCTGCTGAATGCTGGACAGACCACCGATTAATTCGTTCCACAATGAACATTAAGATTGTCCTTCAACATAGGCTCCAAGGAACAAAACCAAGGTGTAAAATGAACACCCAAGCCCTTCAAGACCCTATTAAGTGAGCCTGCTTTCAAACAACCCTCAAGGAACATCTACCTATGGAAACTCCTGAAAATGTCGAGGAACACAGGAATAAACTGAAGACTTCCAATATTGAGCCTGTGAACAAACTAGCAGATACCAAACCAAGAAACTTCAGGATTGGTTTGATGAGAATGATAGGGCGATTGAACATATTATTGAGAAGAAAAGGAAAGCTTTCCAAATATGGCAAAATGACATCAACTGTGCTGCTAAGAAAAAAACTTATGCCAGTGCAAAGGCTGAGGTCCAAAGAAGAACTAGAGAACTTAACAACACCTGGTAGATAAAGAAAGCACAAGAAATCCAGCATTTTGAGATGTCCATGACTCATGGGGATTTTTTAATGCCACAAAGGCCATTTAAAGACCAACAAACCATAGTACAAGCCGCTTACGCCGCCTCCAGGGACATTCGCACAAGATAAGTCCCATCCTGGGGGGGCGAGGCAAACCCCTTACGCCGCTGCCAGGGACATTCACAAAAGATAAGTCCTGTCCGGGGGGGGGGGCAGACCGTTCCGCCACCAATTTGGGGGAGGGGCGAATGTGCCGGAATTTGGCCTCCCTGAGATTCGTGGTGAAATTCTCTGACATCCCTACCTTCGATACTGTAAATTGTACTGCTCTCTGGACCATCCTTCTGAAAACCAGATGCCCTAATAAGTTTGAGAACTTCTTGTGGCTCCTCCATGACAACATGACGGTGACAACCTTGGATAAACATGGCTCTCAAAGTAATCCATTCAGAGTGGGATCAGGCATTAAACAGGGATATGTCATTGTGCCCTAGCTGCCTCTTACAGTCTACTCCAGTAGCCAACTCAAGGATTCTTTTCAAGACAAAAGGATAATTTTCAAGGCTTTAATCCTTTTACAACTTAATGACTCTTTCAGATGCTAATCACCAGTGACTAAGCAAGGAACAGTACTGGGGAAAGATAGCAGAGTAGCCTAGGCTCCAGGTTAGGCAGTTGGTCCCCATTTGAAGGAGAATCACAGGAAGACCCTGAACTTATGGGCTAGGGAGAGATCCTCCCTCTTTCTCTTGGGTCCTTGGGACATGACCATTGCTTGCATGCAAAACGAGCGCTACGCCTCCTTTCCGTGCCCTCCATCTGTCGTCGCTCCCTGCGTCAGCGTCGAGCATCCAGCAAGCCCCCCTCCAGCACTCTCTCACTGCCAGGGTCACTATCTATCCCAGGAATGCTGGCAGGAGGAATTTCTGCCAGCTGCTGTGCCTGTGAGAGAGGAGCGAGCTCTTCTCCCATGGATTGCGGTTCCTCCTCAGAATCAGAACTGCTCTGGGGTTCTATCGGCTCAGTTTCCACCCTGACAGATGTGTCACTGGGCCGATCTTATTCGCTATCTTCATCACCATGATTCTACACCTTGTTGAAGGGAAAGTTCCCACTGGTGTAGAAATCATGTATCGAACAAATGGAAAACTTTTTAATCTCAGTCGGCTGAAAGCAAAAAGTAAGGTAGTAACATCCTGTGTCATAGAACATCAATATGCTGATGATAACATAATCTGCGCACATTCAGAGGAAGGTCTCCAAACTATCCTAAACATCTTCACAGAAGCATATGAACAGCTCGGCACTTAACATCAAAAAAACCCAAAGTGCTTTACCAGCAAGCACAAACCAACCCCTCTGTTGTGTCATCAATCCAGCTTAATGGTGTGATGCTGGAAAATGTTGACCACCTGTCTTGTCTTGGCAGCCATCTCTCCACAACAGCTGAAATTCAGCATCGCCCAAGCTCTGCGACTGTAGCATTATCCCGAATGAAGCATAGAGTGCTTGAGGATCGGGACATTCACAGGGAGACCAAGAAGCTTGTTTACAAAACCATTGTACTACCACCCTTACCGTATGCCTGTGAAACATGGACCATCTATAAAAGCCACTCCCAACTTCTCAAAAAATTCCACCAACGCTGCCTCTGCTCCGAAAAATTCTGCAAATTACTTGGGAAGACGGACAGACTAATGTGAGCGTACTGGAAGAAGGAAAGACCACCAGCATTGAAACAATGATTCTCCAACATCAACTTCGCTGGATCGGCCTTGTTGTTCGAATGCCTGATTATCGTCTTCCAAAGCAATTACTCTTTTCCCAGCTTATGAATGGAAAATGGAATACTGGTGGACAGCAAAAGAGATTTAAAGATGTTCTTAAAGCTAATCTAAAAGAATGTAAAAAAGGTAATGTAAGCATTGAAAACTGGGAAGCTCTAACTCATGAGCGTTCCAACTGGAGGTCAGCCTATATTAAAGGTGCTATAGACTTTGAAGAAAGACGAGTACAGAGCGAAAGGGAGAAACAAGTTCAGCGGAAGGCATGTCAAGCAAACCCTCACTGTGACCGCCTTCCAGCTGGAAAACTATTTCCTCCCTGTGGGAGGCTGTGTAGATCCAGAATCGGCCTTCATAGCCACCTGCAGACCCACTGCTAGAGATTAATGTGTTGATTGACCTATCTTCTATGAATGTCTAATCCTTTTAAAGAGTTATCCATATAGACTCTATCTTTGGAAGACAATCTTACTCGGTCATCAGTGATCGCCATGATGATGATGAGTAACCTATGGCTGCGAGAGCTGGACCATAAGGAAGGCTGAGCGAAGGAAGATAGACACTTTTGAACTGTAATGTTGGAGGAAAATCCTGAGAGTTCCTTGGACCGCTAGAAGATCAAACCAGTCCATCCTCCAGGAAATAAAGCCAGACTGCTCCATTGAGGGAATGGTATTAAAGGCAAAAGTGAAGTGCTTTGGCCACATCATGAGAAGACAGAATGCCCTGGAGAAGATGCTGATGCTAGGGAAAGTGGAAGGCAAAAGGAAGAGGGGCCGACCAAGGGCAAGATGGATGGATGCTATTCTGGAGGTGAAGGACTCGATCTTGGAGGAGCTGGGGGTGGTGAGGGCCAACAGGAAACTCTGGCATGGGCTGGTCCATGAAGTCACGAAGAGTCGGAAGCGACTGACCGAATAAACAACAAACAGTTAAAAGTAACCCAGTCCAAATTTATTCGTTGCTCAGAAAGGAAGTCTCAAGCTTTTTCATTTATTTATTTATTTATTTATTGCACTTATACCCCGCCTTTTTTCCTCTTGCAAGGAACCCAACACGGCTTACATTATCCTCCTCCTCTCCAATTTATCCTCACAACAACAACCCTGGGAGGTGGGTTGGGCTGAGAGTGTGTGACTGGCCCAAAGTCACCCACTGAGCTTCCACGTCCGAGTGTGCCCTAGAACCTGGATCTCCCAGCTCCTAGTCCAACAGTCTTGCCACTACACCACACTGGCTCTCACAAAATGGCCTTTTAGGGATGTACGAAAGTCACTTACATTTCGCAGTTTATGTTGTTGGTGTGGGGGGGAGGCATTCCGTCCCTCTCTCCAGAATCCTCACCAGGGGGGTAGGCGATCCATTCCTCCCCCACGGAATCCTCCGCAGCTGACTGTGCTCCGCAGCCGCTCCGCAGAGCAGCCGGCCAGGGCCAGCCAGGCCAGAGCCGTCCGCAGCCGGATTTCGGCCACGGAGGGCTCTGGGAGAAAAAAACAAACAAACCTTGCACGCAAATGGCGGCAGTGATGGCTGCCGACTTTTGCGTTCCTTATATTTGCCCTTAATCTACATAAATATTTACATAGTCTGTGACGGCGAAAATAAAGGGGAACACAAATAACGTAGCGGGCGCTATTTGCGTCCCTTTTTGATTCGCCGTTTTAGCCTACATAAAGACTTACGTAGGCTAAAACGGTGAATCAAAAAGGGATTCAAATAGTGCCCGCTATGCTCTTTGCATTCCCCTTTATTTTCACCTTCACAGTCTACGTAAATATGTATGTAGATTAAGACGGCAAAAAGAAGGAACGCAAATGGCGGCGGTTGTAGCCACCGACAATTGCGTACACAGTCTTGTTTTTTTTTAAACCCACCCAGCCATGATAGGCTACATAAAGATTTATGTAGCCTATCACGTCGTTTTCTTTTTTTTAAAAAAAAAGAGTGGAAATGGTGGTGGCGGCAGCCAGTTGGAAGACCAGGCGCCCCAGCCGCCACTGCAGCTGATGACGGAGCTGCCGCCGCCTGGAAGATCCGCCCCAGGTAAGTCTCGTCCCGGGGGGGGATCTGCTGCATTTGCTATTCCTATCGACTCCTCATTGTGCCTCCATCACGATGGCAGAATGATGAAGTTTCTGGCTCAGTCTGTAAGATCTAATGTTCCCCGTGTCTCTGAAATTGCTTCTGTGTTGTTAGTTTGGATGTTCTCGGCCTGAGACACCCATCATTTTCCCCCATGGGCTAGGCTAGTTTGGGCTGTTGAATGCGCAGTCCAGTGCAGTCCACTGCTATCTGGAGGGCCACACGTCCCCAAACAGTGGTATACATCCTTAGAGATTTTCTTGATCTTGGCCCTTTTTTGTGAGTTTTTTGCATACAGGCCAGGCCAGGCTCACCCTTCCCCCTTGTCAACCAGAAGATGGAGCTGCCTGTGTGACTTCTCACAAACATGTTTTTCTCCAGTTCCTTGCCTCGAGGCACTCAGGGAATCCATGAAGTTGCAGCTGTGCAGCTTCCCCTGATAATTATCAAAAACATAGTGATCTATTCTGAGTCTTGCCGAAGCTCAAGAGAGGTTTTGCTTTCTGTTTTCTTTGGAGACCAATGATGTCAACATCAGAATGAAAGGCAGCTCCAGGAACCCCCTTGCACCGTGCCTGAAAAGCTTGGTGCATAAAATATCTCCTGTGCTCCCGAGAGCCTGGGCTCAGATTTCGGACAGGCCGAGATGGCCATGCCTGTGGTGTAGTTTAGTACAGCACCTCCCATCGCTGCCTATGGCTCAGAATTGGATGTCGTTGTAAAGACCCTGCAGCCTCGATCTCGCAAGACTTTTCTCACATCTCCTGATTAGCTGGCTGTGGAGGTGAAAGGAAACTCAGAAAGCAGGAACAGCAGGAGGGAGGCAAAGCCAGAATGATCTCTTTGCTGCTGCTGTTGTTGCTCCTGCTTCCTTATGCGGCTGGTCAACTGCAGGAGACAGACTGCTTGACCACTCTGAACAAAGAGCAAGAATTAGGATCTTATTATTACCGGCCAGGAGACTACCTCATCAGCGGAGTCCTGTCTTCACAGTATTTCTATTGCAACAAACCATACGTTTTCTCTGAGTCCCCTTTAACCAGGGTTGTCACGTAAGTGATGCTGATGATGTACTGCTTCCAAACCCGCACTCCGGTTGTCCCCATTTACGGGAGACTGTCCATCTTTTCTGGTATCTCTGGTCATCCCTGATAAATTGCTCTCCTGACTTTTGCCACTCTGTCCTTTTTGAAGAAGAATTCGGAGCGTCATTAAAGAGAAGGCACCATTTAGTTCAGTACGCTCATGTATGACTAGATCCATGGGGTTCCCTTGCATTGTTTCAGCCAAAACAACCAGCAGCCTCTTTGATGGTAAATGTTGTGCTAAGAAACAGGCTGGAGCTGGGGAGGTTCTTTCTTGGGAGTGGTCCAAACGCTAATGTTTGCACAGAGGTTCCCTGTCTGGAATAATTACAGGGCCATAGTTCTAAGGCTAAGCATCTTTCTTCCTCATCCACTACAGTCCTTGACTGTAAATCCTACTTCACTCTGTGGGATTTACTTCTGAAGAACCCATGTGTGTGTGTGTGTGTGTGTGTGTGTGCGCGCGTGTGTGTGTGCAATGGGAGTTAGACCCATTCAAGATAAAACACAAGAGATAATATCAGGACACAGTTTAGCTCGTGCAATCAGCTGAGTGCTCATGCGCATGATGATTAGGAAATTATTAGCCACCTCTTTGTTGAGATAGCTGACTTTTCCCAGGACAGTGAATGACCAATCTTTCCTCAGAATGCCCTGGGAAGTTAGTCAGCAGAGCATACAGCATATGGCCTCTCAAATCAGAATAAAAATTACAATGAAAGAGTCCTTGGGTCAGGGTTGCAGGGACTCTTGCCTTACACAGACACGATCTGCTTTGGAAGGGAGTTTCCCCAAACCTCCCCTGAAATGCTGCCGCTGGTCAAAGATTATGTCTTCCATGAATGAATGCTTCATGGCCCTATTATTCTGAAGAGACATCAAAGAAGAGGGTGAAGTACCAGAAGTAGGCAGCATCACAATGGGTCACGGGGGAACAGGTTCTCCTGGGCAGGAGTGTAGTTCCTGTCACTCAGTATCATCAAGTCTCTGAATCAAGACTGCAGAAGACTGTGGTTGCTCCTGTGTTAGAAGAGATTCAAGCCAAACACCAGTATAGTCATTTTGTGTTCTGTGCATAGATTCCCTATAATGGAGAAAAGGCTTCTGGGATGGCAATGAACCAATGCCCCTGGTTATCTTGTTGCTGATCTGTTCATTTAGGTTATTAGAAATAGGAGAATTAAGAATCTGTATAATGTGTCTCCAAATTTTGTCCATCTATATCCGTGTATATCAAATATACGGTGGCAGATCATCAGCACCGAGCTACGCCTCTTGGATTATTAATATGTAGATCTCTTCTTCTTCCTCCACTCCTCCCCCTGAATATAACGTGGCTTAAGACTATTAACATCCTTCATGCTATTAAGGACTAGTTAATATCCCAGACTGGCTGAGTGGCTGGTGTGGAAATTCTTTTCTATTTGAATGCCATTTGAAAATGGGGTAAAAACCTTGAAATGCCGTATAGCTTTCTGAGGCATTGTATATTCTACACCTTCTTCCTTCCTAAGAGGACAAACTGTTTTCCAAGAAACACTGTACAAACTGAAGAAATGATCCTCCAATGTAGACCATGTAACTCAAGTGGGAAAAAAATACAGACAGAATCTGTCAAACTGCAGGAGCTCGCCTATCAAAATTAAACCTCCTAGAAAAAAGCCATTTCTGACCAGTTCTACTTCAAAATTGCCACAGGCCATCTTCAAATACACTTCTCCTCCACTACGAAGATTCAGACTGATCTGTTGAGGCATTTTCTCAACATAAGGAATAGAATCTACTCCCCCTCCCCCAACCTCTGTTTATAAGAGAATATGATACCCCAGTTTTCTCCTCCACAACTGGAGTGGCACAGGCGAAAAGGCACTTGTCTTACTAGCCACCCACCTTGCTTCCTTTGGCGGGGGCTTCTGAAGTCAGATTGCTAAAGCTGATCTCAGAGTCTGGGCAAGTGTAGATGGGAGGATACGATCCTTCAGGTAGCAAGGGGGGGGTGCTGGGGGGCAGATTGAGCATTCGGGGGCACCAAGCTGAACTGAGGGGCTGTGTTTTTTGAATATCCTGTCTGCAGTGAGCTAAGATGGCAAAAGCAAGTGTCTGTAACCTTCCTTTTAAGGTTCTACAGGTTGTGTGACTACCGACTGGAAAAATGGTGATCCTTCCAGAAGCGTTAAAGAGTGCTTCATTTTCAGTTTCCACTTTGATGTAATTTCCAGAGAGTAAAAGTGAGCGGGACACAGCTGTTCTTTGAGGCGACGTTCCCGAGCCCTTAACACTTCAAATACTGTATACACTATAAGGTCTATGTAGGTAATAATAAAAAACATTGTTATTTTTGTTTATACATACAGAAACAGCATGGATAAGAGGGCACAGTTAATCTATGACATCCCCTCCCCATGGACCCGTGCATGCCCATGCCCACACGGGTGCACACAGAAGTCCTGAAATTAGCATTTCTTCAAAGCATTTACTTCCTTTTAAATACGCCAGCCTACTTTACCATCATTTGATTGGTCAGTACATACCCACTAAATGTCCCTCCAGACATTTTTTTACCAGTGGTATCCCTGGCAAATTGTGGAACATTTTTTTTCCTTTAATGGCTGTGGCCATTTTCATTTCCCTCTCAAACACCAGAAAACATGCCATGATGCAGAAAACAAAATGAAAACAAGGCCTACAGTGGTGGCTATTGACTTGCATACATGTTAAAAAGGGTTATTTAAATATATATATATATATATATTCCACCATCCCCAACACAGGAGGAATCGGAAATCATCAATGTTTTAGACTTTAAAAAAAGTGTTTTTTTTCTTCACAACTCTGATCCAAACAAGGTCACTGAAACATACTCCCCAAGTAACTTGAGAGAGACTATGTGGACTTTTTTTTTTTTTAATGGCTGTGGCCATACTGATTTCCCTCTCAAACACCAGAAAATATGGCATGATGCAGAAAAGAAAATGAAAATAAGGCCTAAAATGGCTGCAAGTTTTCTCCCCTTCCTTCTCAACATCCAAAATCAAAAAGTGAAAGGAGATCCTATTGACTTGCATACAAATTAAAAGGATTATTTTTAAAAAAAGTTTTCCACCATCCCCACTACATGAGGAATAGGAAAGCATCAATGTTTTATACTTAAAACAAACAAAACAAAGTTTTGTTTTTTCTCCACAAACTCAGATCCAAAAAAGGTTGTTGGAACAAACTCTCAAAGTCGCTCTGGACAGAGAGAGGGGTTTGTTCATTTGCTTGCTTGCTTTTTCTCTTTATCCTGCTGTTTCTCTCCCCATAGTTCACCAATAGAGCTGGATATTTCATGGCATGTAAACACAACACTTCTTCTGGCACCTGTAATTTTCAAAAACATTGGTGAAGCCATTCTGAATGATACCCCACCCCTATTAGGATTCTACATGACAGAATGATTGTTTTTACTGATGAGCCTTAACAAAAGAGACATGTGTGTGTGTGTGTGTGAGGGAGAGAGAGAGAGAGAGATTACCTATCTAAGTATAGTCAGACAGACACTTCTGTCCTTGTTCCTTGCAATCTGCCAACATCCCCTCTCAAGGAATGTGGTACAAATATCTCCATCTTTCCTTTCATCAGGTAAATGGATATTGAATTACCTTGCAACACAGGTATGTTCGCTGCTCCCTATGAATGTCCAAAGCATTATTTCATGATCGGCTCTACTGGGATTGAAAAAGCATGAAAAAGAATTTGAGGGTATAAAAGAAAGAAACTGAGATTTGTTTTTGTTCAATGGAGAACGACAGCACAAGGCATTGCATTTAATTTTTGTCTATTTTTTGCAGTTTCCACCCTACAAGGCACTGGCACATCCTGTATTTCATGTTTGCCATTCAGGAGATCAACCAGAACCCCAGGCTCTTACCCAACATCACCCTGGGCTACAACGTCTACAAGTCCTTCTTCGACGGAAGAGCCACCTCCTACGCCATGCTGCAACTCCTTGCTGGGGGTGAAAACAACATGCCACATTACAGCTGCGGGAGGAAGAATCACCTGCTGGCCGTCCTTGAAGGGGCTGAATCGGACCTCTCCCTCCACATTTCATCCATGTCAAGCATCTACAAAATCCCACAGGTGTGAATGGGAGAGGCCAGGAGGCCAGGTGCATAGAACGGGGAGCTGAGCACTGCTTGGGCTCAGCTCTCGCTCTTCAGTCCCTGTGCCTTCCGGGGAATAATGGTTCTCTGGAGTGTGTGTTGTAGGTGAGTCATGGCAGTGGTGGAGCTCTGGGATGGGAGGCCAGGCATTCCTGGGGGCAAGGATGGCAGGAGACCACGGAAGCTGTACTAGACATAGCCTATCATGGCAAAAAAACAGGAACGCAAAGGGCGGCCACCATAGCCACCACCATTTGCATCCGCAGGCTCTGCATGCCTGCGAATGCACCTGGCTGGCAGCTCTGCCGAGTCACCGCAGAGCAAAGCCATCTGTGTTAGGATTTCCGTACCTTCAATGGCCCTATCTCCTGGATTTGGGAACGAGTGACCCACAGGGCTTCCGTCCTCTTCCAAATCCCCTCATGACTACTCCCAGTGAATTCATACAGATGTTGAGCAATATTGGGGACAAGATGGTGCCCTGTGGAACCCTGTAACTCAACTGCCAAGGGGTCAAGAAATGGACACCCAACATTACTTCCTCAAATCAGCCCAATAGTTTGAGTGAAACCATTGTAAGCCACATCTTCCGCTGCCCTTCCCACAGCATCGATCCAGCAGGAAACGATGGTCCATGGTACCCAAAGCTGATGAGAGATGGAGCAGAATTAGCAGAGTGGCATTCCCCCATCCCTCTCTTGAGATAGATCATCCAGCAGGGCAACCAAGGCTGATTCGGTCCTGTAACCAGGTTGAAACCCAAAGTGTGTTTCTTTGGTTCTCATGTGGCCTCTTGATTGCTTTAATTCTTGAATAAGGCTCCTGTGTGCTCCCCAAACAGAATCTAGAACATAGTTGGGAGCGTGGTTAAATCTATCCTTTCCAGTTCCCTGACGCAAGGCAGCCAGCAGGACTAACCTCCATTGACTGGTTCCTGAAGTGTATCACTCTACAGTGATTTGATTACATGTACAGGACCCCAGTGTTCCTCTTGGGCTACACCACAAATGGACCTTGATATATTTTTGCACTCCCTGTCCACATATTCTGCCTCATACTGACAGGCATTGATTTAGATACTATTTATTCATTCATTTATTCATTCATTTCATTCATTTCATTTATATCCTGCCTTTTTTCCTCTTTATGGAACCCAATGCAGGGCACATAATCATCCTTCTATTTTAGCCAAAAATATTTGACCTTCATCCAGAAAACAAACTGATACTAAACTACTGTCTCTGACTTTACTTTGCTCCCTAGATGAGTTATGGCACTGCTACTCCTGTTGCTAATGACAGAAGTCAGTTCCCTTTTGTCTACCGCATGGCCCCGAAAGAAGAAACCCAGTACCCGGGGATCGTCCAGCTGCTCCTGTTCTTCCGATGGACGTGGGTCGGTCTCTTTGCTCCAGACACTGAGAATGGGGAGAGGTTCCTAGGTGCCTTGACACCCCTCATGATCAGCAGTGGAATTTGTGTCGCTTTCTCCAAAAGACTAGGACGACATTTCTTAAATTACATATTCCAGATGGACCTTTCTTTCTTGGGCAAAGAAGTGAAGGTAATTGTTTACTATGCGGACTCCCACTATGGATGTTTTCCGTTGATTTTTCTACAAAGAACACTTGAAAAGAAATCAACTAGGGCAAAACTCTGGATCACACCAGCTTTTCAGGACATTAACATCAACTTGTCTATTGCACCTTCTTACTTCCATTTCCTCCACGGTTCTTTGTCCTTCATAATGAAGACTAAAATTATGACAAAATATGACTACTACGAGCCATTCTCCTCTTCTCTGCAATTGTTTTGGGATGAAACTTTTAAGTGTTTCAGTTCAATGCATGTTTTGTCCATGAAAATGTGGACAGGGTGCAGGGAGAAAGAGAAACAGGCGACGCTGCCCCAGGAGGAGATTGAAAGAGCCCTGTTTCAGGACAGCTACGTAACTTATAGCAGCATCCAGGCTGTGGCCCATGCCTTACATGCTGCATATTCATCCCGACCCAAGCGGATGTTGATGGTGGGTGATGGAGAAAGGCGGGAACATCAAAGGCTGCATCCCTGGCAGGTATTCCCTTTTCCTTTGGCAACACCTCCTTAAAGACGCATGATAAAGATGACCAAACGTGGGTTAGTGCAGATAATTGTTCCCTCTGCATGGCAGTGCAGGCAGCCAGTAGACCCTGTTTCCTGCCACCGTTACATGCTCAAGTAGCTTCCCTCCTCCAAAAATCCCTTACAAATGAAGCCCCAGGCCCATCGAGAACCAGTTGTTGTTGTTTTCTGAAGCACCATCAGGATACAATCTCTTGACTTTGCAGTCAACTTAATGTTTTTTGTTGTAGAAGACCCATTGGGATTGATTTCTCTGATCGAGTTCTTATGAAGTGCCCAGGGAGTTTGCAGCAACGTGCCCCCTCTTACATGTCCTCCGAATATAAACTAGCTGTGGAGGATGGGGTATGACCAGGTGGGTGCAGCCTGTGGGAAATAGGGATGTCACAAGCACCCACCTTCATCTGGGAGGCCAGCAGACTCCCCCCACCCAGCCCCGTTGACTCCGCTCACCGAGCCATGTGGCGCTGACAGCAGGGGAGTACAAACCCCCGCTTACCTGGCTCCGCTGGGTTCAACAGGTGGGGGAGGCAATCTGTTTCTCCCCACGTAATCCTCGATGGGGGTGAGGTGATCCATTCCTTCCCCTGGAATCTTGCCCGGTTGGCTCCGCTCTGTGGCCAGGCTGCGAAGCCACCAGCCAGGCCAACCCACAGCGGGGCCTCCAGCCACTGCCTGGCTGGTGAGGACGCAAATGGTGTCCTGAGTAGGGGATGCCATTTGCGTTCCTACCCAAGCCCGTGATAGGCTACGTAAATATTTATGTAGCCTATCAGAGCTAAAGCAGGGGTGCAAATGGCGTAGGGGATGCTATTTGCATCCCTGCTTTAGCCATGATAGGTTACATCAATATTTACGTATCCTATGACGGCTAAAGCAGGAACGCAAATGGTGTAGGGGAAGACATTTGCATCCCTACTCTAGCCGTGATAGGCTATGTAAATATATATGTTCCCTATCACTGGCTGGCATAGGGACGCAAATGGCAGCTGCCACGACAGCCACCATTTGTGGCTGCAGCAGCCCGGCAGCCATCGGAGCCATCGCCGGAGCTTGTGCAGCAGCCAGGTAGGCTCTGTTTCATGGGGCTTTCATGGGGTGTAGGGGTGGGGGGCTCCGTTCCCCCATGGATTCTAGGGGGCCGATTTCACTGGAATTCGGCCGGAGGGGGAGGCGCTCCATCCCTCCCCTCCCCCGAATCCTGGCCGGCCAGCTCTGCTCCGCGTTCACCTTATTTTTGCCGTAGTCTACGTAAACTAAGATGAGCCAAAATAAGGAACGCAAATGGCAGCACCCATGGGCGCCACCATTTGCATAAGCGCATGTTCTTAAAATTTAGCCGTGATATGCTACGTAAATCTTTACATAGCGTATCACATTTTTGTTTTGTTTTTTTAGTTGGAAATGGCGGTGGCGGCGCCAGCCGGTCGGAAGACTGGCCTCTGCAGCTACCGTCACCGAACCGCCGCCGAACCGCCACCGCCAGGAAGATCCACCACAGGTAATTCCCATCCCGGGGGGCAGGGGGCCATTCTCCCACTGATTTCGGGGGCCGATTGTGCTGGCATTCGGCCTCCCGATATCCGTGGTGGAACTTTCATACATCCCTAGGATGGTTTGCTTGCTGGGCCCATGTGTGCAGAGGACTCCAGCAGTTAACCCCTGTGGAGGCGGTTGGGGCAGCTCACTTGGATGACCTTGCGAGGTAAGCTGGGAGGCTGGGTGGGGGGGCTTTGGACCTCCCCCATGCCTTGGACAGAGATGAGTCCATCCATCCCTAGTGGAGAATGCATCCCGATGGGAGGGGGTAGTGGCTGCTGTTCCTAAGGGAGCAGTAGTGTGACCATTTATTTGGAAACATTGTCTGGACTCTATGGTTTTGGATAAGGCTATGCACATCTTCGGACTGAATCCCAAATAACTAAGCAAAGTGGGCTGCTTTGGAGGTGCCTTGTCATGATCCCAAGTCGATCAGAACAGCACCAAGGCGCCCCGAAGCGAATCAGCTCATCGCCAAGGCTCCTCAGTTCCAATTGGATCTTCAGAGGCATTCTGATGCCTTTTGAAACACACACAGCTCATCTCCAAAAGGTAGCAATTTGCAAAAGATATGGGAGGGGGAGAGGGGGGGAGGCAGGAGGGGGAAATGGTGAGCCTTGTTGAATGGCAACTCCAATTGCCAAATAAGGGCAGGGTTTAACCCAACAGTCTCCAAACAGTGACAGTAGTGGAGGAGGGGGGCAGAATTGGAGTGGACTCATTGGAGAGTTCAGTCTGCTTTCATTTCAGTGTGTGTGTGTGTGTGTGTGTGAGAGAGAGAGAGAGAGAGGGGGGGGGCGAGCACTGATTAGTTGGTGGTTTTGATTTACGGCGTGTTGTGCGTACATGGTGTGCAAGCTTGTACTTTCTTCTTCCTTCCAAATCCAACTTTTCTTTTCTTTCTTTCTTTCTTTCTTTCTTTCATTTGTAGATCTTTTATTTGAAAAACCAAACACCTGAAAAGTACGGAGTTTGAGTTTCCCTCTTTCTGTTCCTGGTTCTTTGTCTCTCCCCTCCCCCTTCTCTAATACGTTTTACACTTCATTCTTTTCTTGAGTGTTTATTTCAAAAAGGAGAAATACAATAAAAACTACTTTCCTTTTCCTTCCATTGCCTCTTTCTTTCACTTCCACGACACCCTTCTCAATTTCTTTGCCCTTACTTTCATTCTGTCTAGATTTTTCACACACACACACACACACACACACACACACTACTCTCCTGTCCTTTTTCTTGGCTCTCCTCCACCTGTCCCCCCCTCCTTTCCCATATTCCTTCCTTTCTCATTTTTGATCACATTTCCCTTAAACAACAGCAAGAACAAGAACAGTTAAAAACCACATTGTCTTCTGTTGTCCTCCTGCCTTGCTTGTAGGTAGTCCAGCATTTGTTTTCTTTTGCTCCTCCCTCGCTCTCTCTCCTTGTGTGTTCATTTTTGTGTTGTGCTCAACCAAGCAGTGTGTGTCAAAGTATGACACAGTCCACATTTCAAAAAACAGTAGGCAAAGAACTAAACACACATTAACATCTATCATTTGAATAACTCAGAACCACCCTGTGTTGCAAAGCAAGCAAGCCCAATATGGGGCAGCTTCAGCGTCTTGTTGGCAGGGACAGAGCAGAGGTGGATGAGGTGGGGCTGGGATCAGCAGCCCTGGTCGGCAGTCAGGCTTTCCCCCGGTCCAGCTAGTGAGTGCTGGTGTAGTGGGTCAGCTGAATGCGGAGGCAAGTTGCAGTGCTCAAAGGTCACTGACTGAGAAGGCACTTCACAGTAGGGATGGCCAAAAGTCCCTTACCTGATCCCAAAGCTTGCTTCGCGGTGGAGGGGAGGCGCTCCGTCCCTCCCCCTGAAATTCTGGCCGGGGGAGAGGCGCCCCGTCCCTCCGGCCGCGGAACCTCCTCTCCTGCCAGGACGTAAATGGCGGCGGCCATAGCCGCCGCCTTTTGCGTCCCTGCAGTCAGCCATGATAGGCTATGTAAATGTTTACGTAGCCTATCACGGCTGATTGTAAAAAAAAAAAAAAAAGCGCATATGCAAATGGCGGCATCCATGTGCGCCACCATTTGCGTTCCTTATTTTGGCATGTGTAGTCTACGTAAGTTGTAGTGTAGTCTACGTAAGTGTAGTCTACGTAAGTTGCAGTGCTCAGAGGTCACTGACTGAGAAGGCACTTCACAGTAGGGATGGCCAAAAGTCCCTTACCTGATCCCGAAGCTTGCTTCGCGGTGGAGGGGAGGCGCTCCGTCCCTCCCCCTGAAATTTTGGCCGGGGGAGAGGCGCCCCGTCCCTCCAGCCGCGGAACCTCCTCTCCTGCCAGGACGTAAATGGCGGCGGCCATAGCCGCCGCCTTTTGCGTACCTGCAGTCAGCCATGATAGGCTATGTAAATGTTTACGTAGCCTATCACGGCTGATTGTAAAAAAAAACAAAAACAAAGCGCGTATGCAAATGGCAGCGTCCATGTGCGCCACCATTTGCGTTCCTTATTTTGGCATGTGTAGTCTACGTAAACATTTACGTAGACTACGGTGAAAATAAGGGGAATGCTATCACGGAATCATGGGCTCAAGTAACAGGAAGCCAGATTCCATGTGAACATCAGGAGAAACTTCCTGACAGTTAGAGCAATATGACAATGGAACCAATGAACTAGGGAGGTGGTGGGCTCTCCCTCACTGGAGGCATTCAAGACGAGGCTGGACAGCTACCTGTCAGGGATTCTTTGACTTGGATTCCTGCACTGAGCAGGGGGTTGGACGCAATGCTCTTTAGCCCCCTTCCATTCCTGCTATTCTATGATTCAAAGATTCTACCGTCAATGCTCATAACCTTCTTGGCCTTCTACACTGGTGATGGAGGCACTTAACTCCAGTTCTCCTGCTACCTGAAAGGGTGGTTTCAGAAATTAAGATTTGGTAATCATTCTTTGATCTCTGGAGCTGTGGCATCCCAGACGGGATATGAACTTTTCCACCAATGTTGTTTTCATTTTGGTAACCATCCGCTCTCCATTGTTATCTGGCTATCTTCTTGATGTGTTTTGTGAGCATCCCATCTTCTGTGGCATGAAAGGGCTTCTGGCATTCACTCCTGGTGGCCTCTCCAAGATCCAAAATAGCACTTGGCCATAGAGAAATCCCATGGCACATAGAGCATTGCCAGAGCGGAAGAGATTCTATCCAGCAGACTCTATGGTCACGGTCTGGAAGTCCTCTGGAGCCTGTTGAAACCCTGAGGAGCCTGCCAGATGACATGATAAGTCACCTCGGGCCCCTTAATACTTTTGCAGAGAAGTGGTTAGTTGGCGTGGCTTACTAAGCATGAGGAATGTGGTTTTCTCCCCCAAGTGAAACGCTAAGCCACCAAGGTGAGCAGAGATTCCTTAACCATTACAGCTTAGCATGATGTCTGAACATGCCTGGTATCTTCATTATGAGCAGGAATAGGAAGGATTTGTTTTAAAATCTCTGCAGATGATCAGGCATCGTTACTTCTGCCCTCTGTTCATAGATGGGATGCACTTTTGTGTACAAGGATTTTAGTCATTTGCAAAGGTGCACTTTTTACTAACCTGCACTTGCACCTCCTCCCCCACTTAAAACAACAACAAAAAAGTCCTGCAAGTTTCCCTAATCTGTGCAACTTGGGAGAAGCCAATATGATGACTTTTGAATAGATTGCGGATTATTCTGACAACTCTAGTTGTGACTGTGAACAGCCAAAGAATGGCATTGTGATCCCAGATGGGATGTGCACTGAACATGGAAGTTCACAGCTCAAAGTGATGCGGCCTAAGATATGGACTACATTTGCATGATTTCTAAATCCGGGGTGTTTTCTCTGTCATTCTAGCTTCACACTTCCTTACGAGACATGCAGTTTTCTAATGCTTCCATGGGTGGACTTTATCTGGATAAGACTTTGGAACTGGCAGCTGACTTTGATATCGTGAATTGGGTGATGTTTCCCAATGAGTCTCGTGCTAGAGTGACTATTGGGAGTGTGGAGAGACAGGCATCTCCAGGCATGAAACTCACCATTAAGCAGGAAGCCATTGCCTGGCCTGGCCATTTTAATGAGGTAAGGGAAAGGATTTGTGTCCTGTTATTGGGTTGTGACATCTCTTAGGCTCTAAGAATATCCACCCTGTCTTGTGTGAGCCACTCCCAACCCCAGCTTCTAAACATTTATTTATGTATTTATTTCATTTTTTTTTCTATACCGCCTAATAGCCGAAGCTCTCTGGGTGGTTCACAAAAATTAAGACCAAATGGCCCGCAATAAAACAATTTTAAATATATAGAACTTCCAAACCACAATATAACAATACAACCACAATAAAACCTAGCAGCAGTGTAGGAATTTAAAATACAGGTTTAAAACAGCAAAGCTAAAAGTCTAGAAAGCTAAAATGCTAAAATGCCTGGGAAAATAAAAAGGTCTTCACCTGGCACCAGCAGTTATACAATGTAGGTGGCAGGCGAACCTCTCTAGGGAGCTCATTCCACAGCCGGGGTGCCACAGCAGAAAAAGCCCTCCTCCTACTAGTCACCCGCCTCACTTCCTTTGGCAGGGGCCCATGGAGAAGGACTGCTGAGGATGACCTTAAGGTCCATGGATGGGTGTTTCTATGCTGTATTGATCTGGGGTCCTGATCCTGTCAGTTCCAGTCATCAAGTCTTTTGGTTGAAGCTGAAACAAGCCAATTG
This sequence comes from Heloderma suspectum, assembly GCF_057233095.1. Lineage (NCBI taxonomy): Eukaryota > Metazoa > Chordata > Lepidosauria > Squamata > Helodermatidae > Heloderma > Heloderma suspectum. Next base: position 389,431,375 of record NC_139459.1, read on the forward strand.
TGCCAAAGATGGCAGTTTCTGCATAGAAAATGGATGTAGAATAAATATGTACAAAGAAGATCCACACCTCCCTTCAGGTGACAAAGCAGTTTGCACCGTGAATCTTTATTAGGGTCCCAGGAGCACAATTTTCTCTAGGCTGGTGGCTCCGCAGCTTGGCCACGGAGCGGAGCCAGTGAGGCAGGATGTCTCTCCCTGGCCAAAAATGTAACAGGCCACAAACCACTTAGAAAAGCTCCTCTGGATGACACTGAGAAGATGCAATAGTGGTGGAAAACCACTGTCTCTTTACCACCCACACCTCCACAGAGTAGGCTCGATAGTGAGCAATTCCCTGTGTTCAGTCAGACTCAGCACGAGTTTTCCTCCACCTGCATTCTAGCCATCTCCCCACTTGCTTCATTGCTCTCAGCTCAGTTATATACCAAGTAGGGATGTATGAAACAACTTATCTGTTTCGTTTCATGACATCCATGGTGGGGGGGAAACGCTTCGTCCCTCCCCCCGAAATCCTTGCTGGCCGGCTCCACTGCTCGACAACTCCACAGAGCCACCAGCCAGGGCCGCCCACAGTGACATCCAGCCGCTGCTGGCTTGCGCAGGGATGCAAATGGCGGCTGCTGTAGCCACCGCCATTTGCGACCCTTTTTTTCGCCATGATAGGATGCGTAAATATTTACGTAGACTATCATGGGCTCCACAGGGATGCAAATGGGGTCCCTGCGTTAACCGAGATAGGCTACGTAAGTATTTACATAGCGTATCACAGGAAAAATGGTGAAGCAAATGGCAGCCGCAGACCTGCCCACCATTCGCATAGTGGTGCGAACGGCACCAGGTAGGTTCTCCGTTTAGCTTACATTTCTTGGGGGGGTGGGGGGGCTTTGTTCCGCAATGGATTTCAGGGGGCCCCATGCACTGGCATTCGGCCTCACTGAGATCCGTGGCAGAATTCTCCGCCATCCCTAATACAAAGGAGCTGGCCGGGCTCTGCTCAGAGGGAGAGGGCGCTTGGGCATGATCGTGTCAACCGTCCGAGTCATGTCTGCATTCCACAGAGTGACCTGGGCTTTGACAGGAGCACCAGCCATACTAGCAGGAAACCCCCCAGACCCCTGTGGAATCAATCGGAATCCATTAGCCTCTGGGGGTGGACCATTTTAACAGTTCCTCCACCCTTGCAGAGGGGAAAGGCTGCCAGGAGTCTAAACTCAACAGGAAGTGATCTGATCATGCCAAATGGACAGATGTTAATTCCTCCACTTTCAGATCACCATCATCCTGCCGAGGCAGAACAACCAGATTAAGTGTGTATCCTTTTATATGCGTTGGGCCGATGACATATTGGGACAGCCCCATGGTTGTCATGGTGGCCATGAAGTCCAGAGCCGCCACAGATACAGCGGCCTCGGAATGGAAGTTGAGATCCCCAACAGAATCCCTAATCTGTCCTGCGTACCCAACACAAGGTAAAGACACTCAAGATCTGCACTCAAATGAGCAGGAAGCCTAGAGGGGGAGATTGAATTCCTATAGACCAGGGCAACCCCCCCTCCCCGACCCTCGAGTCGGTGTTGGTGCTGCACTGAGTAGCCAGAAGGGCACCGCTGGGAGAGAGTGACCCCTCCCAGTTCCCCCACCCCAGACTCAGTAATACATACCAGGTCAGCCCCCTCATCCGCAATCAAATCATGGACGAGGGAGATTTTATTTGGGGCCCACCAGGCATTCAGCATCAGCACCACCAGACCCGAGGACAGACTGGTAAGGCCGACAGGAACCATCAGGTTGGGGGAAGAACCATAAGAGGGGACAGCAGTAAGTTTTCTAGCCCCTCTTCTCCTCAGCTGGCCTGTTAATCCGCTAATGCCATACCTCCCCCTGCCTGTGACCACAGTTATGTTGGCACCTCCCCGACCCCCTGGTCAGACATGTGTTAGGCTACATGTCTATCCAGTCAGTTATTCATTACTCCCAAGTCATACTGAATTCTAGGGTCAACTTAGGCAGCTGCCTCCAAAAATATGGGCTCGTCTAACCCAGTATTGCTGACACTGACTGGTAACACTCCAGGGTTTCAGGCAGGAGTTATTGCAGCCCTACCAGGAGATGCCAGTGCTTGAACCTGGGACCTTGTGCCTGTAAATCAGTTGCTCTACTGCTGAAGTATGGCCCCACTATGGGTAGAATTGGATTGAGTTAAAGAGGTGGTGAAACCCGTGGCGGAAGGGCCTCCCACCCTGTGCCATCCTGAGGAATCCTCGAATGGGATTCCACTGTGCCCGCGAATGGCGGCCGTCTTAGCTGCCGCCATTTGCTTCCTTCCAGGCTGCCATGATAGGCTATGTAAGTATTTACATACTTACATAGCCTATCACGGCAAAGAGCAGGGACCAAATGGCCACCACTATGCCATTTTGGTCCCTGCTCTTTGCTGTGATAGGCTACGTAAATACTTGTGTAGCCTTTCACGGCAGCCTGAAAGGACGCAAATGGCAGCTGCTACGATGGCCGCCATTAGTGGCCGCAGCAGCCCAGCCGTGGCCAGAACTCTGGAGGATTCCAGGGGGAAGGACGGAGCACCTCCCCCCCACCGTGGATCCCCCAGTGTGGAATCAGGTAAGTCTTTCATACATCCCTTGCAGAGACAAGGGGCAGACTGTAAGAAGTAACACAACGCCTCCTTGGGGAAAGACACATTGGAGCCAGACTCAAGGTGAGATTTTGTGAGGAGATGCCCATCCTTCCCATCTGTTCTGGGGAGCCATAGAGGGATATTATGAAAGCATTCTGGTTCAGGGTTGATCTCTGCAGTTTTCTACATTAAGACCTCTCCAGGATAAGACCTCTCCAGGACAATTTAGCATCCCTGCAATCTGAAAGAGCAAAATATCTCCCACATCTGAAGATAGGGATGTCCAGCCAGGCTGCCGTGATAGGCTATGGAAGTATTTACGTAGACTATCACGCCAGGTCAGAAAAACCCAAAACAAAACAGCATATGCAAATGGCTGCGGCTACGGTGGCCACCATTTGAGTTCCCTCTTTTCCGTCATTTTAGCCTACGTAAATACTTACGTAGGCTGTCACGGCAAAAAAAAAGGGGAACACAAATAGCATAGTGGGCGCTATTTGCATTCCTTTTTTTTCCACCGTAATAGCCAACATAAATATTTACGTAGGCTAAAACTACAGGGGGGGGGGGGAAAGGAACACAAATGGCGCCCACTATGCCATTTGCACTCCTTTTTTCTTTGACGTAACAGCCTATGTAAATATTTACGTAAGCTGAAATGGCGAAAAATAGGGAACGCAAATGGCAGCCGCCGTAGCCGCTGCCATTTGCCTATGCTTTTTTTTTTTTTTTTTGGCTTGCTGTGATAGGCTACATAAATACTTACATATCCTATCAAAGCAGCTCTGCAGGATGCAAATGGCGGCCACTACGGCGGCCCCCATTTGCATCCGCAGAGCACGTCCGCGTACAGAAGTCCTCCTGACTCATCCGCAGCAGAGCCGGCCGAGGGAGCATTTCGGGGGGAAGGATGGAGTGCCTCCCCCGCACTGTGAATCCAAGCTGCGAAAAGGTAAGTGACTTTCGCACATCCCTGCTATCTCCCCTATCCCATTTATATAGCAGATAAAGATAGGGATTCAGGCTTCAGACTAAAGTGGTTAACAGCCCTAGTAAAAATGCCCTCTTCCACATGACTCTTGGAAATGTTGTCTTAGAGCTCTTATGAGGCCTCCTCAGGCACACGTTTTGAAGCTTGTCCATTTATTGCTGTTGCTTGCAATTTCTGTTATTCTGGGATTGTCTTTTAGTTTATTTCATTGTCATACCTTTTCCCCTCCAGTTTTTATGTTGGCTTGAGTACATATATAGTACAGGTGGCATAAACATTTTGAAACAAACAGACCAAAAACGTCCATGCCATGTTGTGATGTATAAATAGTGGTTCCCAGAAACGAGGACCTGGGATCACTTCTTTACTTCACTTAGAGTCACAAGAGCTAGAAACCCTGTTGGGTCCTGTCTAAATTGTAGGACTCATTTCCATAGTTTCATAACACTGTTTTCCTGGATGCCCCTTATCTTTGTTGCTAGACCATACCTCATTCCAGATGCACTGAGAACTGTCGCTGTGGATACTACAAGGAGGTCCAAGAAGGAGAGCCACCATGCTGCTATGCTTGCGCTCCATGTGCGGAAGGAACCATTTCCATTCAGGAAGGTAGGCAAGATCAGAAGAATGGGAGTTCCCTAGGGCTAGGGATGTATGAAAGGCACTTATCTTTTGTGGATTATGTTGATGGGGCAGGGAGGCACTTCGTTCCCCCCCCCCCCAGAATCCTTGACAGCCGGCTGTGCTCCACAGGGATTCTGCGGAGCCACCGGCCGGCTCTCCCAGCAGCCAGACATCCGGCTGCTGGCTAGCAGGGATGCAAATGGCAGCAGCCGTAGCCGCCGCCATTTGCATCCCTGCAGTCAGCCGTGATAGGCTACGTAAATGTTTACGTAGCCTATCACAGCTGACTTAAAACAACAACAACAACAAGAAGAACAACAACGCGTGTACGCTATTTGCGTTCCCTTTATTTTCACTGTCTTAGTCTACGTAAGTCTTGACGTAGACTAATACGTGCCAACATAAGGAACGCCTGTTGTACGTGCATTGTTGTTGTTGTTTTACGTCAGCCGTGATAGGCTACGTAAACATTTACGTAGACTATCATTTTTTTTTTAACTGGAAATGGCGGCGGCCAAGAAGATCCGCCCCAGGTAACATCCCGAACATCCCTACCTAAGGCAACTCCTTGAATATGCCAAATAGTCTCCACAGCCCTATTTTACTTCTCTCTTCTTTTCTCTTACACCCTTTAAAAAAACATCCCATAAGTAGGTAAGAGAAGAAGGCTTCATGAATGACTGTTGCTCCAAGTGCAAAACATCATGGGAATCCCTTATGGTCATGGGCCATTCACTACTGCCCAACCTGAAATACCTCATGATGCCCTTCCAGTACATAGTGTGATTTTAATGAAGACATATTCCATTCGACTTAAAGCTAATTTTATTTGTTATTAGTTGCTCTTCTTCTACAAGATTTTATTCTTCCGGTCTGTACATCATTGTGATCATTGTTCTGATGTGCAGTCTCAAAAGCATTTTAATTAACAAATTAAATATTCATACATCTTTGGAATAGATGCTAAAGACTTTTTTGAACTCTGACCACTACTTGGCTTCAGTTTATTTTTGATCCCCACCATCAATACCACGGAGTGGAAAGAAAAGACGATGGGAGTGAATCTCTGGGGTGCAAAGCAGGGGGAATGCTTAGTGCACACTGTTCCTGGTATAAATCATGACCCCCCCAAAAAAACCACTCTGCCTTTTCCATGATAGGGGCAGGGCAGCATGTACAGGCATGGTGGGCCGTTCTCCATTATACACAGAGAATTGTCAGCACTGTGCTGTGATCCTGTGGCAGGAAAGCAGGCAGTCCCTGGCAGAAAAGGGGATGTGAAAATGGAGCAACCCCCACTTTCTGGTGATCAAAGTTCTCCCCTGCTGAACGCTGATTCAGTCTCCCATTTTTTAAAAACCTCTTTAGTAAAACTTGATTAAAAAACAAGAAAGCTTTATGGAAGTTTACTACTCCAGATTTCAAACATCATCAGGACTTCCTTGAGCACCGTCTTGTGGTAGAAAGGTGGGGCATAAGTTAAATCACAAGCCATTCAGCTACCAGGTAGCTCTACATGCCTTAGAGGATTATTATGAAGATCAGAACAGTATAACCTCACAGACACTCCCTTACCCCGAACAACGTTGGGATAAATACCGTCACTTTTCCATATTTAAACCAGGTAGGGAGGTGTGTTTATTCCAAGTCAGCCCATCAATCCATCTATAGGGGTCGATGAAAGGCACTTACCTTTCGTCGAAGCTTGTTCGCGGTGTTGGGGAGGCACTTCGCTGCTCCCCCCGCGAAGTTCAGGCCGGGGGGGAGGCTTCCCGCCTCGCCCCGGCCAAAATTCAGGCTGGGGGGGAGGCTTCCTTCCTCACCCGGCCGCGAACTCCATTGTGACTTAGCGTTGCTAGCGTTGCCCTTATTTTCGCCGTAGTCTACGTAAATCTTTATGTAGACTACAGCGACCAAATAAGGAATGGGAATGGCGTCTCCCTATGGGGGCCGCCATTATTCGTATGCATTTTTTTTTTTAAAGTCACCCGTGATAGGCTATGTGTCGATTTACGTAGCCTATCACGGCTGACTTTGCAAATCTAGCCGTGATAGGCTACGTTAGTCGTCATGTAGCCTATCACGGGGGGGGGGTCTTTTATTGGAATGGTGGCGGCGGCAGCCGGTCGAATGACCGGCTGCCGCTCCCACCCCGCTCGAACACCCGCCGAACCGCCGGCCGGACCCGCCGCCGGGAGGGACATTCAGCGAAGGTAAGTCCCGTCCCGGGGGGGGGCGGTGTGCAGGGGCGGTGCGGAGGATTTCTCCCTGAAACTTGTTCGGGCAGCCGAACACGTTGGCGCTCGGCCCCCCGAAGTTTCGGGGAGAAATTCTCTGCCATCCCTATCCATCTAGCCCACTCTTCTCTGTTCCTCTCTGACTGACACTCTGTAATTCCCCACAGAGATATTACAGTACCTTTCCTGGCCCTGAGACTACTAAGGTCCTCGCTTGGTGATGAGGCCACAGACTGGTCTAGTCACAAAACAGGTCCTCTGTGAGGGAATGTTTCTCTCTCTCTCCTTGCCCAACTGCACATTTTTTCTGGAGGTACAGTGGATGTAAATACTGCTGAACTCACTCTGTCTTCTCAGATGCTGACCATTGCAACAAGTGTCCGGAAGATCAGCATCCAAACACAGACAGAGATCAATGTGTACCCAAGGAGATAACCTTCCTCTCCTATGAAGAACCTTTGGGGATTCCCCTGATTTCCTTTGCTCTATTCTTGTCCTTATCCACAGGCTTTGTATTAGGAATCTTCATGAAATACCAAGAAACTCCAATAATCAAGGCCAACAACCGAGACCTGTCCTACATTCTCCTCATCTTCATCATGCTTTCCTTCTTGTCCTCCTTCCTTTTCATTGGTCGGCCAAGGAAAGTGACTTGCCTTCTCCGACAAACAGCATTCAGCATCATCTTTTCAGTTGCCGTTTCTTCGGTGTTGGCCAAAACCGTCACGGTGGTGTTGGCTTTCCTGGCCAGCAAACCAGGGAACAGAGTGAAGAGATGGCTGGGGAAGAGTCTTGCAAACTCCATTGTCAGTTCTTGTTCCGGTGTCCAAGTTGTCATCTGCACCATCTGGTTGGGGAACTCTACCCCATTCCCTGACTCTGACATGCACTCCCAGCCTGGACAGATCATCTTGCAATGCAATGAAGGATGTGTTGTCTTCTTTTATACTGCCCTTGGCTACATGGGCTTCTTGGCTGCCATCTGCTTCACGGTGGCTTTCCTGGCCAGGAAGCTGCCTGGGGCCTTCAATGAAGCCAAACTGATCACCTTCAGCATGTTGGTCTTCTGCAGTGTTTGGCTGTCCTTTGTGCCCTCCTACCTGAGCACCAAGGGGAAATACATGGTGGCCGTGCAGGTCTTCTCGATCTTGGCCTCCAGTGCTGGGCTGTTGGGCTGCATCTTTCTTCCCAAGTGCTACATCATTGTACTGAGACCTGATCTGAATACCAAGGAGCATATCATGTTCAAAACAAACTAGGGCATCTGATCCATAGAAGTAGAGTTGTGGGTAGGGATGTACAAAAGGGACTTAGCTTGTCCCACAGCTTTTTTTGCGGTGGTTTCACAAAGTTCAGGCAAGGGGGGGGATGCGTCCCGCTTCGTCCAGCCGAAATTCAGGCCGGGGGGGGAGGCGACCCGTCTCCCCGGCCGCGAAACAAAAAGTGAAAAAAATACCCTGTGATAGGCTACGTAACGATTAAAGTAGCCTATCACGGCTAGATTTCCAAAGTCAGCCGTGATAGGCTACGTAAATCGTCATGTAGCCTATCACGGGTGACTTTGGGGGGGAAAAAAAGCACGTACGCAAATGGCGGCGGCCCATGGGCACCACCATTTGTGTTCTTTATTTTGGCACGTCTAGTCTACGTAAAGATTTACGTAGACTACGGCGAAAATAAGGGAATGCTATTTGCGTTGCCCTTATTTTCGCTGTAGTCTACGTAAAACTTTACGTAGACTAGACGTGCCAAAATAAGGAATGCAAATGGCGGTGCCCATGGGGGCCGCCATTTGCGTATGAGCTTTTTTTTTTTTTTTTCCAAAGTCACCCATGATAGGTTACGGGATGATTTACGTAGCCTGTCACGGCTGACTTTGGAAATCTAGCCGTGATAGGCTACGTAAATTGTCACGTAGCCTATCACGTGTGTGTGTGTTTTACTTTTTTATTTTGTAATGGCAGCGGTGGCAGGCGGTCAGGAGACCGGCCGCCACCCCTGCCCCCAAAGAAATGCTGCCGAACTGCCGCCGGGACCCGCCGCCGAGGGGGACATTCGCACGAAGTAAGTCCCATCCCGGGGGAGGGTGGGGGGCCGGCGGAGAATTTCCCCAACACTTCCGGGGGCCGAATGCCTCGGCGCTCGGCCTTCCGAAGATCCATGGAGAAATTCTCCGCCATCCCTAGTTGTGGGAGAATATTTGGAGTAGATTTGGAGGAAATACAGGTTTGGTGAGATGTTACTTATCAGAGCCTGTTGATGTGCTTATAGCTTCAGTTGCACAGTTTCGTTGTTTCTGTTACAGGAGACAGGCAAAGCTGAGCCTTGGGGCTATCACTCTGCCAGTGACAGCCATCCGCATCTGAGGTAGTGTTGCGTCTGGAACTATACCATACTGACATTGTCTAAATAATGCATCTGTTGAAGTTGCGGCCCTTAACAGCTGCAGTGTACCAGTATTTTGCAGCTTGCGTGCACATGGAAAGCCCTGATTGCAAGACATTAAACGGATGTTTGTTACTGGTGTTAGTGTATTCTGATTGCTCTGCTTTCTGTGATGGTTTCATGCACTTGTTGTCATTAAAAATTATTCTCAAAGAATGCAGGAGTTTAATTCGGTACTTCCATTTCCTTGCTTCTCATTGTCATCTATGGTCATTACACATTTAGTCCCCAGAAATGATGATTTGATTGAAGGGAATTGTTTTTTTTCGAAGGGGACAGTCTCCTGAACAGAGAGATATTTGTCATGGGATAGTCTTGTGCTCAGTTTTTGGTCCCGGGCCATTTAAACTTTACATCCTGACATTCTCAGGCAGAGATTTGGGGCAGCTGCCAGTGGAGGCTGGCAGCTCTGATTTCAGTGGAGCTGTGAACCCATCCTGGGTTCCAGACAGAAACCACGTCTGGCAAAAATGTTTGCAAATGGCAGATGTGTGCTCATGTTCAATTTGAGCAACTTCCCCAGTTCATTTTGTGCAAATTTCCATGGAGACTGAATCAGCCCCACTTTAGTCTATAGAGGAAAGTTTCACAAATCAGGAAATGGGTACAAAGTTTGGGAAATGTGTGCACATTTCACATTCAGTTGCTGCTGGATTTGCACGTTTTTCCTGTTCCCGCAGAGTGAGCAGACATCGTGAACAGGAAATGTGATGAGCGATGATACAATATTTGGAAGATCTGAGCAGTCTCGACTCTCACTCATTCACCTGTCCCAACCAAAGGCAGCCCCACATACTGGATTTTACCACAGCCCAAACGGGATGTAACTTAGGCATGTGTCACCTTGATCAGATCTGGAATCTCTGGAATGTAGGGATGGCGGAGAATTTCTCCCCGAAACTTCGGGGGGCCGAGTGCCAACGTGTTCAGCCCCCCGAACAAGTTTCGGGGAGAAATCCTCCGCACCCCCCCACACCCCGCACCCCCCCCCGGGACGGGACTTACCTTCACCGAATGTCCCTCCCAGCGGCGGGTCCGGCCGGCGGTTCAGCGGGTGTTCGTGCGGGGCGGGAGCGGCAGCCAGTCTTTCGACTGGCTGCCGCCGCCGCCATTGCAGTAAAAGAAAAAAAACTCCCCCGTGATAGGTTACGTGACGATTAACGTAGCCTATCATGGCTGACTTTGCAGATCTAGCCGTAATAGGCTACGTTAATCGTCACGTAGCCTATCACGGGGGCGTTTTATTTTTATTATTTAAACCTTCGAGTTTGCTGCTGGGTGAGGCGGGAAGCCTCCTCCCCAGACTGAATTTCGGCCGGGGCGAGGCGGGATGCCTCCCCCCTGGCCTGAATTTCGGCCGGGGTGAGGCGGGAAGCCTCCCTCCCCGGCCTGAACTTCACGGGGGGAGCAGCCTAGCGCCTCCCCCCCACCGCGAACAAGCTTCAATGAAAGATAAGTGACTTTCCTCCACCCCTACTGGAATGGGTGCACTTGGTACTCTAGCCTCGACCCACGAGCCTTGGGGGAACATTTCCTCTTCCTAGGGCTTCCCAAAAGAAGGCTGTCCTAGGTGTGCCTGAGCGATGCACTCTTTGTTTAAAGCAACACTGTTTTAAAGAAAGAAAAAACCTTTTAAAATGACCATGCCAGTCTGGAGCCCTGCACGAGGTATTATTCTCCCAGCTAAGAATTCTATTTCCACATCCAGTGTTGTTGTTGACGTTGTGAGGATAAAATGGAGAGGACAACCAAACTTGTGCATGTCTGCTCAGAAGTAAGTCTTATTGAGTTCATTGCGAGTTACTCCTACACATGTCAGCACCTCACTTGCCCCCAGCTCAGCTTTGTATTTCTATATGGTGGCCAAGTCAGGGGAAGGCATGACCCTGCTGGACTTCTCCTCCCCAAACGTAGACCTCCCAGAGACAAGGTGATGCCTTTGAACCATGTATGTCAGGAGACTTGTGGGAGCCTCGGCCCTTAGGGGAGAGGACCATGGGTCCATCCCCACAGCAAGAGGGGAGCTCTGCTTAGAAACAGAGGCTGAGCAACAACCCCCCCCCACACCAGTCACAGGGAGTATCATCACCTAAAGAGGGCAATCAGCAGGGCTCCTGTAAGAAGTGCCCAACTGCAAGGAAGGTCTCCTTGGGAGAAAGTGCCTTCTCATGAGTAGGACTCTGACCAGAGAGCTCTAATGTACTGCAGCTGTGCTCTGGGTTGGGCTCAGCAGGCTTTGGGGTTAAAAGAGTTCAGTGTCTGCCTAGCCAGTGTTAGAAACAGTGGTGTTCCTTCAGGTTCTGTGGCCTCTGTCTTGCTGCTTGGACCTTGCCCTGTGATGGATGCTCAGTGGTACTGAACCTTTGCTTTTTTCTTCATTCTGCTTATGGACTGTGTAAGGTATCTGACTGACCAACTGTTTTGACCTCTGTCTGCTTATCTGTGCTTTCGCCTTTGCCCATTTCATTACCTTTCATCACCTTTCATCATGGTTACTCCATCCACTCAGAAATTGTGGAGGGGGCCACTGGACAGGGGGGAAATTGAGTGGGGCTCAGCCTCAGGATGGGATTCAGCAGTAGACCATGACAGGGCACAGGGGCTGGGCAACTGCCATGGACACCATGTACTGACACCAGCTCTGAAGGGAGCTGCTCTGATAACTAGAAAATTGTGTGTGTGTGTGTGCATGCATGTATCTCTCCATTGGCAAGTTGGGAGTAGGTTGTCCACCCCTTTTTGACTGCCTTCCTGTTGAGAGATTCTCCTGAAACACACTTCACTGGAAAGCTCTTGACATGTGGATTCCATGGATAACAATGATTTTCACTCTAATTCAAAGTCAGGAGTTCCTGTATAAATCTTAAAAAAAAGAAGAAAAGCATTAGGCTATTTTCTCTAATACTCTACTATAAAGGCTTATATTTAATATCAAAACAGTCAAGTTTAAATAAACCATCTATTGCAAAATCGAGTGAAAGCAAATATGAACACAAACAAAAGTCTCTGTACACCTGTATAATCAGAGGTGCACGCCAAACTACCAGTAACATACAGCAGGCAAACAAATCATGAAGGGATTGAGAGATACCTGCAGTTAAAAGTTAGCTAGTTGAAGTTTATTTATTGCTCAGAAAGGAAGTCTTCAGCTGTTGCATTTAACAAAACAGCATTTATATATTCCACGCATTACTACCATCCCTAGGCATGAAATGCTTGCTGGTAACAGCAACACGTAGGTGAACCATGGGTCCCAGCACAACTCATGCTGCTGCACCAATTCTACCCCTCCAGCCCCAGGAGAAGGCGCTTTGTGGCCCAGCAGGGATGCTTCCACCCCCGCCTGGAGAAGCATGCATATGCAGGCAGTCCCTCGGTCTTTTGGCAACAGCCAAGCTCTGTCCTGCCTCGCATCCAACAATATCTGAAACCAGCCCAGGCATGGGAGGCAGGCTGGCCTTTCAGCCTGCATCCTGCAACCAACATCGACAGTTTACCTATCTGCAACGGCATTAAGTTTTGTGAGCACTACAACGCCTGGCTTTTGACTGCTGAATCATCAACTCCCAGCTGCCATGGCAGAAAGTTTACACTACCCCCCCACTCGCAGGTCCGGATTTCACCCTCAACACGGACACTGATAGCTCCTTTCTGGGCAAGCAATTAATGAAGGGCGTTCGCAAGGACAACAGGCCTCTAGGCTGGGCTTCCCGGTCTGCGCCACTCAAGACTGCACAGCCGCAAGGCCCCAGCGCACTTGTGTTCAGGGTGCAAGGCTCAGTTCAGCCTCTGATGAGCACTTTGTGGTCAGATGAGCCTCCAAGCTACGGCCAGCTGTGCATCCAGGACACTGAGGAGGCCACTATGGCTCTACTGGACCGAGCAGAGAACAGCACTGGGCTGCACCTTGCTGGAGTCACTCACTAACTGATACTCAATGTTTGCCCATGCGCCACTGAGTACCGGCAGGTGGGTGAAATCCTCAAACAAGCCTTGTGTTTGTCCCCCCGCCCCCCCATGGATCCCCCCCAAGACGAGACTTACCTGGGGAGGATCTTCCAACCGGCTGCCACCGCCACCATTTGTAGTCTTGTTAAAAAAACAACAACAACGATGTGATAGGCCACGTTAAGATTTACATAGCCAATCATGACTGGGTTTAAAAACAAAAACAACAACCGCGTACGCAAATGGCGGTGGCTACAGCCGCCGCCATATGTGTTCCTTATTTTTGGCCATCTTAGTCTACGTAAATATTTACGTAGACCAGAGCTTTCCAAACTGTGTGTCGCGACACATTAGTGTGTCGCCGGCAGTGTGTAGGTGTGTCATGCGAAAATTGTGCGGAAGGGCACTCCGGAGATCCCTTACTTACGTTTGCTGTGCTGCCACCATTTCCAAGTTAAAAAAAAAAAAAAGTGATAGGCTACATGAAGATTTACGTATCCTACCATGGCTAGATTTTTAAGAAACACCATGATAGACTACGTAAATGTTTATGTAGCCTATCACAGCTGAGTGAAAAAAAAAAAAACCGCGCGGAAGCAAATGGCGCCCATGGGCACCACCATTTGCGTTCCTTATTTTGGCATGTGTAGTCTACGTAACCATTTATGTGGACTACAGCGAAAATAAGGGGAACGCAAACAGCGTAGCATCTACGCTGTTTGCGTTCCCCTTATTTTCGCCGTAGTCTGTGTAAATGTTTACGTAGACTACACATGCCAAAATAAGGAATGCAAATGACGGCACCCATGGGCGCCTCCATTTGCGTACACGTGGGTTTTTTTTTTCTGTCAGCCGTGATAGGCTACGTAAACATTTACGTAGCCTATCACGGCTGACTGCAGGGACGCAAACAGCAGCGGTTTTGGCTGCCACCATTTGCGTCCCGGCAGGACAGGATTCGCGGCCGGAGGGACGGGGCGCCTCCCCCCGGCCAGAATTTCAGGGGGAGGGACGGAGCACCTCTCCCTCACCGCGAATCAACTTCCGGGTTCAGGTAAGGGACTTTCGTACATCCCTAACAGGGTGACTTAGAGCGCTTTTGGATTCACATTTCAAAAAATGCATCGAAACATAGCTAAAAAAGCATTAAAAATTCTTCTGCAGTTTTGTACCACATACATTTGTGAAGTATCCTTTTCAATGATGGCAAAGTTAAAGACACAGAAATGTGGAAGCTTAAAAATGCTTGATGACGAAATGCGAGTGTCTTTATCTAATATTCCACCAAATATTGAAGAGCTGTGTTCATCCCATCAACGTCATACATCCCATTAAAATGGTAAGTAGTTATTGGTGTTGTTCAACTTTTTTAAATTCTTGCACATATTTACATACTGTTTCTCATAAATGACAACAATGTATGTTACTATCTTACAAATCATATATTTTTAAAAATATAAATGAATGGTTTTCATGAGATATGTTGTACCCCCGTACATTTTGTTATTACAATTAATGCATGTGTCCGTATCTCTTATAAGGGGTTAGTTTAACCTCCGGTTTGCTAGTAAAACTGAGTTACCATGTCACAAAATGATGCATGTCTAAAAAGTGTGTCACCAAAACGAAAAGATTGGAAAGCTCTGACGTAGACTAAGACGGCGAAAATAAGGGGAATGCAAATAGCGTGGTGGACGCTATTTGCGTTCCCCCTTATTTTTGCTGTCTTAGTCTACGTAAATATTTACGTAGACTAAGACAGTCAAAAATAAGGAACACAAATGGCGGTGGCTGTAGCCACTGCCATTTGCGTACACGCATTTTTTGGTGTGTTTTTTAAGCCAGACGTGATAGGCTACGTAAGTCTTTATGTAGGCTGTCACGGCTGACTACAGGGCTGCAAATGTCTGGCTGTTGTCCGGCTGCTGGCAGAGCTGGCGGCTCTGCGGAATCCCCATGGAGCGGAGCCGGCTGGCCAGGATTCCGGGGGGAGGGACGGAGTACCTCCCTCCCCCGGCGGAACCCGGAAGAGCCAGGTAAGGGTACATTTGTACATACCTAGTTTCCTTTCGACTTCAATGTGGTGGTGTACAGAGGCCAACAGCCAAAACAGTTATCCTTGTTCCAATATTTCTGGCCCTTACTGTATGTTACAATGGCTGAGAAGGCAGATGAATGCTGGATGGTGGAGAATTTCTCCACGAATCTCCAGGAGGCCAAATGCCAACGCATTGGGCCCCCTGAAATTGGTGGAGAAATGTTCCACCCCCCCCACCCCACCCCCGGGATGGGACTTACATTGGTCGAATGTCCCTGGCGGCGGTGGGTCCCGGCGGCGGTTCGGCGGTGGCGGCGGCCAGTCTTCCGACCGGCTCCCACCGCTGCCATTTCCAAGTGTAAAAAAAGAAGAAGCGCTATTGGCATTGCCCTTATTTTCGCTGTAGTCTACGTAAATGTCTATATAGACTACACGTGCCCAAATAAGGAACGGAAATGGGAGTGCCCATGGGCACCACCGTTTGCGTATGCGCTTTTTTTTTTTTTTCCAAAGTCAGCCATGATAGCACGGCTGACTGCAGGGACGCAAATGGTGGCGGCTACGGCTGCCACCATTTGCGACCCGGCAGGAGCAGAGGATTCACGGCCAGAGGGACAGGGCGCCTCCCCTCCGGCCAGAATTTTGGTCAGAGGGACAGGGCACCTCCCCCCCAGCCAGAGTTTCGGCGGAGAGGGATGGGGCGCCTCCCCCCCTGCCCAGAATTTCGGGGGGAGGAACGGAGCACCTCCCTCCTACCGCGAAGCAAGCTGCAGGACCAGGTAAGGGACTTTCGTCCATCCCTACAAATAGCGTAGAGGGCGCTATTTGCATCCGTTTTTCTTTCACCTTTTTAGCCTACGTAAATCTTTACGTAGGCTAAAACGGCGAATCAAAAGGGGATGCAAATGGCACCCACTACACTATTTGCGTTCCCCTTTATTTTCACCATCATAGTCTACATAAATATATATGTAGAATAAGATGGTAAAATGAAGGAACACAAATGGTGGCAGCCATAGACGCCGCTATTTGCGTACGCAGTGTTTGTTTTTTTTAAACCCACCCAACCATGATAGGCTACGTAACACAGTTACACACAGGCCTGGAAATGGTGGCGGCGCAGCCGGAGCCGCAGTCGCCTGGAAGATCCGCCCCAGGTGAGTTTCATCCCGGGAGGCATCCACGGGGGCGAGGGGGGGTGGCAGGCCGTTCCGCCACAGAGTTCGGGGGGCTGAATGAAGTGGCATTCAGCCTGACCGAGATCCATGGCAGAATTCTCTGACATCCCTAGCCACCTGTCAGGGATTCTTTGACACGGATTCCTGCATTGAGCAGTTTGCACTGTGAATGTCTGTCAGTGTCCTAGGAGCACAATTTTTTCTATGCTGGTTGCTTGCCTATTTCTCCTTAGAGCACGACCAAAGGAGCCAGCAAGTGGGATCTAACAACCATCTCTGTTAGATGCCTCCTTCTACCTATGAGCAATGCCTCTCCCCTCCTCTCTCACACCAACCGGCTGACACACTCACAAGAGTAGGGGGGCTTCTCCCTTACCCAAAAGGTGCTTGAAACATTTAGCCTGGGAATCTAATTGACCTGGGGACGGGGTTGGGAGAGTCGCCCAACCCTACTGTGATACTCAGGACAACTCACCCTCAGGTCTATGAAGTTGATAATTTCTGCTCACAAACCAGCTCACTACGTATGCCAGTGCTAGAAGACTTTGATTTTTTTATTTATTCCATCTCTATACTGCCCAATAGCCAAAGCTCTCTGGGTGGGTCCCAAAAATTAAAACTACAAAGCGCAGCATGAAACAACGCAAAATATGAAAGCTTGAAACCACAACAGATCACTACAACCAGAATGAAACCTTTCAGCAATGCAGAGATTTTACAATACAGTTTTAAAACACTGAAGCTAAAACACTAGGAAGCTGAAACGCTGAAATACGGGGAGAATAAAGAGGTCTTCACCTGGTGCCAGGAGGAGTACAACTTAGGGGCCAGGCAAACCTCCCTAGGGAGCTCAATCCACAGCTGGGGAGCCACCGCAGAAAGGGCTCCCTTCGCGCCAGCGACCTGCCTCACTTCCTTGGCAGCGGCGCACGGAGAATGGCGTCTGAGGATGCTCTCAGGGTCTGGGCAAGAACACATGGGAGGAGGCGATCCTTCAGATAGCCTGACCTCAAGCTGTTAAGGGCTTTAAATGTTTCTACCAGCACTTTGAATCGGGGCCAGAAATGGACTGGCAGCCAGTGCAGCTGGTAAAGTACTGGCGTAATATGAGCTCACCAGCCAGTCCCTGTTGACAGCTCCGGCCATCATAGTCTAGGTAAATATATATGTAGTTTAAGATGGTAAAACAAAGGAATGCAAATGGCGGTGGCCTATCATGTCTTACACACGTTTTTACACACAAGCCGCCGCCTGGAAGATCTGCCCAGGTGAGTCTCGTCCCGGGGGGGATCCGCGGGGGGGGGGGTGGCAAGCCATTCCGCCATGGAGTTCGGGGGGGCAAATGCACTGGCATTGGGCCTCACCAGGATCCGTTGCGGAATTCTCTGACATCCCTAGCCACCTGTCAGGGATTCTTTGACACGGATTCCTGCATTGAGCAGGGGGTTGGACACAATGGTCTTATAGCCCCCCTCCAACCCTCCTATTCTATGATTCTATTATTCTAACATCAAACCTCGTATCCTTCTGGGCCTTCTACACTGGTGTTGGAGGCACTGAACTCCAGTTCCCATGCTACCTGAAAGGGTGGTTTCATATTTTGATCCCTTGAGCTGTGGCATTCTGAGAGGGTATATGAGGGTATATTTTGGGAACCATCCTCTTTCCATTGTTATCTGGCTATCTTCTTGATGTGTTTTGTGAGCATCCCATCTTCTGTGGCACAAAAAGGGCTCCTGGTGTCCTCCCCAGGGTCCAAAATAGCACTTGACCATAGAGAAAACCCATGGCAGTTAAAGCATTGCCCAAAGTGGAAGACATTCTACCCTGCAGACTCTATGGTCATGGCCTGGAAGTGCTCTGGAGCCTGCTGAAACCCTGGGGAGTCCGCCAGATGACACAATAAGTCACCTCGGGCCCCTTAACACTTTTACAAAGGGGTGGTTTGTTGGAGTGGCTTACTCAGAATGGGGAATGTGGTTTTCTCCCCCACGCTAAGCCACCAAGGTGAGAAGAGATTCCTTAACCATTATGGCTTAGCATTATGTCTGACCATGCCTGGTATCTTCATTATGAGTAGGAATGGGCAGGTTTTGTTTTAAAATCTCTGCAGATGATCAGGCATCTTTACTTCTGCCATCTGTTCATTGATGGGATGCACTTTTGTGTACGAGGATTTTGGTCATGTGCCAAGGTGCACTTTGTACTAATGTGCACTTGCACCTCCCCCCCCCTGTAAAACAACAACAAAAAGTCCTGCAAGTTTCCCTAATCTGTGCAACTTGGGAAAAGCCATCTCTTAAATATGATCCCTTTTGAATTGATTGCGGATTATTCTGACAACTCTAATTGTGACTGTGAACAGCCAAAGAATGGCATTGTGATCCCAGATGGGATGTGCCCTGAACATGGAAGTTCACAGCTCAAAGTGATGAGGCCTAAGATATGGACTACATTTTCATGGTTTCTAAATCCGGGCTGTTTTCTCTGTCATTCTAGCTTCACACTTCCTTACGAGACATCCAGTTTTCTAATGCTTCCATGGGCGGACTGTATCTGGATATGACTGGGGAACTGGCAGCTGACTTTGATATTGTTAATTGGGTGATGTTTCCCAATGAGTCTCATGCTGGAGTGACCATTGGGAGTGTGTAGAGACAAGCCTGTCCAGACATGAAACGCACCATTAAGTGGGAAGCCATTGCCTGGCCCGGCCATTTTAATGAGGTAGGGGAAAGGATTTGTGTCCTATTGGCTTGTGACATCTCTTAAGCTCTAAGAATATCCAACCTGTCTTGTGTGTCACACCCCCACCCCCAGATTCTAAACATTTATTTATTTATTTATTTCATTTTATTTCTATACTGCCCAATAGCCAAAGCTCTCAGGGTTGTTCACAAAAATTAAAACCAAATGTCCCACAATAAAACAATTTTAAATATATAGAACATCCAAACCACAATTTAGCAATACAACCACAATAAAACCTAGCCGCAGTACAAGAATTTAAAATCCAGGTTTAAAGCAGCAAAGCTAAAAGTCTAGAAAGCTAAAATGCTAAAATGCCTTGGAAAATAAAAAGGTCTTCACCTGGCACCAGCAGTTATACAATGTAGGCGCCAGGAGAACCTCACTAGGGAGCTCATTCCACAGCCGGGGTGCCACAGCAGAAAAAGCCCTCCTCCTAGTAGTCACCCGCCTCACTTCCTTTGGCAGGGGCTCACGGAGAATGGCCTCTGAGGATGATCTCAGGGTCTGGGCAGGAACACATCGGAGGAGGTGATCCTTCAGATAACCTGGCCCCAAGCCATTAAGGGCTTTAAATGTTACTACCAGCACTTTGAATCGGGGCCGGAAATGGACTGGCAGCCAGTGCAGCTGGTAAAGTACTGGCGTAATATGAGCTCAAAGGCCAGTAACAATCTTGCTGCCCTATTTTGCACCAGCTGAAGTTTCTGGACCGCTTTCAAAGGCAGCCCCACATATAACGCATTGCAGTAATCCAGGCGAGAGGTTATCAGAGCATGGATAACTGTAGCTAGGCTCTCTCTGTCCAGATAAGGACATAGTTGGGATACCAGCCAAAGCTGATAAAAAGTGCTCCATCCCACTGAGTTCCCCTGTGCCTCAAGTGACAGTTCTGGATCCAAGAGCACCCCCAAACTATGAACGTGACCCTTTGGGGGGAGTGCAACCCACTCCAGAACAGGTTGAATATCACCTAGCCGGGCAGATGAACCACCCACCAGCAGTATCTCCATCTTGTCTAGATTGGGTTTCAGTT
Organism: Heloderma suspectum; assembly: GCF_057233095.1. Classification (NCBI taxonomy): domain Eukaryota; kingdom Metazoa; phylum Chordata; class Lepidosauria; order Squamata; family Helodermatidae; genus Heloderma; species Heloderma suspectum. The sequence continues at coordinate 389,451,255 of NC_139459.1, forward strand.
TATTGGCCCTCATCCAGTCCATTACCGTGCCCAGGCCCCGATTCAGAATAGCCATTGCCTCAGCTGGGTTTGATGAGAAAGAGAAGTAGAGCTGGGTGTCATCCACATATTGATGGCACCTCAGCCCACACCTCCGGATAAGCTCCCCCAGCAGTTTCGTGCAGATGTTAAACAGCATAGGGGATAAAATAGAGCCCTGTGGAACCCCATGGCACATGGAAGGAATACAATGTAGGTGCCAGGCGAACCTCACTAGAGAGCTCATTCCACAGCCGGGGTGCCACAGCAGAAAAAGCCCTCCTCCTAGTAGTCACCCGCCTCACTTCCTTTGGCAGGGGCTCACGGAAAAGGGCTGCTGATGATGATCTTAAGGTCCATGGATGGGTTTTTCTATTCTGTATTGATCTGGAGTCCTGATCCTGTCAGTTCCAGTCATCAAGTCTTTTGGTTGAAGCTGAAACAAGCCAATTGTGCCAAAGATGGCAGTTTCTGGATAGAAAATGGATGTAGAATAAATATGTACAAAGAAGATCCACACCTCCCTTCAGGTGACAAAGCAGTGGGTACCGTGAATGTCTGTCAGGGTCCCAGGAGCACAATTTTCTTTAGGCTAGTTGCTTGCCTATTCCTCCTTAGAGCATGACCAAAGGAGCCAGCAAGCGGGATCTTACAAGCATCTCTCTTAGATGCCTCCTTCTACCCATGAGCAATGCCTCTCCCCTCCTCTCTCACACCAACTGGCTGACATACTCACAAGAGTAGGGGGGTTTCTCGCTTACCCAACAGGAGCTCAAAACATTTAGCCTGGGAATCTAATTGACCTGGGGATTGGGTTGGGAGCGTTGCTGTGATACTCACAACAACTCACCCTCAGCTCTGTGGAGTTCAGAGTTTCTGCTCACAAACCAGCTCACTACGTATGCCAGTGCTAGAAGCCTTTGATTTGTTTATTTATTCCATTAAGCTCTCTGGATGGTTCCCCAAAATTAAAACTACAAAGCACAGCATGAAACAATGTAAAATATGAAAGCTTGAAACCACAACAGAACACTACAACCAGAATAAAACCTTTCAGCAATTCAGAGATTTTAAAATACAGATTTAAAACACTGAAGCTAAAAGACTAGGAAGCGAAAAGGCTAAAATACTTGGAGAATAAAAAGGTCTTCACCTGGCACCAGGAGGAGTACAATGTAGGTGCCGGGCAAACCTCCCTAGGGAGCTCATTCCACAGCGGGGGAGCCACTGCAGAAAGGGCTCCCTTTGCGCCAGCCACCGGCCTGACTTCCTTGGCAGGGGCCCATGGAGAAAGGCCTCTGAGGATGATCTCAGGGTCTGGGCAGGAACATATGGGAGGAGGTGATCCTTCAGATAACCTGGCCCCAAACCGTTAAGGGCTTAAAATGTTAGTACCAGCACTTTGAATCAGGGCCGGAAATTGACTGGCAGCCAGTGCCGCTGGAAAAGTATAGGGATGGCAGAGAATTCCGCCACGGATCTCAGTGAGGCCGAATGCCAGTGCATTCAGCCCCCGAACTCCGTGTTGGAATGCCCTGCCCCCCCTGCCCCCCCGTGGATCCCCCCCAGGAGGAGACTTACCTGGGGTGGATCTTCCAGGTGGTGGCGATTCCGGCGGCGGTGGCGGCTGCGGCAGCTGGACTTCCGACTGCCGGCGGCCGCCACCATTTCCAGTGTTAAAAGTAACACAAAAATCCAGACATGATAGGCTACGTAAAGATTTACGTAGCCTATCATGGCTAGGTTAAAAACAACAACAACAACAACAAAATGATAGGCTACGTAAATCTTTACATAGCCTATCACGTCTGACTTTAAAAAACAAACAAACGCGCGTACGCAAATGGCGGCAGTTACGGACGCCGCCATTTGCGTTCTTTATTTTGGCCCGTCTTAGTTTACGTAAATATTTTCGTAGATTAAGAGGGCGAAAATTAGGGGGAACACAAATAGCATCCGCTATGCTATTTGCGTTCCCCTTATTTTCATCGCTTACTCTACGTAAATATTTACTTGACTAAGACGGGCCAAAATAAGGAACAGAAATGGTGGCGGCCATAGGCGCCGCCATTTGCGTACAGGCATGGTTTTTTGTTTTTTTTAAGTCAGATGAGATAGGCTATGTAAAGATTTACATAGCCTATCATGGCTGACTAGAGGGACGCAAACGGCGGTGGCTATGATGCTGGGGGGAGGGACGGAGAACCTCCCCCCCCAGCGGAACCCGGCGGATACAGGTAAGGGCAATTTCGTACATCCCTAGAGAAGTACTGGCGTAATATGAGCTCTCTGGCCAGTCCCTGTTAACAATCTTGCTGCCCTATTTTGCACCAGCTGAAGATTCTGGACCACTTTCAAAGGCAGCCCCATGTATAACGCATTGCAGTAATCCAGGCGAGAGGTTATCAGAGCATGGATAACTGTAGTTAGGCTATCTCTGTCCAGATAAGGGTGAAGTTGGGATACCAGCTGAAGCTGATAAAAAATGCTCCATGCCACTGAGTTCAGCTGTGACTCAAGTGACAGTTTTGGATCCAAGAGCACCCCTAAACAATGAACGTGATCCTTTGGGGGGAGTGCAACCCCCTCCAGAACAGGTTGAATATCACCTAGCCGGGCAGACGAACCACCCACTAACAGTACCTCCGGCTTGTCTGGATTGAGTTTCAGTTTATTGGCCCTCATCCAGTCCATCACTGTGCCCAGGCCCAGATTCAGAACAGCCACTGCCTCAGCTGGGTTTGATGAGAAAGAGAGGTAGAGCTGGGTGTCATCTGCATATTGATGGCGCCTCAGCCCACACCTCCGGATAAGCTCCCTCAGGGGTTTTATGCAGATGTTAAACAGCATGGGGGATAAAATGGAGCATGTGGAACCCCATGGCACAATTGCCATGGCGCAGAGCAGTAATCCCCCAGCACCACCTTCTGGAGTCGGCCATCCAAATAGAAGCAGAACCACCGCAGTGCAGTGCCTCCAACTCCCAGCCCAGACAATCTATGCAGAAGGATATCATAGTCAATGGCATCGAAAGCTGCTGAGATGGTATCTCACTCCTCCTGTCCCTCTCCCAGCAGAGGTCATCCCACAGGGTGACCAAGGCAATTTCCATTCCAAAACCAGGGCTGAAGCCCGATTGACATGGATCTAGATAATCCGTTTCATTCAACAGTGCCTGGAGCTGTCCTGCAACCACCCGCTCAAGGACCTTGCCCAGGAAGGGGATGTTGGCCACTGGCCTATAATTGTTAACCTCCTCCATTTTTGGCTTTTTTAGGAGTGGTCTGATGACCGCCTCTTTTAAAGCGGCCAGCACCATTCCCTCTATCAAGGAGGAATTTACAACCTCCTGGACCCAGCTGGACATCCCCTCCTTGTTTGATTTAATAAGCCATGAAGGGCAAGGGTAGGGATGTACGAAGGTTCCGCCATGGATCTCGGGGAGGCCAAATGCCAGCGCATACGGCCCCCGAAATCTGTGGCGGAACGCCCCCCCCCGCCTCCCCGGGGACGAGACTTACCTTGGGTGGATCTTGCATCCCTGCTAGCCAGCATCTCTGCTAGCCAGCAGCCGGAGCACAGCCGGCCGGCCAGGATTCTGGGGGGGGGAGTGCCACCCTCACCGCCACAGAATAGGCTCGATAGTGATCTCTTACCTGTGTTCGGTCAGACTCAGCATGAGTTTTCCTCCACCTACATTCTAGCTGTCTCCCCACTTGCTTCATTGCCCTCTGCTCAGTTTTATACCAAGTAGGGATGTACGAAACGACTTACCTGTTTTTTTTTATGACATTTGCACGTGGTGGGGAGGCGCTCCGTCCTTCCCCCAGAAATCCTTGCCAACCAGGTCCACTCATTGATGACTCCACAGAGCCGCCGGCCACGGTCGCCCGCAGTGACATCCAGCCGCTGCTGGCCTGCGCGGGGACGAAAATGGGAGCTGCCATAGGCACCACCATTTCCGTCCCTTTTTTTCGCCATGATAGGCTACGTAAGTATTTACGTAGCCTGTCACAGGAAAAATGGTGAAGCGAATGGCAGCCGCAGACCTGGCTGCTATTCGCAAAGCGCTACCTGCACCAGGTAGGTGCTCCATTTCCCGTGCCTTTCGCAGGGTGGTGGGGCAGGGGGGCTTCGTTCCGTGATGGATTTTGGGAGGCTCCATGCACTGGCATTCGGCCTCACTGAGATCCATGGCGGAATTCTCTGCCATCCCTAATACCAAGGAACTGGCCGGGCTTTGCTCAGAGGGAGAGGGCGCTTGGGCACAATTGTGTCAACCGCCCGAGTCATCTCTGCATTCCACAGAGTGACCTGGGCTTCAACAGGAGCACCAGACATACCGCAGGAAACCCCCCAGAACCCTTTGGAATCCATCAGAATCCATTAGCCTCTGGGGGTGGACCATTTTAATAGGGACCCCACCCTTGCAGAGGGGAAAGGCTGCCAGGAGTCTAAACCTCAACAGGAAGTGATCTGACCATGACAAATGGACAGATGTTAATACCTCCACTTTCATATCACCGTCCTCCTGCCCAGTCAAGACAACCAGATCAAGCATGTGTCCTTTTATATGCATTGGGCTGATGACATATTGGGACAGCCCCATGGATGTCATGGCGGCCATGAAGTCTGGAGCCACCATGGATACAGCGGCCTCAGCATGGAAGTTGAGATCCCCCAGGACCATCAACCAAGGGGTCCTCAACACCAAGTCTGAGACCACCTCCATCAGCTCAGGCAGGGAGTCTGATGGGTGGCGGGGTGGGCGGTACACCAACAGAATCCCTAATCTGTCCTGCGTACCCAACACAAGGTACAGACACTCAAGATCTGCACTCGAATGAGCAGGAAGCCTAGAGCGGGAGATTGAATTCCTATAGACCAGGGCAACCCCCCCTCCCCAATCCTCAAGTCGGTGTTGGTGCTACACTGAGTAGCCAGGAGGGCACAGCTGGGAGAGGTTGACCCCTCCCAGTTCCCACACCCAGGTCTCAGTAATACATAGCAGGTCAGCCCCCTCATCTACAATCAAATCATGGATGAGGGAGATTTTATTTGGGGCCCACCAGGCATTCAGCATCAGCACCACCAGACCCGAGGGCAGACTGGTAAGGCCGACAGGAAACATCAGGTTGGGAGAAGAACCAGAAGAGGGGACAGCTGTAAGGTGTCTAGCCCCTCTTCTCCTCAGCTGGCCTGTTAATCCGCCAATGCCATACCTCCCCCTGCCCAAGACCACAGTTATGTTGGTACCTCCCCGACCCCCTGGACAGACATGAGTTAGGCTACATGTCTATCCAGTCAGTTATTCATTACTCCCAATTCATACTGAATTCAAGGGACAACTTAGGCAGCTGTCTCCAAAAATATGGGCTCGTCTAATTTTATTTATTTATTTATTTATTTATTTATTTATTTATTTATTTCATTTCTATACCGCCCAATAGCCGAAGCTCTCTGTCTAACCCAGTACTGCTGACACTGACTGGCAACACACCAGGGTTTCAGGCAGGATTTATTGCAGCCCTACCAGGAGATCATGCCAGGTACTGAACCTGGGACCTTGTGCCTGCAAATCAGGTGCTCTACTGCTGAATTATGGCCCCACTATGGGTAGAATTGGATTGAGTTAAAGAGGAGGTGAAACCCGTGGCAGAAGGGCCTCCCACTCCCCTGCACACATCTTATGCAGTTGTAGGAAGGGTGGTTGAGGACCCCTCTTGCTGATAAACCCCTCTAGGCCAATTTAGCATCCCTGCTATCTGAAAGAGGAAAATATCTCCCAGTTCTGAAATTGGCCAAAGAAAGACTAATCCATCACAGAGGACAAAGCTTTTACTGTACTTCCTTCACAGCTGAATGCACTGATGTCCCAGGACTGTCACCTCCACCAGTCATCAGGAAACAATTTGCCTTTCTCCTCATCTGTCTCTACCCTTTGGACTTCCAGCTCTTGTTCTTCCCTCCCTCTCTCATGCCTCTCTCCCCTATCCCATTTATATAGCAGATAATCTGGCTTGGATTTATTGCTTGTCCCTGGCCTCCCACCCCCACCCATTTGCAAAATGCCATCATCCTATTCGGATGGAGCAAATTAGGGATGCACGAATGTTCCGCCACGGATCATGGGGAGGCCAAATGCCAGTGCATTCGGCCCCCCAAAATCGGTGGCAGAACGGCCCGCCACCCCCCTGGGATGGGACTTACATGGGGCAGATCTTCTTGGCGGCGGCGGCTCCAGTGGCGGCTGTGGCCGTGGTTCAGTGGCGGGTGCTGCGACGGCCGGTTTTCTGCCCGGCTGCCGCCACCGCCATTTCCATGTTTAAAAATTAAAAAAAAGTGATAGGCTACGTAAAGATTTACATAGCCTATCACGGCTAGATTTTTAAAAAACATCGTGATACGCTATGTAAATCTTTACGTAGCCTATCACGGCTGACTCAAAAAAACCAAAAACAAACCCGCGCATACGCAAATGGCGGCGGCCACGGCGGCCGCCATTTGCATTCCTTATTTTGGCACATTTTAGTCTACGTAAACATTTACGTTTATAAAATAGCATTTATGCTATTTGCTTTCCCCTTATTTTCGCCGTCTTAGTCTACGTAAAGGTTTACATAGATTAAGACGTGCCAAAATAAGGAACGCAAATGGCTGCGACTGTGGCCGCCGCCATTTGGGTACGCGCGTTTTTTGCTTTTGTTTTAAATCAGACGTGATAGGCTACGTAAAGATTTACGTAGCCTATCACGGCTGACTGCAGGGACGCAAACGGCGGCAGCTACGGCCGCCGCCATTTGCGTTCCTGCTAGCCCGCAGCCGGAGGTCCAGCTGCTGGCAGATCCAGCTGGTGGCTCCGCAGAATCGCTGTGGAGCACAGCCGGCCAGCAAGGACTCCGGGGGGAGGAACGGAACGCCTCCCCCGCCCCATCAGCATAATCCCCGAAAGGTATGTACCTTTCGTACATCCCTAGAGCAAATTGGGAGTAATAGCACAGGAAGATGGATGTTCCTCTAAACTCCAGAAGTACAGAGGTCTGAAAGGAGTCTTGGAGGTGCAAGGTGGGCCTTCCTCTGAAGGCAGTGGAGAGAGTTCTGGTGACCCCTCAGTTCACAACTGGGGCGGGGAGGAGAGACAGCACTACATCTGTTTTAAAAGAGATTCTTTCGCTCACACTCAGCTTCAGGGTGCAGATTAAGGTGCTGATACATTTGAATCCCTCTAAGATAAGGGTAGCAAAAATGAGGGTTGTGCACAGCCAACCCAACCTAATTCAGACGTCAAATTAGAGGACTCCAATCAGCCTGAACTCTCCTCAACCGCCCATGAAGCTGGGTTGACCTACTTCTCCAGTTCTGAAGTAACATCTAGAGACCCGAAGCAAAAGGGGGGAAACCCCCACCAAAAGTGACCCCCCCACACTGTCATTGCCACCCCCACAGAACCCCCAATCCTTACCTTGATCTGTCGGGAGTACCTGCCCCCATTGGCCTCTGCAAGGGGGTCACCTTTCATTTATTTGTTAAAATGGTGTTTCATCTTACTGGAAGAAGAGTCACCATTCTGAAAGGAAATGGCAACTCCATCTCAGAGAGTGATGGCTGCATGTGATTCCCTGGAGACCAGGTAAGGAGTGAGGGGCTCACACAGCAGGGTGGGGTTGCTGTCCGCATCGGGTTGAAAAACCACCAAAGCTCTTCAGAGTGATCCAACCCATATTGGAGTTCTTTGGTCTGATCCTGACCTGCTCTGGAATTTCACCACTTTGCACCGCAGCACCCAGACATGCTAGGGATTCAGGCTTCTGACTGACATGGTTAACAGCCCTAGTAGGGGCTAGGGGGTCCCTGGCAGAAAAGGGGATGTGAAAATGGAGCAACCCTCACTTTCTGGTGATCAGAGTACTCCCCTGCCCAACGCTGATTCAGTCTTCTGTTTTTTAAAACTTCTTTAGTAAAACGTGACTCAAAAATAAGAAACCTTTATGGAATTTTCCTACTCTGGAATTCAAACATAATCAGGAGTCCCTTGAGCACCATCTTGTGGTATTGTGGTGGGGCAGATGTTGAGTAAATAAATAAATCACAAGCCACTCAGCTACCAAGTAGCTTTACATGCCTTACAGGATTATTATGAAGATCAGAACAGGATAACCTCACAGACACTCCCTTACCCTGAACAATGCTGGGATAAATACCCTCACTATTCCATATTTAAACTAGGTAGGGAGCTGTGTTTATTCCAAGTCAGCCCATCAATCCATCTAGCCCACTCTTCTCTGTTCCTGGCCCTGAGACTACTAAGGTCCTTGCCCTGTGATAAGGTCATAGACTGGTCTGGTCACAAAACAGGTCCTCCTTGAGGGAATTTTTCCCTCTCTCCCTGCCCAAATGCACATTTTTTCTGGAGGTACAGTGGATGTGAATCCTGCTGATCTCACTCTCTGTCTTCTCAGATGCCGACCATTGCATCAAGTGTCCGGAAGATCAGTATTCAAACACGGACAGAGATCAATGTGTCCCCAAGGAGATAACCTTCCTCTCCTATGAAGAACCTTTGGGCATTGTCCTGACTTCCTTTGCTCTATTCTTGTCCTTATCCATGGGCTTCATATTAGGAATCTTCATGAAATACCAAGGAACTCCAATAATCAAGGCCAACAACCGAGACCTGTCCTACATTCTCCTCCTCTTCATCATGCTTTCCTTCTTGTCATCCTTCCTGTTCATGGGGCGGCCAAGGAAAGTGACTTGCCTTCTCCGACAAACAGCCTTCAGCATCATCTTCTCAGTTGCCGTTTCTTCAGTATTGGCCAAAACCATCACGGTGGTGTTGGCTTTCCTGGCCACAAAACCAGGGAACAGAGTGAAGAGATGGCTGGGGAAGAGTCTTGCAAACTCCATTGTCAGTTCTTGTTCCGGTGTCCAAGTTGTCATCTGCATCGTCTGGCTGGGGAGCTCTGCCCCATTCCCTGACTGACATGAACTCCCAGCTTGGACAGATCATCCTGCAATGCAATGAAGGATCTGTTGTCTTCTTCTATACTGCTCTTGGCTACATGGGCTTCCTGGCTGACATCTGCTTCACGGTGGCGTTCCTGGCCAGGAAGCTGCCTGGGGCCTTCAATGAAGCCAAACTGATCACCTTCAGCATGCTGGTCTTCTGCAGTGTTTGGCTGTCCTTTGTGCCCTCCTACCTGAGCACCAAGGGGAAATACATGGTGGCCGTGCAGGTCTTCTCCATCTTGGCCTCCAGTGCTGGGCTGTTGGGCTGCATCTTTCTTCCCAAGTGCTACATTATTGTGCTGAGACCTGATCTGAATACAAAGGAGCATATCATGTTCCAAACTAACTTGGGCATCTGATCCATAGAAGTAGAGTTGTGGGAGAATATTTGGTGTAGCTTTGGAGGAGATAGAATTTTGGTGAGATTTTAGTTATCAGAACCTTTTGATGTGCTTATCTCTTCAGTTGCACAGTTTCAGTGTTTTTGTTACAGGAGACAGGCAAAGCTGAGCCTTGGGGCTATCACTCTGCCAGTGACCACCATCCGCCTCTGAGGTAGTGGTGAGGCTGGAACTATACCATACTCATATTGTCAAAATAATGTAGGGATGGCGGAGAATTTCTCCACGAATCTCTGGGAGGCCGAATGCTAACGCACCACCCCCGAAATTGGTGGTGAAATTCTCCGCCCCCCCGCCCCCCCTGGGATGGGACTTACCTCCTCAGATGTCCCTCTCGGCGGCGGGCCCCGGCGGTGTTTAGGCGGCGTTTCGGCGGGGGCGGGGGTGGGGGCTGGTCTTCCAACCAGCTGCCATCGCCGCCATTACAAAGTAAAGTAAAAAAATGAAACAAAAGACGTGATAGGCTACGTAACGATTTACGTAGCCTATCACAGCTAGATTTTCAAAGAACTTTGGGGGGAAAACCGAAGCTCCTCCCCCCCACCACGAAGCAAGCTGTGGGACCATGTAAGGGACTTTCGTCCATCCTTAAAATAATGCATCTGTTGAAGGTGTGGCCCTTAACAGCTGCAGTGTACCAGTATTTTGCAGCTTGCGTCCTAGGGATGGCATGAATTCCGCCATGGATTCACTGGCATTCACCCCCCCTGAAACCCGTGGCGGAACGGCCTCCCACCCCCCGCCACCTGGCAGAATAACCCCAGAATGAAACTTACCTGGGGCTCCAGAGGCAGCGGTGGCTCCGGCGGTGGCAGCTGATCTTTCAACCAGCTGCCGCGGCTGCCATTTGCGAGGCTGCCATGATAGACTATGTAAGTATTTACATAGCCTATCACGGCAAGCCCCCCCCCAAAAAAAAACAGCATACGCACATGGCGGCGGCTACAGTGGCCGCCATTTGCATTCCCTATTTTTAGCCATGTTAGCTTACATAAATATTTACATAGGCTATTGCGTCGAAAAAAAGGGGAATGCAAATAGCATAGTGGGCACTATTTGTGTTCCTTTCCCCCCCGCCATAATAGCCTACATAAACATTACGTAGGCTAAAACGGCTAAAAATAGCGAACGCAAATGGAGGTCACTGTAGCCGCCACCATTTGCGTATGCTGTTGTTTTTTTGCTTGCCGTGATAGGCTACGTAAATACTTACGTAGCCTATTATGGCAGGTCCACGGGATGCAAATGTACGCCATTACAGTGGCCGCCATTTGCGTCCACAGCATCCCGTCCTTGGCCGGAACTCTGGGAGTGAAGATTACGTAAAGATTATGTAGACTACAGCGAAAATAAGGGCAACTTATTTGTAAGATAGTAACATACATTGTTGTCATTTATGAGTAACAGTATGTAAATATGTGCAAGAATTTAAAAAAGTTGAATAACACCAATAACTACTTACCATTTTAATGGGATGTATAAGGTTGATGGAATGAACACAGCTCTTCAATATTTGGTGGAATATTAGATAAAGACACTCGTATTTCGTCAACAAGCATATTTAAGCTTCCACATTTCAGTGTCTTTAACTTTGCCATCGCTGAAAAGGATACTTCACAAATGTATGTAGTACAAAACTGCAGAATAATTTTTAATGCTTTTTTAGCTATGTTTGGATGCATTTTTGAAATGTGAATCCAAAAGCGGTCTAACTCACCCTGTTGGGGATGTACGAAAGTCCCTTACCTGAACCCGGAAGTTGATTCGCGGTGGGGGGGAGGCGCACCGTCCCTCCCCCCTGAAACTCTGGCCAGGGGGGAGGCGCCCCATTCCTCCTTCCCGAAATTCTGACCGGGGGGGAGGCGCCCCGTCCCTCCGGCCGCGAATCCTGTCCTGCCGGGACGGAAATGGTGGCGGCCTTAGCCGCCGCTGTTTGCGTACCTGCAATCAGCCATGATAGGCTACGTAAATGTTTACGTAGCCTATCACGGCTGAGGGGGGGAAAAACCCCGCATGTACGCAAATGGAGGCGCCTTATTTTGGCACGTGTAGTCTACGTAAACATTTATGTAGACTACCGTGAAAATAAGAGGAACGCAAACAGCGTAGATGCTGTTCCTTATTTTGGCACGTGTAGTCTACGTAACCATTTATGTAGACTACGGCGAAAATAAGGGGAACGCAAACAGCGTAGTCGCTACGCTATTTGCGTTCCCCTTATTTTCGCCGTAGTCCACGTAAATGTTTACATAGATTACACGTGCCAAAATAAGGAACGCAAATGGCGGTGCCCATGGGCGCCGCTATTTGCATACGCACGGTTTTTTTTTTTTTTCACTCAGCCGTGATAGGCTACGTAAACATTTACATAGCCTATCACGGCGTTTTTTAAAAATCTAGCCATGGTACGCTACGTAAATCTTCACGTAGCCTATCACTTTTTTTTTTTAACTTAGAAATGAGGGCGGCAGCAGCCGGTTGGAAGACCAGGCGCTGCCGCCGCACCACCGCCGCACCACCGCCGGAGCCGCTGCCGCCAGGGACATTCGCACAATGTAAGTCCCGTCCCAGTGGGATTGCTCGACTAATTGCTCTGCTAACTTCGAATTCTCACACACTCTTCGTGCAGCCAGCATTACCACACTCCTCGCCGTACCGCTCCAACACCGCCAATTACGTGCGTCCTGCATCAAGACGCCACATGATCCTAAAGCAGCTAATGTTAAAGCACCTAAGTCTTAGCAGCTAAGCTGCTTTAACATTAGCTGCTTTAGGAAGTTCAGGAGAGGGACCAAGCAAAGCAAATGTGAGTAAGGGAGCTCCTCAGTGCCCTTCTGCACAATTTTCGCATGACACACCTACACACTGCTGGTGACACATTAATGTGGCGCGACACACAGTTTGGAAAGCTCTGGTCTACATAAATATTCACGTAGACTAAGATGGCCAAAAATAAGGAACGCATATGGCAGTGGCCGTAGCCGCCGCCATTTGCATACGCGGTTTGTTTGTTTGTTTTTAAACCCAGCCATGATAGGCTACGTAAATCTTTACATAGCCTATCACATCATTTTTGTTGTTTTTTTAACAAGACTACAAATGGCGGCGGCAGCAGCCGTTTGGAAGATCCTCCCTAGGTAAGTCTCATCCTGGAGGGGATCCACGGGGGGGGGGGCGGGGGGCAGGCCATTCCGCCACGGATTTTGGGGGGCTGAATGCACTGGCATTTGGCCTCACCGAGATCCATGGCAGAATTCTCTGCCATCCCTAAGGAAACACACCCAGATGGGAGCGAAGTCAGGACTTTCAGCTGTAATTCAAGGGGTTTGACAAAAGTGGGGCACTAACCATTCAGGAAGTACAGCCAGTGGCATACAGAGGCCAACTGCCAAAACAGTTATCCTTGTTCCAATATTTCTGGCCCTTACTGTATCTTACAATGGTTGAGAAGGCAGATGAAGGCTGCAGCAGATAAAGGACCACCAATTGTCATGATATTCATGCCATTGGATTAGAGCCTTTTCTGTGAAGACTGTGTGTTGATCACTGTGTACTGATCTCCACATATAAAACAAATTCATGCACAGGCATCTTCCAATCTAAATCCAACCAACCAAAAGTCCCATGGAAATCAGCGAATGGCAATGGGGTAGGACTGTGAAATCCAGAAGCCCCTAGTCATGGACTGGCACATGGGCGGCGGATACAGATTCAGTCATGCTGAGTCAAGGACCGAGGTTGTTGAGTAGTTCGGCAGCTGTATCCATGCCTGAGCAGTCCTATTCAGGATCCACTCTGCTCAACCCATATGGGGAAGGGGTAAGAAAAGGTGCCCTAAACATCATCTGCCTCATCTTCTCCCTGACTGGATTACCGCATCCAGTGAGGACACCATTTAGCGGTTGCAAAAGACAAATGAACTTTGGAACATGGAATATACGGACACTGCTGGACAATACAGATAGTGAACAACCTGAACGCAGGACTGCCATCATTGCAAGGGAGCTGAGATGTTTTAACATTGACATAGCAGCACTCCAAGAAACTTGAAGAACAGGAGAGAGAGAACTGAAGGAAGAAAAAGGAGGTTACACCTCCTTCTGGAAAGGACTGCCTGAACAAGAACGACAAATACATGCAGTAGGCTTTGATATTAAAAATGATCTTATGAAGCTCTTGTCAGAAGTTCCTACTGGCATTAATGAACGACTCTCCACCCTTCAAATAAAACTCCCCCAAAACCAGCAGGCAACTATTCTAAGTGCCTATGCACCAACATTAGATGCTGATGAAGACATCAAAGAAAAATGTTACTCCCAACTGGACACCATCTTATCAGAGATACCTAAGGAGGATAAAATCCTCCTCCTGGGTGATTTTAATGCAAGAGTTGGGCGTGATTTTGATTTGTGGCCAGGGACCATTGGGAAAGAAGGAGTCAGCAAGAGCGACCAGAATGGAATTCTACTTCTGACTAAATGTGCAGAGCATAATCTCATCATTGCCAGCACACTTTTTGGTCAGAAAAATAAATTTAAAACATCATGGAAGCACCCTGGTCGAAGCACTGGAATCTTCTAAATTATGTAATTGACCATGCCAGAGACCGCTGAGATGTTCTCTTCACTAGAGCCATGATGACTGCTGATGACTGCTGGACAGACCACCAATTAATTCGTTCCATGATGAACATTAAGATTGTCCCTCAACATAGGCTCCAAGGAAGAAAACCAAGGTGTAAAATGAACACCCAAGCCCTTCAAGACCCTATTAAGTGAGCCTGCTTTCAAACAACCCTCAAGGAACATCTACCTATGAAAACCCCTGAAAATGTCGAGGAACACTGGAATAAACTGAAGCCTTCCAATATTGCAGCCTGTGAACAAACTATCAGATACCAAACCAAGAAACTTCAGGATTGGTTTGATGAGCATGATAGGGCGATTGAACATATTATTGATAAGAAAAGGAAAGGTTTCCAAATATGGCAAAAAGACATCAACTGTGCTGCTAAGAAAAAAACCTATGCCAGTGCAAAGGCTGAGGTCCAAAAAGAACTAGAGAACTTAAGAACACCTGGTAGATAAAGAAAGCACAAGAAATCCAGCATTTTGAGATGCCCATGACTCACGGTGCTTTTTTAATGCCAGCAAGGCCATTTACAGACCAACAAAGCATAGCACAAACCCCTTACACAGCCGCCAGGGACATTCGCACAAGATAAGTCCCGTCCTGGGGATGGGGGGCAGACCGTTCCGCCACCAATTTCAGGGGGCCAAATGTGCCTGCATTCGGCCTCCCTGAGATTCGTGGCGAAATTCTCTGACATCCCTACCTTCGATACTGTAAATTGTACTGCTCTCTGGACCATCCTTCTGAAAACCAGATGCCCTAATAAGTTTGAGACCTTCTTGCGGCTCCTTCATTACAACATGACGGTGACAACCTTGGATAACCATGGCTCTCAAAGTGATCCATTCAGAGGTGTTAAACAGGGATGTGTCATTGTGCCCTAGCTGCCTCTTACAGTCTACTCCAGTAGCCAACTCAAGACCCAGACAAAAGGATTCTTTTCAAGGCTTTAATCCTTTTACAACTTAATGACTCTTTCAGATGCTAATCACCAGTGACTAAACAAGGAACAGCACTGGGGAAAGATAGCAGAGTAGCCTATGCTCCAGGTTAGGCAGTTGGTCCCCATTTGACGGACAATCACGGGAAGACCCTGAACCTATGGGCTAGGGAGAGATCCTCCCTCTTTCTTTTGGGTCCTTGGGACACGACCATTCCTTGCGTGCAAAACGAGCGCTACGCCTCCTTTCTGCGCCCTCCATCTGTCGTTGCTCCCTGCGTCAGCGTCGAGCATCCAGCAAGCCCCCCTCCATCACTCTCTCACTGCCAGGGTCACTATCTATCCCAGGAATGCTGGCAGGAGGAATCTCTGCCAGCTGCTGTGCCTGTGAGAGAGGAGCGAGCTCTTCTCCCATGGATTGTGGTTCCTCCTCAGAATCAGAACTGCTCTGGGGTTCTATCAGCTCAGTTTCCACCCTGACAGATGTGTCATTGCGCCGATCTTGTTCGCTAACATCATCGCCATGATTCCACACCTTGTTGAAGGGAAATTTCCCACTGGTGTAGAAATCATATATCGAACAGATGGAAAACTTTTTAATCTCAGTAGGCTGAAAGCAAAAAGTAAGGTAATTACATCCTGTGTCATACAACATCAATATGCTGATGATAACATAATCTGCGCACATTCAGAGGAAGATCTCCAAACTATCCTAAACATCTTCACAGAAGCATATGAACAGCTTGGCACTTAACATCAAAAAAACCCAAAGTGCTTTACCAGGAAGCAAAACCAACCTCTCTGTAGTGCCATCAATCCAGCTTAGTGGTGTGATGCTGGAAAATGTTGACCACCTGTCTTATCTTGGCAGCCGTCTCTCCAGAAAAGATGAAATTCAACATCACCCAAGCTCTGCGACTGTAGCATTATCCCAAATGAAGCATAGAGTGCTTGAGGATCGGGACATTCACAGGGAGACCAAAATGCTTGGTTACAAAGCCATTGTACCACCAACCTTACTGTATGCCTGTGAAACATGGACCATCTATAAATGCCACTCCCAACTTCTCAAAAAATTCCACCAACGTTGCCTCTGCTCTGAAAAATTCTGCGAATTACTTGGGAAAACAGACTAATGTGAGCATACTGGAAGAAGCAAAGACCACCAGCATTGAAACAATGTTGTTCGAATGCCTGATTATCGTCTTCCAAAGCAGTTACTCTATTCCAAGCTTACAGTGGAAACCGGAATATTGGTGGACAGCAAAAGAGCTTTAAACATGTTCTTAAAGCTAATCTAGAAAAATGTAACGTAAGCATTGAAAACTGGGAAGCTCTAACCCATGAGCGTTCCAACTGGAGTTCAGCCTATATTAAAGGTGCTATAGACTTTGAAGAAGCACGAGTACAGAGCGAAAGGGAGAAACGAGCTCAGAGGAAGGCATGTCAAGCAAACCCTCACTGTGACCACCTTCCAGCTGGAAACCTATGTCCTCGCTGTGGGAGGCTGTGTAGATCCAGAATCGGCCTTCGTAGCCACCTGCAGACCCACTGCTAGAGATTAATGTGTTGATTGACCGATCTTCTATGAATGTCTAATCCTTTTAAAGAGTTATCCACGTAGACTCTGTCTTTGAAAGACAACCTTACCTGGTCACGAGTGATCGCCATGATGAGGATGAGTAACCTATGGCTGCGAGAGCTGGACCATAAGGAAGGCTGAGCGAAGGAAGATAGACACTTTTGAACTGTGACGTTGGAGGAAAATCCTGAGAGTGCCTTGGACTGCTAGATCAAACCAGTCCATACTCCAGGGAATAAAGCCAGACTGCTCCATTGAGGGAATGGTATTAAAGGCAAAACTGAAGTACTTTGGCCGCATCATGAGAAGACGGAATGCCCTGGAGAAGATGCTGATGCTAGGGAAAGTGGAAGGCAAAAGGAAGAGGGGCCGACCAAGGGCAAGATGGATGGATGCTATTCTGGAGGTGACGGACTCAACCTTGGAGGAGCTGGGGGTGGTGAGGGCTGACAGCAAACTCTGGCATGGGCTAGTCCATGAAGTCATGAAGAGTCGGAAGCAACTGACCGAATAAACAACAAACAGTTAAAAGTTGCCCAGTCAAAATTTATTCGTTGCTCAGAAAGGAAGTCTCAGGCTGTTTCATTTTATTTATTTATTTATTTATTTATTTATTTATTTATTGCACTTATACCCCGCCTTTTTTCGTCTTGCAAGGAACCCAAGGGAGCTTACATTATCCTCCACCTCTCCAATTTATCCTCAAGATAACAACCCTGTGAGGTGGGTTGGGCTGAGAGCGTGTCACTGGCCCAAAGTCACCCAATGAGCTTCCATGGCCGAGTGGGCCCTAGAACATGGATCTTCCAGCTCCTAGTCCAACACTCTTGCTGCTACACCACACTGGCTCTCACAAAATGGCCTTTTAGGGATGTACCTAAATCACTTACCTTTCATGGATTATGTCGATGGTGTGGGGGGAGGCATTCCGTCCCTCCCCCAAGGATCCTCGCCGGGGGGGAGGCGATCCGTTCCTTCCCCCGGAATCCTCCACGGCCGGCTGTGCTCTGCAGCCACTCTGCAGAGCAGCCGGCAAGGCCCAGCCAGGCCAGAGCCATTCGCAGCCGGATTTCCGGCCACGGAGGGCCCAGAGGGAAAAAAAAAACCGTGTACGCAAATGGCGGCAGCAATGGCCTCTGACTGTTGTATTCCTTATTTTTGCCCTTAATCTATGTAAATATTTACGTAGACTGTGATGGCGAAAATAAAGGGGAACGGAAACGGAGCTGCCGCCGCCCGGAAGATCCACCCCAGGTAAGTCTCGTCCCGGGCGGATCTGCGGTGGGGCGGTGGGGTGGCAAGCCGTTCCGCCATGGTGTTCTGGGGGCTGAATGCACTGTTATGTGGCCTCACTGAGATCCATGGCGGAATTCTCTGACATCCCTACTTTATATACAGTACTCCACACATTACTACCATGCCTAGACATCAAATGCTTAGTGGTAACAGCAACCAGTAGGTGAACCATGAGTCCCAGCATACCTCGTGCCACCGCACCAATTCTACCCCTCCAGCCCTAGAGAAGAAGCTTTGTGGCCCAGCCAGGATGATTCCACCCCCGCCTCAAGAAGCTCGCGTATGCAGGCAGCCCCTTGGCTTTGGGAGTCAACAAAGCTCTGGCCAGCCTTGCATCCATCAACATCTGAAACCAGCCCAGACACGGGAGGCAGACTGCGCCTTTTGCCCTGCGTCCTGCAACCAACCTCGACAGGTTTGATATCGGCAACTGTGTTAAGGGTTGTGAGCGCTGTGACGCCTTCCTTTTCGAGTGTGAATTGTCAACTCTTTGCTGCCATGGCTGAAAGTTTTCACTACCACCACCCTTGGTTCCCATTCTCATCTGCAACATTGTCACCGATGGCTCCATTCTGGGCAAGAAATTCCTGAAGGACGTTCGCAAGGACAGCAGTACTCTAGGCTTTGCTTCCTGGCATGCACCCCTCAAGATTGCACAGCCACAAGCTCCAAATCCATTTATGTTCAGAGTGCAAGGGTCACTTTGCCATCCAATGAGCACTGTGCGGTCAGATGCGCCTCCAAGCTATGGCCAGCTGTACATCCTTGATACCGATGAGGCCACTATGGCTCAACAGCACACTATGCTGCACCTTGCTGGAGCCCCTCACTAACCTGCTACTCAATGTTTACCCATGCGCT
Source organism: Heloderma suspectum (assembly GCF_057233095.1). Classification (NCBI taxonomy): domain Eukaryota; kingdom Metazoa; phylum Chordata; class Lepidosauria; order Squamata; family Helodermatidae; genus Heloderma; species Heloderma suspectum. The sequence goes on from NC_139459.1 coordinate 389,469,994, forward strand.
ACTGAGAACTGGCAGGTCAGTGGAGTCCTTGAGCATGAGAACTCTGCTGCATTTGCTATACCTATGGACGCATCATTGTGCTTCCATCACGATGGCAGAATGATGAAGTTTCCGGCTCAGTCTGTAAGATCTAATGTTCCCCGTGTCTCTGAAATTGCTTCTGTGTTCTTAGCTTGGATGGCTTTCCTCTGGCTGATGGTTGTCTGCCTACACCTCTCTTCTGCCATGGACAATGCTATGTTGTCATGAGTCACATGCACTCATTGGTAAACCTTAAGAATCAATTGACTAATGGACCAGAACAAGGACGTTACAGGGGCATCCCTGGAGTCAACACCAAGAACAGAATATTTAACGAAGTTTTGAAAAGATCAAAGATGTAACACTTGGAATGTTTCAAATAATAAAGTTAGTTACCTTAAACGTATCTTTACATTTCATTTTTCTCTGCTAACTGGGGTCATAACTAACCAATTTGTGGAATATAATTTAGTTCTTCCCGAACAAGATGATGCACAGTTCTGATGAGCTCACTGGAAGTACTAATAGGGGGAGATCCTTCCGTTGTATGGCAACCACCATTCGTTCTTTGATCACTGGTAATCCTAGCTGGGAAACTCCCCCAAGTAGTGTGCACCTTCATGCGAATAAGGAATGGGGAAGATGTGGCCCTCCTGATGTTCTCGGACTGCAACACCCATCATTTTTCCCCATGGGCCAGGCTAGTTTGGGCTGTTGAATGTGCAGTCCAGTGCAGTCTACAGCTCTCTCATGGGCCACACGTTCCCAATCACTGGTATACATCCTGAGAGATTTTCTTGATCTTGGCTCTTTTGTGTGAGTTTTTTGAATACAGGCCAGTGCAGGCTCACCTTTCCCCCTGGACAACCAGAAGATGGAGCTGCCTGTATGACTTCTCACAAACATGTTTTTCCCCAATTCTGCACCTCGCCTCGAGGCACTCAGAGAATTCATGAAGTTGCAGCTGTGAAGCTTCCCCTGATCATTATCAAAAACATAGTGATCTATTCTGAGTCTTGCCAAAGCTCGAGAGATGTTTTGCTTCCTGTTTTCCTTGGAGACCAATGATGAAAACATCAGAATGAAAGGCAGCTCCAGGAACCCTCCTGCACCGTGCCTGAGAATCTTGGTGAATAAAATATCTCCTGTGCTCCCGAGAGCCTGGGCTCAGATTCCAGACAGGCTCAGATGACCATGCCTGTGCTGTAGTTTAGTACACCACCTCCCATCGCTGCCTATGGCTCAGAATTGGATGTCATTGGAAAGACACTGCAGCCTCGATCTCGCAGGACTTTTCTCACGTCTTCTGATTAGCTGGCTGTGGAGGTGAAAGGAACAGTCACAAAGGAGAAATGGCAGGAGGGAGGGAAACCCAGAATGATACCGTTGCTGCTGCTGCTGTTGCTCCTGCTTCCTTATGCGGCCGGTCAGCTGGAGAAGGCAGACTGCCTGAGGACTCAGAAGAAAGAGCAAGAGTTAGGGTCCTATTATTACCAGCCAGGAGACTACCTCATCAGCGGAGTCCTTTCTTCACAGTATTTCATGTGCAATGAACCATACGTTTTCTCTGAGTCCCCTTTAACCAGGGTTGTCACTTAAGTGTTGCTGATGATGTAATGCTTCCAAACCCGCACTCCGGTTGTTCCCAATTACAGGAGACTGTCCATCTTTTCTGGTACCTTTGGTCATCCCTGATAAATTGCTCTCCTGACTTTACCACTCGGCACTTTTTGAAGAAGGATCCGGAGCTTCATTGAAGTAAAGGCACCATTTAGTTCAGTACGCTCACATATGACTGGATCCGTGGGGTTCCCTTGCATTGTTTCAGCCAAAAGAACCAGCAGCCTCTTTTCTTTTAAATGTTGTGATAAGGCACAGGCTGGAGCTGGGGAGGTAGTTTCTTGGGAGTGGTCCAAATGCAAATGTCCACATAGAGGTTCCCTGTCTGGAATAATTACAGGGCCATAGTTCTAAGGCTGAGCATCTTTCTTCCTCATCCACCACAGCACGTGACTGTAAATCCTACTGCACTCTTTGGGATTTACTTCTGAAGAAACCACGTGCGTGTGTGTGTGTGTGTGATGGGTGTTAGACCCATTCAAGATAAAATACAAGACATAGTATCAGGACACAGGGATACGTTGTCTTCAGTTTAGCTCATACAACCAGCTGAGTGTTTATATGCATGATGATTAGAAAATAATTGGCCACCTCTTTGTTGAGATATCTGACTTTTCCCAAGACAGTGAATGACCAATCTTTCCTCAGAATGCCCTGGGAAGTTACTCAGGTGTAGTTCCTGTCATTCAGTATCATAAAGTCTCTCTAACAAGCTTTCAGAAGCCTGAGGTTGCTCCTGAGTTAGAAGAGATTCAAGCGAAACACCAGTTGAGTTCTTTTTGTGTTTTTTAATAGATTCCCTATAATGGAGAAAAGGCTTCTGGGATGGTAATGAACCAAAGCCTGTGTTTATCTTTTTGGTGATCTGTTCAATTCGGTTATTAGAAATAGTAGAATCAAGAATCTGTATACTGTGTCTCCAAATTTTGTCCATCTATATCCATGTATATCAAATATACAGTTGCAGATCATCAGCACCGAGCTATGCCTCTTGTGTTATTAATATGTATATCTCATTTTCTCCCCCTTCCTCCCCCTGAATATAACATGGTGTATGACTAATAACATCCTTCGTGCTATTAAGGACTGGTTCATATTCCATAATGACTGAGTGGACCACACAAGTGGTCGATCGGACTTGGCTAGGGCTGGATGGAACACTTACCTTCCATTCCATTATGTTTCCGCTGGGGGGGAGGCGCCCCGTCCCTCCCCCTGGAATCCTCGATGGGGGGGTAGGCGCTCTGTCCCTTCCCCCTGGAATCCTGCTTGGCCGGCTCCACTCTGTGGCCAAGTCGCAGAGCCGCCAGCCAGCTCTGCCCGCCCGCAGCCAGACATCCAGCCGCTGGGCAGCCTGCAGGGATGCAAATAGAGGCTGCCATAGCGGCCGCCATCTGCATCCCTGTATTTAGCTATGATAGACTATGTAAGTACTTATGTAGCCTATAACGTCTGGGTAGGTAAAAAAAAAAAAATCGTACGCAAATGGTGGCGGTTACGGCTGCCGCCATTTGCGTTCCTTATTTTTTGCCGTCTTAGTCTACGGCAATATTTACGTCAACTATTACGGAGAAAAGAAAGGGGAACACAAATAGCTTGATAGTGGGCTCTTACCTGTATTTGGTCAGACTCTGCACAGTTTTTCCTCCACCTGCATTCTAGCCGTCTCCCCTCTTGCTTCACTGCCCTCAGCTCGGTTGTATACCAGTAGGGATGTACGAAACAACTTACCGGTTTCCTTTCATGACATCCGTGGTGGCCGCCTCCACTCCTCAACTAATCTGGGGAGCCACCGGCTGGGGCCGCCCACAGCGACATCCGGCTGCTGCTGGCCTGAGCAGGGATGCAAATGGCAGTTGCTGTAGCCGCCGCCATTTGCATCCCTTTTTCTCACCATGATGGGATACGTAAATATTTACGTAGACTGTAATGGGCTCCACAGGGATACATATGGGGTCCCGTCGTTAACCGAGATAGGCTACGTAAGTATTTACGAAGCCTATCACGCCAGGTCAAAAAAACTCAAAACAAAACAGTGTACGCAAATTGCTGCAGCTACGGCGGCTGCCATTTGGGTTCCCCCTTTTTCACCGTTTTAGCCTACGTATATATTTACGTAGGCTGTCACGGCGAAAAAAAGGGGAATGCAAATAGCGTAGTGGGCGCTATTTGCATTTCTTTTTTCCCCACCTTAATAGCTGATGTAAATATTTGTGTAGGCTAAAATGGCGGGGGAAAAAAGAAACACAAATGGCCATTTGCATACACTTTTTTTTTTTTGGCTTGCCGTGATAGGCTACGTAAATATTTACCTAGCCTATCACAGCAGCTTCACAGGATGCAAATGGCGGCTGCTATGGCGGCCCCCATTTGCATCCACAGCAACCCGTCCACAGCCGGAACTCCGGCTGCCAACGGCCCTGGAGCTGGCCCACAGAGGATTCCGGGGGGAGGGACAGAGCGCCTCCCCCCCACGAATCCAAGCTGCGAAAAGGTAAGTGACTTTCGTACATCCCTACTATCTCCCCTATCCCATTTATATAATTGTTAATCGTTACGTAGCCTATCACAGGTTTTTTTTTCTTCACTTTTTGTTTTGTGGCTGGGGAGACGGGGCACTTCTTCCCGGCCTGAATTTCGGCCGAGCGAGGCGGGACGCCTCCCCCCCTCGCCTGAACTTAGGGGGGAGAAGCGAAGCACCTCCCCCCCAACCGCAAAGCCAAGCTGCGAAAAGGTAAGTGACTTTCGTACATCCCTAGTCAAGATCAGAAGAAGGGGAGTTCCCTAGGGCAACTCCTTGAATATGCCGAATAGTCCTCACAGCCCTATTTTACTTCTCTCTTTTTTTCTCATAAACACCTTTAGCAAAACATTCTGTAGCAGCCATATCGGGGGTCAGACTAAGTAGCCTCATGCAGTCTCATGCTTCATGTTCTTGCTGAGCTCTTTCTCCCTTGAATATATTGTTGTAAGCTGACGAGACACAGGAATTCCTTATCTTGTCAAAGGTCATACAATTGTATATCTTGTTCTCTGCTGTTCTCTTCTGTTCTCTCCTTATCATGGCTACCCTATAACCCAGTTCTTGTATTATAAACAATCATGCTAGGAGAAGAAATGTTGAGGACTGCAACCCCACGTGGGAGGGGGAGGAGGAGCCATTTCATATGTGTCACAATGTCTATAAAAACAATGTGCTGATGTATTTCGGGGCTTCTGGCTCTTTGGAAATTATTCCAGCCTTAAGCCCGTGCATTAAATAAAGAATCTCTTTTTCCTTCACTCCGTGGTCTCTCTGACTCTGAGTTCTGCAACATAAATGGTGCCGTGACTCGGATGTGGCAGGCTCTGAACCAGACAGGTGGCATTTGCCTGCTCTTGATCGCCGCACCGGGAAGACGAGCTCAGTGCACACCTCCCTTTCTTGGCGCCACCGACGTTTTTGTCGGGTGAACGGGAGAAAGCCTGCGCTGGGACCGCCTGAACGGCAGCGAGTGGCAAGAGAACCTTGGGAAGAGGAGGAAGGAACTTGAGCCCTGCCTGTATCGCAGCTGAAATTGAGTTGAAACCCACACTGGAAGCCTTCAGGAGAAAGGCAAGTATATGGGAAAAAGAGGGCCCCGCCTTTAGGGAGAAAGGCCACTGGGCAGAACAAAAGAGGGCCCCGCCTTATGAAGAAGGTCAGTGTTGGTGGTATACGTATACAAAAAGAACCTACTCCTTGTGGGTAGAAGGGGGGCCTGATCACACCCCCGAGTGGCCGCCAGTACCCAGCACGCCAGTACTCAGTAGGAAGCTGAGGAAGCTGGGGAAGCCGCTTTCTGTTCTGGTAAAAAAAGTGGGAAAAGTGGGTGGCAGGGACATATGGATGCAGTGGAGAGATTGATGATTGTGTGAGTGGCTACTGCGTTTTCTGATGCATACCATTGACTGTCCGGGTGCCCAGGCCAGTAGCAAAGTGCGTGGTGTGTAAAATCCTCTTGTGTCAGCCAGTGAGACCCCTTACTCACTGACCAATTCCCATTCCCTAATTGTGTCTGTCTTCAATTTAGGAGGGAGGCTATGGGTGGTGGGGGAAGCAAACCTTGCACCCCCTTGGGATGTATGCTAGCAAATTTTAAGAAAGGTTTTAGTAGAGATTATGGGGACCCCCCCATGAATCCTCAACGTTTGCAGACTTTGTGTGAAATAGAGTGGCCGTCTTTTGGTGTAGGATGGCCTACTAAAGGCTCTTTGGAGCCCAGCCGTGTATATGCCATTGTGATTGGGAGACCTGGGCACCCCGACCAATTTCCCTACATAAACGCGTGAGATTCCATAGTCTGTGCTTCTCCTCCATGGCTAAAGAAATGCCTAGAATCCCAGGCAAAAGTTTTGGTGCTCAGAAAAGAAAAATTGGCTAAAAAGAAATTACAACCAGTGTTAGAAGCCTCGTGTGAAGATCTGGCAGAGCTAATGGCGTTTCCACCTGCTTATGCCCCACTTCCACTACGGGCCCATGTTACTGTGAGACCGCCCCGTCGAGATCCAGATCCTGTGGCTCCTGAGCCCCTGCCATCCCCCCTACAGAGGCATTGCCCCTTGCTTTGACTTAGAACTGTCGCCATCAGTTTCAAGCCCCACCGGCAGTAATTCACCAATTTCAGCTACGGTCCTCAACTCCCAGATATTGTCTGCCGAGACTTTCACCTCTACGGGATTGGGAGGTTCCCCTCTTACACCTCAATCAGCATTAATAAAAGAAACTGAAGAATTGAAGTGTTGGGCAGAAGATTTAATAAAATCGGTGGTAACCCTTAAAAAGATGTGTTCCCACAAAAAAGAGGAGGCAAGCTCGTCTACTGCTCATCAGTCATCGTCTACTGCTCAAGACTTGCACCCCCTTGAGACGTATGTCAAACAAAGAAGGAAAAAGGTTTTTTAAAAAAAGATTCAGAACAGAGAGAGAAAACAGCAAAAAGCTCAAGGTTGAGCTGAGAGGGAAAAAAGAACAAGATCTGAGGCTGTTAATTAGAAAAATGTTGTTGCAGGACAGTGTGGCTTTTAACAAAGCGTGGGAGCGTGAGAGTGCAAGGCCGAAGAAGTAGCTGTTAGCTTAGCGCGCCGAGAGAGGGGGGGCAGGAAAATTGCCCACAACGTTCTGAGTTGTGCAACATCATCACCTCGCCTAATTGAGATGAAATCCCTAAGAAATGGAAACTGAAAATGAAGACCCAGAAGATGAAGGCAAAATAGAAAATAAAGGTGAAGAATCAGCCCCCAGAGCACAGGCTAGACCACTCTTCGAGTGAAAAGTGTGCCATAAGACTGTCCCAAAGCAGAATGAAGTGGAGAGACCATGTTGAAGATCTCTGTCAAGGTAACCGTGTTTAGCTTTGAACTGTGTTAGAATTGCATAGAGCCTGTAGCTACTGACCATCGGCTATATGATTTCTGAAGAGCGTAACCATTAAGCTTTTGCCGTGGGATTCCCTGCAATGAAGAAATCTCACTGATTTAAGTGTCCAGTGTTACACTACCTGAGTGTGTGCGCTGAAGAGACCGAGAAACCAGACAGCATGTTCCTGGCCAAGCCAAAATCACGCTACTACCGTGCTCCTGAAAGCTGCAATAAACTGTGTAAGCTGGGAGACCCAACCTGATTGAGAAGAAAAAAAGATATTAAAGTAACTGTCTTGAAAAACAGTGAAATCTGTGTAGCTGGCTGGCTGACGCTGTCAGTGATGTTACAACTTTAAATTAAGACTGTTTTCCTGTTTGAGACCCCAGCAAAGAAAGCTGACCCAAGTTATTTGTTGCCCCTGCCAAAGCAAAGATTTAGCTGCCCTGTACCTCATCATGTCCTGTTTTGAGCTTGGGATTTACAAATACAAACAAACTGAGAAGCTTGCCTTTGAAGTCCTGCAAATCACCCCACCGCCTCCCCGAAGATTAATGGCTGCCTGAAAAATGCAAGTATAAGGCGATGCCCATCACCCCCCAGCGTCCTGAGTTTCGGCACTCAGTGTTTCAGTGCTTTCGTGTACCAGGTTAGAAGAAAAAAAAAAGAGTAAGTTTTTAAAATGTCTGTGAGAACCTGACAGAAGTAGAATAAAATTTACAGAGGAGTTGCCCAGGTTAAAGCGTCACGGCTAGAGAGCTGAGCTGTGCCGCTCTGTTTAGACAGAGGCCTTGCTAAAAAGTTAAAGGCCCTTGTCTGTCAGAAGGGCTGTAGAGCCACACTTCCCCTTTTTAAACTGATGCAAAAGTGGAGAGTCTTTGCTGGAAACATCTCATCTTCATTGCCCAAAGCCTTCTCTGTTTGCCTCCATCATTGTCTGGGCTTTTTAGAGACACTCTGCACATGGACTAAAATTTTAAATTGTCAAAGACTTGCCATAGACAGTGCTGTGAAGCTTTTGATAAACTTGAACTCTCATCGCTGTGGACCGTGTGTCTGTGTTTGTAGTCAGCTCAGTGTACAGCAGGCTGAGTTTGATCTATGACTTTTAGATTTCCTTCTGCCAGAACTCATGCAGCATAGAGTTGCCGATGCAAAAATGGTGACCTAGAACTCTTTGCATGTGTGAGTATGCCCATCCCTTGATTTTGATGAGCCCTGGGCTTTCAGCCAGAAGAGCAGTATGATTGCTGGATCTGCTCCATCATGCCTTACCATGCAAAAAGTGTTTTCCATTCATTGTGTTAAATTGCAGAAAAAGTTTGTTGTGTATTTTATGATTTCTTAGATATCATAAAATATATGTGATATTTGCAGATTAGTGTTAGTTGCAACTCCAAATGATACTGAGTGTGTGTTTCCCAATGGATGACAAGGAGAAAAGACAAAGTCAAGTAGAGAAAGACAGAGGCTAGTAGAAAAGAGGGAATAGAGAAAGTAGCAGACAGATAGAGAAGGGAGAAAAAAGAAGAAAGAAAAGGCAAGAGGCAAAGAAAAAAAAAATTGTAGAAAAGAAGCATGGCCATAGTTGCCCCCAGAGTAAATTAAAAGCAGCTGATTGTGCCTGGAGCTTATTACCTGGGGTAAAGTAGCCACAATAATGTAATAGTTCTTTAAGATGAAAAAAATGTAACTAGAAAGAGAAGAAGAGCCTGTCCCAAATGTGTGTCATTGGGACTAGTGTAAGGCAGAAAGGTTTAAGTAAGTGAGTTTAACTTGAAAACGACAAAGAGACAAGGCTGGTGCATGGAGCAGAAAGTTTTATGTGAAAAGTTTGAAACATGATCTGCAATACAGGCAGATCAGCAAAGAAAAAGAAAGCAAAAGAAAGAGAAAAAAGTCTTCCCATACTAATGAATAAAAGTGTTATCAAGCACTTTGGGAAGCGAAGTTGTTTACAGGAAGCTGTGCCTGAGAACCAAACACTTCTAGCCTATGCTGAAAATGCTTGCTAGTGTTGTGCTGCCTCATGGGTAACACGTATGGTATAAAACCCATTTAGCCCAATAGCACGTGGTTCAGAGAAGCTGTCTGATCCAACCATTAAGTACGCCTGTGTGCTGTAAGTTACCCAATAAAGTCTCCTTGTAAGTAACCCCCCCCCCCCGCTGGAATCCCAAAACACAAGCGGGTCTAGAGCGCCTCACCCAGTATCAAACCCTGCTTTTCAAAGCCATGAAAGCAGGTATGAAGAAGTCAATTAATATGACCAAAGTGTCTAAAGTGCTGCAAGGTGCCACCGAGGCCCCAGAGCGTACTTGGAGCATCTTTCAGATGCCTATCGCCAGTATACCCCCCTCGACCCAGAGGCGCAAGAAGACGTGGACGAAAGAAGAAAAGAAGAAGACCCGGCAGAGGCAGAAGATTCTTAAAAAAGAACCAGTGTGCCCAGTGTGGACAAGATATACATTAGTGGCATGAATGCCCAAATAAAATAAATCAAATACACAAAAGAGAAAACCAAAGGGGCCAGAATGGGCGAAGAGGAAGACAGCTTGAGAGGGGCCGTGACATTGACTGTGAGGGGCCGTGACATTGACTTCATAATTGAAACTAGAGCGGCATCAAAAGCAAGCAAATGTTAGCCTTAAACAAGAAGTCCAAACACTGAGCAAAGTTCTTCAAGCCCAGCGTTGCTTTGTCTTAGAAAATAAGCCATTCCCATCACAGAAGTTCATCCTTTCCAACCAAGAGTTAAAGTATGAGTTAAAGAGGGAAAAATAACCTTTTGACTCCCAGATGGAGAGGACTGAAAACTGTCATACTTTCCACCCCCGCAGCTATGAAAGCAGCTAGAGTTAAACCCTGGATACATTGGACATGAGTCAAGAGAGCGAGAGGGGGAGAGTAGACTGTAAACAGAAATCCTGAAAATCCTTTAAAAATCATTCTGAAAAAGCAGTAAGAAGACTCAGGCTAGACCTTACTGTGGACACACCGGGAGACTGTCCCCCTGTGTATGGTCAGACCTGCAACTGGAGAACTGAAGAAGGGGACTAGACCCTACTGCAGCTTGCCCAGCGTACGGTCAGATCCCAAAGAAGATCAAACATGCGTGTTGTAGTGTTAGTAGTGTTGCATTGTGTTTCCTTAATAAGGTGCACAAAGGGGGGTCTGCCCCTAAAAAGAGAAGTTTGTCCCAGCGATTTGCTGATAATTACTGGCTTCACCTGGCTAACATCACGAGAGTAAAACATTTTTGTTTGCCAAGAGGTATACCTGCAAACAGGCTTATTAGCTCTTGCTTAATACCTGTCTGTAGACATCCTGGGAAAATTCAAAAAGATACCATGTTAAGAGTTTATGGTGTAAGTTTAACTTATTCCCAAAATGCTAATTGGGGCGTGGTTGCAAAGATCCTACCCCCTACAGAGTTCACTCTACGCACCCCCATCGTTGCTGAAACAAATACTACATGTGCACGAATGCTTAATTGTCAAAAAATTTCCAGAAAATATAAAGCTATCCCTGGCCCCCTTCCACTGTAATAAAATTCAAAACATATCTTTTAATGATGCCCACATACTTTTGCCTCATGGATGGTTTTAGACATGTAGTTCCCACACTTGGTCATTCATTCCTGCCAACTTGTCTAATAACCACCCATGTTGCCTCAGCCGCCAATTGAACTGGTGCCAATTCTTCCCCTGTGGCCCGAGAAAATCCATCGACGGCAGCCTCGAGCACTCCAACTAACTAAAAATTGTAATAGTCATGTGCAGTTATATTCTGACTCAGAAAAATTGGACTTAGCAATGTCACTGGTTGGGGTTCCAGGTTTAGCCTTGGCTGATGGTCTGGAGATCAACCGGTTAGCTTGCAGCTTAACCAAAAAGCATAAATGCCACCTCTCGAGCATTGTCATTGTTAAATAAAAAGTTGCGTGATCTAAAAAGTGCAGTTCTAGAAAATAGAGCTGGTATAAATTACCTCTTCCTTCTTCATCATTTAAGTTGTGAGACACACCAAAAGCTCTGTTGTTTTAACTTAACTGATAATGGCAATGCTGTAGATAAACAGATCAACAAGCTGCACAATATAGTAGCTAACAAAACAATAAGACAAAACAATTAGCTCAATTAGTTAACCCCTTGGCTTCCAGATCTTAGCTGGCTTGAAGCATTGTTCATCCTAATTCTACCAGTGTTGTTCATAAAAATTCTGTTATGTCTCTGTGTTCCTTGTCTTATGCACTGTTTAACCAATCTGTTTTATGTCTCAGCTGGTAAAACTGCTGCCCTCTACGCTCTAATAGCCCAACAAGAGGCTAAGTAATATGTATGTCACAAAAAGCTTTGTATGGTTATCAGAAATGCTATAATTGTAATGACATTATGCATTTAAGGGGGGAATGTAGCAGCCATATCAGGGGTCAGACTAAGTAGCCTCATGCAGTCTCATGCTTCATGTTCTTGCTGAGCTCTTTCTCCCTTGAATATATTGTTGTAAGCTGACGAGACACAGGAATTCCTTATCTTGTCAAAGGTCATACAATTGTATATCTTGTTCTCTGCTGTTCTCTTCTGTTCTCTTCTTATCATGGCTACCCTATAACCCAGTTCTTGTATTATAAACAATGGTGCTAGGAGAAGAAACGATGAGGACTGCAACCCCACACGGGAGGGGGAGGAGGAGCCATTTCATATGTCTCACAATGCCTATAAAAACAATGTGCTGATGTATTTCGGGGCTTCTGGCTCTTTGGAAATGATTCCAGCCTTAAGCCCATGCGTTAAATAAAGAATCTCTTTTTCCTTCACTCCGTGGTCTCTCTGACTCTGAGTTCTGCAACACGTATACATCCCTTGTATTCATATTGCATCCCTTTTTCTCACCATAATGGGATACGTAAATATTTACGTAGACTATAATGGGCTCCGCAGGGATACATATGGAGTCCCGTCGTTAACCGAGATAGGCTACGTAAGTATTTACGTAGCCTATCACGCCAGGTCAAAAAAACTCAGAACAAAACAGTGTACGCAAATTGCTGCGGCTGCGGCGGCTGCCATTTGGGTTCCCCCTTTTTCGCCGTTTTAGCCTACGTAAATATTTACGTAGGCTGTCACAGCGAAAAAAAGGGGAATGGAAATAGCGTAGTGGGCGCTATTTGCATTTCTTTTTTTCCCACCTTAATAGCTGACGTAAATATTTGTGTAGGCTAAAATGGCGGGGGGGGGGGGAAAGAAACACAAATGGCCATTTGAGTACACTTCTTTTTTTGGCTTGCCGTGATAGCCTACATAAATATTTAGGTAGCCTATCACAGCAGCTTCACAGGATGCAAATGGTGGCCGCTATGGCGGCCCCCATTTGCATCCGCAGCAGCCCGTCCACGGCTGGAACTCCAGCTGCCGACGGCCCTGGAGCCGGCCCATGGAGGATTCCGGGGGGAGGGACAGAGCGCCTCCCCCCCCATGAATCCAAGCTATGAAAAGGTAAGTGACTTCCGTACATCCCTACTATCTCCCCTATCCCATTTATATAATCGTTAATCATTACGTAGCCTATCACAGGTTTTTTTTTTTCACTTTTTGTTTCGTGGCTGGGGAGATGGGGCACTTCTCCCCGGCCTGAATTTCGGCCGAGCGAGGTGGGACGCCTCCCCCCCCTCGCCTGAACTTAGGGGGGAGAAGCGAAGTGCCTCCCCCCCAACCGTGAAGCCAAGCTGCGAAAAGGTAAGTGACTTCCGTACATCCCTACTATCTCCCCTATCCCATTTATATAATCGGTAATCATTACATAGCCTATCACAGTTTTTTTTTTCACTTTTTGTTTCGTGGCTGGGGAGATGGGGCACTTCTCCCCGGCCTGAATTTTGGCCGAGTGAGGCGGGATGCCTCCCCCCCCCTCGCCTGAACTTAGGGGGGAGAAGCGAAGTGCCTCCCCCCCAACCGCGAAGCCAAGCTGCGAAAAGGTAAGTGACTTTCGTACATCCCTAGGCAAGATCAGAAGAATGGGAGTTCCCTAGGGCAACTCCTTAAATATGCCGAATAGTCCTCACAGCCCTATTTTACTTCTCTCTTTTTTTCTCATAAACACCTTTAGCAAAACATTCCATGAGTAGGTAAGAGGAGAAGGCTTCTTAAATGACTGTTGCTCCTAGTGTCATGGGAATCCCTTATGGTCATGGGCCATTCACTACTGCTCAGTCTAAAATATGTCATGATGCTAGGGATGTATGAGTCCCTTACCTTGCTCTACTGATAGGCATTCGTGGTGGAGGGGAGATGCCCCTTCCCTCCCGCCGGAATCCTCAATGGGGGGGAGGCGCTTGGTCCCTCCCCCCGGAATCTTGCCCGGCCTGCTCCGCTCTGCTGCCAAGCCACGGAGCTGCTGGCCAGCTCCGGCACCCCGCCACCAGACATCTGGCTGCTGGGCAGCCCTGCAGGGACGCAAATGGCAGCTGTCATTGCCCCTGCCATTTGCGTCCCTGTATTGAGCCGTGATCCCCTTCATGGATCACTACCTTCTTGTGGTGAAGGGGCTTGCGTAAATCAGTGAAGCCATAAACTATGCCGTGCAGGGCCACCCAAGATGGACAGGTCATGGCAGAGAGTTCTGACAAAATGTGGTCCACTGGAGAAGGAAATGGCAACCCCCTCCAGTATTCTTGCCAAGAAATCCCCATGGAACGTATCACAAGGCTAAAAGAGATGACGCCAGAAGATGATCCCCTCAGGTCGGAAGGTGTCCAATATACTACTGGGGAAGAGCAGAGGGTATTTCCAAGTAGCAACAGAAAGAGTGAAGTGGCTGGGCCAAAGCCGAAGGGACACTCAGCTGTGGATGTGTCTGGTGGTGAAAAGAAAATCTGATGCTGTAAGGAACAATATTGTCTAGGAACCTGGAATGTCAGATCAATGAATCAAGGTAAGCTGGATGTGGTCAAACATGAGATGGCAAGACTGAGCATCGACATCTTGGGCATCAGCGAACTAAAATGTACAGGCATGGGCGAATTTAATTCAGGTGACCACCATATCTACTTCTGTGGGCAAGAATCCCTTAGAAGAAATGGAGTAGCACTCATAGTCAACAAAAGGGTGGGAAAAGCAGTACTGGGGTACAACCTTAAAAATGATAGAATGATCTCAGTACGAATCCAAGGCAACCCATTCAACATCACAGTAATTCAAGTCTATGCCCCAACCACTGATGCTGAAGAAGCTGAGGTTGATCGGTTCTATGAACTACAACACCTTCTAGAACTAACACCAAAAATAGATCTCCTCCTCATCATCGCGGATTGGAATGCTAAAGTAGGAAGACAAGAAATTACTGGGATAACAGGCAGGCATGGCCTTGGTGTACAAAATGAAGCAGGACAAAAGCTAATAGAGTTTTGCCAAGAGAACACGCTGATCATAGCAAACACTCTTTTCCAACAGCACAAGAGGCGACTCTACACATGGACGTCACCAGATGGTCAATATCGAAATCAGATTGATTATGTCCTTTGCAGCCAAAGATGGAGAAGCTCTATACAGTTAGTAAAAACAAGACCTGGAGCTGACTGTGGCTCAGATCATGAGCTACTTGTTGCAAAATTTCGGCTTAAATTGAAGAACATAGGGAAAACCACTAAACCATTCATGTATGAACTAAATCATATCCCTTATGAATATACAGTGGAGGTGAGGAATAGATTTCAGGGATTAGACCTGATAGACAGAGTGCCTGAGGAACTATGGATGGAGGTCCGTAACATTGTTCAGGAGGCAGCAACGAAATCCATCCCAAAGAAAAAGAAGTGCAAGACAGCCAAGTGGCTGTCTGATGAGGCTTTACAAGTAGCTGACGAAAGAAGGGAAGCGAAAAGCAAGAGAGAAGGGGAAGATATATCCAACTGAATGCAGAGTTCCAGAGAATAGCAAGGAGAGACAAGAAAGCCTTCTGAAATGAACAATGCAAAGAAATCGAGGAAAACAACAGAATGAGATAGACTAGAGATCTCTTCAAGAAAATTGGAGATCTCAAGGGAACGTTTTGTGCAAAGACGGGCATGATAAAGGACAAAGAAGGCAGGGACCTCACAGAAGCAGATGAGATTAAGAAGAGGTGGCAAGAATACACTGAAGAACTATACAGGAAAGATCTGAATGTCCGTGATAGCCATGATAGCCATGATAGTGCAGTCACTGAACTTGAGCCGGACATCCTAGAGAGTGAAGTCAAGTGGGCCTTAGGAAGCATGACTAACAACAAAGCCAGCAGAGATGACAGTCTTCCAGCTGAGCTATTTAAAATCCTGAAAGATGATGCTGTTAAAGTGCTGCATTGAATATGCCAACAAATTTGGAACACTCAGCAATGGCCGCAAGCCTGGAAAATGTCAGTTTACATTCCAATTCCAAAGAAGGGCAATGCAAAAGAGAGCTCAAACTACCGCACAATTGCGCTCATTTCACATGCCAGCAAGGTGATGCTCAAAATCCTACAAGCTAGGCTTCAGCAGTATGCAAACCGAGATAGGCTACATAAATATTTACCTAGCCAATAACGACAGGGGGGAAATATCAGGGCTTGAAGAGGAGGTAGCAAATGGCTGCTGCAGGACGACTGCCATTCGCAAAGCAGCGCGGACGGGAGCAGGTAAGTGCTCCGTTTCACATGTCTTTTGTGGGGGGGGGGGCTTCGGTCCGTGACAGATTTCGGGGGGCCGAATAATCCCTACATAATGCCGTTCTAGTACATAGCGTGATTTTAATGCAGACTTGTCCCATTCGACTGAATGCTAATTTTATTTGTTATTACTTGCTCTTCTTCTACAAGGTTTTATTCTTCTGGTCTGTACATCGTTGTGATCATTGTTCTGATGTGCAGTCTCAAAAACATTTTAATTAACACATTAAATATTCATACACCTTTGGAACAGATGCTAAAGACTTCTGCAACTCTGACCTCTACTTGGCTTCAGTTTATTTTTAATCTCCACCATTAATCCCATGAAGTGAGTGGAAAGAAAAGATGATGGGAGTGAATCCCTTGGGTGCAAAGGAGGGGGGAAGCTTAATGTACACTGTTCCTGGTACAAATCATGCCCCCCCCCAAAAAAAACCCACTCTGCTTTTTCCATGATTGGGACAGGGCAGCATGTACAGACATGGTGGGCCTTTCTCCATTATCTGCAAAGAATTGTCTGCACTGTGCTATGATCCTGTGGCAGGAAAGCAGGGGGTCCCTGACAGAAAAGGGGATGTGAAAATGGTGCAACCCCCACTTTCCGATGATCAGAGTACTCCCCTGCCAAATGCTGATTCAGACTTCTGGTTTTTTTAAACCTCTTTAGTAAAACTTGATTAACAAATAAGAAAGCTTTAAAGAAGTTTACTACTCCTGATTTCAACCATAATCAGGACTCCCCTGAGCACTGTCTTCTGGTAGAAAGGTGGGGCATAAGTTGAGTAAATACATAAATCACAAGCCACTCAGCTACCAGGTAGCTTTACATGCCTTACAGGATTATTATGAAGATAGGATAACCTCACAGACACTCCCTTATCCCGAACAACCTTAGGATTAATACCCTCACTTTTCCATACTTAAACCAGGTAGGGAGCTGTGTATATTCCAAGTCAGCCCATCAGTCCATCTAGCCCTCTCTTCTCTGTTCTTATCTGACTGACAACCACTCTGTAATGTCCAGCAGAGATATTATGGTACCTTTCCTGGCCCTTCGACTACAAAGGTCCTCGCCTGGTGATGAGGCCATAGACTGGTCTGGTCACAAAACAGGTCCTCTGTGAGGGAATGTTTGTCTCTCTCCCTGCCGAACTGCACATTTTTTCTGGAGGTAGAGTTGGTGTGAATCCTGCTGAACTCACTCTCCGTCTTCTCAGATGCCGACCATTGCATCAAGTGTCCAGAAGATCAGCATCCGAACAAGGACAGAGATCAATGTGTCCCCAAGGAGCTATCCTTCCTCACCTATGAAAAACCTTTGGGGATTGTCCTGATCAGGCTGCACCGGGTGGATCCTGAGCCTGAGCCTGCTTCTGCCCCCACCCACAGGTACTTAAAGCGGGGCTGCCAGAGGCTGCTCGGGAAGGAGCCTGGGGAAGGAGGACCAGCTAGCAGCTGCACCGGGTGGATCCTGAGCCTGCTTCTGCCCCCGCCCACAGGTACTTAAGGCGGGGCTGCCAGAGGCACTTAGCGTCGCACTTGGAGTCGCGTAGGACCTGAAGATCCACCCACCTGCCTCTCCAGAGACACCAGCAGCCACAACACCAGCAGCAAATAGCAGCAGCAGCAGAGGGCAGCAGCTTTAAAGACAAGGGGAAGGGGTATCGTGGACTTTATCTGCTCCTTCTTAGCTGCTGTTCTCTTTTATCTTTTTTATATTCTTTTAAACTGTTGTGTATTTTATATCTTAATATTTTAATATGTACCTGGGAAGACTATTGGGTAACTCAGGGGGTGGGGGAGGTGCCACCGTAACTGTGGTCACGGGCAGGGGGAGGTATGGTGTTGGGGGATTAACAGGCCAGCTGAGGAGAAGAGGGGCTAGACACCTTACAGCTGTCCCCTCTTCTGGTTCTTCCCCCAACCTGATGGTTCCTGGCAGCCTTACCAGTCTGCCCTCGGGTCTGGTGGTGCTGCTGCTGAATGCCAGGTCGGCCCAAAATAAGACCTCCCTCATCCATGATTTGATTGTGGATGAGGGGGCTGACCTGGCATGTATTACTGAGACCTGGGTGGGGGAACTGGGAGGGGTCACTCTCTCCCAGCTGTGCCCTCCTGGGTACTCGGTGCAGCACCAACACCTTGAGGGTCGGGGAGGGGGGATTGCCGTGGTCTATAGGAATTCAATCTCCCTCTCTAGGCTTCCTGCTCATTCGAGTGCAGATCTTGAGTGTCTGTACCTTGTGTTGGGTACCCAGGACAGATTAGGGATTCTGTTGGTGTACCGCCCACCCCGCTGCCCATCGGACTCCCTGCCTGAGCTGACGGAGGTGGTCTCGGACTTGGTGTTGAGGACCCCTAGGATGATGGTCCTGGGAGATCTCAACTTCCATGCCAAGGCTGCTGTATCCGTGGCGGCTCAGGACTTCATGGCCGCCATGACAACCATGGGGCTGTCCCAACATGTCATTGGCCCAACGCATATAAAAGGACACACACTTAATCTGGTTTTCTCGACTGGGCAGGAGGATGGTGATCTGAAAGTGGAGGAATTAACATCTGTCCCTTTGTCATGGTCAGATCACTTCCTGCTAAGGTTTAGACTCCTGGCGGTCTTTCCCCACTGCAAGGGTGGGGAACCTATTAAAATGGTCTGCCCCGGAGATTAATGGATTCCGATGGATTCCAGAGGGCTCTGGGGGATTTTCCTGCTGGTATGGCTGGTGCTCCTGTCGAAGCCCAGGTCGCTCTGAGGAATGCAGAGATGACTCGGCGGTTGACATGATCGCGCCCAAGCGCCCTCTCCCTCTGAGCAGAGCCCGGCCAGCTCCTTGGTATACACCTGAGCTGAGGGCAATGAAGCAAGAGGGGAGACGGCTAGAACGCAGGTGGAGGAAAACTCGTGCTGAGTCTGACCGAACACAGGTAAGAGCCCACTATCGAGCCTACTCTGTGGCGGTGAGGGTGGCAAAGAGGCAGTTCTTTTCCACCAGCATTGCATCTTCTCAGTGTCGTCCGGCGGAGCTTTTCCAAGTGGTTCGCGGCCTGTTACATTCTGGGCCAGGGAGAGAGACGGTGGAACCCTTGGTAGAATGCTGTGATGAGTTTGCGCGGCACTTTGAGGATAAAGTCGCTCAGATTAGTCATGAATTGGACACCACCATTAATGCAGTTCCATTGGTAGAGGCGTTCAGAGCACCATCTGGTCCAGTTTTATTGGATGAGTTTCAGTTACTCAGGCCTGAGGATGTGGACAAGGTGCTTGGCCAAGTCCGATTGACCACTTGTGTGCTTGACCCTTGCCCTTCAAGGCTTATTAAATCAAACAAGGAGGGGTTGTCCGGCTGGGTCCAGGAGGTTGTAAATTCCTCCTTGAGAGAGGGAGTGGTGCCTGCTGCTTTAAAAGAGGCAGTAATTAGACCTCTCCTGAAAAAGCCTAACCTGGACCCAGAGGATGTTAACAATTATAGGCCAGTGGCCAACATCCCCTTCCTGGGCAAGGTGCTTGAGCGGGTGGTTGTAGGACAGCTCCAGGCACTCTTGAATGAAACAGATTATCTAGATCCATTTCAGTCGGGCTTCAGGCCTGGTTTTGGAATGGAAACTGCCTTGGTCGCCCTGTGGGATGACCTCTGCTGGGAGAGGGACAGGGGGAGTGTGATACCATCTCAGCAGCTTTCGATGCCATTGACTATGATATCGTTCTGCATAGATTGTCTGGGCTGGGAGTTGGAGGCACTGCACTGCAGTGGTTCTGCTGCTGCTTGGATGGCCGACTCCAGAAGGTGGTGCTGGGGGATTACTGCTCTGCGCCATGGCAATTGTGCCATGGGGTTCCACATGCTCCATTTTATCCCCCATGCTGTTTAACATATACATGAAACCGCTGGGGAAGGTTATCCGGAGGTGTGGGCTGAGGTGCCATCAATATGCGGATGACACCCAGCTCTACCTCTCTTTCTCATCAAAACCAGGTGAGGCAGTGGCTGTTCTGAACCAGTGCCTGGGCACAGTAATGGACTGGATGAGGGCTAATGAACTGAAACTCAATCCAGACAAGCCGGAGGTAATGTTAGTGGGTGGTTCGTCTGCCCGGCTAGGTGATATTCAACCTGTTCTGGAGGGGGTTGCACTCCCCCTAAAGGATCAGGTTCATAGTTTGGGGGTGCTCTTGGATCCAGAACTGTCACTTGAGGCACAGGTGAACTCAGTGGCATGGAGCACATTTTATCAGCTTAGGCTGGTATACCAACTACGCCCTTATCTGGACAGAGAGAGCCTAGCTACAGTTATCCATGCTCTGATAACTTCTCGTCTGGATTACTGCAATGCGTTATAAGTGGGGCTGCCTTTGAAAATGGTCCGGAAACTTCAGCTGGTGCAAAATGGGGCAGCAAGATTGTTAAGAGGGACTGGCCTTTGAGCTCATATTACGCCAGTACTTTTCCAGCTGCACTGGCTGAAAGTCCATTTCCGGGCCCGATTCAAAGTGCTGGTGTTAACATTCAAAGCCCTTAACGGCTTGGGGCCAGGTTACCTGAAGGATCGCCTCCTCCCATATGTGCCTGCCCGGACCTTAAGATCATCATCAGCGGCCCTTCTCTGTGAGCCCCTGCCAAAGGAAGTGAGGCGGGTGGCTACTAGGAGGAGGGCTTTTTCTTCATTGGCACCCCGGCTCTGGAAAGAGCTCCCTAGTGAGGTTCGCCTGGCGCCTACATTGTACTCCTTTCGGCGCCAGGTGAAGACCTTTTTATTTTCCCAGGCATTTTAGCTTTCTAAATTTTTATCTTTGCTGTTTTAAATCTGTATTTTAAACTCCTGTACTGCTGCTAGGTTTTATTGTGGTTGTATTGTTATATTGTGGTTTTAATGTTCTATATATTTTAAATTGTTTTATTGTGTGTTGTTTGGTTTTAGTTTTTGTGAACCGCCCAGAGAGCTTCGGCTATTGGGCGGTATAGAAATGAAATGAATAAATAAATAAATAAATAAATAAATAAATAATTTCCTTTGCTCTATTCTTGTCCTTATCCACAGGCTTCGTATTAGGAATCTTCATGAAATACCAAGAAACTCCAATAATCAAGGCCAACAACCGAGACCTGTCCTACATTCTCCTCATCTTCCTCATGCTTTCCTTCTTGTCCTCCTTCCTGTTCATGGAGCGGCCAAGGAAAGTGACTTTCCTTCTCCGTCAAACAGTCTTCAGCATCATCTTCTCAGTTGCCGTTTCTTCAGTGTTGGCCAAAACCATCATAGTGGTGTTGGCTTTCCTGGCCACAAAACCAGGGAACCAAGTGAAGAGATGGCTGGGGAAGAGTCTTGCAAACTCCATTGTCAGTTCTTGTTCTGGTCTCCAAGTTGTCATCTGCACCATCTGGCTGGGGAGCTCTGCCCCATTCCCTGACTCTGACATGCACTCCCAGCCTGGAGAGAACATCCTGCAATGCAACAAAGGATCTGTTGTCTTGTTCTGTACTGCCCTTGGCTACATGGGCTTCCTGGCTGCCATCTGCTTCACGGTGGCTTTCCTCACCAGGAAGCTGCCTGGGGCCTTAAGTGAAGCCAAACTGATCACCTTCAGCATGCTGGTCTTCAGCAGTGTGTGGCTCTTCTTTGTGCCCTCCTACCTGAGCACCAAGGGGAAATACATGGTGGCTGTGCAGGTCTTCTCCTTCTTGGCCTCCAGTGCTGGGCTGTTGGGCTGCATCTTTCTTCCCAAGCACTACATTATTGTGCTGAGACCTGATCTGAATACAAAGGAGCATATAATGTTCAAAACTAACTGGAGCATCTGATCCATAGAAGTAAAGTTGAGATCTTAGTTAACAACTTAGTTAACAAGAACTATTCTATTCTATTCTATTCTATTCTATTCTATTCTGATTCTAACAGAGCCTTTTGATGTGCTTATCTCTTCAGTTGCACAGTTTCAGTGTTTCTGTTACAGGAGACAGGCAAAGCTGAGCCTCTGCCAGTGACCGCCATCTGCATCTGAGGTAGTGGTGAAGTTGGAACTATAGCATACATAGGGATGTCAGAGAATTTCGCCACGAATCTCGGGGAGGCCGAATGCCAACGCATTCGGCCCCCCAAAATCGGTGGCAAAACGGTCTGCCACCCCCTCCCCCCAGGGTGGGACTTACCTTGTGCGAATGTCCCTGGCGGCAGCGGTTCCAGCGGCCATTCGGTAGCAGTGGCTGAAATCTACGTAAAGATTTACGTAGGCTAAAACAGTGAATCAAAAAGGGATGCAAATAGCGCCTGCTATTCTACTTGCGTTCCCCTTTAATTTCGCCATCACAGTCTACGTAAATATTTATGTAGATTAAGACGGCAAAAAGAAGGAACGCAAATGGCGGCGGCCGTAGCCAACAACAATTGCGTACGCAGTTTTATTTTTTAAACCCAGCCAGCCATGATAGGCTACGTAAAGATTTATGCAACCTATCACGTCGGTTTCTTTTTCTTTTTTTACAAGAGTGGAAATGGCGGCTGCGGCGGCCGGTCGGAAGACCAGCTGCCCCAGCCGCCACTGCAGCTGCCGTCGGAGCTGCCACCACCTGGAAGATCCGCCCCAGGTAAGTCTCGTCCTGGGGGGGATCCATGGTGGGGTGGTGGGGTGGCAAGCCGTTCTGCCACGGTGTTCGGGGGGCTGAATGCACTGGCATTCGGCCTCACTGAGATCCGTGGCGGAATTCTCTGACATCCCTACTTTATATACAGTACTCCACACATTACTACCATGCCTAGACATCAAATGCTTAGTGGTAACAGCAACCAGTAGGTGAACCATGAGTCCCAGCATACCTCATGCCACCGCACCAGTTCTATCCCTCCAGCCCTAGAGAAGAAGCTTTGTGGCCCAGCCAGGATGATTCCACCCCCGACTCAAGAAGCTTGCGTATGCAGGCAGCCTCTTGGCTTTGGGAGTCAACAAAGCTCTGGCCAGCCATGCATCCGTCAACATCTGAAACCAGCCCAGGAATGGGAGGCAGACTGCGCCTTTTGCCCTGCGTCCTGAAACCAACTTCGACAGGTTTGATATCGGCAACTGTGTTAAGGGTTGTGAGCACTATGCCGCCTTCCTTTTCAAGTGTGAATTGTCAACTCTTTGCTGCCATGGCTGAAAGTTTTCACTACCACGACTCTTCGTTCCCATTTTCATCTGCAACATTGTCACCGATGGCTCCATTCTGGGCAAGAAATTCCTGAAGGACGTTTGCAAGGACAGCAGTACTCTAGGCATTGCTTCCTGGCATGCACCCCTCAAGATTGCAAAGCCACAAGCTCCCAATCCATTTGTGTTCAGAGTGCAAGGGTCACTTTGCCATCCAATGAGCACTGTGCAGTCAGATGCGCCTCCAAGCTATGGCCAGCTGTAAATCCTTGACACCGATGAGGCCACTATGGCTCAACAGCACACTGGGCTGCACCTTGCTGGATCCACTCACTAACCTGCTACTCAATGTTTACCCATGCGCTAATGAGAACTGGCAGGTCAGTGAAGTCCTTGAGCATGAGAACTCTGCTGCATTTGCTATACCTATGGACGTATCATTGTGCTTCCATCACGATGGCAGAATGATGAAGTTTTTGGCTCAGTCTGTAAGATCTAATGTTCCCCATGTCTCTGAAATTGCTTCTGTGTTCTTAGCTTGGATGGCTTCCTCTGGCTGATGGTTGTCTGCCTACACCTCTCTTCTGCCATGGACAATGCTATGTTGTCATGAGTCACATACACTCATTGGTAAACCTTAAGAATCAAATGACGGATGGACCAGAACAAGGACGTTACAGGGGCATCCCTGGAGTTGACACCAAGAACACAGTATTTAAGGAAGTTTTGAAAAGATCAAAGATGTAACACTTGGAATGTTTCAAATAATAAAGTTAGTTACCTTAAACTTATCTTTACATTTCATTTTTCTCAGCAAACTGGGGTCATAACTAACCAATTTGTGGAATATAATTTAGTTCTTCCCGAACAAGATGATGCACAGTTCTGATGAGCTCATTGGAAGTACTAATAGGAGGAGATCCTTCCGTTGTATGGCAACCACCATTCGTTCTTTGATCACTGGTAATCCTGGCTGGGAAACTCCCCCAAGTAGTGTGCACCTTCTTGCGCATAAGAAATGGGGAAGATGTGGCCCTCCTGATGTTCTCGGACTGCAACACCCATCATTTTTGCCCATGGGATACGCTAGTTTGGGCTGTTGAATGTGCAGTCCAATGCAGTCCACTGCTATCGGGAGGGCCACACGTTCCAAAACACTGGTATACATCCTTAGAGATTTTCATCTTGGCTCTTTTGTGTGAGTTTTTTGAATACAGGCCAGGGCAGGCTCACCTTTCCCCCTTTCCAACCAGAAGATGGAGCTGCCTGTGTGACTTCTCACAAACATGTTTTTCTCCAGTTCTGCAGCTCACCTCGAGGCACTCAGAGAATCCATGAAGTTGCAGCTGTGAAGCTTCGCCTGATCATTATCAAAAACATAGTGATCTATTCTGAGTCTTGCCAAAGCTCAAGAGATGTTTTGCTTCCTGTTCTCCTTGGAGACCAATGATGTCAACATCAGAATGAAAGGCAGCTCCAGAAACCCTCCTGCACCGTGCCTGAAAACCTTGGTGCATAAAATATCTCCTGTGCTCCTGAGAGCCTGGGCTCAGATTCAGACAGGCTGAGATGTCCATGCCTGTGGTGTAGTTTAGTACACCACCTCCTACCGCTGCCTATGGCTCAGAATTGGATGTCGTTGTAAAGACACTGCAGCCTCGATCTCACAAGTCTT
Source organism: Heloderma suspectum (assembly GCF_057233095.1). Lineage (NCBI taxonomy): Eukaryota > Metazoa > Chordata > Lepidosauria > Squamata > Helodermatidae > Heloderma > Heloderma suspectum. The sequence continues at coordinate 389,494,495 of NC_139459.1, forward strand.
TTCTCATGTCTCCTGATTAGCTGGCTGTGGAGGTGAAAGGACAATCAGAAAGCAGGAACAGCAGGAGGGAGGCAGACCCAGAATGATATCTTTGCTGCTGCTGCTCTTGCTCCTGCTTCCTTATGCGGCCGGTCAACTGCAGGAGACAGACTGCCTGAGGACTCAGAAGAAAGACCAAGAGTTAGGGTCCTACTATTACTTGCCAGGAGACTACCTCATCAGCGGAGTCCTGTCTTCACAGTATTTCTTTTGCAACAAACCATATGTTTTCTCTGAGTCCCCTTTAACCAGGGTTGTCACGTAAGTGATGTTGATGATGTAATGCTTCCAAATCCGCACTCCGGTTGTCCCCATTTACGGGAGACTGTCCATCTTTTCTGGTATCTTGGGTCACCCCTGATAAATTGCTCTCCTGACTTTTGCCACTCTGTCCTTTTTGAAGAAGAATTCGGAGCTTCATTAAAGTGAAAGCATTATTAAGTTCAGTACGCTCATGTATGACTGGATCCATGGGGTTCCCTTGCATTGTTTCAGCCAAAAGAACCAGCAGCCTCTTTGATAGCAAATGTTGTGCTAAGACATGATGTGCTATGACTGGAGCTGGTGAGGTTCTTTCTTGGGAGTGGTCCAAATGCAGTTGTCTGCACAGAGGTTCCCTGTCTGAGGTAATTACAGGGCCATAGTTCTAAGGCTGAGCATCTTTCTTCCTCATCCACCACAGCACATGACTGTAAATCCTACTGCACTCTTCGGGATTTACTTCTGAAGAAACCACGTGTGTGTGTGTGTGTGTGTGTGTGTGTGTTTAGGTAATGGGAGTTAGACCCATTCAAAATAAAACACAAGACATAATATCAGGACACAGGGATACAGTTTCTTCAGTTTAGCTCGTACAATCAGCTGAGTGCTCATACGCATGATGATTAGAAAATAATTAGCCACCTCTTTGTTGAGATAGCTGACTTTTCCCAGGACAGTGAATGACCAGTCTTTCCTCAGAATGCCCTGGGAAGTTAGTCAGCAGAGCATTCAGCATATGGCCTCTCAAATCAGAATAAAAATTACAATGAAAGAGTCCTTGGGTCAGAGTTTCAGGGACTTCTGCCTTACACAGACACGATCTGCTTTGGAATGGAGTTTCCCAAAACCTCCCCTGAAATGCTGCTGGTCAAAGATTAAGTCTTATAGCTTTCTGAGGCATTGTATATTCTACACTTTCTTCCTTCCTAAGAGGACAAACTGTTTTCCAAGAGACACTGTACAAACAGAAGAAATGATCCTCCAAAGTAGCCCATGTAACTCAAGTGGGAAAAAAATCTAGACAAAATCTGTCAAACTGCAGGAGCTCGCCTATCAAAATTAAACCTCCTAGAAAAAAGCAATTTCTGACCAGTTCTACTTCAAAATTGCCACAGGCCATCCTCAAATACACTTCTCCTCCGCTTCGAAGATTCAGCCTGGTCTGTTGAGGCATTTTCTCAACATAAGGAATAGAATCTACTCCCCCACCCCAACCTCTGTTTATAAGAGAATACGATACCCCAGTTTTCTCCTCCACAACTGGAGTGGCACAGGTGAAAAGATGCTTGTCTTACTCGCCACCCACCTTGCTTCCTTTGGTGGGGGCTTCTGGAGCGAGATGGCTAAAGCTGATCTCAGGGTCTGGGCAAGGCTAGATGGGAGGATACGATCCTTCAGGTAGCAAGGGGGGGTGCTGGGGGGCAGATTGAGCATTCCGGGGCACCAAGCTGAGCTGAGGGGCTGTGTTTTTTGAATATCCTGTCTGCAGTGAGCTAAGATGGCAAAAGCAAGTGTCTGTAACCCTCCTTTTAAGGTTCAACAGGTTGTGTGTGTACCGACTGGAAAAATAGTCTTCCTTCTAGAAGCGTTAAAGAGTTCTTCGTTTTCACTTTCCACTTTGATGTAATTTCCAGAGAGTAAAAGTGAGTGGGACACAGCTTTTCTTTGAGGCGACGTTCCTGAGCCCTTAACACTTCAAATACTGCATACACTATAAGGTCTATGTAGGTAATAATAAAAACATGGTTATTTTTATTTATACATACTGAAACAGCATGGATAAGGGGGCACAGTTAATCTATGACATCCCCTCCCCATATTACTCACTTTTAAGTCTCTATGGGTGATATTCAGTAACAAAACCTTACAAAGCTAAAAGAGAAGTGATTTAAAGATAGTTTTGGGGAAAGGAGAGAGTGAAGCTGAACTCAAACCATAAGTGAAATCCCTTGAAACACAGAGAACTATAAAGGCAGGAAGAAGGAGACCCGTGGACCCGTGCATGCCCATGCCCACACGAGTGCACACAGAAGACCTGAAGTTAGCATTTCTTCAAAGCATTTACTTACTTTTAAATATGCCAGCCTACTTTACCATCATTTGATTGGTCAGTACATACCCACTACATGTCCCTCCAGACACTTTTCATAGGGATGTCAGAGAATTTCGCCACGAATCTCGGGGAGGCTGAATGCCAGCGCATTCGGCCCCCTGAAATCGGTGGCGAAATGGTCTGCCCCCCCGCCCCCACGGGACAGGACTTACCTTTGGCAAATCTCCCTGGCGGCATCGGCTCCAGCCACGGTTCGGCGGCAGTTCGGCGACCGCCACCGCCGGTCTTCCGACTGGCAGCCACCGCTGCCACTTCCAGTAAAAAAAAAAAAAAAGCAAAAAAACGTGATAGGCTATGTAAAGATTTATGTAGCCTATCACGGCTAGATTTTAAAAAAATACCGTGATAGGCTACACAAATGTTTACATAGCCTATCACGGCTGAGTGAAAAACAAAAACAAAAAACCGCGCGTACGCAAATGGCGTATGCTGCAGGTTTTCTCCCCTTCCTCCTCAACATCCAAAATCAAAAAGTGACAGGAGATCCTATTGACTTTCATAAAAAATAAAAGGATTATTTTTGAAAAAAGTTTTCCACCATCCCCACTACATGAGGAATAGGAAAGCATCAATGTTTTATACTTAAAACAAACAAAAAAAAGTTTTGTTTTTTCTCCACAAACTCAGATCCAAAAAAGGTTGTTGGTACAAACTCTCAAAGTCGCTCTGGACAGAGAGAGGGGTTTGTTGGTTTGCTTGCTTGCTTTTTCTCTTTATACTGCTGTTTCTCTCCGCATAGTTCACCAATAGACCTGGAAATTTCATGGCATGTAAATGCAACACTTCTTCTGGCACCTGTAATTTTCAAAAACATTGGTGAAGCCATTCTGAATGATACCCCACCCCTATTAGGATTCTACATGACAGAATGATTGTTTTTACTGATAAGACATAACAAAAGAGACGTGTGTGCGTGTGTGTGTGTGAGAGAGAGAGAGAGAGAGAGAGAGAGAGAGAGAGAGAGAGAGATTGCCTATCTAAGTTTAGTAAGACAGACACTTATCTCCTTGATCCTTGCAATCTGCCAACATCTCCTCTAAAGGAGTGTGGTACAAATATCTTCATCTTTCCTTTCATCAGGTAAATGGATATTGAATTACCTTGCAACACAGGTATGTTTGCTGCTCCCTATGAATGTCCAAACCATTATGTGATGATTGGTTCTACTGGGATTGAAAAAGCATGAAAAAGTATTTGAGGGAAAAAGAAAGAAACTGAGATTTGTTTTCGTTCAATGGAGAACGACAGCACAAGGCATTGCATTTCATTTTTGTTTATTTTTTACAGTTTCCATGCTTCAAGGCACTGGCACATCCTGTATTTCATGTTTGCCATTCAGGAGATCAACCGGAACCCCAGGCTCTTACCCAACATCACCCTGGGCTACAACATCTACAAGTCCTTCTTCGACGGAAGAGCCACCTCCTACGCCATGCTGCAGCTCCTTGCTGGGGGTGAAAGCAACATGCCCCATTACAGCTGCGGGAGTAAGAATCATCTGCTGGCCATCCTTGAAGGGGCTGAATCGGACCTCTCCCTCCACATTTCCTCCATGTCGAGCATCTACAAAATCCCACAGGTGTGAATGGGGAGCGGACAGGAGGCCAGGTGCATAGAAAGGAGAGCTGAGCACTGCTTGGGCTCAGCTCTCGTGCTTCAGTCCCTGTGCCTCCTGGGCATCATGGTTCTCTGAAGTGTGTGTTGGAGGTGAGTCATGGCAGTGGTGGAGCTCTGGGATGGGAGACCAGGCATCCCTGGGGGCAGGGATGGCAGGAGACCACGGAAGCTGTACTAGACATAGCCTATCACGGCAAAAAAACAGGAACGCAAAGGGCGGCCACCATAGCCACCACCATTTGCATCCGCAGGCTCTGCATGCCTGCGAATGCACCTGGCTGGCGGCTCTGCCGAGTCGCCCCAGAGCAAAGCCAGCTGTGTTAGGATTTCCATACCTCCCTCCCACTGGGAATCATCTTCGAAAAGGTAAGTGACTTTTGTACTTCCCTACCGACAACTGCCGAGCTCCTGAATTCTGAACTATCGCCAGCTTTCAGAGGAGCCTTGAGGGCAGCCCCACATAGAGTGCATGGCAGTAATCCAGTCTTCAGGTTATTAGCACCTGTACCATGTTGAACAAGCTACTCCATCCAGGAGAGGCCATAGCTGGCGAACCAGCTGAAGTTGGCAAAAGATACTCCAAGCTCCATGGGCCACGTGGGCCTGCAGGGATGATGGATGTAGGACTCCCCCCAGATTGCAAACCTGATCTTTGAAGTCGAGTGCAGCCCCATCCAGAAGAGGCAATGGCCCTATCTCCTGAACTTGGGAACCAGTGACCCACAGGGCTTCCGTCCTCTTCCAAATCCCCACATGACTACTCCCAGTATATTTATACAGATGCTGAGCAATATTGGGGACAAGATGGTGCCCTGTGGAAGCCTGTAACTCAACAGACAAGGGGTCAAGAAATGGACACCCAACATTACTCCCTCAAATCTGCCCCATAGTTTGAGTGAAACCATTGTAAGCCACGTCTTCCGCTGCCCTTCCCACAGCATCGATCCAGCAGGGAACCATTGTTCATGGTACCCAAACCGATGAGAGATGGAGCAGAATTAGCAGAGTGGCATTCCCCTATCCCTCCCTTGATGGAGATCATCCAGCAGAGCAACCAAGGCTGATTCAGTCCTGTAACCAGGTCGAAACTCAAAGTGGGTTTCCTTGGTTCTCATGTGGCCCCTTGATTGCATTAATTCTTGAATAAGGCTCCTGTGTGCTCCCTAAACAGAATCTAGAACATAGTTGGCGGCGAGGGTAAATCTATCCTTTTCAGTTCCCTGACGCAATGCAGCGAGCAGGTCTAACCTCCATTGACTGGTTCCTGAAGTGTATCACTCTACAGTGTTTTGAATGTGTGTACAGGACCCAGTGTTCCTCTTGGGCTGCACCACAAATGGAGCTTGAAATATTTTTGCACTCCCTGTCCACATATTCTGCCTCATAGTGACAGACATTGATTTAGATACCATTCATTCATTCATTCATTCATTCATTTATATCCTGCCTTTTTTCCTCTTTATGGAACCCAGTGCGGGGCACATAATCATCCTTCTATTTTAGCCAAAATTATTTGACCTTCATCCAGAAAACAAACTGATACTAAACTGCCATCTCTGACTTTACTTTGCTCCCTAGATCAGTTATGGCATTGCTACTCCTGTTGCTAATGACAGAACTCAGTTCCCTTTTGTCTACCGCCTGGCCCCGAAGGAAGAAACCCAGGACCCGGGGATCGTCCAGCTTCTCCTGTTCTTCCGATGGACATGGGTCGGTCTCTTTGCTCCAGACACTGAGAATGGGGAGAGGTTCCTAGGTGCCTTGACACCCCTGATGATCAGAAGTGGAATTTGTGTTGCTTTCTCCAAAAGACTACGACGACATTTCTTAAATTACATATTCCAGATGGACCTTTCTTTCTTGGGGAAAGAAGTGAAGGTAATTGTTCACTATGCGGACTCCCACTATGGCTGTTTTCCATTGATTTTGCTACAAAGAACACTCGAAAAGAAACCAACCGGGGCAAAACTCTGGATCACGCCAGCTTTTCAGGACATTAACATCAACTTGTCTCTTGCACCTTCTGACTTCCATTTCCTCCACGGTTCTTTGTCCTTCATAATGAAGACTCAAATTATGACAAAATATGACTACTATGAGCCATTCTCCTCTTCTCTGGAACTGTTTTGGGATGAAACTTTTAAGTGTTTCATTTCAATGCATGTTTTGTCGATGAAAATTTGGACAGGTTTCAGAGAGAAAGAGAAACAGGCAATGCTGCCCCAGGAGGAGATTGAAAGAGCCCTGTCTCAGGACAGCTACATAACTTATAGCAGCATCCAAGCTGTGGCCCATGCCTTACATGCTGCATATTCATCCCGACCCAAGCGGATGTTGATGGTGGGTGATGGAGAAAGGCGGGAACATCAAAGGCTGCAGCCCTGGCAGGTATTCCCTGTTCCTTTGGCAACACCTCCATAAAGACGCATGATAAAGATGATCAAACGTGGGTTAGAGCAGATAATGGTTCCCTCTGCATGTCAGTGCAGGCAGGCAGTAGACCCTGTTTTCTGCCACCGTTACATGCTCAAGTAGCTTCCCTCCTCCAAAAATCCCTTACAAATGAAGCCCCAGGCCCATCGAAAACCAGTTGTTGTTGTTTTCTGAAGCACCATCAGGATACAATCTCTAGACTTTGCAGTCAAATTAATGTTTTTGTTGTAGAAGACCCATTGGGATCCATTTCTCTCATCGCGGTCTTATGAAGTGCCCAGGGAGTTTGCAGTAATCTGCCCACTCTTAAATGTCCTCCGAATATAAGGTAGCTGTGGAGGATGGGGTATGACCAGGTGGGTGCAGCCTGTGGTAAATAGGGATGTCACAAGCACCCACCTTCATCTGGGAGGCCAGCAGACTCCCCCCACCCAGCCCCTTTGACTCCGCTCACCGAGCCATGTGGCGCTGACAGCACGGGAGTACGAAACCCCACTTACCTGGCTCCGCTGGGTTCAACAGGTGGGGGAGGCAATCTGTTTCTCCCCACGATGGGGGCGAGGTGATCCATTCCTTCCCCTGGAATCCTGCCCGTTTGGCTCCGCTCTGTGGCCAGGCTGCTAAGCCACCAACCAGGCCAACCCACAGCGGGGCCTCCAGCCTCTGCCAGGCTGGTGCTGACGCAAATGGCGTCCTGCGTAGGGGATGCCATTTGCGTTCCTACACAAGACCGTGATAGGCTACGTAAATATTTATGTAGCCTAACACAGCTAAAGCAGGGGCGCAAATGGCGTAGGGGATGCTATTTGCATCCCTGCTTTAGCCATGACAGGTTACATCAATATTTCCGTATCCTATGACGGCTAAAGACGGAACGGAAATGGTGTAGGGGAAGACATTCGCATCCCTGCTTTAGCCGGGATAGGCTACGTAAATATATACGTTCCCTATCACGGGCTGGCATAGGACGCAAATGGCAGCTGCCATGACAGCTACCATTTGCGGCCGCAGCAGCCCAGCAGCCATCGGAGCCATTGCGGGAGCCGGAGCTGCAGCCAGGTAGGCTCTGTTTCACGGGGCTGTCGTGGGGTGGAGGGGTGGTGGGCTCCGTTCCCCCATGGATTCTAGGGGGCCAAAGTCACTGGAATTTGCCCCCTCTGTGATCCATGGTGGAATTCTCTAACATCGCTAGCTGACAGAGCTGGGCGCTGAGCAGCTGGGAATGGCCCCGACTTCTCACCACACGCACCCCAACCATTCTCACTCTCTCCTCCTTGCAAGGGGGAGATGGCATGTGTGGCTGGGTTATATACAGCACTGAGGCCTCACCTTGCCCTGTCGGATGTCAAGGAAGCCCTTACCAGCTGGCATTGTCTGTATGAGGCCTCAGCCCACCACCCCCTCTAGCCACCTTCTCCTTGCAAAGAGACGATGGTAATTATTGATGTACGAATGTCACTTAACTGTTTGCGGATTATGTTGTTGCTGGGGGGGAGGCGCTCCGTCCCTCCCCCCGAAATTCTGGCCGGGGGGGGAGGCGCTCCATCCCTTCCCTCCCCCGAATCCTGGCCAGCTGGCTCTGCTCCGTGTTCCCCTTATTTTTGCCGTAGTCTACGTAAATGTTTACGTAGAAAAAGGTGAGCCAAAACAAGGAATGCAAATGTGTACGCGCGTGTTTTTTTTTAATCAGCCGTGATGGTCTATTTAAATGTTTACGTAGCCTATCACGGTGTTTTTTAAAATTTAGCCGTGATAGGCTACCTAAATCTTTACATAGCCAATCACGTTTTTGTTTTTGTTTTTTACTGGGAAATGGCGGCGAACCACCACCGGAGCTGCCACCACCAGGAAGATCCACCCCAGGCAAGTCCCATCCCGGAGATGGATGGGATCTTCGGCCTCCCGAGATCCGTGGTGGAAATTTCATCCGTCCCTGGGATGGTTTGCTTGCTGGGCCCATGTGTGCTGAGGACTCCAGCAGTAAACCTGTGGAGGCAGGTGGGGCAGCTCACTTGGATGACCTTGCGAGGCAAGCTGGGAGGCTGGGCGGGGGGCTCTTATACCTCACCCATGCCTGGGACAGAGGTGAATCCATCCATCCATAGTGGTTAATGCATCCCGATGTGAGGGGGTAGTGCCTGCTGTTCCTAAGGGAGCAGTAGTGTGACCATTTATTTGGAAACATTGTCTGGACTCTATGGTTTTGGATAAGGCTGTGCACAACTTCGGACTGAATCCTGAATAACTAAGCAAAGTGGGCTGCTTTGGAGGTGCCTTGTCATGATCCGAAGTGGATCAGAACAGCGCCAAGGCACCCCGAAGTGAAGCAGCTCATCGCCCAGGCTCCTCAGTTCCATTTGGATCTTCAGAGGCATTCTGATGCCTTTTGAAACACACACAGCCCATCTCCAAAAGGTAGCAACTTGCAAAAGATATGGGAGGGGGAGAGGAGGGGGAGGCGGGAGGGGGAAATTGTGAGCCTTGGTGAATGGCATCTCCAATTGCCAAACAAGGGCAGAGTTTAACCCAGCAGTCTCCAAACAGTGACAGTGGTGGAGGAGGGGGGCAGAGTTGGATTGGACTTATTGGAGAGTTCAGTCTGCTTTCATTTCAGTGTGTGTGCGTGTGTGTGTGAGAGAGAGAGAGAGAGAGAGAGAGGAAGAGGGATAGAGCGAGCACTGATCAGTTGGTGGTTTTGGTTTATGGCGTTTTGTGCGTACATTGTGTGTGTGCTTGTACTTCTTCCTTCCAAATCCAACTTTTCTCTTTCTTTCTTTCTTTCTTTCTTTCTTTCTTTCTTTCTTTCTTTCACTTGTAGATCCTTTATTTAAAAAACCAAACACTTGAAAAGTATGGAGTTTGAGTTTCCCTCTTTCTGTTCCTGGTTCTTTGTCTCTCCCCTCCCCCTTCTCTAATATGTTTTACACTTCTTTCTTTTCTTGAGTGTTTATTTCAAAAAGGAGAAATACAATAAAAACGACTTTCCTTTTCCTTCCCTTGCCTCTTTCTTTCACTTCCACGACACCCTTCTCAATTTCTTTGCCCTTACTTTCATTCTGTCTACATTTTTCACACACACACACACACACACACGCTACTCTCCTGTCCTTTTTGTTGGCTCTCCTCCACCTGCCCCCCTCCTCCTTTCCCATATTCCTTTCTTTCCCATGTTTGATCACATTTCTCTTAAACAACAGCAAGAACAAGAACAGTTAAAAACCACATTGTCTTCTGTTGTCCTCCTGCCTTGCTTGTAGGTAGTCCAGCATTTGCTTTTCTTTAGATCCTCTCTCTCCCTCCCTCCTTGTGTGTTCATTTTTGTGTTTGTGTTTGTGTTGTGCTAAAGCAAGCAGTGTGTGTCAAAGTACGACACAGTCCACATTTCAAAAAAAAGTAGGCAAAGCACTAAACACACGTCAACATCTATCATTTGAATTACTCAAAACCACCCTGTGTTGCAAAGCAAGCAAGCCCAATATGGGGCAGCTTCAGCATCTTCTTGGCAGGTGGACGAGGTGGGGCTGGTATTAGCAGCCCTGGTCGGCAGTCATGCTCTCCCCTGGTCCAGATAGTGTGTGCTGGTGTAGTGGGGCAGCTGAATGTGGAGGCAAGTTGCAGTGCTTAGAGGTCACTGACTGAGGAGGCACTTCACTGCAACCTACAGCAGAAATCAGGGACAGTGACCTCCTCCACTCCAACAACTAACTTCTCGGATTATTATCCCTCCTGAGTTTGGTTTGTAATTCAGAGAAAAGCACATTTTAGCAGTGCCTAGTGCAACAACTCCTTTGACAGACTGTCTGACATTTGGCAGGTGGAATCCCCTCCATGGGGGATCCCAGGTTCCCAAATTCCATGTGTTTAGCACAAAAACTGTAAACCTGACAGCCATTTCTATTTTTCAATGCCTGTCAATGAGAACATGTCATATCAGAATGATTCGGATATCCAAATCTAGCTTTGGATTGGGGTCTGAAGAGAAGTGGTTGGGGTCAGAATCATCCTGAAGCAAAGCAGGGCTGCTTCAGATGGTCCAAAGTTACATCCAAACTGTGATGGGGACTCTGTTCACAGGCCTGGTTTTGGATAACTGCTGCCAGCCCTAATACCCCCATTTGGCTAGTGGTCTCAAGAGGGAGGGCGGTGGCAGCCCAGATGCAGTTTCTGATTGTCTAGCCCCTTTGCATTTGGATTCCCTCTCTGGTTATGGGACTGAATCAGTCTTGGCCTCAGGAAGGATGACCATTAAAAGAAACAACGGGAAATCCACACTGCTGATTCTACTCAATCTCACATCTCCTTTGACATGTCTGTTGCCTGTTTCCCACCTGAGTAGTGCAGAGGAAGCTGCTCCAGCTGGTCTCGGGACTATAGAAGCAAGCAAGCTCTCAGAGAGGGTGCGATCGCAGCAAGAGAACAGGGAGAGCAGACAGGAGTTGGCCAGGGGAGTTTGGCAGGGGAGGTCAAGAGGGAGGCAGCTAATGATGGGGTTTTTTATTTGTTTTTTTTTAATCATTTCCTTGTAACCCACACTTCCATACCAGTGGGGCTGTGTTTTTCACTTCCAGTGAATAGAGGACGAAGCACAGGCTATTCCAGTACAATCAGAAAGCGAGAAACATAACGCTAGAAGAGCAACTGCAAGCTGAGGCAGAATAGGAAACTGCTGAGGAGAGGAAAAATGAAGTAAAGGATACTCCTTGGAAAAGTGTGACAATTAGGAGCAGAACAACTGGAAGCCACTCTAGACCAGTGGAAGCATTGGAACTACAGAATCATTTCCAGGTACTTGAGGATGAGACTGGAAGACACAGTGCAGAGGAAGAATTAGAGGGGACCACGCATGAGAGCAAGCAAGAGGCTGAAGGTCAGTCAAACAGAGGCGATGAAAGCAAGGCTTACAACAGGAAGAAGAGATGACTACTAGTAGTGGCAGACTCCTTGCTGTTTGGGATCGAAACCTAAATATGGCGTGAAGACCCATGGATTCACCAGGTAAGCTGTCTCCCAGGAGGATGGACTAGAGATGTGTCTGAAGGGTTCCCAATGCTCATAAAGCCCAATGACAGGTATCCCTTTCTTCTCATCTATGTGGGAACAAATGACACCGACAAGCAGAGCTACAAATAACTCACATCAGACTTTCAAGCTTTGGGAAGGAAACTCAAGTACTTTGGGGCCCAGGTAGTTTTCTCATCCATCCTTCCGGTAGTTTGAAAAGGGATAAAAAGGGAAAGAAAAATACTCCAGGTGAATGACTGGCTATGAAGGTGGAGCTGGCATGAGAAATTTGGAGGCCAGAATGGCAGGCTACATTTCCTGGAAGATGGATCAGTGGCAAGGGTCCATCAGGTGGATCCACAGTTGGCTACAGAATCGGACTCAAGGAGTGCTTATCAATGGGACCTTCTCAAACTGGGGAGAGGTATCAAGTGACGTACCACAGGGCTCAGTCCTGGGCCAAGTGCTCTTCCACATTTTTATTAATGAGTTGGATGAGAACATGCAGGGAATGTTGATCAAATGTGCAGATGACAAAAAATTGGGCAGGATAGCTAATACCATGGAAGAAGTTACAGAATTAAAAGTGATCTTGAGAGGCTGGAGCTCTGGGCAGAAAACAACAGAATAAAATTTAGAAGGGATAAATGCCAAGTTGTGCACCGAGGAAAAAGAACCCAAATGCACAGTTACAAGGTGGGGAATACTTGGCTCCAAAGGACAACAAGCAAGAAGGATCTTGGAATTGTTGTCGATCACAAGCTGAATCTGAGACTTCCAAATCACATTAAGTACAAGTTGCCCTCTACTCAGCACTGGTTAGGCCTCATCTGGAGTGCTGTGTCCAGTTCTGGGCACCACACGTTAAGAAGGATGCAGACAAACTGGAGAGGGTTCAGAGGAGGGCAGGAAAGATCATTGGGCGACTGGAAACAAAGCCCTAAAGGAGAGGCTGAAAGAACTGGGTATCTTTAGCCTTGGGAAGAGAAGACTGTGGGGAGATACAACAGCACTCTTCAAGTACTTGAAAGGTTGTCACAGAGGGGAAGGCCAGGATCTCTTCTCTGTCATCCCAGAATGCAGGACACGGAATCATGGGCTCAAGTAACAGGAAGCCAGATTCCAGCTGAACATCAGGAGAAACTTCCTGACGGTTAGAGCAGTATGACAATGGAACCAATGACCTAGGGAGGTGCTGGGCTCTCCCACACTGGAAGCATTGAAGACGGGGCTGGACAGCCACCTGTCAGGGATTGTGTGACTTGGATTTCTGTACTGAGCAGGGGGTTGGAGACAATTTTCTTATAGCCCCCTTCCATTCCTACTATTCTATGATTCTATGATTTTACCATCAAACCTCATATCCTTCTGAGCCTTCCACACTGGTGTTGGAGGCACTGAACTCCAGTTCCCCTGCTACTTGAAAGGGTGGTTTCAGAAATTAAGATTCAGTTATCATTCTTTGATCTCTGGAGCTGTGGCATCCCAGACGGTTTGTGACGTTGTCCACCAATTTTGTTTTCATTTTGGTAACCATCCTCTCTCCGTTTTATCTGGCTATCATCTTGATGTGTTTTGTGAGCATCCCATCTTCTGTGGCATGAAGCAGCTCCTGGCAGTCACTCCTAGTGGCTGCTCCAGTGTCCAAAATAGCACTTGGCCATAGAGAAAGCCCATGGCAGTTAGAGCATTGCCCACAGTGGAAGAGACTCTATCCAGCAGACTCTATGGTCATGGCCTGGAAGTCCTCTGTAACCTGGTGAAACCCTGGGGAGCCTGCCAGATGACACGATAAGTCACCTCAGGACTCTTAACACTTTTGCAGAGGGATGGTTAGTTGGAGTGGCTTACTAAGCATGGGGAATGTGGTTTTCTGCCCCACGTGACATGCTTAGCCACCAAGGTGAACTAAGATTCCTTAACCATTATGGCTTAGCGTGATGTCTGAACATGCCTGGTATGTTCATTATGAGTAGAAATGGGCAGGTTTTGCTTTAAAATCTCTGCAAATGATCAGGCCACTTTACTTCTGCCCTCTGTTCAATGATGGGATGCACTTTTGTGTATGAGGATTTTGGTCATGTGCCAAGGTGCACTTTTTTCTAATGTGTACTTGCACCTCCCCCCCCCCCCCGTAAAACAACAACAAAAACTCCTGCAGGTTTTCCTAATCTGTGCAACTTGGGAAAAGCCCTCTCTTAAATATGATCCTTTTTAATTGATTGCGGATCATTCTGACAACTCTAGCTGTGACTGTGAACAGCCAAAGAATGGCATTGTGAGCCCAGATGGGATGTGTATTGAACATGGACTATCACAGCTCAAAGTGATGAGGCCTAAGATATGGACTACATTTTCATGATTCCTAAATAGGAGCTGTTTTGTCTGTCATTCTAGCTTCACACTTTCTTACGAGACATCCAGTTTTCGAATGCTTCCATGGGCGGACTGTATCTGGATAAGACTGGGGAACTGGCAGCTGACTTTGATATCGTGAATTGGGTGATGTTTCCCAATGAGTCTCGTGCTAGAGTGACTATTGGGAGTGTGGAGAGACAGGCATCTCCAGACATGAAACTCACCATTAAGCAGGAAGCCATTGACTGGCCCGGCCATTTTAATGAGGTAGGGGAAAGGATTTGTGTCCTATTATTGGCCTTATCTCTTAAGCTCTAAGAATACCCACCCTGTCTTGCGTGTCCCACCCCCACCCCCAGCTTCAAAACATTTATTTATTTATTTATTTATTTCTATACCGACCAATAGCCAAAGCTCTCTATGTGGTTCACAAAAATTAAAACCAAACTGCCCTCAATAAAACAAATTTAAATATATAGAACATCCAAACCACAATATAACAATACAACCGCAATAAAACCTAGCAACAATGCAGGAATTTAAAATACAGGTTTAAAACAGCAAAGCTAAAAGTCTAGAAAGCTAAAATGCTAAAATGCCTGGGAAAATAAAAAGGTCTTCACCTGGCACCAGCAGTTTAACAATGTAGGTGCCAGGCGAACCTCTCTAGGGAGCTCATTCCACAGCCGGGGTGCCACAGCAGAAAAAGCCCTCCTCCTAGTAGTCACCCACCTCACTTCCTTTGGCAGGGGCTCACAAAGAAGGACTGCTGAGGATGACCTTAAGGTGCATGGATGGGTGTTTCTATGCTGTATTGATCTGGGGTCCTGATCCTGTCAGTTCCAGTCTTCAAGTCTTTTGGTTATCAAGCTGAAATATGCCAATTCTGCAAAAGATGGCAGTTTCTGGGTAGAAAATGGATGTAGAATAAATATGTACAAAGAAGATCCACACCTCCCTTCAGGTGACAAAGCAGTTTGCACCGTGAAAGTCTGTTAGGGTCCCAGGAGCACAATTTTCTCTAGGCTGGATGCTTGCCTATTTCTCCTTAGATCACGACCAAGGAGCCAGCAAGCGGGATCTTACAAGTGTCTCTGTTAGATGCCTCCTTCTACCCATGAGCAATGCCTCTCCCCTCCTCTCTCACACCAAATGGCTGACACACTGAAAAGAGTAGGGGGGCTTCTCCCTTACCCAACAGGTGTTCGAAACATTTAGCCTGGGAATCTAATTGATCTGTGGATGGGAGAGTCGCCCAACTCTACTGTGATACTCAGGACAACTCACCCTCAGGTCTAAGAAGTTGATATTTTCTGCTCACAAACCAGCTCACTACGCATTCCAGTGCTGGAAGCCTTTGATTTGTTTATTTATTCCATTTCTATACTGCCCAATGCCAAAGCTCTCTGGGTGGGTCCCAAAAATTAAAACTAAAAAGCGCAAGCATGAAACAATGCAAAATATGAAAGCTTGAAACCACAACAGAACACTACAACCAGAATGAAACCTTTCAGCAATGCAGAGATTTTACAATACAGATTTAAAACACTGAAGCTAAAAGACTAGGAAGCTGAAACGCTGAAATACTGGGAGAATAAAAAGGTCTTCACCTAGCGCCAGGAGGAGTACAACGTAGGTGCCAGGCAAATCTCCCTAGGGAGCTCATTCCACAGCTGGGGAGTCATCGCAGAAAGGGCTCCCTTCGCACCAGCCACCAGCCTCACTTCCTTGGCAGCGGGGCACGGATAATGGCCTCTGAGGATGATCTCAGAGTCTGGGCAGGAACACATGGGAGGAGGCGATCCTTCAGATAGCCTGACCCCAAGCCGTTAAGGGCTTTAAATGTTACTACCAGCACTTTGAATCGGGGCCGGAAATGGACTGGCAGCCCGTGCAGCTGTAAAAGTACTGGCGTAATATGAGCTCAAAGGCCAGTCCCTGTTAACAAACTTGGTGCCCTATTTTGCACCAGCTGAAGTTTCTTGACCGCTTTCAGAGGCAGCCCATGTATAACGCATTGCAATAATCCAGGTGAGAGGTTATCAGAGTATGGATAACTGTAGCTAGGCTCTCTCTGTCCAGATAAGGGCGTAGTTGGGATACCAGCCGAAGCTGATAAAAAGTGCTCCATGCCACTGAGTTCACCTGTGCCTCAAGTGACAGTTCTGGGTCAAACAGCACCCCAAAATTATGAACGTAATCCTTTGGGGGGAGTGCAACTCCCTCCAGAACAGGTTGAATATCACCTAGCCGGGCAGATGAACAACCCACCAGCAGTACCTCTGTCTTGTCTGGATTGGGTTTCAGTTTACTGGCCCTCATCCAGTCCATTACCGTGCCCAGACCCGATTCAGAACAGCCACTGCCTCAGCTGGGTTTGATGAGAGAGAGAGGTAGAGCTGGGTGTCATCCACATATTGATGGTGCCTCAGCCCACACCTCCGGATAAGTTCCCCCAGCGGTTTCATGCAGATGTTAAACAGCATGGGGGTTAAAATAGAGCCCTGTGGAACCCCATGGCACCCTTGCCATGGCACAGAGCGGTAATCCCCCAGCACTACCATCTGGGGTCGGCCATCCAAGCAGCAGCAGAACCACTGCAGTGCAGTGACTCCAACTCCAAGCCCAGACACTCTATGCAGAAGGATATCATAGTCAATGGCATCGAAAGCTGCTGAGATGGTATCCCACTGTCCCTGTCCCTCTCAAAACAGAGGCCATTCCACAGGGCGACAAAGGCAGTTTCCATTCCAAAACCAGGCTTGAAGTCCGACTGAAATGGATCTAGATAATCCATTTCATTCAAAGTGCCTGGAGCTGTCCTGCAACCACCCGCTGAAGCACCTTGCACAGGAAGGAGATGTTGGCCACTGGCCTATAATTTTTAACATCCTCCAGGTTCGGCTTTTTTAGGAATGATCTGATTACTGCCTCTTTTAAAGTGGTTGGTACCACTCCCTTTCTCAAGGAGGAATTTACAACCTCCTGGACCCAGCCGGACATCCCCTCCTTGTTTGATCAAGCACACGAGTGGTCGATCGGGCTTGGCCAAGCACCTTGTCTGCATTAGGGATGTCAGAAAATTCTGAGACGGACCTCAGTGAGGCCAAATGCCAGTGCATTCGGCCCCCCGAAATCCGTCACAGAACAAAGCCCCCGCCACCCCAACCCCATGAAAGGTGTGTAAAACGGAGCACTTACCTGCTCCCGTCCGTGCTGCTTTGCGAATGGCAGCCATCCTGCTGCCGCCATTCACTTCCTCCTCTTCAAGCCCTGATAGGCTACATAAATACTTACGTAGCCTATCACGACTAACGCAGGGACGCCATTTGCATCCCTGCGGAGGCCGGGATAAGCTATGTAATCATTCACGTAGCCTATCACAGCGGGTAGGGAGGAACCCAGCGTATGCAAATGGTGGTGGCTACCGACATTTGCGTACGCTGTGGTTTTCTCCCTGCCGTGATAGGCTACATAAATATTTGCGTAGCTTATCATGGCTCAATATAGGGATGCAAATGGTGGTGGCCATGACAGCCGCCATTTGCATCCCTGCAGGCAGGCGGACGGAGACACCTCCCCCCCATTGAGGATTCCAGAGGGAGGGATGGAGTACCTCCCTCCCACTGCCAATGCCCCTCAGAGGAGCAAGGTAAGGGATTTGTACATCCCTAGTCTGCGTCCTCCGGTCTCAATAACTGAAACTCAGCCAATAAAACGGGACCAGATGGTGCTCTGAACACCTCTACCAATGGATCTGCATTAATTGTGGTGTCCAATTCATGACAAATCTGAGTGACTTTATCTTCAAAGTGCCATGCAAACCCGTCACTGCGTGCAACCGAGAGTCTCACAGTTGTCTCTCCCTGGTCAAGGATGTAACAGGCCACAAACCACTCAGAAAAGCTCCTCTGGATGACACTGAGAAGATGCAATAGTGGTGGAAAAGCACTGTCTCTTTCCCACCCTCACCGCCACAGAGTAGGCTCGATAGTGAGCTCTTACCTGTGTTCGGTCAGACTCGGCACGAGTTTTCCTCCACCTGCATTCTAGCCATCTCCCCACTTGCTTCATTGCCCTCAGCTCAGTTGTATACGAAGTCGGGATGTATGAAACAACTTACCTGTTTCATTTCATGATATCCGTGGGGGGGAGACACTTCGTCCCTCCCCCTGAAATCCTTGCTGGCTGGCTCCACTCCTCGATGACTCCGCAGAGCCACCAGCCAGGGCCACCCACAGCGACATCCAGCCGCTGCTGGCTTGCACAGGGATGCAAATGGCGGCTGCTGTAGTCGCCGCCATTTGCATCCCCTTTTTTCGCCATGATAGGATATGTAAATATTTATGTAGACTATCATGGGCTCTGCAGGGATGCAAATGGGGTCCCTGCGTTAACCGAGATAGGTTACGTAAGTATTTACATAGCCTATCACTAGGGATGGCAGAGAATTCCGCCACGGATCATGGTGAGGCCAAATGCTGGTGCATTCGGCCCCCCGAACTCAGTGTTGGAATGGGCAGCCCCCCCCGCCCCCCCCCAGGGATCCCACCCGGGATGAGACTCACCTGGGGCGGATCTTCCGGGCAGAGGTGGCTGCGACGGCGGCTGCAGCGTCTGGTCTTCTGACTGGCTGCCGCCGCTGCCATTTCCACTCTTGTAAAAGAAAAGAAAGAAAGAAAGAAAGAAAGAAAGAAAGAAAGAAAGAAAGATGTGATAGGCTACGCAAAGATTTACGCAGCCTATCATGACTAGGTTAAAAAAAACAACAACGATGTGATAGGCTATATAAATCTACAGCCGCCGCCATTTGTGTTCCTTATTTTTGCCTTCTTAATCTACGTAAATATTTACGTAGACTATGATGGCGAAAATCAAGGGGAATCAAATAGTGTAGCGGGCACTATTTGTGTCCCTTTTTGACTCCCCGTTTTAGCCCACATAAATATTTACATAGCCGGGAGCACAGCCGGCCTCGGAGTAAATATTTATGGGAGCTGCGGAGCACAACCGGCCTCAGAGAATTCCAGTGGGGGGGTGGAATGGAGCGCCTCCCCCCCAGCAAGGATTCCTGTGGGAGGGATGGTACACCCCCCCACCATCAACATAGCAGCGAACAGGTAAGTGACATTCGTACATCCCTACCTATCACAGGAAAAATCGTGACGCGAATGGCAGCTGCAGACCTGCCCGGCACGAATGGCACCACGTAGGTTCTCCGTTTCACGTACATTTCAAGGGGTGGTGGGGAGGGGGGGCTTCTTTCCGCGACGGATTTTGGGGAGGCCCATTAACTGACATTTGGCCTCAATGAGATCCATGTCAGAATTCTCCGCCATCCCTAATACCAAGGAGCTGGCTGGGCTCTGCTCATCGGGAGAGGGTGCTCGGGCATGATCGTGTCAATCGCCTAAGTCTTCCCTGCATTCCACAGAGTGACCTGGGCTTTGACAGGAGCACCAGACATACCAGCAGGAAACCCCCCAGAACCCACTGGAATCAATCAGAATCCATTAGCCTCTGGGGGTGAACCATTTTAACAGGTCTGCCACCCTTGCAGAGGGGAAAGGCTGCCAGGAGTCTAAACCTCAACAGGAAGTGATCTGACCATGATGAATGGACAGATGTTAATTCCTCCACTTTCATATCACCATCCTCCTACCCAGTCAAGAGAACCAGATTAAGCGTGTGTCCTTTTATATGCGTTGGGCCAATGACAAATTGGGACAACCCCATGGTTGTCATGGCGGCCATGAAGTCCGGAGCCGCCACGGATACAGCGGCCTCGGCATGGACGTTGAGATCCCCCAGGACCATCATCCAAGGGGTCCTCAGCACCAAGTCTGACACCACCTCCGCCAGCTCAGGCAGGGAGTGTGATGGGCAGCGGGGTGGGCGGTACACAAACGGAATCCCTAATCTGTCCCGCGTACCCAACACAAGGTACAAACACTCAAGATCTGCACTTGAATGAGCGGGAAGCCTAGAGCGGGAGATTGAATTCCTATAGACCAAGCAACCCCCCCTCCCCGACCCTTGAGTCGGTGTTGGTGCTGCACTGAGTAGCCAGGAGGGCACAGCTGGAAGAGAGTGACCCCTCCCAGTTCCCCCACCCTGGTCTCAGTAATACATACCAGGTCAGCCCCCTCATCCACAATCAAATCATGGATGAGGGAGATTTTATTTGGGGCCCACCAGGCATTCAGCATCAGCACCACCAGACCCGAGGGCAGACTGGTAAGGCCGTCAGGAGCCATCAGGTTGGGGTAGAACCAGAAGAGGGGACAGCTGTACGGTGTCAAGCCCCTCTTCTCCTCAGCTGGCCTGTTAATCCGCCAATGCCATACCTCCCCCTGCCCGTGACCACAGTTATGTTGGCACCTCCCCGACCCCCTGGACAGACATGTGTTAGGCTACATGTCTATCCAGTCAGTTATTCATTACTCCCAATTCATACTGAATTCAAGGGTCAACTTAGGTAGCTGCCTCCAAAAATATGGGCTCGTCTAACCCACTATTGTTGACACTGACTGGTAACGCTCCAGGGTTTCAGGCAGGAGTTATTGCAGCCCTACCAGGAGTTGCCAGGGATTGAACCTGGGACCTTGTTCCTGTAAATCAGGTGCTCTAGTGCTGAATTATGGCCCCACTATGGGTAGAATTGGATTGAGTTAAAGAGGTGGTGAAACCCATGACGGAAGAGCCTCCCAACCCCTGCCACCCTGCGGAATCTCCCCGGGATGAGGCTTACCTGGGGCAGAGGAGGTGGCAGCAGCTTCGGCGTTGGCGGCGGCTGGTCTCTCAGCCGGCTGCTGTGGCCACGAAAGTTGGCCGTCTTAGTGGCTGCCATTTGCTTCCTTCCAGGCTGCTGTGATAGGCTATGTAAGTATTTAAATACATACATAGCCTATCACGGCAAAGAGCAGGGACGCAAATGGCCACCACTACGCCGTTTGGGGCCCTGCTCTTTGCCGTGATTGGCTATGTAAATACTTAGGTACTTAGGGAAATACTTACGTAGCCTTTCACGGCAGAATGAAAGGATGCAAATGGTGGATGCTACGATGGCCGCCATTAGCGTCCGCAGCAGCCCAGCCGTGGCCAGAACTCTGGAGGATTCCGGGGGGAGAGACAGAGCACCTCCCCCCCACCGCGGATGCCCCAGCGTGGAATCAGGTAAGTGTTTCATACATCCCTAGCAGAGACAAGGGGCAGACTGTAAGAAGTAACACAATGCCCAGTTGGGGCAATACACATTGGAGCCAGGATCAAGGTGAGAGTTTGTGAGGAGATTCCCATCCTTCCCATCCGTTCTGGGGAGCCATAGAGGGATATTTTGAAAGCATTCTGGTTCAGGGTTGATCTCTGCAGTATTCTACATTAACAGACCTGAATCTTCCTAAAAAGCAAAGGGTTGGAGTAAAATAATGTCCACCCTTTCACACGCATCTCATGCAGTTGCACGAAGGGTGGGTGATAACCCCACTTGCTGATAAGACCTTTCCAGGACAATTTAGCATCCCTACAATCTGAAAGAGCAAAATCTCTCCCATTTCTGAAGATACGGATGTACGAAAGTCTCGTACCTTTTTGCAGATGTGATTCGAGTTGGGGAGGGCGCTCCGTACCTCCCCCAGGAATCTTCGATGGGGGGGAAAGCGATCTGGTCCTCCCCCCTGGAATCCTGCCCGGCTAGTTCCACTCCGCGGAAGCTCCATGGAGCAGCCAGCCAGGTCCTCCACAGCGGGAGTTCCAGATATGGACGGGCTGCTGCGGACAAAAATGGTGGCGGCTATAGCAGCCGCCACTTGCGTCCAGCCAGGCTGCCATGATAGGCTACATAAGTATTTATGTAGACTATCATGCCAGATCAAAAAACCCCCAAAGAAAACAGCATACACAAAGGGCTGCAGCTACGGCGGCCACCATTTCAGTTCCCCCTTTTTCGCAGTTTTAGCCTACGTAAATATTTATGTAGGCTGTCACAGCGGAAAAAAGGGGAACACAAATAGCATAGTGGGTGCTATTTGCATTCCTTTTTTTCCCCACCGTAATAGCCAATGTAAATATTTACATAGGCTAGAACTCCGGGGGGGGGGGGGAGGAACGCAAATGGCGCCCACTACGCCATTTGCATTCCCCTTTGCTTTGCCGTCATAGCCTACGTAAATATTTATGTAAGCTAAAACAGCGAAAAATAGGGAACGCAAATGGCAGCCACCGTAGCCGCTGCCATTTGTGTACGCTTTTTTTTTTGGCTCGCCGTGATAGGCTACGTAAATACTTACGTAGCCTATCACAGCAGCTTCGTAGGATGCAAATGGAGGCCACTACGGCGGCCCTGATTTGCGTCCGCAGAGCGCCTCCCCCGATGAATCCAAGCTGCGAAACGGTAAGTGACTTTCGTACATCCCTACTATCTCCCCTATCCCATTTATATAGCAGATAATGATAGAGGGTCAGGCTTCAGACTAAAGTGGTTAACAGCCCTAGTAAAAATGCCCTCTTCCACATGACTTACCTGGGCCGGTCGTTCCGGGCGGCGGCGGTCCGGTGGCGGCTGTGGCGGCTGGTCTTCCAACCTGCTGCCACCACCACCATTTGCAGTCTTCTCATTTTGTTTTTTATTTACATAGACTGAGATGGCAAAAAATAAGGAACGCAAATGGCAGTGGCCGTAGTTGCCGCCATTTGCGTATGCATTTTTTTTTTTTTTTACCCAGAGACCTCCGCAGCCAGAAATCCGGCTGCGGACGGCTCTGGCCTGGGCCTGGCCGGCTGATCCGCAGAGCAGCCGTGGAGCACAGAGGGCCGTCGAAGATTCCGGGGGGGAGGACAAGATCGCCTCCCCCCCATCGAGGATTCTGGAGAGAGGGATGGAACGCCTCCCCCCACCATGAACATGATCCGCGGAAAGGTAAGTGACTTTTGTACATCCCTATTTGCGGGATATAAATCCATCAGGTACCCTGCTCCTTAAAATGCCTGTCCATCTCCAGCTGTGCCATGATTCCTCCAATCCTTCCTTTGCCTTCTGCCCTGCCACTGAAGATCAAAACACGGAAGTGGAGAGGGCCTTTCCAATGGTGGTGCCTGTCCTCCCACAAAAATCTCATCTCCATCCCCCATTGTTCACCGTCATTGCATGCACACGTTTTGAAGCTTGTCCATTTATTGCTGTTGCTTGTAAATTCAGTTATTCTGGGATTGTCTTTTAGTTGATTTCATTGTCGTACCTTTTCCCCTCCAGTTTTTATATTGGCTTGAGTGCATATATAGTATAGGTGGCATAAACATTTTGAAACAAACAGACAAAAAATGTCCATGCCATTTTGTGATGCATAAATAGTGGTTCCCTGAAACAAGGACCTGGGATCCCTTCTACTTCATTTAGGGTCACAAGCTGTTGGGTCCTGCCTAAATTGTAGGACTCATTTCCATAGGCGCAAATATTCATAACACTGTTTTCCTGGATGCTCCTTCTCTTTGTTGCTAGACCAGGCCTCATTCCAGATGCACTGAGAGCTGTCGCCGCGGGTACTACAAGGAGATCCAAGAAGGAGAGCCATCATGCTGCTATGCTTGCGCTCCATGTGCGGAAGGAACCATCTCCATTCAGGAAGGTAGGCAAGATCAGAAGAATGGGAGATCCCTAGGGCTAGGGATGTACGAAAGGCACTTACCTTTCGCGGATTATGTTGATGGGGGGGAGGCGCTCCGTTCCTCCCCCCCCCAGAATCCTGGATGGACGGCTGTGCTCCGCAGGCATTCTGCGGAGACCCTGGCCCGCTCCGCCAGCAGCCGGACATCCGGCCGCTGGCTAGCAGGGATGCAAATGGCGGCGGCTGTAGCCACCACCGTTTGCGTCCCTGCAGTCAGCCATGATAGGCTACGTAAATGTTTATGTACCTATCACGGCTGATTTAAAAAACAACAACAACAACACGCGTATGCAAATGGCGGCGGCCACGGCCGCGGCCATTTGCGTAACTTATTTTGGCACGTCTTAGTCTACATCAAGATTTACATAGACTAAGATGCAGAAAATAAGGGGAACAAAAATAGCGGGCCGTGGCCGCCGCCATTTGCATACGCGTGTTGTTGTTGTTGCTATTTTAAGTCAGCCGTGATAGGCTACGTAAACATTTACGTAGCTTATCATGTTGTTTTTTTTAACTGGAAATGGCAGTGACGGCTGCTGGTCGGAAGACCGGCCGCCGCCGCCGCTGCCACCACCAAATCGCCGCCGCAGCCGCCACCACCAGGAAGATCCGCCGCAGGTAAGTCTCTTCCCGGGGGATGTGGGGGGGCAAACTGTTCCGCCACCGATTTCGGGGGGCCGAATGAGCTGGCATTCGGCCTCCCCGAGAACCATGGCGGAGTTCTCTGAAATCCCTACCTAGGGCAACTCCTTGAATATGCCAAATAGTCTCCACAGCCCTATTTTACTTCTCTCTTCTTTTCTCTTAAACCCCTTGAGCAAAACATTACATGAGAAGGTAAGAGAAGAAGGCTTCTTAAATGACTGTTTCTCCTAGTGTAAAACATCATGGGAATCCCTCATGGTCATGGGCCATTCACTACTGCTCAGCCTGAAATACCTCATGATGCCCTTCTAGTACAAAGTGTGATTTTAATGAAGACTTGTTCCATTCGACTGAATGCTAATTTCATTCGTTATTAGTTGCTCTTCTTCTACAAGGTTTTATTCTTCTGGTCCGTACATTGTAGTGATCATTGTTCTGATGTGCAGTCTCAAAAACATTTTAATTAACACATTAAATATTCATACATCTTTGGAACAGATGCTAAGGACTTTTTGAACTCTGACACCTACTTGGCTTCAGTTTATTTTTAATCTCCACCATTAATCCCATGAAGTGAGTGGAAAGAAAAGATGATGGGAGTGAATCTCTGGGATGCAAAGCAGGGGGATGCTTAGTGCACATTGTTCCTGGTATAAATCATGCCCCCCCCCAAAAAAAAAACCACTCTGCTTTTTCTATGATTGGGACAGGGCAGCATGTACAGACATGGCGGGCCTTTCTCCATTATACACAGAGAATTGTCTGCACTGTGCTTTGATCATGTGGCAGGAAAACAGACGGTCCCTGTGAAAATGGGGATGTGAAAATGGGGCAACCCCCACTTTCTGGTGATCAGAGTACTCCCCTGCTGAACACTGATTCAGTGTTCCATTTTTTTGGAACCTCTTTAGTAAAACTTGATTAAAAAATAAGAAAGCTTTATGGAAATTTACTACTCCGGATTTCAAACATAATCAGGACTCCCTTGAGCACTGACTTGTGCTAGAAAGTTGGGGCGTAAGTTGAGTAAATACATAAATCACAAGCCACTCAGCTACCAGGTAGCTTTACATGCCTTACAGGATTATTATGAAGATAAGAACAGGATAACCTCACAGACACTCCCTTAGCCTGAACAACGTTGGGATAAATACCTTCACTTTTCCATATTTAAACCAGGAAGGGAGCTGTGTTTATTCCAAGTCAGCCCATCAATCCATCTAGCCCACTCTTCTATGTTCCTCTCTGACTGACCCTCTGTAATGCCCCACAGAGATATTAAAGTACCTTTCCTGGCCCTGCGACTACTAAGGTCCTCACTTGGTGATGAGGCCATAGACTGGTCTAGTCACAAAACAGGTCCTCTGTGCGGGAATGTTTCTCTCTCTCCTTGCCCAACTGCACATTTTTCTGGAGGTACAGTGGATGTAAATCTTGCTGAACTCACTCTCCGTCTTCTCAGATGCCGACCATTGCAACAAGTGTCCGGAAGATCAGCATCCAAACACAGACAGAGATCAATGTGTCCCCAAGGAGATATCCTTCCTCACCTATGAAGAACCTTTGGGGATTGTCCTGATTTCCTTTGCTCTATTCTTGTCCTTATCCACGGGCTTCATATTAGGAATCTTCATGAAATACCAAGAAACTCCAATAATCAAGGCCAACAACCGAGACCTCTCCTACATTCTCCTCATCTTCATCATGCTTTCCTTCTTGTCCTCCTTCCTGTTCATGGGGCGGCCAAGGAAAGTGACTTGCCTTCTCCGACAAACAGCCTTCAGCATCATCTTCTCAGTTACCGTTTCTTCGGTGTTGGCCAAAACCGTCACGGTGGTGTTGGCTTTCCTGGCCACAAAACCAGGGAACAGAGTGAAGAGATGGCTGGGGAAGAGTCTTGCAAACTCCATTGTCAGTTCTTGCTCTAGTGTCCAAGTTGTCATCTGCACCATCTGGCTGGGGAGCTCTGCCCCATTCCCTGACTCTGACATGCACTCCCAGCCTGGACAGAACATCTTGCAATGCAATGAAGGATCTGTTGTCTTCTTTTATACTGCCCTTGGCTACATGGGCTTCTTGGCTGCCATCTGCTTCACAGTGGCTTTCCTGGCCAGGAAGCTGCTTGGGGCCTTCAATGAAGCCAAACTGATCACCTTCAGCATGCTGGTCTTCTGCAGTGTTTGGCTGTCCTTTGTGCCCTCCTACCTGAGCACCAAGGGGAAATATATGGTGGCCGTGCAGGTCTTCTCCATCTTGGCCTCCAGTGCTGGGCTGTTGGGCTGCATCTTTCTTCCCAAGTGCTACATCATTGTACTGAGACCTGATCTGAATACCAAGGAGCATATCATGTTCAGAACAAACTAGGGCATCTGATCCATAGAAGTAGAGTTGTGGGAGAATATTTGGCATAGGTTTGGAGGAGATACAGGTTTGGTGAGATTTTAGTTATCAGAGCCTTTTGATGTGCTTATAGCTTCATTTGCATAGTTTCAGTGTTTCTGTTACAGGAGACAGGCAAAGCTGAGCCTTGGGGCTATCACTCTGCCAGTGACCGCCATCCGCATCTGAGGTAGTGTTGAGGCTGGAACTATACCATACTGACATTGTCCAAATAATGCATCTGTTGAAGTTGTGGCCCTTAACAGCTGCAGTGTACCAGTATTTTGCAGCTTGCGTGCACATGGAAAACCCTGAATGCAAGACATTAAATGGATGTTTGTTTGTTACTGGCATTAGTGTATTCTGATTGCTCTGCTTGTTGTCATTAAGAATTATTCGGTTTCATGCACTTGTTGTCATTAAGAATTATTCTCACAGAATGCAGGAGTTTAATTTGGTACTTCCATTTCCTTGCTTCTCATTGTCATCTATGGTCATTACACATTTACTCCACAGAAATGATGATTTGATTGAAGGGAATTGTTTTTTTCGAAGGGGACTGTCTCCTGAACAGAGAGAGATTTGACATGGGGTAGTCTTGTGCTCAGTTTTTGGTCCTGAGCCATTTAAACTTTAGATCCTGACATTCTCAGCCTGAGATTTGGGGCAGCTGCCAGTGGTGGCTGGCAGCTCTGATTTCAGTGCAGCTCTGAACCAATCCTGGGTTCCAGACAGAAATCCCGTCTGGCGAAAATGTTTGCAAATGGCAGATGTGTGCTCATGTTCAATTTGAGCAACTTCCCCAGTTCAATTTGTGAAAATTTCCATGGAGACTGAATCAGCCCCACTTTAGTCTATGGAGGAAAGTTTCACAAATCAGGAAATGGGTACAAAGTTTGGGAAATGTGTACACATTTCACATTCAGTTGCTGCTTGATTTGTGCAATTTTCCTGTTCCTGCAGAGTGAGCAGACATTGTGAAAAGGAAATGTGACGATTGATGATGCAATATTTGGAAGATCTGAGCAGTCTCGAGTCTCACTCATTCACCCGTCTCTACCAAAGGCAGCCCCACATACTGGATGTTACCGCAGCCCAAACAGGGTGTAACTTAGGCATGTGTCACCTTGACCAGATCTGACATCTCTGGAATGGGTGCAGTTGGTACTCTAGCCTTGACCCTGGCCACTGCCCAAACCTGGATTCATGATCATGACGTCCCATCCTTCCTTGCCCCTTCCCAGCTGTTTTTTAAAAACATTTTTTGACAGGCTGGCAGAGAGACTTGTGAGTAGGAATGTTGGAGGAATCTGCAATAGAACTAAATGAGTTCAGATTTTTATGAACCCTACCAGCAAATGGGCTTTTCCCCTGGAGGCTGGATTCCGCAGATTTGGGGAACCATGTTTCTAACCTTCGACTGTGTTGTCCAAATTTTCTTGTAAAAAAAGTCACAATTAAAAAAACACACACCCTGCCTAAAAATGCACATTTTCCCCATAGGCTAGTGAGTTAAAATGCATATTTGGGGGGAATTTGTGCAAACATCCAAAGAGATGTTCTTGATCTTGGCCCTTTTGTGTGAGATTTCGCATACAGGCCAGGGCAGGCTCACCTTTCCCCCTGGACAACCAGAAGATGGAGCTGCCTGTGTGACTTCTCACAAACATGTTTTTCCCCAATTCTGCACCTCACCACGAGGCACTCAGAGAATCCATGAAGTTGCAGCTGTGAAGCTTGCTCTGATCATTATCAAAAACATAGTGATCTATTCTGATTCTTGCCAAAGCTCAAGAGATGTTTTCCTTCCTGTTTTCTTTTGGAGACCAATGATGTAAACATCGGAATGAAAGGCAGCTCCAGGAACTCTCTTGCACCGTGCCTGAAAAGCTTAGTGCATAAAATATCTCCTGTGCTCCCGAGAGCCTGGGCTCAGATTCAGACAGGCCGAGATGTCCATGCCTGTGGTGTAGTTTAGTACACCACCTCCCATCGCTGCCTATGGCTAGGGATGGTGGAGAATTTCAGGTGACAAAGCAGTTTGCACTGTGAATGTCTGTCAGTGTCCCAGGAGCACAATTTTTTCTAGGCTGGTTGCTTGCCTATTTCTCCTTAGAGCACGACCAAAGGAGCCAGCAAGTGGGATCTAACAACCATCTCTGTTAGATGCCTCCTTCTACCTATGAGCAATGCCTCTCCCCTCCTCTCTCACACCAACCGGCTGACACACTCACAAGAGTAGGGGGGCTTCTCCCTTACCCAAAAGGTGCTTGAAACATTTAGCCTGGGAATCTAATTGACCTGGGGACGGGGTTGGGAGAGTCGCCCAACCCTACTGTGATACTCAGGACAACTCACCCTCAGGTCTATGAAGTTGATAATTTCTGCTCACAAACCAGCTCACTACGTATGCCAGTGCTAGAAGACTTTGATTTTTTTATTTATTCCATCTCTATACTGCCCAATAGCCAAAGCTCTCTGGGTGGGTCCCAAAAATTAAAACTACAAAGCGCAGCATGAAACAACGCAAAATATGAAAGCTTGAAACCACAACAGATCACTACAACCAGAATGAAACCTTTCAGCAATGCAGAGATTTTACAATACAGTTTTAAAACACTGAAGCTAAAACACTAGGAAGCTGAAACGCTGAAATACGGGGAGAATAAAGAGGTCTTCACCTGGTGCCAGGAGGAGTACAACTTAGGGGCCAGGCAAACCTCCCTAGGGAGCTCAATCCGCAGCTGGGGAGCCACCGCAGAAAGGGCTCCCTTCGCGCCAGCGACCTGCCTCACTTCCTTGGCAGCAGCGCACGGAGAATGGCGTCTGAGGATGCTCTCAGGGTCTGGGCAAGAACACATGGGAGGAGGCGATCCTTCAGATAGCCTGACCTCAAGCTGTTAAGGGCTTTAAATGTTTCTACCAGCACTTTGAATCGGGGCCAGAAATGGACTGGCAGCCAGTGCAGCTGGTAAAGTACTGGCGTAATATGAGCTCACCAGCCAGTCCCTGTTGACGGCTCCGGCCATCATAGTCTAGGTAAATATATATGTAGTTTAAGATGGTAAAACAAAGGAATGCAAATGGCGGTGGCCTATCATGTCTTACACACGTTTTTACACACAAGCTGCCGCCTGGAAGATCTGCCCAGGTGAGTCTCGTCCCGGGGGGGATCCGCGGGGTGGTGGTGGGGTGGCAAGCCATTCCGCCATGGAGTTCGGGGGGGGCAAATGCACTGGCATTGGGCCTCACCAGGATCCGTTGCGGAATTCTCTGACATCCCTAGCCACCTGTCAGAGATTCTTTGACTTGGATTCCAGCATTGAGCAGGGGGTTGGACGCAATGGTCATATAGTCCCCCTCCAACTCTACTATTCTATGATTCTATGATTTGACCATCAAACCTCGTATCCTTCTGGGCCTTCTACACTGGTGTTTGAGGCACTGAACTCCATTTCCCATGCTACCTGCAAGGGTGGTTTCAGAAATTAAGATTCGGTGATCATTCTTTGATCCCTTGAGCTGTGGCATTCCGAGAGGGTATATGAGCTCTTCCACCAATGTTATCTTCATTTTGGTAACCATCCTTTCTCCATTGTTATCTGGCTATCTTCTTGATGAATTTTGTGAGCATCCCATCTTCTGTGGCACAAAAAGGGCTCCTGGTGTCCTCCCCAGGGTCCAAAATAGCACTTGACCATAGAGAAAACCCATGGCAGTTAAAGCATTGCCCAAAGTGGAAGACATTCTACCCAGCAGACTCTGCGGTCATGGCCTGGAAGTGCTATGGAGCCTGTTGAAACCCTGGGGAGTCCACCAGATGACACAATAAGTCACCTCGGGACCCTTAACACTTTTTCAGAGTGGTGGTTAGTCGGGTGGTTTACTCAGAATGAGGAATATGGTTTTCTCCCCCATGCTAAGCCACCAATGTGAGCAGAGATTCCTTAACCATTATGGCTTAGCATGGTGTCTGAACATGCCTGGTATCTTCATTATGAGTAGGAATGGGCAGGTTTTTTTTTTAAATCTCTGCAGCTGATCAGGCATCTTTAGTTCTGCCCTCTGTTCATTGATGGGATGCACTTTTTTGTACAAGGATTTTGGTCATGTGCCAAGGCGCACTTTGTACTAATGTGCACTTGCACCTCCCCCCCCCCCGTAAAACAACAACAAAAAGTCCTGCAAGTTTCCCTAATCTGTGCAACTTGGGAAAAGCCATCTCTTAAATATGATCCCTTTTGATTTGAATTGATTGCGGATTATTCTGACAACTCTAGTTGTGACTGTGAACAGCCAAAGAATGGCATTGTGAGCTCAGATGGGATGTGCCCTGACCATGGAAGATCACAGCTCAAAGTGATGGGCCTAAGATATGGACTACATTTTCATGATTTCTAAATGCAGGCTGTTTTGTCATTCTAGCTTCACACTTCCTTGCGAGACATCCCGTTTTCTAATGCTTCTATGGGTGGACTGTATCTGGATAAGCCTGGGGAACTGGCAGCTGACTTTGATACCGTGAATTGGGTGGTTTCCCAATGAGCCTCATGCTAGAGTGGCTATTGGGAGTGACTAATAGTGACTAATAGCGTTGCCCTTATTTTTGCCATAGTCTACGTAAATCTTTACGTATACTACTGGGACCAAATAAGGAACGCAAATGGCAGCGCCCCATGGGGGGCGCCATTTGCGTACGCGCTTTTTTCTTTTCAAACGAAAAGGCTATGTGACGATTAACGTAGGCTATCATGGCTGACTTTCAAACCTAGCCATGATAGGCTGTGTAAATCGTTACGTAGCCTATCACGGGGTCTTTTTTTCTTCTTTTTTTTACTTTCATAGTTCGCGGCCAGGGAGACGGGGAGCTTCTCCCCGGCCTGAATTTCGGCCAGGCGAGGCAGGAAGCCTCCCGCCCCGGCCTGAATTTCGGCTGGGCGAGGCAGGACGGCTCCCCCCCCTCGCCTGAACTTCGGGGGGAAAAGCGAAGTGCCTCCCCCCACACCGCGAAGCAAGCTGCGAGACCAGGTAAGTGACTTTCGTACATCCCTAGTCTTCACCTGGTGCCTGGAGGCATACAATGTAGGTGTCAGGCAAACCTCCCTAAGGAGCTCATTCCACAGCTGTGGAGCCACCACAGAAGGGGGTCTCCCCGCGCCAGCTAACTGCCTCACTTCCTTGGCAGGGGAGCACGGAGAATGGCCTCTGAGGATGATCTCAGGATCTGGGCAGGAACACATGGGAGGAGGTGACCCTTCAGATAACCTGGCCCCAAGCTGTTAAGGGCTTTAAATGTTACTACCAGCACTTTGAATCGGGGCCGGAAATGGACTTGCGGCCAGTGCAGCTGGAAAAGTATAGGGATGGCAGAGAATCCCACCACGGATCTTGGTGAGGCTGAATGCCAGTGCATTCAGCCCCCCAAACTCTGTGTCAGAATGGCCTGCCCCCCCACGGATCCCCCCCGGGACGAGACTTACCTGGGGCGGATCTTCTGGGTGGTGGCGATTCCGGTGGCGGCTGGTCTTCCGACTGCCAGCGGCCGCCGAAAATTCCAGTGTTAAAAACGAAACAAAAAAACCAGACGTGATAGGCTACATAAATTTTTACGTAGCTTATCACATCTGAGTTTAAAAAACAAACAAACGCACATATGCAAATGGCGGCGGCTGCGGCTGCCGCCATTTGCGTTCCTTATTTTGGCCCGTCTTAGTTTACATAAATATTTACGTAGACTAAGACGGAGAAAATTAGGGGGAGTGCAAATAGCGTCCTCTACGCTATTTGCCTTCCCCTTATTTTCTCCGTCTTAGTCTACATAAATATTTACTTAGATGAAGACGGGCCAAAATAAGGAACGCAAATGGCGGTGGCCATAGCCGCTGCCATATGCGTACGCGCGTTGTTGTTTTTTTTTAAGTCAGTCGAGATTTACGTAGCCTATCATGGCTGACTACAGGGACGCAAACGGCGGTGGCTATGATGCCGGGGGGAGGGACGGAGCACCTCCCCCGCCCCAACGGAACCCGGCGAATACAGGTAAGGGCAACTTCGTACATCCCTAGAAAAGTACTGACGTAATATGAGCTCACTGGCCAGTCCCTGTTAACAATTTTGCTGCCCTATTTTGCACCAGCTGAAGATTCTGTACCGCTTTCAAAGGCAGCCCCGCATATAATGCATTGCAGTAATCCAGGCGAGAGGTTATCAGAGCATGGATAACTGTAGCTAGGCTCTGTCTGTCCAGATAAGGGCGAAGCTGGGATAACAGCCGAAGCTGATAAAAAGTGCTCCATGCCACTAAGTTCAGCTTTGACTCAAGTGACAGATCCAAGAGCACCCCCAAACAATGCATGTGATCCTTTGGGGGGAGTGCAACCCCCTCCAGAACAGGTTGAATATCACCTAGCCGGGCAGACGAACCACCCACTAACAGTACCTCCGTCTTGTCTGGATTGACTTTAAGTTTATTGGCCATCATCCAGTCCATCACTATGCGCAGGCCCCGATTCAGAACCGCCACTGCCTCAGCTGGGTTTGATGAGAAAGAGAGGTAGAGCTGGGTGTCATGCACATATTGACGGCAGCTCAGCCCACACCTCCGGACAACCTCCCCCAGTGGTTTTATGCAGATGTTAAACAGCATGGGGGATAAAATAGAGCCCTGTGGAACCCCATGGCACAACTGCCATGGCACAGAGCAATAATCCCCCAGCACCACCTTCTGGAGTTGGCCATCCAAGTAGGAACAGAACCTCCGCAGTGCAGTGCCTCCAACTCCCAGCCCAGACAATCTATGCAGAAGGATATCATAGTCAATGGCATCGAAAGCTGCTGAGATGGTATCTCACTCCCCCTGTCTCTCTCCCAGCAGAGGTCATCCCACAGGGTGACCAAGGCAGTTTCCATTCCAACACCAGGCCTGAAGCCCGATTGACATGGATCTAGATAATCCGTTTCATTCAACAGTGCCTGGAGCTGTCCTGCAACCACCCGCTCAAGCACCTTGCCCAGGAATGGGATGTTGGCCACTGGCCTATAATAGTTAACCTCCTCCAGTTTCGGCTTTTTTAGGAGTGGTCTGATTACCACCTCTTTTAAAGCAGCCAGCACCATTTCCTCTCTCAAGGAGGAATTTACAACCTCCTGGACCCAGCTGGACATCCCCTCCTTGTTTGATTTAATAAGCCTCGAAGGGCAAGGGTAGGGATGTACGAAAGTTCTGCCATGGATCTCAGTGAGGCCGAATGCCAGCGCATTCGGCCCCCCAAAATCTGTGGGAGAACACCCCACCCCCCCACCCCCCTGGGACGAGACTTACCTTGGGCGGATCTTGCATCCCTGCTAGCCAGCATCCCTGCTAGCCAGCGGCTGGATGTCCAGCTGCTGGCGGAGCCGGCTGGCGGCTCTGCAGAATCACTGTAGAGCACAGCCAGCTGGCCAAGATTCCGGGGGGGGGGAAGGAACAGAGCACCTCCCCCCAGGCCAGGATTCTGGGGGGAGGGACGAAACGCCTCCCCCCCACCATCAACATAATCTACGGAAAGGTAAGTCACTTTCGTACATCCCTAGGCAAGGGTCAAGCACACAAGTGTTCGATCGGATTTGGCCAAGCACCTTCTCTGCATCCTCTGGCCTCAATAACTGAAACCCAGCCAATAAAACTGGACCAGATGGAGCCATGAACACCTCTACCAATGGATCTGCATTAATCGGGGTGTCCAATCCATGACAAATCTGAGTGACTTTATCTTTGAAGTGCCGTGCAAACTCGTTACAGAGTGCAACCGAGAGTCCCACAGTTGCCTCTCCCTGGCCAAGAATGTAACTGGCCGCAAACCACTCAGAAAAGCTCCTCTGGAGGACACTGAGAAGATGAAATACTGGTGGAAAAGCACTGCCTCTTTGCCACCCTCACCGCCAAAGAGTAGGCTCGACAGTGAGCTCTTACCTGTGTTCGGTCAGACTCAGCACGAGTCCACCTGCATTCTAGCTGTCTCCCCTCATGCTTCATTGCCCTCTGCTCAGTTTTTTACCAAGTAGAGATGTACGAAATGACTTACCTGTTTCATTTCATGACATCCGCAGTGGTGGGGAGGCGCTCCGTCCCTCCCCCAGAAATCCTTGCCAACCAGCTCCCCTCGTCGATGACTCCACAGTGCCGCCAGCCGCGGCCGCCCGCAATGACATCCAGCCGCTGCTGGCCTGCGCAGGGACTAAAATGGCAGCTGCCGTAGGCGCCGCCATTTGCGCCCCTTTTTTTCACCATGATAGGCTACATAAATATTTACGTAGCCTATCATGGCCTCCGCAGGAATGCAAATGGGGTCCCTGCATTAGCCGAGATAGGCTACATAAGTATTTACGTAGCCTATCACAGGAAAAATGGTGAAGCAAATGGCAGCCGGAGACCTGGCTGCCATTCGCAAAGCAGGGTGAACGGCACCAGGTAGGTGCTCCATTTCACATGCCCTTCGCAGGGTGGTGGGGCAGGAGGGCTTCTTTCCGTGATGGATTTCGGGTGGCCAAATGTACTGGCATTCAGCCTCACTGAGATCCGTGGCGGAATTCTCTGCCATCCCTAATACCAAGGAACTGTCATGGCGGCCATGAAGTACGGAGCTGCCACAGATACAGTGGCCTTGGCATGGAAGTTGAGATCCCCCAGGACCATCAACCAAGGGATCCTCAACAATAAGTCCGAGACCACCTCCGTCAGCTCAGGCAGGGAGTCTGATGGGCTGTGGGGTGGGCGGTATACCAACAGAATCCCTAAGCTGTCCCAGGTGCCCAACCAAGATAAAGACACTCAAGATCTGCACTCGAAAGAGCAGGAAGCCTAGAGAGGGAGATTGAATTCCTATAGACCAGGGCAAACCCCCTCCCCGACCCTCGAGTCGGTGTTGGTGCTGCACTGAGTACCCAGGAGGGCACCGCTGGGAGAGAGTGACCCCTCCCAGTTCCCCCACCCTGGTCTCAGTAATATATGCCAGGTCAGCCCCCTCATCCACAATCAAATCATGGATGAGGGAGATTTTATTTGGGGTCCACCAGGCATTCAGCATCAGCACTACCAGACCCGACGGCATACTGGTAAGGCTGCCAGGAACCATCAGGTTGGGGGAAGAACCAGAAGAGTGGACAGCTGTAAGGTGTCTAGCCCCTCTTCTCCTCAGCTGGCCTGTTAATCCCCCAATGCCATACATCCCCCTGCCCATGACCACAGTTATGGTAGCACCTCCAAGACCCTCTGGACAGACATGTTTTAGGCTACATATCTATTCAGTCAGTTATTCATTGCTCCCTATTCATACTGAATTCAAGGGTCAACTTAGGTAGCTGCCTCCAAAAATATGGGCTCGTCTAACCCAGTATTGCTGAAACTGACTGGCAACACTCCAGGGTTTCAATCAGGAGTTACTGCAGCCCTACCTAGAGATGCCAGTGCTTTAACCTGGGACCTTATCCCTGTAAATCAGGTGCTCTACTGCTGAATTATGGCCCCTGTATGGGTAGAATTGGACTGAGTTAAGGAGGTGGTGAAACCCGTAGTGGAAGGGTCTCCCACCCCCCTCTACGCATCTCATGCAGTTGTAGGAAGGGTGGGTGATGACCCCACTTGCTGATAAGACCCCTCCAGGACAGTTTAGCATCCCTGCTATCTGAAAGAGGAAAATATCTCCCACTTCTGAAGTTGGCCAAAGAAGGACTAATCCATCACAGAGGACAAAGCTTTTACTGTACTTCCTTCACAGTTCAATGCATTGATGTCCCAGGACTGTCACCTTCATCAGTCATCAGGAAACAGCTTGCCTTTCTCCTCATCTGTCTATACACTTTGGACTTCCAGCTCTTGTTCTTCCCTGCCTCTCTCGTGCCTCTCTCCCCTATCCCATTTATATAGCAGATAATCTGGCTTGGATTTATTGCTTGCCCCTGGCCTCCCACCCCCACCCATTTGCAAAATGCCATCATCCTATCTGGATGGAGCAAATTAGGGATGTATGAAAGTTCCGCCACAGATCTCGGAGAGGCGGAATGCCAGCGCATTCGGCCCCCCAAAATTGGTGGCAGAATGCCTCCCCCTGCACCATCAGCATAATCCCTGAAAGGTAAGTACCTTTCGTACATCCCTAGAGCAAATTGGGAGTAATAGCACAGGAAGATGGATGTTCCTCTAAACTCAAGAAGTACAGAGGTCTGAAAAGAGGTTTGGAGGTGCCAGGTGGGCCTTCCTCTGAAGGCAGTGGAGAGAGTCCTGGTGACCCCTCAGTTCACAACTGGGGCAGGGCGGAGAGACAGCACCACACCTGTTTTAAAAGAGATTCTTTCGCTCACACTCAGCTTCAGGGTGCAGATTAAGGTGCTGATACATTTGAATACCTCTAAAGTCAGGGAAGCAAAAATGAGGGTTGTGCACAGCCAACCCAACCTAATTCAGATGTCAATTTAAAGGACTCCAATCGGCCTGAACTCGCCTCAACCGCCCCTGAAGCTGGGTTGACCCACTTCTCCAGTTCTGAAGCAACATCTAGAGACCAGAAGCAGAAGGGGGGAAAACCCCACTGAGAGTGATCCCCCCACTGTCATTGCCACCCCCACAGAACCCCCACTCCTTACCTGGATCTGTCAGGAGTGCCTACCCCCATTGGCCTCTGCAAGGGAGTCACCTTTTATTTATTTTTTTAAATGATATTTCTTTTTACTGGAAGAAGAGTCACCAATTTAGGTATGGGGGAGAATTTCTCCCCGAAACTTCGGGGGGCCTAATGACAACGTATTCGGCCCCCCGAAGTAGTTTCTTGGAGAAATTCTCCGCCCCCCCGCCCCCCCCGGGATGGGACTTACCTTTCCCGAATGTCCCTCCCGGCGGCAGGTCCTGGGGGCAGTTCGGCAGGTCTTCGACAGGGGCAGAGGCGGCAGCCGGTCTTTCGACCGGCTGCCACCGCCACCATTCCAATAAAAGTTAAAAAAAAAAAACGCCCCCGTGATAGGCTACGTGACGATTAACATAGCCTATCACAGCTGGATTTGCAAAGTCAGCCATGATAGGCTACGTAAATCATCACGTAGCCTATCACGGGTGACTTAAAAAAAAAAAAAAGCATGTACGGCTAATGGCGGCCCCCTAAGGGAGCCGCCATTCACATTCCTTATTTGGTCGCTGTAGTCTACGTCAATGTTTACATAGACTACGGCGAAAATTAGGGCAACGCAATTTGCCCTTATAGTCTTGGATATGTTGTCTTAGAGGATCTGATGAGGCCTCCTCCAAGTGGCAAGGCCTGCTGCGATCTGGCTGGTGACAATTGGCAGGAAGGCCTTTTGTGGTGTGGCAACATCCCTGGAGATGTTGGTCTGCCATGAGTCTCAAGCAGGAAGTCCTTTCTGTTTCAAGAGGCCTTTCAGTTATTTGAATGGGATTTTCATGTTGTGATCCTTTTGTGTTAAATACTTGGTTTTTACGTAGTGCTTTTATTCATTTAATTCGATGTATTCTGTGTTTTAGTACAGGGGGGACTGGTGGCTCTGATTTCGGTGGGGCTGTGGATCCATTCTGGGTTTTAGTCAGAACCATCCAGAACTATAAAAGAGTTATCCAAGGTGCTGAACTTATTTGGGGGATATAAATCCATCATGTACCCCACTCCCTGTCTCTAAATCCACCAGGTACACCCCACTTCTTAAATTGCCTTTCTGTCTCCAGCTGTGCCATGAGGTCTCCAATCCTTCCTTTGCCTTCTGCCCTGCCACTGAAGGTCAAAATGGGGAAGAGGAGAGGGCCTTTCCAATTGTGGTGCCTATCCTCCAGCAAAAAGCTCATCTCCCTCCCACATTGCTCACCATCATTGCATGCACATATTTTGAAGCTTGTGCATTTATTGCTGTTGCTTGCAATTTCTGTTATTCTGGGATTGTGTTTTAGTTTATTTCATTGTCGTACCTTTTCCCCTCCAGTTTTTCTGTTGACTTGAGTACATGTATAGTATAGGTGGCATAAACATTTTGAAACAAACAGACCAAAAACGTCCGTGCCATGTTGTGATGGATAAATAGTGCTTCCCTGAAACAAAGACCTGGGATCCCTTCTACTTCACTTAGGGTCACAAGCGCTAGAAACCCTGTTGGGTCCTGTCTAAATTGAAGGACTCATTTCCATAGGCACAAATATTCATAACGCTGTTTTCCTGGATGCTCCTTCTTTTTGTTGCTAGACCGTGCCTCATTCCAGATGCACTGAGAGCTGTCGCTATGGATACTACAAGGAGGTCCAAGAAGGAGAGCCACCATGCTGCTATGCTTGTGCTCCATGTGCAGAAGGAACCATCTCCATTCAGGAAGGTAGGCAAGATCAGAAGAATCGGAGTGCCCTAGGGCAACTCCTTGAATATGCCGAATAGTCTCCAGAGCCCTATTTTACTTCTCCCTTCTTTTCTCTTAAGCCCCTTTAGCAAAACATTCCATGAGTAGGTAAGAGAAGAAGGCTTCATGAATGACTGTTGCTCCTAGTGAAAAACATCATGGGAATCCTTTATGGTCATGGGCCATTCACTACTGCTCAGCCTGAAATACCTCATGATGCCCTTCTAGTACATAGTGTGATTTTAATGAAGACTAGTTCCATTCAACTGAATGCTAATTTTATTTGATATTAGTTGCTCTTCTTCTACAAGGTTTTACTCTTCTGGTCCGTACAACATTGTGATCATTGTTCCGATGTGCAGGCTCAAAAACCTTTTAATTAACACATTAAATATTCATACATCTTTGGAACAGATGCAAAAGACTTTTTGAACTCTGACCCCTACTTGGCTTCAGTTTATTTTTAATCTCCACCATTAATCCGATGAAGTGAGTGGAAAGAAAAGATGATGGGAGTGAATCTCTGGGGTGCAAAGCAGGGGGGATGCTTAGTGCACACTGTTCCTGGTATAAATCATCCCCCCCCCAAAAAAAGAAACACATTTGCGTTCCCTATTTTTAGCCTTTTTAGCTTACATAAATATTTACGTAGGCTACTGCGTCAAAAAAAAAAAAAGGGGGGGGAATGCAAATAGCATAGTGGGCGCTATTTGTCTTCCTTTTTTTTCCCGCCATAATAGCCCATGTAAATATTTACATAGGCTAAAAAGGGGGGGATGGTAGCAAATGGCACCTACTACGCTATTTGTGTTCCCCTTTTTTTCGCCGTAATAGCCTACATAAACATTAAGTAGGCTGAAACGGCTAAAAATAGCGAACTCAAATGGCGGTCCCTGTAGCCGCCGCCATTTGTGTATGCTGTTGTGTTTTTGCTAGCCGTGATAGGCTACGTAAATACTTACATATTACTATCTATTACTTTAGATCCTGACATTCTCAGCCTGAGATTTGGGGCAGCTGCCAGTGGAGGCTGGCAGCTCTGATTTCAGTGGAGCTGTGAACCCATCCTGGTTTTCAGACAGAAACCTCGTCTGGCGAAAATGTCTGCAAATGGCCAGATGTGTGCCTGTGTTCAATTTGCGCAACTTACCCAGTTCAATTTGTGCAAATTTCCATGGAGACTGAATCACCCCCACTTTAGTCTATGGAGGAAAGTTTCACAAATCAGGAGATGGGT
This sequence comes from Heloderma suspectum, assembly GCF_057233095.1. Taxonomy (NCBI): domain Eukaryota; kingdom Metazoa; phylum Chordata; class Lepidosauria; order Squamata; family Helodermatidae; genus Heloderma; species Heloderma suspectum. The sequence goes on from NC_139459.1 coordinate 389,534,603, forward strand.
ACATAGTTTGGGAAATGTGTACACATTTCACATTCAGTTGCTGCTTGATTTGTGCGATTTTCCTGTTCCTGCAGAGTGAGCAGACATTGTGAAAAGGAAATGTGACGATTGATGATGCAATATTTGAAAGATCTGAGCAGTCTCGAGTCTCACTCATTCACCCGTCTCTACCAAAGGCAGCCCCACATACTGGATGTTACCGCAGCCCAAACAGGGTGTAACTTAGGCATGTGTCACCTTGACCAGATCTGACATCTCTGGAATGGGTGCAGTTGGTACTCTAGCCTCGACCCTGGCCACTGCCCAAACCTGGATTCATGATCATGATCTCCCATCCTTGCCCCTTCCCAGCTGTTTTTTAAAAACATTTTTTGACAGGCTGGCAGAGAGACTTGTGAGTAGGGATGTTGGAGGAATCTGCAAAAGAACTAAATGAGTTCAGATTTTTATGAACCCTACCAGCGGATGGGCTTTTCCCCTGCAGGGTGGATTCTGCAGATTTGGGAACCATGTTTCTAACCTTCGACTGTTTTGCACAAATTTTGTTGTAAAAAAATGTCACAATTAAAAAAAAAAAAAAACCTGCCTGAAAATGCACATTTTCCCCATAGGCTAGGGAGTTAAAATGCATGTTTGGGGGGAATTTGTGCATGGGGGCGGGCATTTTGCCCCTGCAAATTTGCAGAAGTTTGGCAACTAAGAAAAATCAGACTCTGTCACTGAGAGGACGATGGAATAGAAGGTGCCTGACAATCCGCAAAATGGGCAGGCTTTTCATAATCCCTAATTCCCTCCCTGGGAACAGGAGTTGTGGTGGTCAGGCAGCGCCAGGGGGAAGAGCTCAGAATGCAGAACAACCTGCATCGGAGGCTGATGGGAGAGAGAAAAGGGAGGTGCAGGGGTCCAGAGAGAGAAAGGGTATAATAAGAGAGAAAGGGGCCACAAAGGTAGAGAATGGAATGTCAGAGGGAGGGAGGGAGGGAGGGAGAAAGGGAAAACAGGGAGGCAAGGGGTGGGAGAGGCACAAATACAGAAAAGTGCTCTTGAGAGAGCACAGGGTTAGGGATGTACGAACTGTGTACCTTCCGTGCTGCTTGACTTCCGCAGTTTGCGGCCAGTGCTCTGTACCATCATTCACAAGCCCCTGGAATTCTCCTCTTTTTTTCCGCTCTGAAAATTACCAAGATAAATATATACCGACAACTGTAATTCCGGTGCCCAGCCATCTCCCTGAGTCTGCATAAATTCCATAAGAAAGGCTATTTTTGGTAGATATTTACATACTTTTTCCCCTGCCCTGAGAAGTGCAGTAATTCTTTCAGCCGAAACATGTCCTCCTCCTAGGGGCTTTCCAAAAGAAGGCTGTCCTAGGTGTGCCTGAACGGTGCACTCTTTGTTTAAAGCAACACTGTTTTAAAGAAAGAAAAAACCTTTTAAAATGACCACGCAGGTCTAGACCCTGCACGAGTATTATTCCCCCTGCTAAGCTTTCTATTTCCACATCCAGCATTGTTGTTGACGTTGTGAGGCTAAAATAGAGAGGAGAACCAACCTTGTGCATGTCTACTCAGAAGTAAGTCTTATTGAGTTCAATGCAACTTTCTCCTACACATGTCAGCACCCCACTTGCCCCCAGCTCAGCTCTGTATTTCCACATCCAGGTCATGATCAAACCTCCTGTTAGTTATCTCACTCACTGGGTGATTTTGGGCTGGACTCTAACACCATACTACTGTTATGAAACTCAAGAAGAAAAAGAGACAGTATAATGGAAAGTTCTTTCTGAAGCAGTCACACTTGTACAAATGCGGCATGAAGGGAAAGATCAGCAAGCTTCTCTTTGTTTGAATAAAAAGCACACTCTGCACATGCTCAGGGAATGGACAAAATGAGGAGTTTGAAGAATATTTGAAGAACCAGGGAATATGAAGAATGATATTCTTCCATTAGGGGTGTGTGTGTGTGTGTGTGTGTGTGTAGCTTCTCCCTCAATCCAGCTGTTCCCTGGAAGCCCCTGCCCCATTCACCCAAGGGTCTTCTGAGATAACTAACAGGAGAAAGAAATTGAAAAAGAACACCCACAAACAAGGTGGTGAGCACAATTCATTTAAAAAAAAAACCTTGCATATTTATTTATTTATTTATTTATTTCATTTCTATACCGCCCAATAGCCGAAGCTCTCTGGGCGGTTCACAAAAATTAAAACCAAACAACACACAATAAAACAATTTAAAATATATAGAACATTAAAACCACAATATAACAATACAACCACAATAAAACCTAGCAGCAGTGCAGGAGTTTAAAATACAGATTTAAAACAGCAAGGATAAAAATTTAGAAAGCTACAATGCTAAAATGCCTGGGAAAATAAAAAGGTCTTCACCTGGCGCCGAAAGGAATACAATGTAGGCGCCAGGCGAACCTCACTAGGGAGCTCATTCCAGAGCCGGGGTGCCACAGCAGAAAAAGCCCTCCTCCTAGTAGCCAGTACCACCCGCCTCACTTCCTTTGGCAGGGGCTCATGGAGAAGGGCTGCTGATGATGATCTTAAGGTCCGGGCAGGCACATATGGGAGGAGGCGATCCTTCAGGTAACCTGGCCCCAAGCCGTTAAGTGCTTTAAATGTTAACACCAGCACTTTGAATCGGCCCGGAAATTATCAGAATATACTACCTTGCATTTTTATTTACAAAAATTTCGCGACTCTGTGTGGATGACAAAATAAAAGCCGCATGACTGCTGGCTCCGCAGGACCTTGTGGTGCCGTTCCGCAGAGGATTCCATGGCACAGACTGAAGGGAATTCGATCCCATTTCAGTCCGTGGCAGAATTCTCTGACATCCCCAATATATTCCACGAATTACTAACATGCTTAGACATCACACACTTATTGGTAACAGCAACCAGTCGGTGAACCATGAGTCCTGCTGCTGTGACAGCACTCCAAGCAGTTTTACCTGGGCTGGGTCGAAACACTCTTTTAATCTCCCCCAGTGCCCCAGAGTAATGGTACCATAGGGACATGGTGGGGAGTGTAAAGGTGGCGTGATTAGAGGTGGCCAAGTCGGGGGATGTCATGACCCTGCTGGACTTCTCCTCTTCCTCGGACGTAGACCTCCCAGAGACAGGGTGATGCCATTGAACCATGTATATCAGGAGACTTGAGGGAGCCTGGGCCCTTGGGGGAGAGGGCCATGGGTCCATCCCCACAGCAAGAGGGGAGCTCTGCTTAGAAACAGAGGCTGAGCAACAACCCCCCCCCCCCAGTCACAGGGAGTATCTTCACCTAAAGAGGGCAGTTAGCAGGGCACCTGTAAGAAGTGCCCAACTGCAAGGAAGGTCTCCTTGGGAGAAAGTGCCTCCTCATGAGTAGGGCTCTGACCAGAGAGCTCTAATGTACTGCAGCTGTGCTCTGGGTGGGGCTCAGCAGGCTTTGGGGTTAAAAGACTTCAGTGTCTGCCTAGCCAGTGCTAGAAACAGTGGTGTTCCTTCAGGTTCTTTGGCTTCCGTCTTGCCTCATGGACCTTGGCTTGTGATGGATGCTTAGTGTTACTGAACCTTTTTGTTTTTTTGACTCTGCTTATGGACTGTGTAAGGTATCTGACTGCCCAACTGTGTTTTGACCTCTGTCTGCTTATCTGTGCTTTCGCCTTTGCCCGTTTCATCACCTTTCATCACATTGCATCATGGTTACTCCATCCTGTCAGAAATTGTGTAGGGGGCCACTGGACAGGGGGGAAATTGAGTGGGGTCAGCCTCAGGGTGGGCATCAGCAGTAGACCATGACAGGGCACAGGGACTGGGCAACTGCCATGGACACCAAGTACTGACACCAGCTCAGAAGGGAGCTGCTCTGATAACTAGAAAAACCTGTGTGCGTGTGCATGTATCTCTCCTTTGGCAAGTTGGGAGTAGGTTGTCCACCCCTTTTCAACTTCCTTCCGGTTGAGAGATTCTCCTGAAACACACTTCATTGGAAAGCTCTTGACATGTGGATTCAATGGATAACAACTATTTTCACTCTAATTCAAAGTCAGGAGTTCCCGTATAAATCTTTAAAAAAAGAAGAAAAGAATTAGGCTGTTTTCTCTAATACTCTACTATAAAGGTTTATATTTAATATCAAAACAGTCAAGTTTAATTAAACCATCTATTGTAAAATCGAGTGAAAGCAAATATGAACACACACAAAAGTCTCTGTACACCTGTATAGTCAGAGGTGCAGGCCAAAGTTCCATGATATGCCAGTAACATGCAGCCGGCAAAGAAATCATGAAGGGATTGAGAGATACCTGCAGTTAAAAGTTAGCTAGTTGAAGTTTATTTATTGCTCAGAACGGAAGTCTTCAGCTGTTGCATTTAACAAAATAACATTTATATATTCCACGCATTACTACCATCCCTACGCATGAAGTGCTTGCTGGTAACAGCAACCAGTAGGTGAACCATGAGTCGCAGCACAACTCATGCCGCTGCACCAATTCTACCCCTCCAGCCCCTAGAGAAGGTGCCTTGTTGCCCAGCCTGGATGCTTCCTCGCCCACCTCAAATGGCTTGCATACACAGGCAACCCCTTGGCCTTTTGACAACAGCCATGCTCTGTCCCGCCTGGCATCCGTCAATATCTGAAACTGGCCCAGGCATGGGAGGAAGGCTGTGCCTTTCAGCTTGCGTCCTGCAACCAACATCAACAGTTTCCCTATCGGCAGTGGCGTTAAGGTTTGTGAGCACTGCAACACCTGGCTTTTCAATGCCGAATGATCAACTCCTAGCTGCCACAGCAGAAATTTTTCACTAACCCCCCACTCGCAGGTCCGGATTTCACCCGCAACACTGACACTGATGGCTCCTTTCTGGGCAAGCAATTCCTGAAGGGCGTTCGCAAGGACAACGGGCCTCTAGGCTGGGCTTCCCGGTCTGCACCACTCAAGTCTGCACAGCCACAAGGCCCCAGTGCACTTGTGTTCACGGTGCAAGGCTCAGTTCAGCCTTTGATGAGCACTTTGAGGTCAGATGAGCCTCCAAGCTACGACCAGCTGTGCATTCTGGACACCAAGGAGGCCACTATGGCTCTCCTGGATCGAGCAGAGAACAGCACTGGGCTGCACCTTTGTGGAGTCACTCACTAACTGATACTCAATGTTTGCCCATGTGCTACTGAGTACCGGCAGGTGGGTGAAATCCTCGAGCACGAGAATGCTGCTGCACTTGCTGCTGGGCATGCACCAATGGACGTACCTCTGTGCTTCCATCGTGACTGCAGAACGATGAAAAGTGGAAGGCAAGAGAAAGAGGGGCCGACCAAGGGCAAGATGGATGGATGATATTCTGGAGGTGATGGACTTGACCTTGGAGGAGCTGGGTGTGGTGAGGGCCGACAGGAAACTCTGGCATGGGCTGGTCCATGAAGTCACGAAGAGTTGGAAGCAACTAACCAAATAAACAACAAACAGTTGGAGGGGCACACGTTCCCATTCACTGGTATACATCCTAACCTACTTTGCTGGATCATCACCCTGCTGTGGTGAGTGGGCTTGTGTGTTCCAGTGAACTCTGTGAGTGAAGCGTCGGGAGTTATGTACTCCCAGCAGGGTCACGCATGGCGGCAAGATCAAGGGGGAGGAACCAGACAAAGAACGATCCAAGCAAGTCCTCAACAGCAGAACAGGCGGAAGATAGCAAGGTGTACAGTCAGGGCCAGAAATATTGGAGCAAGGATAACTGTTTTGGCAGTTGGCCTCTGTATGCCACTGGCTGTACTTCCTGAATGGTTAGTGCCCCACTTTTGTCAAACCCCTTGAATTACAGCTGAAAGTCCTGACTTCTCTCCCATCTGGGTGTGTTTCCTTTAGGGATGGCAGAGAATTCCGCCATGGATCTCGGTGAGGTCGAATGCCAGTGCATTCGGCCCCCCGAAATCTGTGGCAGAACGGCCTGCCCCCCCGCGGATCCTCCCCAGGACAAGACTTACCTGGGGCTGATCTTCCAACCGGCTGCCGCCGCCGCCATTTGTAGTCTTGTTAAAAAAACAACAAACAACGATGTGATAGTCTATGTAAAGATTTACGTAGCCTATCATGGCTGTTTTTAAAAACAACAACAACCACGTACGCAAATGGCGGCAGCTACAGCTGCCGCCATATGCGTTCCTTATTTTGGGCCATCTTAGTCTACGTAAATATTTACGTAGACCAGAGCTTTCCAAACTGTGTGTCGCGACACATTAGTGTGTCGCCGGCAGTGTGAAGGTGTGTCGCGCGAAAATTGTGCGGAAGGGCACCGCGGAGCTCCCTTACTCATGTTTGCTTCGCTTGGTCCCTCCACCAGAACTTCCTAAAGCAGCTAATGTTAAAGCAGCTTAGCTGCTAAGGCTTAGGTGCTTTAACATTAGCTCCTTTAGGATCACGTGGCGTCTTGATGCAGGACGCACGTGATTGGCGGTGTTGGAGCGGTACGGCGAGGAGTGTAGTAACACTGGCTGCACGAGAAGTGTGGAGAATTTGAAGTTAGCAGAGCAATTAGTTGAGCATTTTGCAATCAGCTCAGGCGAGAGGCTTCCCCACAACCTCGGTGCGGCTGCAGGGCAGTGGGGGAGAACAACGGCCCGCTGGATGCCCCCAGAGCAGGGAGGGCTGTGCCGGGCAGGTGAGGAGCTTCGAGCCTGCGCTCCCCAGAAAGGTAGAGGCACGGGCGAAGAGAGGGGAAGGGAGGCACTGCCCTGGGAGCAGAGCTTGGCCGACACCGGTGCGAAGAAGTGGCAGTGGCCACCAGCCCTGCATGGTTTTGGGTGTGCCCTTCGCGGACTTCTGCACTGTGCTGCCGCGTGGCCAGGCCAAAGTAACACACAGGTGGAAACGCCACCTGGGACTGCACCGAGCGGGCATTCCGCCATCTTGGCCAGTCAGAACAGAGCTCAGTTGATTTCTGCCATTTATTTTTATTTTTACTCTGCTGTAATTGTGGATTAACCACCCACTGGCAGTGTACCACTGGAGAGTGCTGGAACTGGACTCTGGACATAGGCATTGCAATATTTACAGCAGTATAGCCTTGTAGTCTAGAAAGAAGCAGTCTGCATCATTCTATAAAGAGAATGAAGACATCAGAGAAAGCTCAAAAGGCAAGTTACTTGTTTGCTCAAATAATTGCCCAAAACAAGGACCCACACGCTATTGCCGAAACCACCATAAAGGAATCTTGCTGTGCTATTGTTCGAACAATGTTTGGGACCGAATTTGAGATAGGAGTTAATAAAATCCCTTTGGCAGATAACACAATCGGAAGACGTATTCAAGACATGTCTGATGACATTAAGCAGCAAATGAAGGATATTTTTCAAGATGATAACATGATCTTTACATTGCCATTAGATGAAGCAACAGATGTCAGTGGGTTAGCACAATTATTGGTTTTTATACGCTTCATTCATACTGACAGAATTGTTGAGCAATTCTTGAACTTCCAGTGAGTCTAAAAATTCCAATGAGAACTAGAGGTGAAGATATATTTAAAACTTTTGATTGCTTCATGAAGGAAAATAATTTGCAATGGTTAAATTGTGTAGGAATACGCACAGATGGCACACCCTCAATGGTTGGTTCAACAAAAGGTTTTATAGCTTTAACAAAGAAAGAGAATGAAAATATTATAATTACTCATTGCTTTTTACATCGCGAAGCACTAGTCGCGCAAACCATTGGACAGAGTGGTTCAAATGGTCTATTACATTAAAAGTAGACCTCTTCAATCAAGATTATTTGCTCATATTTGTGATGACATGGGGGCAAAGTTTAAAAAGCTTCTACTACACACAGAAGTTCGTTGGCTCTCAAGAGGTCGAGTGCTTTGTCGTGTATATGAATTGAGGGAAATGATGCTTAAACTTTTTGAGGAAAGTCAGCAAAATGAATTCTGCGATCTAATTCAAAGCAAACTTTGGTGCACAAAATTGGCATATCTTGTTGACATATTTGAACATTTGAATAAAATAAACACCAGTATGCAAGGAAAGTGAAAAGAAGGAAATTTTGAAATGTTTTCCAAAACTGCTGAGTGCAGGCTAAAATGTGATATCAGCTCGCTAACTGTTGACCATTTCACATTGCTTGGAGAGAACGTTCATCATTCCTTCCCAAATGTTGAAATCCAAGAGTATGATTGGATCAGAAATCCATTTCTTTCAACTGCAATTAGGAATTTTTCACTTATTGAAGAAGAAGAATTAGCTGACATAAAAAATGATCGAAATCTGTTAATGATGCATGAACATGGTGTAGGGTTGTCAGAGAATTTCTCCACGAATCTTGGGGAGGCCGAATGCCAGCGCATTCAGCCCCCTGAAATTGGTGGAGAAACGGTCTTCCCCCCTCGGCCAGGATGGGACTTACCTTGTGCGAATGTCCCTGGCGGCAGCGGGACCGGCCGTGGTGCGGCGGCGTCGCGGTGGCGGTGGCTGGTCTTCCGACTGGCTCTCGCCGCCACCATTTCCAAGTTAAAAAAAAAAAGAAGTGATAAGCTACATGAAGATTTACATAGCCTACCACAGCTAGATTTTTTTAAAAAACACCGTGATAGGCTATGTAAATGTTTAAGTAGCCTATCACGGTTGACTTTGGAAAAAAAAAAAAAAGCACGTCCGCAATTGGCAGCGCCCATGGGCACCGTCATTTGCGTTCCTTATTTTGGCACGTGTAGTCTACGTAAACATTTACGTGGACTATGGTGAAAATAAGGGGTTTGCGTTCCCCTTATTTTCACCATAGTCTACATAAATGTTTATGTACACTACACGTGCCAAAATAAGGAATGCAAATGGCGGTGCCCATGGGCGCCTCCATTTGCGTACGCGCGGGTTTTTTTTTTCACGCAGCCCTGATAGGTTACGTAAACATTTACGTAGCCTATCACCGCTGACTGCAGGGATGCAAATGAAATTTGAAATTCTGAAATTCTGGCCAGGGTGGAGGTGCCGCATCCCTCCAGCCATGAATCCTGTCCTGCTGGGACAGAAATGGCGGTGGCCTTAGCCGCCGCTGTTTGCATCCCTGCAGTCAGCCGCGATAGGCTACATAAATGTTTACGTAGCCTATCATGGCTGAGTGAAAAACACACACACACACGTGCGTACTCAAATGCATTTGCGTACGCGCGTTTTTTTGTTTTTTTTTCACTCAGCCGTAATAGGCTACGTAAACATTTACGTAGCCTATCACGGTGTTTTTAAAAAATCTAGCTGTGATAGGCTACGTAAATCTTTACATAGCCTATCACATTTTTTTTTTTTAACTTGGAAATGGCGGCGGCAGCAGCTGGTAGGAAGACCGGCCGCCGCCGCACCACAGCCGCACCACTGCCGTTGCCACCGTCGCCAGGGACATTCGCACAAGGCAAGTCCCGTCCCGGGGCGGCAGGGGGGCAGACCATTTCTCCACCAATTTTGGGGGGCCGAATGCGCTGGCATTCGTTCTCCCCGAGATTTGTGGAGAAATTCTCTGACATCCCTAGTGCCATCAATCCAAGTTAATATTCTGATGTTGGAAAATGTTGACCACCTTTCTTATCTTGGCAGCCATCTCTACACAAAAGCCGACTTCCATGCTGAAATTCAGCATCTCCCGAGCTTTATGACTGTAGCATTCTCCTAAATGAAGCGTAGAGTGTTCGAGGATTGGGACATTCTCAGGGAGACCAAAATGCTTGTTTACAAAGCCATTGTACTACCAACCTTACTGTATGCCTGTGAAACATGGACCATCTATAAATGCCACTCCCAGCTTCTTGAAAAATTCCACCAACGCTGCCTCTGCTCTGAAAAATTCTGCAAATTACTTGGGAAGACAGACAGACTAATGTGAGCGAACTGGAAGAAGCAAAGACCACCAGCATTGAAACCATGATTTTCCAACATCAACTTTGCTGGATCGGCCATGTTGTTCGAATGCCTGATTATCATCTTCCAAAGCCGTTACTCTATTCCAAGCTTATGAATGGAAAACGGAATATTGGTGGACAGCAAATGAGATTTAAAGATGTTCTTAAAGCTAATCTAAAAAAATGTAACATAAGCATTGAAAACTGGGAAGCTCTAACTCATGAATGCTCCAACTGGAGGTCAGCCTATATTAAAGGTGCTATAGATTTTGAAGAAGCACAAGTCCAGAGCGAAAGGGAGAAATGAGCTCAGCGGAAGGCATGTCAAGCAAACCCTCACTGTGACCACCTTCCAGCTGGAAACCTATGTCCTCGCTGTGGGAGGCTGTGTAGATCCAGAATCGTCTTTCATAGCCGCAGGCAGACCCACTGCTAGAGATTAATGTGTTGATTGACCTATCTTCTATGAATGTCTAATCCTTTTAAAGAGTTATCCATATAGACTCTATCTTTGGAAGACAATCTTACTCGGTCATGAGTGATCGCCATGATGATGATGGCTATCTATGCTAACCTTTGGCTGCGAGAGCTGGACCATAAGGAAGGCTGAGCGAAGGAAGATAGATGCTTTTGAACTGTGGTGTTGGAGGAAAATCCTGAGAGTGCCTTAGAGTGCAAGAAGATCAAACCAGTCCATACTCCAGGAAATAAAGTGCTCACTTGAGGGAATGATATTAAACGTGAAACTGAAGTGCTTTGGCCACATCATGAGAAGACAGAATGCCCTGGAGAAGATGCTGATGCTAGGGAAAGTGGAAGGCAAAAGGAAGAGGGGCCGACCAAGGGCAAGATGGATGGATGATATTCTGGAGGTGATGGACTTGACCTTGGAGGAGCTGGGTGTGGTTAGGGCCGACAGAAAACTCTGGCATGGGCTGGTCCATGAAGTCACGAAGAGTCGGAAGCAACTAACCAAATAAACAACAAACAGTTAAAAGTAACCAAGTCAAAATTTATTCGTTGCTCAGAAAGGAAGTCTCAAGCTGTTACATTGTATTTATTTATTTATTATTTATTTATTGCACTTATACCCCGCCTTTTTTCCTCTTGCAAGGAACCCAAGGCGGCTTACATTATCCTCCTCCTCTCCAATTTATCCTTACAGTAACACCCCTGTGAGGTTGGTAGTGCTGAGAGCGTGTGACTGGCCCAAAATCACCCAGTGAGCTTCGATGGCTGAGTGGGCCCTAGAACCTGGATCTCCCAGCTCCTAGTCCAACAGTCTTGCCACTACACCACACTGGCTCTCACAAAATGGCCTTTTAGGGATGTACGAAAGTCACTTACCTTTCGTGGATTATGTTGATGGTGTGGAGGGAGGCATTCCGTCCCTCCCCGCAGAATCCTCACCGGGGGGGAGGCGATCCATTCCTCCCCCCTGGAATCCTCCATGGCCGGCTGTGCTCCGCAGCCGTTCCGCGGAGCAGCTGGCCAGGCGCAGCCAGGTCAGAGCCGTCCTGAGCCAGATTTCCGGCCACGGAGGGCCCTGGGTGGGAAAAAAAAACCGTGTACGCAAATGGCGGCAGCGATGGCCGCCGACTTTTGCATTCCTTATTTTTGCCCTTAATCTACGTAAATATTTACATAGACTGTGATGGCGGAAATAAAGGGGAACGCAAATAACATAGCGGGTGCTATTTGCGTCCCATTTTGATTCGCCGTTTTAGCCTACGTAAAGATTTACGTAGGCTAAATCGGTGAATCAAAAAGGGATGCAAATAGCGCCCACTATGCTATTTGCATTCCCCTTTATTTTCACCATCACAGTATACATAAATATTTATGTAGAGTAAGACGGCAAAAAGAAGGAACGCAAATGGCAGCGGCGGTAGCCAAGGCCAATTGCGTACGCAGTTTTGTTTCTTTTAAACCCACCCAGGCATGATAGGCTACGTAAAGATTTATGTAGCGTATAACGTCGTTTTTTTTTGGTTTTTTTTTACAAGAGTGGAAATGGCGGCGGCGGCAGCCAGTCGGAAGACCAGCCGCCCCAGCCGCCACCGCAGCTGCCATCGGAGTTGCCGCCGCCCGGAAGATCCACCCAACGTAAGCCTCATACCGGGGGGGATCCGCGGTGTGGCGGTGGGGTAGCAGGCCGTTCCTCCACAGTGTTTGGGGGGCTGAATGTACTGGCATTCGGCCTCACTGAGATCCGTGGTGGAATTCTCTGACATCCCTACTTTATATACAGTACTGCACACATTACTACCATGCCTAGACATCAAATGCTTACTGGGAACAGCAACCAGTAGGTGAACCATGAGTCCCAGCATACCTTGTGCCACCGCACCAATTCTACCCCTCCAGCCCTAGAGAAGAAGCTTTGTGGCCCAGCCAGGATGATTCCACCCCTGCCTCAAGAAGCTTGCGTATGCAGGCAGCCCCTTGGCTTTGGGAGTCAACAAAGCTCTGTCCAGCCTTGCATCCATCAACATTTGAAACCAGCCCAGGCACGGGAGGCAGACTGCGCCTTTTCCCCTGGGTCCTGCAACCAACCTCGAGAGGTTTGATATTGGCAACTGTGGTAAGGGTTGTGAGCACTGTGATGCCTTCCTTTTCGAGTGTGAATTGTCAACTCTTTGCTGCCATGGCAGAAAGTTTTCACTACCACCACCCTTGGTTCCCATTTTCATCTGCAACATTGTCACCGATGGCTCCATTCTGGGCAAGAAATTCCTGAAGGACGTTCGCAAGGACAGTAGTACTCTAGGCTTTGCTTCCTGGCATGCACCCCTCAAGATTGCACAGCCACAAGCTCCCAATCCATTTGTGTTCAGAGTGCAAGGGTCACTTTGCCGTCCAATGAGCACTGTGTGGTCAGATGCGCCTCCAAGCAATGGTAAGCTGTACATCCTTGACACCGATGAGGCCACTGTTGCTCAACAGCACACTGGGCTGCACCTTGCTGGAGCCACTCACTAACCTGCTACTCAATGTTTACCCATGCGCTAATAAGAACTGGCAGGTCAGTGAAGTCCTTGAGCATGAGAACTCTGCTGCATTTGCTATACCTATGGACATATCATTATGCTTCCATCATGATGGCAGAATGATGAAGTTTAGTTCTTTTTAGTTCTTCCCGAACAAGATAATGCACAGTTCTGATGACCTCACTGGAAGTACTAATAGGGGGAGATCCTTCCGTTGTATGGCAACCACCATTCGTTCTTTGATCACTGGTAATCTTGGCTGGGAAACTCCCCCAAGCAGTGTGCACCTTCATGTGAATAAGGAATGGGGAAGATGTGGCCCTCCTGATGTTCTCGGACTGCAACACCCATCATTTTTCCCCATGGGCTAGGCTAGTTTGGGCTGTTGAATGTGCAGTCCATTGCAGTCCACTGCTATGGGGAGGGCCACACGTTCCCAAACACTGGTATACATCCTTAGAGATTTTCATCTTGGCTCTTTTGTGTGAGTTTTTTGAATACAGGCCAGTGCACGCTCATCTTTCCCCCTGGACAACCAGAAGATGGAGCTGCCTGTGTGACTTCTGACAAACATGTTTTTCCCCCGTTCTGCAGCTCGCCTCGAGGCACTCAGAGAATCCATGAAGTTGCAGCTGTGAAGTTTCCCCTGATCATTATCAAAAACATAGTGATCTATTCTGAATCTTGCCAAAGCTCAAGAGATGTTTTCCTTCCTGTTTTCCTTGGAGACCATTGATGTAAACATCAGAATGAAAGGCAGCTCCAGGAACCCTTCTGCACTCTGCCTGAAAATCTTGGTGAATAAAAATCTCCTTTGCTCCCGAGAGCCTGGGCTCAGATTTAGACAGGCCTAGATGTCCATGCCTGTGGTGTAGTTTAGTACACCACCTCCCACTGCTGCCTATGGCTCAGAATTGGATGTCGTTGTAAAGACACTGGAGCCTCGATCTCGCAATTCTTTTCTCATGTCTCTTGATTAGCTGGCTGTGGAGGTGAAAGAAAACTCAGAAAGCAGGAACAGCAGGAGGGAGGCAGACCCAGCATGATATCATTGTTGCTGCTGCTGTTGCTCCTGCTTCCTTATGCGGCCGGTCAACTGCAGGAGACAGACTGCCTGAGGACTCAGAAGAAAGAGCAAGAGTTAGGGTCCTATTATTACCGGCCAGGAGACTACCTCATCAGCGGAGTCCTGTCTTCACAGTATTTCTATTGCAACAAACCATACGTTTTCTCTGAGTCCCCTTTAACCAGGGTTGTCACGTAAGTGATGCTGATGATGTAATGCTTCCAAACCCGCACTCCGGTTGTCCCCATTTACGGGAGACTGTCCATCTTTTCTGGTATCTCTGGTTATCCCTGATAAATTGCTCTCCTGACTTTTGCCACTCTGTCCCTTTTGAAGAAGAATTTGGAGCTTCATTAAAGTGAAAGCATTATTTAGTTCAGTACGCTCATGTAATACTGGATCCATGGGGTTCCCTTGCATTGTTTCAGCCAAAAGAACCAGCAGCCTCTTTGACAGTAAATGTTGAGATAAGACACAGGCTGGAGCTGGGGAGGTTCTTTCTTGGGAGTGGTCCAAATGCAGATGTCTGCACAGAGGTTCCCTGTCTCGAATAATTACAGGGCCATAGTTCTAAGGCTGAGCATCTTTCTTCCTCTTCCACCACAGTACGTGACTGTAAATCCTACTGCATTCTGTGGGATTTACTTCTGAAGAAAATACGTGTGTGTGTGTGTGTGTGTGTGTGTGTGTGTTTATGTAATGGGCGTTAGACCCATTCAAGATAAAACAAAAGAGATAATATCAGGACACAGGGATACAGTTTCTTCAGTTTAGCTCGTGCAATCAGCTGAGTGCTCATACGCATGATGATTAGAAAATAATTAGCCACCTCTTTGTTGAGATAGCTGACTTTTCCCAGGACAGTGAATGACCACTCTTTCCTCAGAATGCCCTGGGAATTAATCAGCGGAGCATACAGCATATGGCCTCTCAAATCAGAATAAAAATTACAATGAGAGAGTCCTTGGGTCAGAGTTGCAGGGACTCCTGCCTTACACAGACACGATCTGATTTGGAATGGAGTTTCCCAGAACCTCCCCTGAAATGCAGCTGCTGGTCAAAGATTAAGTCTTGCATGAATGGATGCTTGATGGCCCTGTTAATTCTGAAGAGACCTCAAAGAAGAGGGTGAAGTACCAGAACTAGGCAGCATCACATTCACATGGGGTCACTGGGGAACAGTTTCTGCTGAGCAGGAGTGTAGTTCCTGTCACTTAGTATCATCAAGTCTCTGAATCAAGACTTCAGAAGCCTGTGGTTGCTCCTGCATTAGAAGAGATTTAAGCCAAACACCAGTTTAGTCATTTTGTGTTCTGTGCATAGATTCCCTATAATGGAGAAAAGGCTTCTGGGATGGTAATGAACCAGAGCCCGTGGTTACCTTTTTGGTGATCTGTTCATTTAGGTTATTAGAGATAGGAGAATTCAGAATCTGTATAATGTGTCTCCAAATTTTGTCCATCTATATCCATGTATATCAAATATACGGTTGCAGATCATCAGCACCGAGCTACGCCTCTTGTGTTATTAAGATGTAGATCTCTTTTTCTCCCCCCTCCTCCCCCTGAATCTAACATGGCTTAAGACTATTAACATGCTTCGTGTGATTAAGAACTGGTTAATATTCGAGACAGGCTGAGTGGATGGTGTGGAAATTCTTTTTTAATTGAATGCCGGCTTAAAATGGAGTAAAAACCTTGAAATGAGTAATCGTTTTCTGAGGCAGGGTATATTCTACACCTTCTTCCTTCCTAAGAGGACAAACTAGGGATGGCGAAGAATTTCTCCCCGAAACTTCGGGGGGCCGAGCACCAACGTGTTCGGCCACCCAAACAAGTTTCGGGGAGAAATCCTCCGCCCCCCCACCCCCGCACCCCCCCTGGGATGGGACTTACCTTCCCTGAATGTCCCTCCCGGCGGCGGGTCCAGCTGGCGGTTCGTCCGGTGTTCGAGCGGGGTGGGAGCGGCAGCCGGTCTTTCGACCAGCTGCCGCCCCCGCCATTGCAATCAAAGAAAAAAAAAAAAAACGTCCCCTGATAGGCTACGTGACGATTCACGTAGCCTATCATGGCTAGATTTGCAAAGTCAGCCATGATAGGCTACGTGAATCGTCACGTAGCCTATCAGGGGGCGTTTTTTTGGTTTTTTTTTACTTTCGCGTTCGCGGCCGGGCGAGGAGAGGCGCCTCCTCTCCGGCCTGATTTTCGGCCGGGCGAGGTGGGAAGCCTCCCCCCACGGCCTGAATTTCGGCCGGATGAGGCGGGAGGCCTCCCCCCCTGGCCTGAACTTCACGGGGGGACCAGCAAAGCGCCTCCCCCCCACCGCGAATGGCCTTCGACGACAGGTAAGTGACTTTCGTCCACCCCTATTAAAGAGTGCTTCGTTTTCAGTTTCCACTTTAATGTGATTTCCAGTGAGTAAAAGTGAGTGGGACACAGCTTTTCTTTGAGGCAACGTTCCCGAGCCCTTAACAATTCAAATACTGTATACACTATAAGCTCTATGTAGGTAATAATAAAAAACACTGTAATTTTTATTCATACATACTGAAACAGCATGGATGAGAGGGCACAGTTAATCTATAACATCCCCTCCCCATATTACTCACTTTTAAGTCTCTATGGGTGATATTCAGTAACAAAAGCTTGCAAAGCTAAAAGAAAAGCAATTTAAAGATAATTTTGGGAAAAGGAGAGAGTGAAGATGAACTCAAACCAGAGGTGAAATCCCTTGAAACACGTAGAACTATAAAGGCAGGAAGAAGGAGACCCGTGTGCCCGTGCAGGCCCATGCCCACACGGGTGCACACAGAAGACCTGAAATTAGCATTTCTTCAAAGCATTTACTTCCTTTTAAATATGCCAGCCTACTTTACCATCATTTGATTGGTCAGTACATACCCACTACATGTCCCTCCAGACACTTTTCATAGGGATGTCAGAGAATTTCGCCACGAATCTCGGGGAGGCTGAATGCCAGCGCATTCGGCCCCCTGAAATCGGTGGCGAAATGGTCTGCCCCCCCTGCCCCCCTGGGACGGGACTTGCCTTTGGCGAATCTCCCTGGCAGTGGCGGCTCTGGCCAAAGTTTGGCGGCGGTTGGGCGGCTACATTAGGAGTAGGAAAACATCAATGTTTTATACTTAAAACAAACAAAAACAAGTTTTGATTTTTCTCCACAAACTAGGATCCAAAAAAGGTTGTTGGTACAAACTCTCAATGTCGCCCTGGACAGAGAGAGGGGTTTGTTCATTTGCTTGCTTGCTTTTTCTCTTTATACTGCTATTTCTCTCCCCATAGTTCACCAATAGACCTGGAAATTTCATGGCATGTCAAGGCAACACTTCTTCTGGCTAGGGGTAACGGAGAATTTCTCCCCGAAACTTCGGGGGGCTGAGCGCCAACGTGTTCGGCCCCCCGAACAAGTTTCGGGGAGATATCCTCCGCACGCCCCACCCCCCGCACCCCCTCGGGACGGGACTTACCTTCTCCGAATGTCCCTCCCGGCGGCGGGTCCGGCCGGCAGTTCGTCGCGTGTTCGAGTGGGGCGGGAGCGGCAGCCGGCTTTCGACCGGCTGCCACTGCCGCCATTGCAATGAAAGAAAAAAACAAAACGCCCCCTGATAGGCTACGTGACGATTCACGTAGCCTATCACGGCTAGATTTGCAAAGTCAGCCGTGATAGGCTACGGCAATCGTCACGTAGCCTATCATGGGTGACTTTAAAAAAAAAAAAGTGTGTATGGATAATGGCGGCCCCCATAGGGAGCCGCCATTCGCGTTCCTTATTTGGTTGCTGTAGTCTACGTAAAGATTTACGTAGACTACGGCGAAAATAAGGGCAACACTATTTGCGTTGCCCTTATTTTCGCCGTAGTCTACGTAAACATTTACGTAGACTACAGCGACTAAATAAGGAACGCGAATGGTTGCTCCCTATGGGGGCCGCCATTCGCATACGCGCTTTTTTTTTTTAAAGTCACCCGTGATAGGCTATGTGACGATTGACGTAGCCTATCACGGCTGACTTTGCAGATCTAGCCATGACAGGCTACGTGAATCGTCACGTAGTCTATCAGGGGGCGTTTTTGTTTTTTTTTAAACTTTCGCGTTCGCGGCCGGGCGAGGCGGGAAGCCTCCTCCCCGGCCTGAATTTCGGCCAAGCCGAGGCGGGAAGCCTCCCCCTCCCGGCCTGAACTTCATGGGGGGACCAGCGAAGCGCCTCCCCCCCACCTCGAACGTGCTTCGAGGACAGCTAAGGGACTTTCGTCCACCTCTAGGCAGAACCAGTGCAAACAAGGAGATTCCCTCTGTGCTGCACTTTGCCTTAGATGGACGTTTCCACGCGTCTATGTGAGGCTTCGGGAAGGGTGAGGAACTGGGCTGGGGATCACATGGAAAGCTGTCTAGTACTGTTTTTTTTAAAATGGTTGTGGCCGTATTGATTTCCCTCTCAAACACCAGAAAACATAGCATGATGCAGAAAAGAAAATGAAAACAAGGCCTACAATGGCTGCCGGTTTTCTCCCCTTCCTCCTCAACATCCAAAATCAAAAAGTGACAGGAGATCCTATTGACTTGCATACAAATTAAAAGGATTATTTTAAAAAAAAAGGTTTCCACCATCCCCACTACATGAGGAATAGGAAAGCATCAATGTTTTATACTTAAACAAACAAACAAAAACGTTTTGTTTTTTCTCCACAAACTTAGATCCAAACAAGGTTGTTGGTACAAACTCTCAAAGTTGCTCTGGACAGAGAGAGGGGTTTGTTCATTTGCTTGCTTGCTTTTTCTCTTTATACTGCTGTTTCTCTCCCCATAGTTCACCAATAGACCTGGAAATTTCATGGCATGTTAACGCAACACTTCTTCTGGCATCTGTAACTTTCAAAAACATTGGTGAACCCATTCTGAATGATACCCCACCCCTATTAGGATTCTACATGACAGAATGATTGTTTTTACTGGTAAGCCTTAACAAAAGAGACGTGTGTGTGTGTGTGTGTGAGAGAGAGAGAGATTACCTATCTAAGTATAGTCAGACAGACACTTATGTCCTTGATCCTTGCAATCTGCCAACATCCCCGCTCAAGGAATGTGGTACAAATATCTCCATCTTTCCTTTCATCAGGTAAATGGATATTGAATTACCTTGCAACACAGGTATGTTCGCTGCTCCCTATGAATGTCCAAAGCATTATGTGATGATCGGCTCTACTGGGATTGAAAAAGCATGAAAAGGAATTTGAGGGTATAAAAGAAAGAAACTGAGATTTGTTTTCATTCAATGGAGAACGACAGCACAAGGCATTGCATTTAATTTTTGTTTATTTTTTGCAGTTTCCACACTACAAGGCACTGGCACATCCTGTATTTCATGTTTGCCATTCAGGAGATCAACCGGAACCCCAGGCTCTTACCCAACATCACCCTGGGCTACAACATCTACAAGTCCTTCTTTGACGGAAGAGCCACCTCCTACGCCATGCTGCAGCTCCTTGCTGGGGGTGAAAGCAACATGCCACATTACAGCTGCAGGAGGAAGAATCACCTGCTGGCCGTCCTTGAAGGGGCTGAATCGGACCTCTCCCTCCACATTTCCTCCATGTCGAGCATCTACAAAATCCCACAGGTGTGAATGGGAAGCAGACAGGAGGCGAGGTGCAGAGAAAGGAGAGCTGAGCACTGCTTGGGCTCAGCTCTCGCTCTTCAGTCCCTGTGCCTTCTGGGGAATAATGGTTCTCTGGAGTGTGTGTTGGAGATGAGTCATGGCAGTGGTGGAGCTCTGGGATGGGAGGCCAAGCATCCATGGGGGCAGGGATGGCAGGAGACCACAGAAGCTGTACTAGACATAGCCTATCACTGCAAAAAAACAGGAACGCAAAGGGCGGCCACCATAGCCACCACCATTTGCATCCCCAGGCTCTGCATGCCTGCAAATGCACCTGGCTGGCGGCTCTGCTGAGTAACCACAGAGCAAAGCCAGCTGTCTTAGGATTTCCATACCTCCCTCCCACTGGGAATCATCTTCAAAAAGGTAAGTGACTTTCGTACATCCCTACTGACAACTGCCGAGCTCCTGAATTCTGAACAATCGCCAGCTTTCAGAGGAGCCTTGAGGGCAGCCCCACATAGAGTGCATGGCAGTAATCCAGTCTTCAGGTTATTAGCACCTGTACCATGGTGAACAAGCTCCCCCATGCAGGAGAGGCCGTAGCTGGCGAACCAGCTCAAGTTGGCAAAAGACACTCCAAGCTGCATGGGCCATGTGGGCCTGCAGGGACGATGGATGTAGGACTCCCCCCAGATTACAAACCTGATCTTTGAAGGGGAGTGCAGCCCCATCCAGAAGAGGCAATGTCCCTATCTCCTGGACTTGGGAACCAGTGACCCACAGGGCTTCCGTCCTCTTCCAAATCCCCTCATGACTACTCCCAGTGAATTCATACAGATGTTGAACAATATTGGGGACAAGATGGTGCCCTGTGGAACCCTGTAACTCAACTGTCAAGGGGTCAAGAAATGGACACCCAACATTACTCCCTCAAATCAGCCCCATAGTTTGAGTGAAACCATTGTAAGCCACGTCTTCCGCTGCCCTTCCCATAGCCTCGATCCAGCAGGAAACCATGGTCCATGGTACCCAAAGCCGATGAGAGATCGAGAAGAATTAGCAGAGTGGCATTCCCCCATCCTTCTCTTGATATAGATCATCCAGCAGAGCAACCAAGGCTGTTTCGGTCCTGTAACCAGATTGAAACCCAAAGTGGGTTTCTTTGGTTCTCATGTGGCCCCTTCATTGCTTTAATTCTTGAATAAGGCTCCTGTGTGCTCCCCAAACAGAATCTAGAACATAGTTGGTGGCGAGGGTAAATCTATCCTTTTCAGTTCCCTGACAAAAGCAGTGAGCAGGTCTAACCTCCATTGACTGGATCCTGAAGTGTATCACTCTACAGTATTTTGAATGCGTGCAAAGGACCCCAATGTTCCTCTTGGGCTGCATGACAAATGGAGCTTGAGATATCTTTGCACTCCCTGTCCACATATTCTGCCTCATACTGACAGGCATTGATTTAGATACTATTTATTCATTCATTCATTCATTCATTCATTTATATCCTGCCTTTTTTCCTCTTTATGGAACCCAATGCGGGGCACATAATCATCCTTCTATTTTAGCCAAAATTATTTGACCTTCATCCAGAAAACAAACTTATACTAAACTACCGTCTCTGACTTTACTTTGCTCCCTAGATCAGTTATGGCATTGCTACTCCTGTTGCTAATGACAGAAGTCAGTTCCCTTTTGTCTACCGCATGGCCCCGAAGGAAGAAGCCCAATACCCGGGGATCGTCCAGCTGCTCCTGTTCTTCCAATGGACGTGGGTTGGTCTCTTTGCTCCAGACACTGAGAATGGGGAGAGGTTCCTAGGTGCCTTGACACCCCTGATGATCAGAAGTGGAATTTGTGTTGCTTTCTCCAAAAGACTACGACGACATTTCTTAAATTACATATTACACATGGACGTTTCTTTCATGGGGAAAGAAGTGAAGGCAATTGTTTACTATGCGGACTCCCACTATGGCTGTTTTCCATTGATTTTGCTACAAAGGAAACTTGAAAAGAAACCAACTGGGGCAAAAGTCTGGATCACACCAGCTTTTCAGGACATTAACATCAACTTGTCTCTTGAACCTTCTTACTTCCATTTCCTCCATGGTTCTTTGTCCTTCATAATGAAGACTAAAATTATGACAAAATATGACTACTATAAGCCAGTTTCCTCTTCTCTGGAATTGTTTTGGGATGAAACTTTTAAGTGTTTCAGTTCAATGCATGTTTTGTCCATGAAAATGTGGACAGGTTGCAGGGAGAAAGAGAAACAGGCAACGCTGCCCCAGGAGGAGATTGAAAGAGCCCTGTCTCAGGACAGCTACGTAACTTATAGCAGCATCCAAGCTGTGGCCCATGCCTTACATGCTGCATTTTCATCCCGACCCAAACGCATGTTGATGGTGGGTGAAGGAGAAAGGCGGGAACTTCAAAGGCTTCAGCCCTGGCAGGTATTCCCTTTTCCTTTGGCAACACCTCCATAAAGACACATGATAAAGATGACCAAACGTGGGTTAGAGCAGATAATTGTTCCCTCTGCATAGCAGTGCAGGCGGGCAGTAGACCCTGTTTCCTGCCACCGATACATGCTCAAGTAGCTTCTCTCCTCCCAAAATCCCTGACAAATGAAGCCCCAGGCCCATTGAGAACCAGTTGTTGTTGTTTTCTGAAGCACCATCAGGACACAATCTCTTGACTTTGCAGTCAACTTAATGTTTTTGTTGTAGAAGAACCATTGGGATTGATTTCTCTGATCGAGGTCTTATGAAGTGCCCAGGGAGTTTGCAGCAATGTGCCCCCTCTA
Organism: Heloderma suspectum; assembly: GCF_057233095.1. Classification (NCBI taxonomy): domain Eukaryota; kingdom Metazoa; phylum Chordata; class Lepidosauria; order Squamata; family Helodermatidae; genus Heloderma; species Heloderma suspectum. Next base: position 389,556,952 of record NC_139459.1, read on the forward strand.
ACATGTCCTCCAAATATAAGCTAGCTGTGGAGGATGGGGTATGACCAGGTGGGTGCAGCCTGTGGTAAATAGGGATGTCACAAGCACCCACCTTCATCTGGGAGGCCAGCAGACTCCCCCCCCCCAGCCCCCTTGACCCCACTCACCGAGCCATGTGGCGCTGACAGTAGGGGTGTATGAAACCCCGCTTACCTGTCTCCGCTGGGTTCCACAGGTGGGGGGAAGCGATCTTTTTCTCCCCACGGAATCCCCAATGGGGGGGCGAGGTGATCCATTCCTTCCCCTGGAATCCTGCCCGGTTGTCTCCGCTTTGCGGCCAGGCTGCGAAGCCACCAGCCAGGCCAACCAACAGCGGGGCGTCCAGCCACTGCCAGGCTGGTGTGGACGCAAATGGCATCCTGCGTAGGGGATGCCATTTGCGTTCCTACACAAGCCCATGATAGGCTACGTAAATATTTATGTAGCCTATCACAGCTAAAGCAGGGGCGCAAATGTCGTAGGGGATGCTATTTGCATCCCTGCTTTAGCCATGATAGGTATTTCCGTATCCTATGATGGCTAAAGCGGGAACGCAAATGGTTTAGGGGAAGATATTTGCATTCCTGCTTTAGCCGTCATAGGCTACGTAAATATATACGTTCCCTATCACGGGATGGCATAGGGACACAAATGGCAGCTGCCACGACAGCCACCATTTGCGGCCGCAGCAGCCTGGCAGCCATCGGAGCCATCGCCGGAGCCCGAGGTGCAGCCAGGTAGGCTCTGTTTCAAGGGGCTTTCATAGGGTGGAGGGGTGGGGGCTCCATTCCACCATGGATTCTAGGGGGCTGAATTCACTGGAATTCGCCCCCCCTGGGATCCATGGTGGAATTCTCTAACATCCCTAGCTGACAGAGCTGGGCGCTGAGCAGCTGGGAACCGCCCCGAGTTCTCACCACACGCACCCGAACCATTCTCACTCTCTCCTCTTTGCAAGGGGGAGGTGGCATGTGTGGCTGGGGTATATACAGCACTGAGGCCTCATCTTGCCCTGTCGGCTGTCAAGGAACCCCTTACCAGCTGGCATTGTCTGGATGAGGCCTCAGCAGACCACCCTCTCTAGCCATCTTCTCCTTGAAAAGAGACGATGGTAATAAGGGATGTATGAAAGTCACTTACCTGTTTGCGGATTATGCTATTGCTGGGGGGGAGGCGCTCCATCCCTCCCCTCTGCCGAATCCTGGCCAGCCGGCTCTGCTCCGTATTCCCCTTATTTTTGCCATAGTCTACTTAAATGTTTACGTAGACTAAGATGAGCCAAAATAAGGAATGTAAATGGCGGCACCCATGGGCGCCGCCATTTGCGTATGCGCGTGTTGTTTTTTTAATCAGCTGTGATATGCTAGGTAAACATTTACGTAGCCTATCACGGTGTTTTTTAAAATTTAGCCGTGATAGGCTACGTAAATCTTTACATAGACTATCATGTTTTTGTTTTGTTTTTAACTTGGAAATGGCGGCGTCGGTGGCAGCCGGTCGGAAGACTGGCCTCCGCAGCCGCCGCACCGCCGCCAGAGCGGCCACCACCAGGAAGGTCCGCCCTAGGTAAGTCCCATCCCGGGGGGAGGCGGGGGGCCATTCCGCCACTGTTTTTGGGGGGCCGAATGCGCGGGCATTCGGCCTCCCGAGATCCGTGGTGGAACTTTCGTACATCCCTAGGATGGTTTGCTTGCTGGGCCCATGTGTGCTGAGGACTCCAGCAGTTAACCCCTGTGGAGGAGGGTGGGCAGCTCACTTGGATGACCTTGCGAGGCAAACCGGGAGGCTGGGTGGGGGCCTTTGGACCTGCCCCATGCCTAGGACAGAGGTGAGTCCATCCATCCCTAGTGGAGAATGCATCCCAATGTGAGGGGGTAGTGCCTGCTGTTCCTAAGGGAGCAGTAGTGTGACCATTTATTTTGAAACATTGTCTGGACTTTCTGGTTTTGGATAAGGCTGTGCACATCTTCAGACTGAATCCCGAATAACTAAGCAAAGTGTGCTGCTTTGGAGGTGCCTTGTCATGATCCGAAGTGGATCAGAACAGTGCCAAGGCGCCCCGAAGCGAAGCAGCTCATCGCCAAGGCTCCTCAGTTCCACTTGGATCTTCAGAGGCATTCTGATGCCTTCTGAAGCACAGACAGCCCATCTCCAAAAGGTAGCAACTTGCAAAAGATATGGGAGGGGGAGAGGGGGGGAGGCAGGAGGGGGAAATGGTGAGCCTTGTTGAATGGCAACTCCAATTGCCAAATAAGGGCAGGGTTTAACCCAGCAGTCTCCGAACAGTGACAGTGGTGGAGGAGGGGGGCAGAATTGGAGTGGACTCATTGGAGAGTTCAGTCTGCTTTCATTTCAGTGTGTGTGTGTGAGAGAGAGAGACAGAGAGGGGGAGAGGGAGAGAGGGGGAGAGTGAGCACTGATTAGTTGGAGGTTTTGGTTTATGGCATGTTGTGCGTACATGGTGTGCGTGCTTGTACTTCCTTTTTCCTTCCAATTCCAAGTTTTCTTTTCTTTTCTTTTCTCTTTCTTTCTATCTTTCTTTCTTTCATTTGTAGATCCTTTATTTGAAAAACCAAACACTTGAAAAGTACGGAGTGTGAGTTTCCCTCTTTCTGTTCTTGGTTCTTTGTATCTCCCCTTCCCCTCCTACAATAGGTTTTGCACTTCATTCTTTTCTTGATTGTTTATTTCAAAAAGGAGAAATACAATGAAAACTACTTTCCTTTTCCTTCCCATGCCTCTTTCTTTCACTTCCACAACACCCTTCTCAATTTCTTTGCCCTTACTTTCATTCTGTCCAGATTTTTCACACACACACACACACACACACAACTCTCCTGTCCTTTTTCTTGGCTCTCCTCCACCTGCCCCCCCTCCTTTCCCATATTCCTTCCTTTCCCATTTCTGATCACATTTCCCTTAAACAACAGCAAGAAGTAGAACAGTTAAAAACCACGTTGTCTTCTGTTGTCCTCCTGCCTTGCTTGTAGGTAGTCCAGCATTTGCTTTTCTTTTGATTCTCTCTCTCTCCCTCTCTCCTTGTGTGTTCATTTTTGTGTTTGTGCTTGTGTTGTGCTCAAGCAAGCAGTGTGTGTCAAAGTACAACACTGTCCACATTTCAAAAAACACTAGGCAAAGCACTAAACACACATTAACATCTGTTATTTGAATAACTCAAAACCACCCTGTGTTGCAAAGCAAGCAAACCCAATATGGGGCAGCTTCAGCGTCTTGTTGGCAGGTGGATGAGGTGGGGCTGGGACACGCAGCCCTGGTCGGCAGTCAGGCACTCCCCTGGTCCAGATAGTGAGTGCTGGTGTAGTGGGGCAGCTGAATGCAGAGGCAAGTTGCAGTGCTGAGAGCACACTGACCGAGGAGGCACTTCACAGCAACCTACAGCAGAGATCAGGGACAGTGACCTCCTCCACTCCAACAACTAACTTCTTGGATTATTATCCCTCTTGGGTTTGGTTTGTAATTCTGAGAAAAGCACATTTTAGCATTGCCTAGTGCAACAACTCCTTTGACAGACTGTCTGAAATTTGGCAGGTGGAATCCCCTCCATGGGGGATGCCAGGTTCCCAATTTTCATGTGTTTAGCACAAAAACTGTAAACCTGACAGCCATTTCTATTTTTCAATGCCAGTCAATGAGAACATGTCATATCAGAATGATTCGGATATCCAAATTTAGCTTTGGATTGGGGTCTGAAGAGAAGCAGTTGGGGTCAGAATCAGCCCGAAGCAAAGCAGGGCTGCTTCATATGGTCCAAAGTCACATCCAAACTGTGATGGGGACTCTGTTCACAGCCCTGGTTTTGGAAAACTGCTGCCAGTCCTAATAACACCCTTTGGCTAGTGGTCTCAAGAGGGAGGGTGGTGGCAGACCAACTGGAATTCCTGATTGTCTAGCTCCTTTCCATTTGGATTCCCTGTCCGGTTATGTGACTGAATCAATCTTGCTCTCAGGAAGGATGACCATTAAAAGAAACAAGGGGAAATCCACACTGCTGATTCTACTTGATCTCACATCTCCTTTGACATGTGTGTTTCCTGTTTCCCACCTGAGCAGTGCAGAGGAAGCTGCTCCAGCTGGTCTTGGGACTATGCAAGGAAGCCAGCTCCCAAAGAGTGAGATATCAGAGGGAGTGAACAGGGAGAGAAAACAGGAGTTGGCCAGGGGAGTTCGGCAGGGGAGGTCAAGGGGGAGGCAGCTAATGATGGGGTTTTTTATTTGTTTTTTTAAAATCCTTTTCTTGTAACACACACTTCCATACCAGTGGGGCTGTGTTTTTCACTTCCAGTGAATAGAGGACGAAGCACAGGCTGTTCCAGTACAATCAGAAAGCGCAAAACATAAAGCTAGAAGAGCAACAGCAAGCTGAGGCGAGGAAAAATGAAGTAAAGGATACTCCTTGGAAAAGCATGACAATTAGGAGCAGAACAACTAGAAGCCACTCTAGACCAGTGGAAGCATTGGAACTACAGAATCATTTCCAAGTACTTGAGGATGAGACTGTAAGACACGGTGCAGAGGAAGAATTACAAAGGACCCCGCATGAGAACAAGCAAGAGGCTGAAGGCCAGTCAAACAGAGGCAATGAAAGCAAGGCTTACAACAGGAAGAAGAGATGACTAGTCGTAGTGGCAGACTCCTTGGTGTTTGGGATCAAAACCTAAGTATATCGTGAAGACCCCATGGACTCACCAGGTAAGGTGTCTCCCAGGAGGATGGACTAGAGATGTGTCTGAAGGGTTCGCAAAGCTCATAAAGCCCAATGACAGGTATCCGTTTCTTCTCATCTATGTGGGAACAAATGACACCGACAAGCAGAGCTACAAAGAACTCACATCAGACTTTGAAGCTTTGGGAAGGAAACTCAAGAACTTTGGGGCTCAGGTAGTTTTCTCATCCATCCTTCCAGTAGTTGGAAGAGGGATAAAAAGGGAAAGAAAAATACTCCAGGTGAATGACTGGCTATGAAGGTGGTGCTGGCATGAGAAATTTGGAGGCCAAGATGGCAGGCTACATTTCCTGGAAGATGGACCAGAGGCAAAGGTCCATCAGGTGGATCCACAGTTGGCTACAGAATCAGACTCAAGGAGTGCTTATCAATGGGACCTTCTCAAACTGGGGAGAGGTATCAAGCGAGGTACCACAGGGATCAGTCCTGGGCAAAGTGCTCTTCCACATTCTTATTAATGAGTTGGATGACGAGATGCAGGGAATGCTGATCAAATGTGCAGATGACACAAAATTGGGCAGGATAGCGAATACCATGGAAGACAGTTACAGAATTCAAAGTGATCTTGAGAGGCTGGAGCTCTGGGCAGAAAACCACATAATGAAATTTAGTAGGGATAAATGCCAAGTTCTGCACTGAGGAAAAAGAATCCAAATGCACAGTTACAAGGTGGGGAATATTTGGCTCCAAAGGACAACAAGCAAGAAGGATCGTGGAATTGTTGTTGATCACAAGCTGAATCTGAGACTTCCAAATCACATGAAGTACAAGTTGCCCTCTACTCAGCAATTGTTAGGCTTCATCTGGAGTGCTGTGTCCAGTTCTGGGCACCACACTTTAAGAAGGATACAGACAAACTGGAGAGGGTTCAGAGGAGGGCAGGAAAGATCATAGGGCGATTGGAAACAAAGCCCTAATAGGAGCGGCTGAAAGAACTGGGCATCTTTAGCCTTGGGAAGAGAAGACTGAGGGGAGATACAACAGTGCTGTTCAAGTACTTGAAAGGTTGTCACAGAGAAGAAGGCCAGGACCTCTTCTCGATCATCACTAGGGATGGGGGAGAATTTCTCCCCGAAACCTCGGGGGGCCGAGTGCCAACGTATTCGGCCCCCCAAAGTAGTTTTGGGGTGAAATTCTCCACCCTCCCGCCACCCCTGGGATGGTACTTACCTTTCCCGAATGTCCCTCCCGGCGGCGGGTCCCGGCGGCGGGTCGGCAGGTCTTTGACAGGGGTAGAGGTGGCAGCCGGTCTTTCGACCGGCTGCTGCCACCAACATTCCAATAAAAGTAAAAAAAAAAACACGCCCCCGTGATAGGCTACGTGACGATTAACGTAGCCTATCACAGCTAGATTTGCAAAGTCAGCCGTGATAGGCTACGTTAATCGTAACGTAGCCTATCATGGGTGACTTAAAAAAAAAAAGCGTACGCAAATGGCGGCCCCCATAGGGAGCTGCCATTCACGTTCCTTATTTGGTCGCTGTAGTCTACGTAAAGGTTACGCCTCCCCCCCACCGCGAATCAAGCTGCGAGACCAGGTAAGTGGCTTTCGTGCACCCCTAATCATCCCAGAATGCAGGACACAGAATCATGGGCTCAACTAACACGACGCCAGATTCCAGCTGAGCATCAGGAGAAACTTCCTGACAGTTAGAGCAATATGACAATGGAACCAATGACCTAGGGAGGTGGTGGTCTCTCCCACACTGGAAGCATTGAAGACGAGGCTGGACAGCCACCTCTCAGGGATTGTGTGACTTGGATTCCTGTATTAAGCAGGGGGTTGGACACAATTTTCTTATAGCCCCCTTCCATTCCTACTATTCTATGATTCTAAGATTTTACCATCAAACGTCATATCCTTCTGAGCCTTCCACACTGGTGTTGGAGGCACTGAACTCCAGTTCCCCTGCTACCTGAAAGGGTGGTTTCAGATATTAAGATTCAGTTATCATTCTTTGATCTCTGGACCTGTGGCATCCCAGACGGTATACGACGTTGTCCACCAATGCTGTTTTCATTTTGGTAACCGTCCTCTCTCTCTGGCTATCATCTTGATGTGTTTTGTGAGCATCCCATCTTCTGTGGCATGAAGCAGCTCCTGGCATTCACTCCTGGTGGCTTCTCCAGGGTCCAAAATAGCACTTGGCCATAGAGAAAGCACATGGCCATTAGAGCATTGCCCACAGTGTAAGAGACTATCCAGCAGACTCTATGGTCATGGCCTGGAAGTCCTCTGTAACCTTTTGAAACCCTGGGAAGCCCGCCAGATGACACAGAAAATCACCTCGGGACCTTTAACACTTTTGCAGAGGAATGGTTAGTTGGGGTGGCTTACCAAGCATGGGGAATTTGGTTTTCTGCCCCACATGACACGCTTAGCCACCAAGGTGAACAAAGATTCCTTAACCATTACGGCTTAGCATGAGGTCTGAACATGCCTGGTATCTTCAGTATGAGTAGAAATGGGCAGGATTTGTTTTAAAATCTCTGCAGATGATCAGGCATCTTTACTTCTGCCCTCTGTTCATTGATGGGATGCACTTTTGTGTATGAGGATTTTGGTCATGTGCCAAGGTGCACTTTTTACTAATGTGCACTTGCACCTCCCCCCCCCCTATGTGCAATTTGGGAAAAGCCCTCTCTTAAATATGATCACTTTTGAATTGATTGCGGATCATTCTGACAACTCTAGTTGTGACTGTGAACAGCCAAAGAATGGCATTGTGAGCCCAGATGGGATGTGCATTGAACATGGACGATCACAGCTCAAAGTGATGAGGCCCAAGATATGGTCTACATTTTCATGATTTCTAAATCCTGGCTGTTTTCTCTGTCATTCTAGCTTCACACTTCCTTACGAGACATCCAGTTTTCGAATGCTTCCATGGGCGGACTGTATCTGGATGAGACGGGGGAACTGGCAGCTGACTTTGATATCGTGAATTGGGTGATGTTTCCCAATGAGTCTCGTGCTAGAGTGACTATTGGGAGTGTGGAGAGACAGGCATCTCCAGACCTGAAACTCACCATTAAGCAGGAAGCCATTGCCTGGCCCGGCCATTTTAATGAGGTAGGGGAAAGGATCTGTGTCCCATTATTGGCCTTATCTCTCAAGCTCTAAGAATATCCATCCTGTCTTGCGTGTCCCACCCCCACCCCCAGCTTCTAAACATTTATTTATTTGTTTGTTTGTTTGTTTGTTTTATTTCTATACCGACCAATAGCCAAAGCTCTCTGTGTGGTTCACAAAAATTAAAACCATACTGCCCGCAATAAAACAATTTTAAATATATAGAACATCGAAACCACAATATAACAATACAACCGCAATAAAACCTAACAGCAGTGTAGGAATTTAAAACACAGGTTTAAAAGAGCAAAGCTAAAAGTCTAGAAAGCTAAAATGCTAAAATGCCTGGGAAAATAAAAAGGTCTTCACCTGGCACTGGAAAGAATACAACCTAAGTGCCAGGTGAATCTCTCTAGGGAGCTCATTCCACACCCGGGGTGCCACAGCAGAAAAAGCCCTCCTCCTAGTAGTCACCCGCCTCACTTCCTTTGGCAGGGGCTCACGGAGAAGGACTGCTGAGGATGACCTTAAGGTCCATGGATGGGTGTTTCTATGCTGTAATGATCTGGGGTCCTGATCCTGTCAGTTCCAGTCATCAAGTCTTTTGGTTATCAAGCTGAAATATGTGCCAAAGATGGCAGTTTCTGGATAGAAAATGGATGTAGAATCAATATGTACAAAGAAGATCCACACCTCCCTTCAGGTGACAAAGCAGTTGGCACTGGGAATGTCTATCAGGGTCCCAAGAGCACAATTTTCTCTAGGCTGGATGCTTACCTATTTCTCCTTAGACCACGAAAGGGATGGCGGAGAATTTCTCCCCGAAACTTTGGGGGGCCGAGCGCCAACGTGTTCGGCCCCCCGAACAAGTTTCGGGGAGAAATCCTCCGAACCCCCCCCACCCCCTCACCTCCCCCGGGACGGGACTTACCTTCGCCGAATGTCCCTCCCGGCGGCGGGTCCGGCTGGCGGTTCGGCGGGAGTTCGAGCGGGGTGGGAGCGGCAGCCGGTCTTTCGACCGGCTGCCGCCGCCGCCATTGCAATAAAAGAAAAAAAAAACACCCCCTGATAGGCTATGTTACGATTAACGTAGCCTATCATGGCTAGATTTGCAAAGTCAGCCATGATAGGCTACGTCAATTGTCACGTAGCCTATCACGGGTGACTTTAAAAAAAAAAACCGCGTACGGATTATGGCGGCCCCCATAGGGAGCCGCCATTCCCGTTCCTTATTTGGTCGCTGTAGTCTACGTAAAGAATCTAATTAGAATCTAATTGACCTGTGGATGGGAGAGTCGCCCAACTCTACTGTGATACTCAGGCCAACTCACCCTCAGCTCTAAGAAGTTGATATTTTCTGCTCACAAACCAGCTCACTACCCATGCCAGTGCTGGAAGCCTTTGATTTGTTTATTTATTCCATTTCTATACTGCCCAATGCCAAAGCTCTCTGGGTGGGTCCCACAAATTAAAACTAAAATGCGCAGCATGAAACAATGCATAATATGAAAGCTTGAAACCACAACAGAACACTACAACCAGAATGAGACCTTTCAGCAATGCAGAGATTTTACTATACAGATTTAAAACACTGAAGCTAAAAGACAAGGAAGCTGAAACGCTGAAATACTTGGAGAATAAAAAGGTCTTCACCTGGTGCCAGGAGGAGTAAAATGTAGGTGCTGGGCAAACCCTCCTAGGGAGCTCATTCCACAGCGGGGGAGCCACTGCAGAAAGGGCTCCCTTTGCGCCAGCCACCTGCCTCACTTCCTTGGCAGGGGCGCATGGAGAATGGCCTCTGAGGATGATCTCAGGGTCTGAGCAGGAACACATGGGAGGAGGCTATCCTTCAGATAACCTCAACCCAAACCCTTAAGGGCTTTAAATGTTACTACCAGCACTTTGAATCGGGGCCAGAAATGGATTGGCAGCCAGTGCAGCTAGTAAAGTACTGGCATAATATGAGCTCAAAGGCCAGTCCCTCTTAACAATCTTGCTGCCCCATTTTGCACCAGCTAAAGTTTCTGGACTGCTTTCAAAGGCAGCCCCACGTATAACGCATTGCAGTAACCAGGCGAGAGGTTATCAGAGCATGGATAACTGTAGCTAGGCTCTCTCTGTCCAGATAAGGGCGTAGTTGGGTTACCAGCCAAAGCTGATAAAAAATGCTCTGTGCCACTGAGTTCACCTGTGCCTCAAGTGACAGTTCTGGATCCAAGAGCACCCCCAAACTATGAACGTGATCTTTTGGGGGGAGTGCAACTCCCTCCAGAACAGGTTGAATATCACCTTGCCGGGAAGATTTACCACCCACCAGCAGTACCTCCATCTTGTCTGGATTGAGTTTCAGTTTATTGGCCCTCATCCAGTCCATTACCGTGCCCAGGCCCTGATTCAGAACAGCCACTGCCTCAGCTGGGTTTGATGAGAAAGAGAGGTAGAGCTGGGTGTCATCCGCATATTGATGGCGCGTCAGCCCACACCTCCAGATAAGTTCCCCCAGCAGTTTCATGCAGATGTTAAGCAGCATAGGGGATAAAATAGAGCCCTGTGGAACCCCATGGCACAATTGCCATGGCGCAGAGCAGTAATCCCCCAGCACTACCTTCTGGAGTCGGCCATCCATGTAGGAGCAGAACCATTGCAGTGCAGTGCCTCCAACACCCAGCCCAGACAATATGTGCAGAAGGATATCATAGTCAATGGCATCAAACGCTGCTGTGATGGTGTCTCACTCCCCCTTCCCTCTCAAAGCAGAGGTCATCTGACTGGGTGACCAAGGCAGTTTCTATTCCAAAACCAGGCCTGAAGATCTAGATAATCCGTTTCATTCAACAGTGCCTGGAGCTGTCCTGCAACCACCCGCTCGAGAACCTTGCCCAGGAAGGGGATGTTGGCCACTGGACTATAATTGTTAACATCCTCCAGGTTCGGATTTTTTAGGAGTGGTCTGATTACTGCCTCTTTTGAAGGGGTCGGCACCACTCCCTCTCTCAAGGAGGAACTTACAACACTTACCTTCCATTCCATTGTGTTTCTGCTGGGGGGGGAGGCGCTCCATCCCTCCACCCGGAATCCTCGACGGGGGGGGAGGCACTCCGTCCCTTCCCCCCGGAATCCTGCCTGGCTGGCTCCGCTCTGCGGTCAAGCCGCGGAGCCGCCTGCCGGCTCCGGCCACCCGCAGCTGGACATCCATAGCCGCTGCCATTTGCGTTCCTTATTTTTGCCATCTTAGTCTACGGCAATATTTACGTCGATTATTACGACGAAAAGAAAGGGGAACACAAATAGCTTGCTAGTGGGCTCTTACCTGTGTTCGGTCAGAGTCAGCACGAGTTTTCCTCCACCTGCATTCTAGCCTTCTCCCCACTTGCTTCACTGCCCTCAGCTCAGTCATATACGAAGAAGGGCTGTAGGAAACAACTTACCAGTTTCATTTCATGACATCCGTGGGGGGAGGGAGGCGCTTCATCCCTCCCCCCGATATCCTTGCCGGCCGGCTCCACTCCACAACGAATCTGCGGAGCCACTGGCCAGGGCTGCCCACAGCGAAATCTGGCCGCTGCTGTCCTGCGCAGGGACGCAAATGGCGGTTGCTGTAGCAGCCGCCTTTTGCATCCCTTTTTCTCACCATGATGGGATACGTAAATATTTATGTAGACTATCATGGGCTCCGCAGGGATGCATATGGGTTCCCGACGTTAACCGAGATAGGCTACGTAAGTATTTACGTAGCCTATCATAGGGAAAATGGTTGAGCGAATGGCAGCCGCAGCCCTGGCCGCCATTCGCAAAGCAGCGCGAACAGCACCAAGTAGGTTCTCCGTTTCGCGTACCTTTCGTGGGGTGGGGCGGCTTCGTTCCATGATGGATTTCAGGGGGCCACATGCACTGTCATTCGGCTTCACTGAGATACGTGGCTGAATTCTCTGAATTCTCTGCCATCCCTAATACCAAGGAGCTGGCCGGGCTCTGCTCAGATGGAGAGGGCGCTTGGGCATGATCATGTCAACTGCCCGAGTCATCTCTGCATTCCACAGAGCGGCCTGGGCTTGGACAGGAGCATCAGCCATACCAGCAGGAACCCCCCCAGAGCCCTCTGGAATCCATCAGACTCCATTAGCCTCTGGGCGTGGACCATTTTAACAGGTCCCCCACCCTTGCAGGGGGAAAAGGCTGCCAGGAGTCTAAACATCAACAGGAAGTGATCTGACCATGACAAATGGACAGATGTTAATTCCTCCACTTTCACATCACCATCCTCCTGCCCAGTCATGAGGTTTCAGGCAAGAGTTATTGCAGCCCTACCAGGAGATGCCAGGGATTGAACCTGGGACCTTGTGCATGTAAATCAGGTGCTGTACTGATGAATTATGGCCCCACTGTGGGTAGAATAGGATTGAGTTAAAGAGGTGGTGAAACCCATGGCGGAATGGCCTCCCACTCCCCTCCACCCCATGGAATCCCCCTGAGACAAAGCTTACCTGGGACCAAGGCAGAGGCGGTGGCGGTGGCTCCGGCGGCGGCGACTGGTCTCTTGGCCGGCTGCTGTGGTGGCAAATGGCGGACGTTGTAGCGGCCACCATTTGCGTCCTTCCAGGCTGCCGTGATAGGGTTCCAGCTGCAGCCGGAACTCAGGAGGATTCTGGGGGAAGGGACGGAGCAGCTCCCCCCCACTGCAGATGCCCCAGTGCGGAACCAGGTAAGTGTTCCGTACATCCCTAGCAGAGACAAGGGGCAGACTGTAAGAAGTAACACAATGCCAAGTTGGGGCAATACACATTGAAGCCAGAATCACGTTGAGAGTTTGTGAGGAGATGCCCATCCTCCCCATCCATTCTGGGGAGCCATAGAGGGATATTCTGAAAGCATTCTGGTTCAGGGTTGATCTCTGCACTTTTCTACATTAACAGACCTGAATCTTCCTAAAAAGCAAAGGGTTGGAGTAAAATAATGCCCCCCTTTCACACGCATCTCATGCAGTTGTAGGAAGGGTGGTTGATGACCCCACTTGCTGATAAGACCCTTCCAGGACAATTTAGCATCCATGCAATCTGAAAGAGCAAAATATCGCCCACATCTGAAGAAAGGGATGTACTAAAGTCATTTACCTTTTCGCGGATGTGATTCACGGTTGTGGGGGGGAGGAGCTCTGTCCCTCTCCCTGGAATCCTCGACGGGGGGGTAGGCGATCTGGTACTGCCCCTGGAATCCTGCCCGGCCAGTTTCGCTCTGCGGCAGCTCCGCGGAGCAGCCGGCCAGAGCAGTGGGCAGCCGGAGTTCAAGCCACGGACGGGCTGCTGTGGACGCAAATGGCGGCCGCCATAGCCACCGCCATTTGCGTCCAGCCAGGCTGCCGTGATAGGCTACGTAAGTATTTATGTAGGCTATCACTCCAGGTCAAAAAAACTCAAAACAAAACAGTGTATGCAAATGGCTGCGGCTACGGCGGCTGCCATTTGGGTTCCCTCTTTTTCGCCGTTTTAGCCTCCCTAAATATTTATGTAGGATGTCCCGGCGAAAAAAAGGGGAACGCAAGTAGCGTAGTGGGCACTATTTGCGTTTCTTTTTTTTTCACCGTAATAGCTGACGTAAATATTTACGTAGGCTAAAATGGCGGGGGGGGGGAAGAAACACAAATGGCACCCACTACGCCATTTGCATTCCCCTTTTCTTTGCCATAATAGCCTACGTGAATATTTACGTAAGCTAAAACAGCAAAAAATAGGGAATGCAAATGGCAGCCGCCATAGCCGCCGCCATTTGCGTACACTTTTTTTTTTTGCTTGCCCTGATACGTTACGTAAATACTTACGTAGCCTATCACAGCAGCTTCACAGGATGCAAATGGCAGCCACTACGGCAGCCCCAATTTGCATCCGCAGCAGCCCGTCCACGGCTGGACCTCTGGCTGCCGATGGCCCTGGCCGGCAGCTCCGCAGAGCTGCCGTGGAGCGGATCCGGCCCATGGAGGATTCCGGGGGGAGGGATGGAGCGCCTCCCCCCACCACAAATCCAAGCTGCAAAAAGGTAAGTGACTTTCTTACATCCCTACTATCTCCCCTATCCCATTTATATAGCAGATAATCTGGCTTGGATTTATTGCTGGTCCTTGGCCTCCCGCCCCCAACCATTTGCAGAATGCCATCATCCTATTCAGATGGAGCAAATTCGGAGCAATAGCACAGGAAGACGGATGCTCCTCTAAACTCGAGACGTACAGAGGTCAAAGAGGAGGCTTGGAGGTGCCAGGTGGGCATTCCTCTGAAGGCAATGGAGAGATGTCTGGTGACCCCTCAGTTGACAACTGGGGCAGGGTGGAGAGACAGCACCACACCTGTTTAAAAGAGATTCCTTGCCTAACACTCAGCTTCAGTGTGCAGATTAAGGTGCTGATCCATTTGAAGCCCTCTAAGATCAGGGTAGCAAAAATTAGGGCCATGCACAGCCCACCCAACCTAATTCAGAGCTCAGTTTAGAAGACTCCAATTGGCCTGAACTCACCTCAACCGCCCCTGAAGCTGGGTTGACCCACTTCTCTGGTTCTGAAGCAACATCTAGAGACCCGAAGCAGAAGGGGGGAAACCCGCACCTAAAGTGACCCCCCCACTGTCATTGCCACTGCCACAGAACCCCCACTCCTTATCTGGATCTGTCGGGAGTAGGGATGGATGAAAGGGACTTACCTCGTCCCGCAGCTTGCTTTGCGCCTCCCCACAAAGTTCAGGCAAGGGGGGGGAGGCTCCCCATCCCTCGCCACTGAAATTCAGGCCGGGGAGGAGTGCCCCGTCTACCCGGCCGCGAAAAAAAAAAGGAAAGTATAAAAACACACACACACAACCATGATAGGCTACGTAACATTTTGCGAAGCCTATCACGGCTAGATTTCCAAAGTCAGCCATGATAGGCTATGTAAATCGTCACGTAGCCTATCACGGGTGACTTTGAAAAAAAAACGCGTACGCAAATGGAGGCGCCCATGGGGCACCGCCATTTGCGTTCCTTAGTTTGGCACATCTAGTCTACGTAAAGATTTATGTGGACTATGGCGAAAATAAGGGTAACGCAAATAGCATTTGCGTGCGTGCTTTTTTTTTTTTTTTCAGTCACCCGTGATAGGCTACGTGACGATTTACGTAGCCTTTCACATCTCACTTTGGAAATCTAGCCGTGATAGGCTATGTAAATCATTACATAGCCTATCACGGGTGGTTTTTTTTTTTTTTCACTTTCCTTTTTTATTTTGCAATGGCGGCGGCAGCAGCCGGTCAGAAGACCGTCCCCCGCCCCCGTCCCCACCAAAACGCCGCCGAACCGCTGCCGCGACCCGTCGCCAAGAGGGACATTCGCACGAGGTACATCCCATCCCGGGGGGGGGGGGGGCGGGGGGCCGGCGGAGAATTTCCCCACCAATTTCGGGGGGCCGAATGCGTGGCATTCGGCCTCCCAGAGATTCGTCGAGAGATTCTCCGCCATCCCTAGTCGGGAGTGCCTGCACCCATTGGTCTCTCAAGGGGGTCACCTTTCATTTATTTTTTAAAATGACATTTTGTTTTACTGGAAGAAGAAGAGGAGTCACCATTTTGAAAGGAAATGGCAACTCTCTCCACGAGAGTGATGGCTGCATGTGATTCCCTGGAGACCAGGTAAGGAGTGAGGGGCTCACACAGCAGGGTGGGGTTGCTATCCGCAACGGGCTGAAGCACCCCCAAAGCTCTTCAGAGTGATCCAACCCATATTGGAGTTCTTTGGCCTGATCCTGACCTACTCCGAAATTGCACCGCTTTGCACCACAGCACCCAGCCACACTAGGGATTCAGGCTGCCGACTGACATGGCTAAGAGCCCTAGTAAAAATGCCCTCTCCCACATGACCCTTGGATATGTTGTCTTAGAGTGTTGCAGAACCCAGAGTCAGAGAGACCACGGAGTGAAGGAAAAAGAGATTCTTTATTTAACGCGCGGGCTTAAGGCTGGAATCATTTCCAAAGAGCCAGAAGCCCTGATTTACATTAGCACATTGGTTTTATAGACATTGTGACACATATGAAATGGCTCCTCCTCCCCCTCCCGCATGGCGTTGCAATCCTCAACATTTCTTCTCTTAGCACTATTGTTTATAATACAAGAACTGGGTTATAGGGTAGCCATGATAAGGAGAGAACAGAAGAGAACAGCAGAGAACAAGATATACAATTGTATGACCTTTGACAAGATAAGGAATTCCTGTGTCTCATCAGCTTACAACACTATATTTAAGGGAGAAAGAGCTCAGCAAGAACATGAAGCATGAGACTGCATGAGGCTACTTAGTCTGACCCCCGATATGGCTGCTACAAGAGCATCTGATGAGGCCTGCTTCAAGTGGCAAGGCCAGCTGAGATTTGGCTGGTGACAATTGGCAGGAAGGCATTTTGTGGTGTGGCAATGTCCCTGGAGATGTTAGTCTGCCATGAGTCTCAAGCAGGAAGTCCTTTCTGTTTCAAGAGGCCTTTCTATTATTTGAATAGGATTTTCATGTTGTGATCCTTTTGTGTTGAATTGTTGGTTTTTACGTAGTGCTTTTATTCATTCAGTTCCATGTATTCTGTGGGTTGGTACTAGGGATGTACCATACTCCCCTTACTTGGTTCCGCTGGGTTCCGCTGGAGGGGGAGGCACTCCGTCCCTCCCCTCAGAATCCTGGCCAGCCAGCTCTGCTCCACGGAGATCCACGGAGCCACCAGCTGGCTCCTCCAACAGCCGGAAATCCGGCCGCTGGCTAGCAGGGATGAAAACGTTTGCGTCCCTCTAGTCAGCTGTGATAGGCTACATAAAGACTTACGTAGCCTATCACGTCTTGTAAAAAAAGGGGATCCGGGGGTGGCGGGGGGGTGGCAGGCCATTCCTCCACAGATTTTTGGGGCCGAATGCAATAGCATTTGGCCTCACCAAGATCCGTGGCGGAATTCTCTGCCATCCCTAGTTGGTACACTGGAGACTGATAGCTCTGATTATGGTGGGGCTGTGGATCCCTTCTGGGTTTTAGTCAGAACCATCCAGAACTATACAACAGTTATCCAAGGTACTGAACGTATTTGGGGATATAAATCCATCAGGTACCCCGCTCCTTAAAATGCCTTTCCGTCTCCAGCTGTGCCATGAGGCCTCCGATCCTTCCTTTGCCTTCTGCCCAGCCACTGAAGATCAAAACACGGAAGAGGAGAGGGCCTTTCCAATGGTGGTGCCTATCCTCCCGCAAAAAGCTCATATCCCTCTTCCATCGTTCACCGTCATTGCATGCACATGTCTTGAAGCTTGTCCTTTTATTGCTGTTGCTTGTAATTGCTGTTATTCTGGGATTGTCTTTTAGTTTATTTCATTGTCGTACCTTTTCCCCTCCAGTTATTATATTTGCTTGAGTACAGGGATAGTATAGGTGGCCTAAACATTTTGAAACAAACAAACCAAAAACGTCCATGCCATGTTGTGATGCATAAATAGTGCTTCCCTGAAACAAGGACCTGGGATCCCTTCTACTTCATTTAGGGTCACAAGCACTAGAAACCCTGTTGGGTCCTGTCTAAATTGGAGGACTCTAAATTGGAGGACTTCTATAGGCACAAATATTCATAACATTTTTTTCTGGATGATCCTTCTCTTTGTTGCTAGACAGTGCCTCATTCCAGATGCACTGAGAGCTGTCGCCATGGATACTACAAGGAGGTCCAAGAAGGAGAACCACCATGCTGCTATGCTTGCGCTCCATGTGCGGAAGGAACCATCTCCATTCAGGAAGGTAGGCAAGATCAGAAGAATCGGAGTGCCCTAGGGCAACTCCTTGAATATGCAGAATACTCCTCCCAGCCCTATTTTACTTCTCTCTTTTTTTTCTCATAAACACCTTTAGCAAAACATTCCATAAGTAGGTAAGAGGAGAAGGCTTCTCAAATGACTGTTGCTCCTAGTGTAAAACATCATGGGAATCCCTTATGGTCATGGGCCATTCACTACTGCTCAGCCTGAAATACCACATGATGCTAGGGATGTATGAATCCCTTACCATGCTCTGCTGAGGGGCATCCGTGGTGGAGGGGAGATGCTCATTCCCTCAATGGGGGGGGGAGGCGCTCAGCCCCTCCCCCCAGAATCTTGCCCAGCCAGCTCCGCTCCACAGCCAAGCCATGGAGCCGCCGGCCAGCTCCGGCCAGCTCTGGCAACCAGCAACCGGACATCCAGCCACTGGGCAGCCCTGCAGGGAGGCAAATGGTGGCTGTCGTAGCCGCCGCCATTTGCGTCCCTGTATTGAGCCATGATAGGCTACATAAATATTTATGTCGCTGATCACGACAGGGGGTAAGTATCACGGCTTGAGGAGGAGGTAGCGAATGGCTGACGCAGGATGACAGCCATTCGCAAAGCAGCGCGGACGAGAGCAGGTAAGTGCTTATTTTGAACGCCTTTTGTGGGGTGGGGTGGGGTGGCGGGGGCTTCATTCCGCGATGGATTTTGGGGGGCCGAATGGACTGGCATTCTTCTAGTATGATACTTTGCAGAAGTCTCTGACATCCCTACATAATGCCCTTCTAGTACATAGCGTCATTTTAATGAAGACTTGTTCCATTCGACTGAATGCTAATTTTATTTATTACTTGCTCTTCTACAAGGTTTTATTCTTCTGGTCTGTACATCGTTGTGATCATTGTTGTGTACATTAAATATATATACATGTTTGGAACAGATGCTAAAGACTTTTGGAACTCTGACCCCTACTTGGCTTCAGTTTATTTTTAATCTCCACCATTAATCCCATGAAGTCAGTGGAAAGAAAAGACGATGGGAGTGAATCTCTGGTGTGCAAAGCAGGGGGGAAGCTTAGTGCACACTGTTCCTGGTACAAATCATGCCCCCCCCCAAAAAAAAACCACTCTGCTTTTTCCATGATTGGGACAGGGCAGCATGTACAGACATGGTGGGCCTTTCTCCATTATCCACAAAGAATTGTCTGCACTGTGCTGTGATCCTGTGGTAGGAAAGCAGGGGGTCCCTGACAGAAAAGGGGATGTGAAAATGGTGCTGAATGCTGATTCAATCTTCTGGTTTTTTTAAACCTCTTTAGTAAAACTTGATTAAAAAATAAGAAAGCTTTATCGAAGTTTCCTACTCCAGATTTCACACTTAACCAGGAGTCCCTTGAGCACCGTCTTGTGGTAGAAAGGTGGGGCATAAGCTAATACATAAGTAAATACATAAATCACAAGCCACTCAGCTACCAGGTAGCTTTACATGCCTTACAGGAATATTATGAAGTTAAGAACAGGATAACCTCACAGACACTCCCTTACCCCGAACAACCTTAGGATTAATACCCTCACTTTTCCATATTTAAACCAGGTAGGGAGCTGTGTTTATTCCAAGTCAGCACATCAATCCGTCTAGCCCACTCTTCTCTGTTCTTATCTGACTGACAACCACTCTGTAATGCCAGCAGAGATATTACAGTACCTTTCCTTGCCCTGCTACTACTAAGGTCCTCGCCTGGTGATGAGGCCATAGACTGGTCTGGTCACAAAACAGGTCCTCTGTGAGGGAATGTTTGTCTCTCTCCCTGCCCAACTGCACATTTTTTCTGGAGGTACAGTTGATGGGAATCCTGCTGAACTCACTCTCCGTCTTCTCAGATGCCGACCATTGCATGAAGTGTCCGGAAGATCAGCATCCAAACAAGGACAGAGATCAATGTGTCCCCAAGGAGATAACCTTCCTCTCCTATGAAGAACCTTTGGGCATTGTCCTGATTTCCTTTAGTCTATTCTTGTCCTTATCCACAGGCTTCGTATTAGGAATCTTCATGAAATACCAAGAAACTCCAATAATCAAGGCCAACAACCGAGAACTCTCCTACATTCTCCTCATCTTCATCATGCTTTCCTTCTTGTCCTCCTTCCTGTTCATTGGCCGGCCAAGGAAAGTGACTTGCCTTCTCCGACAAACAGTCTTCAGCATCATCTTCTCAGTTGCCGTTTCTTCAGTGTTGGCCAAAACCATCACGGTGGTGTTGGCTTTCCTGGCCACAAAACCAGGGAACAGAGCGAAAAGGTGGCTGGGGAAGAGTCTTGCAAACTCCATTGTCAGTTCTTGTTCTGGTGTCCAAGTTGTCATCTGCACCATCTGGCTGGGGAGCTCTGCCCCATTCCCTGACTCTGACATGCATTCCCAGCCTGGACAGAACATCCTGCAGTGCAACGAAGGATCTGTTGTCTTCTTTTATACTGCCCTTGGCTACATGGGCTTCTTGGCTGCCATCTGCTTCACGGTGGCTTTCCTGGCCAGGAAGCTGCCTGGGGCCTTCAATGAAGCCAAGCTGATCACCTTCAGCATGCTGGTCTTCTGCAGTGTTTGGCTGTCCTTTGTGCCCTCCTACCTGAGCACCAAGGGCAAATACATGGTGGCCGTGCAGGTCTTCTCCATCTTGGCCTCCAGTGCTGGGCTTTTGGGCTGCATCTTTCTTCCCAAGTGCTACATCATTGTACTCAGACCTGATCTGAATACGAAGGAGCATATCATGTTCAAAACAAACTAGTGCATCTCATCCATAGGAGTAGAGTTGTGGGAGAATATTTGGTGTAGATTTGGAGGAGATATAAGTTTGCTGAGATCTTAGTTAACAGAGCCTTTTAATGTGTTTATCGCTTCAGTTGCACAGTTTTGGTGTTTCTGTTAGAGGAGACAGGCAAAGTTGAGCCTTGGGGCTATCACTCTGCCAGTGACCGCCATCCATACCTGAGGTAGTGTTGAGGCTGGAACTATACCATACTCACATTGTCCAAGTAATGCATCTGTTGAAGGTGTGGCCCTTAACAGCTGCAGTGTACCAGTATTTTGCAGCTTGCGTGCACATGGAAAGCCCTGAATGCAAGACATTAAATGGATGTTTGTTACTGGCATTAGTGTATTCTGATTGCTCTGATTGCTATGACAGTTTCATGCACTTGTTGTCATTAAGACTTATTCTCAAAGAATGCAGGAGTTTAATTCGGTACTTCCATTTCCTTGCTTCTCATTGTCATCTATGGTCGTCACACATTTACTCCACAGAAATGATCTTTTTGATTGAAAGGAATTGGGTTTTTTTTGAAGGGGACAGTCCCCTGAACAGAGAGATATTAGACATAGAACAGTCTTGTGCTCAGTTTTTGGTCCTGGGTGATCTAAACTTTAAATCCTGACATTCTCAGCCTGAGATGTGGGGCTGCTGCCAGTGGAGGCCGGCAGCTCTGATTTCAGTGGAGCTGTGAACCCATCCTGGGTTTCAGACAGAAACCACATCTGGCAAAAATGTTTGCAAATGTCCAGATGTGTGCTCATGTTCAATTTGCACAACTTCCCCAGTTTGATTTGTGCAAATATTCCTGGAGACTGGATCATTCCCACTTTAGTTTATGGAGGAAAGTTTCAGAAATCATGAGATGGGTACAAAGTTTGGAAATTTGCGCACATTTCACATTCAGTTGCTGCTTGATTTGCGTGATTTTCCTGTTCCTGCAGAGTGAGCAGACATCATGAACAGGAACAGTGACAAGTGGTGATACAATATTTGGAATATCCGAGCAGTCTCGAGTCTCACCCATTCACCCATCCCTACCAAAGGCAGCCCCACATACTGGATGTTACCGCAGCCCAAACAGGGTATAACTTAGGCATGTGTCACCTTGATCAGATCTGGCATCTCTGAAATGGGTGCAGTTGGTACTCTTGCCTCACTCCTGGCCACTGCCCAAGCCTGCATTCAGGATCATGATCTCACATCCTTGCCCCTTCCCAGCTGTTTTTTAAAAACATTTTTTGACAGGCCGGCAGAGAGACTTGTGAGTAGGGATGTTGGAGGAATCTGCAATAGAACTAAGTGAGTTCAGATTTTTATGAACCTTAACAGCGGATGGGCTTTTCCCCTGGAGGGTCAATTCCACAGGTTTGGGGAAACACCCAGCTCATTAGCAAACCTCCTCTTAGTTATCTCACTGACTGGGTGACTTTGGGCTGGACTCTTAACTACTCCACCATACTTCTGTTATGAAACTCAAGAAGAAAAAGAGACAGTATAATGAATTCTTTCTGAAGCAGTCAGACTTGTACAAATGCAGCATGAAGGGAAAGATCAGCAACCTTCTCTTTGTTTGAATAAAAAGCACACTCTGCACATGCTCAGGGAATGGACAAAATGAGGAATTTTTGGAATATTTGAAGAACCAGGGAATATGAAGAACGATATTCTTCCATTCTGTTTGTGTGTGGGGAATCTCCCGCAATCCAGCTGTTCCCCGGAACCCCTCCCCCCTTCACCCAAGGGTCTTCTGAGATCCTGACCTCGGGGTGCCGTTCTGGAGAGGATTCCGTGGCACAGACTGAAGGGAATTTGATCCCATTTCAGTCCGTGGTGGAATTCTCTGACATCCCTAATATATTCCACGAATTACTAACATGCTTAGACATCAAACACTTATTGGTAACAGCAACCAGTAGGTGAACCACGAGTCCCAGCACAACTCATGCTGCTGGGCACCACTTCTACCCCTCCAGCCACTAGAGAAGGAGCTTTACACTCCAGCCTGGATGTTTCCACGCCCACCTCAATCAGCCTGCATATGCTGGCAGCCTCTCGGCCTTTTGACAACAGCGAACCTCTGTCCCGCCTTGCATCCGTCAATATCTGAAACCAGCCCAGGCATACAAAGCAGACTGTGCCTTTCAGCCTGCATCCTGCAACTAATGCTGACATTTTCACTATCGGCAATGGCATTAAGGTTTGTGAGCACTGTGACGCCTGGCTTTTGAATGCCGAATCATCACCTCCTAGCTGCCATGGCAGAAAGTTTTCACTACCCCTACTGACAGTTCCAGATTTCTCTAGGGATGGACGAAAGACCCTTACCTGGTCCCGCAGCTTTTTTCGGGGTGGGGGGGAGGCACTCCGTTTCTCCCCCCGAAAATTCTTGGCAGGTGGGGGTAGGTGGTCTCCCCCCATCCCTCCCCGCCGAAGTTCTGGCCGGGGGGGGAGCGCACCGTCTCCCCGGCCACGAAAGAAAAAAGTAAAGTGTAAAAAAAAAAAAAGTGATAGCCTACGTAAAGATTTACGTAGCCTATCACGGCTAGATTTTCAAAGTCAGCCGTGATAGGCTACGTAAAGATGCTGCTGGTCACAAGACCGTCCGCTGCCACCGAACCGCTGCCGAACCGCTGCCGAACCGCTGCCGGGACCTGCCGCTGCGAGGGACATTCGGCCACAGTAAGTCCCATCCCGGGGGGGGGGGGGTGTCGGAGAATTTCCCCACCAATTTCGGTGGGCCGAATGCATTGGCATTCGGCCTCCCGGAGATTCGTGGAGAAATTCTCCGACATCCCTAGATTTCACCCGCAACACTGACACTGATGACTCCTTTCTGGGCAAGCAATTCCTGATGGGCTCTTGCAAGGACAACGGGCCGCTAGGCTGGGCTTCCCGGTCTGCACCACTCAAGACTGCACAGCCGCAAGGCCCCAGTGCACTTGTGTTCAGGAAGCAAGGCTCGGTTTAGCCTCTGATGAGCAATTTGCAGTCAGATGAGCCTCCAAGCTATGGCCAGCTGTGCATCCTGGACACCGAGGAGGCCACTACAGCTCTCCTGGATCGAGTACAGAACAGCACTGGGCTACACCTTGCTGGAGACACTCACTAACTGATACTCAATGTTTGCCCATGCGCTTCTGAGTACCGGCAGGTGGGTGAAATCCTCGAGCACGAGGACACTGCTGCTGCACTTGCTGCTGGGCATGCACCAATGGACGTACCTCTGTGCTTCCATCGCGACTGCAGAATGATGAGCACTTTGGCTCACTCTGGACGCAATAATGTTCCCGGGGTCTCTTGAACCGCTTCTGTGTGGACCAGCTCAGATGGCTTTCCTGTGGCTAATCGTTGTTTGGTAGTGAACCCTCAGGGTTGAGAGTGCTCCACCGTCTCCTGTATGGAGATGCTGATGCTAGAGAAAGTGGAAGGCAAGAGGAATAGGGGCCGACCAAGGGCAAGATGGATGGATGATATTCTGGTAGTGACGGACTCGACCTTGGGGGAGCTGGGGGTAGGGATGTACGAAACTCACTTACCTTTTCAATGGGGCGATTCACGGTGGGGGGGAAGGCGCACCGCACCTCCCCCCAAAATCCTGATCCGGGCGGCTCCACTCTGCAGATATTCCGCAGAGCCACTGGCTGGGCCTGCCCGCAGCTGGAAATCCGGCCGCTGGGCAGCCTTCTGAAAAAAAAAAAACCTACATACGCAAATGGCGGCGGCTAGATCCGCTGCCATTTGCGTTCCCTTTTTTTCACTGTGTTAGCCTTCGTAAATATTTACGTAACCTATTATGGTGGGAAAAAAAAGTGGAACGCAAATAGCGTAGTGGGAGCCATTTGCGTTCCTTTCCCCCCCTGCCGTTTTAGCCTACATGAATATTTAAGTAAGTGTTATGGCAGGGAAAAGAAGGAAGGCAAACGGTAGCCACAGTAGCCGCTGCCATTTGAGTACGTGGGGTTTTTTTGCTTGCCGTGATAGGCTACATAAATACTTACGTAGCCTATCACAGCAAAGCGCAGGACGGAAATGGCGGCCGCAGCAGCTGGTCAAAAGACAAGCCGCCGCCACTGCAGCCACCGGAGCCCCAGGTAAGTTTCATTCTGGGGTGATTCTGCAGGACGGTGGGGGGTGGGAGGCCGTTCCGCCACGGATTTCTGGGGGCCGAATGCCAGTGCATTCAGCCTCACTGAAATCCGTGGCGGAATTTATTTATTTATTTATTGCATTTATATCCCGCCTTTTTTCCTCTCACTAGGAACCCAAGGTGGCTTACATTATCCTCCTCCTCTCCATTTTATCCTCACAACAACAACCCTGGAGGTAGGTTGGGCTGAGAGTCTGTGACTGGCCCAAAGTCACCCAGTGAGCTTCCATGGCTGAGTGGGGACTAGAACCCGGATCTCTGGGCTCCCAGTCCAACACTCTAGCCACTACGCCACACTGAATTCTCCACAATCCCTAAGTGGGGGTGGCTATGGCTGACAGGAATCTCTGGTGTGGGCTGGTCCATGAAGTCACGAAGATTCGGAAGTGACTTATTTTTGCCGTAGTCTACGTAAATCTTTACGTAGACTACCGGGACCAAATAATGAGCACAAATGGCGGTGCCCATAGGGCACCGCCATTTGCGTATGCGCTTTTTTTTTTTCAGTCACCTGTAATAGGCTACGTAACGATTAACGTAGGGGGGCCAAATACGTTGGCACTTTGCAGATCTAGCCGTGATAGCCTACGTAAATCGTCACGTAGCCTATCACGGGGGCGTTTTTTTTTTTTAACTCTTTATTTCGCGGCCGGGTGAGGCGAGGCGCCTCCTCCCCGGCCTGAATTTCGGCTGGGCAAGGCGGGAAGCCTCCCTTCCCAGCCTGAATTTCAGCCGGGCGAGGAGGGAAGCCTCCCCCCCCAGCCTGAACTTTGGGAGGAGCAGTGAAGCGCCTCCCCCCCACCGCGAAGCAAGCTGCGAGACCAGGTAAGTGACTTTCGTTCACCCCTAGTTGGTCCCCGTTTGAAAGGGAATCACTGGCAGACCCTGAACTTAAGGGCTAGGGAGAGTCCCTCCCCTTTTCTCTTGGATCCTCTGGGCGCAATGTTGTTTGCGTGCCAACCGGGCACTACACCTCCTTTCCGCGCACTCCATTTGGCGCCGCTCTCTGCGTTGGCGTCGCACATCCAGCAAGTCTGCTTCCCGCGCTCTATCACTCCCGGGACTGCTATGTATGTCAGGAATACCGGTGAGAGGAATCTCTGCCAGCTATTGGCCCTCAGAAAGATGAGCGTGCTCCTCTCCTACGAGCGGCTGCTCTTCCTCAGAATCAGAACTACTCTGGGATTCTATGGGCTCAGTGTCCACCCTGACATAATCCCCACTCCCATGAGCCCCCCCCTCATGCTCCTTTCCTGGGGCCCTGGGTTTGTGGGGGTACAGCTGGTGGAAGTGCCTCAGCAGCAATGGAACATGCACATTTTCTGCAGGTTCCCAGGATTGCTCATCAGGCCCGTACCCCTTCCAGTCCACCAAATATTGCAGGCATCCGCAAAAAAGGTGGGAGTCCAGAATCTCCACGACCACAAACTCCTCCTCCCCCTCCACCAGCACTGGTGGGGGGGGGAGCTGACTGCCTGATGCGGGTTGCCAGAAACCAGGGGGGACAGCAAGGACTGATGAAAAACAGGATGGATCTTCATGGAGGGGGGGAGAGCCAGGCGAAAAGCAACAGCGTTAATCTGGGCCGTAATCTGGAAAGGCCCTGTGCGGCGAGGCGCAAGCTTCCTTTCGGGTGAGTGAGAGGGGAGGTAGTGGGGGGACAACCAAACCCACTCCCCCGGTTGCAGAGATGGACCTGGCTGGTGCTGCCGGTCTGCAGAGGCATTGTAGGCTGTCTTGGCTTGCTCGAGGGAGTCCCGTAAGAGGTGGTGTACCGCTCGCAACTCCTCTAAAAAGTCATGGGCCTCCGGCACCAAAGAGGGAGCTAGGGTGGATGGGAAAGCCTTGGGGTGGTAACCAAAATTGGCAAAAAATGGAGTTTGGCAGGTAGAAGCATGGCAGGCATTGTTATAAGCAAATTCTCTGAGAGGCAGCAAGGAAAACCAGTCATCTTGCTGGTAATTGACATAACAGTGCAGATATTGCTCCAGAGTCACATTCATGTGCTCAATCTGACCGTCCGCCTGTGGATGGTGGGCGGAGGAAAGATGGAGCATCACATGGAGCAACGCCAGTAGCTTCCTCCAGAAATGGGCAGTGAATTGGGCCCCCCTATCGGAAACGAGACCCTCGGGCCATCCGTGGAGGTGGAAAACATGTGCCAAAAATAGCTCTGCTGTCTCCCTGGCTGTGGGCAACCCAGAGCAGGGGATGAAACAGGCCAACCTAGAAAACAAATCCACCATGACCAGAATGGTGCTCTTACCATGTGAGTGAGGCAAGTCAGTGATGAAGTCAAGGGAGAGCAGTTTCCAAGGTCCTGAGGGCGTAGGGCTTGCCTGAGGGAGCCTTCGCCCGCTGGCAGGTTGGGCAGGAGGCGACATAGGACTTGACGTCCCAACACACATGAGGCCACCAAAAATCCCTTGTTACTCCATGCAGGGTCTTGGCAACGCCAAAATGCCCAGCTGTGGGGGAGTCGTGGCACTGATAGAGGACCTTCTCGTGGAGGTTTCTAGAAGGCACATAGACCCGGCCGGAATGGTAAAGCAGGCCACCTCGCAAAGAGAAGGGGGTAGAGTCGGGGGGCAGAGGCTAGCCCCAATTCCTCTACCTTTGTGCAAACAAAAGCATCCTGAGCCTGTGCAGAGAGAAGCAGCTCCTCACAAAAATGAGGTACCGCAGCTGCCGCCAGGCCTTGGGGGGGAAGAATCAGAGGGGGGGATTTTCCTCACTCCCTGGCTGGAGGTCAGGCTTATGGGAAAGAGCATCCACTTGTAGGTTGTCGGAGGTTTTCACATGGCAAATCTTAAGGTGGAACCAAGAAAAAAAAAACACCCAACTAATCTGCCTCTGGTTTAAGGCACGGCTGTCTGAAGATGTTCCAGGTTGCGATGGTTGGTTCTAACTTCGACTGGGTGCTGTTCCCCCTCCAGAAGATGATGCCAGGTCTCCAAAGCAGACTTGATGGCCAACAGTTCCTTCTCCCAAATGGTATAATTCCTCTCAGACATGTTCAGCTTCTTGTAGGCGCAGGGTTGCAGCCCGCCGCCCTCCCGATCTGGCTGAAAGAGCACCGCCCCCACCGCAAAGTCAGAGGCATCAATCTGCACTACAAAAGGCTTCCTTAGGTCGGGATGTAACAGGATCGGCTCAGAACTAAAAAGCTTCTTAAGTTCTTCGAAAGCCTGTTGGGCTGATGCCGTCCAATGTAAAGGAGATTTCCTGCCCTTAAGGAGGTCCATGAGAAGAGAAGTCAGCCGAGCAAAACGGGGCAGGAACTTTCTGGAAAACTTTGCAAACCCCAGAAAACATTGCAAGTCCTTCTTGGTGGATGGAGGCTGCCAGGAGAGGACAGACTGGACCTTTGCAGGATCCATCCTGAAACTGTCAGGCGAAATAATGTAGCCAAGAAAGTCCAAACATTTCTCCAGCTTGGCATAAAGATGGTTCTCGCGGAGGTGCTGGAGGATGGCAGAGACATGACACTGATTGTCATGGGGGTCCTCAGAAAATATAAGTAAATCATCGAGATACACAATGAGGAAAGTGTCCAAATAGTCCCAGAAGATGGCATTCATAAAATGCAAAAAGGTGGGGGGGGCGAGCCCAAAAGGCATCACTAGGTCTTCATACGCTCCGTACTGGGTCCTGAAAGAGGTCTTCTACTCATCCCCCTCCCGGATGCGAATGAGATTGTACGCGCTACGCAGGTCCAACTTTGTGAAAATCTTGGCTCGCCCCAGGCGGTCCAGCATCTCAGGTATGAGCGGGAGGGGGTACTTGTCAGGGATGGAGACCAAATTTAGATTTCTGAAATCATGCACCAGGCGGAGTTCTCCAGATCGTTTGGCCACTAGGGTTGGTGGAGAATCTCTCGATGAATCTCCGGGAGGCCGAATGCCAACACATTTGGCCTTCTGAAGTTGGCTGGAAAATTCGGCGCAGGCCCCCTGCCCCCCCGGGATGGGACTTACTTCGCGCGAATAGCCCTCTCGGCGGCGGGTCCCAGTGGCATTTCGGAGGCATTTCGGGGGCAGCGGGGGTGGCGGCCGGTCTTCTGACCAGCTGCCACCGCTGCCATTGCAAAATGAAAAAGGAAAGTAAAAAAACACACACACACACCCGTGATAGGCTACGTAACGATTTACATAGCCTATCACGGCTCGATTTCCATAGTCAGCCATGATAGGCTACGTAAATCGTTACATAGCCTATCACGGGTGTGCTTTTTTTTTTAATTTACTTTTTTTTTCACGGCCGGGGAGACAGGGCGCTCATCCGCAGCCTGAATTTCGGAGGCGAGGGATGGGGCACCTCCCCCCCGGCCTGAATTTCGGCCAGGTGGGGCGGGGCGCCTCCCCCCTCACCTGAACTTCGGGGGGAGGGACGGGGTGCCTCCCCCCCACCGCAAAGCAAGCTGCGGGATGAGGTAAGTCGCTTTTGTCCATTCCTATTGGCCACAAAGAAGGTAGGAGCACAGGCGGGGGAGGAAGACGGGCGAATGAAGCCACGTTTGAGATTCTTGTCCAAAAACTCCCGCAGAGCTCAAAGTTCCGGCTCCGACATCGAATACAGCTGGCCAGCGGGGATGGTTGCCCCAGGAATGAGGTTAATGGCACAGTCAAAAGGGCGGTGGGGGGGAAGCTGGTCAGCCTCTTTCTTGTCAAACACATCCCGAAAAGCTGCATACTTTTCTGGGAAGATCACGGTAGCTGAAGAATTGGCAGAAGCAGACGAGGAGGGGAAGGAAAGGGTTAAGGCCTGGGCTGGGATTGGCACCTCCTCTGGGAGGCAATGCTCCCGGCAGTAGGGAGACGCAAACTCCTCTTGCTGAAGCCCCCAAGAAATCTGAGGGTTGTGCTTAGAGAGCCAGGAAACACCCAGCACGATTGGGGATAAGGGAACCTTGGCCAAGTGAAACTGAATCTGCTCAACGTGGGACTGGGCATGCAGAGTGAGTGGAGCTGTAATTTGGGTCACCGTGCCCGAAGCGAGAGGATGCCCATCGATGGTCTCCACTGCCAAGGGTGCAGGAAGGGGCAGGGTAGGAATCTTGTGGAAGAGGGCGAAGGTCTCATCCATGAAACTGGTTGCAGCCCCCGACTCCACTAAAGCTAGGGCCTCCACCCCACCCCACTGGGAGGAGTGGAGGTGAACATGCAACAGCAGATGGGAGGGTGGGGGGGTTGGGGAAGGCACCCACCCGGTGGGGAACTGACCCCCACACTGGAGGCCCCCAACAAGCTTGGGGGGCAGTCTAGTCAGGCCTGGGGACAAGGAGGAGGAGGGAGGAAGGAGAGGAGGGTGAGGCAGTGGAGCTGTGGATTTAACTCGGCAGGTCTTGGCAAAATGCCCCAGCTATCCACATCGAAAACATTGGTGCTCAGCTCACCGGCGCTCAAGTTCCTCTGGTGGCAGTGAGGCTCGGGTAGCTCCCAGCTGCATCGGGGTCTCCTCCACCCCCAGTACTGGAATGGGGGGTGGGGGAGGGGGAAGGAAATGTGGGGGAATGGGAGGAGGGAAATCCCGGTCCCTGGCACCCCACCGGGTCTGCCGGCACCGCTCAGCCGACTATCTATCTGAAGGCAGGTCTGGATGAGCTCCTCCAAACTAGGCGGGCTGGGCGTGCGCGCCAACTCATCGAAGATCTCGTCGTTCAAACCATCCAAAAACTGAGCCACCAGCGCGGCATTATTCCACTGTAAATCTTGCATCAGCAAGTGAAAGGTTGTAGCGTAGCTGGAAACTGAGTCCTTGCCCTGCCTGAGGCGGTGAATCTCCCAAGAAGCCGTCTGCATGCACAGGGGGTCACCGAAAAAATGGGCCATGGCTGTCATGAAGCCTTGACAGTCCCTGAGCAGGGGGTCATTAGTGAGCAGGAGCCCTGAAGCCCATCTAGCTGCCATGCCTGACAGTAGCTTAATGATGAAACCCACACGAACCTGTTCCGTCTGGAAATCCTCAGGCCGAAGACAAATGTACAGCTCCGATTGGGCCCTGAAAATCTGAAAAACTCCTTTCTCACCAGAAAACTTCTCTGGCAAAGCCACCGGGCACTTGCGGCGGGGGGGAATCAGAGGTGGAGGGGGTTGAACTGCAGCCTGTAGATTTTTCATGGCAGCTGTCAGTTAAGCCATCTGATCACGGAGCATCTGGTTCTCTTGCGCTAGAGCTTGCACCGCCATGCCCCCGGCACCCTCCATAAGGCAATTGGAGAAGAGAGAGAGAGATAAAAAAAAAAAAGAGGAACGGGGACCAAGCTGTCAAGGGCACCTTGGAGGCCTCTCTCAGTCTAATTTAGTAGCCAAGTCCAGACACAGACAAAAGGATTCTTTTCAAAGCTTTATTCCTCTTTTACAACTTAACAACTCTACAGTTAGCAACTAGATATGAGCAGCAGAGTACCTATGCCCTAAGTTGGAACAGTTGGTCCCCGTTTGAAAGGGAATCACTGGCAGAGCCTGAACTTATGGGCTAGGTAGAGTCCCTCCCCTTTTCTCTTGGATTCTCTGGGCGCAGCTGACTATCAACCCTTCAAACA
Organism: Heloderma suspectum; assembly: GCF_057233095.1. Lineage (NCBI taxonomy): Eukaryota > Metazoa > Chordata > Lepidosauria > Squamata > Helodermatidae > Heloderma > Heloderma suspectum. The sequence goes on from NC_139459.1 coordinate 389,588,063, forward strand.
GAACTCACCAAAACCCAGCAGGCAACCATTCTAAGTGCCTATGCACCATCGTTAGATGCTGATGAAGACATCAAAGAACAATGTTACTCCCAACTGGACACCATCTTATCAGAGATACCTAAGGAGGATAAAATCCTCCTCCTGGGCAAGTTTAATGCAAGAGTTTGGCGTGGTTTGGATTTGTGGCCAGGGACCATTGGGAAAGAAGGAGTCAGCAATAGCGACCAGAATGGAATTCTACTTCTGACTGAATGTGCAGAGCATAATCTCATCATTGCCAACACACTTTTTGGTCTGAAAAATAAATTTAAAACATCATGGAAGCACTCCTGGTCGAAGCACTGGTATCTTCTAGATTATGTAATTGTCCATGCCAGAGGCCGCTGTGATGTACTCTTCACTAGAGCCATGATGAATGCTGAAGACTGCTGGACAGACCACTGATTAATTTGTTCCACAATGAACATTAAGATTGTCCCTCAACATAGGTTCCAAGGAAGAAAACCAAGGTGTAAAATCAACACCCAAGCCCTTCAAGACCCTGTTAAGTGAGCCTGCTTTCAAACAACCCTGAAGGAACATCTGCCTATGGAAACTCCTGAAAATGTCGAGGAACACTGGAATAAACTGAAGACTTCCATTATCGCAGCCTGTGAACAAACTTTCAGATACCAAACTAAGAAACATCAGGACTGGTTTGATGAGAATGTTAGGGAGATTGAACATATTATTGATAAGAAAAGGAAAGCTTTTCAAATATGGCAAAAAGACATCAACTGTGCCACTAAGAAAAAACCTATGTCAGTGCAAAGGCTGAGGTCCAAAGAAGAACTAGAGAACTTAAGAACACCTGGTAGATAAAGAAAGCTGAAGAAATCCAGCATTTTGCAGATGCCCATGACTCACAGGGCTTTTTTAATTCCGCAAAGGCCATTTACAGACCAACAAACCATGGTACAAACCCCTTACGCTCCATAGATGGTGCCGAACTTCTAAAGGACAAAGAATTTGTTGCACTGCATTGAAAGAGCATTACAACAACCTCCTCAACCATAATTCTATTGTGGCTGATGAGGTTTTCTCTCAAATCCCACAAAAACAAACCAGAGATGAGCTTGCAGTATCCCCTAGTTTGGAGGAAGTCAGTAAAGCCATTAACCAAAAAAAAAAAAAAAATAAAGCTAGTAGACCCGATGGGATCCCTGTTGAGGTCTTTAAAGTTACGAGCTCTGAAACAGGAGGTGAGACGGCTAGAGCACCGGTGGCAGAAGTCTCGCTCCAAAGACGATCAGACACGGGCTAGAACTGTATCTTCAGCCTATCATGTGGCGGTGAAGGCAGCAAAAAAGGAATATTATGCTGCCTCCATCGCGTCTGCAGAGTGCTGCCCCAGGAGGCTGTTCCAAGTGGTCTGGAGCCTGGTCGGTCCTGAGGCTCCGGAACCACTGGAGCATTCTAAGGCCTCCTGTGAGGCTTTGGCAAGGCACTTTGCAGATAAAATTGATCAGATTAGGTGTGTTACTATGCACACTGTGGATACAGTTAGTGAGCAAGAGGCGGACTGTGGCAAACCGGTTTTGTGGGATCGGTTCCAGCTTCTTCCTCCTGATGAAGTGGACAAGGTGCTTTCATCTGTAAGGCCGACCACCTGCTTACTTGATCCTTGCCCATCTTGGCTCATTATGAGCTGCAGAGAGAGACTGGGTGAAGGGATCAGGGCGGTGGTGAACGCCTCCCTTGAGGAGGGAGTGATGCCAACAGCCCTCAAGGAGGCAGTTATAAGACCACTCTTAAAGAAGCCCTCCTTGGATCCTCAAGTTCTGAACAACTTTCGCCCAGTCTCAAATCTGCCATTTTTGGGCAAGGTGATTGAGTGGGTGGTGGTGGTGCAGTTGAAGGCACACTTGGAAGAAAATGATTATCTAGACCCATTTCAGTCGGGCTTCAGGCCTGGGCATGGGACAGAAACGGCCTTGGTCGCCTTGGTGGATGATATGAGGAGGGCTCTGGATAGGGGTGAATGCTCCTTCCTTGTTCTCCTCGACCTCTCAGCGGCTTTTGATACCGTTGACCACGGTATCCTCCTGGACTGCCTGGAGGGGATGGGCATTGGAGACACTGTATTGCGGTGGTTCCGGTCCTTCCTCTCCGGCAGGTACCACAGGGTAGCACTGGGAGAGGAGGTTTCGGACCTGTAGCCACTTACTTGTGTGGTGCCACAGGGTTCCATCCTCTCCCCGATGCTATTTAACATCTATGTGAAGCCACTGGGGGCTATCATCAGGGGGTTTGGAGTGCAGTGTCATCAATATGCGGATGACACGCAGCTCTACCTCTCATTCAAATCTTCACCAAGGTTGGCCGTAGAATCCCTGTCCAAATGTCTGGAGACGGTGAGTGGCTGGATGGGGAGGAATAAGCTGAAGCTGAACCCTGACAAGACCGAGGTACTTTTGGTGGGAGACAAGAGGAGGCTGGGGGATGTTGACCTGGTGTTGAATGAGGTACGGCTACCCTTGAAAGACCAGGTCCGCAGCCTGGGGGTCATTTTGGACTCCCAGCTGTCCATGGAGGCTCAGGTGTCAGCTGTGAGCCGGACAGTGCTGTATCAACTCCATCTGCTACGGCGGCTGCGCCCCTTCCTTCCCGACCATCTGCTCCCATCGGTAGTACATGCCCTGGTCTCCTCTTGTTTAGACTACTGTAATGCGCTCTACGTGGGGTTACCCTTGAAGACGGCTCTGAAACTGCAGCTGGTACAGAACGCGGCGGCTCGCCTGATTAAAGGCAGCCGCCGGCGAGATCACATCACTCCAGTGCTGAAGGAGTTGCACTGGTTACCAGTTGTTTTCCGGGCCAAATTCAAGGTGTTGGTTTTGACCTTTAAAACCCTATATGGTTCCGGCCCAGCCTATCTTAAGGAGCGCCTCCAGCAACACCAGACAGGCCTCTTAACAAGATCAGCCTCAGATGGCCTTCTCTCTGTCCCATCAGCCAGGACAGCTAGACTGGTGGGGACAAGGGAGAGGGCCTTCTCTGTGGTGGCCCCCACTCTGTGGAACTCCCTCCCTAGGGAACTCCGTCATGCCCCCTCTTTAATGAGATTCCATCATGCATTAAAAACGTGGTTGTTCAGGCAGGCATTTGGGGTGGGTTAGGGTATTTAAAAAAAAAAATTATGGTAAAATTTTATTGTTTTAAATTGTTTTATGGGGGTTGTACATCGCCCAGAGTGGCTGGGTGACCAGTCAATGGGCGATTAATAAATTTAATAAATAAATAAATAAATAAATAAATAAATTTAAAGAAGGTGGCCCTGGAGCTACACAACAGCTTCACAAGCTCATGGAAAAAATCTGGATGAGGGAGGAGACCCCAGCATTCTTCAGGGATGCTGTAATTATCACTCTCTTTAATAATGGTGATAGAACCGATTGTGGAAACTATCGAGGCATCTCCCTTCTCGCTACGGCAGGCAAAATCCTGGCAAGGATCCTCGCAAACTGTCTTTTTCCTATCTCAGAAGACATCCTCCCTGAATCCCAAAATGGCTTCTGCCCTTCCAGGGGGACAGTAGGTATGATCTTCACTGCACCACAGCTCCAAGAAAAATGCAGGGAGCAAAACCAACCCCTGTGCATGGCGTTCATTGAACTGACTAAGGCCTTTGACACTGTAAATCGTACTGCTCTCTGGACCATCCTTCTGAAAACCAGATGCCCTAATAAATTTGAGAACTTCTTGCAGCTCCTCCATGACGACATGACGGCGACATCCTTGGATAACAATGGCTCTCAAAGTGATCCATTCAGAGTGGGATCAGGCGTTAAACAGGGATGGTCATTGCGCCCTAGCTGCCTCTTACAGTCTACTCCAAAGGCCAACTCAAGACACAGACAAAAGGATTCTTTTCAGTGCTTTAATCCTTTTACAATTTAATGACTCTTTCAGATGCAAATCACCAGTGACTAAGCAAGGAACAGCACTGGGGAAAGATAGCAGAGTGGCCTACGCTCCAGGTTAGGCAGTTGGCCCCCGTTTGAAGGAGAATCACGAGAAGACCCTGAACTTATGGGCTAGGGAGAGATCCTCCCTCTTTCCCTTGGGTCCTCGGGACACGACCGTTGCTTGCGCACAAAATGAGCACTATGCCACCTTTCTGCATCCTCCATCGGCGTCACGCGCCCAGCAAGCCCCCCCCCCCAGCACTCTCTCACTGCCAGGGTCACTATCTATCCCAGGAATGCTGGCAGTAGGAATCTCTGCCAGCTGCTGTGCCTGTGAGAGATGAGCAAGCTCCTCTCCCACGGATTGCGGTTCCTCCTCAGAATCAGAACTGCTCTGGGGTTCTATCGGCTCAGTTTCCACCCTGACAGATGCGTCATTGCGCCAATCTTATTCGCTATCTTCATCGCTATGATTCTACACCTTGTTGAAGGGAAATTTCCCACTGGTGTAGAAATCATACATAGAACAGAAAACTTTTTAATTTCAGTAGGCTGAAAGCAAAAAGTAAGGTAATTACATCCTGTGTAATAGAACATCAATATGCTGATGATAACATAATCTGCGCACATTCAAAGGAAGATCTCCAAACTAACCTAAACGTCTTTGCAGAAGCATATGAACAGCTCGGCCTCTCGCTTAACATCAAAAAAACCCAAAATGCTTTACCAGCAAGCACAAACCAACCCCTCTGTCGTGCCATCAATCCAGGTTAACAGTGTGATGCTGGAAAATGTTGACCACCTTTCTTATCTTGGCAGCCATCTCTCCACAAAAGCTGACATCGATGCTGAAATTCAGCATCGCCCGAGCTCTGTGACTGTAGCATTCTCCCGAATGAAGCGTAGAGTATTTGAGGATCGGGACATTCGCAGGGAGACCAAAATGCTTGTTTACAAAGCCATTGTACTACCAACCTTACTGTATGCCTGTGAAACACGGACCATCTATAAATGCCACACCCATCTTCTCAAAAAATTCCACCAAGGCTGCCTCCGCTCTGAAAAATTCTGCAAATTACTTAGGAAGACAGACGGACTAATGTGAGCGAACTGGAAGAAGCAAAGACCACCAGCATTGAAACCATGATTCTCCAACATCAACTTCGCTGGATCGGCCATGTTGTTCGAAAGCCTGATTATCGTCTTCCAAAGCCGTTACTCTATTCCCAGCTTATGAATGGAAAACAGAATATTGGTGGGCAGCAAACAAGATTTAAAGATGTTCTTAAAGCTAATCTAAAAAAATGTAACATAAGCATTGAAAACTGGGAAGCTCTAACTCATGAGTACTCCAACTGGAGGTCAGCCTATGTTAAAGGTTCTATAGACCTTGAAGAAGCACAAGTACAGAGCAAAAGGGAGAAACAAGTTCAGCGGAAGGCATGTCAAGCAAACCCTCACTGTGACCACCTTCCAGCTGGAAACCTATGTCCTCACTGTGGGAGGCTGTGTAGATCCACAATCGGCCTTCATTGCCACCTGCAGACTCACTGCTAGAGATTAATGTGTTGATTGACCTATCTTCTATGAATGTCTAATCCTTTTAAAGAGTTATCCATATAGACTCTAACTTTGGAAGACAATCTTACTCGGTCACGAGTGATCGCCATGATGATGATGAGTAACCTATGGCTGCGAGAGCTGGACCATAAGGAAGGCTGAGCGAAGGAAGATAGACACTTTTGACCTGTGGTGTTGGAGGAAAATCCTGAGAGTGCCTTGGAGTGCAAGAAGATCAAACCAGTCCATCCTCCAGGAAATAAAGCCAGACTGCTCACTTGAGGGAATGATATTAAATGTGAAACTGAAGTGCTTTGGCCACATCATGAGAAGACAGAATGCCCTGGAGAAGAAGCTGATGCTAGGGAAAGTGGAAGGCAAAAGGAAGAGGGGCCGACCAAGGGCAAGATGGATGGATGCTATTCTGGAGGTGACGGACTCGACATGTTGGAGCTGGGGGTGGCGACGGCCGACAGGAAACTCTGGCGTGGGCTGGTCCATGAATTCATGAAGAGTCGGAAGCGACTGACCGAATAAACAACAAACGGTTAAAAGTAACCCAGTCAAAGTTTATTCGTTGCTCAGAAAGGAAGTCTCAAGCTGTTACATTTTATTTATTTATTTATTTATTTATTTATTTATTGCACATATACCCCACCTTTTTTTCCTCTTGCAAGGAACCCAAGGTGGGTGGGGCTAAGAGCGTGTGACTGGCCCAAAGTCACCCAGTGAGCTCCTTGGCCGAGTGGGCCCTAGAACCCGGATCTCCCAGCTCCTAGTCCAGCACTCTTGCCACTACACCACACTGGCTCTCACAAAATGGCCTTTATATACAGTACTCCACACATTACTAACATGCCTAGACATCAAATGCTTACTGGTAACAGCAAGCAGTAGGAGAACCATTAGTCCCAATATACCTCCTGCCACTGCACCAATTCTACCCCTCCAGCCCCTAGAGAAGAAGCTTTGTGGCCTAGCCAGGATGATTCCTCCCCTGCCTCAAGAAGCTTGCATATGCAGGCAATCCCTCAGCTTTGGGAGTCAACAAAATGCTGGCCAGCCTTGCATCCGTCAACATCTGCAACCAGCCCAGGCACAGGAGGCAGTCTGTGCCTTTCATCCTGCATCCTGCAACCAACCCCGACAGGTTTGATATCAGCAACTGTGGTAAGGGTTGTGAGCACTGTGACGCCTTCCTTTTCAAGTGTGAATTGTCAACTCTTTGCTGCCATGGCAGAAAGTTTTCACTACCACCACCCTTGGTTCCAATTTTCATCTGCAACATTGTCACCGATGGCTCCATTCTGTGCAAGAAATTTCTGAAGGACGTTTGCAAGGACAGCAGTACTCTAGGCTTTGCTTCCTGGTATGCACCTGTCAGAAGCTCCTGGGCGGCCTCTCTCAGTAGATCCCAGTCTCCAACTCAAGACACAGATGAAAGGATTTCTTTTCAAAGCTTTAATCCTTTTACAACTTAATGACTCTTTCAGATGCTCATCACCAGTGACTAAAGCAAGGAACAGCAGTGTAGCCAAAGCTTCAAGAAGGCAGTTGATCCCCAGTTGAAAGGGAGCCCCTTGAAGACCCAGAACTTATAGGTTAGGGTGAGATCTGCCCCCTTTCCCTTGGGTCCATGGAAGGCGGCCGTTGCTTGCGCTCCAAATGGGCACTGTGCCTCCTTTCCACGCCCTCCATCGCTCGTCACTCTTTGCATCTGCGCTGAGCATCTAAGAAGCCCCCTCCCACACTCCCTCACTACCAGGGTCACTATCTAATTCAGGAATGCAGGCAGGAGGAATCTCTGCCAGGTGCTGAGCCTGTGAGGGATGAGCTGGCTCCTCTCCCAGGGATTGATGTTCCTCCTCAGATTCAGAACTGCTCTGGGGCTCTCTGGGCTCAGTTTCTACCCTGACATCACCCCTCAAGATAGCACAGTCACAAGCTTCCAATCCGTTTGTGTTCAGAGTGCAATGGTCACTTTCCCATCCGATGAGCACTGTGCGGTCAGATGCACCTCCAAGCTATGGCCAGCTGTACATCCTTGACACAGATGAGGCCACTATGGCTCGACTTGAGCAAGTGGAGAACAGCACACTGGGCTGCACCTTTCTGGAGTCACTCACTAACCTGCTACTCAATGTTTACCCATTTGCTACTGAGAACTGGCATGTCAATGAAGTCCTTGAGCATGAGAGCTCTTTTGCATTTGCTATACCTATGGACGTATCATTGTGCTTCCATCATGATGGCAGAATGATGAAGTTTATGGCTCAATGTTCCCCATGTCTCTGAAATTGCTTCTGTGTTGTTCGCTTGGATGGCTTTCCTCTTGCTGATGGTTGTCTGCCAACACCTCTCTTCTGCCATGGACAATGCTATGTTGTCATGAGTTGCGTGCACTCATCGGTAAACCTTAAGAATCAAGTGACTGATGGACCAGAACAAGGATATTACAGGGGCATCTCTGGAGTCGACCCCAAGAACATTGTATTTAAGGAAGTTTTGAAAAGTTCAAAGATGTAACACTTGGAATTTTTCAAATCATAAAGTTAGTTACCTTAAATTTATCTTAACATTACATTTTTCTCTGCAAACTGGGTTCATAACTAACCAGTTTGCTGAATATGATTTACTATGTCCCAAACAAGATTCTGCACAATTCTGATGAGCTCACTGGAAGTACTAGTAGGGGGAAATCTTTCCGTTGTATGGCAACCACCATTCGTTCTTGGATCACTGGTCATGCTGGCCTATCCAGCACAAGAAGTGCGATTGGGAGGGCTGGCAATGGGGGCAGGGCTGGGAAATGCCCCCACGTAGTGTGTGCCTTCATGCACATAAGGAATGGGGAAGAGGTGGCCCTCCTGATGTTCTTGGACTGCAACGCCCATCATTTTTCCCCATGGGCTAGGCCAGTTCAGGCTGCTGAATGTGCAGTCCAGTGCTATCTGGAGGGCAGCACATTCCCAAACACTGGTATACATCTGAAGAGATTTTCTTGCTCTTTGCTCTTTTGTGTGAGTTTTTCGCATACAGGCCAGGCCAGGCTCACCTTTCCCCCTTGCCAACCAGAAGATGGAACTGCCTGTGTGACTTCTCACAAAGTTGTTTTTCCCCAATTCTGCACCTCCCCTCGAGGCACTCAGAGAATTCATGAAGTTGCAGCTGTGAACCTCCCCCTGATCATTATCAAAAACATAGTGATCTGTTCTGAGTCTTGCCAAAGCTCAAGAGATCTTTTGCTTTCTGTTTTCCTTGGAGACCAATGATGTAAACATCAGAATGAAAGGCAGCTCCAGGAACCCTCTTGCATTCACTGTGCCTGAAAAGCTTGGTGCATAAAAGATCTCCTGTGCTCCCGAGAGCCTGGGCTCAGATTTCGGACAGGCTGAGATGGCCATGCTGTGGTACATTTTAGTACACTGCTTCCCTCTGCTGCCTCCAGCTCAGAATTTGATGTTGTTGTAAAGACACTGGAGCCTCAATCTTGCAAGACTTTTCTCACGTCTTCTGATTAGCTGGCTGTGGAGGTGAAAGGACACTCAGAAAGGAGCAGCAGCAGGAGGGAGGCAGACCCAGAATGATACCATTGCTGCTGCTGTTGTTGCTCCTGCTTCCTTATGTGGCCGGTCAAGTGCAGATGACAGACTGCTTGACCACTCTGAACAAAGAGCAAGAGTTAGGGTCCTATTATTACCGCCCAGGAGACTACCTCATCAGCGGAGTCCTGTCTTCACAGTATTTCATGTGCAACGAACCATACGTTTTCTCTGAGTCCCCTTTAACCAGGGTTGTGAAGTAAGTGATGCTGATGACATAATGCTTCCAAACCCGCACTCCGGTTGTCCCCATTTACAGGAGACTGTCCATCTTTTCTGGTATCTCTGGTCATCCCTGATAAATCGCTCTCCTGACTTTTGCCACTCTGTCCTTTTTGAAGAAGAATTCAGAGCTTCATTAAAGTGAAGGCACCATTTAGTTCTGTACGCTCACATATGACTGGATCCATGGGGTTCCCTTGCATTGTTTCAGCCAAAAGAACCAGCAGCCTCTTTGATAGTAGATGTTGTGATAAGACACAGGCTGGAGCTGGGGAGGTTCTTTCTTGGGAGTGGTCCAAATGCAAATGTCCGCACAGAGGTTCCCTCTCCAGAATAATTACAGGGCCTTAAGGCTGAGCACCTTTCTTCCTCATCCACTACAGTACTTCACTGTAAATCCCACTGCACTCTCTGGGATTTACTTCTGAAGAAGCCGTGTATGTGTGTGTGTGTGTGTGTGTGTAATGGGAGTTAGACCCATTCAAGATAAAATACAAGACATAATATTGGGATACAGGGATACAGTTTCTTCAGTTTAGCTCGTACAATCAGCTGAGTGCTCATACGCATGATGATTAGAAAATAATTAGCCACCTCTTTGTTGAGATAGCTGACTTTTCCCAGGACAGTGAATGACCAATCTTTCCTCAGAATGCCCTGGGAATTTAGTCAGCAGAACATACAGCATACGGCCTCTCAAATCAGAATAAAAATTACAATGAAAGAGTCCTTGGGTCAGAGTTGCAGGGACTCCTGCCTTACACAGACACAATCTGCTTTGGAATGGAGTTTCCCAAAACCTCCCCTCAAATGCAGCTGCTGGTCAAAGATTATGTCTTGCATGAATGGATGCTTCATGGCCCTATTTATTCTGAAGAGACATCAAAGAAGAGGGTGAAGTGCCAGAACTAGACAGCATCACATGGGGTCATGGGGGAACAGGTTCTGCTGGTCAAGAGTGTAGTTCCTGTCACTCAGTATCATCAAGTCTCTGAATCAAGACTGCAGAAGCCTGTGGTTGCTCCTGCGTTAGAAGAGATTCAAGCCAAACACCAGTTGAGTTCATTTTGTGTTTTGTGCATAGATTCCCTATAATGGAGAAAAGGCTTCTGGGATGGCAATGAACCAAAGCCCTTGGTTATCTTTTTGGTGATCTGTTCATTTAGGTTATTAGAAATAGGAGAATTAAGAATCTGTATAATGTGTCTCCAAATTTTGATCATCTATATGCATGTATATCAAATATACGGTGGCAGATCATCGGCACCGAGCTAAGCCTCTTGCATTATGAATAGGTATAGAAGCATAGAAGCATAGAAGCATAGAATAGTAGGGTTGGAAGGGGCCTACAAGGCCATCGAGTCCAACCCCCTGCTCTGTGCAGGAATCCAAGTCAGAGCATCACTGACCAATGGCTGTCCAGCCTCATCTTGAAGGCCTCCAGTGTGGGAGAGCCTACCACCTCCCCAAGTAATTGGTTCCATTGTCGTATTGCTCTTACAGTCAGGAAGTTTTTTCCTGATGTTCAGCCGGAATCTGGCTTCCTGTAACTTGAGCCCATTATTCCGTGTCCTGCACTCTGGGATGATCAAGAAGAGATCCTGGCCTTCTTCTCTGTGACAACCTTTCATGTACTTGAAGAGTGTTATCATACATATCTCCCCTCAGTCTTCTCTTCTCAAGGCTAAACATGGCCAGTTCTTTCAGTCTCTCTTCATAGGGCTTTGTTTCCAGTCCCCTGATCATCTTTGTTGCCCTCCTCTGAACCCTCTCCAGGTTGTCCAGTTTATCCTTCTTCAAGTGTGGTGCCCAGAACTGGACACAGTACTCCAGATGAGGCCTAACCAGTGCTGAGTACAGGGAAACTAGTACTTCCTGGGATTTGGAAGCAATGCTTCTATGAATGCAGCCCAAAATAGCATTTGCCTTTTTTGCAGCCACATCACATTGTTGGCTCATATTCAGCTTGTGACCGACAACAATTCCAAGATCCTTCTCGTTTGTAGTGTGGTTGAACCACGTATCCCCCATCTTGTAACTGTGCATCTCTCCCAGCTGTGTCCTCCTGGGTACTCGGTGCAGCACCAACACTGACTTGAGGGTTGGGGAGGGGGGGTTGCCCTGGTCTATAGGAATTCAATCTCCCTCTCTAGGCTTCCTGCTCATTCGAGTGCAGATCTTGAGTGTTTGTACCTTGTGTTGGGTACCCGGGACAGATTAGGGATTCTGTTGGTGTACCGCCCACCACGCTGCCCATCAGACTCCCTGACTGAGCTGACAGAGGTGGTCTTGGACTTGGTGTTGAGGATCCCCAGGATGATGGTCCTGGGGGATCTCAACTTCCATGCCGAGGCCACTGTATCCGGGGCGGCTCAGGACTTCATGGCCGCCATGACAACCATGGGGCTGTCCCAAGATGTCATCGGCCCAACGCATATAAAAGGACACACGCTTGATCTGGTTTTCTCGACTGGGCAGGTGGATGGTGATCTGAAAGTGGAGGAATTAACATCTGTCCCTTTGTCATGGTCAGATCACTTCCTGCTGAGGTTTAGACTTCTGGCGGCCTTTCCCCTCTGCAAGGGTGGGGGACCTATTAAAATGGTCCGCCCCCAGAGATTAATGGATTCCGATGGATTCCAGAGGGCTCTGGGGGATTTTCCTTCTGGTATGGCTGGTGCTCCTGTCGAAGCCCAGGTCGCTCTGTGGAATGCAGAGATGACTTGGGCGGTTGACACGATCGCGCCCAAGCGCCCTCTCCCTCTGAGCAGAGCCCGGCCAGCTCCTTGGTATACACCTGAGCTGAGGGCAATGAAGCAAGAGGGGAGACGGCTAGAACGCAGGTGGAGGAAAACTTGTGCTGTGTCTGACCGAACACAGGTAAGAGCCCACTATCGAGCCTACTCTGTGGCGGTGAGGGTGGCAAAGAGGCAGTTCTTTTCCACCAGCATTGCATCTTCTCAGTGTCGTCCAGCGGAGCTTTTCTGAGTGGTTCGCGGCCTGTTACATTCTGGGCCAGGGAGAGAGACGGTGGAACCCTCGGTAGCACGCTGTGACAAGTTTGCGCGGCACTTTGAGGATAAAGTCGCTCAGATTCGTCATGAATTGGACACCGCCATTAATGCAGTTCCATTGGTAGAGGCGTTCAGAGCACCGTCTCGTCCAGTTTTCTTGGATGAGTTTCAGTTACTGAGGCCTGAGGATGCGGACAAGGTGCTTGGCGAAGTCCGATTGACCACTTGTGTGCTTGACCCTTGCCCTTCATGGCTTATTAAATCAAACAAGGAGGGGTTGTCCAGCTGGGTCCAGGAGGTTGTAAATTCCTCCTTGAGAGAGGGAGTGGTGCCTGCCGCTTTAAAAGAAGCAGTAATTAGACCACTCCTGAAAAAGCCTAACCTGGACCCAGAGGATGTTAACAATTATAGGCCAGTGGCCAACATCCCGTTCCTGGGCAAGGTGCTTGAGCGGGTGGTTGTAGGACAGCTCCAGGCACTCTTGAATGAAACGGATTATCTAGATCCATTTCAATCGGGCTTCAGGCCTGTTTTTGGAACGGAAACTGCCTTGGTCACCCTGTGGGATGACCTCTGCTGGGAGAGGGACAGGGGGAGTGCGACCCTGTTGATTCTCCTGGACCTCTCAGCGGCTTTCGATACCATCGACCATGGTATCCTTCTGGATAGGTTGTCTGGGTTGGGAGTTGGAGGCACTGCACTACAGTGGTTCTGCTCCTACTTGGATGGCAGATTCCAGAAGGTGGTGCTGGGGGATTATTGCTCTGTGCCATGGCAATTGTGCCATGGGGTTCCACAGGGCTCTATTTTATCCCCCATGCTGTTTAACATCTACATGAAATCGCTGGGGGAGGTTATCTGGAGGTGTGGGCTGAGGAGCCATCAATATGCGGATGACACCCAGCTCTACCTCTCTTTCTCATCAAAACCAGGTGAGGCAGTGGCTGTTCTGAACCAGTGCCTGGGCACGGTAATGGACTGGATGAGGGCTAATAAACTGAAACTCAATCCAGACAAGACGGAGGTACTGTTAGTGGGTGGTTCATCTGCCCGGCTAGGTGATATTCAACCTGTTCTGGAGGGGGTTGCACTCCCCCTAAAGGATCAGGTTCATAGTTTGGGGGTGCTCTTGGATCCAGAACTGTCACTTGAGGCACAGGTGAACTCAGTGGCACGGAGCACTTTTTATCAGCTTAGGCTGGTATACCAACTATGTCCTTATCTGGACAGAGATAGCCTAGCTACAGTTATCCATGCTCTGAAAACTTCTCATCTGGATTACTGCAATGCGTTATACGTGGGGCTGCCTTTGAAAACAGTCTGGAAACTTCAGCTGGTGCAAAATAGGGCAGCAAGATTGTTAACAGGGACTGGCTTGCGAGCTCATATTACGCCAGTACTTTTCCAGCTGCACTGGCTGCCAGTCCATTTCCGGGCCCGATTCAAAGTGCTGGTGTTAACATTCAAACCCTTAAGGGCTTGGGGCCACGTTTCCTGAAGGATCACCTACTCCCATATGTGCCTGCCCGGACCTTAAGATCATCATCAGCGGCCCTTCTCTGTGAGCCCCTGCCAAAGGAAGTGAGGCGGGTGGCGACTAGGAGGAGGGCTTTTTCTGTTGTGGCACCCTGGCTCTGGAATGGGCTCCCTAGTGAGGTTCGGCTGGCGCCTACATTGTACTCCTTTCGGCGCCAGGTGAAGACCTTTTTATTTTCCCAGGCATTTTAGCTTTCTAAATTTTTAACTTTTCTGTTTTAAATCTGTATTTTAAACTCCTGTACTGCTGCTAGGTTTTATTGTGGTTGTATTGTTATATTGTGGTTTTAATGTTCTATATATTTTAAATTGTTTTATTTTGTGTTGTTTGGTTTTAATTTTTGTGAACCGCCCAGAGAGCTTCAGCTATTGGGCAGTATAGAAATAAATAAATAAATAAATAAATAAATAAATAAATAAATAAATAAAATTTGCTTTCTTTTTCCTAGGTGTCGAACTTGGCATTTATCCCTATTAAATTTCATTCTTTTGTTTCCTGCCCAGCACTCCAGTCTATCCAGATCACTTTGAATTGTGTTTCTGTCTTCCAAAGTATTAGCTATCCCTCCCAATTTTGTGTCACCTGCAAATTTGATCAGCATTCCCTGCACCTCCTCCTCCAAGTCATTAATCAAAATGTTGAAGAGCACTGGGCCCAGGACTGAGCCCTGCGCTACCCCACTCGTTACCTCTCCCCAGTTTGAGAAGGTCCCATTGATAAGCACTCTTTGAGTCCGATTCTGTAGCCAACTGTGGATCCACCGGATCGTTGTTTCATCTAGCCCACTTTGAGCTAGTTTGCTCATCAGGAGCTCATGGGGCACTTTGTCGAAAGCTTTGCTGAAGTCGATTTGCCTGGCAGGACTTGTTTTTGACAAATCCATGTTGTCTTCGAGTAATCACGGCATTGTTGTCAAGGTGCTGACAGATGAATTCCTTTATCATCTGCTCCAGAATTTCCCAGGGATTGATGTCAGACTGACTGGTCTGTAGTTCCCAGGTTCCTCCCTTTTACCCTTTTTGAAGATAGGGACAACGTTAGCCCTCCTCCAGTCATCTGGCACTTCCCCATCCTCCATGATTTCTCAAAGAGAATAGACAGCGGTTCTGAGATTTCTTCTGCCAGTTCCTTGGTTACTCTAGGGTGCAGTTCATCTGGCCCTGGATATTTGAACTCATTCAAAGGAATTAGGTGTTCCTTGAGCATATGCCTATCGATCTCAAGCTGCAATCCTGCCCCTTCAGCCTGTACTTCACCTTTGCCAGGGGGGTCATAGACCCTCTTTTGGGAGAAGACTGAGCCAAAGTAGGAATTGAGCACCTCTGCCTTTTCTTTGTCATCTGTTATCGTTTTGCCATCCTTATTTAATAGCTGAACCATCATTTCTTTCCTCTGACTTTTACTATGCAGGTAGTTAAAGAAGGCCTTTTTGTTGCTTTTAGCATCCGTTGCTAACCTCAGCTCATTCTCAGCTTTAGCCTTCCTGACACCATCCCTGCAATTCTGTGCTATCTGCCTGTACTCTTCCTTTGTTACTTGGCCTTCTTTCCACTTCCTATATGTGTCCTTTTTTGTCTTCAGGTCATCCCTAAGCTTTTTGTGAAGCCACATTGGCTTCTTCTGTTGTCTTCCACCTTTTCTTCTTGTTGGAATTGTTTGTGATTGTGCCTTGAGAATTTCCTTTTTTAAAAGCTCCCACCCATCTTGGACTCCTTTTGTCGCTATAGTCGCTTGCCATGGGACCTTACTGACCATTGTTCTGAGTTTATTAAAACCAGCTTTCCTAAAATCCAGGGTATGCGTCTTACTACACTCAGCTTTTGCTTCCCTTAGAACCAAGAACTCAAGTACAACATGGTCACTTTCCCCCAGAGTTCCTGTAACTGCTACTTTATCCACTAAGTCATCTCTGTTGGTTAGGATCAAGTCAAGGATAGCTGATCCTCTAGTTCATTCCTCTACTTTCTGTAGGAGGAAGTTATCTGCCACTCTCTTTTTAGATCACTTTTTCTTCACCCCTCCTCACCCCAAATATAATGTGGCTTAAGACTATTAACATCCTTCATGCTATTAAGGACTAGTTAATATTCCAGAATGGCTGAGTGGCCTCACTGGCCTCACTTCCTTGGCAGGGGCGCATGGAGAATGGCCTCTGAGGATGATCTCAGGGTCTGGGCAGGAAGGAACACATGGGAGGAGGCGATCCTTCAGATAACCTGGCCCCAAGCCATTAAGGGCTTTAAATGTTACTACCAGCACTTTGAATCGGGGCCAGAAATGGACTGGCAGCCAGTGCAGCTGGAAAAGTACTTGTGTAATATGAGCTCAAAGGCCAGTCCCTGTTAAAAATCTTGCTGCCCTATTTTGCACCAGCTGAAGTTTCTGTACTGTTTTCAAAGGCAGCCCCACGTATAACGCATTGCAGTAATCCAGGCGAGAGGTTATCAGAGCATGGATAACTGTAGCTAGGCTCTCTCTGTCCAGATAAGGGCATAGTTGGGATACCAGCCGAAGCTGATAAAAAGTGCTCCATGCCACTGAGTTCACCTGTGCCTCAAGTGACAGTTCTGGGTCAAAGAGCACCCCAAAATTATGAACGTGATCCTTTGAGGGGAGTGCAACACCCTCCAGAAGAGGTTGAATATCACCTAGCCAGGCAGATGAACAACCCACCAGCAGTACCTCCATCTTGTCTGGATAGGGTTTCAGTTTATTGGCCCTCATTCACTCCATTACCATGCCCAGACCCGATTCAGAACAGCCACTGCCTCAGCTGGGTTTGATGAGAAAGAGAGGTAGAGCTGGGTGTCATCCGCATATTGATGGTGCCTCAGCCCACACCTCCAGATAAGTTCCCCCAGCGGTTTCATGCAGATGTTAAACAGCATGGGGGATAAAATGGAGCCCTGTGGAACCCCATGGCACAATTGCCATGGAACAGAGCGGTAATCCCCCAGCACTACCTTCTGGGGTCAGCCATCCAAGCAGCAGAAGAACCACTGCAGTGCAGTGTCTCCAACTCCAAGCCCAGACACTCTATGCAGAAGGATATCATAGTCAATGGCATCGAAAGCTGCTCTGATGGTATCCCACTGTCCCTGTCCCTCTCAAAACAGAGGCCATTCCACAGGGCGACGAAGGCAGTTTCCATTCCAAAACCAGGCCTGAAGCCCGACTGAAATGGATCTAGATAATCAATTTCATTGAACAGTGCCTGGAGCTGTCCTGCAACCACCCGCTCAAGCACCTAGCCCAGGAAGGGGATGTTGGCCACTGGCCTATAATTGGTAACATCCTCCAGGTTTGGATTTTTTAGGAGTGATCTGATTATCACCTCTTTTAAAGTGGTCGGTACCACTCCCTCTCTCATGGAGGAATTTACAACTTCCTGGACCCAGCCAGACATCCCCTCCTTGTTTAATTTTATAAGCCATGAAGGGCAAGGGTTAAGCACAGAAGTGGTCGATCGGGCTTGGCCAAGCACCTTGTCTGCATTAGGGATGTCAGAAAATTCTGAGACGGATCTCACTGAGGCCGAATGCCAGTGCATTCGGCCCCCCGAAATCCGTCGCGGAACAAAGCCCCCACCCCCCAACCCATGAAAGGCGCACGGGACAAAGTCTCCACCACCCCAACCCCATGAAAGGAGTGCGAAACGGAGCACTTACCTGCTCCTTTCCGCGCTGCTTTGCGAATGGCAGCCATCCTGCGGCCGCCATTCACTTCCTCCTCTTCAAGCCCTGATAGGCTACATAAATACGTAGCCTATCACGACTAATGCAGGGACGCCATTTGCGTCCCTGCGGAGGCTGTGATAAGCTATGTAAGTATTCACGTAGCCTATCACGGTGGGCGGGGAGGAACCCAGCGTATGCAAATGGTGGTGGCTACCGACATTTGCGTACGCTGTGGTTTTCCCCCTGCCGTGATAGGCTACATAAATATTTGCGTAGCTTATCATGGCTCAATATAGGGATGCAAATGGTGGCGGCCACGACAGCCGCCATTTGCATCCTTGCAGGCAGGTGGACGGAGACACCTCCCCCCCATCGAGGATTCCAGAGGGAAGGATGGAGTGCCTACCTCCCACCGCCAATGTCCCTCAGAGGAGCAAGGTAAGGGATTTGTATATCCCTAGTCTGCGTCCTCCGGCCTCAATAACTGAAACTCAGCCAATAAAATGGGACCAGATGGTGCTCTGAACACCTCTACCAATGGATCTGCATTAATGGTGGTGTCCAATTCATAACAAATCTGAGTGACTTTATCTTCGAAGTGCCATGCAAACCCGTCACAGCGTGCAACCGAGAGTCTCACAGTTGTCTCTCCCTGGTCAAGAATGTAACAGGCCACAAACCACTCAGAAAAGCTCCTCTGGATGACACTGAGTAGATGCAATAGTGGTGGAAAAGCATTGTCTCTTTGCCACCCCACCGCCACAGAGTAGGCTCAATAGTTTGCTCTTACCTGTGTTCGGTCAGATTCTGCACGAGTTTTCCTCCACCTGCATTCTAGCCATCTCCCCACTTGCTTCATTGCCCTCAGCTCAGTTGGATATGAAGTCGGGATGTATGAAACAATTTACCTGTTTCGTTTCATGATATCCGTGTGGGGGGGAGACACTTCGTCCCTCCCCCTGAAATCCTTGCTGGCCGGCTCCACTGCTTGAAGACTCCACAGAGCAACCAGCCAGGGCCGCCCACAGCGACATCCGGCCACTGCTGGCTTGCACAGGGATGCAAATGGCGGCTGCTGTAGTCGCCGCCATGTGCATCCCTTTTTTTCGTCATGATAGGATACATAAATATTTATGTAGACTATCATGGGATCTGCAGGGATGCAAATGGGGTCCCTGCGTTAACCGAGATAGGTTACGTAAGTATTTACATAGCCTAATATAGTACTAATATAGGGATGGCAGAGAATTCCGCCACGGATCACGGTGAGGCCGAATGCCAGTGCATTTGGCCCCCCGAACTCGTTGTTGGAATGAGCAGGCCCCCCCGCCCCCCCAGGGATCCCCCCCAAGGATGAGACTCACCTGGGGCGGATCTTCCAGGAGGAGGCGGCTGCGACAGCGGCTGCAGCGGCTGGTCTTCTGACTGGCTGCTGCCGCTGCCATTTCCTCTCTTGTAAAAGAAAAAAAGGAAAGAAAGAAAGAAAAAGAAAGAAAGAAAGAAAGAAAGAACGAAAGAAAGAGAGACGTGATAGGCTATGCAAAGATTTACATAGCCTATCATGACTAGGTTAAAAAAACACAAAAACGACGTGATAGGCTATGTAAATCTACAGCCGCAGCCATTTGCGTTCCTTATTTTTGCCCTCTTAATCTACGTAAATATTTACGTAGACTATGATGGCAAAAATCAAGGGGAATGCAAATAGTGTAGCGGGCACTATTTGTGTCCCTTTTGGACTCCCCGTTTTAGCCCACATAAATAATTACGTAGCTGGGAGCACAGCCGGCCTCGGAGTAAATATTTACGGGAGCTGCGGAGCACATCCGGCCTCAGAGAATTCCAGTGTGGGGGAGGAATGGAGCCCCTCCCCCCCAGTAAGGATTCCTGCGGGAGGGATGGTACGCCCCCCCCCACCATCAACATAATCAGCGAACAGGTAAGTGACTTTCGTACATCCCTACCTATCACAGGAAAAATCGTGACGCGAATGGCAGCTGCAGACCTGCCCGCCACGAATGGCACCATGTAGGTTCTCCGTTTCGCGTACATTTCATGGGGGGGGCTTCTTTCCACGATGGATTGCGGGGGGGCCCATGCACTGACATTCAGCCTCATTGAGATCCGTGTCAGAATTCTCCGCCATCCCTAATACCAAGGAGCTGCCCGGGCTCTGCTCATCGGGAGAGTGTCCTTGGGCATGATTGTGTCAAGCACCTAAGTCTTCCCTGCATTCCACAGAGTGACCTGGGCTTCAACAGGAGCACCAGACATACCAGCAGGAAACCCCCCAGAACCCTCTGGAATCAATCAGAATCCATTAGCCTCTGGGGGTGAACCATTTTAACAGGTCCGCCACCCTTGCAGAGGGGAAAGGCTGCCAGGAGTCTAAACCTCAACAGGAAGTGATCTGACCATGACGAATGGACAGATGTTAATTCCTCCACTTTCACATCACCATCCTCCTGCCCAGATAAGACAACCAGATTAAGCATGTGTACTTTTATATGCGTTGGGCCAATGACAAATTGGGACAACCCCATGGTTGTCATGGCGGCCATGAAGTCCGGAGCCGCCACAGATACAGGGGCCTCGGCATGGAAGTTGAGATCCCCCAGGACCATCATCCAAGGGGTCCTCAGCACCAAGTCTGACACCACCTCCACCAGCTCAGGCAGGGAGTCTGATGGGGGTGGGGTGGGCGGTACACAAACGGAATCCCTAATCTGTCCCGCGTACCCAACACAAGGTACAAACACTCAAGATCTGCACTTGAATGAGCAGGAATCCTAGAGAGGGAGATGGAATTCCTATAGACCAGGCAACCCCCCCTCCCCGACCCTTGAGTCGGTGTTGGTGCTGCACTGAATAGCCAGGAGGGCACAGCTGGGAGAGAGTGACCCCTCCCAGCTCCCCCACCCTGGTCTCAGTAATACATACCAAGTCAGCCCCCTCATCCACAGTCAAATCATGGATGAGGGAGATTTTATTTGGGGCCCACCAGGCATTCAGCATCAGCACCACCAGACCCGCGGGCAGACTGGTAAGGCCATCAGGAACCATCAGGTTGGGGTAGAACCAGAAGATGGGACAGCTGTAAGGTGTCTAGCCCCTCTTCTCCTCAGCTGGCCTGTTAATCCGCCAACACCATAACTCCCCCTGCCCATGACCACAGTTATGTTGGCACCTCCCCGACCCCCTGGACAGACATGAGTTAGGCTACATGTCTATCCAGTCAGTTATTCATTACTCCCAATTCATACTGAATTCAAGGGTCAACTTAGGTAGCTGCCTCCAAAAATATGGGCTTGTCTAACCCAGTATTGTTGACACTGACTGGTAACGCTCCAGGGTTTCAGGCAGGAGTTATTGCAACCCTACCAGGAGTTGCCAGAGATTGAACCTGGGACCTTGTTCCTGTAAATCAGGTGCTCTAGTGCTGAATTATGGCCCCACTATGGGTAGAATTGGATTGAGTTAAAGAGGTGGTGAAACCCATGACGGAAGGGCCTCCCAACCCCTGCCACCCTGCGGAATTCCCCCGGGATGAGGCTTACCTGGGGCAGAGGAGGTGGCAGCAGCTTCGGCGTTGGTGGCGGCTGGTCTCTCAGCCGGCTGCTGTGGCCACGAAAGTTGGCCGTCTTAGTGGCTGCCATTTGCTTCCTTCCAGGCTGCCGTGATAGGCTATGTAAGTATTTAAATACATACATAGCCTATCACGTGTTGAGGGTGAAAGAGGAGAGTGCAAAAGCTGGTTTGAAACTCAACATTAAAAAAACTAAGATCATGTCATCTGGCCCTATCACTTCCTGGCATATAGAAGGGGAAGAAATGGAAGCAGTGACAGATTTTACTTTCTTGGGCTCCAAGATCACCGCAGATGGTGACTGTAGCCATGAAATTAAAAGACGCTTGCTCCTTGGGAGGAAAGCTATGGCCAACCTAGACAGCATAGTAAGAAGCAGAGACATCACCTTGCCGACAAAGGTCCGTCTAATCAAAGTGATGGTTTTCCCAGTAGTAATGTATGGCTGTGAGAGCTGGACTATAAGGAAGGCTGAGCGCCGAAGAATTGATGCTTTCGAACTGTGGTGCTGGAGAAGACTCTTACGAGTCCCCTGGACTGCAAGCAGGTCAAATCAGTCCATCCTAAAGGAAATCAACCCTGAGTGCTCATTGGAAGGACAGATAATGAAGCTGAAGCTCCAATATTTTGGCCACCTAATGCGAAGAGAAAACTCCCTGGAAAAGACCCTGATGCTGGGAAAGACTGAAGGCCAAAGGAGAAGGGGATGGCAGAGGATGAGATGGCTAGATAGCATCACGGATGCAATGAATATGAACTTGAGCACGCTCCGGGAGAGAGCGCAGGACAGGAAGGCCTGGCGTGCTATGGTCCATGGGGTCACGAAGAGTCGGACACGACTGAACGACGGAACAACAACAACAACAACCTGAGCACCAAGGGGAAATACATGGTGGCCGTGCAGGTCTTCTCGATCTTGGCCTCCAGTGCTGGGCTGTTGGGCTGCATCTTCCTTCCCAAGTGCTACATCATTGTACTGAGAGCTGAACTGAATACGAAGGAGCATATCATGTCCAAAACAAACTAGGTCATCTGATCCATAGAAGTAGAGTTGTGGGAGAATATTTGGCGTAGGTTTGGAGGAGGTACAAGTTTGCTGAGATCTTAGTTATCAGAGCCTTTTGATGTGCTTATAGCTTCAGTTGAACAGTTTCGGTGTTTCTGTTACAGGAGACAGGCAAAGCTGAGCCTTGGGACTATCACTCTGCCAGTGACTGCCATCCGCATCTGAGGTAGTGTTGAGGCTGGAACTATACCATACTCACATTGTCCAAATAATGCCTCTGTTGAAGTTGTGGCCCTTAACAGCTGCAGTGTAACAGTATTTTGCAGCTTGCGTGCACATGGAAAGCCCTGAATGCAATACATTAAATTGATGTTTGTTTGTTACTGGCATTAGTGTATTCTGATTGCTCTGCTTGCTATGACAGTTTCATGCATTTGTTGTCATTAAGAATTATTCTCACAGAATGCAGGAGTTTAATTCGGTACTTCCATTTCCTTGCTTCTCATTGTCATCTATGTTCATTACACATTTATTCCACAGAAATGATGATTTGATTGAAGGGAATTGTTTTTTTCGAAGGGGACAGTCTCCTGAACAGAGAGATAGTTGACATGGGTTAGTCTTGTGCTCAGTTTTTGGTTCCAGGCCATTTAAACTTTAGATCCTGACATTCTCAGCCTGAGATTTGGGGCAGCTGCCAGTGGAGGCTGGCAGCTCTGATTTCAGTGGAGCTTTGAACCCATCCTGAGTTCCAGACAGAAACCACGTCTGGCGAAAATGTTTGCAAATGGCAGATGTGTGCTCATGTTCAATTTGAGCATTTTCCCCAGTTTGATTTGTGCAAATTTCTGTGGAGACTGAATCAGCCCCACTTTAGTCTATGGAGGAAAGTTTCACAAATCAGGAAATGGGTACAAAGTTTGGGAAATGTGTACACATTTCACATTCAGTTGCTGCTTCATTTGTGCATTTTTCCTGTTCCTGCAGAGTGAGCAGACATTGTGAACAGGAAATGGGATGAGCGATGATAAAATATTTGGAAGATCTGAGCAGTCTCGAGTCTCCCTCATTCACCCGTCTCTACCAAAGGCAGCCCCACATACTGGATGTTACTGCAGCCCAAACAGGGTGTAACTTAGGCATGTGTCACCTTGGTCAGATCTGACATCGCTGGAATGGGTGCAGTTGGTACTCTAGCCTCGACCCTGGCCACTGCCCAAGCCTGGATTCATGATCATGATCTCCCATCCGTGCCCCTTCCCAGCTGCTTTTTTTAAAAAACATTTTTTGACAGGCTGGCAGAGAGACTTGTGAGTAGGAATGTTGGCGGAATCTGCAATAAAACTAAATTAGTTCAGATTTTTATGAACCCTACAGCGGATGGGCTTTTCCCCTGGAGGGTGGGTTCCGCAGATTTGGGGAACCATGTTTCTAACCTTCAACTGTTTTGTCCAAATTTTGTTGTAAAAAAAGTCACAATTAAAAAAAAAAAAACCTGCCTAAAAATGCACATTTTCCCCATAGGCTAGGGAGTTAAAATGCATATTTGGGGTGAATTTGTGCATGGGGGGGGGCATTTTGCCCATGCAAATTTGCAGAAGTTTGGAAACTAAGAAAATCAGACTCTGTCAATGGGAGGATGTTTGAATAGAGAGTGGCTGACAATCCGCAAAATGAGCAGGCTTTTCATAATCCCTAATTCCCTACCTGGGAACAGGAGTTGTGGTGGTCAGGCAGTGCCTGGGGGAAGAGTTCAGAATGCAGAACAACCTGCATCCAAGGCTGATGGGAGAGAGAGAAGGGTGGTGCAGGGCTCAAGAGAGAGAAAGGGCAAAATAGGAGAGAAAGGGGCCACAAAGGTAGAGAATGGAATGTCAGAGGGAGGGAGGGAGAAAGGGAAACCAGGGATGCAAGGGGTGGGAGAGGCACAAATACAGAAAAGTGCTCTTGAGAGAGCACAGGTTTAGGGATGTACGAATTGTGTACCTTCCGTGCCGCTTGACTTCCGCAGTTTGCGGCCAGTTCTCCGTATCGTCGTTCACAAGCCCCCGGACTTCTCCTCTTCTTTTCTGCTCCGAAAATTATGAAATTTAAATCCGTACTGACAACCGTAATTCCGGTGCCCAGCCATCTCCATGAATCTGCATAACTTCCATAAGAATGGCTATTTTTCGTAGCTATTTTTGAATTTTTCCCCTGCCCTGAGACATGCAGTAATTACATTTCCTCCTCCTAGGGGCTTCCCAAAAGAAGGCTGCCCTAGGTGTGCCTGAACGATGCACTCTTGGTTTAAAGCAACGCTGTTTTAAAGAAAGAAAAAAACTTTTCAAATGACCATGCCGGTCTGGAGCCCTGCACAAGGTATTATTCTCCCTGCTAAGCTTTATATTTCCACATCCTGCGTTGCTGTTGACATTGTGAGTCTAAAATGGAGAGGAGAACCAAATTTGTGCATGTCTACTCAGAAGTAAGTCTTATTGAGTTCAATGCGAGTTACTCCTATGCATGTCAGCACCTCAGTTGCCCCCAGCTCAGCTTTGTATTTCCACATGGTGGCCAAGTCGGGGGATGGCATGACCCTGCTGGACTTCTCCTCCTCCTCCTCAGACGTAGACCTTCTAGAGACAGGGTGATGCCTTTGAACCATGTATATCAGGAGACTTGGGGGAGCCTGGGCCCTTTGGGGAGAGGACCATGGGTGCATCCCCACAGCAAGAGGGGAGCCCTGCATAGAAACAGAGGCTGAGCAACAACCCCCCCCCCATCAGTCACAGGGCATATCATCAACTAAAGAGGGCAATCAGCAGGGCTCCTGTAAGAAGTGCCCAACTGCAAGGAAGGTCTCCTCAGGAGAATGTGCCTCCTCATGAGTAGGGCTCTGACCAGAGAGCTCTACTGTACTGCAGCCAAGCTCTGGGTGGGGCTCAGCAGGCTTTGGGGTTAAAAGACTTCAGTGTCTGCCTAGCCAGTGCTAGAAACAATGGTGTTCCTTCAGGTCCTGTGGCTTCTGCCTTGCCTCGTGGACCTTGGCCTGTGATGGATTCTTGGTGTTACTGAACCTTTTCTTTTTTTTGACTCTGCTTATGGACTGTGTAGGATATCTGACTGCCCAACTGTGTTTTGACCTCTGTCTGCTTATCTGTGCTTTCACCTTTGTCCATTTCATTACCTTTCTGCATGGTTACTCCATCCACTCAGAAATTGTGGAGGCCACCGCTGGACAGGGGGGAAATTGAGGGAGGCTCGTGGTGGGCATCAGCAGTGGACCAGGACAGGGCAGAGGGACTGGGCAACTGCCCATTGACACCATGTAGACTCAGAAGAGGGCTGCTCTGATAACTAGAAAATTGTGTGTGGGCGTTCGTGTCCGCATTTGTGTGTATCACTCTACTTGCTAGTTGGGAGTAGGTTGGCCATCCCTTTTTGGCTTCCTTCCTGTTGAGAGATTCTCTTGAAACACACTTCATTGGAAGGCTCTTGACATGCAGATTCCACAGATAACCACGATTTTCACTATAATTCAAAGTCAGGAGGTTCTGTATAAATCTTGAAAAGAAGAAGAAATTAATTAGCCTATTTTCTCTAATACTGTATAAAAGTTTATATTTAATATCAAAACAGTCAAGTTTAATTAAACCATCTATTGCAAATTGGAGTGAAAGCAAATATGAACACACACAAAAGTCTCTGTACACCTGTATAAACAGAGGTGCACACCAAACTACCATGATATGCCAGTAACATACAGCCGGCGAACAAATCATGAAGGGATTAAGAGATAACTGCAGTTAAAAGTTAGCTAGTTGAAGTTTATTTATTGCTCAGAAAGGAAGTCTTGAGCTGTTGCATTTAACAAAACAACATTTATATATTCCATGCATTACTACCATTCCTAGGCATGAAATGCTTGCTGGTGACAGCAACCAGTAGGTGAACCATGAGTCCCAGCACAACTCATGCCGCTGCACCAATTCTACCCCTCCAGCCCCTAGAGAAGGCGCCTTGTGGCCCAGCCTGGATGCTTCCACCCCACCTCAAAGGGCCTGCATAAGCAGGCAACCCCTCGGCCTTTTGACAACAGCCAAGCTCTGCCTGCCTTGCATCCATCAATATCTGAAACCAGCCCAGGCATGGGAGGAAGACTGTGCCTTTCAGCCTGCGTCCTGCAACCAACGCTGACATTTTCACTATCGGCAACGGCGTTAAGGTTTGTGAGCATGGCGGCGCCTGGCTTTCAACTGCCGAATGATCAACTCCTAGCTGCCACAGCAGAAAGTTTTCGCTACACCCCCACTCGCAGGTCCGGATTTCACCCGCAACACGGACACTGATGGCTCCTTTCTGGGCAAGCAATTCCTGAAGGGCGTTCGCAAGGACAACGGGCCTCTAGGCTGGGCTTCCTGGTCTGCACCACTCAAGACTGCACAGCCGCAAGGCCCCAGAGCACTTGTGTTCAGGGTGCAAGGCTCAGTTCAGCCTCTGATGAGCACTTTGCGGTCAGATGAGCCTCCAAGCTATGGCCAGCTGTGCATTCTAGACACCGAGGAGGCCACTATGGCTCTCCTGGATCGAGCAGAGAACAGCACTGGGCTGCACCTTGCTGGAGTCACTCACTAACTGATACTCAATGTTTGCCCATGCACTACTGAGTACCGGCAGGTGGGTGAAATCCTCGAGCACAAGGACACTGCTGCACTTCCTGCTGGTCATGCACCAATGGACGTACCTCTGTGCTTCCATCGCAACTGCAGAATGATGAGTACTATGGCTCACTCTGGATGAGATAATGTTCCCGGGGTCTCTTGAATTGCTTCTGTGTGGACCAGCTCAGATGGTTTTCCTTTGGCGCATCTCTGTTTGGTAGTGTACCCTAAGGGGTGAGAGTGCTGCATGATCTCCGATACGGAGATGCTGATGCTGGGGAAAGTGGAAGGCAAGAGGTAGAGGGGCCGACCAAGGGCAAGATGAATGGATGATATTCTGGAGGTGAGGGACTTGACCTTGGGGGAGCTGGGGGTGGCGACAGCTGACAGGAAGCTCTGGCGTGGGCTTGTCCATGAAGTCATGAAGAGTCGGAAGCGACTGACCAAATAAACAACAAAATCCTGGCTAATCCAGCACAAGGAGTGCAACTGAGAGGGATGCAAAGGGAGCAGGGCTGGGAAACTCCCCCAAGTAGTGTGCACCTTCATGCGCATAAGGAATGGGGAAGATGTGCCCCTCCTGATGTTCTTGGACAGCAACTCCCATCGTTTTTCCCCATGGGCTAGGCCAGTTAGGGCTGCTGAATGGGCAGTCCCGTGCTACCTGGAGGGCCACACATTCCCATTCACTGGTATGCATCCTAACCTACTTTGCTGGATCGTCACCCTGCTGTGGTGAGTGGGCTTGTGTGTTCCAGTGAACTCCATGAGTGAAGCCATCGGGAGTTATGTACTCCCAGCAGGGTCACCCATGGCGGCAAGATCAAGGGGGAGGAACCAGACAAAGAACGATCCAAGCAAGTCCTCAACAGCAGAAAAGGCGGAAGATAGCAAGGTGTACAGTAAGGGCCAGAAATATTGGAGCAAGGATAACTGTTTTGGCAGTTGGCCTCTGTATGCCACTGGCTGTACTTCCTGAATGGTTAGTGCCCCACTTTTGTCAAACCCCTTGAATTACAGCTGAAAGTCCTGACTTCGCTCCCATCTGGGTGTGTTTCCTTTAGGGATGGCAGAGGATTCCGCCATGGATCTCGGTGAGGCCGAATGCCAGCGCATTCGGCCCCCTGAAATCTGTGGCAGAACAGCCTGTCCCCCCGCCCCCCCCACGGTTCCTCCCCAGGACGAGACTTACCTGGGGCGGATCTTCCAACCGGTTGCCGCTGCCATTTGTAGTCGTGTTAAAAAAACAACAACAACGATGTGATAGTCTACATAATGATTTACGTAGCCTATCATGGCTGGGTTTAAAAACAACAACAACAACAACAACCGTGTACGCAAATGGCGGCAGCTACGGCCGCCGCCATATGCATTCCTTATTTTTGGCCATCTTAGTCTACGTAAATATGTACGAAGACCAGAGCTCTCCAAACGGTGTGTCGCGACACATTAGTGTGTCGCCGGCAGTGTGTAGGTGTGTCTGGCGAATATTGTGCGGAAGGACACCGCGGAGCTCCCTTACTCACGTTTGCTTCGCTTGGTCCCTCCACCGGAACTTCCTAAAGCAGCTAATGTTAAAGCAGCTTAGCTGCTAAGGCTTAGGTGCTTTAACGTTAGCTGCTTTAGGATCACGTGGCGTCTTGATGCAGGAAGCACGTGATTGGCGGTGTTGGAGCGGTACCATGAGGAGTCTGGTAACGCTGGCTGCATGAGGAGTGTGGAGAATTTGAAGTTAGCAGAGCAATTAGTTGAGCAATTTGCAATCAGCTCAGGCGAGAGGCTTCCCCACGTCCTCGGTGCGGCTGCAGGGCAGCGGGGGAGAACAACGGCCCGCTGGACGCCACCAGAGCAGGGAGGGCTGCGCCGGGCAGGTGAGAAGCTTCGAGCCTGCGCTCCCCAGAAAGGTAGAGTCACGGGGCGAAGAGAGGGGAAGGGAGGCACTGCCCTGGAAGCAGAGCTCGGTCGACACCGGCGCGAAGAAGTGGAAGCGGCCACCAGCCCTGCGTGGTTTCGGGTTTGCCCTTCGCGGTCTTCTGCACCGTGCTGCCGCGCGGCCAGGCCAAAGTAACACACTGGTGGAAACGCCACCTGGGACTGCACCAAGCGTGCTGTCCGCCATCTTGGCCAGTCGGAATAGAGCTCAGTTGATTTCTGCCATTTATTTTTATTTTTACTCTGCTGTAATTGTGGATTAACCACCCACTGGCAGTGTACCACTGGAGAGTGCTGGAACTGGACTCTGGACATAGGCATTGCAATATTTACAGCAGTATAGCCTTGTAGTCTAGAAAGAAGCAGTCTGCATCATTCTATAAAGAGAATGAAGACATCAGAAAAAGCTCAAAAGGCAAGTTACTTGTTTGCTCAAATAATTGCCCAAAACAAGGACCCACACGCTATTGCCGAAACCACCATAAAGGAATCTTGCTGTGCTATTGTTCGAACAATGTTTGGGACCGAATTTGAGATAGAAGTTAATAAAATCCCTTTGGCAGATAACACAATCGGAAGACATATTCAAGACATGTCTGATGACATTAAGCAGCAAATGAAGGATATTTTTCAAGACGATAACATGATCTTTACATTGCAATTAGATGAAGCAACAGATGTCAGTGGGTTAGCACAATTATTGTTTTTTATACGCTTGATTCATACTGACAGAATTATTGAGCAATTCTTGTGTTGTCTAGAACTTCCAATGAGAACTAGAGGTGAAGATATATTTAAACCTTTTGATTGCTTCATGAAGGAAAATAATTTGCAATGGTTAAATTGTGTAGGAATATGCACAGATGGCACACCCTCAATGGTTGGTTCAACGAAAGGTTTTATAGCTTTAACAAAGAAAGAGAATGAAAATATTATAATTACTCATTGCTTTTTACATCGCGAAGCACTAGTCACGCAAACCATTGGAAATGTATTAAGAAAAGTTTTGGACAAAGTGGTTCAAATGGTCAATTACATTAAAAGTAGACCTCTTCAATCAAGATTATTTGCTCATATTTGTGAAGACATGGGGGCAAAGTTGAAAAAGCTTCTACTACACACAAACGTTCGTTGGCTCTCAAGAGGTCGAGCGCTTTGTCGTGTATATGAATTGAGGGAAACGATGCTTAAACTTTTTGAGGAAAATCAACAAAACGAATTCTGCAATCTAATTCAAAGGAAACTTTGGTGCACAAAATTGGCATATCTTGCTGACATATTTGAACATTTGAATAAAATAAACACCAGTATGCAAGGAAAAGGAGAAAATATCTTAACAGTGGTAGATAAAATTTGTGCTATGAGAGACAAAATAGCAATTTGGAAAAGGAAAGTGAAAGAAGGAAATTTTGAAATGTTTTCCAAAACTGCTGAGTGCAGGCTAAAATGTGATATCAGCTTGCTAATGGTTGACCATTTAACATTGCTTGGAGAGAAAGTTCATCCTTCCTTCCCAAATGTTGAAATCCAAGACTATGATTGGATCAGAAATCCATTTCTTTCAACTGCAATGAGGAATTTTTCACTTATTGAAGAAGAAGAATTGTTGTTGTTGTTGTTCAGTCATTCAGTCGTGTCCGACTCTTCATGACCCCATGGACCATAGCACGCCAGGCCTTCCTGTCCTGTGCTCTCTCCCGGAGCATGCTCAAGTTCATATTCATTGCATCCGTGATGCTATCTAGCCATCTCATCCTCTGCCATCCCCTTCTCCTTTTGCCTTCAGTCTTTCCCAGCATCAGGGTCTTTTCCAGAGAGTTTTCTCTTCGCATTAGGTGGCCAAAATATTGGAGCTTCAGCTTCATTATCTGTCCTTCCAATGAGCAGTCAGGGTTGATTTCCTTTAGGATGGACTGATTTGACAACTTGCAGTCCAGGGGACTTGTAAGAGTCTTCTCCAGCACCAAAGTTCGAAAACATCAATTCTTTGGCGCTCAGCCTTCCTTATAGTCCATCTCTCACAGCCATACATTACTACTGGGAAAACCATAGCTTTGATTAGACGGACCTTTGTCGGCAAGGTGATGTCTCTGCTTCTTACTATGCTGTCTAGGTTGGCCATAGCTTTCCTCCCAAGGAGCAAGCATCTTTTAATTTCATGGCTACAGTCACCATCAGCGGTGATCTTGGAGCCCAAGAAAGTAAATCTGTCACTGCTTCCATTTCTTCCCCTTCTATATGCCAGGAAGTGATAGGGCAAGATGCCATGATCTTCATTTTTTTAATGTTGAGTTTCAAACCAGCTTTTGCACTCTCCTCTTTCACCCTCAACAAGAGGCTCTTTAGATCCTCTTCACTTTCTGCTATTAGGGTGGTATCGTCTGCATATCGGAGGTTGTTGATAATTCTCCCAGCAAACTTAATTCTGATCTCTGATTCATCCAACCCGGCATTTCTCATGATGTACTCTGCATATAAGTTAAATAAGCAGGGTGACAATATGCAGCCTTGTCGTACTCCTTTCCCAATTTTGAACCAATCGGTTGTTCCATGTCTGGTTCTAACTGTTGCTTCTTGACCCTTGTACAGGTGTCTCAGGAGACAGGTAAGGTGGTCTGGTACTCCCATCACTTTACGAATTTGCCACAGTTTGTTGTGATCCACACAATCAAAGGCTTTAGCGTAGTCAATGAAGCAGAAATAGACATTTTTCTGGAATTCTCTTGCTTTCTCCATGATGCAGCGAATGTTGGCGATTTGATCTCTAGTTCCTCTGCCTCTTCGAAACCCAGCTTGTACTTCCGGTAGTTCTCAGTTTGCATACTGCTGAAGCCTAGCTTGTAGGATTTTGAGCATCACCTTGCTGGCATGTGAAATGAGCACAATTGTGCGGTAGTTTGAACACTCTTTGGCGTTGCCCTTCTTTGGAATTGGAATGTAAACTGACCTTTTCCAGTCTTGCGGCCATTGTTGAGTGTTCCAAATTTGTTGGCATATTGAATGCAGCACTTTAACAGCATCATCTTTTAGGATTTTAAATAGCTCAGCTGGAAGACTGTCATCTCCGCCAGCATTGTTGTTAGTAATGCTTCCTAAGGCCGACTTGACTTCATTCTCAAGGATGTCTGGCTCAAGTTCAGTGACCGCACTATCATGGCTATCAGGGACATTCAGATCTTTCCTGTATAGTTCTTCTGTGTATTCTTTCCACCTCTTCTTAATCTCATCTGCTTCTGTGAGGTCCCTGCCTTCTTTGTCCTTTATCATGCCCGTCTTTGCACAAAACATTCCCTTGAGATCTCCAAATTTCTTGAAGAGATCTCTAGTCTTTCCCATTCTGTTGTTTTCCTCCATTTCTTTGCATTGTTCATTTAAGAAGGCCTTCTTGTCTCTCCTTGCTATTCTCTGGAACTCTGCATTCAGTTGGAAATATCTCCCCCTTTCTCCCTTGCTTTTCGCTTCCCTTCTTTCTTCAGCTACTTGTAAAGCCTCATCAGACAGCCACTTGGCTTTCTTGCATTTCTTTTTCTTTGGGATGGATTTCATTGCTGCCTCCTGAACAATGTTACGGACCTCCACCCATAGTTCCTCAGGCACCCTGTCTATCATGTCTAATCCCTGAAATCTATTCCTCACCTCCACTGTATATTCATAAGGAATATGATTTAGGTCATACCTGAACGGTTTAGTGGTTTTCCCTAGGTTCTTTAATTTAAGCTGAAATTTTGCAAGAAGCAGTTCATGATCTGAGCCACAGTCAGCTCCAGGTCTTGTTTTGACTGACTGTATGGAGCTTCTCCATCTTTGGCTGCAAAGGACATAATCAATCTGATTTCGATATTGACCATCTGGTGATGTCCATGTGTAGAGTCGTCTCTTGTGCTGTTGGAAAAGAGTATTTGCTATGATCAGCGTGTTCTCTTGGCAAAACTCTATTAGCCTTTATCCTGCTTCATTTTGTACACCAAGGCCATGCCTGCCTGTTATCCCGGTGATTTCTTGACTTCCTACTTTAGCATTCCAATCCCCTATGATGAAGAGGACATCTTTTTTTGGGTGTTAGTTCTAGAAGGTGTTGTAGGTCTTCATAGAACCGATCAACCTCAGCTTCTTCGGCCTCAGTGGTTGGGGCATAGACTTGAATTACTGTGATGTTGAATGGTTTGCCTTGGATTCGTACTGAGATTAGGAGAGCACCAAAGCCACTTACCTTGTGTCGCAGCTTGTTCGCGGTGGGGGGGAGGCACTTCGCTGCTCTCCCCGAAGTTCAGACCAAGGGGGGAGGCATCCCGCCTCGCCTGGCCAAAATTCAGGCCAGGGGGGAGGCTTCTCGCCTCGCCCGGCCGAAATTCAGGCCAGCGAGGAGGCGCCTCGCCTTGCCCAGCCGCGAAATAAAAAGTTAAAAAAAAAACAATGCCCCCGTAAAAGGCTACAAGACGATTAACGTAGCCTATCATGGCTAGATCTGCAAAGTCAGCCATGATAGGCTATGTTAATCATCACGTAGCCTATCACGGGTGACTTAAAAAAAAAAAAAGCGCGTGCGCAAATGGCGGCCCCCATAGTGAGCCGCCATTCGCGTTCCTTATTTGGTCGCTTTAGTCAACGTAAATCTTTACGTAGACTACGGCAAAAATAAGGGCAACGCAAATAGCAAATCGTCTGCCTCATCTTCTCCCTGACTGGATTACCGCATCCAGTGGGGTCACCATTTAGCGGTAGCAAAAGTCAAATGAACTTTGGAACATGGAATTTATGGACACTGCTGGACAATACAGATAGTGAACACCCTGAACGCAGGACTGCCGTCATTGCAAGGGAGCTGAGATGTTTTAACATTGACATAGCAGCACTCCAAGAAACTCGAAGAGCAGGAGAGGGAGAACTGAAAGAAGAAAAAGGAGGTTACACCTTCTTCTGGAAAGGACTGCCTAAACAAGAACGATGAATACATGCAGTAGGCTTTGATATTAAAAATGATCTTATGAAGCTCTTGTCAGAAGTTCCTACTGGCATTAATGAACGACTCTCAACCCTTCAAATAAAACTCACCAAAAACCAGCAGGCAACTATTCTAAGTGCCTATGCACCAACATTAGATGCTGATGAAGATATCAAAGAAAAATTTTACGCCCAACTGGACACCATCTTATCAGAGATACCAAAGGAGGATAAAATCCTCCTCCTGGGTGATTTTAATGCAAGAGTTGGGCATGATTTTGATTTGTGGCCAGGGACAATTGGGAAAGAAGGAGTCAGCAATAGCAACCAGAATGGAATTCTACTTCTGACTAAATGTGCAGAGCATAATCTCATCATTGCCAACACACTTTTTGGTCTGAAAAATAAATTTAAAACATCATGGAAGCACCCCTGGTCGAAGCACTGGAATCTTCTAGATTATGTAATTGTCCATGCCAGAGACCGCTGTGATGTTCTCTTCACTAGAGCCATGATGAATGCTGATGACTGCTGGACAGACCAACGAATAATTCATTCCACGATGAACATTAAGGTTGTCCCTCAATATGGGCTCCAAGGAAGAAAACCAAGGTGTAAAATGAACACACAAGTCCTTCAAGACCCTATTAAGTAAGCGTGCTTTCAAACAACCCTCAAGGAACATCTACCTATGGAAACTCCTGAAAATGTCGAGGAACACTGGAATAAACTGAAGACTTCCAATATTGCACCCTGTGAACAAACTATCAGATACCAAACCAAGAAACTTCGGGATTGGTTTGATGAGAATGATAGGGCGATTGAACATATTATTGATAAGAAAATGAAAGCTTTCCAAATATGGCAGAAAGACATCTGCTGTGCCGCTAAGAAAAAAACCTATGCCAGTGCAAAGGCTGAGGTCCAAAGAAGAACTAGAGAACTTAAGAACACCTGGTAGATAAAGAAAGAACAAGAAATCCAGCATTTTGAGATGCCCATGACTCACGGGGCTTTTTAATGCCACAAAGGCCATTTCCAGACCAACAAACCATAGTACAAACCCGTTACGCGCCGCCAGGGACACTCGCAAAAGATAAGGCCCGTCCTGGGGGGGGCAAGGGGCAGACCTTTCCGCCACCAATTTCGGGGGGCCGACTGTGCCAGCATTCGGCCTCCCTGAGATTCGTGGCGAAATTCTCTGACATCCCCATCTTCGATACTGTAAATTGTACTGCTCTCTGGACCATCCTTCTGAAAACCAGATGCCCTAATAAGTTTGAGAACTTCTTGTGGCGCGTCCATGACAACATGATGGTGACAACCTTGGATAACCATGGTTCTCAAAGTGATCCATTCAGAGTGGGATCAGGCGTTAAACAGGGATGTGTCATTGTGCCCTAGCTGCCTCTTACGGTCTACTCCAGTAGCCAACTCAAGACACAGACAAAAGGATTCTTTTCAAGGCTTTAATCCTATTACAACTTAATGACTCTTTCAGATGCTAATCACAGTGACTAAGCAAGGAACAGCACTGGGGAAAGATAGCAGAGTAGCCTACGCTCCAGGTTAGGAAGTTGGTCCCCATTTGAAGGAGAATCACGGGAAGACCCTGAACTTATGGGCTAGGGAGAAATCCTCCCTCTTTCTCTTGGGTCCTTGGGACACGACCATTGCTTGCATGCAAAACGAGCGCTACGCCTCCTTTCCGCGCCCTCCATCTGTCGTCACTCCCTGCATCAGCTTCGAGCATCCAGCAAGCCCCCCTCCAGCATTCTCTGACTGCCAGGGTCACTATCTATCCCAGGAATGCTGGCAGAAGGAATCTCTGCCAGCTGCTGTGCCTGGGAGAGATGAGTGAGCTCCTTTCCCACGGATTGCAGTTCCTCCTCAGAATCAGAACTGCTCTGGGGTTCTATTGGCTCAGTTTCCACCCTGACAGATGCATCATTGCTCTGATCTTACTCAATATCTTCACCGCTATGATTCTACACCTTGTTGAAGGGAAATTTCCCACTGGTGTAGAAATCATGCATAGAACAGATGGAAAACTCTTTAATCTCAGTAGGCAGAAAGCAAAAAGTAAGGTAATTACATCCTGTGTCATAGAATATGCTTATGATAACATAATCTGCGCACATTCAAAGGAAGATCTCCAAACTATCCTAAACATCTTTGCAGAAGCATATGAACAGCTCGGCCTCTTGTTTAACATCGAAAAAACCCCAAAGTGCTTTACCAGCAAGCACAAACCAACCCCTCTGTAGCGCCATCAATCCAGGTTAACAGTGTGATGCTGGAAAATGTTGACCACCTTTCTTATCTTGGCAGCCATCTCTCCACAAAAGCCGACATCGACGCTGAAATTCAGCATTGCCCGAGCTCTGCAACTGTAGCATTCTCCCGAATGAAGCATAGAGTGTTCGAGGATTGGGACATTCGCAGGGAGACCAAAATGCTTGTTTACAAAGCCATTGTACTACCAACCTTACTGTATGCCTGTGAAACACGAACCATCTATAAATGCCACACCCAACTTCTCAAAAAATTCCAATGCTGCCTCCGCTCCGAAAAATTCCGCAAATTACTTGGGAAGACAGACGGACTAATGTGAGCATACTGGAAGAAGCAAAGACCACCAGCATTGAAACAATGATTCTCCGACATCAACTTCGCTGGATCGGCCATTTTGTTCAATTGCCTGATTATTGTCTTCCAAAGCAGTTACTCTATTCCCAGCTTATGAATGGAAAACGGAATATTGGTGGACAGCAAACAAGATTTAAAGATGTTCTTAAAGCTAATCTAAAAAAATGTAACATAAGCATTGAAAACTGGGAAGCTCTAAGACATGAGTACTCCAACTGCAGGTCAGCTTATGTTAAAGGTACTATAGACTTTGAAGAAGCACGAGTACAGAGCGAAAGGGAGAAGTGAGCTCAGCGGAAGGCATGTCAAGCAAACTCTCACTGTGATCGCCTTCCAGCTGGAAACCTATGTCCTCGCTGTGGGAGGCTGTGTAGATCCAGAATCGGCCTCTATAGCCACCTGCAGACCCACTGCTAGAGATTAATGTGTTGATTGACCTATCTTCTATGAATGCCTAGTCCTTTTAAATAGTTATCCTTATCGACTCTATCTTTGGAAGACAATCTTACTCGGTCACGAGTGATCGCCATGATGATGATGAGTAACCTATGGCTGCGAGAGCTGGACCAGAAGGAAGGCTGAGCGAAGGAAGATAGACACTTTTGAACTGTGATGTTGGAGGAAAATCCTGAGAGTGCCTTGGACCACTAGAAGATCAAACCAGTCCATCCTCCAGGAAATAAAGCCAGACTGCTCCACTGAGGGAATGGTATTAAAGGCAAAAGTGAAGTACTTTGGCCACATCATGAGAAGACAGAATGCCCTGGAGAAGATGCTGATGCTAGGGAAAGTGGAAGGCAAAAGGAAGAGGGGCCGACCAAGGGCAAGATGGATGGATGCTATTCTGGAGGTGTCGGACTCGACCTTGGAGGAGCTGGGGGTGGTGAGGGCCGACAGGAAACTCTGGCATGGGCTGGTCCAGGAAGTCACGAAGAGTCGGAAGCAACTGACCAAATAAACAACAAACAGTTAAAAGTAACCAAGTCAAAGTTTATTCATTGCTCAGAAAGGAAGTCTCAAGCTGTTACATTTTTTTTATTTATTTATTTATTTATTTATTTATTTATTTATTTATTTATTTATTGCACTTATACCCCGCCTTTTTTCCTGTTGCAAGGAACCCAAGGCGGCTTACATTATCCTCCTTCTCTCCAATTTATCCTCACAACAACAACCCTGTGAGGGCGGTTAGGGTGAGAGCGTGTGACTGGCCCAAAGTCACCCAGTGAGCTTCCATGTCGGAGTGGGCCCTAGAACCTGGGTCTCCCATCTCCCAGTCCAACACTCTTGCCACTACACCACACTGGCTCTCACAAAATGGCCTTTTAGGGATGTACAAAAGTCACTTACCTTTCACGGATTATGTTGATGGTGTGGGGGGAGGCATTCCGTCCCTCCCCCCAGAATCCTCGCTGGGAGGGGAGGCGATCCATTCCTCCCCCCCGGAATCCTCCGTGGCCAGCTGTAGGCTAAAACGGTGAATCAAAAAGGGATGCAAATAGCGCTCACTATGCTATTTGCGTTCCCCTTTCTTTTCACCATCACAGTCTTCATAAATATTTATGTAGATTAAGACGGCAAAAAGAAGGAACGCAAATGGCGGCTGCGGTAGCCACTGCCAATTGCGTATGCAGGTTTGTTTGTTTTTAAACCCACCCAGCCATGATAGGCTATGTAAAGATTTATGTAGCCTATCACGTCATTTTCTTTTCTTTTTTTTTAACAAGAGTGGAAATGTCGGCGGCGGCGGCAGCCGGTCTGAAGACCAGCCGCCCCAGCCGCCACCGCAGCTGCCGTCGGAGTTGCGGCTGCCCGGAAGATCCGCCCAACGTAAGTCTCATACCAGGGGGGATCCGCGGTGGGGCGGTGGGGTGGCAGGCCATTCCTCCACAGTGTTCGGGGGGCTGAATGCTCTAGCATTCGGCCACACTGAGATCCATGGCGGAATTCTCTGACATCCCTACTTTACATAC
This sequence comes from Heloderma suspectum, assembly GCF_057233095.1. Lineage (NCBI taxonomy): Eukaryota > Metazoa > Chordata > Lepidosauria > Squamata > Helodermatidae > Heloderma > Heloderma suspectum. Next base: position 389,626,352 of record NC_139459.1, read on the forward strand.
AGTACTGCACACATTACTACCATGCCTAGACATCAAATGCTTACTGGTAACAGCAACCAGTAGGTGAAACTTGAGTCCCAGCATACCTCGTGCCACCGCACCAATTCTACCCCTCCAGCCCTAGAGAAGAAGCTTTGTGGCCCAGCCAGGATGATTCCTCCCCCGCCTCAAGAAGCTTGCATATGCAGGCAGCCTCTTAGCTTTGGGAGTCAACAAAGCTCTGGCCAGCCTTGCATCCATCAACATCTGAAACCATCCCAGACACGGGAGGCAGACTGCGCCTTTTGCCCTGCGTCCTGCAACCAACCTCAACAGGTTTGATATCGGCAACTGTGTTAAGGGTTGTGAGCACTGTGACACCTTCCTTTTTGAGTGTGAATTGGCAACTCTTTGCTGCCATGGCAGAAAGTTTTCACTACCACCACCCTTGGTTCCCATTCTCATCTGCAACATTGTCACCGATGGCTCCATTCTGGGCAAGAAATTCCTGAAGGACGTTCGCAAGGACAGCAGTACTCTAGGCTTTGATCCCTGGCATGCACCCCTCAAGATTGCACAGCCACAAGCTCCCAATCCATTTATGTTCAGAGTGCAAGGGTCACTTTGCCGTCCAATGAGCACTGTGCAGTCAGATGCACCTCCAAGCTATGGCGAGCTGTACATCCTTGACACCGATGAGGCCACTATGGCTCAACAGCACACTGGGCTGCACCTTGCTGGCGTCACTCACTAACCTGCTACTCAATGTTTACCCATGCGCTACTGAGAACTGGCAGGTCAGTGAAGTCCTTGAGCATGAGAACTCTGCTGCATTTGCTATACCTATGGACATATCATTGTGCTTCCACTACGATGGCAGAATGATGAAGTTTCTGGCTCAGTCTGTAAGATCTAATGTTCCCCGTGTCTCTGAAATTGCTTCTGTGTTCTTAGCTTTGATGGCTTTCCTCTGGCTGATGGTTGTCTGCCTACACCTCTCTTCTGCCATGGACAACGCTATGTTGTCATGAGTCACATACACTCATTGGTAAACCTTAAGAATCAAATGACTGATGGACCAGAACAAGGACGTTACAGGCGCATCCCTGGAGTTGACCCCAAGAACACAGTATTTAAGGAAGTTTTGAAAAGATCAAAGATGTAACACTTGGAATGTTTCAAATAATAAAGTTAGTTACCTTAAACTTATCTCTACATTTCATTTTTCTCTGCTAACTGGGGTCATAACTAACTAATTTGTTGAATAGAATTTAGTTCTTCCCGAACAAGATGATGCACAGTTCTGATGAGCTCACTGGAAGTACTAATAGGGGGAGATCCTTCCATTGTATGGCAACCACCATTCGTTCTTTGATCACCGGTAATCCTGGCTGGGAAACTCCCCCAAGTAGTGTGCACCTTCATGCGCATAAGGAATGGGGAAGATGTGGCCCTCCTGATGTTCTCGGACTGTAACGCCCATCATTTTCCCCCATGGGCTAGGCCAGTTTGGGCTGCTGAACGTGCAGTCCAGTCCAGTCCACTGCTATCTGGAGGGCCACACGTTCTCAAACACTGGTACACATCCTCAGAGATTTTCCTGATCTTGGCTCTTTTGTGTGAGTTTTTCGAATACAGGCCAGGCCAGGCTCACCTTTCCCCCTTGCCAACCAGAAGATGAGGCTGCCTGTGTGACTTCTCACAAACATGTTTTTCTCCAGTTCTGCAGTTCGCCTTGAGGCACTCTGAGACTCCATGAAGTTGCAGCTATGAAGCTTCCCCTGATCATTATCAAAAACATAGTGATCTATTCTAACTCTTGCCAAAGCTCAAGAGATGTTTTGCCTGTTGTTTTCCTTGGAGACCAATGATGTCAACATCAGAATGAAAGGCAGTGCCAGGAACCCTCTTGCACTCACTGTGCCTGAAAAGCTTCGTGCATAAAACATCTCCTGTGCTCCCGAGAGCCTGGCTCAGATTTTGGACAGGCTGAGAAGACCATGCCTGTGGTGTAGTTGAGTACACCACCTCCCATGCTGCCTTTGGCTCAGAATTGGATGTCGTTGTAAAGACACTGCAGCCTCGATCTCGCAAGACTTTTCTCACGTCTTCTGATTAGCTGGCTGTGGAGGTGGAAGGAACAGTCACAAAGGAGGAACTGCAAGAGGCAGGCAGACCCAGAATGATACCGTTGCTGCTGCTGCTGTTGCTCCTGCTTCCTTATGCAGCCAGTCAACTGCAAGAGACAGACTGCTTGAACACTCTGAACAAAGAGCAAGAGTTAGGATCCTATTATTACCAGCCAGGAGACTACCTCATCAGCGGAGTCCTGTCTTCACAGTATTTCTTATGCAACAAACCATACGTTTTCTCTGAGTCCCCTTTAACCAGGGTTGTCACGTAAGTGATGCTAATGATGTAATGCTTCCAAACCCGTACTCCGGTTGTCCCCATTTACAGGACATCTTTTCTGGTATCTCGGGTCATCCCTGATAAATTGCTCTCCTGACTTTTCCCACTCTGTCCTTTTTGAAGAAGAATCCGCAGCTTCATTAAAGTGAAGGCATCATTTAGTTCAGTACGCTCATGTACGACTGGATCCATGGGGTTCCCCTGCATTGTTTCAGCCAAAACAACCAGCAGCCTCTTTGATAGTAAATGTTGTGCTAAGAAACAGGCTGGAGCTGGGGAGGGTCTTTCTTGGGAGTGGTCCAAATGCAAATGTCCGCACAGAGGTTCCCTGTCTGGAATAATTACAGGGCCATAGTTGTGGCCCTTTCTTAAGGGTGAGCATCTTTCTTCCTCATCCACCACAGTAAGTGACTGTAAATCCTACTGCACTCTGTGGGATTTACTTCTGAAGAAACCACATGTGTGTGTGTGTGTGTGTGTGTGTTTCTGTAATGGGCGTTAGACCCATTCAAGGTAAAATACAAGAGATAATATCAGGACACAGGGAAACAATTTCTTCAGTTTAGCTCGTACAATCAGCTGAGTGCTCATACGCATGATGATTAGAAAATAATTAGCCACCTCTTTGTTGAGATAGCTGACTTTTCCCAGGACAGTGAATGACCAATCTTTCCTCAGAATGCCCTGGAAAGTTAGTCAGCAGAGCATAGAGCATATGGCCTCTCAAATCAGAATAAATATTACAATGAAAGAGTCCTTGGGTCAGAGTTGCAGGGACTCCTGCCTTACACAGACACGATCTGCTTTGGAAGGGAGTTTCCGAAAACCTCCCCTGAAATGCCGCCGCTGGTCAAAGATTAAGTCTTGGATGAATGAATGCTTCATCGCCCTGTTTATTCTGAAGAGACATCAAAGAAGAGGGTGAAGTACCAGAACTAGGCAGCATCACATAGGGTCACTGGGGGAACACGTTCTGCTGGGCAGGAGAGTAGTTCCTGTCATTCAGTATCATCAAGTCTCTGAGTCAAGACTGCAGAAGCCTGTGGTTGCTCCTGTGTTAGAAGAGATTCAAGCCAAACACCAGTTGAGTTCATTTTGTGTTCTGTGCATAGATTCCCTATAATGGAGAAAAGGCTTCTGGGATGGCAATGAACCAAAGCCCTTGGTTATCTTTTTGGTGATCTGTTCATTTAGGTTATTAGAGATAGGAGAGTTAAGAATCTGTATAATGTGTCTCCAAATTTTGTCCATCTATATCTGTGTATATCAAATATACAGTGGCAGATCAGCGGCACTGAGCTACGCCTCTTGGATTATTAATATGTAGATCTCTTCTTCTTCCCCCACTCCTCCCGCTGAATATAACGTGGGTTAAGAGTATTAACATCCTTCGTGCTATTAAGGACTAGTTAATATCCCAGACTGGCTGAGTGGCTGGTGTGGAAATTATTTTCTATTTGAATGCCGTCTTAAAATGGGGTAAAAACCTTGAAATGCCTTATCAGTTTCTGAGGCATTGTATATTCTACACCTTCTTCCTTCCTAAGAGAACAAACTGTTTTCCAAGAGACACTGTACAAACAGGAGAAATGATCCTCCAAAGTAGCCCATGTAACTCTTGTGGGAAAAAAATCCAGACAAAATCTGTCAAACTGCAGGAGCTTGCCTATCAAAATTAGGCACAAATAATACCCCAGTTTTCTCCTCCACAACTGGAGTGCCACAGGCAAAAAGGCACTTGTCTTCCTAGCCACCCACTTTGCTTCCTTTGGCGGGGGCTTCTGAAGTCAGACTGCTAAAGCTGATCTCAGGGTCTGGGCAAGTGTAGATGGGAGGATACGATCCTTCAGGTAGCAAGGGGGGGTGCTGGGGGGGCAGATTGAGCATTTGGGGTCACCAAGCTGAGCGGAGGGGCTGTGTTTTGAATATCCTGTCTGCAGTGAGCTAAGATGGCAAAAGCAAGTGTCTGTAACCCTCCTTTTAAGGTTCTACAGGTAGTGTGAGTACCAACTGGAAAAATGGTGATCCTTCCAGAAGCGTTAAAGAGTGCTTCATTTTCAGTTTCCACTTTGATGTTATTTCCAGTGAGTAAAAGTGAGTGGGACACAGCTTTTCTTTGAGGCAACGTTCCCGATCCCTTAACACTTCAAATACTGTATACACTATGAGGTCTATGTAGGTAATAATAAAAAAACATTGTTATTTTTATTCATACATACTGAAACAGCATGGATAAGAGGGCACAGTTAATCTATGATATCCCCTCCCGATATTACTCACTTTTAAGTCTCTATGGGTGATATTCAGTAACAAAAGCTTGCAAAGCTAAAAGAGAAGTGATTTAAAGATAGTTTTGGGGAAAGGAGAGAGTGAAGCTGAACTCAAACCATAAGTGAAATCCCTTGAAACACATAGAAATATAAAGGCAGGAAGAAGGAGACCCGTGGACCCGTGCATGCCCATGCCCACACGGGTGCACACAGAAGACCTGAAATTAGCATTTCTTCAAAGCATTTATTTACTTTTAAATATGCCAGCCTACTTTACCATCATTTGATTGGTCAATACATACCCACTACATGTCCCTCCAGACATTTTTCATAGGGATGTCAGAGTATTTCGCCACGAATCTTGGGGAGGCTGAATGCCAGCGCATTCGGCCCCCCGAAATCGGTGGCGAAATGGTCTGCCCCCCCCCCCGGGACAGGACTTACCTTTGGCGAATCTCCCTGGCGGCGGCGGCTCCGGCCACGGTTGGGCGACGGTTCGGCGGTAGTTCGGCAGCAGATCGGTGGCAGTTCGGTGGCGGCGGCGGCCGGTCTTCCGACTGGCACCCACAGCCGCCATGTTCAGTAAAAAAAAAAAAAGCAAAAAAAGTGATAGGCTACGTAAAGATTTATGTAGCCTATCAGGCTGAGTGAAAATCAAAAACAAAAAAACGCGCGTACGCAAATGTCAGCACCCGTGGTCGCCGCCGTTCCCATTCCTTATTTTGGCATGTGTAGTCTACGTAAATATTTACGTAGACTACGGCGAAAATAAGGGGAACGCAATTAGTGTAGCGTCTAGCATTGCCATTTTGATCTCCCTCTCAAACACCAGAAAACATGGCACGATGCAGAAAACGAAATGAAAACAAGGCCTACAATGGTGGCTAGTGACTTGCATACATGTTAAAAAGGGTTATTTTTAAAAATATATATATATTCCACCATCCCCAACACAGGAGGAATCGGAAATCATCAGTGTTTTAGACTTCAAAAAAGTTTTTTTTTTCTTCACAAACTCTGATCCAAACAAGGTCACTGAAACATACTCCCAAAGTCACTTTGGACAGAGAGACTTTTTGGACTTTTTTTTTTTTTAATGGCTGTGGCCATATTGATTGCCCTCACAAACTCCAGAAAATATGGCATGATGCAGAAAAGAAAATGAAAACAAGGCCTACAATGGCTACAGGTTTTCTACCCTTCCTCCTCAACATCCAAAATCAAAAAGTGACAGGAGATCCTATTGACTTGCATACAAGTTAAAAGGATTATTTTTTAAAAAAAGTTTTCCACCATCCCCACTACATGAGGAATAGGAAAGCATCAGTGTTTTATACTTAAAACAAACAAAAAAGTTTTGTTTTTTCTCCACAAACTCAGATTAGGAGTGCACGAAAGCCACTTACCTGGTCTCTTCGCTGCTCTCCCCCCAAACTTCAGGTGGGGGGGAGGCTTCCCACCTCACCCAGCTGAAATTCAGGCCGGGGAGGAGGCGCCTCGCCTCGCCCGGCCGCGAAATAAGAAGTAAAAAAAAACAACAACACGCCCCCGTGATAGGCTACGTGACGATTAACGTAGCCTATCACGGCTAAATCTGCAAAGTCAGCCGTGATAGGCTACGTAAATCGTCACGTAGCCTATCACGGGTGACTTTAAAAAAAAAAAAGCGTGTACGCAAATGTCGGCCCCCATAGGGAGCCGCCATTCGCATTCCTTATTTGGTCGCTGTAGTCTACGTAATCTTTACGTAGACTACAGCGACCAAATAAGGAACGTGAATGGCGGCTCCCTATGGGGGCCGCCATTAGCCGTGCGTGCTTTTTTTTTTTTAAGTCACCCGTGATAGGCTACGTGACGATTTACGTAGCCTATCACAGATGACTTTGCAAATCTAGCCATGATAGGCTACGTTAATCGTCATGTAGCCTATCATGGGGGCGTTTTTTTTTTTTTTTTACTTTTATTGGAATGGCGGCGACGGCAGCTGGTCAAAAGACCGGCTGCCGCCCCCGCCCCTGACGAAGACCTGCCGAACCGCTGCCGGGAGGGACATTCAGGAAAGGTAAGTCCCGTCCCGGGGGGGGTGCGGAGGGTGGGGGGTGTGGAGAATTTCTCCCCAAAACTTCTTCGGGGGGCTGAACACGTTGGCGCTCGACCCCCCGAAGTTTCGGGGAGAAATTCTCCGCCATCCCTAACTCAGATACAAAAAAGGTTGTTGGTACAAACTCTCAAAGTCGCTCTGGACATAGAGAGGGGTTTGTTTGTTTGCTTGCTTGCTTTTTCTCTTTATCCTGCTGTTTCTCTCCCCATAGTTCATCAATAGACCTGGAAATTTCATGGCATGTAAACGCAACACTTCTTCTGGCACCTGTAATTTTCAAAAACATTGGTGAAACCATTCTGAATGATACCCCAACCCTATTAGGATTCTACATGACAGAATGATTGTTTTTAGTGATAAGCCTTAACAAAGGAGACGTGTGTGTGTGTGTGTGTGTGTGTGTGTGTGAGAGAGAGAGAGAGAGAGAGAGAGAGATTATCTATCTAAGTATAGTCAGACAGACACTTATGTCCTTGATCCTTGCCATCTGCCAACATCCCCGCTCAAGGAATGTGGTACAAATATCTCCATCTTTCCTTTCATCAGGTAAATGGATATTGAATTCCCTTGCAACACAGGTATGTTCGCTGCTCCCTATGAATGTCCAAAGCATTATGGGATGATTGGCTCTACTGGGATTGAAAAAGCATGAAAAAGAATTTGAGGGTATAAAAGAAAGAGACTGAGATTTGTTTTTGTTCAATGGAGAATGACAGCACAAGGCATTGCATTTAATTTTTGTTTATTTTTTGCAGTTTCCATGCTACAAGGCACTGGCACATCCTGTATTTCATGTTTGCCATTCAGGAGATCAACCGGAACCCCAGGCTCTTACCCAACATCACCCTGGGCTACAACATCTACAAGTCCTTCTTCGACGGAAGTGCCACCTCCTACGCCATGCTGCAGCTCCTTGCTGGGGGTGAAAGCAACATGCCACATTACAGCTGTGGGAGGAAGAATCACCTGCTGGCCGTCCTTGAAGGGGCTGAATCGGACCTCTCCCTCCACATTTCCTCCATGTCGAGCATCTACAAAATCCCACAGGTGTGAATGGGGAGCGGACAGGCGGCCAGGTGCATAGAAAGGGGAGCTGAGCACTGCTTGGGCTCAGCTCTCGCTCTTCAGTCTCTGTGCCTCCTGGGCATCATGGTTCTCTGGAGTGTGTGTTGCAGGTGAGTCATGGCAGTGGTGGAGCTCTGGGATGGGAGGCCAGGCATCCCTGGTGGCAGGGATGGCAGGAGACCACAGAAGCTGTACAAGACATAGCCTATCACGGCATAAAAACAGGAACGCAAAGGGCGGCCACCATAGCCACCACCATTTGCATCTGCAGGCTCTGCATGCCTGCGAATGCACCTTGCTGGTGGCTCTGCCAAGTCGCCACAGAGCAAAGCCAGCTGTGTTAGGATTTCCATACCTCCCTCCCACTGGGAATCATCTTCGAAAAGATGACACTTCAAGCTGCATGGGCCATGTGGGCCTGCAGGGACGATGGATGTCGGACTCCCCCCAGATTGCAAACCTGATCTTTGAAGGGGAGTGCAGCCCCATCCAGAAGAGGCAATGGCCCTATCTCCTGGACTTGGGAACCAGTGACCCAAAGGGCTTCCGTCCTCTTCCAAATCCCCTCATGACTACTCCAAGTGAATTCATACAGATGTTGAGTAGGGATGGACGAAAGTCCCTTCCCTGTACTCGAAGCTTGCTTCGCGGTGGGGGGGAGGTGCTTCGCTTCTCCCCCCGAAGTTCATGCGAGGGGGGGGAGGCGCCCCGCCTCGCCCGGCCGAAATTCAGGCCGGGCGGGAGGCGCCCCATCCCTTGCCGGCGAAATTCAGGCCGGGTAGAAGTGCCCCGTCTACCTGGCCACGAAAAAAAATAAAACCACCCCCGTGATAGGCTACGTGACGATTAACATAGATTATCACGGCTGACTTTGGAGATCTAGCCGTGATAGGCTACGTTAATTGTTACGTAGCCTATCACAGGGTTCTGGTTTTTTTTAAATTTCCTTGTAATGGCAGCGGCCGCAGCCGGTCGAAAGACCGGCTGCCGCCCCCGCCCCTGACGATGACCCGAGGAACCGCCGCCAGGACCCGCCGCCAGGAGGGACATTCGTGAAAGGTAAGTCCCATCCCGGGGGGGTGGCGGAGAATTTCACCGCCGATTTTGGGGGGCCGAATGCGTTGGCACTCGGCCCTCCGAAGTTTCAGGGAGAAATTCTCCCCCATCCCTAATGTTGAGCAATATTGGGGACAAGATGGTGCCCTGTGGAACCCTGTAACTCAACTGTCAAGGGGTCAAGAAATGGACACCCAACATTATTCCCTCAAATAAGCCCTATCGTTTGATTGAAACCATTGTAAGCCACTTCTTCAACTGCCCTTCCCACAGCCTCGATCCAGCAGGAAACCATGGTCCATGGTACCCGAAGCCAATGAGAGATGGAGCAGAATTAGCAGAGTGGCATTCCCCCCATCCCTCTCTTGATATAGATCATCCAGCAGAGCAACCAAGGCTGATTCGGTCCTGTTACCAGGTCAAAACACAAAGTGGGTTTCTTTGGTTCTCATGCGGCCCCTTGATTGCTTTAATTCTTGAATAGGGCTCCTGTGTGCTCCCCAAACAGAATCTAGAACATCGTTGGGGGCGAGGGTAAATCTATCCTTTTCAGTTCCCTGACACAAGGCAGCGAGCAGGTCTAACCTCCATTGACTGGTTCCTGAAGTGTATCACTCTACAGTGTTTTGAATGCGTGTACAGGACCCCAGAGTTCCTCTTGGGCTGCACCACAAATGGAGCTTGAGATATTTTTGCACTCCCTGTCCACATATTCTGCCTCATACTGACAGGCATTGATTTAGATAATATTCATTCATTCATTCATTCATTCATTCATTCATTTCATTTATATCCTGCCTTTTTTCCTCTTTATGGAACCCAATGCAGGGCACATAATCATCCTTCTATTTTAGCCAAAGTTATTTGACCTTCATCCAGAAAACAAACTGATACTAACCTACCATCTCTGACTTTACTTTGCTCCCTAGATCAGTTATGGCATGGCTACTCCTGTTTCTAATGACAGAAGTCAGTTCCCTTTTGTCTACCGCATGGCCCCGAAGGAAGAAACCCAGTACCCGGGGATCGTCCAGCTGCTCCTGTTCTTCCGATGGACGTGGGTCGGTCTCTTTGCTCCAGACACTGAGAATGGGGAGAGGTTCCTAGGTGCCTTGACACCCCTGATGATCAGAAGTGGAATTTGTGTCGCTTTCTCCAAAAGACTACAACGACATTTCTTAAATTACATATTGCAGATGGACCTTTCTTTCTTGGGGAAAGAAGTGAAGGTAATTGTTTACTATGCGGACTCCCACTATGGCTGCTATCCATTGACGTTTATACAAAGAACACTCGAAAAGACCCCAACTGGGGCAAAACTCTGGATCACGCCAGCTTTTCAGGACATTAACATCAACTTGTCTCTTCCACCTTCTAACTTCCATATCCTCCACGGTTCTTTGTCCTTCATAATGAAGACTAAACTTATGACAAAATATGACTACTATGAGCCAGTCTCCTCTTCTCTGGAACTGTTTTGGGATGAAACTTTTAAGTGTTTCAGTTCAATGCATGTTTTGTCCATGAAAATTTGGACAGGGTGCAGGGAGAAAGAGAAACAGGCAACGCTGCCCCAGGAGGAGATTGAAAGAGCCCTGTCTCAGGACAGCTACATAACTTATAGCAGCATCCAAGCTGTGGCCCATGCCTTACATGCTGCATATGCATCCCGACCCAAGCGGATGTTGATGGTGGCTGATGGAGAAAGGCGGGAACATCAAAGGCTGCAACCCTGGCAGGTATTCCCTTTTACTTTGGCAACACCTCCATAAAGACACATGATAAGATGACCAAATGTGGGTTAGAGCAGATAATTGTTCCCTCTGCATGGCAGTGCAGGCAGGCAGTAGACCCTGTTTTCTGCCACCGTTACATGCTCAAGTAGCTTCCCTTCTCCAAAAATCCCTAACAAATAAAGCCCCAGGCCCATCGAGAACCAGTTGTTGTTGTTTTCTGAAGCACCATCAGGATACAATCTCTTGACTTTACAGTCAACTTAATGTTTTTGTTGTAGAAGACCCATTGGGATCCATTTCTCTGATTGCGGTCTCATGAAGTGCCCAGGGAGTTTGCAGCAATGTGCCCCCTCTTACATGTCCTCCAAATATAAGCTAGCTGTGGAGGATGGGGTATGACCAGGTGGGTGCACGCTGTGGTAAATAGGGATGTAAAAGCACCCACCTTCATCTGGAGGCCAGGAGACTCCCCCCCTAGCCGCTTTGACTCTGCTCGCCGAGCCATGTGGCACTGACAGGGGAGTACGAAACCCTGCTTACCTGGCTCCGCTGGGTTCCACAGGTGGGGAGAGGCAATCTGTTTCTCCCCACGGAATCCTCGACGGGGGCGAGGTGATCCATTCCCTCCCCTGGAATCCTGCCAGGTTGGCTCCGCTCTGCGGCCAGGCTGCGAAGCCACCAGACAGGCCAACCCACAGCGGGGCCTCCAGCCGCTGCCAGGTTGGTGCAGACGCAAATGGCTTCCTGCGTAGGGGATGCCACTTGCGTTCCTACACAAGCCCGTGATAGGCTACGTAAATATTAATGTAGCCTATCACAGCTAAAGCATGGGCGCAAATGGCGTAGGGGAAGACATTCGCATCCCTGCTTTAGCCGTGATAGGCTACGTAAATATATATGTTCCCTATCACGGGCTGGCATAGGGATGCAAATGGCAGCTCCTACGACAGCCGCCATTTGCGGCCGCAGCAGCCCGGGAGCCATCGGAGCCATCACCGGGGCTGCAGCCAGGTAGGCTCCGTTTCACAGGGCTTTCGTGGGGTGGAGGGGTGGGGGGCTCCGTTCCACCATGGATTCTAGGAGGCCAAAGTCACTGGAATTCGCCCCCCCTGGGATCCATGGTGGAATTCTCTAACATCCTTAGCTGACAGAGCTGGGTGCTGAACAGCTGGGAACGGCCCCGAGTTCTCACCACACGCACCCCAACCATTCTCACTCTCTCCTCCTTGCAAGGGGGAGATAGCATGTGTGGCTGGGGTATATACAGCACTGAGGCCTCATCTTGCCCTGTCAGCTGTCAAGGAAGCCCTTACCAGCTGGCATTGTCTGGATGAGGCCTTAGCACACCACCCTCTCTAGCCATCTTCTCCTTGCAAAGAAACAATGTTAATTAGGGATGTACAAAAGTCACTTACCTGTTTGCGGATTATGCTATTGCTGGGGGGGAGGCGCTCTGTCCCTCCCCCCGAAATTCTGGCCCGGGGGGGGAGGCGCTCCATCCCTCCCCTCCCCTGAATCCTGGCTGGCCGGCTCTGCTTCGCGTTCCCCTTATTTTTTCCGTAGTCCACGTAAATGTTTACGTAGACTAATATGAGCCAAAATAAAGAATGCAAACCGTGGCGCCCATGGGCGCCGCCATTTGCGTACACGCGTGTTATGTTCTTAATCAGCCATGATAGGCTATGTAAACATTTATGTAGCCTATCACGGTGTTTTGTAAAATTTAGGCATGATAGGCTACGTAAATCTTTACATAGCCTATCACGTTTTTGATTTGTTTTTTACTTGGAAATGGCGGCGGCGGCGGCAGCCATCGGAAGACTGGCCTCCGCAGCCGCCGCCGCTGAACTGCTGCCGGAGCCACCACCACCAGGAAGATCTGCCCCAGGTAAGTTCCATCCCAGGAGGGGCAGTGGGCCATTCCGCCATTGATTTTGTGGGGCTGAATGCGCTGGCATTCAGCCTCCCGAGATCCATGGCGGAACTTTTGTACATCCCGATGATAGTTTGCTTGCTGGGCCCATGAGTGCTGAGGACTCCAGCAGTTAACCCCTGTCGAGGCGGGTGGGGCAGCTCACTTGGATGACCTTGCGAGGCAAACTGGGAGGCTGGGTGAGGGGCCTTTGGACCTCCCCCATGCCTTGGACAGAGGTGAGTCCATCCATCCCTAGTGGAGAATGCGTCCTGATGTGAGGGGGTGGTGCCTGCTGTTCCTAAGGGAGCAGTAGTGTGACCATTTATTTTGAAACCTTGTCTGGACTCTATGGTTTTGGATAAGGCTGTGCACATCTTCGGACTGAATCCCAAATAACTAAGCAAAGTGTGCTGCTTTGGAGGTGCCTTGTCATGATCCGAAGTGGATCAGAACAGTGCCAAGGCACCCCGAAGCAAAGCAGCTCATCGCCAAGTCTCCTCAGTTCCATTTGGATCTTCAGAGGCATTCTGATGCCTTTTGAAACAAACACAGCCCATCTTCAAAAGGTAGCAATGGGAGGGGGAGAGGAGGGGGAGGCGGGAGGGGGAAATTGTGAGCCTTGGTGAATGGCATCTCCAACTGCCAAATAAGGGCAGAGTTTAACCCAGCAGTCTCCAAACAGCAACAGTGGTGGAGGAGGGGGGCAGAATTGGAGTGGACTCATTGGAGAGTTCAGTCTGCTTTCATTTCAATGTGTGTGTGTGTGTGTGTGTGTGTGTGTGTTTGTGAGAGAGAGAGAGAGAGAGAGAGAGAGAGAGAGAGAGAGAGAGAGCACTGATTAGTTGGTGGTTTTGGTTTACGGCGAGTTGTGCGTACATGGTGTGCGTGCTTGTACTTTCTTCTTCCTTCCAAATCCAACTTTTCTCTTTCTTTCTTTCTTTCTTTCTTTCTTTCATTTGTAGATTCTTTATTTGAAAAACCAAACACTTGAAAAGTACGGAGTGTGAGTTTCCCTCTTTCAGTTCCTGGTTCTTTGTCTCTCCCCCCCCCCTTGTATAATACGTTTTACACTTCATTCTTTTCTTGACTGTTTATATCAAGAAGGAGAAATACAATAAAAACTACTTTCCTTTTCCTTCCCTTGCCTCTTTCTTTCACTTCCATGACACCCTTCTCAATTTCTTTGCCCTTACTTTCATTCTGTTTAGATTTTTCACACACACACACACACAGACAAACACTACTCTCCTGTCCTTTTTCTTGGCTCTCCTCCACCTGCCCCCCCCCTCCTTTCCCATATCCCTTCCTTTCCCATTTTTGCTCACATTTCCCTTAAACAACAGCAAGAACAAGAACAGTTAAAAACCATATTGTCTTCTGTTGTCCTCCTGCCTTGCTTGTAGGTAGTCCAGCATTTACTTTATTTCTGATCCCCCCCTCTCTCCCTCCTTGTGTGTTCGTTTTTGTGTTTGTGTTGTGCTCAAGAAAGCAGTGTGTGTCAAAGTACAACACAGACACCATTTCAAAAAGCAGTAGACAAAGCACTACACACACACTAACATCTATCATTTGAATAACTCAAAACCACCCTGTGTTGCAAAGCAAGCAAGCCCAATATGGGGCAGCTTCAGCGACTTGTTGGCAGGGGCAGAGCAGAGCTTCTTGGCAGGTGGATGAGGAGGGGCTGGGATTAGCAGCCCTGGTTGGCTAGTCAGTGCTGGTGTAGTGGGGCAGCTGAATGCGGAGGCAAGTTGCAGTGCTCAGAGGTCACTGACCGAGGAGGCACTTCACAGCAGAGATCAGGGACAGTGACCTCCTCCTCCACTCCAACAACTAACTTCTCACATTATTATCCCTGCTGAGTTTGGTTTGTAATTCTGAGAAAAGCACATTGTAGCAGTGACTAGTGCAACAACTCCTTTGCCAGACTGTCTGAAATTTGGCAGGTGGAATCCCCTCCATGGGGGATGCCAGGTTCCCAAATTTCATGTGTTTAGCATAAAAACTGTAAACCTGACAGCCATTTCTATTTTTCAATGCCAGTCAATGAGAATATGTCATATCAGAATGATTTGGATATCCAAATCGAGCTTTGGATTGGGTTCTGAAGAGAAGTGGAGGGGGTCAGAATCAGACTGAAGCAAAGCAGGGCTGCTTCAGATGGTTCAAAGTCACATCCAAACTGTGATGGGGACTCTGTTCACAGCCCTGGTTTTGGATAACTGCTGCCAGTCCTAATACCCCCCTTTGGCTAGTGGTCTCAAGAGGGAGGGCGGTGGCAGCCCAGATGCAGTTCCTGATTGTCTAGCCCCTTTCCATTTGGATTCCCTCTCTGGTTATGTGACTGAATCAGTCTTGGTCTCAGGAAGGATGACCATTAAAAGAAACAAGGGGAAATCCACGCTGCTGATTCTACTCAATCTCACATCTCCTTGGACATGTCTGTTTCCTGTTTCCTAGCTGAGCAGTGCAGAGGAAGCTGCTCCAGCTGGTCTCGGGACTATAGAAGCAAGCAAGCTCCCAGAGAGGGCACGATCACAGCAAGCAAACAGGGAGAGCAGACGGGAGTTGGCCAGGGGAGTTGCAGGGGAAGAGGCGATGAAGGCAAAGCAGTGAGTGGGCTGGAGTAAGCCCAGGGGGCTGTCCTTTCCCTTCTGAGTCTCCGTGTAGTCACCATATGCTCCTGAGAGCTCCAATTGAATTGAGGGTGTGTGGCCAGAGTGATTCCTGCAGCTGTGTGGGCAGGAAGTTTCAGTCTGTGTCCCACTTCCCAGGTGAGCAGAGCAGAGGAAGTTGCTCCAGATGGTCTAGGGACTATGCTAGGAAGCCAACTCCCAAACAGCAAGCCATCAGAGGGAGTGAACAGGGAGGGAAAACAGGAGTTGGCCAGGGGAGTTCGGCAGGGGAGGTCAAGGGGGAGGCAGCTAATGATGGGTTTGTTTTTTTTTTTCTAAATCATTTCCTCGTAACCCACACTTCCATACCAGTGGGGCTGTGTTTTTCACTTCCAGTGAATAGAGGATGAAACACAGGCTGTTGTTGTTGTTCAGTCGTTCAGTCGTGTCCGACTCTTCGTGACCCCATGGACCATAGCACGCCAGGCCTTCCTGTCCTGCGCTCTCTCCCGGAGCGTGCTCAAGTTCATATTCATTGCATCAGTGATGCTATCTAGCCATCTCATCCTCTGCCGTCCCCTTCTCCTTTTGCCTTCAGTCTTTCCCAGCATCAGGGTCTTTTCCAGGGAGTTTTCTCTTCGCGAAACACAGGCTATTCCAGTACAATCAGAAAGCGAGAAACATAAAGCTAGAAGAGCAAGAGCAAGCTCAGACAGAATAGGAAACTGCTGAGGCGAGGAAAAATGAAGTAAAGAATACTTCTTGGAAAAGCGTGACAATTAGAAGCAAAACAACTGGAAGCCACTCTAGACCAGTGGAAGCATTGGAATTACAGAATCATTTCCAGGTACTTGAGGATGAGACTGGAAGACACCATGCAGAGGAGAATTACAGGGGACCCTGCATGAGAGCAAGCAAGAGGCTGAAGGTCAGTCAAACAGAGGCGATGAAAGCAAGGCTTACAACAGGAAGAAGAGATGACTAGTAGTAGTGGGAGACTCCTTGCTGTTTGGGATCGAAACCTAAGTATGTCGTGAAGACCCATGGACTTGCCAGGTAAGCTGTCTCCCAGGAGGATGGGCTAGAGATATGTCTGAAGGGTTCCCAATGCTCATAAAGCCCAATGACAGGTATCCCTTTCTTCTCATCTATGTGGGAACAAATGACTGGCTATGAAGGTGGTGCTGGCATGAGAAATTTGGAGGCCAGGATGGCGGGCTACATTTCCTGGAAGATGGACCAGTGGCAAGGGTCCATCACGTAGATCCACAGTTGGCTACAGAATTGGACTCAAGGAGTGCTTATCAATGGGACCTTCTCAAACTGGGGAGAGGTATCAAGCGAGGTACCACAGGGCTCAGTCCTGCGCCAAGTGCTCTTCCACATTTTTATTAATGAGTTGGATGACGAGATGCAGGGAATGCTAGGGATGGGGGAGAATTTCTCCCCGAAACTTCGGCGGGCCGAGCGCCAACGCATTCCGTCCTCCGAAGGTTGTTCGGGGAGAACTTCTCCCCCCACCATTACAAGGACAGTAAAAAAAAAACAAAACGCCGCTGCGATAGGCTACGTAACGATTAACGTAGCCTATCACGGCTAGATTTGCAAAGTCAGCCATGATAGGCTACGTTAATCATCACGTAGCCTATCATGGGTGACTTAAAAAAAAAACAAAAAAGGACGTACGGCTAATGGCGGCCCCCATAGGGAGCCGCCATTCGCGTTCCTTATTTGGTCCCTGTAGTCTACGTAAAGATTTACGTAGACTACAGCGAAAATAAGGGCAACGCAAATAGCTTCTTTTGAAGTTCGCGGCCGGGGAGACGGGGCGCTTCTCCCCGGCCTGAATTTCGGCCGGGCGAGGAGGGAAGCCTCCCCCCCCAGCCTGAACTTCGGGGGGAGCAGTGAAGCGCCTCCCCCCCAACGCGAAGCAAGCTGCGAGACCAGGTAAGTGACTTTCGTGCACCCCTAATGCTGATCAAATCTGCAGATGACACAAAATTGGGCAGGATAGCTAATACCATGGAAGAAGTTACAGAATTCAAAGTGATCTTGAGAGGCTGGAGCTCTGGGCAGAAAACAACAGAATGAAATTTAGTAGGGATGAATGCCAAGTTCTGCACCAAGGAAAAGGAACCCAAATGCACAGTTACAAGGTGGGGAATACTTGGCTCCAAAGGACAACAAGCAAGAAGGATATGGGAATTGTTGTCGATCACAAGTTGAATCTGAGACTTCCAAATCACATGAAGTACAAGTTGCCCTCTACTCAGCACTGGTTAGGCCTCATCTGGAGTACTGTGTCCAGTTCTGGGCACCACACTTTAAGAAGGATGCAGAAAAACTGGAGAGGGTTCAGAGGAGGGCAGGAAAGATCATTGGGCGATTGGAAACAAAGCCCTAATAGGAGAGGCTGAAAGAACGGGCATTTTTAGCCTTGGGAAGAGAAAACTGAGGGGAGATACAGCAGTGCTGTTCAAGTACTTGAAAGATTGTCACAGAGAGGAAGGCCAGGATCTCTTCTCGGTCTTCCCAGAATGCAGGACACGGAATCATGGGCTGAACTAACAGAAAGCCATATTCCAGCTGAACATCAGGAGAAACTTCCTGACGGTTAGAGCAATATGACAATGGAACAAATGACCTAGGGAGGTGGTGGTCTCTCCCAAACTGGAAGCATTGAAGACAAGGCTGGACAGCCACCTCTCTGGGATTGTGTGACTTGGATTCCAATACTGAGCAGGGGGTTGGACACAATTATCGTATAGCTCCCTTCCATTCCTACTATTCTATGATTCTATGATTTCACCATCAAACCTCATATCCTTCTGAGCCTTCTACACTGGTGTTGGAGGCACTGAACTCCAGTTCCCCTGCTACCTGAAAGAGTGTCTTAAGAAATTAAGATTCAGTGATCATTCTTTGATCTCTTGAGCTCTGGCATCCCAGACAGTATATGACCTTGTCCACCAATGTTGTTTTCATTTTGGTAACCATCCTCTCTCCGTTGTTATCTGGCTATCATCTTGATGTGTTTTGTGAGCATCCCATCTTCTGTGGCATGAAGCAGCTCCTGGCAGTCACTCCTGGTGGCCGCTCCAGGGTCCAAAATAGCACTTGGCCATAAAGAAAGCGCATAGTAGTTAGAGCATTGCCAGAGTGGAAGAGACTCTATCCAGCAGACTCTATGGTCATGGCCTGGAAGTCCTCTGGAACCTGTTGAAACCCTGGGGAGCCTGCCAGATGACACGATAAGTCACCTCAGGACCCTTAACACTTTTGCAGAGGGATGGTTTGTTGGAGTGGCTTACTAAGCATGGGGCATGTGGTTTTCTGCCCCACATGACATGCTTAGCCACCAAGGTGATTTCCTAATCTGTGCAACTTGGGAAAAGCCCTCTCTTAAATATGATCACTTTTGAATTGATTGCGGATCATTCTGACAACTCTAGTTGAGACTGTGAACACCCGAAGAATGGCATTGTGAGCCATGATGGGAGGTGCATTGAACATGGATGATCACAGCTCAAAGTGATGAGGCCTAAGATATGGACTACATTTTCATGATTTCTAAAGCCAGGCTGTTTTCTCTGTCATTCTAGCTTCACACTTCCTTACGAGACATCCAGTTTTCTAATGCTTCCATGGGCGGACTGTATCTGGATAAGACTGGGGAACTGGCAGCTGACTTTGATATCGTGAATTGGGTGATGTTTCCCAATGAGTCTCGTGCTAGAGTAATTATTGGGAGTGTGAAGAGACAGGCATCTCCAGACCTGAAACTCACCATTAAGCAGGAAGCCATTGCCTGGCCCAGCCATTTTAATGAGGTGGGGGAAAGGATTTGTGTCCTATTATTGGCCTTATCTCTTAAGCTCTAAGAATATCCATCCTGTCTTGCGTCTCCCACCCCCACCCCAGCTTCTAAACATTTATTTATTTATTTATTTATTTATTTATTTTATTTCTGTACCGACCAATAGCCAAAGCTCTCTGTGTGGTTCACAAAAATTAAAACCAAACTGCCCGCAATAAAACAAATTTAAATATATAGAACATCCAAACCACAATATAGCAATACAACCGCAATAAAACCTAGCAACAATGCAGGAATTTAAAATACAGGTTTAAAACAGCAAAGCTAAAAGTCTAGAAAGCTAAAATGCTAAAATGCCTGGGAAAATAAAAAAGGTCTTCACCCGGCACCAGGAGTTATACAATGCAGGTGCCAGGCGAACCTCTCCAGGGAGCTCATTCCACAGCCGGGGTGCCACAGCAGAAAAAGCCGTCCTCCTAGTAGTCACCTGCCTCACTTCCTTTGGCAGGGGCTCACGGAGAAGGACTGCTGAGGATGACCTTAAGGTGCATGGATGGGTGTTTCTATGCTGTATTGATCTGGGGTCCTGATCCTGTCAGTTCCAATCATCAAGTCTTTTGGTTATCAAGCTGAAATATGCCAATTCTGCAAAAGATGGCAGTTTCTGGGTAGGAAATGGATGTAGAATAAATATATACAAAAAAGATCCACACCTCCCTTCAGGTGACAAAGCAGTTTGCACCGTGAATGTCTATTATGGTTCCAGGAGCACAATTTTCTCTAGGCTGGATGCTTTCCTATTTCTCCTTAGAGCATGACCAAAGGAGCCAGCAAGCAGGATCTTACAAGTGTCTCTGTTAGATGCCTCCTTCTACCCATGAGCAATGCCTCTCCCCTCCTCTCTCACACCAAACGGCTGACACACTCACAAGAGTAGGGGGGTTTCTCCCTTACCCAACAGGTGCTCAAAACATTTGGCCTGGGAATCTAATTGGCCTGGGGATGGGGATGGGAGAGTCGCCCAACTCTACTGTGATACTCAGGACAACTCACCCTCAGCTCTGTGGAGTTCTGATTTTATGCTCACAAACCAGCTCACTACGTATGCCAGTGCTAGAAGCCTTTGATTTATTTATTTATTCCATTTTTATACTGCCCAATAGCCAAAGCTCTCTGGGTGGGTCCCAAAAATTAAAACTACAAAGCGCAGCATGAAACAATGCAAAATATGAAAGCTTGAAACCACAACAGAACACTACAACCAGAATGAAACCTTTCAGCAATGCAGAGATTTTACAATACAGATTTAAAACACTGAAGGTAAAAGACTAGGAATCTAAAACGTTGAAATACTGGGAGAATAAAAAGGTCTTCACCTGGTGCCAGGAGGAGTACCACGTAGGTGCCAGGCGAACCTCCCTAGGGAGCTCATTCCACAGCTGGGGAGCCACCGCAGAAAGGGCTCCCTTCGCGCCAGGCACCAGCCTGACTTCCTTGGCAGGGGCGCATGGAGAAAGGCCTCTGAGGATGATCTCAGCATCTGAGCACGAACCTATGGGAAGAGGCGATCCTTCAGATAACCTGGACCCAAACCCTTAAGGGCTTTAAATGTTACTACCAGCACTTTGAATCGGGGCCAGAAATGGATTGGCAGCCAGTGCAGCTCGTAAAGTACTGGCGTAATATGAGCCCAAAGGCCAGTCCCTGTTAACAATCTTGGTGCCCTGCTTTGCTCCAGCTGAAGTTTCTGGACCACTTTCAAAGGCAGCCCCATGTATAACACATTGCAGTAATCCAGGCGAGAGGTTACCAGAGCATGGATAACTGTAGCTAGGCTCTCTCTGTCCAGATAAGGGTGTAGTTGGGTTACCAGCCAAAACTGATAAAAAGTGCTCTGTCTGTGCCACTGAGTTCACCTGTGCCTCAAGTGACAGTTCTGGATCCAAGAGCACCCCCAAACTATGAACGTGAACTTTTGGGGGGAGTGCAACTCCCTCCAGAACAGGTTGAATATCACCTAGCCAGGCAGATGAATCACCCACCAGCAGCACCTCCATCTTGTCTGGATTGAGTTTCAGTTTATTGGCCCTCATCCAGTCCATTACCGTGCCCAGGCCCTGATTCAGAACAGCCACTGCCTCAGCTGGGTTTGATGAGAAAGTGACGTAGAGCTGGGTGTCATCCGCATATTGATGGTGCCTCAGCTCACACCTCTGGATAAACTCCCCCAGTGGTTTCATGCAGATGTTAAACAGCATAGGGGATAAAATAGAGCCCTATGGAACCCCATGGCACAATTGCCATGGCGCAGAGCAGTAATCCCCCAGCACCACCTTCTGCAGTCGGCCATCCATGTAGGAGCAGAACCACCGAAGTGCAGTGCCTCCAACGCCCAGCCCTGACAATGTGCGCAGAAGGATATCATAGTCAATGGCATCTAACGCTGCTGAGATGGTATCTCACTCCCCCGTCCCTCTCAAAGCAGAGGTCATCCGACTGGGTGACCAAGGCAGTTTCCATTCCAAAACCAGGCCTGAAGCCCGCATTTAGATAATCTGTTTCATTCAACAGAGCCTGGAGCTATCCTGCAACCACCCGCTCGAGCACCTTACCCACGAAGGGGATGTTGGCCACTGGACTATAATTGTTAACATCCTCCAAGTTCAGCTTTTTTAGGAGTGGTCTGATTACCGCCTCTTTTAAATTGGCCAGCACCACTCCCTCTCTCAAGGAGGAATTTACAAACTCCTGGAGCCAGCTGGACATCCCCTCCTTGTTTGATTTAATAAGCCATGAAGGGCAAGGGTCAAGCACACAAGTGGTTGATCAGACTTGGCTAGGGATGGATGGAACACTTACCTTCCATTCCATTGTGTTTCTGCTGGGGGGGAGGCGCTCCATCCCTCCCCCCGGAATCCTTGATGGGGGGGGAGGCCCTCCGTCCCTTCCCCCCGGAATCCTGCCTGGCTGGCTCCGCTCTGCGGCCAAGCCACAGTGCCGCCAGCCGGCTCCGGCCGCCCGCAGCTGGCCATCCATAGCCGCCGCCATTTGCGTTCCTTATTTTTGCCATCTTAGTCTACGGCAATATTTACGTTGATTATTACGGCAAAAAGAAAGGGGAACACAAATAGCTTCCTAGTGGGCTCTTACCTGTGTTCGGTCAGAGTCAGCACGAGTTTTCCTCCACCTGCATTCTAGCCGTCTCCCCACTTGCTTCACTGCCCTCAGCTCAGTTGTATACCAAGTAGGGATGTAGGAAACAACTTACCAGTTTCATTTCATGACATCCGTGGTGGGGGGGAAACGCTTCGTCCCTCCCCCCGATATCCTTGCCGGCTGGCTCCACTCTGCAATGAATCTGCAGAGCCACCGGCCGGGGCTGCCCACAGCGAAATCCGGCTGCTGCTGTCCCGCACAGGGACCCAAATGGCGGTTGCTGTAGGAGCCGCCATTTGCATCCCTTTTTCTCACCATGATGGGATACGTAAATATTTACGTAGACTATCATGGGCTCAGCAGGGATGCATATGTGTTCCCGGCGTTAACCGAGATAGGCTATGTAAGTATTTACGTAGCCTATCCCAGGGAAAATGGTGAAGCGAATCTCAGCCGCAGCCCTGGCCGCCATTCGCAAAGCAGCACGAACGGCACCAAGTAGGTTCTCCGTTTCGCGTACCTTTCGTGGGGTGGTGAGGCGGGGGGGAGTCGTTCCATGATGGATTTTAGGGGGCCACATGCACTGGCATTCGGCCTCACTGAGATACGTGGCTGAATTCTCTGAATTCTCTGCCATCCCTAATACCAAGGAGCTGGCCGGGCTCTGCTCAGATGGAGAGGGCGCTTGGGCATGATCGTGTCAACTGCCCGAGTCATCTCTGCATTCCACAGAGCGACCTGGGCTTCAACAGGAGCACCAGCCATACCAGCAGGAAAACCCCCAGAGCCCTCTGGAATCCATCGGAATCCATTAGCCTCTGGGGGTGGACCATTTTAACAGGTCCCCCACCCTTGCAGGGGGGAAAGGCTGCCAGGAGTCTAAACATCAACAGGAAGTGATCTGACCATGACAAATGGACAGATGTTAATTCCTCCACTTTCACATCACCATCCTCCTGCCCAGTCATGATGCTTCAGGCAAGAGTTATTGCAGCCCTACCAGGAGATGCCAGGGATTGAACCTGGGACCTTGTGCCTGTAAATCAGGTGCTCTACTGATGAATTATGGCCCCACTGTGGGTAGAATAGGATTGAGTTAAAGAGGTGGTGAAACCCGTGGCGGAATGGCCTCCCACTCCCCTCCACCCCACGGAATCCCCCTGAGACAAAGCTTACCTGGGACGGAGGCAGAGGCGGCGGCGGTGGCTCCAGTGGCAGCGGCTGGTCTCTCGGCCGGCTGCTGTGGCGGCAAATGGTGGACGTTGTAGCGGCCGCCATTTGCGTCCTTCCAGGCTGCCATGATAAGCTACGTAAGTATTCGCCGTTTTAACCTATGTAAATTTTTACGTAGGCTGTCATGGCAAAAAAAAAAGGGAACGCAAGTAGCGTAGTGGGCACTATTTGCGTTTCCTTTTTTTTCACCATAATAGCTGACGTAAATATTTACGTAGGCTAAAATGGTGGGGGGGAAAGAAACACAAATGGCACCCACTACGCCATTTGCATTCCCCTTTTCTTTTCCATAATAGCCTACGTAAATATTTGCGTAAGCTAAAACAGAGAAAAAAAGGGAACGCAAATGGCAGCCGCCATAGCCGCCGCCATTTGCGTACACTTTTTTTTTTTTTTGGCTTGCCGTGATAGGCTAGGTAAATACTTACGTAGCCTATCACAGCAGCTTCGCTACGGCGTCCCCCATTTGCATCCACAGCAGCCCGTCCGCTGCCGGAACTCTGGCTGCCGACAGCCCTGACCGGCAGCTCCGCAGAGCCACCATGGTGCCGAGCCGGCCCACAGAGGATTCCGGTGGGAGGGATGGATCGCCTCCCCCCCCCCACAAATCCAAGCTGTGAAAAGGTAAGTGACTTTCTTACATCCCTACTATCTCCCCTATCCCATTTATATAGCAGATAATCTGGCTTGGATTTATTGCTGGTCCCTGGCCTCCCACCCCCAACCATTTGCAGAACGCCATCATCCTATTCAGATGGAGCAAATTGGGAGCAATAGCACAGGAAGACAGATGTTCCTCTAAACTCGAGAAGTACAAAGGTCAGAGAGGAGGCTTGGAGGTGCCAGGTGGGCCTTCCTCTGAAGGCAGTGGAGAGAGGTCTGGTGACCCCTCAGTTGACAACTAGGGCAGGGTGGAGAGACAGCATCACACCTGTTTTAAAAGAGATTCCTTGCCTAACACTCAACTTCAGGGTGCAGATTACAGTGCTGATCCATTTGAATCCCTCTAAGATCAGGGTAGCAAAAATTAGGGCCATGCACAGCCCACCTAACCCAATCAGTCTGAACTCGCCTCAACTGCCCCTGAAGCTGGGTTGACCTACTTCTCAAGTTCTGAAGCAACATCTAGAGACCTGAAGCAAAAGGGGGGAAACCTGCACCGAAAGTGACCCCCCCACTGTCAATGCCACCACCACAGAACCCCCACTCCTTACCTGGATCTGTCAGGAGTGCCTGCACCCATTGGCTTCTGCAAGGCGGTCACCTTGCATTTATTTTTTAAAATGGCATTTTGTCTTACTGGAAGAAGAAGAGTCATCACTTTGAAAGGAAATGGCAACTCCATCTCAGAGAGTGATGGCTGCATGTGATTCCCTGGAGACCAGGTAAGGAGTGACGGGCTCACACAGCAGGGTGGGGTTGCTGTCCGCATCAGGCTGAAGCACCCCCAATGCTCTTCAGATTGATCCAACCCATATTGGAGTTCTTTGGCCTGCTCCGGACCTGCTCCGGAATTGCACCGCTTTGCACCGCAGCACCCAGACACGCTAGGGATTCAGGCTTCAGACTGACGTGGCTAAGAGCCCTACTAAAAATGCCCTCTTCCACATAACTCTTGGATATGTTGTCTTAGAGCATCTGATGAGGCCTGATCCAAGTGGCAAGGCCAGCTGAGATTTGGCTGGTGACAATTGGCAGGAAGACCTTTTGTGGTATGGCAACATCCCTGGAGATGTTGGTCTGCCATGAGTCTCAAGCAGGAAGTCCTTTCTGTTTCAAGAGGCCTTTCTATTATTTGAATGTTGGGATGGACGAAAGGGCATCCTTTTAAAAAAAGTAAAGTAAAAAAAAAAACACCACACCAGTGATAGGCTACGTGACGATTTACGTAGCCTATCACGCCTAGATTTCCAAAGTCAGCCATGATAGGCTTTGTAAATCGTCACGTAGCCTATCACGGGTGTGGTTTTTTTTTTTTACTTTACTTTTTTTTTCACGGCCGGGGAAACAGGGCACTCCTCCCCAGCCTGAATTTCGGCAGCGAGGGATGGGACGCCTCCCCCCCAGCCTGAATTTCGGCCGGGTGGGGCAGGGCGCCTCCCCCCCCTCGCCTGAACTTCGGGGGGAGAACTGAAGCACCTCCCCCCCACCATGAAGCAAGTTTCGAGAACAGGCAAGGGACTTTCGTCCATCCCTAAATTCACGGCTGACTTTGGAAATCTAGCCGTGATAGGCTACGTAAATCATTCCATAGCCTATCACGGGTGTGTGTGTGTGTGTGTTTTATGTTGACTTTTTTATTTTGCAATGGCGGTGGTGGCAGCCGGTCAGAAGACCGGCCGCCGCCCCCGCCCTCGCTGAACCGCCGCCAAACTGCCGCCGGGACCCGTCGCCGAGAGAGACATTCGCACAATGTAAGTCCCATCCTGGGGGGGGGCCGGCGGAGAATTTCCCCACCATTTTCAGGGGGCCAAATGCGTTGGCATTCGGCCTCCTGGAGATTCGTGGAGAAATTCTCCGCCATCCCTATTTGAATTGGATTTTCATGTTGTGATCCTTTTGTGTTGAATTTTTGGTTTTAGTGTAGTGCTTTTATTCATTCAATTCAATGTATTCTGTGTGTTGGTACTAGGGATGTACAATACTCCCCTTACTTGGTTCCGCTGGGTTCTGCTGGAGGGGGAGGCACTCCGTCCCTCCCCCCAGAATCCTGGCCAGCCAGCTTTGCTCCGCGGGGATCCGCCGAGCCACCGGCTCGCTCCTCCAGCAGCCGGAAATCCGGCCGCTGGCTAGCAGGGACGCAAACGTTTGCGTCCCTATAGTCAGCTGTAATAGGCTACATAAAGACTTATGTAGCATATCACGTCTTGTAAAAAAAGGGGATCCGAGGGTGGCAGGGGGGTGGCAGGCCGTTCCTTCACAGATTTCGGGGGGCCGAATGCAATGGCATTTGGCGTCACCAAGATCCGTGGCGGAATTCTCTGCCATCCCTAGTTGGTACAGTGGAGACTGATGGCTCTGATTACGGCGGGGCTGTGGATCCCTTCTGGGTTTTAGTCAGAACCATACAGAACTATACAACAGTTATCCAAGGTACTGAACTTATTTGGGGGATATGAATCCATCAGGTACCCCGGTCCTCAAAATGCCTTTCCATCTCCAGCTGTGCCATGAGGCCTCCGATCCTTCCTTTGCCTTCTGCCCTGCCACTGAAGATCAAAACACGGAAGAGTTGAGGGCCTTTCCAATGGTGGTGCCTATCCTCGTGCAAAAAGCTCATCTCCCTCCCCCATCGTTCACCGTTATTGCATGCACATGTCTTGAAGCTTGTCCTTTTATTGCTGTTGCTTGTAATTTCTGTTATTCTGGGATTGTCTTTTAGTTTATTTCATTGTTGTACCTTTCCCCCTCCAGTTTTTATATTGGC
Source organism: Heloderma suspectum (assembly GCF_057233095.1). Taxonomy (NCBI): domain Eukaryota; kingdom Metazoa; phylum Chordata; class Lepidosauria; order Squamata; family Helodermatidae; genus Heloderma; species Heloderma suspectum. The sequence goes on from NC_139459.1 coordinate 389,653,134, forward strand.
TTGAGTACATGTATAGTATAGGTGGTGTAAACATTTTGAAAACAGACCAAAAAATCCGTGCCATGTTGTGATGCATAAATAGTGCTTCCCTGAAACAAGGACCTGGGATCACTTCTAAATCACTTAGGGTCACAAGCGTTAGAAACCTTGTTGGGTCCTGTCTAAATTGGAGGACTCATTTCCATAGGCACAAATATTCATAACACTGTTTTCCTGGATGCTCCTTCTCTTTGTTGCTAGACCGTGCCTCATTCCAGATGCACTGAGAGCTGTCGCCGTGGATACTACAAGGAGGTCCAAGAAGGAGAGCCACCATGCTGCTATGCTTGTGCTCCATGTGCGCAAGGAACCATCTCCATTCAGGAAGGTAGGCAAGATCAGAAGAATCGGAGTGCCCTAGGGCAACTCCTTGAATATGCCGAATAGTCCTCACAGCCCTATTTTACTTCTCTCTTTTTTTTCTCATAAACATCTTTATCAAAACATTCCATGAGTAGGTAACAGGAGAAGGCTTCTTAAATGACTGTTGCTCCTAGTGTAAAACATCATGGGAAATCCTTATGGTCATTGGCCATTCACCACTGCTCAGCCTGAAATACCTCATGATGCTTGGGATGTACGAATCCCTTACCTTGCTCTGCTGAGGGGCATCCGCGGTGGAGGGGAGATGCTCCTTCCCTCAATGGGGGGGGAGGCGCTCAGCCCCCCCCCCCCCGGAATCTTCTCCGGCCAGCTCTGGCAACCCAAGACCAGACATGCCGGCCCTGCAGGGGTACGACAGCCCTGTCGTAGCCGCCGCCATTTGCGTCCCTGTATTGAGCCGTGATAGGCTACATAAATATTTACGTAGCCGATCACGACAGGGGGAAAGTATCACGGCTTGAAGAGGAGGTAGCGAATGGCTGCCGCAGGACGAGCACCATTCGCAAAGCAGCGCGGACGGGAGCAGGTAAGTGTGGCTTTTGTGGGGTGGGGGGGCGGGGGCTTCGTTCCGCGACGGATTTCGGGGGGCCGAATGCACTGGCATTCTTCTAGTATGATACTCTGCGGAATTCTCTGACATCCCTACATAAGGCCCTTCTAGTACATAGTGTGATTTTAATGAAGACTTGTTCCATTCAACTGAATGCTAATTTTATTTGTTATTACTTGCTCTTCTACAAGGTTTTTTTCTTCTGGTCTGTACATCGTTGTGATCATTGTTGTGATGTGCTGTCTCAAAAGCATTTTGATTATCACATTAAATATTCATACATCTTTGGAACAGTTGCTAAAGACTTTTGGAACTCTGACCCCTACTTGGCTTCAGTTTATTTTTAATCTCCACCATTAATCCCATGAAGTGAGTGGAAAGAAAAGACGATGGGAGTGAATCTCTGGAGTGCAAAGCAGGGGGGAAGCTTAATGCACACTGTTCCTGGTACAAATCATGCCCCCCCAAAAAAAAACCCACTCTGCTTTTTCCATGATTGGGACAGGGCAGCATGTACAGACATGGTGGGCCTTTCTCCATTATCTGCAAAGAATTGTCTGCACTGTGCTATGATCCTATGGCAGGAAAGCAGGGGGTCCCTGGCAGAAAAAGGGATGTGAAAATGGTGCCGAATGCTGATTCAATCTTCTGGTTTTTTTAAACCGCTTTAGTAAAACTTGATTAAAAAATAAGAAAGCTTTATGGAAGTTTCCTACTCCAGATTTCACACTTAACCAGGAGTCCCTTGAGCACCGTCTTGTGGTAGAAAGGTGGGGCATAAGTTGAGTAAATACATGAATCACAAGCCACTCAGCTACCAGGTAGCTTTACATGCCTTACAGGAATATTATGAAGATAAGAACAGGATAACCTCACAGACACTCCCTTACCCCTAACAACGTTAGGATTAATACCCTCACTTTTCCATATTTAAACCAGGTAGGGAGCTGTGTTTATTCCAAGTCAGCACATCAATCCGTCTAGCCCGCTCTTCTCTGTTCTTATCTGACTGACAACTACTCTGTAATGCCAGCAGAGATATTATAGTACCTTTCCTGGCCCTGCTACTACTAAGGTCCTCGCCTGGTGATGAGGCCATAGACTGGTCTGGTCACAAAACAGGTCCTCTGTGAGGGAATGTTTGTCTCTCTCCCAGCCCAACTGCACATTTTTTTTGGAGGTACAGTTGATGTGAATCCTGCTGAACTCACTCTCCGTCTTCTCAGATGCCGACCATTGCATGAAGTGTCCGGAAGATCAGCATCCAAACAAGGACAGTGATCAATGTGTCCCCAAGAAGATAACCTTCCTCTCCTATGAAGAACCTTTGGGCATTGTCCTGATTTCCTTTAGTCTATTCTTGTCCTTATCCACGGGCTTCGTATTAGGAATCTTCATGAAATACCAAGAAACTCCAATAATCAAGGCCAACAACCGAGACCTCTCCTACATTCTCCTCATCTTCATCATGCTTTCCTTCTTGTCCTCCTTCCTGTTCATTGGGCGGCCAAGGAAAGTGACTTGCCTTCTCCGTCAAACAGTCTTCAGCATCATCTTCTCAGTTGCCGTTTCTTCCGTGTTGGCCAAAACCATCACCGTGGTGTTGGCTTTCCTGGCCACCAAACCAGGGAACAGAGTGAAGAGATGGCTGGGGAAGAGTCTTGCAAACTCCATTGTCAGTTCTTGTTCTGGTGTCCAAGTTGTCATCTGCACCATCTGGCTGGGGAGCTCTGCCCCATTCCCTGACTCTGACATGCATTCCCAGCCTGGAGAGAACATCCTGCAGTGCAACGAAGGATCTGTTGTCTTCTTTTATACTGCCCTGGGGTACATGGGCTTCTTGGCGGCCGTCTGCTTCACGGTGGCTTTCCTCGCCAGGAAGCTGCCTGGGGCCTTCAATGAAGCCAAACTGATCACCTTCAGCATGCTGGTCTTCTGCAGTGTTTGGCTGTCCTTTGTGCCCTCCTACCTGAGCACCAGGGGGAAATACATGGTGGCCGTGCAGGTCTTCTCGATCTTGGCCTCCAGTGCTGGGCTGTTGGGCTGCATCTTTCTTCCCAAGTGCTACATCATTGTACTGAGACCTGATCTGAATACGAAGGAGCATATCATGTTCAAAACAATCTAGGGCATCTGATCCATAGAAGAAGAGTTGTGAGAGAATATTTGGCGTAGGTTTGGAGGAGATACAAGTTTGCTAAGATCTGAGTTAACAGAGCCTTTTGATGTGTTTATCGCTTCAGTTGCACAGTTTTGGTCTTTCTGTTACAGGAGACAGGCAAAGCTGAGCCTTGGGGCTATCACTCTGCCAGTGACCACCATCCATATCTGAGGTAGTGTTGAGGCTGGAACTATACCATACTGACATTGTCCAAGTAATGCATCTGTTGAAGTTGTGGCCCTTAACAGCTGCAGTGTAACAGTATTTTGCAGCTTGCGTGCACATGGAAAGCCCTGAATGCAAGACATTAAATGGATGTTTGTTACTGGCATTAGTGTATTCTGCTTGCTCAGCTTGCTATGACAGTTTCATGCACTTGTTGTCATTAAGAATTATTCTCAAAGAATGCAGGAGTTTAATTCGGTACTTCCATTTCCTTGCTTCTCATTGTCATCTATTGTTGTCACACATTTACTGCACAGAAATGATGTTTTTGATTGAAGGGAATTGGGCTTTTTTGAAGGGGACAGTCTCCCGAACAGAGAGACAGTTGATATGGGATAGTCTTGTGCTTAGTCTTGTGCTCCTGGGTGTTTTAAACTTTAGATCCTGACATTCTCAGCCTGAGATTTGGGGCTTCTGCCAGTGGAGGCCGGCAGCTGTCATTTCAGTGTAGCTGTGAACCCATCCTGGGTTTCAGACAGAAACCACGTCTGGCAAAAATGTTTGCAAATGGCTAGATGTGTGCTCATGTTCAATTTGCACAACTTCCCCAGTTCGATTTGTGCAAATATCCCTGGAGACTGGATCATCCCCACTTTAGTTTATGGAGGAAAGTTTCACAAATCAGGAGATGGGTACAAAGTTTGGGGAATGTGCGCACATTTCACATTCAGTTGCTGCTTCATTTGCATGATTTTCCTGTTCCTGCAGAGTGAGCAGACATCATGAACAGGAAATGTGCCAAGCAATGATACAATATTTGGAAGATCCTAGCAGTCTCAAGTCTCACTCATTCACCTGTCCCTACCAAGGCAGCCCCATATACTGGATGTTACCGCAGCCCAAACAGGGTATAACTTAGGCATGTGTCACCTCGATCAGATCTGGCATCTCTGTAATGGGTGCAGTTGGTACTCTTGCCTCACTCCTGGCCACTGCCCAAGCCTGCATTCAGGATCATGATCTCACATCCCTGCCCCTTCCCAGCAGTTATTAAAAAAAAAAAAATCTTTGACAGGCTGGCAGAGAGACTTGTGAGTAGGGATGTTGGAGGAATCTGCAATAGAACTAAGTGAGTTCAGATTTTTATGAACCCTACCAGCGGACGGGCTTTTGCCCTGGAGGGTGGATTCCGCAGATTTGGGGAACCACCCAGCTCATTAGCAAACCTCCTGTTAGTTTTCTGACTGACTGGGTGACTTTGGGCTGGACTCTTAACTACTACACCATGCTTCTGTTCTGAAACTCAAGAAGAAAAAGAGACAGTATAATGGAAAGTTCTTTCTGAAGCAGTCAGACTTGTACAAATGCAGCATGAAGGGAAAGATTAGCAACCTTCTCTTTGTTTGAATAAAAAGCACACTCTGCACATGCTCAGGGAATGGACAAAATGAGGAATTTGAGGAATATTTTAAGAACCAGGGAATATGAAGAACGATATTCTTCCATTCTGTTTGTGTGTGTGGAATCTCCCTCAATCCAGCTGTTCCCTGGAACCCCTCCCCCCTTCACCCAAGGGTCTTCTGAGATCCTGACCTCGGGGTGCCGTTCTGCAGAGGATTCCGGGGCATGGACTGAAGGGAATTCGATCCCATTTCAGTCTTTGGTGGAATTCTCTGACTTCCCTAATATATTCCACGAATTACTAACATGTTTAGACATCAAAAACTTATTCGTAACAGCAACCAGTAGGTGAACCATGAGTTCCAGCACAACTCATGCTGCTGGGCACCACTTCTACCCCTCCAGCCACTAGAGAAGGAGCTTTACTCTCCAGCCTGGTTGGTTCCACCCTCACCTCAATCAGCCTGCATATGCAGGCAGCCCCTCGGCCTTTTGACAACAGCGAACCTCTGTCCCGCCTTGCATCCATCAATATCTGAAACCAGCCCAGGCATACAAAGCAGACTGTGCCTTTCAGCCTGCATCCTGTGACCAACATCGACAGTTTCCCTATCGGCAACGTCGTTAAGGTTTGTGAGCACTGCGACGCCTGGCTTTTGAATGCCGAATCATCACCTCCCAGCTGCCATGGCAGAAACTTTTCAATACCCCCACTGACACTTCCGGATTTCACTAGGGATGGACGAAAGTCCCTTACCTGGTCCCGCAGCTTTTTTCGGGGTGGGGGGGAGGCGCTCCATTTCTCTCCCTGAAAATTCTTGGCAGGTGGGGAGGCACCCCGCCCCTCCCCACTGAAATTCTGGCCTATCACGGCTAGATATTCAAAGGCATGCACCAATGGACGTACCTCTGTGCTTCCATCGCGAACGCAGAATGATGAGCGCTCTGGGTCATGCTGGATGAGATAATGTTCCCAGGGTCTCTTGAATTGCTTCTGTGTGGACCAGCTCAGATGGCTTTCCTGTGGCTAATCGTTGTTTGGTAGTGTACCCTAAGGGATGAGAGTGCTGCACGATCTCATATACGGAGATGCTGATGCTGGGGAAAGTGGAAAGCAAGAGGAAGAGGGGCTGACCAAGGGCAAGATGGATGGATGATATTCTGGAGGTGAGGGACCCGACCATGGGGGAGCTGAGGGTGGCAACGGCTGACAGGAAGCTCTGGCGTGGGCTGGTCCATGAAGTCATGAAGAGTTGGAAGCGACTGACCGAATAAACAACAGAATCCTGGCTAATCCAGCACAAGGAGTGCAAGTGGGAGGGTTGCAAAGGGAGCAGGGCTGGGAAACTCCCCCACGTAGTGTGCACCTTCATGCGCATAAGGAATGGGGAAGATGTGGCCCTCCTGATGTTCTCGGACTGCAACTCCCATCGTTTTTTCCCATGGGCTAGGCCAGTTCGGGCCGCTGAATGTGCAGTCCAGTGCTATCTGGAGGGCCACACGTTCCCATTCAGTGGTATACATCCGAACCTACTCTGCTGGATCGTCACCCTGCTGTGGTGAGTGGGCTTGTGTGTTCCAGTGAACTCCGTGAGTGAAGCGTCGGGAGTTATGTACTCCCAGCAGGGTCACCCATGGCGGGAAGATCAAGGGGGAGGAACCAGACAAAGGACGATCCAAGCAAGTCCTCAACAGCAGAATAGGCGGAAGATAGCAAGGTGTACAGTCAGGGCCAGAAATATTGGAACAAGGATAACTGTTTTGGCAGTTGGCCTCTGTATGCCACTGGCTGTACTTCCTGAATGGTTAGTGCCCCACTTTTGTCAAACCCCTTGAATTACAGCTGGAAGTCCTGACTTTGCTCCCATCTGGGTGTGTTTCCTTTAGGGATGGCAGAGAATTCCGCCATGCATCTCGGTGAGGCTGAATGCCAGTGCATTCGGCCCCCCGAAATCTGTGGCAGAACGGCCTGCCCCCCCGCCCCCCTGCCGATCCTCCCCAGGACGATTCTTACCTGGGGCAGATCTTCCAACTGGCTGCCGCCACCGCCAATTGTGGTCTTGTTAAAAAAACAACTACAACGATGTGATAGGCCACGTAAAGGTTTACGTAGCCTATCATGGCTGGGTTTAAAAACAACAACAACAACAACAACCGTGTACGCAAATGGCGGCGGCTACAGCCGACGCCATATGCATTCCTTATTTTTGGCCATCTTAGTCTATGTAAATATTTACATAGACCAGAGTTTTCCAAACGGTGTGTCGTGACACATTTGTGTGTCGCCAGCAGTGTGTAGGTGTGCGCAGGAAAATTGTGCGGAAGGGCACCACGGAGCTCCCTTACTCACGTTTGCTTTGCTTGGTCCCTCCCCTGGAATTTCCTAAAGTAGCTAATGTTAAAGCTGCTTAGCTTCTAAGGCTTAGGTGCTTTAACATTAGCTGCTTTAGGATCACATGGCTCCTTGATGCAGGACGCACGTGATTGGCGGTGTTGGAGCGGTACGGCGAGGAGTGTGGTGATGCTGGCTGCACGAGGAGTGTGGAGAATTCAAAGTTAGCAGAGCAATTAGTCGAGCAATCAGCATGGGCGAGAGGCTTCCCCACGTCCTCGGGGTGGCTGCAGGGCAGCGGGGGAGAACAACGGCCCGCTGGACGCCACCAGAGCAGGGAGGGCTGCGCCGGGCAGGGGAGGAGCTTTGAGCCTGCGCTCCCCAGAAAGGTAGAGGCACGGGGCGAAGAGAGGGGAAGGGAGGCACTGCCCTGGGAGCAGAGCTCGGCCAACACTGGCATGAAGAATTGGCAGCAGCCACCAGCCCTGCGTGGTTTCTGGTGTGCCCTTTGCGGACTTCTTCACCGTGCTGCTTTATATTTAAAACTTTTGATTGCAAAATCCCTTTGGCAGATAACACAATCGGAAGACGTATTCAAGACATGTCTGATGACATTAAGCAGCAAATGAAGGATATTTTTGAAGACGATAATATGATCTTTACATTGCAATTAGATGAAGCAACAGATGTCAGTGGGTTAGCACAATTATTGTTTTTTATACGCTTCATTCATACTGACAGAATTATTGAGCAATTCTTGTGTTGTCTAGAACTTCCAATGAGAACTAGAGGTGAAGATATATTTAAAACTTTTGATTGCTTCATGAAGGAAAATAATTTGCAATGGTTAAATTGTGTAGGAATATGCACAGATGGCACACCCTCAATGGTTGGTTCAACAAAAGGTTTTATAGCTTTAACAAAGAATGAGAATGAAAATATTATAATTACTCATTGCTTTTTACATCGCAAAGCACTAGTCGCACAAACCATTGGAAATGAATTAAGAAAAGTTTTGGACAAAGTGGTTCAAATGGTCAATTTCATTAAAAGTAGACCTCTTCAATCAAGATTATTTGCTCATATTTGTGAAGACATGGGGGCAAAGTTGAAAAAGCTTCTACTACACACAGAAGTTCGTTGGCTCTCAAGAGGTCGAGTGCTTTGTCGTGTATATGAATTGAGGGAAATGATGCTTAAACTTTTTGAGGAAAATCAGCAAAATGAATTCTGCGATCTAATTCAAAGCAAACTTTGGTGCACAAAATTGGCATATCTTGCTGACATATTTGAACATTTGAATAAAATAAACACCAGTATGCAAGGAAAAGGAGAAAATATCTTAACAGAGGTAGATAAAATTTGTGCTATGAGAGACAAAATAGCAATTTGGAAAAGGAAAGTGAAAGAAGGAAATTTTGAAATGTTTTCTAAAACTGCTGAGTGCAGGCTAAAATGTGATATCAGCTCGCTAATTGTTGACCATTTCACATTGCTTGGAGAGAAAGTTCATCCTTCCTTCCCAAATGTTGAAATCCAAGACTATGATTGGATCAGAAATCCATTTCTTTCAACTGCAATGAGGAATTTTTCACTTATTGAAGAAGAGGAATTAGCTGACATAAAAAATGATCGAAAACTGTTAATGAAGAATGAAGAGGGTGTAAGGTTGTCATAGAATTTCTCCACGAATCTCGGGAAGGCCGAATGCCAGCGCATTCGGCTCCCTGAAATTGGTGGAGAAACGGTCTCCCCCCCCCCGGGACGGGACTTACCTTGTGCGAATGTCCCTGGCGGCAGTGGCGGCAGCGGCGGCGGCGGCTGGTCTTCCAACCGGCTGCTGCCGCCGCCATTTCCAAGTTATAAAAAAAAAAGTGATAGGCTACGTGAAGATTTACATAGCCTATCATGGCTGAGTGAAAAAAAAAAACCCGTGCGTACGCAAAAGGCGGTGCCCATGGGCACCACCATTTGCCTTCCTTATTTTGGCACATGTAGTCTACGTAACCATTTATGTGGACTACTGCGAAAATAAGGGGAACGCAATCAGCGTAGCGTCTACGCTGTTTGTGTTCCACTTATTTTCGCCTTGGTCTACATAAATGTTTACGTAGACTACACATGCCAAAATAAGGAACGCAAATGGCGGCACCCCTGGGCGCCTCCATTTGCGAACGTGCGGGGTTTTTTTTCCCCTCTGCCATGATAGGCTACGTAGACTAAGATGGCCAAAAATAAGAAACACAAATGGCGGCGGCTGTAGCCGCCGCCATTTGCATACATGCATTTTTTGGTGTGTTTTTTAAGCCAGACGTGATAGGCTATGTAAGTCTTTACGTAGCCTATCACGGCTGACTACAGGGACGCAAATGGCGGCGCCTACCGCCACCGCCATTTGCGTCCTTGTTAGCCAGCGGCCGGATGTCCGGCTGCTGGTGGAGCTGGCGGCTCTGCAGAATCCCCGTGGAGCGGAGCCGGCTGGCCAGGATTCCGGGGGGAGGGACGGAGTGCCTCCCTCTCCCAGCAGAACCCGGCAGAGCCAGGTAAGTGTACATTCGTACATACCTAGTTTCCTTTCAACTTCAGTGTGGTGGTGTACAGAGGCCAACAGCCAAAACAGTTATTCTTGTTCCAATATTTCTGGCCCTTACTGTATGTAACAATGGCTGAGAAGGGGGTTGAAGGCTGCAGCAGATAAAGGACCACCAATTCTCATGATATTCATGCCATTGCATTAGAGCCTTTTCTGTGAAGATTGTGTGTTGATCACTGTGCACTGATCTCCACATATAAAACAAATTCATGCACAGGCATCTTCCAATCTAAATCCATCCAACCAAAAGTCCCATGGAAATCAGCGAATGGCAACGGTGTAGGACTGTGAAATCCAGAAGCCCCTAGTCATGGACCGGCACATGGCTGGCGGATACAGATTCAGTCGTGCTGACTCAAGGACCGAGGCTGTTGAGTAGTTCGGCAGCTGTATCCATGCCTGAGCAGTCCTATTCAGTTTCCGCTCTGCTCAACCCATATGAGGAGGGGGCCAGAAAAGGTGCCCTAAACATCGTCTACCTCATCTTCTCCCTGACTGGATTACCGCATGCAGTGGGGTCACCATTGAGCGGTTGCAAAAGACAAATGAACTTTGGAACATGGAATATACGGACACTGCTGGACAATACAGATAGTGAACACCCTGAACGCAAGACTGCTATCATTGCAAGGGAGCTGAGACGTTTTATCATTGACATAGCAGCACTCCAAGAAACTCGAAGAGCAGGAGAGGGAGAACTCAAGGAAGAAAAAGGGGGTTACACCTTCTTCTGGAAAGGACTGCCTGAACAAGCACGACGAATACATGGAGTAGGCTTGGATATTAAAAATGATCTTATGAAGCTCTTGTCATAACTCCCTACTGGCATTAATGAACGACTCTCAAACCTTCAAATAAAACTCACCAAAAACCAGCAGGCAACTATTCTAAGTGCCTATGCACCATCATTAGATGCTGATGAAGACATCAAAGAAAAACGTTTCTCCCAACTGGACACCATCTTATCAGAGATACCTAAGGAGGATAAAATCCTCCTCCTGGGCGATTTCAATGCAGGAGTTGGCGTGATTTTGATTTGTGGCCAGGGACCATTGGGAAAGATGGAGTCGGCAATAGCAAGCAGAATGGAATTCTACTTTTGACTAAATGTGCAGAGCATAATCTCATCATTGCCAACACACTTTTTGATCAGAAAAATAAATTTAAAACATCATGGAAGCACCCCTGGTCGAAGCACTGGAATCTTCTAGATTATGTAATTGACCATGCCAGAGACCGCTGTGATGTTCTCTTCACTAGAGCCATGTTGAATGCTGATAACTGCTGGACAGACCACCGATTAATTCGTTCCACGATGAACATTAAGATTGTCCCGCAACATAGGCTCCAAGGAAGAAAACCAAGGTGTAAAATGAACACCCAAGCCCTTCAAGACCCTATTAAGTAAGCATGCTTTCAAACAACCCTCAAGGAACATCTGCCTATGGAAACTCCTGAAAATGTCGAGGAACACTGGAATAAACTGAAGACTTCAAATATTGCACCCTGTGAACAAATTATCAGATACTAAACCAAGAAACGTCAGGATTGGTTTGATGAGAATGATAGGGCGATTGATCATATTATTGATAAGAAAAGGAAAGCTTTCCAAATATGGCAAAAAGACATCAACTGTGCCGCTAAGAAAAAAAACCTATGCCAGTGCAAAGGCTGAGGTCCAAAGAAGAACTAGAGAACTTAAGAACACCTGGTAGATAAAGAAAGCACAAGAAATCCAGCATTTTGAGATGCCCATGACTCACGGGGCTTTTTTAATGCCACAAAGGCCATTTACAGACCAACAAACCATAGTACAAACCCCTTACGCTGCCGCCAGGAACAGTCGCACAAGATAAGACCTGTCCTGGGGGGGGGGCAGACCGTTCCACCACCAATTTGGGGGGGCCGAATGTGCTGGCATTCGGCCTCCCTGAGATTCGTGGCGAAATTCTCTGACATCCCTACCTTCGATACTGTAAATTGTACTGCTCTCTGGAACATCCTTCTGAAAACCAGATGCCCTAATAAGTTTGAGAACTTCTGGCAGCTCCTCCATGACAACATGACGGTGACAACCTTGGATAACCATGGCTCTCAAAGTGATCCATTCAGAGTGGGATCAGGCATTAAACAGGGATGTGTCACTGTGCCCTAGCTGCCTCTTACAGTCTACTCCAGGAGCCAACTCAAGACACAGACAAAAGGATTCTTTTCAAGGCTTTAATCCTTTTACAACTTAATGACTCTTGCAGATGCTAATCACCAGTGACTAAGCAAGGAACAGCACTGGGGAAAGATAGCAGAGTAGCCTATGCTCCAGGTTAGGCAGTTGGTCCCCATTTGAAGGACAATCACGGGAAGACCCTGAACTTACGGGCTAGGGAGAGATCCTCCCTCTTTCCCTTGGGTCCTTGGGACACGACCATTGCTTGCGTGCAAAATGAGTGCTACACCTCCTTTCCGCACCCTCCATCTGTCATCGCTCCCTCCGTCAGCGTCAAGCATCCAGCAAGCCCCCCTCCAGCACTCTCTCACTGCCAGGGTCACTATCTATCCCAGGAATGCTGGCAGGAGGAATCTCTGCCAGCTGCTGTGCCTGTGAGAGAGGAGCAAGCTCCTCTCCCATGGATTGCTGTTCCTCCTCAGAATCAGAACTGCTCTGGGGTTCTATTGGCTCAGTTTCCACCCTGACAGATGCGTCATTGCGCCGATCCTATTCACTATCTTCATCGCCATGATTCTACACATTATTGGAGGGAAATTTCCCACTGGTGTAGAAATCATATATCGAACAGATGGAAAACTTTTTAATCTCAGTAGGCTGAAAGCAAAAAGTAAGGTAATTACATCCTGTATCATAGAACACCAATATGCTGATGATAACGTAATCTGCACACATTCAGAGGAAGATCTCCAAACTATCCTAAACATCTGCGCAGAAGCATATGAACAGCTCCGTACTTAACATCAAAAAAACCCAAAGTGCTTTACCAGCAAGCACAAACAAACCCCTCTGTAGTGCCATCAATCCAGCTTAGAGGTGTGATGCTGGAAAATGTTGACCACCTGTCTTATCTTGGCAGCCATCTCTCCACAACAGCTGAAATTCAGCATCACCCAAGCTCTGCAACTGTAGCATTATCCCGAATGAAGCATAGAGTGCTTGAAGATCGGGACATTCACAGGGAGACCAACAAGCTTGTTTACAAAGCCATTGTACTACCAACCTTACTGTATGCCTGTGAAACATGGACCATCTATAAATGCCACTCCCAACTTCTCGAAAAATTCCACCAACGCTGCCTCTGCTCCAAAAAATTCTGCAAATTACTTGGGAAGACGGACTAATGTGAGCATACTGGAAGAAGCAAAGACCATCAGCATTGAAACAATGATGCTCCAACATCAACTTCGCTGGATCGGCCATGTTGTTCGATTGCCTGATTATTGTCTTCCAAAGCAGTTACTCTATTCCCAGCTTATGAATGGAAAACGGAATATTGGTGGACATCAAAAGAGCTTTAAAGATGTTCTTAAAGCTAATCTAGAAAAATGTAATGTAAGCATTGAAAACTGGGAAGCTCTAACTCATGAGCGTTCCAACTGGAGGTCAGCTTATATTAAAGGTGCTAAAGACTTTGAAGAAGCATGAGTACAGAGAGAAAGGGAGAAACGAGCTCAGAGGAAGGCATGTCAAGCAAACCCTCACTGTGACTGCCTTCCAGCTGGAAACCTATGTCCTCGCTGTGGGAGGCTGTGTAGATCCAGAATCGGCCTTCATAGCCACCTGCAGACCCACTGCTAGAGATTAATGTGTTGATTGACCTATCTTCTATGAATGTCTAATCCTTTTAAAGAGTTATCCATATAGACTCTAACTTTGGAAGACAATCTTACTCGGTCACGAGTGATCGCCATGATGATGATGAGTAACCTATGGCTGCGAGAGCTGGACCATAAGGAAGGCTGAGCGAAGGAAGATAGACCCTTTTGAACTGTGATGTTGGAGGAAAATCCTGAGAGTGCCTTGGACCGCTAGAAGATCAAACCAGTCCATACTCCAGGAAATAAAGCCAGACTGCTCCATTGAGGGAATGGTATTAAAGGCAAAAGTGAAGTGCTTTGGCCACATCATGAGAAGACAGAATGCCCTGGAGAAAATGCTGATGCTAGGGAAAGTGGAAGGCAAAAGGAAGAGGGGCCGACCAAGGGCAAGATGGATGGATGCTATTCTGGAGGTGACGGACTCGACCTTGGAGGAGCTGGGGGTGGTGAGGGCCAACAGGAAACTCTGGCATGGGCTGGTCCATGAAGTCACGAATAGTTGGAAGCGACTGACCGAATCAACAACAAACAGTTAAAAGTAACCAAGTCAAAATTTATTCATTGCTCAGAAAGGAAGTCTCAAGCTGTTACATTTTTATTTATTTATTTATTTATTTATTTATTGCACTTATACCCCGCCTTTTTTCCTGTTGCAAGGAACCCAAGGCGGCTTACATTATCCTCCTTCTCTCCAATTTATCCTCACAACAACAACCCTGTGAGGGCGGTTAGGGTGAGAGCGTGTGACTGGCCCAAAGTCACCCAGTGAGCTTCCATGTCGGAGTGGGCCCTAGAACCTGGGTCTCCCATCTCCCAGTCCAACACTCTTGCCACTACACCACACTGGCTCTCACAAAATGGCCTTTTAGGGATGTACAAAAGTCACTTACCTTTCACGGATTATGTTGATGGTGTGGGGGGAGGCATTCCGTCCCTCCCCCCAGAATCCTCGCTGGGAGGGGAGGCGATCCGTTCCTCCCCCCCGGAATCCTCCGTGGCCAGCTGTAGGCTAAAACGGTGAATCAAAAAGGGATGCAAATAGCGCCCGCTATGCTATTTGCATTCCACTTTATTTTCGCCATCACAGTCTACGTAAATACTCATGTAGATTAAGACGGCAAAAAGAAGGAAGTCAAAAGGCGGTGGCCGTAGCCACTGCCAATTGCATACGCAGTTTTATTTTTTTTAAAACCCACCCAGCCATGATAGGCTACGTAAAGATTTATGTAGTCTATCATGTCGTGTTTTTTTTGTTTGTTTTTTTACAAGAGTGGAAATGGCGGCGGTGACATCCCTACTTTATATACAGTACTGCGCACATTACAAACATGATTAGACATCAAATGCTTACTGGTAACAGCAACCAGTAGGTGAACCATGAGTCCCAGCATACCTCATGCCACCGCACCAATTCTACCCCTCCAGCTCTAGAGAAGAAGCTTTGTGGCCCAGCCAGGATGATTCCACCCCCGCCTCAAGAAGCTTGCATATGCAGGCAGCCCCTTGGCTTTGGGAGTCAACAAAGCTCTGGCCAGCCTTGCATCCATCGACATCTGAAACCAGCCCAGGCACGGGAGGCAGACAGCGCCGTTCGTTCTGCGTCCTGCAACCAACCTCGACAGGTTTGATATCGGCAACTGTGTTAAGGGTTGTGAGCACTGTGACGCCTTCCGTTTCAAGTGTGAATTGTCAACTCTTTGCTGCCATGGCAGAAAGTTTTCACTACCACCACCCATGTGTGCTGAGGACTCCAGCAGTTAACCCCTGTCGAGGCGGGTGGGGCAGCTGTCTTGGATGACCTTGCAAGGCAAGCTGGGAGGCTGGGTGGGGGGCCTTGGGACCTCCCCCATGCCTTGGACAGAGGTGAGTTCATCCATCCCTCATGGATAATGCACATTCTGAGAGCGTATATGAGCTGTGGCATTCCGAGAGAGTATATGAGCTTTTCTACCAATGTTATCTTCATTTTGGTAACCATCCTTTCTCCATTGTTATCTGGCTATCTTCTTGATGTGTTTTGTGAGCATCCCATCTTCTGTGGCATGAAAAGGGCTCCTAGGGTCCTCCCCAGGGTCCAAAATAGCACTTGGCCATAGAGAAAACCCATAGCAGTTAAAGCATTGCCACAGTGGAAGAGACTCTATCCAGCAGACTCTATGGTCATGGCCTGGATGTCCTCTGGAACCTGTTGAAACACTGGGGAGTCCGCCAGATGACACGATAAGTCACCTCGGGACCCTTAACACTTTTGCAGAGGGGTGGTTAGTCGGGGTGGCTTACTACGCATGGGGAATGTGGTTTTCTGCCCCACTTGACATGCTAAGCCACCAAGGTGAGCAGACATTCCTTAACCATTACGGCTTAGCATGATGTCTGACCATGCCTGGTATCTTCATTATGAGTCGGAATGGGCAGGTTTTGTTTTAAAATCTCTGCAAATGATCAGGCATCTTTACTTCTGACCTCTGTTCATTGATGGGATCCACTTTTGTGTATGAGGATTTTGGTCATGTGCCAAGGCGCACTTTGTACTAATGTGCACTTGCACCTACCCCCCCCATAAAACAACAACAAAAACGTCCTGCAAGTTTCCCTAATCTGTGCAACTTGGGAAAAGTCATCTCTTAAATATGATCCTTTTTGATTTGAATTGATTGCGGATTATTCTGACAATGGTAGTTGTGACTGTGAATAGTCAAAGAATGGCATTGTGAGCTCGGATGGGATGTGCCTTGACCATGGAAGATCACAGCTCAAAGTGATAGACCTAAGATATGGACTACATTTTCATGATTTCTAAATGTGGGCTGTTTTGTCTGTCATTTAGGGGTGCACAGAAGTCACTTACCTGGTCTTGCAGCTTGCTTCGCGGTGGGGGTGAGGCGCTTCACTGCTCCCCCTGAAGTTCAGGCCGGGGGGGAGGCTTCCCTCCTCGCCCGGCCGAAATTCAGGCCGGGCGGGAGGCTTCCCGCCTCGCCCGGCCAAAATTCAGGCCAGGGAGAAGCGCCCCATCTCCCCGGCCGCGAACTTCAAAAGAAAAACAAAAAACAAAAAACGCCCCTGTGATAGGCTACGTAACGATTAACGTAGCCTATCACGGCTGACTTTGCAAATCTAGCCATGATAGGCTACGTTAATCGTTACATAGCTTATCACAGGGGCGTTTTTTTTTTACTTTGCTTGTAATGGCGGCGGCTGAGAGCTGTTGCTATGGATACTACAAGGAGGTCCAAGAAGGAAAGCCACCATGCTGCTATGCTTGCGCTCCATGTGCGGAAGGAACCAACTCCATTCAGGAAGATAGGCAAGATCATAAGAATGGGAGTTCCCTAGGGCAACTCCTTGAATATGCCGAATAGTCTTCACAGCCCTATTTTACTTCTCTCTTCTTTTCTATTAAACCCCTTTAGCAAAACATTCCACGAGCAGGTAAGAGGAGAAGGCTTCTTAAATTATTGTTGCTCCTAGTGTAAAACCTCATGGGAATCCCTTATGGTCATGGGCCATTCACTACTGCCCAGCCTGAAATACCTCATGATGCCCTTCTAGTACATAGCGTGATTTTAATGGAGACATGTTCCATTCGACTGTATGCTAATATTATTTGTTATTGGTTGCTCTTCTTCTACAAGGTTTTACTCTTCTGGTCCGTACATCATTGTGATCGTTGTTCTGATGTGCAGTCTCAAAAGCATTTTAATTAACACATTAAATATTCATACATCTTTGGAACAGATGCTAAAGACTTTTTGAACTCTGACCCATACTTGGCTTCAGTTTATTATTAATCTCCACCATTAATCCCATGAAGTGAGAGGAAAGAAAAGATTATGGGAGTGAATCTCTCGGGTGCAAAGCAGGGGGGATGCTTAGTGCACACTGTTCCTGGTACAAATCATGCCCCCCCCCAAAAAAAAACACTCTGCTTTTTCCATGATTGGGACAGGGCAGCATGTACAGACATGGTTGGGCTTCCTCCATTATACACAGAGAATTGTCTGCACTGTGCTGTGATCCTGAGGCAGGAAAGCAGGGGGTCCCTGGCAGAAAAAGGGATGTGAAAATGGTGCAACCCCCACTTTCTGGTGATCAGAGTACTCCCCTGCTGAATGCTGATTCAGTCTCCCATTTTTTAAAAACCTCTTTAGTAAAACTTGATTAAAAAATAAGAAAGCTTTATGGAGGTTTACTACTCTGGATTTCAAACATCATCAGGACTCCCTTGAGCACTGACTTGTGCTAGAAAGTTGGGGCATAAGTTGAGTAAATACATAAATCACAAGCCACTCAGCTACCAGGTAGCTTTACATGCCTTACAGGATTATTATGAAGAATAACCGCACAGACACTCCCTTACCCCGAACAAGGTTGGGATAAATACCCTCACTTTTCCATATTTAAACGAGGTAGGAAGCTGTGTTTATTCCAAGTCAGCCCATCAATCAATCTAGCCCACTCTTCTCTGTTATCCTTTGATTGACAACCACTATCTAATGCCCCACAGAGATATTACAGTACCTTCCTGGCCCTGCGACTACTGAGGTCCTTAAGGCTTGGTGATGAGGCCATAGACTGGTCTGGTCACAAAACAGGTCCTCTTTGAGGGAATTTTTCCCTCTCTCCCTGCCCAAATGCACATTTTTTCTAGAGGTACAGTGGATGTGAATCCTGCTGAAGTCACTCTCCATCTTCTCAGATGCCGACCACTGCATGAAGTGTCGGGAAGATCAGCATTCAAACAAGGACAGAGATCAATGTGTCCCCAAGGAGATAACCTTCCTCTCCTATGAAGAACCTTTGGGCATTGTCCTGATTTCCTTTGCTCTATTCTTGTCCTTATCAACAGGCTTCAAATTAGGAATCTTCATGAAATACCAAGAAACTCCAATAATCAAGGCCAACAACCGAGACCTGTCCTACATTCTCCTCATCTTCATCATGCTTTCCTTCTTGTCCTCCTTCCTGTTCATGGGGCAGCCAAGGAAAGTGACTTGCCTTCTCCGACAAACAGCCTTCAGCATCATCTTCTCAGTTGCCGTTTCTTCCGTGTTGGCCAAAACCGTCACGGTGGTGTTGGCTTTCCTGGCCACCAAACCAGGGAACAGAGTGAAGAGATGGCTGGGGAAGAGTCTTGCAAACTCCATTGTCAGTTCTTGTTCTGGTGTCCAAGTTGTCATCTGCACCATCTGGCTGGGGAGGTCTGCCCCATTCCCTGACTCTGACATGCACTCCCATCCTGGACAGAACATCCTTCAATGCAACGAAGGATCTGTTGTCTTCTTCTATGCTGCCCTTGGCTACATGGGCTTCTTGGCTGCCATCCGCTTCAGATGGCATAGGCTGGTTGCTTGCCTATTTCTCCTAAGAGCACGACCAAAGGAGCCAGCAAGCGGGATCTTACAAGCATCTCTGTTAGATGCCTCCTTCTACCTATGAGCAATGCCTCTCCCCTCCTCTCTCACACCAAATGGCTGACACACTCACAAGAGTAGGGGGGCTTCCCCCTTACCCAACAGGAGCTCGAAACATTTAGCCTGGGAATCTAATTGACCTGGGGATGGGGTTGGGAGCGTTGCTGTGATACTCAGGACAACTCACCCTCAGCTCTGAGGAGTTCAGATTTAATGCTCACAAACCAGCTCACTACGTATGCCAGTGCTAGAAGCCTTTGATTTGTTTATTTATTCCATTAAGCTCTCCGGATGGTTCCCAAAGTTAAAACTACAAATCACAGCATGAAACAATGTAAAATATGAAAGCTTGAAACCACAACAGAACACTACAACCAGAATGAAAACTTTTAGCAATGCAGAGATTTTAAAATACAGATTTAAAACACTGAAGCTAAAAGACTAGGAAGCAAAAAGGCTAAAATACTTGGAGAATAAAAAGGTCTTCACCTGGTGCCAGGGGGAGTACAATGTAGGTGCCGGACAAACCTCCCAAGGGAGCTCATTCCACAGCTGGGGAGCCACCGCAGAAAGGGCTCTCTTCGCGCCAGCCACCGGCCTCTCTTCCTTGGCAGGGGCGCACGGAGAATGGCCTCTGAGGATGATCTCAGGGTCTGGGCAGGAACACATGGGAGGAGGCGATCCTTCAGATAACCTGGCCCCAAGCTGTTAAGGTCTTTAAATGTTACTACCAGCACTTTGAATCGGGGCCGGAAATGGACTGGCAGCCAGTGCAGCTGGAAAAGTATAGGGATGGCAGAGAATTCCGCCGTGGATCTCGGTGAGACCGAATGCCAGTGCATTCGGCCCCCCAAACTCCGTGTCGGAACGGCCTGCCACCCCCCACCCCCTCGCAGATCCCCCCCAGGCAAGCCTTACCTGCGGCGGATTCCCAGGCAGCGGTGATTCCGGCGGCGGCGGCGGCTGCGGCGGCCAGTCTTCTGACCGTCGGTGGCCACCACCATTTCCAGTGTTAAAAACAACACAAAACCCCCAGACGTGATAGGCTACGTAAAGATTTATGTAGCATATCATGGCTAGGTTAAAAACAACAACAACAATAACAACAACGTGATAGGCTATGTAAATCTTTAAGTAGCCTATCACGTCTGACTTTAAAAAACAAACAAACGCGCGTACGCAAATGGCGGCGGCTATGGCCGCCGCCATTTGCGTTCCTTATTTTGGCCCGTCTTAGTTTATTTAAGTATTTACGTAGACTAAGAGGGCGAAAATTAGGGGGAATGCAAATAGCGTCCACTACGCTATTTGCGTTCCCCTTATTTTCACCGTCTTAGTCTACTTAAATATTTACTTAGACTAAGACGGGCCAAAATAAGGAACACAAATGGCGGCGGCCGTAGCCACTGCGATTTGCGTACGCGCGTGGTGTGTGTGTGTGTGTTAGTTTTTTTTTCAGTCAGACGAGATAGGCTATGTAAAGATTTACGTAGGCTATCATGGCTGACTACAGGGACGCAAACGGCGGTGGCTACGCTGCCACGGGGAGGGACGGAGAACCTCACCCCCCCCAGAGGACCCCAGCAGATACAGGTAAAGGCAATTTAGTACATCCCTAGAAAAGTACTGGCGTAATATGAGCTCTCTAGCCAGTCCCTGTTAACAATCTTGCTGCCCTATTTTGCACCAGCTGAAGATTCTGGACCACTTTCAAAGGCAGCCCCATGTATAACACACTGCAGTAAACCAGGCGAGAGGTGATCAGAGCATGGATAACTGTAGCTTGGCTATCTCTGTCCAGATAAGGGCGAAGTTGGGATACCAGCCAAGGCTGATAAAAAATGCTCCATGCCACTGAGTTCAGCTGTGACTCAAGTGACGGTTTTGGATCCAACAGCACCCCCAAACAATGAACGTGATCATTTGGGGGGAGTGCAACCCCCTCCAAAACAGGTTGAATATCACCAAGCTGGGCAGACGAACCACCCACTAACAGTACGTCCGTCTTGTCTGGATTGAGTTTCAATTTATTGGCCCTCATCCAGTCCATCACTGTGCCCAGGCCCAGATTCAGAACCGCCACTGCCTCAGCTGGGTTTGATGAGAAAGAGAGGTAGAGCTGGGTGTCATGCTCATATTGATGGCGCCTCAGCCCACACCTCCGGATAACCTCCCCCAGGGGTTTTATGCAGATGTTAAACAGCATGGGGGATAAAATGGAGCCCTGTGGAACCACATGGCACAATTGCCATGGCACAGAGCGGTTATCCCCCATTACCACCTTCTGGAGTCGGCCATCCAAGTAGGAGCAGAACCACCGCAGTGCAGTGCCTCCAACTCCCAGCCCAGACAATCTATGTAGAAGGATATCATAGTCAATGGCATCGAAAGCTGCTGAGATGGTATCCCACTCCCCCTGTCCCTCTCCAAGCAGAGGTCATCCCACAGGGTGACCAAGGCAGTTTCCATTCCAAAACCAGGCCTTATGCCCGATTGATATAGATCTAGATAATCCGTTTCATTCAACAGTGCCTGGAGCTGTCCTGCAACCACCTGCTCAAGCACCTTGCCCAGGAAGGGGATGTTGGCCACTGGCCTATAACTGTTAACCTCCTCCAGGTTTGGCTTTTTTAGGAGTGGTCTGATGACCGCCTCTTTTAAAGCAGCCAGCACCATTCCCTCTCTCATGGAGGAATTTACAACCTCCTGGACCCAGCTGGACATCCCCTCCTTCTTTGATTTAATAAGCTATGAAGGGCAAGGGTAGAGATGTACGAAAGTTCCGCCACGGATCTAGGGGTGGCTGAATGCCAGCGCATACGGCCCCCCGAAATCTGTGGCAGAACGCCCCCCCCCCCGGGATGAGACTTACCTTGGGTGTATCTTGCATCCCTGCTAGCCAGCATCCCTGCTAGCCAGCGGCCGGATGTCCGGCTGCTAGCTGAGCTGGCTGGCGGCTCCGCAGAATTGCTGCGGAGCGCAGCCAGCCGGCCAGGATTCCAGGGGGGGGAGGAACAGAGCGCCTCCCCCCTGGCCAGGATTCTGGGGGGAGGGACGGAATGCCTCCCCCCCACCATCAACATAATCCATGGAAAGGTAAGTCACTTTTGTACATCCCTAGGCAAGGGTCAAGCACAAACGTGGTCGATCGGACTTGGCCAAGCACCTTCTCTGAATCCTCAGGCCTCAATAACTGAAACCCAGCCAATAAAACTGGACCATAAATCTGAGCGACTTTATCTTTGAAGTGCCGTGCAAACTCATTACAGAGTGCAACCGAGAGTCCCACAGTTGCCTCTCCCTGGGCAAGAATGTAACTGGTCGCAAACAACTCAGAAAAGCTCCTCCGGATGACACTGAGAAGATGCAATACTGGTAGAAAAACCTCTTTGCCACCCTCACCGCTGCCTCTTTGCCACCCTCACCGCCACAGAATAGGCTCGATAGTGAGCTCTTACCTGTGTTCGGTCAGACTCAGCACGAGTTTTCCTCCACCTGCATTCCAGCCGTCTCCCCACTTGCTTCATTGCCTTCTGCTCAGTTATATACCAAGTAGGGATGTACGAAATGACTTACCTGTTTCTATTCATGACATCCGCAGTGGTGGGGAGGCGCTCCGTCCATCCCCCAGAAATCCTTGCCAACCAGCTCCACTCGTCGATGACTCCACAGAGCCACTGGCCGCGGTCACCCGCAGCGACATCCAGCCGCTGCTGTCCTGCGCGGGGACGAAAATGGGAGCCGCCATAGGCACCGCCATTTGCGTCCCTTTTTTTCGCCATGATAGGCTACGTAAATATTTATGTAGCCTATCATGGCCTCCGCAGGGATGCAAATGGGGTCCCTGCATTAGCCGACATAGGCTACATAAGTATTTACGTAGCCTATCACAGGAAAAATTGTGAAGCGAATGGCAGCCGCAGACCTAGCTGCCATTTGCAAAGCAGCGCGAACGGCACCAGGTAGGTGCTCCATTTCCCGTGCCTTTCGCAGGGTGGTCGGGCAGGGGGGCTTCGTTCCGTGATGGATTTCAGGGGGCTCCATGCACTGGCATTCGGCCTCATTGAGATCCATGGCGGAATTCTCTGCCATCCCTAATACCAAGGAACTGGCCGGGCTCTGCTCAGAGGGAGAGGGCGCTTGGGCATGATCATGTCAACCGCCCGAGTCATCTCTGCATTCCACAGAGCGACCTGGGCTTCAACAGGAGCACCAGCCATAACAGCAGAAAACCCCCCAGAGCCCTCTGGAATCCATCGGAATCCATTATCCTCTGGGGGTGGACCATTTTAATAGGTCCCCCACCCTTGCAGTGGGGAAAGGCTGCCAGGCGTCTAAACCTCAACAGGTGGTGATCTGACCATGACAAATGGACAGAAGTTAATTCCTCCACTTTCACATCACCATCCTCCTGCCCAGTCAAGACAACCAGATTAAGCACGTGTCCTTTTATATGCATTGGGCCGATGACATATTGGGACAGCCCCATGGTTGTCATGGTGGCCATGAAGTCCGGATCTGCCATGGATACAGCGGCCTCAGCATGGAAGTTGAGATCCCCCAGGACCTTCATCTGAGGGGTCCTCAACACCATGTCCGACACCACCTCCGCCATCTCAGGCAGGGAGTCTGATGGGCAGTGGGATGGGCAGAACACCAACAGAATCCTTAAGCTGTCCCACATGCCCAACACAAGGTAAAGACACCCAAGATCTGCACTCGAATGAGCAGGAAGCCTAGAGAGGGAGATTGAATTCCTATAGACCAGGGCAACCCCCCCTCTCCGACCCTCGAGTCGGTGTTGGTGCTGCACTGAGTAGCCAGGAGGGCACAGCTGGGAGAGAGTGACCCCTCCCAGTTCCCCCACCCCAGTCTCAGTAATACATACCAGGTCAGCCCCTCATCCACAATCAAATCATGGATGAGGGACATTTTATTTGGGGCCCACCAGGCATTCAGCATCAGCACCACCAGACCCGAGGGCAGACTGGTAAGGCCGACAGGAACCATCAGGTTGGGGGAAGAACCAGAAGAGGGGACAGCTGTAAGGTGTCTAGCCCCTCTACTCCTCAGCTGGCCTGTTAATCCGCCAATGCCATTACTCCCCCTGCCTGTGACCACAGTTATTTTGGCACCTCCCCGACCCCCTGGACAGACATGTGTTAGGCAACATGTCTATCCAGTCAGTTAGCCTCTGTCTTGCCTTGTGGACCTTGCCCTGTGATGGATGCTCGGTGGTACTGAACCTTTGCTTTTTTCTTCACTCTGCTTATGGACTGTGTAATATATCTGACAGCCCAACTGTTTTGACTTCTGTCTGCTTATCTGTGCTTTCGCCTTTGCCCGTTTCATTACCTTTCATCACCTTGCATCATGGTTACTCCATCCACTCAGAAATTGTGGAGGGGGCCACTGGACAGGGGGGAAATTGAGTGGGGCTCAGCCTCAGGGTGGGAATCTGTACACCAATTCTACCCTTCCAGCCCCTAGAGAAGGCGCTTTGTGGTCTGGCCTGGAAGCTTCCATGCCCACCTTATTCAGCCTGCATATGCAGGCAACCCCTCGGCCTTTTGACAACAGCCAAGCTCTGCCCGCCTTGCATCCGTCAATATCTGAAACCAGCCCAGGCATGGGAGGCAGGCTGTGCCTTTCAGCCTGCGTCCTGCAACCAACATCAATAGTTTCCCTATCGGCAATGGCGTTAAGGTTTGTGAGCACTGCAACACCTGGCTTTTCAATGCTGAATCATCAACTCCTAGCTGCCACAGCAGAAAGTTTTCACTACCCCCCCACTCGCAGGTCCAGATTTCACCTGCAACACGGACACTGATGGCTCCTTTCTGGGCAAGCAATTCCTGAAGGGTGTTCGCAAGGACAACGGGCCTCTAGGCTGGGCTTCCCGGTCTGCATCACTCAAGACTGCACAGCTGCAAGGCCCCAGAGCACGTGTGTTCAGGGTGCAAGGCTCAGTTCAGCCTCTGATGAGCACTTTGCAGTCAGATGAGCCTCCAAGCTACGGACAGCTGTGCATTCTGGACACCGAGGAGGCCACTATGGCTCTCCTGGATCGAGCAGAGAACAGCACTGGGCTGCACTATGCTGGAGTCACTCACTAACTGGTACTCAGTGTTTGCCCATGCGCTACTGAGTACCGGCAGGTGGGTGAAATCCTCGAGCACGAGGACGCTGCTGCACTTGCTGCTGGGCATGCACCAATGGACATACCTCTGTGCTTCCATTGCGACCGCAGAATGATGAGCACTGTGGCTCACTCTGGATGCGATAATGTTCCCGGGGTCTCTTGAATTGCTTCTGTGCGGAACAGCTGAGATGGCTTTCCTGTGGCTCATCTCTGTTTGGCAGTGTACCCTAAGGGGTGAGAGTGCTGCATGATCTCCTATACGGAGATGCTGATGCTGGGGAAAGTGGAAGGCAAGAGGAAGAGGGGCCGACCAAGGGCAAGATGGATGGGTGATATTCTGGAGGTGAGGGACTCGACCTTGGGGGAGCTGGGGGTGGCGACGGCCGACAGGAAGCTCAGGCGTGGGCTGGTCCATGAAGTCATAAAGAGTCGGAAGTTACTGACTGAATAAACAACAAAATCCTGGCTAATCCAGCACAAGGAGTGCAATTGGGAGGGTTACAAAGGGAGCAGGGCTGGGAAACTCCCCCAAGTAATGTGCACCTTCATGCGCATAAGGAATGGGGAAGATGTGGCCCTCCTGATGTTCTCGGACTGCAACTCCCATCGTTTTTCCCCATGGGCTAGGCCAGTTAGGGCTGCTGAATGTGCAGTCCAGTGCTATCTGGAGGGCTGATTCCAACCGGCTGCCACTGCTGCCATTTGTAGTCTTGTTAAAAAAACAACAACAATGATGTGATAGGCTATGTAAAGATTTACGTAGCCTATCATGGCTGGGTTTAAAAACAACAACAACAACCGCGTACGCAAATGGCGGTGGCTACGGCCGCCACCATATGCATTCCTTATTTTTGGCCATCTTAGTCTACGTAAATATTTACGTAGACCAGAGTAGGAATATGCACAGATGGCACACCCTCAACGGTTGGTTCAACAAAAGGTTTTATAGCTTTAACAAAGAATGAAAATGAAAATATTATAATTACTCATTGCTTTTTACATCGCGAAGCATTAGTTGCGGAAACGATTGGCAATGAATTAAGAAAAGTTTTGGACAAAGTGGTTCAAATGGTCAATTACATTAAAAGTAGACCTCTTCAATCAAGATTATTTGCTCATATTTGTGAAGACATGGGGGCAAGTTTAAAAAGCTTCTACTACACACAGAAGTTCGTTGGCTCTCAAGAGGTCAAGTGCTTTGTCGTGTATATGAATTGAGGGAAATGATGCTTAAACTTTTTGAGGAAAATCAGCAAAATGAATTCTGCGATGTAATTTAAAGCAAACTTTGGTGCACAAAATTGGCATATCTTGCTGACATATTTGAACATTTGAATAAAATAAACACCAGTATGCAAGGAAAAGGAGAAAATATCTTAACAGCGGTAGATAAAATTTGTGCTATAAGAGACAAAATAGCAATTTGGAAAAGGAAAGTGAAAGAAGGAAATTTTGAAATGTTTTCCAAAACTGCTGAGTGCAGGCTAAAATGTGATATCAGCTCGCTAATTGTTGACCATTTCACATTGCTTGGAGAGAAAGTTCATCATTCCTTCCCAAATGTTGAAATCCAAGACTATGATTGGATCAGAAATCCATTTCTTTCAACTGCAATGAGGAATTTTTCACTTTTTGAAGAAGAAGAATTAGCTGACATAAAAAAATGATCGAAATCTGTTAATGATGCATGAACAGGGTGTAGGGTTGTCAAAGAATTTCTCCACAAATCTCGGGGAGGCCGAATGCCAGCACATTCAGCCCCCAAAATTGGTGGGGAAACGGTCTCCCCCCCCCCCCGGGACGGGACTTACCTTGTGCGAATGTCTCTGGCAGCAGCGGCTCCTGTGGCGTTGCGGCGGCGGTGCAGCGGCGGTGCGGCAGCGGCAGCTGGTCTTCTGACCGGCTGCTGCTGCCGCCATTTCCAAGTTAAAAAAAAAAAAAGTGATAGGCTACGTGAAGATTTACGTAGCCTACCACGGCTAGATTTTTAAAAAACACCGTGATAGGCTACATAAATGTTTACGTAGCCTATCACGGCTGAGTGAAAAAAAAACCCCGTGCATACACAAAAGGTGGCGCCCATGGGCACCGCCATTTGCATTCCTTATTTTGGCATGTGTTGTCTACGTAAACATTTACATGGACTACGACGAAAATAAGGGGAACGCAAATAGCATAGCGACTACTCTGTTTGCGTTCCACTTATTTTCGCCGTAGTCTACGTAAATGTTTACGTAGACTACATGTGCCAAAATAAGGAACATCGTCTACGCTGTTTGCGTTGCCCTTATTTTCACCGTAGTCTACGTAAATCTTTACGTAGACTACAGGGACCAAATAAGGAACGCGAATGGCGGCTCCCTATGGGGGCTGCTATTTGCATACGCGCTTTTCTTTTTTTTTTCAAAGTCACCCGTGATAGGCTACGTGATGATTATCATAGCCTATCACGGCTGACTTTGCAGATCTAGCCGTGATAGGCTACATTAATCGTTACGTAGCCTATCACAGGGGCGTGTTTTGTTTTGTTTTTCTTTTGAAGTTCGCGGCTGGGGAGACGGGGCACTTCTCCCTGGCCTGAGTTTTGGCCGGGCGAGGTGGGAAGCCTCCCCCCCGGCCTGAATTTCAGCCTGGCGAGGCAGGAAGACTCCCCCCCCGGCCTGACCTTCGGGGGGAGCAGTGAAGCGCCTCCCCCCACCGCGAAGCAAGCTGCGAGACCAGGTAAGTGACTTTCATACACTCCTAGCCAAAATAAGGAATGCAAATGGCAGCACCCGCTCGGCCAGAATTTCGGGGGGAGGGATGGAGCGCCTCCCCCCCAACGCGAATCAACCTCCGGGTTCAGGTAAGGGACCTTCGTACATGCATCCAAACATAGCTAAACAAGCATTAAAAATTCTTCTGCAGTTTTGTACTACATGCATTTGTGAAGTATCCTTTTCAACGATGGCAAAGTTAAAGACACTGAAATGTTGAAGCTTAATAATGCTTGATGACGAAATGCAAGTGTCAATATCTAATATTCCATCAAATATTGAAGAGCTGTGTTCATCCCATCAACCTCATACATCCCATTAAAATGGTCAGAAGTTATTGGTGTTTGTAGTAAAAATGTAACCTAAAAGCCATTGTATGTGTCTTAAGCAGCACATAGTACTGTAAGAGCTGCGCATGCCTAGAATGAGCAGGCAGTAACCCTAAGATAAGGTTGCTAAGAAAACTGCTGGCAACCAATCAAAAGTAACACGCTGGCTGAGGAATGCAAGCTAAGTGATAAAACTGTAGCGCGGAGGTTGCCCAGGGTCGACTCTGCTTTGAGCGTGAGCTCCTCTGTCGAACTGTTTGCAAACAATAAAATCGAGTTGGACCCAGCCTGAAGTTGACTCTCCTCTTTGGGGCAAATTGGACTAGCCTCCAGGGGGCGAAACTAGCATTTTGTGCAACAAACTGACGAGCAGCCAGGAGTCCCTTGGACCACCCTGGGGTCAAACGACAGAACCGGCAAAGGTGCCTGTGGGGCGCGCCGGACCGCCTTTGAGGTCTGCCACGGCACCAGAGAACGGGGGTCGGGACACCCAGGAGGTTAAAGGCGTGGACTCCATTGATTGAGTCAACCAGGCTGAATGGGTCTGAAGAGACGGCACTAGGGTGTTGGGCAGAGTAAGTACTTGATTTCCCTTCTGTCTTTCTGTTTGAGTTGCCTTCGGAGTGTCTGAGGTTTGTCAGACTCCGTGTAAACGTCTGAGGTTTGTCAGGCTCCGTGTAAGTGTCGGAGGTTTGTCAGGCGCCGTGTATGGTTTCAAATAGAGGTAGGCACAATGGAGGCGGGTAGCTCCCATTTAGAAAGCTCTGCCACTCCCTTGGGATGCATGCTAAAGAACTTTAGCAAAGTCAAGCGTCTGAGGTTTGTCAGACTCCGTGTACTAAGATGTCGAAAGGCAAGCTGGTTACACTCTGTCAATTGGAATGGCCAGCATTTGGAATTAGTTGGCCAGACATAGGATCCTTTGGTGTAAATCTTGTAAATGCTGTATATAAAAATGTGGTGAATAATGGGCAATGGGATCAATTCGCCTATATTGATGGTTGGTTGAATTGGTGCGGAAAGAATCCCCCTTAGTTACAGAAGTGTAAATGTGTAAATGTGTTACTGGCAAAGGACCACAGGGGCAAGAGACCCCGGGTGGTGTCTGAATCAAGTAGTAAGAGATAAATTTGCCTCAGGGAAGGTGAGGTTATCAGCATTTGGATGAGTGCCAACCAAAATCCACTGAAGGTGAGAAAAGGTTGAATATAAAGTTCAATATTGTAAAGTCATGATGGTATGCTCCGAGGTGAAGCCCAAAGCCCCTGTTCCCCCCGATTCAAGCCCCACGGAAGGAGCTTGAAGACTGGGAGACCCTGCCCAAGGTGCCCTGAGCTCCCCCCGGTCTGATTCGGTCTGTTATGTTGGGAGGAGAGGTTGTTGGGGGAGGGAGGGGGCCCTCCAGAGACAGTTTGTCTGCCACCGTATCCAAGTTTGTTAGAAGAAGCAAAAGCAGTTGAAAAACGTTGCAACTTCTGAAGAAAGAGATTTGTTTGATGACTTAAAGACTGTGGCAAAATCAAGAAACAAAGACAGAGCAAGTTCTTAAAATATCAGGGTCTGTGTGAGCTTATCTCTGTCAGCCTACTCAGAGCAGAGCCAAGGGGGACTTGCCTAACCCCCCTTCGCCGTGGCTGGTTTAGCCTTAGCAAGCAGAGAGGCTGGAAGGTGTCTGTGAAGACCTGACAAAAGAGGGAGATTTGCAAAAAAACAAACAAACAAGAAAAGCATCACAGCTGGAAAGCTGAGCAGCACTGCTCTGTTCTTATCTGTGGAGGAATCTAGAAGAGGTGTAAGGTTACACCTTCCCCATTCGAACTGATGAAGAGACACAGAGCTTTTGTTAAAACGCATCCCTTCTTTATGGCCCAAAGCCTTCTTTGTTAGAGGCACTCTGCACATGGACTGGAACTTTGGCCAGTTAAAGACTTGCCGTAAAAAGTACTGTGAGGCTTGTCATAGCCTTAAACTCCCGTTGTTGTAGATTGTGTGTTTGTTTGTGATCAGCTCAGTGTACAGTTTGATTTGTGATTTCAACACTCAGATAAAAAGCTGCATTTGACTGAAAGAACTGGGTATATTTAGCCTTGAGAAGAGAAGACTGAGAGGAGATCTGATAGCACTCTTCAAGTACTTAAAAGGTTGTCCCAGAGAGGAAGGCCAGGATCTCTTCTCAATAATCCCAGAGTGCAGGACACAGAATAATGGGCTCAAGTGACAGGAAGCTGGATTCCAGCTGAACATCAGGAGAAACGTCCTAACTGTTAGAGCAATACGACAATGGAACCAATTACCTGGGGAGGTGGTGGGCTCTCCCACCCTGGAGGCATTCAAGACGAGGCTAGACAGCCATCTGTCAGGGATGCTCTGATTTAGATTCCTGCACTGGGCAAGGGGTTGGACTCGATGGCCTTGTAAGCCCCTTCCAACCCTACTATTCTATGATTCTATGATTTCCAAGGCTTTGATTTCATTTACCCTAATGAAGCATACAGATACAAATTTCTAGAGATTCATAGACTACAAAGGAAACAGCCTTCAAAAAGTTCAAAGAGAAACTACCAAAGTTAGTTTCCCTTTAAAAAGGGGGCAGCAAATTCTCTTAACTTAAAAGGTGAGAGAGAGAGAGTCCCCCACTCTCCCGTGATACTTCTAAGCCCAGCTGTGTTTCTGAAGCCTAAGAAAGTTCCTGCCCCATGTGTTCCAGCTCTTTCTCAAAATCTGAACTGTTCTGACGTTCCATTTGCTCAGAGGCAAACCTGACACTCTGCCAAAACTCATGCAGTGTGGAGTTGCCGATGCAAAAATGGTGGCTTGGAATTCTTTCCACATATGAGAACGCCCTTCCCTTGATTTTGATGGGCCCTGACCATGCAGTCAGAGGAGCAGTATAATGGTTAGATCTGCTCCACCATGCCCTACTATACAAAACAAATGTTTTCCAGTCATGGTGTTAGATTTTAATGATATGAAAAAGGTATAAAAGAAGGCAGAAGAAAGTAGCAGACAAAAAGGCTTAAAAAAGAAAGAAAGCTTATCCCAAATGTGTGTCGTTGAAGATCTAAGCAAGCGAGTCTCTGTCGAAGCAATGGCAAACAGCCTAACTTGCAGAGAAAACAAAGAGTTAAAACTGGTGCATGGCACAGAGAATTTGAAACATGATTTGCAGAACAGACAAGCCAAAAGATAAGTGTGCCTGTTACAAGAGGGAGGCTATAGTAGCCATAAAAAGGGGTGAAGCCCCCGTATGAAGCTTTAACAAAAATATTACCCACTAGAAGTGGACAATTAAAATAAAAAAGGCTTTTCTTAAATTGAAGCAAGCCTTAATATCACCGCCTGCATTAGCCTTATCAGACCCCAGATCATGAAGTTTTTAGAGCTATGGTGCACATGAGAGCACATAAAAAAGTGCCATTCCTGGAAAAAGGAAAAGGCAATGCTGGCAGCCACCATGGGCGGAGATATAAACAGCAGCTTGAGAGCACAGAAGTGACCAGAGGGGGGGGGCAGAAAAGGAAAGGGCCAACCGGGGCTCAATAAATGTGCGTATTGCCGAGAGAAGAGACATTGGAAGAAAGATTGTCCAGAGCTGAAAGAAAAGAGAAAAGAGACTCACCCTGAAGGCTGCCAAATGCTGGCAGGGTCCTCCAGTGGGGGGGAGTCTAGCTGAAGGGCCACCACCCTACGAACAAACGCTTGGGAGAATCCCAAGGTAAAAGTAAGGGTTGGTGGCGAGGACTGTAAAGCCCTAGTAGATACTGGAGCCACATTTTCTATGATCCCTGTGAAGCCCCCCGGCAAGAGAAAGTGGAAAGCATGTAACTATAGAAGAAATTAAAGGGGAAAAAAAACAACAACAACTAAATTGCCCCTGTGTAAGCCCCTCCTCACGAAGACTGGAAATAACATACTGGAACATGCCTTTGTAGTTTCATCTGCATACCTGGTTGCCCTCTTGGGGCGGGACTTGTTAACAAAACTGCAAGCTAAAATCTTCTTCCGTGATAATCAGATTGTAGTACAGCTGCCAGCAATGCAGGGCTCAAATTATCGAATGGCCCTTCAAGCAATCAAGATTGTGTCAGAGGCCAAAGGGACTGAGATTTTAGAGAATGTTAATCCATGTGTGTGGGCAGACAGAATCCCTGCCCGACCAAATGCATAACACAAATTAAAATCTTCTTTAAAAAGGGAGAGCCCTGTGTGCGTGAGGCAGTATCCTCTGAAAAAAGCCACCTGTGCAGGCTTGAAGCCACTCATTGAGAAGTTCAAAAATTATGGTTAGCTAATAAAGGGATCATCCCCCTTTAGCACCCCGATTTTGAGTGCGCCCAAGGCAGATAGCACCTCCTTCAGGTTGGACCAAGACCAGAGAACAGTGGCTAACTGCCCTTTGTGCCTCAAAAATGATTCAAAGATGTTTGAGCCCCCAGCTCAAATGAGAAGTCGCCCATGCGCTTACTATCCTTTTCAGAGATTTCAAATTGACTTTTCAGAGTTGCCCCAGACTCATGGCTATCGGTACCTGCTAGTAATGATAAAAGCAATTGACTGCACCGCTCAGACAGTAGCCAAGATCCTATTAAAAAGTAATCCCTAAGCTCGTGTTACCTAAAGAGAGTGAATCAAATCGGGGGCCCCATTTTGTTGGACAAGTGACGCAAGTAGTGGCCCAGGCATAACAAACTAACTAGAAGCTACACCCCCCTTAGAAACCTCAATCTACAAGTCAAGTTGAGAAGATGAACCGCACCTTAAAGACAATGCTCATTAAAATTTGTTTAAAGATTAAGTTGAAAGGCCACAGGCCTTGCCAATCACCTTGACTCGAGTATGGTGCACCCCCAAGGGAAGTATTAAATTGACACCTTTTAAACGTTCCATAAGTGCCCACCTCGGATATTACCTATGGCTGATAGCTTAAATGTGAATTTAAAAGTAAAAGTTTTAAGATTCAGGGCTATGTTACTGCTTTGCAGTCTGTTTTGTTTTCACAGGTTTGCGACACCGCACCAATCCTGGCCTTTAGATGCTCCAGTGCATAATCTCAATCCCAGCGATTGGGTGCTAATCCAGTCCTAGAAAGATGAACCACCTACCAAGAAGCAGAAGGGTCTGTTTCAGATCCTACTTACCACTCCCATTGCTATGAAAGTCGCCAAAGAAAAGAAGTGGATTCATCACACTGAATAAAGGCATCACCTGCACCAGAGAGGGTCACACCGGAAGCTGACCCACCTGAAGGTCACCGTTGGAATAATGAACCCCTGAAAGGACTCAAGTAGCTCTACAGAAAGAGGGTGCTCTCGTTTCAAGGGTTCCTGATGAACGGAACAAAACTGAGTTCCAAAAGTTCAAAAAAAAGTGTTTTTGTTGTCAACATTCTAGTAGCTAGAACAAAGGCGTCCTAGGCCTCACTTGCTGTTTAGAGAAAACCATCAATGCCACAGCAATAATAGTTTGCGCCTTTAAGTGCATAGTCCACCGCAGGACCAAAGAGAGTATAAATTTGAGAAAAGCCTTTTGAGGGGGGAATTGTAGTAAAAATGTAACCTAAAAGCCATTGTATGTGTCTTAAGCAGCACATAGTACTGTAAGAGCTGAGCATGCCTAGAATGAGCAGACAGTAACCCTACGATAAGGTTGCTAAGCAAACTGCTGGCAACCAATCAAAAGTAACACGCTGGCTGAGGAATGCAAGCTAAGTGATAAAACTGTAGCGCGGAGGTTGCCCAGGGTCGACTCTGCTTTGAGCGTGAGCTCCTCTGTCGAACTGTTTGCAAACAATAAAATCGAGTTGGACCCAGCCTGAAGTTGACTCTCCTCTTTGGGGCAAATTGGACTAGCCTCCAGGGGGCGAAACTAGCATTTTGTGCAACAGTGTTATTCAACTTTTTTAAATTCTTGCACATATTTACATACTGTTACTCATAAATGACAACAATGTATGTTGCTATCTTACAAATCATATATTTTTAAAAATATACATGAATGGTTTTCATGAGATATGCTGTATCCCCATACATTTCGTTATTACAATTTATGGATGTGTCCATATCTCTTACAACGGGTTAGTTTAACCTCCGGTTTGCTAGTAAAACTGAGTTACCATGTCACGAAATGATGCATGTCTAAAAAGTGTGTAACCAAGACAAAAGGACTGGAAAGCTCTGACGTAGACTAAGACGGCAAAAATAAGGGGAACGCAAATAGCGTGGTGGACGCTATTTGCGTTCCCCCTTATTTTCGCCGTCTTAGTGTATGTACATCTTTAGGTAGACTAAGGCGGCCAAAAATAGGGAACACAAATGGCGGCGGCTGTAGCCACCGCCATTTGCGTACATGCGTTTTTTTGGTGTGTTTTTTAAGCCAGACGTGATAGGCTATGTAAGCCTTTACGTAGACTATCATGGCTGACTACAGGGATGCAAATGGCGGCGGCTACGGCCACCGCCATTTGCATCCCTGCTAGCCAGCAGCCGGCTCTGCAGAATCCCCATGGAGTGGAGCCGGCTGGCCAGGATTCCAGGGGGAGGGACGGAGTGCCTCCCTCCCCCAGCGGAACGTGGCGGAGCCAGGTAAGGGTACATTCGTACATCCCTAGTTTCCTTTCAACTTCAATGCGGTGGTGTACAGAGGCCAACAGCCAAAACAGTTATCCTTGTTCCAATATTTCTGGCCCTTACTGTATGTTACAATGGCTGAGAAGGCAGATGAAGGCTGCAGCAGATAAAGGACCACCAATTGTCATAATATTCATGCCATTGGATTAGAGCCTTTTCTGTGAAGACTGTGTGTTGATCACTGTGCACTGATCTCTACATATAAAACAAATTCATGCACAGGCATCTTCTAATCTAAATCCAACCAACCAAAAGTCCCATGGCAATAAGCGAATGGCAATGGGGCAGGACTGTGAAATCCAGAAGCCCCTAGTCATGGAACGGCACATGGGCGGCATTTACAGATTCAGTCGTGCTGACTCAAGGACCGAGGCTGTTGAGTAGTTCGACAGCTGTACCAATGCCTGAGCAGTCCTATTCAGGATCCGCTCTGCTCAACCCATATGGGGAGGGGGCCAGAAAAGGTGCTCTAAACATCACCTGCCTCATCTTCTCCCTGACTGGATTACCGCATCCAGTGCGGTCACCATTGAGCGGTTGCAAAAGAAAAATGAACTTTGGAACATGGAATATACGGACACTGCTGGACAATACAGATAGTGAACACCCTGAACACAGGACTGCCATCATTGCAAGGGAGCTGAGACGTTTTAACATTGACATAGCAGCACTCCAAGAAACTTGAAGAGCAGGAGAGGGAGAACTGAAAGAAGAAAAAGGAGGTTACACCTTCTTCTGGAAAGGACTGCCTGAACAAGCACGACGAATACATGGAGTAGGCTTTGATATTAAAAATGATCTTATGAAGCTCTTGTCAGAAGTTCCTACTGCTGGCATTAATGAATGACTCTCAACCCTTCAAATAAAACTCACCAAAAACCAGCAGGAAACTATTCTAAGTGCCTATGCACCAACTTTAGATGCTGATGAAGATATAAAAGAAAAATTTTACTCCCAACTGGACGCCATCTTATCAGAGATACCAAAGGAGGATAAAATCCTCCTCCTGGGTGATTTTAATGCAAGAGTTGGGTGTGATTTTGATTTGTGGCCAGGGACCATTGGGAAAGGAGTCAGCAATAGCAACCAGAATGGAATTCTACTTCTGACTAAATGTGCAGAGCATAATCTCATCATTGCCAACACACTTTTTGGTCAGAAAAATAAATTTAAAACATCATGGAAGCACCCCTGGTCGAAGCACTGGAATCTTCTAGATTATGTAATTGACCATGACAGAGACCGCTGTGATGATCTCTTCACTAGAGCCATGATGAATGCTGATGAATGCTGGACAGCCCACCGATTAATTCATTCCACGATGAACATTAAGATTGTCCCTAAACATAGGCTCCAAGGAAGAAAACCAAGGTGTAAAAGGAACACCCAAGCCCTTCAAGACCCTATTAAGTGAGCCTGCTTTCAAACAACCCTCAAGGAACATCTGCCTATGGAAACCCCTGAAAATGTCGAGGAACACTGGAATAAACTGAAGACTTCCAATATTGCAGCCTGTGAACAAACTATCAGATACCAAACCAAGAAACTTCGGGATTGGTTTGATGAGAATGATACGGCGATTGAACATATTATTGATAAGAAAAGGAAAGCTTTCCAAATATGGCAAAAAGACATCAACTGTGCAGCTAAGAAAAAAACATATGCCAGTGCAAAGGCTGAGGTCCAAAGAAGAACTAGAGAACTTAAGAACACCTGGTAGATAAAGAAAGCACAAGAAATCCAGCATTTTGAGATGCCCATGACTCACGGGGCTTTTTTAATGCCACAAAGGCCATTTACAGACCAACAAACCATAGTACAAACCCCGTAAGTGCCTCCAGGGACATTCGCACAAGATATGTCCCGTCCTGGTGGGGGGCAGAACTTTCTGCCACCAATTTGGGGGTGCCGAATGTGCCTGCATTTGGCCTCCATGAGATTCGTGGCGAAATTCTCTGACATCCCTACCTTCGATACTGTAAATTGTACTGCTCTCTGGACCATCCTTCTGAAAACCAGATGCCCTAATAAGTTTGAGAACTTCTTGTGGCTCCTCCATGACAACATGACGGTGACAACCTTGGATAACCATGGCTCTCAAAGTGATCCATTCAGAGTGGAATCAGGCGTTAAACAGGGATGTGTCATTGTGCCCTAGCTGCCTCTTACAGTCTACTCCAGGAGACAACTCAAGATACAGACAAAAGGATTCTTTTCAAGGCTTTAATCCTTTTACAACTTAATGGCTCTTTCAGATGCTAATCACCAGTGACTAAGCAAGGAACAGCACTGGGGAAAGATAGCAGAGTAGCCTACGCTCCAGGTTAGGCAGTTGGTCCCCATTTGAAGGACAATCACGGGAAGACCCTGAACTTACGGGCTAGGGAGAGATCCTCCCTCTTTCTCTTGGGTCCTTGGGACACGACCATTGCTTGCGTGCAAAACGAGCGCTACGCCTCTTTTACATGCCCTCCATCTGTCGTCGCTCCCTGCGTCAGCGTCGAGCATCCAGCAAGCCCCCCTCCAGCACTCTCTCACTGCCAGGGTCACTATCTCTCCCAGGAATGCTGGCAGGAGGAATCTCTGCCAGCTGCTGTGCCTGTGAGACATGAGCGAGCTCTTCTCCCACGGATTGCCGTTCCTCCTCAGAATCAGAACTGCTCTGGGGTTCTATCGGCTCAGTTTCCACCCTGACAGATGTGTCATTGCACCAATCTTATTCACTATCTTCATCACCATGATACTACACCTTGTTAAAGGGAAATTTCCCACTAGTGTAGAAATCATATATCGAACAGATGGAAAACTTTTTAATCTCAGTAGGCTGAAAGCAAAAAGTAAGGTAATTACATCCTGTGTCATAGAACATCAATACGCTGATGATAACATAATCTGCATACATTCAGAGGATGTTCTCCAAACTGTCCTAAACATCTTTGCAGAAGCATATGAACAGCTCGGCCTCTCGCTTAACATCAACAAAACCCAAAGTGCTTTACCAACAAGCACAAACCAACCCCTCTGTAGCGCCATCAATCCAGGTTAACAGTGTGATGCTGGAAAATGTTGACCAACTTTCTTATCTTGGTAGCCATCTCTCCACAAAAGCCTACATCGATGCTGAAATTCAGCATTGCATGAGATCTGCGACTGTAGCATTCTCCCGAATGAAGCGTAGAGTGTTTGAGGATCGGGACATTCGCAGGGAGACCAAAATGCTTGTTTACAAAGCCATTGTACTACCAACCTTACTGTATCCCTGTGAAACATGGACCATCTATAAATGCCACTCCCAGCTTCTCGAAAAATTCCACCAACGCTGCCTATGCTCCGAAAAATTCTGCAAATTACTTGGGAAGACGGATGGACTAATGTGAGCGTACTGGAAGAAGCAAACAATGATTCTCCAACATCCACTTTGCTGGAACAGCCATGTTGTTCGATTGCCTGATTATCGTCTTCCAAAGCAGTTACTCTATTCCCAGCTTATGAATGGAAAACGGAATATTGGTGGACAGCAAACGAGATTTAAAGATGTTCTTAAAGCTAATCTAAAAAAAGGTAACGTAAGCATTGAAAACTGGGAAGCTGTAACTCATGAGTGCTCCAACTGGAGGTCAGCCTATATTAAAGGTGCTATAGACTTTGAAGAAGCATGAGTACAGAGCGAAAGGGAGAAATGAGCTCAGAGGAAGGCATGTCAAGCAAACCCTCACTGTGACCGCCTTCCAGCTGGAAACCTATGTCCTCGCTGTGGGAGGCTGTGTAGATCCAGAATCGGCCTTCATAGCCACCTGCAGACCCACTGCTAGAGATTAATGTGTTGATTGACCTATCTTCTATGAATGTCTAATCCTTTTAAAGAGTTATCCATATAGACTCTATCTTTGGAAGACAATCTTACTCGGTCACGAGTGATCTCCATGATGATGATGAGGAACCTATGGCTGCAAGAGCTGGACCATAACGAAGGCTGAGCGAAGGAAGATAGACCCTTTTGAACTGTGATGTTGGAGGAAAATCCTGAGAGTGCCTTGACTGCTAGAAGATCAAACCAGTCCATCCTCCAGGAAATAAAGCCAGACTGCTCCATTGAGGGAATGGTATTAAAGGCAAAAGTGAAGTACTTTGGACACATCATGAGAAGACAGAATGCCCTGGAGAAGATGCTGATGCTAGGGAAAGTGGAAGGCAAGAGGAAGAGGGGCCGACCAAGGGCAAGATGGATGGATGCTATTCTGGAGGTGATGGACTTGACCTTGGAGGAGGTGAGGGTGGTGAGGGCCGACAGGAAACTCTGGCATGGGCTGGTCCATGAAGTCACAGGGAGTCTGAAGCGACTGACCGAATAAACAACAAACAGTTAAAAGTAGCCCAGTCCAAATTTATTCGTTGCTCAGAAAGGAAGTCTCAAGCTGTTACATTTTATTTATTTATTTATTTATTTATTTATTTATTTATTTATTGAACTTATACCCTGCCTTTTTTCCTCTTCCAAGGAACCCAAGGCGGCATTTCTGGCCACGGAGGGCCCTCGGGGAAAAAAAAAAGTGTATGCAAATGGCCAATTGCATACGCAGTCTTGCTTTTTTTAAAACCCGCCCATCCATGATAGGCTACGTAAAGTTTTATGTAGCCTATCATGTCTTTTTTTTTTTTTACAAGAGTGGAAATGGCGGCGGCGAAAATAAAGGGGAACGCAAATAATGTAAATTAAGGGTTATGAGCACTGTGACGCCTTCGTTTTCAAGTGTGAATTGTCAACTCTTTCCTGCCATGGCAGAAAGTTTTCACTACCACCACCCTTGGTTCCCATTCTCATCTGCAACATTGTCACCGATGGCTCCATTCTGGGCAAGAAATTCCTGAAGGACGTTCACAAGGACAGCAGTACTCTAGGCCTTGCTTCCTGGCATGCACCCCTCAAGATTGTACAGCCACAAGATCCCAATCCATTCATGTTCAGAGTGCAAGGGTCACTTTGCCGTCCAATGAGCACTGTATGGTCAGGTGCGCCTACAAGCTATGGCCAGCTGTAGAACCTTGACACCGATGAGGCCACTATGGCTCAACAGCACACTGGGCTGCACCTTGCTGGAGTCACTCACTAACCTGCTACTCAATGTTTACCCATGCGCTACTGAGAACTGGCAGGTCAGTGAAGTCCTTGAGCATGAGAACCCTGCTGCATTTGCTATACCTATGGACGTATCATTGTGCTTCCATCACGATGGCAGAATGATGAAGTTTCTGGCTCAGTCTGTAAGATCTAATGTTCCCCATGTCTCTGAAATTGCTTCTGTGTTGTTAGCTTGGATGGCTTTCCTTTGGCCGATGGTTGTCTGCCTACACCTCTCTTCTGCCATGGACAACGCTATGTTGTCATGAGTCACATGCACTCATTGGGAAACCTTAAGATTCAAATGACTGATGGACCAGAACAAGGACGTTACAGGCGCATCCCTGGAGTCGACACCAAGAACACAGTATTTAAGAAAGTTTTGAAAAGATCAAAGATGTAACACTTGGAATGTTTCAAATAATAATGTTAGTTACCTTAAACGTATCTTTACATTTCATTTTTCTCTGCTAACTGGGGTCATAACTAATCAATTTGTTGAATATAATGTAGCTCTTCCCGAGCAAGATAATGCACAGTTCTGATGAGCTCACTGGAAGTACTCATAGTGCTTAATAATAATTAATAGTACTATTAATTAATTAATTAATAAAAATAATTAATAGTACTTAATACTAAGTACGAATAGGGGGAGATCCTTCCGTTGTGTGGCAACCACCATTCGTTCTTTGATCACTAGTAAT
Organism: Heloderma suspectum; assembly: GCF_057233095.1. Taxonomy (NCBI): domain Eukaryota; kingdom Metazoa; phylum Chordata; class Lepidosauria; order Squamata; family Helodermatidae; genus Heloderma; species Heloderma suspectum. The sequence continues at coordinate 389,693,671 of NC_139459.1, forward strand.
CCTGGCTGGGAAACTCCCCCAAGTAGTGTGCACCTTCATGCGAATAAGGAATGGGGAAGATGTGGCCCTCCTGATGTTCTCGGACTGCAACACCCATCATTTTTCCCCATGGGATAGGCTAGTTTGGGCTGTTGAATGTGCAGTCCAGTGCAGTCCACTGCTATCGGGAGGGCCACACGTTCCCAAACACTGGTATACATCCTGAGAGATTTTCATCTTGGCTCTTTTGTGTGAGCTTTTGGCTTACAGGCCAGTGCAGGCTCACCTTTCCCCCTGGACAAGCAGAAGATGGAGCTGCCTGTGTGACTTCTCACAAACATGTTTTTCTGCAGTTCTGCAGCTCGCCTTGAGGCAATCAGAGAATCCATGAAGTTGCAGCTGTGAAGCTTCCCCTGATCATTATCAAAAACATAGTGATCTATTCTGAATCTTGCCAAAGCTCAAGAGATGTTTGCTTTCTGTTTCCTTGGAGACCGACGATGTCAACATCAGAATGAAAGGCAGCTCCAGGAACCCTCCTGCACCATGCCTGAAAAACTTGGTGCATAAAATATCTCCTGTGCTCCCGAGAGCCTGGGCTCAGATTCAGACAGGCCGAGATGTCCATGCCTGTGGTGTAGTTTAGTACAGCACCTCCCACTGCTGCCTATGGCTCAGAATTGGATGTCGTTGTAAAGACACTGCAGCCTCCATCTCGCAAGTCTTTTCTCACGTCTCCTGATTAGCTGGCTGTGGAGGTGAAAGGAAACTCAGAAAGCAGGAACAGCAGGAGGACGGCAGACCCAGAATGATATCATTGCTGCTGCTGCTGCTGTTGCTCCTACTTCCTTATGCGGCCAGTCAACTGGAGGAGACAGACTGCCTGAGGACTCAGAAGAAAGAGCAAGAGTTAGGGTCCTATTATTACCGGCCAGGAGATTACCTCATCAGCGGAGTCCTGTCTTCACAGTATTTCGTTTGCAACGAACCATACGTTTTCTCTGAGTCCCCTTTAACCAGGGTTGTCACGTAAGTGATGCTGATGATGTAATGCTTCCAAATCCACACTCCAGTTGTCCCCATTTACGGGAGAATGTCCATCTTTTCTGGTATCTCTGGTCATCCCTGATAAATTGCTCTCCTGACTTTTGCCACTCTGTCCTTTTTGAAGAAGAATTCGGAGCGTCATTAAAATGAAAGCATTATTTAGTTCAGTACGCTCATGTATGACTGGATCCATGGGTTTCCCTTGCATTGTTTCAGCCAAAAGAACCAGCAGCCTCTTTGATAGTAAATGTTGTGCTAAGACACAGGCTGGAGCTGGGGAGGTTCTTTCTTGGGAGTGGTCCAAATGCAGATGTCCGCACAGAGGTTCCCTGTCTGGAATAATTACAGGGCCATAGTTCTAAGGCTGAGCATCTTTCTTCCTCATCCACCACAGTACGTGACTGTAAATCCTACTGCACTCTGTGGGATTTACTTCTGAGGAAACCACATGTCTGTGTGTGTGTGTGTGTGTGTTTATGTAATGGGCATTAGACCCATTCAAGGTAAAACACAAGAGATAATATCAGGACACAGGGATACAATTTCTTCAGTTTAGCCCGTACAATCAGCTGAGTGCTCATACGCATGATGATTAGAAAATAATTAGCCACCTCTTTGTTGAGATAGCTGACTTTTCCAAGGCAGTGAATGACCAATCTTTCCTCAGAATGCCCTGGGAAGTTAGTCAGCAGAGCATACAGCATATGGCCTCTCGAATCAGAATAAAAATTACAATGAAAGTGTCCTTGGGTCAGAGTTGCAGGAACTCCTGCCTTACACAGACACGATCTGATTTGGAATGGAGTTTCCCTAAACCTCCCCTGAAATGCTGCTGCTGGTCCAAGATGAGGTCATGTATGAATGGATGCTTGATGGCCCTGTTTATTCTGAGGAGGCATCAAACAAGAGGGTGAAGTACCAGAAGTAGGCAGCATCACATGGGGTCACTGGGGGAACACGTTCTGCTGGGCAGAAGAGTAGTTCCTGTCATTCAGTATCATCAAGTCTCTGAATCAAGACTGCAGAAGCCTGTGGTTGCTCCTGCTTATAAGTGATTCAAGCCAAACACCAGTTTAGTCATTTTGTGTTCTGTGCATAGATTCCCTATAATGGAGAAAAGGCTTCTGGGATGGCAATGAACCAAAGCCCTTGGTTATCTTTTTGGTGTTCTGTTCATTTAGGTTATTAGAGATAGGAGAGTTAAGAATCAGTATAATATGTCTCCAAATTTTTTCCATCTATATCCCTGTATATCTAATATACGGTGGCAGATCATCGGCACCAAGCTACGCCTCTTGGATTATTAATATGTAGATCTCTTCTTCTTCCCCCACACCTCCCCCTGAAGATAACGTGGCTTAAGACTATTAACATCCTTCTTGCTATTAAGGACTAGTTAATATTCCAGACTGTCTGAGTGGCTGGTGTGGAAATTCTTTTCTATTTGAATGCAGTCTTAAAATGGGGTAAAAACCTTGAAATGCCTTATCGTTTTCTGAGGCAGAGTATATTCTACACCTTCTTACTTCCTAAGAGGACAAACTGTTTTCCAAGAGACACTGTACAAACAGGAGAAATCATCCTCCCAAGTAGCCCATGTAACTCAAGTGGGAAAAAAATCCAGACAAAATCTGTCAAACTGCAGGAGCTCGCCTATCAAAATCACACCTCCTAGAAAACAGCAATTTCTGACCAGTTCTACTTCAAAATTGCCACAGGCCATCCTCAAATACACTTCTCCTCCGCTATGAAGATTCAGACTGCTCTGTTGAGGCATTTTCTCAACATAAGGAATAGAATCTACTCCCCCACCCCCAACCTCTGGTTATAAGAGAATACAATACCCCAGTTTTCTCCTCCACAACTGGAGTGGCACAGGCGAAAAGGCGCATGTCTTACGAGCCACCCACCTTGCTTCCTTTGGCGGGGGCTTCTGAAGTCAGACTGCTAAAGTTGATCTCAGGGTCTGGGCAAGGGTAGATGGGAGGATACGATCCTTCAGGTAGCAAGGGGGGGTGCTGCGGGGGGCAGATTGTGCATTTGGGGGCACCAAGCTGAGCTTAGGATATTTTTTGAATATCCTGTCTGCAGTGAGCTAAGATGGCAAAAGCAAGTGTCTGTAACCCTCCTTTTAAGGTTCTACAGGTTGTGTGACTACCGACTGGAAAAATGGTGATCCTTCCAGAAGCGATAAAGAGTGCTTTGTTTTAAGTTTCCACTTTGATCTTATTTCCAGTGAGTAAAAGTGAGTGGGACACAGCTGTTCTTTGAGGTGACGTTCCCAAGCCCTTAACACTTCAAATACTGTAGACATTATAAGGTCTATGTAGGTAATAATAAAAAACATTGCTATTTTTATTTATACATACTGAAACAGCATGGATAAGAGGGCAAAGTTATTCTATGACTTCCCCTCCCCATATTACTCACTTTTAAGTCTCTATGGGTGATATTCAATATCAAAAGCTTGCAAAGCTAAAAGAGAAGTGATTTCAAGATCATTTTGGGGAAAGGAGAGAGTGAAGCTGAACTCAAACCATAAGTGAAATCCCTTGAAACACACAGAATTATAAAGGCAGGAAGAAGGAGACCCGTGGACCCATCCATGGCCATGCCCACATGGGTGCACACAGAAGACCTGAAATTAGCATTTCTCCAAAGCATTTACTTACTTTTAAATATGCCAGCCTACTTTACCATCATTTGATTGGTCAGTACATACACACTACATGTCCCTCCAGACACTTTTCATACGGATGTCAGAGAATTTTGCCACGAATCTTGGGGAGGCAGAATGCCAGAGCATTCGGCCCCCCGAAATCGGTGGCAAAATGGTCTGCCCCCCCCCCGGGACAGGACTTATGTTTGGCGAATCTCCCTGGTGGCAGCGGTTCCGCCCACGGTTCGGCGGCTGTTCGGCAGAAGCCGCCCTCGGTCTTCCTCCTGGCAGCTGCTGCCACCATTTCCAGTAAAAAAAAAAAAAAGCAAAAAAATGTGATAGGCTACGTGAAGATTTATGTAGCCTATCAAGGCTAGATTTTTTAAAAAATAAAGTGACAGGCTACGCAAATGTTTACGTAGCCTATTACGGCTGAGTGAAAAACAAAAACAATAAACCGCGTGTATGCAAATGGCATACGCTGCAGGTTTTCTCCCCTTCCTCCTCAACATCTAAAATCAAAAAGTGACAGGAGATACTATTGACTAGCATACAAATTAAAAGGATTATTTTTTAAAAAAAATTTCCACCATCCCCACTACATGAGGAATAGGAAAGCATCAATGTTTTATACTTAAAACAAACAAACAAAAGTTTTCTTGTTTCTCCACAAAATCAGATACAAAAAAGGTTGTTGGTACAAACTCTCAAAGTCGCTCTGGACAGAGAGAGGGGTTTGTTCGTTTGCTTGCTTGCTTTTTCTCTTTATCCTTCTGTTTCTCTCCCCACAGTTCACCAATAGACCTGGAAATTTCATGGCATGTAAATGCAACACTTCTTCTGGCACCTGTAATTTTAAAAAACATTGGTGAAACTATTCTGAATGATACCCCACCCCTATTAGGATTCTACATGACAGAATGATTGTTTTTACTGATAAGCCTTAACAAAAGAGACGCGTGTGTGTGTGTGTGTGTGAGAGAGAGAGAAAGAGAGAGAGAGAGATTACCTATCTAAGTATAGTCAGACAGACACTTATGTCCTTGATCCTTGCAATCTGCCAACATCCCCTCTCAAGGAATGTGGTACAAATATCTCCATCTTTCCTTTCATCAGGTAAATGGATATTGAATTACCTTGCAACACAGGTATGTTTGCTGCTCCCTATAAATGTCCAAAGCATTATGTGATGATCAGCTCTACTGGGATTGAAAAAGCATGAAAAAGAATTTGAGGGTATAAAAGGAAGAAACTGAGATTTGTTTTCGTTCAAAGGAGAATGACAGCACAAGGCATTGCATTGCATTTTTGTTCATTTTTTGCAGTTTCCACGCTTCAAGGCACTGGCACATCCTGTATTTCATGTTTGCCATTCAGGAGATCAACCGGAACCCCAGGCTCTTACCCAACATCACCCTGGGCTACAACATCTACAAGTCCTTCTTTGACGGAAGAGCCACCTCCTACGCCATGCTGCAGCTCCTTGCTGGGGGTGAAAGCAACATGCCACATTACAGCTGCGGGAGAAGGAATCACTTGCTGGCTGTCCTTGAAGGGGCTGAATCGGACCTCTCCCTCCACATTTCCTCCATGTCGAGCATCTACAAAATCCCACAGGTGTGAATGGGGAGCAGACAGGAGGCCAGGTGCATAGAAAGGAGAGCTGAGCCCTGCTTGGGCTCAGCTCTCGCTCTTCAGCCCCTGTGCCTCCTGGGCATCATGGTTCTCTGGAGTGTGTGTGGGAAGTGAGTCATTGCAGTGGTGGATCTCTGGGATGGGAGGCCAGGCATCCCTGGGGGCAGGGATGGCAGGAGACCACGGAAGCTGTACTAGACATAGCCTATCATGGCAAAAAAATAGGAACGCAATGGGCGGCCACCATAGCCACCACCATTTGCATCCGCAGGCTCTGCATGCCTGCGAATACACCTGGCTGGCAGCTCTGCCGAGTCGCCGCAGAGCAAAGCAAGCTGTGTTACAATTTCAGCACCTCCCTCCCACTGGGAACCATCTTCGAAAAGGTAAGTGACTTTCGTACATCCCTACCGACAACTGCCGAGCTCCTGTATTCTGAACTATCGCCAGCTTTCAGAGGAGCCTTGAGGGCAGCCCCACATAGAGTGCATGGCAGTAATCCAGTCTTCAGGTTATTAGCACCTGTACCATGGTGAACAAGCTACCCCATCCAGGAGAGGCCGTAGCTGGCGAACCAGCTGAAGTTGGCAAAAGACACTCCAAGCTGCATGGGCCATGTGGGCCTGCAGGGACAATGGATGTAGGACTCCCCCCAGATTGCAAACCTGATCTTTGAAGGGGAGTGCAGCCCCATCCAGAAGAGGCAATGGCTCTATCTCCTGGACATGTGACACACAGGGCTTCCGTCCTCTTCCAAATCCCCTCATGACTACTCCCAGTGAATTCATACAGATGTTGAGCAATATTGGGGACAAGATGGTGCCCTATGGAACCCTATAACTCAACTGCCAAGGGGTCAAGAAATGGACAACTAACATTACTCCCTCAAATCAGACCCATAGTTTGAGTGAAACCATTGTAATCCACGTCTTCCGCTGCCCTTCCCACAGCGTCGATCCAGCAGGAACCACGGTCCATGGTACCCAAAGCCGATGAGAGATGGAGCAGAATTAGCAGAATGGCATTCCCCCTGTCTCTCTCTTGATATAGATCATCCAGCAGAGCAACCAAGGCTGATTCAGTCCTGTAACCAGGTCAAAACACAAAGTGGGTTTCTTTGGTTCTCAGGTGGCTCCTTGATTGCTTTAATTCTTGAATAAGGCTCCTGTGTGCTCCCCACACAGAATCTAGAACATAGTTGGGGGCGAGGTTAAATCTATCCTTTTCAGTTCCCTGATGCAAGGCAGCGAGCAGGTCTAACCTCCATTGACTGGTACCTGAAATGTATCACTCTACAGTATTTCGAATGGTTGAAAGGACCCCAGTGTTCCTCTTGGGCTGCACCACAAATGGAGCTTGAGATATTTTTGCACTCCCTGTCCACATATTCTGCCTCATACTGACAGGCATTGATTTAGATACTATTTATTCATTCATTCATTTCATTTATATCCTGCCCTTTTTCCTCTTTGTGGAACCCAATGCGGGGCACATAATCATCCTTCTATTTTAGCCAAAATTATTTGACCTTCATCCAGAAAACAAACTAGTACTAAACTACCATCTCTGACTTTACTTTGCTCCCTAGATCAGTTATGGCATTGCTACTCCTGTTGCTAATGACAGAAGTCAGTTCCCTTTTGTCTACCGCATGGCCCCGAAGGAAGAAACCCAGTACCCGGGGATTGTCCAGCTGCTCCTGTTCTTCCGATGGACGTGGGTCGGTCTCTTTGCTCCAGACACTGAGAATGGGGAGAGGTTCCTGGGTGCCTTCACACCCCTGATGATCAGAAGTGGAATTTGTGTCGCTTTCTCCAAAAGACTAGGACGACATTTCTTAAATTACATATTCCAGATGGACCTTTCTTTCTTGGGCAAAGAAGTGAAGGTAATTGTTTACTATGCGGACTCCCACTATGGCTGTTTACCGTTGATGTTTATACAAGAAACACTCGAAAAGACCCCAACTGGGGCAAAACTCTGGATCACGCCAGCTTTTCAGGACATTAACATCAACTTGTCTCTTCCACCTTCTAACTTCCATTTCCTCCACGGTTCTTTGTCCTTCATAGTGAAGACTAAAATTATGACAAAATATGACTACTATGAGCCATTGTCCTCTTCTCTGGAACTGTTTTGGGATGAAACTTTTAAGTGTTTCAGTTCAATGCATGTTTTGTCCATGAAAATGTGGACAGGTTGCAGAGAGAAAGACAAACAGGCAACGCTGCCCCAGGAGGAGATTGAAAGAGCCCTGTCTCAGGACAGCTACATAACTTATAGCAGCATCCAAGCTGTGGCCCATGCCTTACATGCTGCATATTCATCCCAACCCAAGCAGATGTTGATGGTGGGTGATGGAGAAAGGCGGGAACATCAAAGGCTGCAGCCCTGGCAGGTATTCCCTTTTCCTTTGGCAACACCTCTATAAAGGCGCATGATGAAGATGACCAAACGTGGGTTAGAGCAGATAATGGTTCCCTCTGCATGGCAGTGAGGCAGTAGACCCTGTTTTCTGCCACCGTTACATGCTCAAGTAGCTTCCCTCCTCCAAAAATCCCTTACAAATGAAGCCCCAGGCCCATCGAGAACCAGTTGTTGTTGTTTTCTGAAGCACCATCAGGATACAATCTCTTGACTTTGCAGTCAACTTAATGTTTTTTTTGTAGAAGACCCATTGGGATCCATTTCTCTGATCGCGTTCTTATGAAGTGCCCAGGGAGTTTGCAGCAATGTGCCCACTCTTACATGTCTTCCGAATATAAGCTAGCTGTGGAGGATGGGGCATGACCAGGTGGGTGCAGCCTGTGGTAAATAGGGATGTTACAAGCACCCACCTTCATCTGGGAGGCCAGTAGACTCCCCCCACCCAGCCCCTTTGACTCCGTTTGCCAAGCCATGTGGCGCTGACAGTAGGGGTGTACAAAACCCCGTTTACCTGGCTTCGGTGGGTTCCACAGGTGGGGGAGGCGATCTGTTTCTCCCCAGGGCATCCTCGACGGGGGCGAGGTGATCCATTCCTTCCCCTGGAATCCTTCCTGGTTGGCTCCGCTCTGCGGCCAGGCTGCAAAGCCACCAGCCAGGCCAACCCACAGCGGGGTGTCCAGCCGCTGCCAGGCTGGTGCAGACGTAAATGGCATCCTGCATAGGGGATGCCTTTTGCGTTCCTACACAAGCCCGTGTAGCCTATTTATGTAGCCTATCACGGCTAAAGCAGGGGCGCAAATGGCATAGGGGATGCTATTTGCATCCCTGCTTTAGCCATGATAGGTTACATCAATATTTCCATATCCTATGACGGCTAAAGCCGGAACGCAAATGGTGTAGGGGAAGAAATTTGCATCCCTGCTTTAGCCGTGATAGGCTATGTAAATATATACGTTCCCTATCATGGGCTGGCATGGGGACGCAAATGGCAGCTGCCACAACAGCCGCCATTTGCGGCAGCAGCAGCCCGGCAGCCATCGGAGCAATTGCAAGAGGTGCAGCCAGGTAGGCTCTGTTTCACGGGGCTTTCGTGGGGTGGAGGGGTGGGGGGCTCTGTTCCACCATGGTTTCTAGGGGGCTGAGTTCACTGGAATTCACCCCCCTGGGATCCATGGTGGAATTCTCTAACATCCCTAGCTGACAGAGCTGGGTGCTGAGCAGCTGGGAACAGCCCCGAGTTCTCACCACACGCACCCCAACCATTCTCACTCTCTCCTCCTTGCAAGGGGGAGATGGCATGTGTGGCTGGGTTATATACAGCACTGAGGCCTCATCTTGCCCTCTCGGCTGTCAAGGAAGCCCTTACCAGCTGGCATTGTCTGGATGAGGCCTCAGCACTCCACCCTCTCTAGCCATCTTCTCCTTGCAAAGAGACCATGGTAATAAGGGATGTATGAAAGTCACTTACCTGTTTGCGGACTATTCTTTTGCTGGGGGGGAGGCGCTCCGTCCCTCCCCCTGAAATTCTGGCCGTTTATGTAGACTAAGATGAGCCAAAATAAGGAACGCAAATGGCGGCGCCCAAGGGCGCCACCATTAGCATACGCACATGTTGTGTTTATAATCAGCCGTGATAGGCTATGTAAACATTTACGTAGCCTATCACGGTTTTTTTTTAAAATTTAGCGGTGATAGGCTACGTAAATCTTTACATAGCCTATCACGTTTTTGTTTTGTTTTTTGCTTGGAAATGGCGGCGGCGGCTGCAGCCGGTCGGAAGACTGGCCTCCGCCGCCACCGCCGCTGAACTGCCGCCGGAGCCGCCACCGCCAGGAATATCTGCCCCAGGTAAGTCCCATCCCGGGGGGGGCGGGGGGCCATTCCACCACTGATTTCGGGGGCTGAATGCACTGGCATTCGGTCTCCTGAGATCCGTGGCAGAACACTTGTACATCCCTAGGATGGTTTGCTTGCTGGGCCCATGTGCTGAGGACTCCAGCAGTTAACCCCTGTGGAGGCGGGTGGGGCAGCTCACTTGGATGACCTTGCAAGGCAAGCTGGGAGGCTGGGTGGGGGGCCTTGGGACCTCCCCCATGCCTTGGACAGAGGTGAGTCCATCCATCCCTCATGGATAACGCACATTCCGAGAGGGTATATGAGCTGTGGCATTCCGAGAGGGTATATGAGCTTTTCCACCAATGTTATCTTCATTTTGGTAACCATCCTTTCTCCATTGTTATCTGGCTATCTTCTTGATGTGTTTTGTGAGCATCCCATCTTCTGTGGCATGAAAAGGGCTCCTGGTGTCCTCCCCAGGGTCCAAAATAGCACTTGGCCATAGAGAAAACCCATGGCAGTTAAAGCATTGCCACAGTAGAAGAGACTCTATCCAGCAGACTCTATGGTCATGGCCTGGAAGTCCTCTGGAACCTGTTGAAACACTGGGGAGTCCGCCAGATGACACGATAAGTCACCTCGGGACCCTTAACACTTTTGCAGAGGGGTGGTTAGTCGGGGTGGCTTACTACGCATGGGGAATGTGGTTTTCTGCCCCACCTGACACGCTTAGCCACCAAGGTGAGCAGAGATTCCTTAACCATTACAGCTTAGCATGATGTCTGAATATGCCTGGTATCTTCATTATGAGTAGGAATGGGCAGGTTTTGTTTTAAAATCTCTGCAAATGATCAGGCATCTTTACTTCTGACCTCTGTTCATTGATGGGATGCACTTTTGTGTACGAGGATTTTGGTCATGTGCCAAGGCGCACTTTGTACTAATGTGCACTTGCACCTACCCCCCCCCCCATAAAACAACAACAAAAAAGTCCTGCAAGTTTCCCTAATCTGTGCAACTTGGGAAAAGTCATCTCTTAAATATGATCCCTTTTGATTTAAATTGATTGCGGATTATTCTGACAACTGTAGTTGTGACTGTGAACAGTCAAAGAATGGCATTGTGAGCTCGGATGGGATGTGCCTTGACCATGGAAGATCACAGCTCAAAGTGATGGGCCTAAGTTATGGACTACATTTTCATGACTTCTAAATCCGGGCTGTTTTCTCTGTCATCCTAGCTTCACACTTCCTTACGAGACATCCAGTTTTCTAATGCTTCAATGGGCGGACTGTATCTGGATAAGACTGGGGAACTGGCAGCTGACTTTGATATCGTGAATTGGGTGATGTTTCCCAATGAGTCTCGTGCTAGAGTGACGATTGGGAGTGTGGAGAGACAGGCATCTCCAGACCTGAAACTCACCATTAAGCAGGAAGCCATTGCCTGGCCCGGCCATTTTAATGAGGTAGGGAAAAGGATTTGTGTCCTATTATTGGCCTTATCTCTTAAGCTCTAAGAATATCCATCCTGTCTTGTGTGTCCCCCCCCCCACCTCCAGCTTCTAAACATTTATTTATTTATTTATTTATTTATTTCATTTTATTTCTATACCGACCAATAGCCAGAGCTCTCTGGGTGGTTCAGAAAAATTAAAATCAAACGGCCTGCAATAAAACAATTTTAAATATATAGAACATCAAAACCACAATATAACAATACAACCACAGTAAAACCTAGCAACCTAGCAACAGTGCAGGAATTTAAAATACAGGTTTATAACAGCAAAGCTAAAAATTTAGAAAGCGAAAATGCTAAAATGCCTGGGAAAATTTAAAGGTCTTCAGCTGGCACCAGCAGTTATACAATGTAGGCTCCAGGAGAACCTCACTAGGGAGCTCATTCCACAGCCGGGGTGCCACAGCAGAAAAAGCCCTCCTCCTAGTAGTCACCCGCCTCACTTCCTTTGGTAGGGGCTCATGGAGAATGGCCTCTGAGGATGATCTCAGGGTCTGGGCAGGAACACATGGGAGGAGGTGATCCTTCAGATAACCTGGCCCCAAACCATTAAGGGCTTTAAATGTTACTACCAGCACTTTGAATCAGGGCCGGAAATGGACTGGCAGCCAGTGCAGCTGGTAAAGTACTGGCGTAATATGAGCTCAAAGGCCAGTAACAATCTTGCTGCCCTATTTTGCACCAGCTGAAGTTTCTGGACCGCTTACAAAGGCAGCCCCACGTATAACGCATTGCAGTAATCCAGGCGAGAGGTTATCAGAGCATGGATAACTCTAGCTAGGCTCTCTCTGTCCAGATGAGGACATAGTTGGGATACCAGCCGAAGCTGATAAAAAGTGCTCCATCCCACTGGGTTCCCCTGTGCCTCAAGTGACAGTTCTGGATCAAAGAGCACCCATCACACTATGAACGTGATCCTTTGGGGGGAGTTCAACCCCCTCCAGAACATGTTGAATATCACCTAGCCGGGCAGATGAACCACCCACCAGCAGTATCTCCATCTTGTCTGGATTGAGTTTCAGTTTATTGGCCCTCATCCAGTCCATTACTGTGCCCAGGCCCCGATTCAGAACAGCCATTGCCTCAGCTGGGTTTGATGAGAAAGAGAAGTAGAGCTGGGTGTCATCCACATATTGATTGCACCCCAGCCCACACCTCCGGATAAGCCCCCCAGCAGTTTCGTGCAGATGTTAAACAGCATAGGGGATAAAATAGAGCCCTGTGGAACCCCATGGCACAATTGCCATGGCGCAGAGCGGTAATCCCCCAGCACCACCTTCTGCCGTCGGCCATCCAAGTAGGAGTAGAACCACTGCAGTGCAGTGCCTCCAACACCCAGCCCAGACAATCTGTGCAGAAGGATATCATAGTCAATGGCATCGAACGCTGCTGAGATGGTATCTCACTCCCCCGTCCCTCTCAAAGCAGAGGTCATCCCACAGTGTGACCAAGGCAGTTTCCATTCCAAAACCAGGCCTGAAGCCCAGATCTAGATAATCCGTTTCATTCAACAGTGCCTGGAGCTGTCCTGCAACCACCCGCTCAAGGACCTTGCCCAGGAAGGGATGTTGGCCACTGGCCTATGATGGTTAACATCCTCCATGTTTGGCTTTTTGAGGAGTGGTCTGATTACCGCCTCTTTTAAAGTGGCCAGCACCACTCCCTCTCTCAAGGAGGAATTTACAAACTCCTGGAGCCAGCTGGACATCCCCTCCTTGTTTGATTTAATAAGCCATGAAGGGCACGGGCAAGCACACAAATGGTCAATCGGACTTGGCTAGGGATGGATGGAAAACTTACCTTCCGTTCCGTTGTGTTTCTGCTGGGGGGGAGGCGCTCCGTCCCTTCCCCCTGGAATCCTGCCTGGCCGGCTCCGCTCTGTGGCCAAGCTGCGGAGCTACCGTCCAGCTCTGGCCGCCCGCTGCCGGACATCCAGCCGCTGGGTAGTCTGCAGGGATGCAAATGGCGGCTGCCGTAGCAGCCGCCATTTTTGTCCCTGTATTTAGCTGTGATAGACCACGTTAGTACTTATGTAGCCTTTAACGTCTGGGTAGGTAAAAAAAAAAAAAGAAGCGTATGCAAATGGTGGCGGCTACGGCCACCGCCATTACGTTCCTTATTTTTTGCCATCTTCATCTACGGCAATATTTACGTCAACTATTATGGCAAAAAGAAAGGGGAAAACAAACAGCTTTCTAGTGGGCTCTTACCTGTGTTCAGTCAGACTCAGCACGAGTTTTCCTCCACCTGCATTCTAGCCAACACCCCACTTGCTTAACTGCCCTCAGCTCAGTTGTATACCAAGTAGGGATGTACGAAACAACTTACCGGTTTCGTTTCATGACATCCGTGTTGGGAGGGAGGTGCTTCGTCCCTCCCCCTGATATCCTTGCCAGCTGGCTCCACTCCTCAACGAATCTGTGGAGCCACCGGCCGGTGCCGCCCACAGCGACATCTGGCCACTGCTGGCCTGCACAGGGACGCAAATGGTGGTTGCTGTAGCCGCTGCCATTTGCATCCCTTTTTCTCACTATGATGGGATACGTAAATATTTACGTAGACTATCATGGGCTCTGCAGGGATACATGTAGGGTCCCAGCATTAACCGAGATAGGCTATGTAAGTATTTACGTAACCTCTCACGCCATGTCAAAAAAACTCAAAACAAAACAGTGTACGCAAATGGCTGCGGCTACGGCGGCTGCCATTTGGGTTCCCCCTTTTTCGCCGTTTTAGCATACATAAATATTTACGTAGGCTGTCACGGCAAAAAAAAGGGAACGCAAATAGCGTAGTGGGTTCTATTTGCGTTTCCTTTTTTCCCACTGTAATAGCTGACATAAATATTTGTGTAGGGTAAAACGGCGGGGAAAAAAGAAACACAAATGGCATCCACTACGCCATTTGCATTCCCCTTTTCTTTGCTGTAATAGCCTACATAAATATTTACGTAAACTAAAACGGCAAAAAATATGGAATGAAAATGGCAGCCACCATAGCCGCCGCCATTTGCGTACACTTTTTTTTTTTTGGCTTGCCGTGATAGGCTACGTAAATACTTACGTAGCCTATCACAGCAACTTCACAGGATGCAAATGGCGGCTGCAATGGTGGCCTCCATTTGCATCCGCAGCAGCCTGTCCGTGGCCAGAACTCTGGCTGCCGACGGCCCTGGCTGGCAGCTGCGCGGAGCCACTCTGGAGCGGAGCCGGCCAATGGAGGATTCCGGGGGGAGGGACAGAGCGTCTCCCCCCCCCATGAATCCAAGCTGCGAAAAGGTGAGTGACTTTCGTACATCCCTACTATCTCCCCTATCCCATTTATATAGCAGATAATCTGGCTTGGATTTATTGCTGGTCCCTGGCCTCCCGCCCCCAACCATTTGCAGAACGCCATCATCATATTCAGATGGAGCAAATTGGGAGCAATAGCACAGGAAGACAGACGTTCCTCTAAACTTGAGAAGTACAGAGGTCAGAGAGGAGGCTTGGAGGTGCCATGTGGGCCTTCCTCTGAAGGCAGTGGAGAGAGATCTGGTGACCCCTCAGTTGACAACTGGGGCAGGGCGGAGAGACAGCACCACACCTGATTTAAAAGAGATTCCTTGCCTTACACTCAGCTTCAGGGTGCAGATTAAGGTGCTGATCCATTTGAAGCCCTCTAAGATCAGGGTAGCAAAAATTAGGGCCATACACAGCCCACCCAACCTAATTCAGAGCTCAGTTTAGAAGACTCCAATTGGCATGAACTCGCCTCAACTGCCCCTGAAGCTGGGTTGACCCACTTCTCTGGTTCTGAAGCAACATCTAGAGACCCAAAGCAGAAGGGGGGAAACCCCCACCGAGAGTGACCCCCCACTGTCATTGCCACCCCCACAGAACCCCCACTCCTTACCTGGATCTTTCGGGAGTGCCTGCCCCCATTGGCCTCTGCAGCAAAGCCACCTTTTATTTTTTTCTTTAAATGGCATTTTGCCTTACTGGAAGAAGAAGAGTCACCATTTTGAAAGGAAATGGCAACTCCATCTAAGAGAGTGATGGCTGCATGTGATTCCCTGGAGACCAGGTAAGGTGCGAGGGGCTCACGCAGTGGGGTGGGGTTGCTGTCCACATCAGGCTGAAGCACCCCCAATGCTCTTCAGAGTGATCCAACCCATATTGGAGTTCTTTGGCATGATCCTGACCTGCTCTGGAATTGCACCGCGTTGCACCGCAGCACCCAGACATGCTAGGGATTCAGGCTTCAGACTGATGTGGCTAACAGACCTAGTAAAAATGCCCACTTCCACATGACTCTTGGATATGTTGTCTTAGAGCATCTGATGAGGCCTCCTCCAAGTGGCAAGGCCAGCTGAGATTTGGCTGGTGACAATTGGCAGGAAGTCCTTTTGTGGTGTGGCAACATCCCTGGAGATGTTGGTCTGCCATGAGCCTCAAGCAGGAAGTGCTTTCTGTTTCAAGAGGCCCTTCAATTATTTGAATGGGATTTTCATGTTGTGATCCTTTTCTGTTAAATGGTTGGTTTTTACGTAGTGCTTTTATTCATTTAATTCGATGTATTCTGTGGTTTGGTACAGTGGAGACTCGTGGCTCTGATTTCGGCGGGGCTGTGGATCCATTCTGGGTTTTAGTGAGAACCATCCAGAGCTATAGAAGAGTTATCCAAGGTGCTGAACATATTTGGGGGATATAAATCCATCATGTACCCCATTCCCTGTCTCTCAATCCACCAGGTGCCTCCCCTCCTTAAAAAGCCATTCCGTCTCCAGCTGTGCCATGAGGCCTCCAATCTTTCCTTTGCCTTCTGCCCTGCCACAGAAGATGAAAACACGGAAGAGGAGAAGGCCTTTCCAATGGTGGTGCCTATCCTCCTGCAAAAAGCTCATCTCCCTCCCACATTGCTCACCATCATTGCATGCACATGTTTTGAAGCTTGTGCATTTACTGACTTGAGTACATGTATAGTATAGGTGGCATAAACATTTTGAAACAAACAGACCAAAAACATCCTTGCCATGTTGTGATGCATAAATTGTGCTTCCCTGAAACAAGGACCTGGATCACTTCTAAATCACTTAGGGTCACAAGCGCTAGAAACCCTGTTGGGTCTTGTCTAAATTGCAGGACTCCTTTCCATAGGCACAAATATTCAAAACACTGTTTTTCTTGATACTCTTTCTCTTTGTTGCTAGAGAGTGCCTCATTCCAGATGCACTGAGAGCTGTCACCGTGGATACTACAAGGAGGTCCAAGAAGGAGAGCCACCATGCTGCTATGCTTGCGCTCCATGTGCAGAAGGAACCATCTCCATTCAGGAAGGTAGGCAAGATCAGAAGAATGGGAGTTCCCTAGGGCAACTCCTTGAATATGCCGAATAGTCTCCACAGCCCTATTTTACTTCTCTCTTCTTTTCTCTTAAACACCTTTAGCAAAACATTCCATGAGTAGGTAGGAGAAGAAGGCTTCATGAATGACTGTTGCTCCTAGTGTAAAACATCATGGGAATCCCTTATGGTCATGGGCCATTCATTACTGCTCAGCCTGAAATACCTCATGATGCCTTTCTAGTACATAGCGTGATTTTAATGAGGACTTGTTCCATTTGACTGAATGCTAATTTTATTGGTTATTAGTTGATCTTCTTCTACAAGGTTTTACTCTTCTGGTCTGTACATCATTGTGATCATTGTTCTGATGTGCAGTCTCAAAAACCTTTTAATTAACACATTAAATATTCATACATCTTTGGAACAGATGCAAAAGACTTTTTGAACTCTGACGCCTACTTGGCTTCATTTTTTTTTTTTTGAATCTCTACCATTAATCCCATGAAGTGAGTGGAAAGAAAAGATGATGGGAGTGAATCTGTGGGGAGCAAAGCAGGGGGGATGCTTAGTGCACACTGTTCCTGGTATAAATCATGCCCCCCCCAAAAAAAACCCACTCTGCTTTTTCCATGATTGGGACAGGGCAGCACGTACAGACATGTTGGGCCTTTGCCATTATACGCAGAGAATTGTCTGCACTGTGCTGTGATCCTGTGATAGGAAAGCAGGGGG
Organism: Heloderma suspectum; assembly: GCF_057233095.1. Taxonomy (NCBI): domain Eukaryota; kingdom Metazoa; phylum Chordata; class Lepidosauria; order Squamata; family Helodermatidae; genus Heloderma; species Heloderma suspectum. The sequence goes on from NC_139459.1 coordinate 389,710,830, forward strand.
TCCCTGGCAGAAAAGGGGATGTGAAAATGGTGCAACCCCCACTTTCTGGTGATCAGAGTACTCCCCTGCTGAACGGTGATTCAGTCTTCTGTTTTTTAAAACTTCTTTAGTAAAACTTGACTCAAAAATAAGAAAAGTTCATGGAAGTTTCCTTCTCTGGATTTCAAACATAATCAGGAATCCCTTGAGCACCGTTTTGTGGTAGAAAGGTGGGGCATAAGTTGAGTAAATAAATAAATCACAAGCCACTCAGCTACCAGGTAGCTTTACATGCCTTACAGGATTATTATGAAGATAAGAACAGGATAACCTCACAGACACTCCTTTACCCCGAACAATGTTAGGATTAATACCTTCACTTTTCCAACCAGGTAGGGAGCTGCGTTTATTCCAAGTCAGCTCATCAATCTGTCTAGCCCACTCTTCTCTGTTCTTATCTGACTGACAACTACTCTGTAATGCCCAGCATTACATTACCTATTCCTGGCCCTGATACTATTAATGTCTTCGCCTGGTGATGAGGCCATAGACTGGTCTGGTCACAAAACAAGTCCTCTGTGAGGGAATGTTTGTCTCTCTTCCTGCCCAACTGCACATTTTTTCTGGAGGTACAGTTGATGTGAATCCTGCTGAACTCACTCTATGTCTTCTCAGATGCCGACCATTGCATCAAGTGTCCGGAAGATCAACATCCGAACAAGGACAGAGATCAATGTGTCCCCAAGGAGATAACCTTCCTCACCTATGAAGAACCTTTGGGGATTGTCCTGGTTTCCTTTAGTCTATTCTTGTCCTTATCCACAGGCTTCGTATTAGGAATCTTCATGAAATACCAAGAAACTCCAATAATCAAGGCCAACAACCGAGACCTCTCCTACATTCTCCTCATCTTCATCATGCTTTCCTTCTTGTCCTCCTTCCTGTTCATCGGGCGGCCAAGGAAAGTGACTTGCCTTCTCCGACAAACAGTCTTCAGCATCATCTTCTCAGTTGCCGTTTCTTCGGTGTTGGCCAAAACCATCACGGTGGTGTTGGCTTTCCTGGCCACAAAGCCAGGGAACAGAGTGAAGAGATGGCTGGGGAAGAGTCTTGCAAACTCCATTGTCAGTTCTTGTTCTGGTGTCCAAGTTGTCATCTGCACCATCTGGCTGGGGAGCTCTGCCCCATTTCCTGACTCTGACATACATTCCCAGCCGGGACACAACATCCTGCAGTGCAATGAAGGTTCTGTTGCCTTCTTTTATACTGCCCTTGGCTACATGGGCTTCTTGGCTGCCGTCTGCTTCACGGTGGCTTTCCTGGCCAGGAAGCTGCCCGGGGCCTTCAATGAAGCCAAACTGATCACCTTCAGCATGCTGGTCTTCTGCAGTGTTTGGCTGTCCTTTGTGCCCTCCTACCTGAGCACCAAGGGCAAATACATGGTGGCCGTGCAGGTCTTCTCGATCTTGGCCTCCAGTGCTGGGCTGTTGGGCTGCATCTTTCTTCCCAAGTGCTACATCATTGTACTGAGACCTGATCTGAATACGAAGGAGCATATCATGTTCAAAACAAACTAGGGTTTCTAATCCATAGAAGTAGAGTTGTAGGAGAATATTTGGCGTAGGTTTGGAGGAGATACAGGTTTGGTGAGATCTTAGTTATCAGAGCCTGTTGGTGTGCTTATAGCTTCAGTTGCACAGTTTCTTTGTTTCTGTGATAGGAGACAGGCAAAGCTGAGCCTTGGGGCTATCACTCTGCCAGTGACCGCCATCTGCATCTGAGGTAGTGTCAAGGCTGGAACTATACCATACTGACATTGTCCAAATAATGCATCCGTTGAAGGTGTGGCCCTTATCAGATGCAGTGTACCAGTATTTTGCAGCTTGCCTGCACATGGAAAGCCTGAATGCAAGACATTAAGTGGATGTTTGTTACTGGCATTAGTGTATTCTGCTTGCTCTGCTTGCTATGACGGTTTCATGCACTTGTTGTCATAAAGAATTATTCTCAAAGAATGCAGGAGTTTAATTCGGTACTTCCATTTCCTTGCTTCTCATTGTCATCTATGGTTGTCACACATTTACTGCACAGAAATGATGTTTTTGATTGAAGGGAATTGGGTTTTTTTGAAGGGGACCGTCTCCCAAACAGAGAGATATTTGACATGGGAGAGTCTTGTGCTCAGTTTTTGGTCCTGGGTGATTTAAACTTTAGATCCTGACATTCTCAGCCTGAGATTTGGGGCTGCTGCCAGTGGAGGCTGGCAGCTCTGATTTCAGTGGAACTGTGAACCCATCCTGGGTTTCAGACAGAAACCACGTCTGGCAAAAATGTTTGCAAATGGCCAGATGTGTGCTCGTGTTCAATTTGCACAATTTCCCCATTTCGATTTGTGCAAATATCCCTGGAGACTGAATCATCCCCACTTTAGTTTATGGAGTAAAGTTTCACAAATCAGGAGATGGGTACAAAGTTTGGGAAATGTGTGCACATTTCACATTCAGTTGCTGCTAGGGATGGGGGGGAATTTCTCCCCGAAACTTCGTGGGGCCGAGTGCCAACATATTCGGCCCCCCGAAGTAGTTTCGGGGAGAAATTCTCTGCCCTCCCGCCCCCCGCCCCCCCGGGATGGGACTTACCTTTCCCGAATGTCGCTCCCGGTGGTGGGTCGCAGCGGCGGTAAGCCCAAAAGGTATCACTAGGTCTTCATACGCTCTGTACTGGGTCCCGAAACAGGTCTTCTACTCATCCCCCTCCCAGATGCAAATGAGATTGTAGGTGCCACGCAGGTCCAAGTTTGTGATAATCTTGGCACTCCAGTATCTCAGGTATGAGGGGGAGGGGGTACTTGTCAGGGATGGAGACCGAATTTAGATTTCTGAAATCATGCACCGGGCAGAGTTCTCCAGATCATGTGGCCACAAGGAAGGTAGGAGCGCAGGCGGGGGAGGAAGATGGGCAAATTAAGCCACATCTGAGATTCTTGTCCAAAAACTCCCACAGAGCTCGCAGTTCCAGCTCCGACATTGAATACAGCTGGCCAGCAGGGATGGTTGCCCCAGGAAAGAAGTTAATGGCACAGTCAAAAGGGCAGTGGGGAGGAAGCCGGTCAGCCTCCTTCTTGTCAAACACATCCCAAAAAGCTGCATACTTCTCTGGGAGGATCACGGTAGCTGAAGAATTGGCAGAAGCAGATGAGGAGGGGGAGGAAAGGGTTAATACCTGGGCTGGGACTGGTGCCTCCTCCAGGAGGCAATACTCCCGGCAATAGGGAGACGCAAACTCCACTTGCGGAAGCCCCAAAGAAATCTGAGGGTTGTGCTTAGAGAGCCAGGAAACACCCAGCATGATTGGGTATAAGGGAACCTTGGCTAAGTGAAACTGAATCTGCTCAGTGTGGGACTGGGCGCGCAGAGTGAGTGGAGCTGTAATCCGGGTCACCATGCCCGAAGCAAGAGGACGCCCATCAATGGTGCTGGAAGGGGCAGGGTAGGAATCTTGTGGAAGAGGGCGAAGGTCTCATTCATGAAACTGGTCGTAGCCCCTGAGTCCACTAAAGCTAGGGCCTCCACCCCACCCCACTGGGAGGAGCGGAGGTGAACATGCAACAGCAGATTGGAGGGTGGGGGGTTGGGGAAGGCACCCACCTGGTGGGGAACTGACCCCCACACTGGAGGTCCCCAACAAACTTGGGGGCAGTCTAGTCAGGCCTGGGGATGAGGAGGAGTGGGAAGGAGAGGAGGGGGAGGCTGCAGAGCTGTGGATTTAACTCAGCAGATCTTGGTGAAATGCCCCAGCTTTCCACATCGAAAGCTTCGGCGCTCAGCTCGCCGACGCTCAAGCTCCTCTGGCGGCAGTGGGGCTCGGGTAGCTCCCAGCTGCATCGGGGTCTCCTCCACCCCAAGCGCAGGAGCGGGGGGTGGGGGAGGGGCAGGAAATGTGGGGGAATGGGAGGAGGGAAATCCCGGCCCCCGGCACCCCACTGGGTCTGCCGGCGCCCCTCAGCCGACTATCTATCTGAAGGCAGGTCTGGATGAGGTACTCCAAACTGGCCGGGCTGGGTGTGCGCGCCAACTCATCTAAGATCTCGTCGTTCAAAACATCCAAAAAATGAGCCACCAGCACGGCATCATTCCACTGTAAATCCTGCATCAGTAAGCAAAAGGTTGTCGCGTAGCTGGAAACTGAGTCCTTGCCCTGCCGGAGGCAAGGAATCTCCCGAGAAACCGTCTGCATGCTCAGGGGGTCACCAAAAAAACGGGCCATGGCTGTCATGAAGCCTTGATAGTCCCTGAGCAGGGGGTCATTAGCGAGCAGAAGCCCCGAAGCCCATCTAGCTGCCATGCCTGACAGTAGGTTAATGATGAAACCCACACAAACGTGTTCCGTCTGGAAATCCTCAGGCCAAAGATGCATGTACAGCTCCTATTGGGCCCTGAAAATCTGAAAAACTCCTTTCTCACCAGAAAACTTCTCTGGCAAAGCCACCGGGCACTTGCGGCAGGGGGGAATCAGAGGTGGAGGGGGTTGAACCGCAGCCTGTAGATTTTGCATGGCAGCCGTCAGTTGACCCATATGAACATGGAGCATCTGGTTCTTTTGTGCTAGAGCTTGCACCGCCGTGTCCCCGGCACCCTCAATAAGGAAATAGGAGAAGAGAGAGAGAGAGAGAAAGAGGAAGGGGACCAAGGTGTCAAGGACACCTTGGAGGCCTCTCTCAGTCTAATCCAGTAGCCAAGTCCAGACACAGACAAAGGGATTCTTTTCAAAGTTTTATTCCTCTTTTACAACTTAACAAATCTACTGTTAGCAACTCGATCTGAGCAGCACAGTACCTATGCCCTAAGTTGGAACAGTTGTCCCCATTTGAAAGGGAATCACTGGCAGACCCTGAACTTATGGGCTAGGGATAGTGCCTCCCCTTTTCCCTTGGATCCTCTGGGCGCAACTGTTGTTTGCATGCCAACCGGGCACTACGCCTCCTTTCCGCACCCTCCATTTGGCGCCGCTCCCTGCTTTGGCGTCCTGCGTCCAGCAAGTCTGCTTCCCACGCTCTGTCACTCCCAGGACTGCTATCTAAGCTAGGAATGCTGGTGGGAGTAATCTCCATCAGCTGTTGGCCCTGGGAAAGAGGAGCGCACTCCTCTCCCAGGAACAGCTCCTCTACCTCAGAATCAGAACTACTCTGGGATTCTATGGGCTCAGTGTCCACCCTGACACTGAGAATTTAAGATTGACATAGCAGCACTCCAAGAAACTCGAAGAGCAGGAGAGGGAGAACTGAAGGAAGAAAAAGGAGGTTACACCTTCTTCTGGAAAGGACTGCCTGAACAATAATGATGAACACATGGAGAAGGCTTTGATATTAAAAATGATCTTATGAAGCTCTTGTCAGAAGTTCCTACTGCTGGCATTAATGAAAGACTCTCAACCATTCGAATAAAACTCACCAGAAACGAGCTGGCAACTATTCTAAGTGCCTATCCACGATCATTAGATGCTGATGAAGACATCAAAGAAAAATGTTACTCCCAACTGGACACCATCTTATCAGAGATACCTAAGGAGGATAAAATCCTCCTCCTGGGCAATTTTAATGCAAGAGTTGGGCGTGGTTTTGATTTGTGGCCAGGGACCATTGGGAAAGAAGGAGTCAGCAATAGCAACCAGAATGGAATTCTACTTCTGACTAAATGTGCAGCGCATAATCTCATCATTGCCAACACACTTTTTGGTCAGAAAAAAAATTTAAAACATCATGGAAGCACACCTGGTCGAAGCACTGGTATCTTCTAGATTATGTAATTGTCCATGCCAGAGACCGCTGTGATGATCCCTTCACTAGAGCCATGATGAATGCTGATGCCTGCTGGACAGACCACCGATTAATTCGTTCCACAATGAACATTAAGATTGTCCCTCAACATAGGCTCCAGGGAAGAAAACCAAGGCGTAAAATGAACCCCCAAGCCCTTCAAGACCCTGTTAAGTGAGCCTGCTTTCAAACAAACCTCAAGGAACATCTGCCTATGGAAACCCCTGAAAATGTCGAGGAACACTGGAATAAACTGAAGACTTCCATTATCGCAGCCTGTGAACAAACTATCAGATACCAAAATAAGAAACATCAGGACTGGTTTGATGAGAATGATAGGGCGATTGAACATATTATTGATAAGAAAAAGAAAGCTTTCCAAATATGGCAAAAAGACATCAACTGTGTCGCTAAGAAAAACACCTATGTCAGTGCAAAGGCTGCAGTCCAAAGAAGAACTAGAGAACTTAAGAAAACCTGGTAGATAAAGAAAGCTCAAGAAATCCAGCATTTTGCAGATGCCCATGACTCACGGGGCTTTTTTCATGCTGCAAAGGCCACTTACAGACCTACAAACTAGCTGCCTCTTAAAGTCTACCCCTATAGCCAACTCAAGACACAGACAAAAGGATTCCTTTCAAGGTTTTAATCCTTTTACAATTTAATGACTCTTGCAGATGCTAATAACCAGTGACTAAGCAAGGAACAGCACTGGGAAAACATAGCAGAGTAGCCTACGCTCCAGGTTAGGCAGTTGGCCCCGTTTGAAGGAGAATCACGGGAAGACCCTGAACTTATGGGCTAGGGAGAGATCCTCCATCTTTCCCTTGGGTCCTCGGGATGCGACCGTTGCTTGCGCACAAAACGAGCGCTACGCCTCCTTTCTGCGTCCTCCATCGGCATCGGGCGCCCAGCAAGCCCCCCCCCGCAGCACTCTCTCACTGCCAGGGTCACTATCTATCCCAGGAATGCTGGCAGGAGGAATCTCTGCCAGCTGCTGTGCCTGTGAGAGATGAGCGAGCTCTGAAAAATTCTGCAAACTACTTGGGAAGAGGGACTTATGTGAGTGAACTGGAAGAAGCAAAGACGACCAGCATTGAAACAATGATACTCCAACATCAACTTCGCTGGATCGGCCATGTTGTTCGATTGCCTGATTATTGTCTTCCAAAGCAGTTACTCTATTCCCAGCTTACAGTGGAAAAAGGAATATTGGTGGACAGCAAAAGACCTTTAAATATGTTCTTAAAGCTAATCTAGAAAAATGTAACGTAAGCACTGAAAACTAGGAAGCTCTAACGCATGAGCGTTCCAACTGGAGGTCAGCCTATATTAAAGATGCTATAGACTTTGAAGAAGCATGAGTACAGAGCGAAAGGGAGAAATGAGCTCAGCGGAAGGCATGTCAAGCAAACCCTCACTGTGACTGCCTTCCAGCTGGAAACCTATGTCCTCGCTGTGGGAGGCTGTGTAGATCCAGAATCGGCCTTCATAGCCACCTGCAGACCCACTACTAGAGATTAATGTTTTGATTGACCTATTTTCTATGAATGTCTAATCCTTTTAAGGAGTTATCCACATAGACTCTGACTTTGGAAGGCAACCTTACTCGGTCACGAGTGATCGCCATGATGATGATGAGTAACCTATGGCTGCGAGAGCTGGACCATAAGGAAGGCTGAGCGAAGGAAGATAGATGCTTTTGAACTGTGGTGTTGGAGGAAAATCCTGAGAGTGCCTTGGACTGCAAGAAGATCAAACCAGTCCATACTCCAGGAAATAATGCCAGACTGCTCACTTGAGGGAATGATATTAAACGCGAAAATGAAGTGGTTTGGCCACATCATGAGAAGACAGAATGCCCTGGAGAAGATGCTGATGCTAGGGAAAGTGGAAGGCAAAAGAAAGAGGGGTGACCAAGGGCAAGATGGATGGATGCTATTCTGGAGGTGACGGACTCGACCTTGGGGGAGCTGGGGGTGGTGACAGCCGACAGGAAATTCTGGCGTGGGCTGGTCCATGAAGTCACGAAGAGTCGGAAGCGACTGACTGAATAAACAACAAACAGTTAAAAGCAACCCAGTCAAAGTTTATTCATTGCTCAGAAAGGAAGTCTCAAGCTGTTACATTTTATTTATTTATTTATTTATTTATTTATTTATTGCACTTATACCCTGCCTTTTTTCCTGTTGCAAGGAACCCAAGGTGGGTTGGGCTAAGAGCGTGTGACTGGACCAAACTCACCCAGTGAGCTTCCTTGGCCAAATTGGCTCTAGAACCTGATCTCCCAGCTCATAGTCCAGCACACTTGCCAATACACCACACTGTCTCTCACAAAATGGCCTTTATATACAGTACTCCACACATTACTAACATTCCTAGACATCAAATGCTTACTGGTAACAGCAACCAGTAGGATAACCTTGAGTCTCAGCATACGTTGTGCCACCGCACCAATTCTACCCCTCCAGCCCCCAGAGAAGAAGCTTTGTGGCCCAGCCAGGATGATTCCACCCCTGCATCAAGAAGCTTACATATGCAGGCCATCCCTCAGCTTTGGGAGTCAACAAAGCTCTGGCCAGCCTTGCATCCCTCAACATATGAAACCAGCCCAGACACAGGAGGCAGACTGCGCCTTTCCTCCTGCGTCCTGCAACCTACCTCGAGAGGTTTGATATCGGCAACTGTGTTAAGGGTTGTGAGCACTGTGACGCCTTCCTTTTCGAGTGTGAATTGTCAACTCTTTGCTGCCATGGAAGAAGGTTTTCACTACCACCACCCTTGGTTCCCATTCTCATCTTCAACATTTTCACCGATGGCTCCATTCTGGGCAAGAAATTCCTGAAGGACGTTCGCAAGAGCAGCAGTACTCTAGGCTTTGTTTCCTGGCATGCACCCCTCAAGATTGCACAGCCACAACCTCCCAATCCATTTATGTTCAGAGTGCAAGGGTCACTTTGCCATCCAATGAACACTGTGCTCAAATCAGATGCGCCTCCAAGCTATGGTGACCTGTACATCCTTGACACCGATGAGGCCACTATGGCTCAACAGCACGGGCTGCACCTTGCTGGAGTCACTCACTAACCTGCTACTCAATGTTTACCCATGCGCTACTGAGAACTGGCAGGTCAGTGAAGTCCTTGAGCACGAGAACTCTGCTGCATGTGCTATTCCTATGGACGTATCATTGTGCTTCCATCACGATGGCAGAATGATGAAGTTTCTGGCTCAGTCTGTAAGATCTAATGTTCCCCATGTCTCTGAAATTGCTTCTGTGTTCTTAGCTTTGATGGCTTTCCTCTGGCTGATGGTTGTCTGACTACACCTCTCTTCTGCCATGGACAACGCTATGTTGTCATGAGTCACATGCACTCATTGGTAAACCTTAAGAATCAAATGACTGATGGACCAGAACAAGGACGTTACAGGGGCATCCCTGGAGTCGACACCAAGAACACAGTATTTAAGGAAGTTTTGAAAAGATCAAAGATGTAACACTTGGAATGTTTCAAATAATAAAGTTAGTTACCTTAAACTTATCTTTACATTTAATTTTTCTCTGCTAACTGGGGTCATAACTAACCAATTTGTTGAATAGAATTTAGTTCTTCCCGAACAAGATGATGCACAGTTCTGATGAGCTCACTGGAAGTACTAATAGGGGAGATCCTTCCATTGTATGGCAACCACCATTCGTTCTTTGATCACTGGTAATCCTGGCTGGGAAACTCCCCCAAGTAGTGTGCATCTTCATGCGAATAAGGAATGGGGAAGATGTGGCCCTCCTGATGTTCTCAGACTGCAACACCCATCATTTTTCCCCATGGGCTAGGCTAGTTTGGGCTGTTGAATGTGCAGTCCAGTGCAGTCCACTGCTATCGGGAGGGCCACACGTTCCCAAACACTGGTATACATCCTGAGAGATTTTCTTGATCTTGGCTCTTTTGTGTGAGTTTTTTGAATACAGGCGAGTGCAGGCTCACCTTTCCCCCTGAACAAGCAGAAGATGGAGCTGCCTGTGTGACTTCTCACAAACATGTTTTTCCCCAGTTCTGCAGCTTGCCTCAAGGCACTCAGAGAATCCATGAAGTTGCAGCTGTGAAGCTTCCCCTGATCATTATCAAAAATATAGCGATCTATTCTGAGCCTTGCCAAAGCGCAAGAGATGTTTTGCTTCCTGTTTTCCTTGGAGACCAATGATGTCAACATCAGAATGAAAGGCAGCTCCAGGAACCCTCCTGCACCGTGCCTGAAAATCTTGGTGAATAAAAATCTCCTGTGCTCCCGAGAGCCTGGGCTCAGATTTAGACAGGCCTAGATGTCCATGCCTGTGGTGTAGTTTAGTACAGCACCTCCCACCAGTGCCTATGGCTCAGAATTGGATGTCGTTGTAAAGACACTGCAGCCTCGATCTCGCAAGACTTTTCTCACGTCTCCTGATTAGCTGGCTGCGGAGGTGAAAGGAAACTCAGAAAGCAGGAACAGCAGGAGGGAGGCAGAGCCAAAATGATATCATTGCTGCTGCTGCTGTTGCTCCTGCTTCCTTATGCAGCTGGTCAACTGCAGGAGACAGATTGCCTGATGACTCAGGAGAAGGAGCAAGAGTTAGGGTCCTATTAATACCGGCCAGGAGACTACCTCATCAGCGGAGTCCTGTCTTCACAGTATTTCTTTTGCAACAAACCATACGTTTTCTCTGAGTCCCCTTTAACCAGGCTTGTCACGTAAGTGATGCTGATGATGTAATGCTTCCCAATCCGCACTCCGGTTGTCCTCATTTAGGGGAGACTGTCCATCTTTTCTGGTATCTCTGGTCATCCCTGATAAATTGCTCTCCTGACTTTTGCCACTCTGTCCTTTTTGAAGAAGAATTCAGAGCTTCATTAAAGTGAAAGCATCATTTAGTTCAGTACACTCGTGTATGACTGGATCCATGGGTTTCCCTTGCATTGTTTCAGCCAAAAGAACCAGCAGCCTCTTTGATAGTAAATGTTGTGCTAAGACACAGGCTGGAGCTGGGGAGGTTCTTTCTTGGGAGTGGTCCAAATGCAAATGTCCGCACAGAGGTTCCCTGTCTGGAATAATTACAGGGCCATAGCTCTAAGGCTGAGCATCTTTCTTCCTCTTCCACCACAGTTGTTGCTGTTCAGTCGTTCAGTCGTGTAGTGACTGTAAATCCTACTGCATTCTGTGGGATTTACTTCTGAAGAAAACACGTGTGTGTGTATGTGTGTGTATGTTTATGTAATGGGCGTTAGACCCATTCAAGATAAAACACAAGAGATAATATCAGGACACAGGGATACAGTTTCTTCAGTTTAGCTCGTGCAATCAGCTGAGTGCTCATACGCATGATGATTAGAAAATAATTAGCCACCTCTTTGTTGAGATAGCTGACTTTTCCCAGGACAGTGAATGACCAATCTTTCCTCAGAATGCCCTGGGAAGTTAGTCAGCAGAGCATACAGCATATGGCCTCTCAAATCAGAATAAAAATTACAATGAAAGAGTCCTTGGGTCAGAGTTGCAGGGACTCCTGCCTTACACAGACATGATCTGCTTTGGAATGGAGCTTTCCAAAACCTCCCCTGAAATGCTTCCGCTGGTCAAAGATTATGTCTTGCATGAATGAATGCTTCATGGCCCTGTTTATTCTGAAGAGACATCAAGGAAGAGGGTGAAGTACCAGAAGTAGACATCATCATATGGGGTCACTGGGGGAACACGTTCTGCTAGGCAGGGGTGTAGTTCCTGTCACTCAGTATCATCAAGTCTCTGAATCAAGACTGCAGATGCCTGTGGTTGCTCCTGCGTTAGAAGAGATTCAAGCCAACCACCGGTTGAGTTCATTTTGTGTTCTGTGCATAGATTCCCTATAATGGAGAAAAGGCTTCTGGGATGGCAATGAACCAAAGCCCTTGGTTATCTTTTTGCTGATCTGTTCATTTAGGTTATTAGAAATAGGAGAATTACGAATCTGTATAATGTGTCTCCAAATGTTGTCCATCTATATCCCTGTATATCTAATATACGGTGGCAGATCATCGGCACCGAGCTACGCCTCTTGTGTTATTAATATGTAGATCTCTTCTTCTTCCCCCACTCCTCCCCCTGAAGGTAACGTGGCTTAAGACTATTAACATCCTTCATGCTATTAAGGACTAGTCAATATCCCAGACTGGCTGAGTGGCTGGTGTGGAAATTCTTTTCTATTTGAATGCCGTCTGAAAATGGGATAAAAACCTTGAAATCTCTTATAGCTTTCTGAGGCATTGTATATTCTACACCTTCTTCCTTCCTAAGAGGACAAACTGTTTTCCAAGAGACACTGTACAAACAGGAGAAATCATCCTCCCAAGTAGCCCATGTAACTCAAGTGGGAAAAAAATCCAGACAAAATCTGTCAAACTGCAGGAGCTCGCCTATCAAAATTAAACCTCCTAGAAAACAGCAATTTCTGACCAGTTCTACTTCAAAATTGCCACAGGCCATCCTCAAATACACTTCTCCTCCACTTCGAAGATTCAGCCTGGTCTGTTCAGGCATTTTCTCAATATAAGGAATAGAATCTACTCCCCCACCCCCAACCTCTGTTTATAAGAGAATACGATACCCCAGTTTTCTCCTCCACAACTGGAGTGGCTCAGGCGAAAAGGCCCTTGTCTTACTAGCCACCCACCTTGCTTCCTTTGGCGGGGGCTTCTGAAGTCAAACTGCTAAAGCTGATCTCAGGGTCTGGGCAAGGGTAGATGGGAGGATACGATCCTTCAGGTAGCAAGAGGGGGTGCTGGGGAGGCAGATTGAGCATTCGGGGCACCAAGCTGAGCTGAGGGGCTGTGTTTTTTGAATATCCTGTCTGCAGTGAGCTAAGATGGCAAAAGCAAGTATCTGTAACCCTCCTTTTAAGGTTCTACAGGTTGTGTGACTACCGACTGGAAAAATGGTGATCCTTCCAGAAGCGTTAAAGAGTGCTTCATTTTCAGTTTCCACTTTGATGTTATTTCCAGTGAGTAAAAGTGAGTGGGACACAGCTTTTCTTTGAGGCAACGTTCCCGAGCCCTTAACACTTCAAATACTGTATATACTATAAGGTCTATGTAGGTAATAATAAAAAAAACATTGTTATTTTTATTTATACATACTGAAACAGCATGGATAAGAGGGCAAAGTTAATCTATGACATCCCCTCCCCATATTACTCACTTTTAAGTCTCTATGGGTGATATTCAGTAACAAAGCTTGCAAAGCTAAAAGAGAAGTGATTTAAAGATAATTTTGGGGAAAGGAGAGAGTGAAGCTGAACTCAAACCATAAGTGAAATCCCTTGAAACACATAGAACAATAAAGGCAGGAAGAAGGAGACCCGTGGACCCGTCCATGCCCATGCCCACACGGGTGCACACAGAAGACCTGAAATTAGCATTTCTTCAAAGCATTTACTTACTTTTAAATATGCCAGCCTACTTTACCATCATTTGATTGGTCAGTACATACCCACTACATGTCCCTCCAGACATTTTTCATAGGGATGTCAGAGAATTTCACCACGAATCTCGGGGAGGCTGAATGCCAGTGCATTCGGCCCCCCGAAATCGGTGGCAAAATGGTCTGCAACCCCCCTGCCCGCCCCCGGGATGGGACTTACCTTTGACGAATCTCCCTGGCGGCAGCGGCTCCGGCCACGGTTCGGCTGCGGTTCGGCGGCGGTGGCCGCCGGTCTTCCGACCAGCAGCCGCCTCCGCCTTTTCCCATAAAAAAAAAAAAGAAAAAGCAAAAAAAGTGATAGGCTACATAAAGATTTATGTAGCCTATCATGGCTAGATTTAAAAAAAAATACCGTGATAGGCTACGCAAATGTTTACGTAGCCTATCACGGCTAAGTGAAAAACAAAAACAAAAAACCGCACGTACGCAAATGGCGTACGCTGCAGTTTTTCTCCCCTTCCTCGTCAACATCCAAAATCAAAAAGTGACAGGAGATCCTATTGACTTGCATACAAATTAAAAGGAATATTTTTAAAAAAAGTTTTCCACCATCCCCCCTACATGAGGAATAGGAAAGGATCAATGTTTTATACTTAAAACAAACAAACAAAAGTTTTGTTTTTTCTCCACAAACTCAGATCCAAAAAAGGTTGTTGGTACAAACTCTCAAAGTCGCTCTGGACAGAGAGAGGAATTTGTTCGTTTGCTTGCTTGCTTTTTCTCTTTATACTGCTCTTTCTCTCCGCATAGTTCACCAATAGACCTGGAAATTTCATGGCATGTAAACGCAAAACTTCTTTTGGCACCTGTAATTTTCAAAAACATTGGTGAAACCATTCTGAATGATACCACACCCCTATTAGGATTCTACATGACAGAATGATCGTTTTTACTGATTTGTTGTTGTTGTTGTTCAGTCGTTCAGTCGTGTCCGACTCTTCGTGACTCCATGGACCATAGCACGCCAGGCCTTCCTGTCCTGCGCTCTTTCCCGGAGCGTGCTCAAGTTCATATTCATTGCATCCGTGATGCTATCTAGCCATCTCATCCTCTGCCGTCCCCTTCTCCTTTTGCCTTCAGTCTTTCCCAGCATCAGGGTCTTTTCCAGGGAGTTTTCTCTTCGCATTAGGTGGCCAAAATATTGGAGCTTCAGCTTCATTATCTGTCCTTCCAATGAGCACTCAGGGTTGATTTCCTTTAGGATGGACTGATTTGGCCTCCTTGCAGTCCAGGGGACTCGTAAGAGTCTTCTCCAGCACCACAGCTCGAAAGCATCAATTCTTCGGCGCTCAGCCTTCCTTATAGTCCAGCTCTCACAGCCATACATTACTACTGGGAAAACCATCGCTTTGATTAGACGGACCTTTGTCGGCAAGGTGATGTCTCTGCTTCTTACTATGCTGTCTAGGTTTGCCATAGCTTTCCTCCCAAGGAGCAAGCGTCTTTTAATTTCATGGCTACAGTCACCATCTGCGGTGATCTTGGAGCCCAAGAAAGTAAAATCTGTCACTGCTTCCATTTCTTCCCCTTCTATATGCCAGGAAGTGATAGGGCCAGATGACATGATCTTAGTTTTTTTAATGTTGAGTTTCAAACCAGCTTTTGCACTCTCCTCTTTCGCCCTCAACAAGAGGCTCTTGAGATCCTCTTCACTTTCTGCCATTAGGGTGGTATCGTCTGCATATCGAAGGTTGTTCATAATTCTCCTGGCAATCTTAATTCCGACCTCTGATTCATCCAACCCGGCATTTCTCATGATGTACTCTGCATATAAGTTAAATAAGCAGGGTGACAATATGCAGCCTTGTCGTACTCCTTTCCCAATTTCGAACCAATCGGTTGTTCCATCTCTGGTTCTTACTGTTGCTTCTTGACCCTCATACAGGTTTCTCAGGAGACAGGTAAGGTGGTCTGGTACTCCCATCACTTTAAGAATTTGCCACAGTTTGTTGTGATCCACACAATCAAAGGCTTTAGCGTAGTCAATGAAGCAGAAATAGACGTTTTTCTGGAATTCTCTTGCTTTCTCCATGATGCAGCGAATGTTGGCGATTTGATCTCTAGTTCCTCTGCCTCTTCGAAACCCAGCTTGTACTTCCGGTAGTTCTCGGTTCGCATACTGCTGAAGCCTAGCTTGTAGGATTTTGAGCATCACCTTGCTGGCATGTGAAATGAGCGCAATTGTGCGGTAGTTTGAACACTCTTTGGCGTTGCCCTTCTTTGGAATTGGAATGTAAACTGACCTTTTCCAGTCTTGTGGCCACTGTTGAGTGTTCCAGATTTGTTGGCATATTGAATGCAGCACTTTAACAGCATCATCTTTTAGGATTTTAAATAGCTCAGCCAGAATACTGTCATTTTCCCTAGCTTTGTTGTTACTAATGCTTCCTAAGGCGCACTTGACTTCACTCTCTAGGATGTCCGGCTCAAGTTCAGTGACCGCACTATCATGGCTATCAGGGACATTCAGATCTTTCCTGTATAGTTCTTCTGTGTATTCTTGCCACCTCTTCTTAATCTCATCTGCTTCTGTTAGGTCCCTGCGTTCTTTGTCCTTTATCATGCCCGTCTTTGCACAAAACGTTCCCTTGAGATCTCCAATTTTCTTGAAGAGATCTCTAGTCTTTCCCATTCTGTTGTTTTCCTCGATTTCTTTGCATTGTTCATTTAAGAAGGCTTTCTTCTCTCTCCTTGCTATTCTCTGGAACTCTGCATTCAGTTGGGTATATCTTCCCCTTTCTCCCTTGCTTTTCGCTTCCCTTCTTTCGTGAGCTACTTGTAAAGCCTCATCAGACAGCCACTTGGCTTTCTTGCATTTCTTTTTCTTTGGGACGGATTTCGTTGCTGCTTCCTGAACAATGTTACGGACCTCCGTCCATAGTTCCTCAGGCACTCTGTCTATCAGGTCTAATCCCTGAAATCTATTCCTCACCTCCACTGTATATTCATCAGGGATATGATTTAGGTCATACCTGAACGGTTTAGTGGTTTTCCCGACGTTCTTCAATTTAAGCCGAAATTTTGCAAGAAGCAGCTCATGATCTGAGCCACAGTCAGCTCCACGTCTTGTTTTTACTGACCGTATGGAGCTTCTCCATCTTTGGCTGCAAAGGACATAATCAATCTGATTTCGATATTGACCATCTGGTGACGTCCATGTGTAGAGTCGCCTCTTGTGCTGTTGGAAAAGAGTGTTTGCTATGATCAGCATGTTCTCTTGGCAAAACTCTATTAGCTTTTGTCCTGCTTCATTTTGTACACCAAGGCCATGCCTGCCTGTTATCCCGGTGATTTCTTGACTTCCTACTTTAGCATTCCAATCCCCTATGATGAAGAGGACATCTTTTTTTGGTGTTAGTTCTAGAAGATGTTGTAGGTCTTCATAGAACCGATCAACCTCAGCTTCTTCGGCCTCAGTGGTTGGGGCATAGACTTGAATTACTGTGATGTTGAATGGTTTGCCTTGGATTCGTACTGAGATCATTCTATCATTTTTAAGATTGTACCCCAGTACTGCTTTTCCCACCCTTTTCTTGACTATGAGTGCTACTCCATTTCTTCTAAGGGATTCTTGCCCACAATAGTAGATATGATGGTCACCTGAATTAAATTCGCCCATGCCTGTCCATTTTAGTTCGCTGATTCCCAAGATGTCGATGTTCAATCTTGCCATCTCATGTTTGACCACCTCCAGCTTACCTTGATTCATTGATCTGACATTCCAGGTTCCTAAACACTATTGTTCTTTACAGCATCGGATTTTCTTTTCACCGCCAGACACATCCACAGCTGAGTGTCCTTTCGGGTTTGGCCCAGCCGCTTCACTCTTTCTGGCGCGACTTGGAAATATCCTCTGCTCTTCCCCAGTAGCATATTGGACACCTTCCGACCTGAGGGGCTCATCTTCCGGCGTCATATCTTTTAGCCTTGTGATACGTTCCATGGGGTTTTCTTGACAAGAATACTGGAGTGGGTTGCCATTTCCTTCTCCAGTGGACCACATTTTGTCAGAACTCTCTGCCATGACCTGTCCGTCTTGGGTGGCCCTGCACGGCATAGCTTATGGCTTCACTGAGTTACGCAAGCCCCTTCGCCACAACAAGGCAGTGATCCATGAATAAGCCTTAACAAAAGAGATGTGTGTGTGTGTGTGTGTGTGTGAGAGAGAGAGAGAGAGACTACCTATCTAAGTATAGTCAGACAGACACTTATGTCCTTGATCCTTGCAATCTGCCAACATCCCCTCTCAAGGAATGTGGTACAAATATCTCCATCTTTCCATTCATCAGGTAAATGGATATTGAATTACCTTGCCACACAGGTATGTTTGCTGCTCCCTATGAATGTCCAAAGCATTATATGATGATCGGCTCTACTGGGATTGAAAAAGCATGAAAAAGAATTTGAGGGTATAAAAGAAAGAAACTGAGATTTGTTTTTGTTCAATGGAGAACGACAGCACAAGGCATTGCATTGCATTTTTGTTCATTTTTTGCAGTTTCCACGCTACAAGGCACTGGCACATCCTGTATTTCATGTTTGCCATTCAGGAGATCAACCGGAACCCCAGGCTCTTACCCAACATCACCCTGGGCTACAACATCTACAAGTCCTTCTTCGATGGAAGAGCCACCTCCTTTGCCATGCTGCAGCTCCTTGCTAGGGGTGAAAGCAACATGCCACATTACAGCTGCGGGAGGAAGAATCACCTGCTGGCCATCCATGAAGGGGCTGAATCGGACCTTTCCCTCCACATTTCCTCCATGTCGAGCATCTACAAAATCCCACAGGTGTGAATGGGGAGCCGACAGGAGGCCAGGTGCATAGAAAGGAGAGCTGAGCCCTGCTTGGGCTCAGCTCTCGCTCTTCAGTCCTGTGCCTCCTGGGCATAATGGTTCTCTGGAGTGTGAGTTGGAGGTGAATCATGGCAGTGGCTGAGCTCTGGGATGGGAGGCCAGGCATCCCTGGGGGCAGGGATGGCAGGAGACCACGGAAGCTGTACTAGACATAGCCTATCATGGCAAAAAAACAGGAACGCAAAGGGCGGCCACCATAGCCACCACCATTTGCATCCGCAGGCTCTGCATACCTGCTAATCCACCTGGCTGGCGGCTCTGCCGAGTCGCCACAGAGCAAAGCCAGCTGTGTTAGGATTTCCGTACCTCCCTCTCACTGGGAATCATCTTCGAAAAGGTAAGTGACTTTCATACATCCCTACCGACAACAGCCGAGCTCCTGAATTCTGAACTCTCGCCAGCTTTCAGAGGAGCATTGAGGGCAGCCCCACATAGAGTGCATGGCAGTAATCCAGTCTTCAGGTTATTAGCACCTGTACCATGGTGAACAAGCTACCCCATCCAGGACAGGCCGTAGCTGATGAACCAGCTGAAGTTGGCAAAAGCCACTCCAAGCTGCATGGGCCATGTGGGCCTGCAGGGACGATGGATGTCGGACTCCCCCCAGATTACAAACCTGATCTTTGAAGGGGAGTGCAGCCCCATCCAGAAGAGGCAATGGCCCTATCTCCTGGACTTGGGAACCAGTGACACACAGGGCTTCCGTCCTCTTCCAAATCCCCTCATGACTACTCCCAGTGAATTCATACAGATGTTGAGTAATATTGGGGAAAAGATGGTGCCCTGTGGAACCCTGTAACTCAACTGCCAAGGGGTCAAGAAATGGACACCCAACATTACTCCCTCAAATCAGCCCCATAGTTTTAGTGAAACCATTGTAAGCCACGTCTTCCGCTGCCCTTCGTACAGCGTCGATCCAGCAGGAGCCATGGTCCATGGTACCCAAACCAATGAGAGATGGAGCAGAATTAGCAGAGTGGCATTCCCCCATCCCTCTCTTGATATAGGTCATCCAGCAGAGCAACCAAGGCTTATTCGCTCCTGTAACCAGGTCAAAACCCAAAGTGGGTTTCTTTGGTTCTCATGTGGCCCCTTGATTGCTTTAATTCTTGAGTAAGGCTCCTGTGTGCTCCACAAACAGAATCTAGAACATAGTTGGGGGCGAGGGTAAATCTACCCTTTTCAGTTTCCTCACACAACGAGCAGGTCTAACCTCCATTGACTGGTACCTGAAGTGTATCACTCTACAGTGTTTTGAATGCGTGTACAGGACCCCAGTGTTCCTCTTGGGCTGCACCACAAATGGAGCTTGAGATATTTTTGCACTCCCTGTCCACATATACTGCCTCATACTGACAGGCATTGATTTAGATAATATTCATTCATTCATTCATTCATTCATTCATTCATTTCATTTATATCCTGCCTTTTTTCCTCTTTATGGAACCCAATGCGGGGCACATAATCATCCTTCTATTTTAGCCAAAATTATTTGACCTTCATCCAGAAAACAAACTGATACTAACCTACCATCTCTGACTTTACTTTGCTCCCTAGATCAGTTATGGCATTGCTACTCCTGTTGCTAATGACAGAAGTCAGTTCCCTTTTGTCTACCGCATGGCCCCGAAGGAAGAAACCCAGTACCCGGGGATCGTCCAGCTGCTCCTGTTCTTCCGATGGACGTGGGTCGGTCTCTTTGCTCCAGACACTGAGAATGGGGAGAGGTTCCTGGGTGCCTTGACACCCCTGATGATCAGAAGTGGAATTTGTGTCACTTTCTCCAAAAGACTAGGACGACATTTCTTAAATTACATATTCCAGATCGACCTTTCTTTCTTGGGGAAAGAAGTGAAGGTAATTGTTTACTATGCAGACTCCCACTATGGCTGTTTTCCGTAGGGGTGGACGAAAGTCACTTACCTTTCGTCGAAGCTTGCTTCGCGGTGTGGGGGAGGCGCTTCGGTTCTCCCCCCGAAATTCAGGCTTGGGGGGGAGGCTTCCCGCCTCGCCCGGCCGAAATTCAGGCCGGGGGGGGGAGGCTTCTCGCCTCGCCCGGCCGAAATTCAGGCCGGGGAGGAGGCTTCCCGCCTCGCCCAGCCGCGAACGCGAAAGTAAAAAAACAACAAAAAAACGCCCCCTGATAGGCTATGTGACGATTCACATAGCCTATCATGGCTAGATCTGGAAAGTCAGCCGTGATAGGCTACGTGAATCGTCACGTAGCCTATCACGGGTGACTTTAAAAAAAAAGAAAAAAAAAGCGCGTACGCGAATGGCGGCCCCCATAGGGAGCCGCCATTCGCGTTCCTTGTTTAGTTGCTGTAGTCTCCGTAAATGTTTACATAGACTACAGCGAAAATAAGGACAACTTTATTTGCGTTGTCCTTATTTGACCCCCGTAGTCTCCGTAAATCTTTACGGAGACCACGGCGAAAATAAGGACGTTATTGTAAAATATTGTAAATATTATGTTGTGATTTCCTCCGTAGGGGGGAATCCCCCCGTTGCTTCTGCCGTACTCTCGGAAGGTGGATTGCCTTGGCCAGAACTTTTCCACTATTCTCGTAATTATTTACGTATTTTTCGTTGCTGCCCGAAATATGTTTCCCACTTTCCCGCCTTCTGTGCGCTCCCCCGCTGTCTTGTTTTCTCGGACAGGGACAAGGACTGTGATTTTATTAATTTCTGTGTATTTGTGCTTAATGATCCTCGCGTTTACTGGTCTTGTTGTTAACCTAACCGCCTCACACAGTCACAATAAAAAAAAACGGGGCTGCAGCTCCACTTCCGCAAAATCTGTCGTCAACTTCCTGCTAACTTCCTGAATGTCATCTGTATTTGCGCTTGCTTCTGCGTGGGGATTTGTGGGTGGAGTTCTGTGGTGTGGTGGTGGTGTTGTGTTAGTGGTGGTGCTTGCTTATTATTGGATTTCCTCTGTTGTTTGTTCATTGTTGTGGTTTTGTCTGGTCTGTGTGTGTAGTTGTGCATTGTGGTGTTTTTGTATGGTTTGGTCTGTGTGTGTGTAGTTAAGTGGTGGTTGTGCACGTGGCTGTCTTGGTGTGTGTGTTTGTGTGCAAATTGCAAAATGGCTGCACCAGTGCGTGGCAGGAGGTGGGACCATGAGGAGACCAAGGCCCTCCTCAGCAACATTAAGCGCAGCGAGGCGGTGGCAGTGCTGTTTGGCAGCTCCTCCTGTCGCAATGAACTTTATTGGGCCCAGATAAAGAGGAGGATGGAGCGAGCGGGCCACTATCGCACAGTTGGACAACTGAGGTCCAAATGGAAGGCGCTCAAGCAGTCCTTTGTCAGAGAGGGGATTTCTGCTGCTGAGCGGAGGGCACCGCTGTCCAACCCCCCTGCCTACTACTGGCGCATCCGCAGAGTGTGGGTCCAAGCAGGCCGGCCCACATTTTTGCAGAGGTATATGCCTGGTAAGTTATAGTTATCCCATCATCAAGCTCAACTAAATATGAAGACAAGGATGTGTACTGAAAATGAAGCTATCTCTTTGTGGTCTCATGCAGAAACAAACAAATCCTGACATTTAGCCTGCAATCCTATGCTTGCTGAACTCGGACAGAAAAAGGTCCCATCATCTTCCAGCCACTTTGGCTGGTTGAAGAAGGGATGCTGGGAACTGCATTGTTTTTCCCTGTACAACCACATGCATAGGATTATGCGGGCCTGGCTACTACAACTCATATTACACACTGACACACTGTCCATTTCCAGGGAAATGCTGCTGCTGCCGGTCTCTGCAGTGCACACAGGGGGACTGGCACTAGCCCAGCAGCAACAGGGCCAGCCTCTCGGTGTCGTCTTCCTTCTTCATGTAGTGATTGCTGAATTTTTGCACCCCACCAACCCCACTTTCTACCAAGACATTGGCACTCCAGTCAACTCATGAGCAAGTGTTCATCTGAGACCTTGGAGATATGGGTATAGTCCACTCAGCCATGGAAGCTCGCTGGGTGACTTTGGCCCAGTCAGAAAGCCCCAGCCTACCTCAGTGTTGTTGTTGTGAGCATTAAATGGAGAGGAAGAGGCTAATGTGAGCCGCCTTGGGTTCCTTGCATTAGGAAAAAAGGTGGCATTTATGCAATGCATCACTAGAATGAACAGATACCATGGCATTGCAAATGTAGAAGTGGGGTGACTAGAAGTGCAATCCTGTGCATGTTTACAGAAGTCCAACAGTCCCCATCACACCAAAACTGTCAGTACTGTATAATCTGCCTCCCTAATTATCCCCTCATCATTAGACCTTGTGGTGGGAGGACAGAATCAGTGGTCCTTATGGTAGTGGGGATGGTGATAGACAGATCAGTGACTGTGGTTTTGTTCACTCACCACATATATAAAGGCATTCATTCTGTTACTGTGACATCCCACAGCTGCGCATCGGGCCTTGCTGGTGGAGGAGGCACTGAGGGCTGCGGAGAGGGACAGGACAGAGGAGGAGGAAGAGGAGGAGGAAGAGGAAGAGCCAGCAGCAAGAGGAGCAGCATCTGTGGAGGAAGCCTACCCTTCTTCCACAGATGAAGCCCTTCCTCTTGTGATCCTGACGCGTCTGATAAGAGACGTCCGGATGCTCAGGAGGACCTGTAAGTAGTACTACAGAATGGCACCTGACCTGAGCTAACACCTCTGCCTGCAAGATGCATATTACCATTGTGCTTTATTCTTCTCTTTCTTTCTACACACAGGTGACGACCTTCAAAGGAGGGTGGAGGCCCTGGAGCGGGAAAGCCATCCTCCTCCTACGAGCTGAGGCCTGCAGCCACAGCCAGCCAGCCCAACGTTGTTTTTGAATTGTTGAATTGTTTCTGTGTTTTGTCTTGATCTGTTCTGTTTGTATATAAAGTTCTTTCTAAAAAATAGGTTACAATTCCTTGGTTCAAGTCCACAGATATAATTTCTTAAATCTAGATCATTGTACACAATGATCTCTGTGTTTGCTTACTGTTAACCGCAACAAGAATGCCTCCCCAGAATCCCAGCCAAACAAGAACAGCTTCCCTCATAGGGAGATGAACAGTCCACATCCCTCTTGTTATGAATGAGTGCATTCAAGACGAGGCTGGACAGCCATCTGCCAGGGATGCTCTGACTTGGACACCGTAATTTGAGCAGGGGGTTGGACTCGATGGCTTTGTAGGCCCCTTCCAACCCCATGGTTCTGTGGCTCAATGATTCTATGAAGTATGCTTTGTTTTACGTGTAGGTGCATATCACATACATGTAAACTGGACGCATACCAGAGGGATCTTTTCACATAGAGCTCTCGGTCCTTAGGAAAACCCAAAAGCTGAGGGAGTCCAGGGAGAGACCACAACAAGGTCTTTGAAAGCAATTCCGTGATTTATGAAAGAATTTTAAATGAATTAAAAGCATACATCAACATCAAGAGAAATAGAACTATACATACATTTGGGGAATCAGAATCATACTAACATTCAGAGGGGTAAAGATACACATATACAGTCAATAGCGGAGTACATCCGCATAGAGAACTCTGTGTGTGTGTGTGTGTGTGTGTGTGTGTGTAGTAGCGATGTACGCTGTTGCATAGTCCGCCACACACAGTCGGGTAGCGCAACTGGATTCTGCATGTGAGGTATTATTAAGCTCCGCCACATATCGCCAGTGCTTTGGGCTCTGCCCAGGCCAGACAGGGACTGCAGGTTTGGACAAAGTTCTGAGGGACACCTCCGTGTGACCACTCACAAGTTGTATCATTCTGCCTCATTGTCCCTCAGAACTCTGGCTCACACTAGCAGCAGTGTCATCATCCCTGGGTTCCTCCTCGTCACTTGATGACTGCTCTACTCTGCTGCTGACAACTGGTGGGGGGGGGAGGTGCTCCTTGGGAATCCATCCCCTGTTGGAGCGTATGAAGGCGAGGGTGGAGACATGTTGTGGCGTGAGTCTGCTTCGGTGGGCGGTGACAATGTTGCCTGTGGTGGAGAAAAGCCTTTCAGAGGCCACACTTGAGGGAGGGCAAGATAGATGCCAAATGGCGACTTTGCTCAGATGTGGCCAAACGCCACGTTTTGTATCCCAGTATAGGAGAGGATCACTCTCTGGGCTGATCTGTGTTCCCGAGAAACTCTCTCTTGAATAACCTTCAAGTTCCCGGACAAGCACATCATAGGCTGATGCTTTCCTGGCTGCTTTGGCACATTCCCCCCGCCTGCACCCACTTACACCAAGCTCCACTGCCATTGAGGAGTAAAAGCTGAACTTGAGACAAGATGCCCCTGTGTCTGACTCTGTTGGTGGTGCAGCTGCTGTGGCGTCATCATTGCCCCTCCTGCTGGTGATGGTGCTACTGCTGCAGATATTGTCTTCAGGGGAGGTAGTGGTCCTACTAGCCTCACCCAGCTCCTTCTCATCCAGCCCATCTCTCTGGAAGCACTCCATGACTTTCTCAGTCAAATATTTTTTTAAACTTTGGAACTCAGGGTTGTCGTTTGTAGGCTCCGCACTTGTTGAGCTATCCCTGAACCGTGGTTCAAGGAATGCAGCAGCAACGTATTTCATGTCCCCCCTGATTGAAGTTATGTGTTTGTTGGTGCCCAGCTCCTGCAGAAGGAATTCTGCAAGCCTAACTGCAGGATTGGGGAATAATTCCCTGCCTCCAGCACTGGTGCGCTCACAAATCTCAGAATGGCGTTTTCTCAGCACCCCCTCTATGATCCTTAGCACAGGTAGCACTTGGCCCAGTGTGGCATAGTCTGCACTCAGTACCGCTGTGCATTCATCGAAAAATTTTAAAATGTCCACCAGGTCTTGCATCCAGAGCCACTGATGTGGTGTGACAAAAAATTTGGAGTGGTGTTGCTTCTCAGTGATGTAATCATTTATAGCTGGTCTCTGCTCACAGAGTCTCTGAAGCATATGCAATGTGCTGTTCCAGCGTGTGGACACATCCAAAATGAATTTGTGTTCTGGAAGGCCACGGCTACGTTGGATGGCGCCGATTGCCTCCATTGCTGAGCAGGACTGCCGGAAGTGGGTGCAAATGGATCGGGCCACCTTAAGTAGCTTGACAATTTTGGGGGAGGCGTTGCTCAATCCAGAACGCACCACAAGGTTCAAGCAGTGCGCAACGCACGGAACGTGGTTTAGCCATGCAATGCGGGCTGCTTTTAGGTAGTTTGAGGCATTGTCTGTTGCTACACAGCCCACTGTAAGATTTAAGGGGGCCAACCAGGACTGAACAACACCACTGATGCTGCTGCTGACGTTTTCCACTGTGTGTGTCCCAGAGAGCATTGTGAGGGACAATGTCGCTGTTCTACGACTCAGTCGGCTGCTCGCACTGATGGATACCCAGTGCGCAGTGACACACAGATAAGACTTTGTTTGGTTACTTGTCCATGTGTCACTCGTTAAATGTACACTTCCTCCAACTGCACATTTCAAATCCTGTTGGAGCACCCGTCTGATTGCAGAAGCCAGGGCTGGAATGGCTACGCCACTAATGTAGTGACGAGAGGGGACATCCCACCGAGGGCAGATGCTCTTAATGAAGGCCAAAAAGTCTTCATCTTCCACCAGGGAGAAGGGAAGCATACGTGCTGCAATGGCCACTGTCAGGAGGTGATTCCACTGTCGTGCCTGGGCGCTGTCAGAGGGTAATTTCTGTGTCAGCGCAAGGCATTTCTCCAGTGAGACCTGCCTCTTAGCAAAGCTGCCTTCTGTGCCCTTCCCACCCAGACCACTTTGCGTGAGGTCTTTGGAAGATGAGGCAAAGGCGGTACTGTTCTTTTTGGATGGTTGTGGCTTCCCGTCGCTATCTTTGGGCACAAGAAGCGGATGATGCACCTCCATGTGTCGCCTCATGGCAGACGTGCCCACTCGTGGACGGCCCCCTTCTTTTCCTAGCCGCACACGGCTTCGACAGATATCTCACATCACGACATAGCGGTCGTTCTCTGCATATTTGAAGAAGCGCCACACATAGGAGCTCACCCTGCCACCACCATTTCTTCTTTGGGGAATGGGGCCTTCGGTTCCAGATGAGGTGGCATCTGGAGCTGCATGTTTCCACTCATCTGTGGATGGTGTTGTTGATGGTGTTGTTGATGGTGCTGACCAGTGCTTGGCAGGGGACGTTTGTTCCTGAGGTTTGGGATTGGTCCCGCAGAACGCAGAAGGCTGGAAGTGGAGAACAGAGTCAGACCCAGTCTCAGCAGGGACATCATTGATCTAGAAGAGCTCCTCATCATCTTCGCTGTCCGGATCACTGATGACGCTAAGTCCTTCGGCCTTTTTTTCAAAATCACCTGAGCCGCTGCCCACGAGGTGATCATCAGCAGGCAGCTGTGGACCTGGTTCACCTGTCCCACTTCCGCTGTCGGATGCAGGGAGGACGGTTGTGGGCATCTCTGTAAAGATTCAAAATACATAGAAGCAGAGTTTCATGAGAAATGCGACTTCTACACATGAGTAATAGCCAAGCAAATAAAACTGTGTTGTTGTAGCAATCTATGAAACACAGCTTGGAGGACTCGCAATCAATCCACATGACACAAGGTGCAGTTGTAAGCTACTCCTGCACTACTGAGCACTGAGAAAACACATTAGGTGCAAAAAAAAAGGTACTGTACAGACTGGGAAACTCAACGAGAGTTATCTAAACGTGTGCTCACTGGTGAAAACATGAAAAGCATGGGGGAGGAGATATGTGGCTCCCTTGCAAGGTCCACTCCTTTCATCAGCTCTATTATACCATTGTGTGGGACTCATCCCCCACAGGGCTGGCCCAATGCGTTCTGCTTCCTGAGGCAAAGGGTAAAATGGCGCCCCTCCATCCTACATAGGGCGATAGCTGAATCTCTTACTTGAACAGTGACAATGGGAGAGCCTCTTCCACCACACCAGAGGACAACAAGCTGGCTGAGGAGCTGCAAGGCTCCCTAACGATAGGGCTGGTCCTGACCTGAGCACATACTTGGCGAATCCCGCTGCCTTTTTCAAGGGTGCATTTGTGGTCCCCCAGGAGCAGTGCCTGATTAGTCAGGCCCTCTTTTTGTAGTAGCCATATCGGGGGTCAGACTAAAGGGACTAAATAAGTCTCTGACTCAAGATTTCTGCAACATTTTAAAAACCATCCTCAGAAATGAAATTGCTTAATCAATTCACATCGCAGCTCTAGTTAAAAGAGATCAAGCCGAAAAAAGACAGCAAACTATGATGAGTGGCTTTGGAAACAAGCGAGCACAAAAGACTGAAGTGTTTTCCCACCAAAAAGGTGTATTGTTTGAGAAAGTATTGCAGTTCTTTTAAAGACTTGGGGTTTTCTTTCGTACTGGAGCACCATGTAACATTTAAATAATATGAAATATGTTCACAGCAATGAATATGGATGAATGTAAAACAGTCGTGTATGTTTTGTTGTGCTGAAGAAGAAGATCCCTTCCCCAAATGCTCCCCTCCAAAGGTTTTGGACTTCAAATCCCATCAGGCCAAGCCGGCATGACCAATGGTCAATAATGCTGGGAGTTGTAGCCCAAAACATCTGGAAGGCTGCAGGTTGCAGAAGGCTAATGTAGGGACTATTCAAATATTCAAAGACATTTGTTTGTATCCAGATATTCACAAGCACCTGTGGTGACAGAGTCTTACCAGATTCATCCTTTGGAATGAGGTAGATATCTTGACTTTCATCCCGCCGCTGCAGAGTCTCCTTGGGGACATTTTCATCCGCTTTGGGTTTGGAGACACTGCCCTTCCACTCACCATCCAAGGACTTTCTTCCTCTTCCTCTGGAGTTGTGGCTGGTTGTGCCTGTGTCACTTTCTGTAGCGGAAATTGGCGGTGTGCGCTGCTTACGGGTGCGGGGTGGGCTGGGGCCGCTGTCGCTGCTGGTCACACCTTGGGCTTCCTCCACTTCCATCTCATTATTAAAATACCGCTGAAATGCAACCTCAGCGGTGTATGTTCTTGCCGGGCGCCCACGCCTCTTCTGAGTGCCGGATTGACCACAGGTTCCTCTTTTCTCCATGTTCATGTCTCTGGGCAGAAGGAGACATAAATGCATGTGGCAAAGCTGAAATCATGTGAACAGCCTAATCGCAGATATAGTACAGTGTAGAAGTAGTTACCCTCCAATCCAGCCATTCAGTGCTAACTAAACAGGGGCATATTGTACAGCAGACTAGGCTGAAAAGCCCAGGATGGAGGATGTGGCCCATCCATGCCCAGGAGGATGGGGGATGGATGGAGGCCTTCCAGCTCCCCCCTCCCCCTCCCCCTTCCCCCTCCCCCCTCCCCAGAAAGAATTGCATAGGCAGGTAGGCACATGGGTGAATCCTGGGAAGCCCAGGAGGATGGGGGATGGATGGAGGCCTTGCAGCTCCCCCCTCCCCAGAAAGAATTGCATAGGCAGGCAGGCACATGGGTGAATCCTGGGAAGCCCAGGAGGATGGGGGATGGAGTCCTTGCAGGAGGCCTTCCCCCCTCCCCAGAAAGAATTGCATAGGCAGGCAGGCACATGGGTGAATCCTGGGAAGCCCAGGAGGATGGGGGATGGAGTCCTTGCAGGAGGCCTTCCCCCCTCCCCAGAAAGAATTGCATAGGCAGGCAGGCACATGGGTGAATCCTGGGAAGCCCAGGAGGATGGGGGATGGAGTCCTTGCAGGAGGCCTTCCCCCCTCCCCAGAAAGAATTGCATAGGCAGGCAGGCACATGGGTGAATCCTGGGAAGCCCAGGAGGATGGGGGATGGATGGAGGCCTTGCAGCTCCCCCCTCCCCCCTCCCCCCTCCCCAGAAAGAATTGCATAGGCAGGCAGGCACATGGGTTCCCCCTGCTCCTCCATCTCACCCCAAAATCACTAAGCATAAGGGCACATTCAGGTAAAGTAAACATACCTTCACTGTAATAAAGAAAAAAGGAAAAAGGTTGAACTGCAGTGCCGTAGAACGCGGGGATGCAGAGAAAGAAAGTTGCAGCAGCTGGGACGGAGCAGCAGCGGCGCCTGTTCTAGTCTGTCTCTGGACTCTGGAGTCTAGCTTGGAGCAAGTGAGGCTGCTGCACGACCGCCGTCCTATTGTGAACTAAAGGCGGGAATCCAGGGGATGAATGGTCGATGAGTTCCCTCCCCTCAATTATCTTCCTGGGGGGGTGGGGGGGTGGCCTGGAGGGATCTCGCTCAGGTGACCTCACCTGACCTGAACCTGACCTCACACATACAATAAAAGTATAAAACAAAAGATGAGGCTATGCAGCCCAGCCTCAGGGCAGGCAGGCTACGTGCACTTCGTGACCCCGTCCCTCCCAGCAAAAGAAAGCCGCGTCGTAGCAGGAAAGGAAACTGCATGTTTATTAAATAGTTTCGTGAAATCCCTTTCGCCATCTTTCGTCCTAATTTGCGAAGTTGCCTTCGTAAATACCTTCGTAAAACTTTCGGCAGATTAAAAAAAAAAAAGGTCGCGTGAGCTCGCGTTCGGGTAGACCTGGGCGCCTCGTCTCGGGAAAGGGTTCGGCGAACCGAAAGTGACTGTTTTCGAGCCCATTTCACTTTCGAGAGAATTTCTCTGACATCCCTAGATTCTTCCTCCCGCAGCTGTAGTGGGCATGTTGCTTTCACCCCCAGCAAGGAGCTGCAGCATGGCATAGGAGGTGGCTCTTCCGTCGAAGAAGGACTTGTAGATGTTGTAGCCCAGGGCAACTAAATCATTACGTAGCCTATCATGGGTGACTTTGAAAAAAAAAAAGCGCGTACGCAAATGGCGGCGCACATGGGCGCGGCCATTAGCATTCCTTGTTTGGGCAGGGGTAGTCTACGTAAAGATTTACTTAGACTAGGGCGAAAATAAGGGCCCTTATTTTTGCCGTAGTCTACGTAAATCTTTATGTAGACTACCCCTGCCCAAACAAGGAACGCAAATGGCGGCGCCCATGGGCGCTGCCATTTGTGTACACGCTTTCTTTCTTTCTTTTTCAAAGTCACCCGTGATAGGCTACGTAAAGATTTACGTAGCCTATCATGGCTGACTTTGAAAATCTAGATATGATAGGCTACGTAAATCGTTACATAGCCTATCACGTTTTTGTTTTTTTTACTTTACTTTGTAATGGCGGTGGCGGCGGCCAGTCTTCTGACCGGCCGCCGCCCCCGCCCCTGCCGAAACGCTGCAGAAACGCCACCGGGACCCGCCGCCGAGAGGGACATTCGAAGGAGGTAAGTCCCATCCCGGGGGGGCGGGGGGGTGTCGGAGAATTTCCCCACCAATTTCGGGGGGCTGAATGCTTTGGCATTCAGCCTCCCGGGGATTCGTGGAGAAATTCTCCGCCATCCCTATGTCGTTCTCCTTTGAACGAAAACAAATCTCACTTTCATTCTTTTATACCCCCAAATTCTTTTTCATGCGTTTTCAATCCCAGAAGAGCCAATCATCACATAATGCTTTGGACATTCATAGGGGGCAGCAAGCATACCTGTGTTGCAAGGTAATTGAGTATCCATTTACCTGATGAAAGGAAAGATGGAGATATTTGTACCACATTCCTTGAGAGGGGATGTTGGAAGATTGCAAGGATCAAGGAGATAGGTGTCTGTTTGACTATACCTAGATAGGTAATCTCTCTCTCTCTCTCCTCTCTTTCTCTCTCTCTCACACACACACACACACACAAACACACACACACACACACACACACACGTCTCTTTTGTTAAGGCTTATCAGTAAAAACAATCATTCTGTCATGTAGAATCCTAATAGGGGTGGGGTATAATTCAGAATGGTTTCACCAATGTTTTTGAAAATTACAGGTGCCAGAAGAAGTGGTGCGTTTAAATGCCATGAAATTTCCAGGTTTACTGGTGAACTATGGGGAGAGAAACAGTGCTATAAAGAGAAAAAGCAAGCAAGCGAACAAACAAACCCCTCCCTCTGTCCAAAGAACAAAGTTTCTGAAGAAGAAGAAAAAACTTTTTTTTAAGTCTAAAACATTGATGATTTCCTATTCCTCCTACAATGGAAGGATCTCCCCCTAATAGTACTTCCAGTGAGCTCATCAGAACTGTGCATGATCTTGTTTGGGAAGAACTAATTTATATTCAACAAACTGGTTAGTTATGAACCCAGTTTGCAGAGAAAAATGAAATGTAAAGATAAGTTTAAGGTAACTAACTTTATTATTTGAAACATTCCAAGTGTTACATCTTTGAACTTTTCAAAACTTCCTTAAATACAGTGTTCTTGACGTCGACACCAGGGATGCCCCTGTAACGTCCTTGTTTTGGTCCATCAGACACTTGATTCTTAAGGTTTACCAATGAGCGCACGCGACTCATGACAACATAGCATTGCCCATGGCAGAAGAGAGGTGTTGGCAGACAACCATCAGCCCGAGGAAAGCCATCCAAGCGAACAACACTGAAGCAATTTCAGAGACATGGGGAATATTAGAGCTTACAGACGGAGCCAGAAATGATATGTTTATAGGTATAGTAAGTGCAGCAGAACTCTCGTGCTCAAGGACTTCACTGACCTGCCAGTTCTCAGTAGCGCATGGGTAAACATTGAGTAGCAGGTTAGTGAGTGACTCCAGCAAGGTGCAGCCCAGTGTGCTGTTGAGGCACAGTGGCTTCATCGGTGTCAAGGATGTACAGCTCACCATAGCTTGGAGGCGCATCTGACCACACAGTGCTCATTGGACGGCAAAGTGACCCTTGCACTCTGAACACAAATGGATTGGGAGCTTGTGGCTGTGCAATCTTGAGGGGTGCATGCCAGGAAGCAAAGCCTAGAGTACTGCTGTCCTTGCGAACGTCCTTCAGGAATTTCTTGCCCAGAATGGAGCCATCGGTGACAATGTTGCAGATGAAAATAGGAACCAAGGGTGGTGGTAGTGAAAACTTCCAGCCATGGCAGCAAAGAGTTGACAATTCACACTCGAAAAGGAAGGAGTCACAGTGCTCACAACCCTTAACACAGTTGCCAATATCAAACCTGTCGAGGTTGGTTGCAGGACGCAGGGGAAAAGGCGCAGTCTGCCTCCCGTGCCTGGGCTGGTTTCAGATGTTGAGGGATGCAAGGCTGGCCAGAGCTTTGTTGACTCCCAAAGCCGAGGGATGGCCTGCATATGCAAGCTTCTTGAGGCGGGGGTGGAATCATCCTGGCTGGGCCACAAAGCTTCTTCTCTGGGGGCTGGAGGGGAAGAATTGGTGCGGTGGCACAACGTATGCTGGGACTCATGGTTCTCCTACTGGTTGCTGTTACCAGTAAGCATTTGATGTCTAGGCATGTTAGTAATGTGTGGAGTACTGTATATAAAGGCCATTTTGTGAGAGACAGTGTGGTGTAGTGCCAAGAGTGCTGGACTAGGAGCTGTGAGATCCGGGTTCTAGTGCCCACTCGGCCAAGGAAGCTCACTGGGTGACTTTGGTCCAGTCACACGCTCTTAGCCCAACCCACCTTGGGTTCCTTGCAAGAGGAAAAAAGGCTGCCTTGGGTTCCTTGCAAGAGGAAAAAAGGCGGGATATATATATCATTCCCTCAAGTGAGCAGTCTGGCTTTATTTCCTGGAGTATGGACTGGTTTGATCTTCTTGCAGTCCAAGGCACTCTCAGGATTTTCCTCCAACACCACAGTTCAAAAGCATCTATCTTCCTTCGCTCAGCCTTCCTTATGGTCCAGCTCTCACAGCCATAGGTTAGCATAGATAGCCATCATCATCATGGCGATCACTCGTGACCGAGTAAGATTGACTTCCAAAGACAGAGTCTATGTGGATAACTCTTTAAAAGGATTAGACATTCATAGAAGATAGGTCAATCAACACATTAATCTCTAGCAGTGGGTCTGCAAGTGACTATAAAGGCCAATTCTGGATCTACGCAGCCTCCCACAGCGAGGACATAGGTTTCCAGCTGGAAGGCGGTCACAGTGAGGGTTTGCTTGACATGCCTTCCACTGAGTTCGTTTCTCCCTTTCTCTCTGTACTCGTGCTTCTTCAAAGTCTATAGCACCTTTAATATAAGCTGACCTCCAGTTGGAACGTTCATGAGTTACAGCTTCCCAGTTTTCAATGCTTATGTTACATTTTTTTAGATTAGCTTTAAGAACATCTTTAAATCTCGTTTGCTGTCCACCAATATTCCGTTTTCCATTCATAAGCTGGGACTAGAGTAACTGCTTTGGAAGATGATAATCAGGCATTCGAACAACATGGCCATTCCAGCAAAGTTGATGTTGGAGAATCATTGTTTGCTTCTTCCAGTACGCTCACATTAGTCCGTCCGTCTTCCCAAGTAATTTGCAGAATTTTTTGGAGCGGAGGCAGCGTTGGTGGAATTTTTCAAGAAGTTGGGAGTGGCATTTATAGATGGTCCGTGTTTCACAGGCATACAGTAAGGTTGGTAGTACAATGGCTTTGTAAACAAGCATTTTGGTCTCCCTGTGAATGTCCCGATCCTCAAACACTCTACGCTTCATTCGGGAGAATGCTACAGTCACAGAGCTCGGGTAATGCTGAATTTCAGCATCGATGTCGGCTTTTGTGGAGAGATGGCTACCAAGATAAGAAAGGTGGTCAACATTTTCCAGCATCCCACTGTTAACCTGGATTGATGGCGCTACAGAGGGGTTGGTTTGTGCTTGTTGGTAAAGCACTTTGGGTTTTTTTGATGTTAAGCGAGAGGCCGAGCTGTTCATATGCTTCTGCAAAGACGTTTAGGATAGTTTGGAGATCTTCCTTTGAATGTGCGCAGATTATGTTATCATCAGCATATTGATGTTCTATGACACAGGATGTAATTACCTTACTTTTTGCTTTCAGCCTACTGAGATTAAAAAGTTTTCCATCTGTTCTATGTATGATTTCTACACCAGTGGGAAATTTCCCTTCAACAAGGTGTAGAATCATAGCGATGAAGATAGTGAATAAGATCGGCGCAATGACGCATCTGTCAGGGTGGAAACTGAGCCGATAGAACCCCAGAGCAGTTCTGATTCTGAGGAGGAAGCGCAATCCGTGCGAGAGGAGCTCGCTCATCTCTCACAGGCACAGCAGCTGGCAGAGATTCCTTCTGCCAGCATTCCTGGGATAGATAGTGACCTTGGCAGTGAGACTGTGCTGGGGGGGGGGGGCTTGCTGGGCACGCGACGCCGATGGAGGATGCAGAAAGGAGGTGTAGCGCTCGTTTTGCACGCAAGCAACGGTCACGTCCCGAGGACCCAAGGGAAAGAGGGAGGATCTCTCCCTAGCCCATAAGTTCATGGTCTTCCCATGATTCTCCTTCAAACGGGGGCCAACTGCCTAACCTGGAGCGTAGGCTACTCTGCTATCTTTCCCCAGTGCTGTTCCTTGCTTAGTCGCTGGTGATTATCATCTGCAAGAGTCATTAAGTTGTAAAAGGATTAAAGCCTTGAAAAGAATCCTTTTGTCTGTTTCTTGAGTTGGCTATTGGAGTAGACTGTAAGAGGCAGCTAGGGCGCAATGACGCATCCCTGTTTAACACCTGATCCCACTCTGAATGGATCACTTTGAGAGCCATTGTTATCCAAGGATGTCGCCGTCATGTCATCATGGAGGAGCCGCAAGAAGTTCTCAAATTTATTAGGGCATCTGGTTTTCAGAAGGGTGGTCCAGAGAGCAGTATGATTTACAGTGTCAAAGGCCTTAGTCAGTTCAGTGAACGCCATGCACAGTGGTTGGTTTTGCTCCCTGCATTTTTCTTGGAGCTGTCGTGCAGTGAAGATCATATCCACTCTCCCCCTGGAAGGGCAGAAGCCATGTTGGGATTCAGGGAGGATGTTTTCTGAGATAGGAAGAAGGCGGTTTGCGAGGATCCTTGCCAGGATTTTGCCTGCCGTAGGTAGAAGGGAGATGCCTCGATAGTTTCCACAATCTGTTCTATCACCCGTTTTAAAGAGAGTGATAATTACGGCATCCCTGAAGATTGCTGGGATCTCCTCCCTCATCTAGATTTTTTTCCATGAGCTTGAGAAGCTGTTGTGTAGCTCCAGGGCCACCTTCTTTAAAGACCTCAACAGGGATCCCATCGGGTCCACTAGCTTTATTTTTTTTTTTTGGTTAATGGCTTTGCTGACTTCCTCCAAACTAGGGGATACTGCAAGCTCATCTCTGGTTTGTTTTTGTGGGATTTGCGAGAAAACCTCATCAGCCACAATAGAGTTTTGGTTAAGGAGGTTGTTGTAATGCTCTTTCCAATGCAGTGCA
The DNA here is from genome assembly GCF_057233095.1 of Heloderma suspectum. Classification (NCBI taxonomy): domain Eukaryota; kingdom Metazoa; phylum Chordata; class Lepidosauria; order Squamata; family Helodermatidae; genus Heloderma; species Heloderma suspectum. The sequence goes on from NC_139459.1 coordinate 389,746,169, forward strand.
ATAGACTCTTTGTCCTTGAGAAGTTCGGCACCATCTATGGAGCGTAAGGGGTTTGTACCATGGTTTGTTGGTCTGTAAATGGCCTTTGTGGCATGAAAAAAGCCCCGTGAGTCATGGGCATCTGCAAAATGCTGGATTTCCTGAGCTTTCTTTATCTACCAGGTGCTCTTAAGTTCTCTAGTTCTTCTTTGGACCTCAGCCTTTGCACTGACATAGGTTTTTTCTTAGCAGCACAGTTCATGTCTTTTTGCCATATTTGGAAAGCTTTCCTTTTCTTATCAATAATATGTTCAATCTCCCTATCATTCTCATCAAACCAGTCCTGATGTTTATTAGTTTGGTATCCAATAGTTTGTTCACAAGCTGCGATAATGGAAGTCTTCAGTTTATTCCAGTGTTCCTCGACATTTTCAGGGGTTTGCATAGGCAGATGTTCCTTGAGGGTTGTTTGAAAGCAGGCTCACTCAATACGGTCTTGAAGGGCTTGGGTGTTCATTTTACGCCTTGGTTTTCTTCCTTGGAGCCTATGTTGAGGGACAACCTTAATGTTCATCATGGAATGAATGAATTGGTGGTCTGTCCAGCAGTCATCAGCATTCGTCATGGCTCTAGTGAAGAGAACATCACAGCGGTCTCTGGCATGGGCAATTACATAATCTAGAAGATAGCTGTGCTTCGACCAGGGTTGCTTCCATGATGTTTTAAATTTATTTTTCAGACCAAAAAGTGTGATGGCAATGATAAGATTATGCTCTGCACATTTAGTCAGAAGTAGAATTCCATTCTGGTTGCTATTGCTGACTCCTTCTTTCCCAATGGTCCCTGGCCACAAATCAAAACCATGCCCAACTCTTGCATTAAAATTGCCCAGGGGGAGGATTTTATCCTCTTTAGATATCTCTGATAAGATGGTGTCCAGTTGGGAGTAACATTTTTCTTTGATGTCTTCATCAGCATCTAATGTTGGTGCATAGGCACTTAGAATAGTTGCCTGCTGGTTTTTGGTGAGTTTTATTCGAAGGGTTGAGAGTCGATCATTAATGCCAGCAGTAGGAACTTCTGGCAAGAGCTTCATAAGATCATTTTTAATACCAAAGCCTACTCCATGTATTCATCATTCTTGTTCAGGCAGTCCTTTCCAGAAGAAGGTGTAACCTCCTTTTTCTTCCTTCAGTTGTCCCTCTCCTGCTCTTCGAGTTTCTTGGAGTGCTGCTATGTCAATCTTAAAACGTCTCAGTGTCAGGGTGGACACTGAGCCCATAGAATCCCAGAGTAGTTCTGATTCTGAGGTAGAGGAGCTGCTCCTGGGAGAGGAGCGCGCTCATCTTTCCCTGGGCCAACAGCTGACAGAGATTCCTCTCACCAGCATTCCTAGCTTAGATAGCAGTCCCGGGAGTGACAGAGCGCGGGAAGCAGACTTGCTGGACGCGCAACGCCGACGCAGAGAGCGGCGCCAAATGGAGGACACGGAAAGAAGGCGTAGTGCCCGGTTGGCGTGCAAACAAAGGTTGCGCCCAGAGGATCCAAGGGAAAAGGGGAGGGACTCTCCCTAGCCCATAAGTTCAGGGTTTGCCAGTGATTCCCTTTCAAACAGGGACCAACTGTTCCAACTTAGGGCATAGGTACTGCGCTGCTCAGTAGGGGTGGACGAAAGTCACTTACCTGTCGTCGAAGGCCATTTGCGGTGGGGGGGAGGCGCTTCGCTGGTCCCCCCGCGAAGTTCAGGCCAGGGGGGAGGCTTCCCGCCTCACCCGGCCAAAATTCAGGCCGGGGGGGAGGCTTCCCGCCGCGAACGCGAAAGTAAAAAAAAAAAAAAAAAGTCCCCTGACGATTCACGTAGCCTATCACGGCTAGATTTGCAAAGTCAGCCGTGATAGGCTACGTGAATCGTCACGTAGCCTATCACGGGTGACTTAAAAAAAAAAAAAGCGCGTACGCGAATAGCGTTGCCCTTATTTTCGCCGTAGTCTATGTAAACATTTACGTAGACTACAGCGACCAAATAAGGAATGGGAATGGTGGCTCCCTATGGGGGCCGCCATTATCCGTACACTCTTTTTTTTTTTTTTTTAAGTCAGCCGTGATAGGCTACGTGATGATTCACGTAGCCTATCACGGCTGACTTTGCAAATCTAGCCATGATAGGCTATGTGAATCGTCACGTAGCCTATCAGGGGAAGTTTTTTTTTTTTTTCCTTTCATTGCAATGGCGGCGGCGGCAGCTGCCGCTCCCGCCTCACTCGAACACCCGCCGAACCGCCAGCCAGACCAGCCACTGGGAGGGACATTCGATGAAGGTAAGTCCCGTCCCGGGGGGGGTGCAGGGGGCGGGGGGGTGTGGAGGATTTCTCCCCGAAACTTGTTCGGGGGGCTGAACACGTTGGCGCTCGGCCCCCCGAAGATTCAGGGAGAAATTCTCCGCCATCCCCACTGCTCAGATCTAGTTGCTAACAGTAGAGTTGTTAAGTTGTAAAAGAGGAATAGAGCGTTGAAAGGAATCCCTTTGTCTCTGTCTGGACTTGGCTACTGGATTAGACTGAGAGAGGCCTCCAAGGTGCCCTTGACAGCTTGGTCCCTGTTCCTCTTTTTTTCTCTCTCTCTTCTCCTATTGCCGGCAGTGCAAGCTCTAGCGCAAGAGAACCAGATGATCCGTGATCAGGTGGCTCAACTGACGGCTGCCATGAAAAATCTACAGGCTGCGGTTCAGCCCCCTCCACCTCCGATTCCCCCCCACTGCAAGTGCCTGGTTGCTTTGCCAGAGAAGTTTTCTGGTGAGAAAGGAGTTTTTCAGATTTTCAGGGCGCAATCGGAGCTGTACATGCGTCTTTGGCCTGAGGATTTCCAGACGGAACACGTTCGTGTTGGTTTCATCATTAAACTACTGTCAGGCATGGCAGCTGGATGGGCTTCGGGGCTCCTGCTCGCAAATGACCCCCTTCTCGTGGACTATCAAGGTTTCATGACAGCCATGGCCTATTTTTTTGGTGACCCCCTGAGCATGCAGACAGTTTCTCGGGAGATTCCCTGCCTCCGGCAGGGCAAGGACTCAGTTTCCAGCTACGCGACAACCTTTCGCTTACTGATGCAGGATTTACAGTGGAATGATGCTGCGCTAGTGGCTCAGTTTTTGGATGTTTTGAATGACCAGCCAGGGAGTGAGGAAAATCCCCCCCCCTCTGATTCTTTCCCCCCAAGGCCTGGCGGCAGCTGCGGTACCTCATTCTTGAGAGGAGCTGCTTCTCTCTGCACAGGCTCAGGATGCTTTTGCTTGCACAAAGGTGGAGGAATTGGGCCTAGCCTCTGCCCCCCCACTCTACCCCCTTCTCTTTGTGAGGTGGCCTGCTTTACCATTCCTGCCGGGTCTATGTGCCTTCTAGACCCCTCCGCGAGAAGGTCCTCCATCAGTGCCATGAGTCCCCCATAGCTGAGCATTTTGGCGTCACCAAGACCCTGCATGGAGTGACAACGGATTTTTGGTGGCCTTGTGTGTGTTGGGACATCAAGTCCTATGTCGCCTCCTGCCCAACCTGCCAGCAGGTGAAGGCCCCCTCAGGCAAGCCCACAGGCTTGCTTCACCCCCTGCCTACCCCTTCAGGTCCTTGGAAACTGCTCTCCCTTGAATTCATCACTGACTTTCCTCGCTCACACGGTAAGACCACCATTCTGGTGGTGGTGGATTCGTTTTCTAAGATGGCCCATTTCATCCCCTGCTCTGGGTTTCCCACAGCCAGGGAGATGGCAGAGCTGTTCTTGGCGCATGTTTTCGGCCTCCACGGATGGCCTGAGGTTCTCATTTTGGATAGGGGGGCCCAATTCACTGCCCATTTCTGGAGGGATCTGCTTGCGTTGCTCCATGTGACGCTCCGTCTTTCCTCCGTCCGTCATCCACAGACGGACTGTCAGACTGAGCGAACCAATGCAATTCTGGAGCAATATTTGTGCTGTTATGTCAATTACCAGCAAGATGACTGGTTTTCCTTGCTGCCACTCACAGAATGTGCTTATAACAATGCCTGCCATGCTTCCACCCCCCAAACTCCATTTTTTGCCAATTTTGGTTACCACCCCAAGGCTTTCCTGTCCACCCTAGCTCCCTCTTTGGTGCCGGCGGCCCATGACTTTTTAGAGGAGTTGCAAGCAGTGCACCACCTCTTTTGGGACTCCCTCGAGCAAGCCAAGACAGCCTACAAAGCCTGTGCAGACCGGCGGCGCCAGCCGGGTCCGTCTCTGCAACCAGGGGACTGTGTTTGGTTGTCCACCCATACCTCCCCTCTCACTTGCCCGCAAGGAAGCTTGCGCCTCGCCGCACGGGGCCTTTCCAGATTACGGCCCAGATTAACCCTGTTGCCTTTCGCCTGGCTCTCCCCCCCTCCATGAAGATCCATCCTGTTTTTCATCCCCCAGTTTCTGGTGACCCTCATTGCTCAGTCGGCTCCCCACCACCACCAGTGATGGTGGAGGGGGAGGAGGAGTTTGAGGTCATGGAGATTCTGGACTCCCGCCTTTCTCGCAGCCGCCTGCAATATCTGGTGGACTGGAAAGGCTACGGGCCTGATGAGCGATCCTGGGAACCCGCGGAAAATGTTCATGCTCCATTGCTGCTGAGGCGCTTCCACCAGCTGTACCCTCACAAACCCAGAGCCCCAGGGGAGGAGCATGAGGGGGGGCCTCATGGGAGCGGGGATGATGTCAGGGTGGACACTGAGCCCATAGAATCCCAGAGGAGTTCTGATGCTGAGGAAGAGCAGCCGCTCCCGGGAGAGGAGCGTGCTCATCCTTCCCAGGGCCAACAGCTCACAGAGATTCCTCCCACCGGCATTCCTAGCTTAGATAGCAGTCCTGGGAGTGACAGAGCATGGGAAGCAGACTTTCTGGACTTGCGACGCCGACGCAGGGAGCGGCGCCAAATGGAGGGTGCAGAAAGGAGGTGTAGTGCCTGGTTGGCGCACAAACAACGGTTGTGCCCTGAGGATCCAAGGAAAAAGGGGAGGGACTATCCCTAGCCCATATGTTCAGGGTCTGCCAATGATTCCCTTTAAATGGGGACCAACTGTTCCAACTTAGGGCATAGGTACTCTGCTGCTCATATCTAGTTCCTAACAGTAGCGTTGTTAAGTTGTAAAAGAGGAATAAAACTTTGAAAAGAATCCCTTTGTCTGTGTCTGGACTTGGCTACTGGATTAGGCTGAACGAGGCCTCCAAGTAGCCCTTGACACTCAGCTCCGTTGCAATGATGGCAGTCCTGCGTTCAGGGTGTTCACTATCTGTATTGTCCAGCAGTGTCAGTATATTCCACATTCCAAAGTTTATTTGTCTTTTGCAACTGCTAAATGGTGACCCCACTGGATGCCGTAACCCAGTCAGGGAGAAGATGGGGCAGACGATGTTTAGGGCACCGTTTCTAGCCCCCTCCCCATACGGGGTGAGCAGAGTGGATCCTGAATAGGCCTGTTGAGGCATCGATACAGCTGCTGAATTACTCAACTGCCTCGGTCCTTGAGTCAGCACGACTGAATCTGTTTCCCCTGCCCATGTGCCAGTCCATGACTAGGGGCTTCTGGATTTCACAGTCCTCTGTACACCACCACATTGAAGTTGAAAAGAAACACATCCAGATGGGAGCAAAGTCAGGACTTTCAGCTGTAATTCAAGGGGTTTGACAAAAGTGGGGCACTAACCATTCAGGAACTACAGCCAGTGGCATACAGAGGCCAACTGCCACAACAGTTATCCTTGTTCCAATATTTCTGGCCCTGACTGTACACCTTGCTATCTTCCGCCTGTTCTGCTGTTGAGGACTTGCTTGGATCGTTCTTTGTCTGGTTCCTCCCCCTTGACCTTGATGCCATGGGTAACCCTGCTGGGAGTACATAAGTCCCGACGGCTTCACTCACGGGGTCCATTGGAACATACAAGCCAACTCACCACAGCAAGGTGACGATCCAGCAGAGTAGGTTAAGAAGTATACCAGTGATTGGGAACGTGTGGCCCTCCAGATAGCACTGGACTGCACATTCAGCAGCCCTAACTGGCCTAGCCCATGGGGAAAAACGATGGGCATTGCAGTCCAAGAACATCAGGAGGGCCACATCTTCCCTATTCCTTATGCGCATGAAGGTGCACACTACTTGGGGGAGTTTCCCAGCCCTGCTCCCTTTGCCAGCCATTGTTACAGCTTCAAATGCAGAGGGTTATTGATGGGCTTCAAGTTGAACTTGGGCTAGAGAGCCAGTGTGGCGTAGTGGCTAGAGTGTTGGACTAGGAGCCCAGAGATCTGGGTTCTAGTCCCCACTCAGCCATAGAAACTTACTGGGTGACTTTGGGCCAGTCACAGACTCTCAGTCCAACCTACCTCACAGGGTTGTTGTTGTGAGGATATAAGGGAGAACTGGAGGATCATGTAAGCCGCCTTGGGTTCCTTGCAAGAGGAAAAAAGATGGGATATAAATGCAATAAATAAATAAATAAATAAATAAATTCTGCCATGGATTTCAGTGAGGCTGAATGCACGGGCATTTGGCCCCCAGAAATCCACGGCGGAATGGCCTCCCACCCCCCACCGTCCCTTGGAACTCCCCCAGAATAAAACTTACCTCGGGCTCCGGCAGCAGCTGGTCTTTTGACCGGCTGCTGCGGCCGCCATATCTGTCCTGCGCTTTGCCGTCATAGGCTACATAAGTATTTACGTAGCCTATCACGGCAAGCAACCCCCCCCCAAAAAAACCACGTACTCAAATGGCGGCGGCTACGGTGGCCGCCATTTGCGTTCCTTCTTTTCCCTGCCGTAATAGCTTACATAAATATTCACATAGGCCAAAACGGCGGGGGGGGGGGACGGAACGCAAATGGCGCCCACTATGCTATTTGCGTTCCATTTTTTTTTCCCACCGCAATAGGTTACGTAAATATTTACATAGGCTAAAACAGTGGAAAAAAAGGGAATGCAAATGGCAGCCGCCGTAGCCACCGCCATTTGTGTACGTGTTTGTTTTTTTTTTTTTTGAGAAGGCTGCTCAGCAGCCGGATTTCTGGCTGCGGGCAGGCCCAGCCGGCGGCTCCACAGAATCTCCGCGGAGTGGAGCCGCCTGGGTCAGGATTTCGAGGGGAGGTGCGGTGCGCCTCCCACCCACCGTGAATCGCCCAGTCAAAAAGGTATGTGAGTTTCATACATCCCTACCCCCAGCTCCCCCAAGGTCGAGTCCGTCACTTCCAGAATATCATCCATCCATCTTGCCCATGGTCGGCCCCTCTTCCTCTTGCCTTCCACTTTCCCTAGCATCAGCATCTCCATATAGGAGACCGTGCAGCACTCTCGACCCTGAGGGTACACTACCAAACAACCATTAGCCAAAGGAAAGCCATCTGAGCTAGTTCACACAGAAGCAATTCAAGAGACCCCGGGAACATTATCACATCCAGAGTGAGCCACAGTGCCGTTGTGATGGAAGCCATTGTGATGGAAGCACAGATGTACGTGCATTGATGTCTAAGCATGTTTGTAATTCGTGGAATATGTTAGGGATATCAGAGAATTCCACCACAGACTGAAATGGGATCGAATTCCCTTCAGTCCATGCCACGGAATCCTCTGCAGAACAACACCACGAGGTCCTGCAGAGCCAGCGGTCATGTGGCTTTTATTTTGTCATCTGCACAGAGTCACAACATTTTCGTAAATAAAAATGCAAGGTAGTACTCAATCCATTTATCACCTCTGTGTGCATTTGGCCTAATGTTGGTTTGTGTCTCTGTGTGTCACGCTCTCCCCCACTCCTGACACACACATTTTCTCTCTGGCACCCTGTGTAGGGATGTCAGAGAATTCCGCCATGGACTGAAATGGGATCAAATTCCCTTCAGTCCATGCCACGGAATCCTCTGCGGAACGGCACCCCGAGGTCCAGATCTCAGAAGACCCTTGGGTGAAGGGGGGTGGGGTTCCCCACACACAAATAAAATGGAAGAATATCATTCTTCATATTCCCTGGTTCTTCAAATATTCCTCAAATTCCTCATTTTGTCCATTCCCTATGCATGTGCAGAGTGTGCTTTTTATTCACACAAAGAGAAGGTTGCTGATCTTTCCCTTCACGCTGCATTTGTACAAGTGTAATGGCTTCAGAAAGAACTTTCCATTATACTGTATCTTTTTCTTCTTGAGTTTCATTAAGGATGGATGAAAGTCCCTTACCTGGTCCCGCAGCTTGCTTTGCGGTGGGGGGGAGGCGCTTCTGTTCTCCCCCTGAAGTTCTTTGCAGGGGGGAGGCACCCCGCCCCTCCCGGCCAAAATTCAGGCCGGGGGGGAGGTGCCCCAACCCTCGCTGCCGAAATTCAGGCTGGGGGGGAGTGCCCCGTCTGTCAAGGGCTCCTTGGAGGCCTCTCTCAGTCTAAAACAGTAGCCAAGTCCAGAAACAGACAAAGGAATTCCTTTCAAAGCTTTATTCTTCTTTTACAACTTAACAACTATACCGATTGCAACTAGATCTGAGCAGCACAGTACCTATGCCCTAAGTTGGAACAGTTGGTCCCCGTTTGAAAGGGAATTACTGGCGGATCCCTGAACTTAAGGACTAGGGAGAGTCCCTCCCCTTTTCCCTTGGATCCTCTGGGCGCAGCCGTTGTTTGCGCGCCAACCTGGCATTACACCTCCTTTCCACGCCCTCCATCTGGTGCCACTCCCTGCGTCTGCGTCGCGCATCCACCAAGTCTGCTATCTGTGCTAGGTCACTCCCGGGACTGCTATCTAAGCTAGGAATGCTGGTGGGAGGAATCTCCATCAGCTGTTGGTCCTGGGAAAGAGGAGCGCACTCCTCTCCCAGGAGCGACTGCTCTTCCTCAGAATCAGAACTACTCTGGGATTCTATGGGCTCAGTGTCCACCCTGACACCATCTCCCCGGCCGCAAAATAAAAAAAAATGAGACTACCCCTGCCCAAATAAGGAACGCAAATGGCGGCTCCCATGGGCGCCGCTATTTGCGTACACACTTTTTTTTTATCACGTGTTTGTTTGTTTTTTTACTTTATTTTGTAATGGTGGAGGTGGCAGCCAGCCGGAAGACCGGCCGCCGCCCCCGCCGAAATGCCGCCAGGACCCGCCGCCGAGAGGGACATTCGAAGGAGGTAAGTCCCACCCCGGGGGGGGGTCAGAGAATTTCACCACCAATTTCAGGGGGCTGAATGTGTTGGCATTCGGCCTCCCAGAGATTCTTGGAGAAATTCTCTGCCATCCCTAAGTTTCATATAACAGAAGTATGGTGTAGTAGTTAGAGTCCAGCCCAAAGTCACCCAGTCAGTGCGATAACTAACAGGAGGTTTGATCATGAGCTGGATGTGGAAATACAAAGCTGAGCTGGGGGCAAGTGGGGTGCTGACATGTGTAGGAGTAAGTCGCATTGAACTCAATAAGCCTTACTTCTGAGTAGACATGCATAAGGTTCGTTCTCCTCTCCATTTTAGCCTCACAACATCAACAACACTGGATGTGGAAATATAAAGCTTAGCAGGGAGAATAATACCTCGTGCAGAGCTCTAGAACGGGAGGGTGATTTTAAAAGGTTCTTTCTTTCTTTCTTTCTTTCTTTCTTTCTTTCTTTCAAACAGCATTGCTTTAAACAAATGGTGCATCACTCAGGCACACCTAGGATAGCCTTGTTTTGGGAAGCCCCTAGAGGAGGAAGTGTTTCGGCTGAAAGTAATTACTGCATATCTCAGGGCAGGGGAAAAATACGTAAATATCTACGAAAAATAGCCTGTCTTACAGAAGTTATGCAGAATTATGGCTGTCGGTACGGATTTATCTTCGTAATTTTCAGAGCGGAAAAAATGAGGAGAATTCCGGGGGCTTGTTAATGACGGAGCGCTGGCCGCAAACTGTGGAAGTCAAGCAGCACGGAAGGTACACTATTCGTACATCCCTAGTTCTGATGAGCTCACTGGAAGTACTAATAGGGGGAGATTAGGGATGTCAGAGAATTCTGCCACGGATCTCAGTGAGGCCGAATGACAGTGCATTCGGACCCCCGAAATCCATGGCAGAACGAAGCCCCTCCACCCCCCAACCCTGCAAAAGGCTTGACCACCGCAACTCCAGCTCCCAGGTAGGGAATTAGGGATAGTGAAAAACCAGTTCATTTCCCAGATTGTCAGGCACCTTCAATTCAATCGTCCTCAGAGTCTAATTTTTCTTAGTTTCCAAACTTCTGCAAATTTGCATGGGCAAAATTCCTCCCTAAAGCACAAATTCCCCCCAAATATGCATTTTAACTCCTCCTAATTTGTGCAAAACAGTTGAAGGTTAGAAAAATGGTTCCCCAAATCTGTGGAATCCACCCTCCAGGGGAAGACCCATTCGCTGGTAGGGTTCATAAAAATCTGAACTCACTTAGTTCTATTGCAGATTCCTCCAACATCCCTACTCACATGTCTCTCTGCCAGCCGGTCAAAGTTTTTTTTAAAAAATAACTGCTGGGAAGGAGCAGGGATTGGAGATCATGATCATGAATGCAGGTTTGGGCAGTGGCCAAGAGTGAGGCTAGAGTACCAACTGCACCCATTACAGAGATGCCAGATCTGATAAAGGTGACACATGCCTAAGTTATACCCTGTTTGGGCTGCGGTAACATCTGGTATGTGGGGCTGCCTTTGGTAGGGACGGGTGAATGTGTGAGACACGAGACTGCTCAGATCTTCCAAATATTGGATCACCGATTGTCACTTTTCCTGTTCATGATGTCTGCTCACTCTGCAGGAACAGGAAAATCACGCAAATGAAGCAGCAACTGAATGTGAAATGTGCGCACATTTCCCAAACTTTGTACCCATCTCCAGATTTGTGAAACTTTCCTCCATAACTAAAGTGGGGATGATCCAGTCTCCAGGGATATTTGCACAAATCGAACTGGGGAAGTTGTGCAAATTGAACATGAGAACACATCTGCCATTTGCAAACATTTTTGCCAGGCGTGGTTTCTGTCTGAAACCCAGGATGGATACACAGTTCCAATGAAATCAGAGCTGCCAGCCTCCACTGGCAGCACCCCCAAATCTCAGGTTGAGAATGTCAGGATGTAAAGTTTAAATTGCCCAGGACCAAAAAACTGAGCACAAGACTATCCCATGTCAAATGTCTCTCTTTGGGAGACTGTCCCCTTCAAAAAAACCCAATTCCCTTCAATCAAAAACATCATTTCTGTGCAGTAAATGTGTGACGACCATAGATGACAATGAGAAGCAAGGAAATGGAAGTACTGAATTAAACTCCTGCATTCTTTGAGAATAATTCTTAATAACACCAAGTGCATGAAACCGTCATAGCAAGTAGAGCAATCAGAATACACTAATGCCAGTAACAAACATCCATTTAATGTCTTGCATTCAGGGCTTTCGATGTGCATGCAAGCTGCAAAATACTGGTACACTGCAGCTGTTAAGGGCCTCACCTTCAACAGATGCATTACTTGGACATTGTGAGTATGGTATAGTTCCAGCCTCAACACTACCTCAGATGTGGATGGCGGTCACTGGCAGAGTGAGACCCTCAAGGCTCAGCTGTGCAACTGAAGCTATAAGCACATCAAAAGGCACTGTTAACTCAGATCTCACCAAACTTGTATCTCCTCCAAACCTATGCCAAATATACTCCACAACTCTACTTCTATGGATCAGATGCCCTAGTTTGTTTTGAACATGATATACTCCTTTGTATTCAGATCAGGTCTCAGTACAATGATGTAGCACTTGGGAAGAAAGATGCAGCCCAACAGCCCAGCACTGGAGGACAAGATCGAGAAGACCTGCACGGCCACCATGTATTTCCCCTTGGTGCTCAGGTAGGAGGGCACAAAGGACAGCCAAACACTGCAGAAGACCAGCATGCTGAAGGTGATCAGTTTGGCTTCATTGAAGGCCCCAGGCAGCTTCCTGGCGAGGAAAGCCACTGCGAAGCAGATGGCAGCCAAGAAGCCCATATAGCCAAGGGCAGTATAAAAGAAGACAACAGATCCTTCATTGCACTGCAAGATGTTCTGTCCAGGCTGGGAGTGCATGTCAGAGTCAGGGAATGGGGCAGAGCTCCCCAGCCAGATGGTGCAGATGACAACTTGGATACCAGAACAAGAACTGACAATGGAGTTTGCAAGACTCTTCCCCAGCCATCTCTTCACTTGGTTCCCTGGTTTTGTGGCCAGGAAAGCCAACACGACCATGATGGTTTTGGCCAACACCGAAGAAACGGCAACTGAGAAGATGATGCTGAAGGCCGTTTGTCGGAGAAGGCAAGTCACTTTCCTTGGCCGCCCCATGAACAGGAATGAGGACAAGAAGGAAAGCATGATGAAGATGAGGAGAATGTAGGACAAGTCTCGGTTGTTGGCCTTGATTATTGGAGTTTCTTGGTATTTCACGAAGATTCCTAATACAAAGCCTGTGGATAAGGACAAGAATAGAGCAAAGGAAATCAGGACAATCCCCAAAGTTTCTTCATAGGTGAGGAAGGATATCTTCTTGGGGACACATTGTTCTCTGTCCTTGTTTGGATGCTGATCTTCCGGACACTTGATGCAATGGTCGGCATCTGAGAAGACAGAGAGTGAGTTCAGCAGGGTTCACATCAACTGTACCTCCAGAAAAAATGTGCAGTTGGGCAGGGAGAGAGACAAACATTCCCTCACAGAGGACTTGTTTTGTGACCAGACCAGTATATGGCCTCATCACCAGGCGAGGACCTTAGTAGTCGCAGGGCCAGGAAAGGTACCATAATATCTCTGCTGGGCATTACAGAGTGGTTGTCAGTCAGATAAGAACAGGGAAGAGTGGGCTAGACAGATTGATGTGCTGACTTGGAATAAACACATCCCTACCTGGTTTAAATATGGAAAAGTGAGGGTATTAATCCTAAGGTTGTTCGGGGTAAGGGAGTGTCTGTGAGGTTATCCTGTTCTTATCTTCATAATAATCCTGTAAGGCATGTAAAGCTACCTGGTAGCTGAGTGGCTTGTGATTTATATATTTACCCAACTTATGCCCCACCTTTCTATCACAAGACGGTGCTCAAGGGACTCCTGGTTATGTGTGAAATCTGGAGTAGGAAACTTCGATAAAGCTTTCGTATTTTTTAATCAAGTTTTACTAAAGAGGTTTAAAAAAACCAGAAGATAGAATCAGCATTTGGCAGGGGGTACTCTGATCACCAGAAAGTGGGGGTTGCACCATTTTCACATCCCCTTTTCTGCCAGGGACTGCCTGCTTTCCTGCCACAGGATCACAGCACAGTGCAGTCAATTCTTTGCGGATAATGGAGAAAGGCCCACCATGTCTGTACAAGCTGCCCTGTCCCAATCATGGAAATAGCAGAGTGGTTTGTTTTTTTTGGGGGGGGGGCATGATTTATACCAGGAACAGTGTGCACTAAGCATCCCCCCTGCTTTGCACCCCAGAGATTCACTCCCATCATCTTTTCTTTCCAGTCACTTCATGGTATTAATGGTGGAGATTAAAAATAAACTGAAGCCATGTAGGGGTCAGAGTTCAAAAAGTCTTTAGCATTTGTTCCAAAGGTGTATGAATATTTAATGTGTTAATTAAAATGTTTTTGAGACTGCACATCAGAACAATGATCACAACGATGTACAGACAAGAAGTATAAAACCTTGTAGAAGAAGAGCAAGTAATAACAAATAACATTAGCATTCAGTCGAATGGGACAAGTCTTCATTAAAATCACGCTATGTACTAGAAGGGCATTATGTAGGGATGTCAGAGAATTCTGCAAAGCATCATACTAGAAGAATGCCAGTGCATTCGGCCCCCTGAAATCTGTCATGGAACTAAGCCCCCCCCACACACAAAAGGCATGTGAAATGGAGCACTTACCTGCTCCCGTCCGCGCTGCTTTGCGAATGGCAGTCGTCCTGCGGCAGCCATTTGCTACCTCCTTTTCATAGGTAAATATTTATGTAGCCTATCATGGCTCGATACAGGGACGCAAATGGCAGTGGCTACGACAGCCGCCATTTGCGTCCCTGCAGGGCTGCCCAGCGGCCAGATGTCCGGTTGGGTATTGCCGGAGCTGGCCAGAGCTGGCCAGCGGCTCCGGGGCTTGGCAGCAGAGCGGAGCCAGCTGGGCAAGATTCCGGGGGAGGGACCGAGCGCCTCACCCCCCCGTCGAGGATTCCGGCGGGAGGGAAGGGGCATCTCCCCTCCACCACGGATGCCCGTCAGTAGAGCAAGGTAAGGGACTCATACATCCCTAGCATCATGAGGTATTTCAGGCTGAGCAGTAGTGAATGGCCCACGACCATAAGGGATTCCCATTATGTTTTACACTAGGAGCAACGGTCATTCATGAAGCCTTCTTCCCTTACCTACTCATGGAACGTTTTGCTAAAGGTGTTTATGAGAAAAAAAGAGAGAAGTAAAATAGGGCTGTGAGGACTATTCGACATATTCAAGGAGTTGCCCTAGGGAACTCCCATTCTTCTGATCTTGCCTACCTTCCTGAATGGAGATGGTTCCTTCTGCACATGGAGCACAAGCATAGCAGCATGGTGGCTCTCCTTCTTGGACCTCCTTGTAGTATCCACGGTGACAGCTCTCAGTGCATCTGGAATGAGGCATGGTCTAGCAACAAAGAGAAGGAGCATCCAGGAAAACAGTGTTATGAATATTTGTGCCTATGGAAATGAGTCCTGCAGTTTAGATAGGACCCAACAGGGTTTCTAGCGCTTGTGACCCTAAGTGAATTAGAAGTGATCCTAGGTCCTTGTTTCAGGGAAGAACTATTTATGCATCACAACATGGCATGGATGTTTTTGGTCTGTTTGTTTCAAAAAGTTTATGCCACCTATACTATACATGTACTCAAGCCAATATAAAAACTGGAGGGGAAAAGGTACGACAATGAAATAAACTAAAAGACAATGCCAAAATAACAGAAATTACAAGCAACAGCAATAAAAGGACAAGCTTCAAGACATGTGCATGCAGTAACGGTGAATAATGGGGGAGGGAGATGAGCTTTTTGCGGGAGGATAGGAACCACCATTGGAAAGGCCCTCTCTTCTTCAGTGTTTTGATCTTCAGTGGCAGGGCAGAAGGCAAAGGAAGGATCAGAGGCCTCATGGCCCAGCTGGAGACGGAAAGGCATTTTAAGGAGCGGGGTACCTGATGGATTTATATCCCCCAAACAAGTTCAGTACCTTGGATAACAGTTTTATAGTTCTGTATGGTTCTGACTGAAACCCAGAAGGGATCCACAGCCCCGCCGTAATCAGAGCCATCAGTCTCCACTGTACCAACTAGGGATGGCAGAGAATTCTGCCACGGATCTCAGTGAGGCCTAATGCCAGTGCATTTGGCCCCCCAAAATCTGTGGAGGAACGGCCTGCCACCCCCCCCCCCGCAACCCACGTATCCCCTCCAGCATGAGACTTACCTGGGGCGGATCTTCCAGGCGGCGGCGGCCCCGGTGGCGGCTCCAGCGGCAGTGGGTGAGGCACATGGACTTCCGACCAGCTGCTGCCGCCGCCATTTGCAGGCTTGTCGGTTTTTTTGTTTTTTTTTTTTTACAAGACGTAAAATCCAACAATTCAACACAAAAGGATCACAACATGAAAATCCCATTCAAATAAAAGAAAGGCCTCTTGAAACAGAAAGCACTTCCTGCTTGAGACTCATGGCAGACCAACATCTCCAGGGACGTTGCCACACCACAAAAGGACTTCCTGCCAATTGTCACCAGCCAAATCTCAGCTGGCCTTGCCACTTGGAGCAGGCCTCATCAGAAGCTCTAAGATAACATATCCAAGAGTCATGTGGAAGTTGGCATTTTTACTAGGTCTGTTAGCCATGTCAGTCTGAAGCCTGAATCCCTAGGGTGTCTGGGTGCTGCGGTGCAAAGCGACGCAATTCCAGAGCATGTCAGGATCAGGCCAAAAAAATTCCAAGATGTGTTGGATCACTCTGAAGAGCGATGGGGGTGCTTCAGCCCGATGCAGACAGCAACCCCTCCCCGCTGTGTGAGCCCCTCACTCCTTACCTGGTCTCCAGGGAATCACATGCAGCCATCACTCTCTTAGATGTAGTTGCCATTTCCTTTCAAAATGGTGACTCTTCTTCCAGTAATACGAAATGCCATTTTAAAAAATAAATGAAAGGTGACCCCCTTGCAGAGGCCAATGGGTGCAGGCACTCCCGACAGATCCAGGTAAGGAGTGGGGGTTCTGTGGGCTGGGCAATGACTGTGGGGGGTCACTTTCGGCGGGGGTTTCCCCCCTTCTGCTTTGGGTCTCTAGATGTTGCTTCAGAACTCAAGAAGTGGGTCAACCCAGCTTCAGGGGTGGTTGAGGCGAGTTCAGGACAATTGGAGTCTTCTAAACTGAGCTCTGAATTAGGTTGGGTGGGCTGTACATGGCCCTAGTTTTTGCTACCCTGATCTTAGAGGGCTTCAAATGGATCAGCACCTTAATCTGCACCCTGAAGCGGAGTGTTAGACAAGGAATCTCTTTTAAAACAGGTGAGGTCCTGTCTCTCCGCCCTGCCCCAGTTGTCAACTGTGGGGTCACCAGACCTCTCTCCACTGCCTTCAGAGGAAGGCCCACCTGGCACCTCCAAGCCTCCTCTCTGACCTCTGTACTTCTCCAGTTTAGAGGAACGTCCGTCTTCCTGTGCTATTGCTCCCAATTTGCTCCATCTGAATAGGATGATGGCGTTCTGCAAATGGTTGGGGGCGGGAGGCCAGGGACAAGCAATACATCCAAGCCAGATTATCTGCTATATAAATGGGATAGGGGAGATAGTAGGTTTGTACGAAAGTCACTTACTTTTTCGCAGCTTGGATTCATGGGGGGGGGGCGCTCCGTCCCTCCCCCCGGAATCCTCCGTGGGCCGGCTCCGCTTCACGGCGGCTCCGCAGATCTGCTGGCCAGGGTCGTCGGCAGCTGGAGTTCCGGACGTGGACGGGCTGCTGCGGATGCAAATGGGGGCCACAGTAGCGGCCACCATTTGCATCCTGTGAAGCTGCTGCGATAGGCTACATAAGTATTTAAGTGGCCTATCATGGCAAGCCAAAAAAAAAAAGTGTACGCAAATGGCCATTTGTATTTCTTTTCTTCCCCGCCGTTTTAGCCTACACAAATATTTACGTCAGCTATTAAGGTGGAAAAAAAAGAAACGCAAATAGCGCCCACTACACTACTTGCAGTCCCCTTTTTTCACTGTGACAGCCTACATAAATATTTCCGTAGGCTAAAACGGTGAAAAAGGGGGAACCCAAATGGCAGCCGCCGTAGCCACAGCCATTTGTGTACACTGTTTTGTTTCGAGTTTTTTTGACCTGGCGTGATAGGCTACGTAAATACTTACATAGCCTATCTCAGTTAACGCCGGAACCCCTATGTATGCCTGCGGAGCCCATGATAGTCTACGTAAATATTTACGTATCCCATCATGGTGAGAAAAAAGGATGCAAATGGCGGCGGTTACAGCAACCGCCATTTGCGTCCCTGCGCAGGCGAGCAGCGGCCGGATGTCGCTGTGGGTGGCCCTGGCCGGTGGCTCCCCAGATTCATTGAGGAGTGGAGCCGGCCAACAAGGATGTCATGAAAGGAAACCGGTAAGTTGTTTCGTATATCCCTACTTGGTATACAACTGAGCTGAGGGCAGTGAAGCAAGTGGGGAGACGGCTAGAATTCAGGTGGAAGAAAACTTGTGCTGAGTCTGACCGAACACAGGTAAGAGCCCACTATCAAGCCATTTGTGTTCCCCTTTCTTTCTCTGTAATAGTCGACGTAAATATTGCCGTAGACTAAGACGGCGAAAAATAAGGAACGCAAATAGCGGCGGCCGTAACCGCCGCCATTTGCATATGCTTTTTTTTTTTTTACCTACCCAGACGTTATAGGCTACATAAGTACTTATGCAGTCTATCACAGCTAAGTACAGGGATGCAAATGGCGGCCACTACGGCAGCCGCCATTTGCATCCCTGCAGGCTGCCCAGCAGATGGATGTCCGGCTGCGGGTGGCCGGAGCCGGCTGGCGGCTCCGCGGCTTGGCCGCAGAGCGGAGCCGGCCAGGCAGGATTCCTGATTATCTAGATCTAGGCTTCAGGCCTGGTTTTGGAATGGAAACTGCCTTGGTCACCCTGTGGGATGACCTCTGCTTTGAGAGGGATGGGGGTGTGAGATACCATCTCAGCAGCGTTCGATGCCATTGACTATGATATCCTTCTGCACAGATTGTCTGGGCTGGGTGTTGGAGGCACTGTACTGCAGTGGTTCTGCTCCTACTTGGATGGCCGAGTCCAGAAGGTGGTGCTGGGGGATTACCACTCTGCGCCATGGCAATTGTGGCATGGCGTTCCACAGGGCTCTATTTTATCCCCTATGCTATTTAAAATCTGCATGAAACTGCTGGGGGAGCTTATCTGGAGTTGTGGGCTGAGGTGCCATCAATATGCGGATGACACCCAGCTCTACCTCTCTTTCTCATCAAACGCAGCTGAGGCAATGTCTGTTCTGAATCACGACCTGGGCACAGTGATGGACTGGATGAGGTCCAATAAACTAGGGATGGCGGATAATTTCTCCACAAATCTCGGGGAGGCCGAATGCCAACTCATTCAGCCCCTCGAAATTGGCAGTGAAATTCTCCGGGTCCCGGCAGAGTTTCGGCGGCGTTTCGGCGGGGGCGGGGGCGGGGGTGGCGGCCGGTCTTCCGACCAGCTGCCGCCGCCGCCGCCATTACAAAGTGAATGTTAAAACACACACACACACACACGTGATAGGCTAGGTAACGATTTACATAGCCTATCATGGCTAGATTTCCAAAGTCAGCCGTGACAGGCTACGTAAATCGTTACGTAGCCTATCACGGGTGGCTGTGAAAAAAAAAAAAAGCACGTACGCAAATGGCGGCGCCCATGGGCACTGCCATTTGCATTCCTTATTTGGGCCCGGGTAGTCTACGTAAAGATTTACGTAGACTACGGCGAAAATAAGGGCAATGCAAATTCTATGATATCCTTCTGCATAGAGTGTCTGCGCTGGGTGTCGGAGGCACTGCACTGCAGTAGTTCTGCTCCTACTTGGATGGCCGACTCCAGAAGGTGGTGCTGGGGGATTACCACTCTGTGCCATGGCAATTGTGCCATGGGGTTCCACAGGGCGCCATTTTATCTCCTGTGCTGTTTAACATCTGCATGAAACTGCTAGGGGAGCTTATCCGGAGGTGTGGGCTGAGCCGCCATCAATATGCGCATGACACCCAGCTCTACCTCTCTTTCTCTTCAAACCCAGGAGAGGCAGTGGCTGTTCTGAATCGGGACCTGGGCACGGTAATGGACTGGATGAGGGCCAATAAACTGAACCCCAATCCAGACAAGATGGAGGTATTGCTGGTGGGTGGTTCATCTGCCCGGCTAGGTGATATTCAATCTGTTCTGGAGGGGGTTGCACTCCCCCCAAAGGATCACGTTCATAGTTTGGGGATGCTCTTGGATCCAGAACTGTCACTTGAGGCACAGGTGAACTCTGGCACAGAGCACTTTTTTATCATTTTCGCTGGTATCCCAACTACACCCTTATCTGGACAGAGAGAGCCTAGCTGCAGTTATCCATGCTCTGATAACCTCTCGCCTGGATTACTGCAATGCGTTATACATGGGGCTGCCTTTGAAAGCGGTCCAGAAACTTCAGCTGGCGCAAAGTAGGGCAGCAAGTTTGTTAACAGGGACTGGCCTTTGAGCTCATATTACGCCAGTACTTTACAAGCTGCACTGGCTGCCAGTCCATTTCCGGCCCCAATTCAAAGTGCTGGTAGTAACATTTCAAGCCCTTAAGGTTTGGGGCCAGGTTATCTGAAGGATCGCCTCCTCCCATGTGTTCCTGCCCAGACCCTGAGATCATCCTCAGAGGCCATTCTCCGTGAGCCCCTGCCAAAGGAAGTGAGGCGGGTGACTACTAGGAGGAGGGCTTTTTCTGCTGTGGCACCTCGGCTGTGGAATGAGCTCCCTAGTGAGGTTCCCCTGGCACCTACATTGTATAACTGCTGGTGCCAGGTGAAGACCTTTTTATTTTCCAAGGCATTTTAGCATTTTCGCTTTCTAGACTTTTAGCTTTGCTGTTATAAACCTGTATTTTAAATTCCTGCACTGTTGCTAGGTTTTATTGTGGTTGTATTGTTATATTGTTGTTGTCTATATATTTAAAATTGTTTTATTGCAGGCCGTTTGATTTTAATTTTTCTGAACCACCCAGAGAGCTTTGGCTATTGGTCGGTATAGAAATAAAATCAATCAATCAATCAATCAATCAATGTTTAGAAGCTAGGGGTGGGGGTGGGACACACAAGACAGGGTGGATATTCTTAGAGCTTAAGAGATAAGGCCAATAATAGGACACAATTCCTTTCCCCTACCTCATTAAAATGGCCGCGCCAAGCAATCGCCTCCTGCTTAATGGTGAGTTTCATGTCCGGAAATGCCTGTCTCTCCACAATCCCAATAGTCACTCTAGCACAAGACTCATTGGGAAACATCACCCAATTCACGATATCAAAGTCAGCTGCCAGTTCCCCAGTCTTATCCAGATACAGTCCGCCCATGGAAGCATTCGAAAACTGGATGTCTCGTAAGAAAGTGTGAAGCTAGAATGACAGAGAAAACAGCCTGGATTTAGGAATCATGAAAATGTAGTCCATATCTTGGGCCTCATCACTTTGAGCTGTGATCGTCCATGTTCAGTGCACATCCCATCGGGGCTCAGAATGCCATTCTTTGTCTGTTCACAGTCACAACTAGAGTTGTCAGAATGATCTGCAATCAATTCAAAAGTGATCATATTTAAGAGAGGGCTTTTCCCAAGTTGCACAGATTAGGGAAACTTGCAGGACTTTTTTGTTGTTGTTTTATGGGGGGGGGGAGGTCCAAGTGCACATTAGTGCAAAGTGCGCCTTGGCACATGACCAAAATCCTCGTACACAAAAGTGCATCCCATCAATGAACAGAGGGCAGAAATAAAGATGCCTGATCATCTGCAGAGATTTTAAAACAAAACCTGCCCATTCCTACTCATAATGAAGATACCAGGCATGTTCAGACATCATGCTAAGCCGTAATGGTTAAGGAATCTCTGCTCACCTTGGTGGCTAAGCATGTCATGTGGGGCAGAAAACCACATTCCCCATGCTTAGTAAGCCACTCCAACTAACCATCCCTCTGCAAAAGTGTTAAGGGTCCCGAGGTGACTTATCGTGTCATCAGGTAGGCTCCCCAGGGTTTCAACAGGCTCCAGAGGACTTCCAGGCCATGACCATAGAGTCTGCTGGATAGAGTCTCTTCCACTGTGGGCAATGCTCTAACTGCCATGGGCTTTCTCTATGACCAAGTGCTATTTTGGACCCTGGAGAGGCCACCAGGAGTGACTGCCAGGAGCCCCTTCCTGCAACAGAAGATGGGATGCTCACAAAACACATCAAGATGATAGCCAGATAACAATGGAGAGAGGATGGTTACCAAAATGAAAACAACATTGGTGGACAAGGTCATATACTGTCTGGGATGCCAGAGCTCAAGAGATCAAAGAATGATCACTGAATCTTAATTTCTGAAACCACCCTTGCAGGTAGCAGGGGAACTGGAGTTCAGTGCCTCCAACACCAGTGTAGAAGGCCCAGAAGGATATGAGGTTTGATGGTAGAATAATAGAATCATAGAACAGTAGGAATGGAAGGGAGCTATAAGACCATTGCGTCCAACCCCCTGCTCAATGCAGGAATCCAAGTCAAAGGATCCCTGACACGTGGATGTCCAGCCTCGTCTTGAATGCCTCCAGTTTGGGAGAGCCCACCATCTCCCTAGGTCATTGGTTCCATTGTCGTATTGCTCTAACCATCAGGAAGTTTCTCCTGATGTTCAGCTGGATCTGGCTTCCTGTAACTTGAGGCCATGATTCCGTGTGCTGCATTCTGGGATGATGGGGAAGAGATCCTGGCCTTCCTCTCTGTGACAACCTTTCAAGTACTTGAAGAGTACTGTTGTATCTCCCCTCAGTCTTCTCTTCCCAAGGCTAAACATGCCCAGTTCTTTCAGCCTCTCCTATTAGGGCTTTGTTTCCAATCGCCCAATGATCTTTCCAGCCCTCCTCTGAACCCTCTCCAGTTTGTCTGCATTCTTCTTAAAGTGTGGCGCCCAGAACTGGACACAGTACTCCAGATGAGGACTAACCAGTGCTGAGTAGAGGGCAACATGTTCTTCATGTGATTTGGAAGTCTCAGATTCAGCTTGTGATGACAACAATTCCCAGATCCTTCTTGCTTGTTGTCCTTTGGAGCCAAGTATTCCCCACCTTGTAACTGTGCATTTGGGTTCTTTTTCCTTGGGGCAGAACTTGGCATTTATCCCTACTAAATTGAATTCTGTTGTTTTCTGCCCAGAGCTCCAGCCTCTCAATATCACTTTGAATTCTGTAACTGTCTTCCATGGTATTAGCTATCCTGCCCAATTTTGTGTCATCTGCAGATTTGATCAGCATTCCCTGCATCTCGTCATCCAACTCATTAATAAAAATGTGGAAGAGCACTTGGCCCAGGGCTGAGCCCTGTGGTACCTCGCTTGATACCTATCCCCAGTTTGAGAAGGTCCCATTGATAAGCACTCCTTGATTCCGATTCTGTAGCCAACTGTGGATTCACCTGATGGACTGGTCCATCTTCCAGGAAATGTAGCCCGCCATCCTGGCCTCCAAATTTCTCATGCCAGCGCCACTTTCATAGCCAGTCATTCACCTGGAGTATTTTTCTTTCCCTTTTTATCCCTCTCTAAACTACTGGAAGGATGGATGAGAAAACCACCCGGGCCCCAAAGTTCTTGAGTTTCCTTCCAAAGCTTCAAAGTCTGATGTGATTTCTTTGTAGCTCTGCTTGTCGGTATCATTTGTTCCCACATAGATGAGAAGAAAGAGATACCTGTCTTTGGGCTTTATGAGCATAGGGAACCCTTCAGACACATCTCTAGTTCATCCTTCTGGGAGACAGCTTACCTGGTGAGTCCATGGGGTCTTCACGATATACTTAGGTTTCGATCCCAAACAGCAAGGAGTCTCCCACTACTACTAGTCATCTCTTCTTCCTGTTGTAAGCCTTGCTTTTATCGCCTCTGTTTGACTGACCTTCAGCCTCTTGCTTGCTCTCATGTGGGCTCCCCAGTAATTCTTCCTCTGCATGGTGTCCTCCACACTCATACTGAAGTACCTGGAAATGATTCCGTAGTTCCAATGCTTCCACTGGTCTAGAGTGGCTTCCAGTTGCTCTGCTCCTAATTGTCACACTTTTCCAAGGAGTATCCTTTACTTCATTTTTCCTCTCTTCAGCAGTTTCCTATTCTGCCTCAGATTGCTGTTGCTCTTCTAGCTTTACTTTTCTTGCTTTCTGATTGTACTGGAATAACCTGTGCTTCATCCTCTATTCACTGGAAGTGAAAAACGCAGCCCCACTGGTATGGAAGTGTGTGTTACAAGGAAATGATTTTAAAAAAACAAATAAAACCCCCCCATCATTAGCTGCCTCCCCCTTGACCTCCCCTGCCGAACTCCCCTGGCCAATTCCTGTCTGCTCTCCCTGTTCGCTTGCTGCGATCGCTCACTCTCTGGGAGCTTGCTTGCTTCTATAGTCCTGAGACCAGCTGGAGCAGCTTCCTCTGCACTGCTCAGGTGGGAAACAGGAAACAGACATGTCAAAGGAGATGTGAGATCAAGTAGAATCAACAGCATGGATTTTCCTTTGTTTCTTTTAATGGTCATCCTTCCTGAGACCAAGACTGATTCAGTCACATAACCAAACAGGGAATCCAAATGGAAAGGGGCTAGACAATCAGGAACTTCAGCTGGGCTGCCACCGCCCTCCCCCTTGAGACCACTAGCAAAATGGGGATATTGGGACTGGCAGCAATTATCCAAAACCAGGGCTGTGAACAGAGTCCCCATCATGGTTTGGATGCATCTCTGAACCTTCTGAAGCAGCCCTGCTGTGCTTCAGGCTTTTTCTGACCTCCTCCACTTCTCTTCAGACCCCAATCCAAAGCAAGATTTGGATATCCGAATCATTCTGATATGACATGTTCTCATTGACTGGCTTTGAAAAATAGAAATGGCTGTCAGGTTTACAGTTTTTATGCCAAACACATGGAATTTGGGAACCTGGGATCCCCCATGGAGGAGATTCCACCTGCCAATTTTCAAACAGTCTGGCAAAGTATTTGTTGTGCTACGCACTGGTAATTGTGCTTTTCTCAGAATTACAAACCACACACATGAGGGATAATAATCCGAGAAGTTAGTTGTTGGAGGAGGTCACTGTCCCTGATCTCTGCTGTAGGTTCCTGTGAAGTGCCTCCTCGGTCAGTGGCCTCTGAGCACTGTAACTTGCCTCCACATTCAGCTGCCCCACTACACCAGCACTCGCTGTCTGGACCGAGGGAAAGCCTGACTGCCGACCAGTGCTGCGAACTAGGGTTGTACGAAAGTCACTTACCTTGAATGAAATTTGATTCATGGTGGGGGGGTGGCGCTCCGTCCCTCCCCCAAAAATTCTGGCGGGGTGGAGGCGCTCTGTCCCTCCACCCCTGAATCCTGGCCGGCCAGGCAGCAAATGGCGGCGGCCATAGCTGCCGCCGTTTGCTTCCCTGCAGTCAGCCGTGATAGGCTGCGTAAATGTTTACGTAGCCTATCACGGCTGAGTAAAAAAATAAAAAAACAAAACCGCGCGTATGCAAATGGTGGTGCCCATGGGCACCACCATTTGCGTTCCTTACTTGGCACGTCTAGTCTACGTAATATTTACATAGACTACGGTGAAAATAAGGGGAACGCAAATAGCCATTTGCCGCCATTTGCGTACGCGTGGTTTTTTTTTTACCTCAGCCATGATAGCCTACGTAAACATTTGCGTAGCCTATCACAGTACTTTTTAAAAATCTAGCTGTGATAGGCTTTGTAAATCTTTATGTAGCCTATCACATTTTTTTGTTTTTGTTTTTGTTTTCCCTGGAAATGGCGGCGGTGGCAGCTGGTCAGAAGACCGGCTGCCGCCGCGCCGCCACCGGAGCCGCTGTCGCCAGGAGGATTCGCCCAAGGTAAGTCCCATCCTGGGGGGGGTGGGGGGGCAGACCGTTTCGCCACCAATTTCGGGGGGCCGAATGCGCTGGCATTCAGCCTCCCCGAGATTCGTGGCGAAAATCTCTGACATCCCTATGCAAATCCCAGCCCCGCCTCGGCCAGCTCTGCTCTGCCCCTGCCAACAAGATGCTGAAGCTGCCCCATATTGGGCTTGCTTGCTTTGCAACACAGGGTGGTTCTGAGTTTTTTCTGCTGTGTCACCCCGGCTGTGGAATGAGCTCCTTAGTGATGTTTGCCTGGCACCTACATAGTATAACTCCTGGTACCAGGTGAACACCTTTTTATTTTCCCAGGCATTTTAGCATTTTCGCTTTCTAGATTTTTAGCTTTGCTGTTATAGACCTGTATTTTATATTCCTGCACTGTTGCTAGGTTTTATTATGGTTATATTGTTATATTGTGGTTTGGATGTTCTATAAAATTAAATTGTTTTATTATGTTGGACCTTCTGAAGCTGCCCTGCGTTGCTTCAGGCTGATTCTGACCCCCTCCGCTTCTCTTCAGATCCCAATCCAAAGCAAGATTTGGATATCCGAATCATTCTGATATGACATGTTCTCATTGACTGGCTTTGAAAAATAGAAATGGCTGTCAGGTTTACAGGTTTTATGCTAAACACATGAAATTTGGGAACCTGGCATCCTCCATGGAGGGGATCCCACCTGCCAAATTTCAGACAGTCTGGCAAAGTAGTTGTTGTGCTAGGCACTGCTACAATGTGCTTTTCTCAGAATTACAAACCAAACTCAAAAATTACAAAAGGGATAATAATCCGAGAAGTTGGTTGTTGGAGTGGAGGAGGTCACTGTCCCTGATTTCTGCTGTAGGTTGCTGTGAAGTGCCTCCTCGGTCAGTGACCTCTAAGCACTGCAACTTGCCTCCCCATTCAGCTGCCCCACTACACCAGCACTCGCTGTCTGGACCGGGGGACAGCCTGACTGCCGACCAGGGCTGCTAATCCCAGCCCCACCTCATCCACCTCTGCTCTGCCCCTGCCAACAAGACGCTGAAGCTGCCCCATATTGGGCTTGCTTGCTTTGCAACACAGGGTGGCTGTGAGTTATTCAAATAATAGATGTTAGTGTGTGTTTAGTGCTTTGCCTTCAGTTTTTTGAAATGTGGACTGTGTCGTACTTTGACACACACTGCTTGCTTGAGCACAACACAAAGACAAACACAAAAATGAACACACAAGGTGAGAGAGAGAGAGAGAGAGAGAGAGAGAGAGTGGAATACAGCAATTGAAGTATATAACTTGTTCAAAAAGAACAGGAGGAACAGAAAGGGAGGTGAGGTTGCACTGTATGTGAAAAATACATATCTCTGCACAGAAATACAGGAGGAGGAGCTTGGTAGCCCCATCGAGAGCATCTGGGTTGAAATAAATGGAGCAAAGAATAAAAGGAACCTGGTGGTCGGAGTCTACTACCGGCCACCAAATCAAGGAGAAGACGAGGATGGAACTTTTGAAAAAGCAAATAGCCAATGTGTCAAGGAAGCATGATGTAGTAGTAATGGGGAACTTCAATTTCCCCGATATTTGTTGGGAGACAAATTCTGCAAAACATGGCCCCTCCAGGAAATTCCTGACTTGTGTGGCGGATAACTTCTTCCTACAGAAAGTAGAGGAAGGAACTAGAGGTTTAGCTATCCTTGACTTGATCCTAACCAACAGAGATGACTTAGTGGATAAAGTAGCAGTTACAGGAACTCTGGGGGAAAGTGACCATGTTGTACTTGAGTTCTTGGTTCTAATGGAAGCAAAAGCCGAGTGTAGTCAAACGCGTACCCTAGATTTTAGGAAAGCTGATTTTAATAAACTCAGGACAATGATCAGTAAGGTCCCATGGCAAGCGACTCTAACAAGAAAAGGAATCCAAGATGTGTGGGAGCTTTTAAAAAAGGAAATTCTCAAGGCACAATCACAAACAATTCCAACAAGAAGAAAAGGTGGAAGACAACAGAAGAAGCCAATGTGGCTTCACAAAAAAGCTTAGGGAAGACCTGAAAACAAAAAAAGGACACATATAGGAAGTGGAAGGAAGGCCAGGTAACAAAGGAAGAGTACAGGCAGGTAGCACAGAATTGCAGGGATGGCGTCAGGAAGGCTAAAGCTGAGAATGAGCTGAGGTTAGCAAGGGGTGCTAAAAGCAACAAAAAGGCTTTCTTCAGCTACGTGCATAGTAAAAGGCAGAGGAAAGACATGATGGTTCAGCTATTAAATAAGGATGGCAAAACGATAACAGATGACAAAAAAAAGGCAGAGGTGCTCAATTCCTATCTTGGCTCAGTCTTCTCCCAAAAGAGGGTCTATGACCCCCCTGGCAAAGGCAAAGTACAGGCTGAAGGGGCAGGATTGCAGCTTGAGATTGATAGGCATATGGTCAAGGAACACCTAATGACTTTGAATGAATTCAGATCTCCAGGGCCAGATGAACTGCATCCTAGTCATAAAGGAACTGGCAGAAGAACTCTCAGAACTGCTGTCTATTCTCTTTAAGAAATCATGGAGGATGGGGGAAGTGCCAGGTGACTGGAGGAGGGCTAACGTTCTCCTTATCTTCAAAAAGGGTAAAAAGGAGGAATCTGGGAACTACAGACCAGTCAGTCTGACATCAAATTCTGGAGCAGATCATAAAGCAATCCATCTGGAAGCACCTTGACAACAATGCCGTGATTACTCGAAGCCTACATGGAGTTGCCAAAAACAAGTCCTGCCAGGCAAATCTGATCTCATTTTTTGATCAAGTAACCTCCCTTGTAGACCGTGGGAATGCTGTAGACATCATATACCTCAACTTCAGCAAAGCTTTCGACAAAGAGCCCCATGATCTCCTGATGAGCAAACTAGCTCAAAGTGGGCTAGATGAAACAACGATCCGGTGGATCCACAGTTGGCTACAGAATCGGACTCAAAGAGTGCTTATCAATGGGACCTTCTCAAACTGGGGAGAGGTAACGAGTGGGGTACCGCAGGGCTGAGTCCTGGGCCCAGTGCTCTTCAACATTTTTATTAATGACTTGGAGGAGGAGGTGCAGGGAATGCTGATCACATTTGCAGATGACGCAAGATTGGGTGGGATAGCTAATACTTTGGAAGACAGAAACAAAATTCAAAGTGATCTGGATAGACTGGATCACTGGGCAGAAAACAACAGAATGACATTTAATAGGGACAAATGCCAAGTTCTGCACCTAGGAAAAAGAAACCAAATGCACAGTTCCAAGATGGGGGATACGTGGCTGAACCACACTACAAGCGAGAAGGATCTTGGAATTGTTGTCGATCACAAGCTGAATATGAGCCAACAATGTGATGTGGCTGCAAAAAAGGCAAATGCTATTTTGGGCTGCATTAATAGGAGAATCGCTTCCAAATCCCGGGAAGTACTAGTTCCCCTCTACTCAGCACTGGTTACGCCTCATCTGGAGTACTGAGTCCAGTTCTGGGCACCACACTTGAAGAAGGATGCAGACAAACTGGAGAGGGTTCAGAGGAGGGCAACAAAGATGATCAGGGTACTGGAAACAAAGCCCTATGAAGAGAGACTGAAAGAACTGGGCATGTTTAGCCTTGAGAAGAGAAGACTGAGGGGAGATATGATAGCACTTTTCAAGTACTTGAAAGGTTGTCACAGAGAAGAAGGCCAGGATCTCTTCTTGATCATCCCAGAGTGCAGGACACGGAATAATGGGCTCAAGTTTCAGGAAGCCAGATTCTGGCTGAACATCAGGAAAAACTTCCTGACTGTAAGAGCAATACAACAATGGAACCAATTACCTGTGGAGGTGGTGGGCTCTCCCACACTGGAGGCCTTCAAGACGAGGCTGGACAGCCATTTGTCAGGGATGCTCTGACTTGGATTCCTGCATTGAGCAGGGGGTTGGACTCAATGGCCTTGTAGGCCCCTTCCAACCCTACTATTCTATGATTCTATGATTCTATGAGATAGAGAGAGAGATCAAAAGAAAAGCAAATGCTGGACTACCTACAAGCAAGGCAGGAGGACAACAGAAGATGACGGGGTTTTTAACTGTTGTTCTTGCTGTTGTTTAAGGGAAATGTGATCAAAAATGGGAAAGGAAGGAATACAAGAATGGAGGAGGGGCAGGTGGAGGAGAGCCACAAAAAAGGACAGGAGAGTAGTGTGTGTGTGTGTGTGTGTGTGTGAGAAAAATCTAGACAGAATGACAGTAAGGGCAAACAAATGGTGGAGAATTGAGAAGGGTGGGGTGGATGTGAAAGAAAGAGGCAAGGGAAGGAAAAGGAAAGTAGTTTTTATTGTATTTCTCCTTTTTACAATAAAGAGTCAAGAAAAGAAGGAAGTGTAAAACCTATTAGAGAAGGGGAAGGGGAGAGACAAAGAACCAGGAACAGAAAGAGGGAAACTCAAACTCCATACTTTTCAAGTGTTTGGTTTTTCAAATAAAGGATCTACAATTGAAAGAAAGCAAGAAAAAAAAAGAATAGTTCGATTTGGAAGGAAGAAGAAAGTACAAGCACACATGCGCCATATAGATATAGCCAAATCTAACTAACAATATGTCATAAACCAAAACCACCACCTAATCAGTGCTTGCTCTCTCCCTTTCCCTGTCCCCCGCCCTCTCTCACACACACACATTGAAATGAAAGCAGGCTGATCTCTCTAATGAGTCCACTACAAGATTGCCCCCCCCTCCTCCACCACTGTCACTGATTGGAGACTGCTGGGATACACTCTGCCCTAATTGGGCAATTAGAGTTGCCATTCACCAAGACTCACCATTTCCCCCTCCCGCCTCCCCCTCCTCTCCCCGTTCCATATCTTTTGCAATTTGCTACATTTTGGAAACGGGCTATCTGCGCTTCAGAAGGCATCAGAATGCCTCTGAAGATCCAAGCAGAACCGAGGAGCCTTGGCCATGAGATGCTTCGCTTCGGGGCACCTCAGCGCTGTTCTGATCCACTTCGGATCATGGCGAGGCACCTCCAAAGCAGCCCAATTTGCTTCGTTGTCAGGGTGGAAACTGAGCCCATAGAATCCAGGAGTACTTCTGATTCTGAGGTGGAGCAGCCGCTCCTGGGAGAGGAGCATGCTCATTTTTCTAAGGCCCAATAGCTAGCAGAAATTCCTCTCACCGGCATTCCTGACATAGATAGCAGTCCCAGGAGTGAGATAGGGCGGGAAGAAGACTTGCTGGACACGCGACGCCGACACAGGGAGTGGCGCCAAATGGAGGGCACGGAAAGGAGGTGTAGTGCCCGGTTGGCGCGCAAACAACGGTTGCGCCTAGAGAATCTAAGGGAAAAGGGGAGGGACTCTCCCTAGCCCATAAGTTCAGGGTCTGCCAGTGATTCTCCTTTAAGCAGGACCAACTGTTTCAACTTAGGGCATAGGTACTCTGCTGCTCATAGCTAGTTGCTAACAGTAGAGTTGTTAAGTTGTAAAAGAGGAATAAAGCTTTGAAAAGAATCCCTTTGTCTGTGTCTGGAAGTGGCTACTGGATTAGACTGAAAGAGGCCACCAAGGAGCCTTTGACAGTTATTTAGGATTCAGTCCAAAGATGTGGACAGCTGTATCCAAAACCATAGAGTCCAGACAATGCTTCAAAACAAATGGTCACACTACTACTCCCTTAGAAACAGCAGACACTACGCCCTCACAACGGGATGCATTAACCACTCCGGATGGATGGACTCACCTCTATTCAAGGCATGGGGGAGGTCCAAGAGCCCCCCGCCCAGCCTCCCAGCTTGCCTCGCAATGTCTGCCAAGCAAGCTGCCCCACCCGCCTCCACAGGGGTTCACTGCTGGAGTCCTCAGCACACATGGGCCCAGCATGCAAGCGCTCATCTCTTCACAAGGAGGAGGTGGCTAGAGAGGCTGGAGTGCTGAGGCCTCATCCAGACCATGCCAGCTGGTAAGGGCTTCCTCGACAACCAACAGGGCAACATAAGGCCTCAGTGCTGTATATGCCCTAGCCACACTTGCCATCTCCTCCTTGCAAGGAGGAGATAGTGAGAGAGGTTGGGGTGCGTGTGGTGAGAACTTGGGGCTGTTCCCAGCAGCTCAGCAACCAGCTCTGTCAGCGCCACATGGCTCGGTGAGTGGGATCAAGGGGGCTGGGGGGGGAGTCTGCTGGCCTCCCAGATGAAGGTGGGTGCCTGTGACTTCCCCATTTACCACAGGCTGCACCCAATTGGTCATGCCTAATCCTCCACAGCTAGCTTTTATTAGGAGGACATGTAATCGGGCACATTGCTGCAAACTCCCTGTGCACTTCATAAGACTGCGATCAGAGAAATGGATCCCAATGGGCCTTCTACAACAAAAACATTAAGTTGACTGCAAAGTCAAGATATTGTATCCTGACGGAGCTTCAGAAAACAACAACTGGTTCTCGAAGGGTCTGGGGCTTCATTTGTAAGGGGTTTTTGGAGGAGGGAAGCTACTTGAGCATGTAATAGTGGTAGAAAACAGGGTCTAGTGGCTGCCTGCACTGCCATGCAGGAGGAACAATTATCTGCTCTAACCCATGTTTGGTTATCTTCATCATGAGTCTTTATGGAGGTATCGCCAAATAAAAAGGGAATACCTGCCAGGGATGCAGCCTTTGATGGTCCCGCCTTTCTCCTTCACCCAGCATCAACATCTGCTTGGGTCGGGATGAATATGCAGCATGTAAGGCATGGGCCACAGCTTGGATGCTGCTATAAGTTACGTAGCTGTCCTGAGACAGGGCTCTTTCAATCTCCTCCTGGGGCAGCATCACCTGTTTCTCTTTCTCCCTGCAACCTGTCCAAATTTTCATGGACAAAACATGCATGGAACTGAAACACTCAAATGTTTCATCCCACAACCATTCCAGAGAAGAGGACTCTGGCTCATAGTAGTCATATTTTGTCATTATTTTAGTTTTCATTCTGAAGGACAAAGATCCGTGGAGGAAATGGAAGTAATGAGGCTCCTGAGACAAGTTGTAGTCCATGTCCTGAAAAGCTGGTGTGATCCAGACTTTTGCCTCAGTTGGGTTCTTTTCTAGTGTTCTTTGTATAAACATCAATGGTAAACAGCCATAGTGGGAGTCCGCATAGTAAACAATTACCTTCACTTCTTTGCCCAAGAAAGAAACATCGATCTGGAATATGTAATTTAAGAAATGTCGTTGTAGTCTTTTGGAGAAAGCGACACAAATTCCACTGCTGATCATCAGGGGTGTGAAGGCACCCAGGAACCTCTCCCCATTCTCAGTGTCTGGAGCAAAGAGACCGACCCACGTCCATTGGAAAAACAGGAGTAGCTGGACGATCCCTGGGTACTGGGTTTCTTCCTTCGGGGCCATGCGGTAGACAAAAGGGAACTGACTTTTCTCATTAGAAACAGGAGTAGCAATGCTGTAACTGATCTAGGGAGAAAAGTAAGGTAAGAGACAGTAGTTTAACATCAGTTTGTTTTCTGGGTGAAAATAAAATATTTTTGGCTAAAATGGAAGGACGATTATGTGCCCCGCTTTGGGTTCCTTAAAGTGGAAAAAAGTGCAATAAATAAATGCAATAAATAAATAAATAGTACCTAATAAATGCCTGTCAGTATGAGGCAGACTATGTGGACGGGGAGTGCAAAAATATCTCAAGCTCCATTTGTGGTGCAGCCCAAGAGGAACACTGGGGTCCTGTACACGCATTCAAAACACTGTAGAGTGATACACTTCAGGATACAGTCAATGAACGTTAGACCTGCTTGCTGCCTTGCATGAGGGAACTGAAGAGGATAGATTTAGCCCTGCCTCCAGCGATGTTGTGGATTCTGTTTGGGGAGCACACTTGAGCCTTATTCAAGAATTACAGCAATCAAGGGGCCACATGAGAACAAAAGCAACCCACTTTGTGTTTTGACCTGGTTACAGGACCGAATCAGCCTTGGTTACTCTGCCGGATGATCTATCTCAAGAGAGGGACAGGGGGAATGTCACTCTGCTAATTCTGCTCCATCTCTCATCAGCTTTGTGTACCATGGACCATGGTTTCCTGCTGGATTGACTCTGTGGGAAGGGCATCGAAGACGTGGCTTACAATGTTTTCACTCAAACTATGGGGCTGATTTGAGGGAGTAATGTTGGGTGTCCATTTCTTGACCCCTTGGCAGTTGAGTTACAGGGTTCCACAGGGCACCATCTTGTCCCCAATATTGGGCAACATCTGTATGAATTCACTGGGAGTAGTCATGAGGGGATTTGGAAGAGGATGGAAGCCCTGTGGGTCACTGGTTCACAAGTCTAGGAGATAAGCTCATTGCCTTTTCTGGATAGGGCTGCACTCCCCTTCAAAGATCAGGTTTGTAATCTGGAGGGAGTCCTACATCCATTGTCTCTGCAGGCCCACGTGGCCCATGCAGCTTGGAGTGTCTTTTGCCAACTTCAGCTGGATCACCAGCTATGGCCTCTCCTGGATGTGGTAGCTTGTTCACCATGGTACAGGTTCTAATAACCTGAAGACTGGATTACTGCCATGCACTCTATGTGGGGCTGCCCTCAAGGCTGCTCCAAAAGCTGGCAATTGTTCAGAATTCAGGAGCTTGGCCGTTGTCGGGAGCTGACTCTCTTCAGCATGCTACCTTTGCTGTGGGAACTGCGCTACCTGCCTATTTGATACCAGGTCAAATTTAAGGGGTTATTTACTAGTCTACAAAGAGCTAAAGAACTTGCGACCATGATACCTGCCAGAGCACCAATACAATCCAGTTGTATTGTAATTATTTTTCTTTCTCCCACTCTCTCTCTCTTCTTTAAAAATATTTTTTAACGTGGCGTTTTATTCTTTTACCTTATCTTGTATCTTTTCTTGTTCACCACTCCGGAATCTGTCTAGATGTGGAGTGAAATATGGATGTAAATGAATAAATACAGAAATGAATACAGAAATACAGGAGGGCTTTTTCTGCTGTGGCACCCCGGCTCTGGAATGAGCTCCCTAGTGAGGTTCGCCTGGCATCTACATTGTATTCCTTTCGGCACCAGGTGAAGACCTTTTTATTTTCCCAGGCATTTTAGCATTTTAGCTTTCTAAATTTTTAGCTTTGCTGTTTTAAATCTGTATTTTAAACTCCTGCACTGCTGCTGGGTTTTATTGTGGTTGTATTGTTATATTGTGGTTTCAATGTTCTATATATTTTAAATTGTGTGTTGTTTGGTTTTAATTTTTGTGAACCGCCCAGAGAGCTTCAGCTATTGGGCGGTATAGAAATGAAATAAATAAAATAAATAATAAATAAATAAAATAAAGAAGTAATAAATGCCCTACAGGGCTGTGCCTTCCACAGAGAGATGGGTGACATCATACCTTCTGGGGCAGAATCATAGCAGTAGTCATGTGGGGGCTGCAAAAACTGCTCGGGAGGGTTCTCGTTCCTGTCAGCCACTACTGTTTTCTGCAACGTCTGCATCGGAGAGCCTTTCAAGACATGATTAAAGGTGCAATCCTATACAGATAGACAGGCACTCAGACCTCCACTGAAGGCAGAGGCAACCTCCAATCCAATGCAGGGCAGAACCAGCACAAACAAGGGGATTCCCTCTGTGCTGCACTTTGCCTTAGATGGACGTTTCCACTAGGGTTGGTGGAGAATCTCTCCCCGAAACTTCGGGGGGCCGAGCGCCAACGTGTTCGGCCCCCCGAACAAGTTTCGGGGAGAAATTCTCCGTACCCCCCCACCCCCCGCACCCCCCCCAGGGACGGGACTTACCTTTCCCAAATGTCCCTCCCGGCGGCGGGTCCCGGCGGCGGTTCGTCGGGTCTTCGTCAGGGGTGGGAGCGGCAGCCGGTCTTCTGACCGGCTGCCGCCGCCGCCATTCCAATAAAAGAAAAAGAAAAAAACGCCCCTGTGATAGGCTACGTGACGATTAACGTAGCCTATCATGGCTATATTTGCAAAGTCAGCCGTGATAGGCTACGTCAATCGTCATGTAGCCTATCACAGGTGACTTAAAAAAAAAAAAGTGCGTACGGATAATGGCAGCCCCCATAGGGAGCCGCCATTCCCGTTCCTTATTTGGTCGTGCTCAGCTCCCCTTTCTATGCACCTGTCCTCCTGTCCGCTCCCCATTCACACCTGTGGGATTTTGAAGATGCTCGACATGGAGGAAATGTGGAGGGAGAGGTCCGATTCAGCCCCTTCAAGGACGGCCAGCAGGTGATTCTTCCTCCTGCAGCTGTAGTGCGGGATGTTGCTTTCACCCCCAGCAAGGAGCTGCAGCATGGCGTAGGAGGTGGCTCTTCCGTCAAAGAAGGACTTGTAGATGTTGTAGCCCAGGGTGATGTTCGGTAAGAGCCTGGGGTTCCGGTTGATCTCCTGAATGGCAAACATGAAGGATAGGATGTGCCAGTACCTTGTATCATGGAAACTGCAAAACAGTAAATAAGAACAAAATTCAATGCCTCATGCTGTCGTTCTCCGTTGAACGAAAACAAATCTCAGTTTCTTTCTTTTATACCCCTACCTTCTTTGTCATGCAATTTAAATCTCAGAAGAGCCGATCATCACATAATGCTTTGGAAGTTCATAGGGAGTGGCAAATGTACCTGTGCTGCAAGGTGTTGGCAGATTTCAGGGATCAAGGATCTAGCTGTCTGTCTGTGTGTCTGTCTGTGTGTCTATATTTAGATAGATTCTCTCTCTCTCTCTCTGTCTGTCTCTCTCTCACACACACATACACACACACACACGTGCCTTTTGTTAAGGATTATCAGTAAAAACAATGTTTTTGAAATTTACTGGTGCCAGAAGAAGTGTTGCGTTTACATACCATCAAATTTCCAGGTCTATTGGTGAACTATGGGGAGAGAAACGGCAGTATAAGAGAAAAAGCAAACACTCTCCTCTCTCTCTCCAAAGTGACTTGGGGAGTATGTTTCAGTGACCTTGTTTGGATCAAAGTTTCTGAAGAAGAAAAACAAACTTCTTTTAAGGCTAAAACGTTGATGATTTCCTATTCCTCCTGTGTTGGGGATGGTGGAATATATATATATTTAAAAAAAAACAACCCTTTTTAACGTGTATGCAAGTCATCAGCTGCCATTGTAGGCCTTGTTTTCATTTTGTTTTCTGCATCATGTCATGTTTTCTGGTGTTTGAGAGGGAAATGCAAATGGCCACAGCCATTAAAGGAAAAAAAAAAGTTCAACAATTTGCCAGGGATATCACTGGAAAAAAAATGTCTGGAGGGACATTTAATGGGTATGTACTGACCAATCAAATGATGGTAAAGTAGGCTGGCATGTTTAAAAGGAAGTAAATGCTTTGAAGAAATGCTGATTTCAGATCTTCTGTGTGCGCCCATGTGTCTGGGCATGCGCATGCAAGGGCCTGCAGGTCTGCTCCTTCCTGCCTTTATAGTTGTAAGTGTTTCAAGGGATTTTACTTCTGGTTGGACTTCAGCTTCACACTCTGCTTTCCCCCAAATTATCTTTAAATCACTTCTCTTTTAGCTTTGCAACCTTTATTGCTGAATATCACCCACAGAGACTTAGCAGTGAGTAATATGGGGAGGGGGGAGTCATAGATTAACTGTGCCCTCTTATCCATGCTGCTTCAGTATACATAAATAAAAATAGCAATTATTTTATTATTACCTACATAGTGCTTATAATGTTTACAGTATTTGTGTTAAGGGCTCGGGAACGTTGCCTCAAAGAAAAACTGTGTCCCACTCACTTTTACTCACTGGAAATCACATCAAAGTGGAAACTGAAAACGAAGCACTCTTCAACGCTCCTAGAAGGAAGAGCATTTTTCCAGCTGGTACTCACACAACCTGCACAACCTTAAAAGGAGGGTTACAGGCACTTGCTTTTGCCATCTTAGCGCACTGCAGACAGGGTATTCAAAAAACAAAGCCCCTCAGCTCAGCTTGGTGACCCCGAATGATCAATCTAGACCCCCAGCACCCCCCTTGCTACCTGAAGTTTCATCTCCTCCCATATACACATGCCCAGACCCTGAGATCAGCTTTAGCCATCTCGTTCCAGAAGCCCCCGCCAAAGGAAGCAAGGTGAGTGGCTAGAAAGACATGGGCCTTTTCTCCTGTGGCATCCCAGTTGTGGAGGAGAAAATTGGGTGAATCGTATTCTCGTATAATCAGAGGTTGGGGGGGTAGATACTATTTCTTATATTGAGAAAATGCCTCAACAGACCAAGCTGAATCTTCCTAGTGGAGGAGAAGTGAATCTGAGGATTGCCTGTGGCAATTTTGAAGTAGAACTGGTCAGAAATTGCTTCTTACTAAGAGGTTAAATTTTGAAAAGTGAGCTCCTGCAATTTGACAGATTTTGTCTGTTCTTGTTTTTTCCCACTTGAGTTACATGGGCTACTTTGGAGGATCATTTCTCCTGTTTGTACAGCGAAAACAGTCTGCAAAACAGTCTGTCATCTTTGATAAGGAAGAAGGTGTAGAATATACTATGCCTCAGAAAACTATAAGGCATTTCTTGGTTTTTACTCCATTTTAAGCCGGCATTCAATTAAAAAAGAATTTCCACACCAGCCACTCAGTCATTCTGCAATATGAACCAGTCCTTAATAGTATGAAGGATGTTAATAGTCTTAAGCCATGTTATATTCAGGGGGAGGAGGGGGGAGAAAAAGAGATCTCCCTATTAATAACACAAGAGGCATAGCTCGGTGTTGATGATCTGCAACCGTATATTTGATATACATGGATATAGATGGACCAAATTTGGAGACACATTATACAAATTCTTGATTCTGCTATTTCTAATAACTGAAATGAACAGATCACCAAAAAGATAACCATGGGCTTTGGTTCATTACCATCCCAGAAGCCTTTTCTCCATTATAGGGCATCTATTAAAAAACACAAAACGAACTCAACTGGTGTTTCGCTTGAATCTCTTCTAACGCAGGAGCAACCTCAGGCTTCTGAAGGCTTGTTAGAGAGACTTTATGATACTGAATGACAGGAACTACACCGGAGTAACTTCCCAGGGCATTCTGAGGAAAGATTGGTCATTCACTGTCTTGGGAAAAGTCAGATATCTCAACAAAGAGGTGGCCAATTATTTTCTAATCATCATGCGTATGAGCACTCAGCTGGTTGTATGAGCTAAACCAAAGAAACTGTATCCCTGTGTCCTGATATTATGTCTTCTATTTTATCTTGAATGGGTCTAAC
Source organism: Heloderma suspectum (assembly GCF_057233095.1). NCBI lineage: Eukaryota > Metazoa > Chordata > Lepidosauria > Squamata > Helodermatidae > Heloderma > Heloderma suspectum. The sequence goes on from NC_139459.1 coordinate 389,784,505, forward strand.
ACCCATTACACACATACATACACACACACACACACACACACACACGTTTTTTTCAGAAGTAAATCCCAAAGAGTGCAGAAGGATTTACAGTCACGTGCTGTGGTGGATGAGGAAGAAAGGTGCTCAGACTTAAGAACTATGGCCCTGTAATTATTCCAGACAGGGAACCTCTATGTGGACATTTGCATTTGGACCACTCCCAAAAAACTACCTCCCCAGCTCCAGCCTGTGTCTTATCACAACATTTAAAAGCAAAGAGGCTGCTGGTTCTTTTGGCTGAAACAATGCAAGGGAACTCCATGGATCCAGTCATATGTGAGCGTACTGAACTAAATGGTGCCTTTACTTCAATGAAGCTCTGGATTCTTCTTCAAAAAGTGCAGAGTGGGTAAAGTCAGGAGAACAATTTATCAGGGATGACCAGAGTTACCAGAAAAGATGGACATTCTCCTGTAAATGGGAACATTACAACCGGAGTGTGGGTTTGGAAGCATTACATCATCAGCATCACTTACTTCACAACCCTGGTTAAAGGGGACTCAGAGAAAACGTATGGTTCGTTGCACATGAAATACTGTGCAGACAGGACTCCGCTGATGAGGTAGTCTCCTGGCCGGTAATAATAGGACCCTAACTCTTGCTCTTTCTTCTGAGTCCTCAGGCAGTCTGACTTCTCCAGCTGACCAGCCGCATAAGGAAGCAGGAGCAACAGCAGCAGCAGCAACGGTATCATTCTGGGTCTGCCTCCCTCCTGCTGTTCCTGCTTTCTGAGTGTCCTTTCACCTCCACAGCCAGCTAATCAGAAGTGAGAAAAGTCTTGTGAGATTGAGGCTGCAGTGTCTTTCCAACAACATCCAATTCTGAGCCATAGGCAGTGATGGGAGGTGGTGTACTAAACTACAGCACAGGCATGGTCATCTCAGCCTGTCTGGAATCTGAGCCCAGGCTCTCGGGAGCACAGGAGATGTTTTATGCACCAAGCTTTTCAGGCACAGAGAGTGCAAGAGGGTTCCTGGAGCTGCCTTTCATTCTGATGTTGACATCATTGGTCTCCAAGGAAAACAGGAAGCAAAACATCTCTTGAGCTTTGGCAAGACTCAGAATCGATCACTGTTTTTGATAATGATCAGGGGAAGCTTCACAGCTGCAACTTCATGGATTCTCTGAGTGCCTCGTGGCGCAGGTGCAGAACTGGAGAAAAACATGTTTGTGAGAAGTCACACAGGCAGCTCCATCTTCTGGTTGGCAAGGGGGAAAGGTGAGCCTGCCCTGGCCTGTATTCGAAAAATTCACACAAAAGAGCCAGGAGCAGGAACATCTACTTATGCGCATGAAGGTGCACACTACTTGGGGGAGTTTCCCAGCCCTGCTCCCTTTGCCAACCCTCCCAATTGCACTTCTGGTGCTGGATAAGCCAGGATTACCAGAGAGCAAAGAACGAATGGTGGCCGCCATACAACTGAAGGATCTCCCCCTATTAGTATTTCCAGTGAGCTCATCAGAGCTGTGCATCATCTTGTTTGGGAAGAAGTAAATTATATTCAACAAACTGGTTAGTTACAAACACAGTCTGCAGAGAATAATGAAATGTAAAGATAGGTTTAAGGTAACTAACTTTATTATTTGAAACATACGAGGTGTCACATTTTTCATCTTTTCAAAACTTCCTTAAATACAGTGTTCTTGGTGTCGACTCCAGGGATGCCCCTGTAACGTCCTTGTTCTGGTCCATCAGTCATTCGATTCTTAAGGTTTACCAATGTGTGCATGTGACTCATGATAAGATAGAGTTCTCCATGGCAGGAGAGAGATGAAGGCAGACAACAGAGGAAAGCCATCCAAGCTAACATCACAGAAGCAATTTCAGAGACTTGGAGAACATAATGCATCTAGAGTAGGGTGTAAAAACCCCTTACCTGGTTCTGGTTGGGGAATCTGCTGAGGGGGGGAGGCGACCCGGTCCTTCCCCCAGAATCCTTGATGGGGGGGAGGCAATCCGGTCCCCCCCCCAGAATCCTGCCCGGCCAGCTCTGCTCCGTGGGCAGTCCCTGTATGTGTTGGCCAGGTGATCCTCAGCCGGGCCTCCAGCTGCTGCCGGGCTGGTGCAGACACGACTGGCGTCCTGCATAGGGGACGCCATTTGCATCCCTATGGTAGCCCGTGATAGGCTACATAAAGATATACGTAGCCTATCACGGTAAAGGCAGCCATGCAAATGGCTGCCGCTACGTCATTTGCGGCCGCAGCAGCCCAGCAGTGGCCAGCCGGTAGACCAGCCAGAGCTGCCGCTGCTGCATTCACCTCAGGTAAGCTCTGTCCCAGGGGGATTCCGCGTGGTGGCGGGGGGTGGGAGGCCATTCCGCCATGGATTCTGGGGTGCCGGATTCTAAATAATCCGGCCTCACTTGACTCCATGGCGGAATTTTCTGACATCCCTAATCTAGAGTGAGCCATAGTGTTCATCATTCTGCGGTCGTGATGGAAGCACAGGGGTTTGTCCGTTGGTACACGCCCAGCAGCAAGTGCAGCAGTGTCCTCGTGCTTGAGGATTTCACCCACGTGTCGGTACTCAGTAGCGCATGGGAAAACATTGGGTATCAGGTCGTGAGTGACTCCAGCAAGGTGCAGCCCAGTGTGCTGTTCTCTGCTCAATCCAGGAGAGCTATAGTGGCCTCCTCGGTGTCAAGGATGGCCGTAGCTTGGAGGCTCATCTGACCGCAAAGTGCTCATCCGAGGCTGAACTGAGCCTTGTACCCTGAAGACAAGTGCACTGGGGCCTTGTGGCTGTGCAGTCTTGAGTGGTGTAGACAAGGAAGCCCAGCCTAGAGGCCTGTTTCGCTTGCAAATGCCCTTCAGGAATTGCTTGCCCAGAAAGGAGCAATCAGTGTCAGTGTTGTGGGTGAAATCCGGACCTGCGAGTGTGGGTAGTGAAAACTTTCTGCCATGGCAGCTGGGAGTTGATGATTCAGCATTGAAAAGCCATTTGTCAAGGATGCTCTGACTTGGATTCCTGCAGTGAGCAGGGGGTTGGACGCAATGCTCTTATAGCCCCCTTCCATTCCTACTATTCTATGATTCTATGATTCTCTAGGGGCTGGAAGGGTGGAATTGGTGCAGCGGCATGAGTTGTGCTGGGACTCATGGTTCACCTACTGCTTGCTGTTACCAGCAAGCATTTCATGCCTAGGGATGGTAGTAATGCGTGGAATATATAAATGTTGTTTTGTTAAATGCAACAGCTGAAGACTTCCTTTCTGAGCAATAAATAAACTTCAACTAGCTAACATTTAACTGCAGGTATCTCTCAATCCCTTCATGATTTCTTTGCCGGCTGTATGTTACTGGCATATCATGGTACTTTGGCCTGCACCTCTGATTATTCAGGTGTACAGAGACTTTTGTGTGTGTTCATATTTGCTTTCACTCCAATTTGCAATCGATCGTTTAATTAACCTTGACTGTTTTGATATTAAATATAATATGTATATATATATATATATATATATATATATATATATACTTTTCTCTCTGCCACCTTGTGCTCTCTCAAGAGCACTTTTCTGTATTTGTGCCTCTCCCACCCCTTGCCTCTCTCATTTCCCTTTCTCTCTCCCTCCCTCTGACATTCCATTCTCTCTCTTTGTGGCCCCTTTCTCTCCTATTGTGCCCTTTCTCTCTCTGGACCCCTGCACCACCCTTCTCTCTCTCCCATCAGCCTCTGATGCAGGTTGTTCTGCATTCTGGACTCTTCCTCCAGGCACTGCCTGACCACCACAACTCCTGTTCCCAGGTAGGGAATTAGGGATTATGAAAAGCCTGCTCATTTTGCGGATTGTCAGGCACCTTCTATTGCATCATCCTCCCATTGACAGAGTCTGATTTTCTTAGTTTCCAAACTTCTGCAAATTTGCATGGGCAAAATGCCCCCCCCCCCATGCACAAATTCCCCCAAATATGCATTTTAACTCCCAAGCCTATGGGGAAAATATGCATTTTCAGGCAGGGTTTTTTTAAAAAAAATTGTGACTTTTTTTACAACAAAATTTGGACAAAACAGTTGAAGGTTAGAAACATGGTTCCCTAAATCTGCGGAATCCACCCTCCAGGGGAAAAGCCCATCCGCTGGTAGGGTTCATAAAAATCTGAACTCACTTAGTTCTATTGCAGATTCCGCCAACATTCCTACTCACAAGTCTCTCTGCCAGCCTGTCAAAAAATATTTTTAAAAAACAGCTGGGAAGGGGCAAGGATGGGAGGTCATGGGTGAGGCTAGAGTACCAACTGCACCCATTCCAGAGATGTCAGATCTGATCAAGGTGACACATGCCTAAGTTACACCCTGTTTGGGCTGCGGTAACATCCAGTATGTGGGGCTGCCTTTGGTAGGGATAGGTGAATGAGTGAGACTCAAGATGGCTCGGATCTTCCAAATATTTGTACCCATTTCCTGATTTGTGAAACTTTCCTCAATAGACTAAAGAGGGGCTGATTCAGTCTCCATGGAAATTTGCACAAATCAAACTGGGGAAGTTGTGCAAATTGAACACGAGCACACATCTGGCCATTTGCAAACATTTTCGCCAGGCGTGGTTTCTGTCTGGAACCCAGGAGGGGTTCACAGCTCCACTGAAATCAGAGCTGCCAGCCTCCACTGGCAGCTGCCCCACATCTTAGGCTGAGAATGTCAGTATCCAAAGTTTAAATGGCCCGGGACCAAAAACTGAGCACAAGACTATCCCATGTCAGATATCTCTCTGTTCAGGAGACTGTCCCCTTCAAAAAAAAAACAATTCCCTTCAAATCAAATCATCATTTCTGTGCAGTAGATGTGTGATGACCATAGATGACAATGAGAAGCAAGGAAATGGAAGTACCGAATTAAACTCCTGCATTCTTTGAGAATAATTCTTAATGACAACAAGTGCATGAAACCATCATAGCAAGCAGAGCAAGCAGAATACACCAATGCCAGGGCTTTCCATGTGCATGCAAGCTGAAAAATGTATGAACGTCACTTACCTTTTTGCAGATGTGATTCACGGTGGGGGGGAGGCGCTCCGTCCCTCCCCCCGGAATCCCTCCCAGAGTTCCGGCCATGGATGGGATGCTGTGGACACAAATGGCGGCCACTGTAATGGCGTACATTTGCGTCCTGTGAACCTGAGGTAATAGGCTACATAAGTATTTATGTAGCCTATCACGGCAAACAAAAAAAAAAACAGCATATGCAAATGGCAGCGGCTACAGTGACCGCCATTTGCGTTCACTATTTTTAGCCGTTTTAGCCTACTTAATGTTTATGAAGGCTATTACGGCAAAAAAAAGGGGAACACAAATAACGTAGTGGGTGCCATTTGCTACCCCCCCTTTTAGCCTATGGAAATATTTATGTGGGCTATTATGGCAGGAAAAAAAAAGGAAAACAAATAGCGCCCACTATGCTATTTGCATTCCCCTTTTTTTGAACGCAATAGCCTACGTAAATATTTATGTAAGCTAAAACGGCTAAAAATAGGGAATGTAAATGGCGGCCGCCGTAGCCGCTGCCATGTGCATACGCTGTTTTTTTTTGGGGGGGGGGCTTGCCATGATAGGCTACATAAATACTTAGGTAGTCTATCATGGCAGCCTCCCAAATTGCAGCCGCAGCAGCTGGTCAAAAGAGCAGCCGCCGCTTCCGCCGCTGCTGCCTCTCGAGCCCCACGTAAGTTTATCTCCGGGGTTTTCTGCCAGGAGGCGGGGGGACCGAATGCCAGTGCATCCGTGGGGGAATTCATGCCATCCCTAGGACGCAAGCTGCAAAATACTGGTACACTGCAGCTGTTAAGGGCCACACCTTCAACAGATGCATTATTTGGACAATGTGAGTATGGTGTAGGTCCAGCCTCAACACTACCTTAGATGAGGATGGTGGTCACTGGCAGAGTGATAGCCCCAAGGCTCAGCTTTGCCTGTCTCCTGTAACAGAAACACTGAAACTGTGCAACTGAAGAGATAAGTACATCAGAAGGCTCTGTTAACTAAGATCTCACCAAAATTCTATCTCCTCCAAAGCTATGCCAAATATGCTCCCACAACTCTACTTCTATGGATCAGATTCCCTAGTTTGTTTTGAACATGATATGCTCCTTCGTATTCAGATCAGGTCTCAGTACAATGATGTAGCACTTGGGAAGAAAGATGCAGCCCAACAGCCCAGCACTGGAGGCCAAGATCGAGAAGACCTGCACGGCCACCATGTATTTCCCCTTGGTGCTCAGGTAGGAGGGCACAAAGGACAGCCAAACACTGCAGAAGACCAGCATGCTGAAGGTGATCAGTTTGGCTTCATTGAAGGCCCCAGGCAGCTTCCTGGCCAGGAAAGACACCGTGAAGCAGATGGCAGCCAAGAAGCCCATGTAGCCAAGGGCAGTATAAAAGAAGACAACAGATCCTTCGTTGCATTGCAAGATGTTCTGTCCAGGCTGGGAATGCATGTCAGAGTCAGGGAATGGGGCAGAGCTCCCCAGCCAGATGGTGCAGATGACAACTTGGACACCGGAACAGGAACTGACAATGGAGTTTGCAAAACTTTTCCCCAGCCATCCCTTCACTCTGTTCCCTGGTTTTGTGGCCAGGAAAGCCAACACCACCGTGATGGTTTTGGCCAACACCGAAGAAACGGCAACTGAGAAGATGATGCTGAAGGCTGTTTGTCGGAGAAGGCAAGTCACTTACCTTGGTCGCCCCATGAACAGGAAGGAGGACAAGAAGGAAAGCATGATGAAGATGAGGAGAATGTAGGAGAGGTCTCGGTTGTTGGCCTTGATTACTGGAGTTTCTTGGTATTTCATGAAGATTCCTAATACAAAGCCTGTGGATAAGGATAAGAATACAGCAAAGGAAATCAGGACAATCCCCAAAGGTTCTTCATAGGTGAGGAAAGATATCTCCTTGGGGACACATTGATCTCTGTCTGTGTTTGGATGCTGATCTTCTGGACACTTGTTGCAATGTTCGGCATCTGAGAAGACGGAGAGTGAGTTCAGCAGGATTTACATCCACTGTACCTCCAGAAAAAATGTGCAGTTGGGCAAGGAGAGAGAGAAACATTCCCTCACAGAGGACCTGATTTGTGACCAGACCAGTCTATGGCCTCATCACCAAGTAAGGACTTTAGTAGTAGCAGGGCCAGGAAAGGTACTGTAATATCTCTGTGGGGCATTACAAAGTGTCAGTCAGAGAGGAACAGAGAAGAGTGGGCTAGATGGATTGATGGGCATGATTTATACCAGGAACAGTGTGCACTAAGCATCCCCCCTGCTTTGCACCCTAGAGATTCACTGCCATCATCTTTTCTTTCCACTCACTTCATGGGATTAATGGTGGAGATTAATAATAAACTGAAGCCAAGTAGGGGTCAGAGTTCAAAAAGTCTTTAGCATCTGTTCCAAAGATGTATGAATATTTAATGTGTTAATTAAAATGCTTTTGAGACTGCACATAAGAACAACGATCACAATGATGTACAGACCAGAAGAGTAAAACCTTGTAGAAGAAGAGCATCCAATAACAAATAATATTAGCATTCAGTCGAATTGAACATGTCTCCATTAAAATCACGCTATGTACTAGAAGGGCATCATGAGGTATTTCAGGCTGAGCAGTAGTGATCCCATGATGTTTTACACTAGGAGCAACAGTCATTCATGAAGCCTTCTTCTCTTACCTACTCGTGGAATGTTTTGCTCAAGGGGTTTAAGAGAAAAGAGAGAAGTAAAATAGGGCTGTGGAGACTATTTGGTATATTCAAGGAGTTGCCCTAGGTAGGGATTTCAGAGAACTCCGCCATGGATTCGGCCCCCCGAAATCGGTGGTGGAACGGTCTGCCCCCCCACCTCCCCCGGGACGAGACTTACCTGGGGCGGATCTTCCTGGGGGCGGCGGCAGCTAGTCTTCCGACCGGCTGCCGCCGCCGCCATTTCCAGTAAAAAAAAAAAAACCTGATAGGCTACGGAAATGTTTACGTAGCCTATCACGGCTGACTTGAAAAAACAACAACAACAAGGTGTGTTCCTTATTTTGGCACGTCTTAGTCTACGTCAAGATTTATGTAGACTAAGACGGTGAACATAAGGGGAACGCAAATAGCGTACAACCGTATGTGCGTTGTTGTTGTTGTTGTTGTTTAAGTCAGCTGTGATAGTCTACGTAAATATTTACATAGCCTATCACGGCTGATTGCAGGGATGCAAATGGCGGCGGCTACGGCCGCCGCCATTTGCATCCCTGCTAGCCAGCAGCTGGATGTCTGGCTGGATGTCCGGTGGCTCCGCAGAATCCCTGTGGAGCACAGCCAGCCGGCCAGGATTCGAGGTGGGGAGGAGGAACGGAGTGCCTCCCCTCCCCATCAACATAATCCACGAAAGGTAAGTGCCTTTGGTACATCCCTAGCCCTAGGGAACTCCCATTCTTCTGATCTTGCCTACCTTCCTGAATGGAGATGGTTCCTTCCGCACATGGAGCGCAAGCATAGCAGCATGGTGGCTCTCCTTCTTGGACCTCCTTGTAGTATCCACAGCGACAGCTCTCAGTGCATCTGGAATGTGGCACCGTCTAGCAACAAAGAGAAGGAGCATCCAGGAAAACAGTGTTATGAATATTTGTGCCTATGGAAATGAGTCCTACAATTTAGACAGGACCCAACAGGGTTTCTAGCGCTTGTGACCCTAAATGAAGTAGAAGGGATCCCAGGTCCTTGTTTCAGGGAAGCACTATTTATCCATCACAACATGGCATGGACGTTTTTGGTCTGTTTGTTTCAAAATGTTTATGCCATCTATACTATATGTGTACTCAAGCCAATATAAAAACTGGAGGGGAAAAGGTACGACAATGAAATAAACTAAAAGACAATCCAAGAATAACTGAAATTACAAGCAACAGCAATAAATGGAGAAGCTTCAAAACGTGCGCATGCAGTGACGTTGAACAATGGGGGATGGAGATGAGCTTTTTGTGGGAGGACAGGCACCACCATTGGAAAGGGCCTCTCCTCTTCTGTGTTTTGATCTTCAGTGGCAGGGCAGAAGGCAAAGGGAGGATTGGAGGCCTCATGGCACAGCTGGAGACGGAAAGGCATTTTAAGGAGCGGGGTACCTGATGGATTCATATCCCCCAAATAGGGATGTACGAAAGTCACTTACCTTTCCACAGATTATGTTCATCATGGGGGGGAGGCGTTCTGTCCCTCACCCCAGAATCCTCGATGGGGGGGAGGTGATCTGGTCATCCCCCCCAGAATCCTCGACGTCCGGCTGTGCTCCACGGCGGCTCTGCGGATCAGCCGGCCAGGCCCAGGCCAGAGCCATCCGCAGCCAGATTTCTGGCTGCGGAGGGCTCTGGGTAAAAAAAAAAAAAAAAATGCGTACGCATTTTCTTTGCCATGATAGGCTCTGTAAGTATGTAAATACTTACATAGCCTATCACGGCAGCCTGGAAGGAACCAAATGGCGGCAGCTAAGACGGCCGCCATTCACGGCCACAGCAGAATCCCATTCGAGGATTCCGCAGGATGGTAGGGGGGGGAGGCCCTTCCTCCACGGGTTTCACCACCTCTTTAACTCAATCCAATTCTACCCATAGTGGGGCCATAATTCAGCACTAGAGCACCTGATTTACAGGCACAAGGTCCCAGGTTCAATACCTGGCATCTCCGGGTAGGGCTGCAATAACTCCTGCCTCAAACCCTGGATCGTTACCAGTCAGTGTCAGCAGTACTGGGTTAGACGAGCCCATATTTTTGGAGGCAGCTGCTTAAGTTGACCCTTGAATTCAGTATGACTTGGGAGTAATGACTGACTGACTGGATAGACATGTAGCCTAACACATGTCTGTCCAGGGGGTCGGGAAGGTGCCAACATAACTGTGGTCATGGGCAGGGGGAGGTATGGCCTTGGCAGATTAACAGGCCAGCTGAGGAGACGAGGGGCTAGACACCTTACAGCTGTCCCATCTTCTGGTTCTTCCCCCAACCTGATGGTTCCTGACGGCCTTACCAGTCTGCCCTCGGGTCTGGTGGTGCTGATGCTGAATGCCTGGTGGGCCCCAAATAAAATCTCCCTCATCCATGATTTGATTGTGGATGAGGGGGCTGACCTGGTATGTATTACTGAGACTGGGGTGGGGGAACTGGGAGGGGTCACTCTCTCCCAGCGATGCCCTCCTGGGTACTCAGTGCAGCACCAACACCGACTCGAGGGTTGGGGAGGGGGGGTTGCCCTGGTCTATAGGAATTCAATCTCCCTCTCTAGGCTTCCTGCTCATTCGAGTGCAGATCTTGAGTGTCTTTACCTTGTGTTGGGTACGCAGGACAGATTAGGGATTCTGTTGGTGTACCGCCCTCCCCGCTGCCCATCAGACTCCCTGCCTGAGCTGGCGGAGGTGGTGTCGGACTTGGTGTTAAGGACCCCTCGGATGATGGTCCTGGGGGATCTCAACTTCCATGCCAAGGCCGCTGTATCCGTGGCAGCTCCGGGCTTCATGGCCACAATGACAACCATGGGGCTGTCCCAATATGTCATCGGCCCAACGCATATAAAAGGACACACGCTTAATCTGGTTGTCTTGACTGGGCAGGAGGATGGTGATGTGAAAGCGGAGGAATTAACATCTGTCCATTTGGTTTGGTCAGATCACTTCCTGTTGAGGTTTAGACTCCTGGCAACCTTTCCCCTCTGCAAGGGTGGGGACCTGTTAAAATGGTCCACCCCCAGAGGCTAATGGATTCCGATGGATTCCAGAGGGCTCTGGGGGGTTTCCTGCTGGTATGTCTGGTGCTCCTGTCAAAGCCCAGGTCGCTCTGTGGAATGCAGAGATGACTCGGGCAGTTGACACGATCATGCCCAAGCGCCGTCTCCCTCTGAGCAGAGCCTGGCCAGCTCCTTGGTATTAGGGATGGTGGAGAATTCCACCACGGATCTCAATAAGGCTGAATGCCAGTGCATGGGCCCCCCGGAAATCTTTTGCGGAACGAAGCCCCCCCACCCCCACCCCACGAAATGTACACAAAACGGAGAACCTACCTGGTGCCGTTCGCTCCACTTTGCAAATGGCGGGCAGGTCTGCGGCTGCCATTTGCTTCATCATTTTTCCTGTGATACGCTATGAAATACTTATGTAGCCTATCTCGGTTAACGCAGGGACCCCATTTGCATCCCTGTGGAGCCCATGATAGTCTACGTAAATATTTACATATCCTATCATGGCGAAAAAAAGGGACGCAAATGGTTGTGGCTACAGTAGCCGCCATTTGCATCCCTGCGCTAGCCAGCAGCGGCCGGATGTCGCTGTGGGCTGCCCTGGCTGGTGGCTCTGCGGAGTTGTCGAGCAGTGGAGCCAGCCAGCAAGGATTTCAGGGGGTGGGACGAAGCGTCTCCCCTCCACCACGGATGTCATGAAACAAAACAGGTAAGTTGTTTCATACATCCCTCGTGCTGAGTCTCACCGAACACAGGTAAGAGCTCACTATCGAGCCTACTCTGTGGCGGTGCGGGTGGCAAAGAGACAGTGCTTTTCCACCACTGTTGCATCTTCTCAGTGTCATCCAGAGGAGCTTTTCTGAGTGGTTTGTGGCCTGTTACATTCTTGGCCAGGGAGAGACAACTGTGGGACTCTCGGTTGCATGCTGTGATGGGTTTGCCCGGCACTTCGAAGATAAAGTCGCTCAGATTTGTCATGAATTGGACACCACCATTAATGCAGATCCATTGGTAGATGTGTTCAGAGCACCATCTGGTCCCGTTTTATTGGCTGAGTTTCAGTTATTGAGGCCGGAGGATGCAGACTAGGGATGTACAAATCCCTTACCTTGTTCCGCTGAAGGGCATCGGCGGTGGGAGGGAGGCGCTCCATCCCTCCCCCTGGAATCCTCGATGGGGGGGAGGCACTCCGTCACTCCCCCTGGGATCCTGCCTGGCCGGATCTGCTCCGCGGCCAAGCTGCGGAGCCGCTGGCTGTCTCCGTCCGCCTGCCTGCAGGGACGCAAATGGTGGCTGTCGTGGCCGCCACCATTTGCGTCCCTTTATTGAGCCGTGATAGGCTACGCAAATATTTACATAGCCTATCACGGCAGGGGGGGAAACCCCAGCGTACACAAATGTCGGTAGCCACCACCATTTGCATACACTGGGTTCCTCCCCGCCTGCCGTGATAGGCTACGTAAATATTTACACAGCCTATCAGGGCTTGAAGGGGAGGAAGCGAATGGCAGCCTCAGGATGGCTACCATTCGCAAAGCAGCGCGACGGGAGCAGGTAAGTGCTCTGTTTCGCACACCTTTCATGGGGTGGGGGCAGCGGGGACTTTGTCCCGTGCCGTTTCGTGAGTCGGGGGGTGTGGGGGCTTTGTTCCGCGATGGATTTCAGTGGGCCGAATGCACTGGCATTTGGCCTCACTGAGATCCGTCTCAGAATTTTCTGAGAAAAGATGCCTGATCTAACGATCAGACACGGGCTAGAGCTGTATCTTCAGCCTATCACGTGGCGGTGAAGGGAGCAAAAAAGGAATATTATGCTGCCTCTATCGCGTCTGCAGAGTGCTGTCCCAGGAGGCTGTTCCATGTTGTCCGGAGCCTGGTCAGTCCTGTGGCTCCGGAACCACTAGAGCATTCTAAGGCCTCCTGTGAGGCCTTGGCAAGGCACTTTGCAGATAAAATTGATCAGATTAGGTGTGTTACTCTGCACGCTGTGGATACAGTTAGTGAGCAAGAAGCGGCCTGTGGCAAACTGGTTTTGTGGGATCGGTTCCAGCTTCTTCCTCCTGATGAAGTGGACAAGGTGCTTTCATCTGTACGGCCGACCACCTGCTTACTTGATCCTTGCCCATCTTGGCTCATTATGGGCTGCAGAGAGAGACTGGGTGAGGGGATCAAGGTGGTGGTGAATGCCTCCCTTGAGGAAGGAGTGATGCCATCAGCCCTCAAGGAGGCAGTGAGAAGACTGCTCTTAAAGAAGCCCTCCTTGGATCCTCAAGTTCTGAACAACGTTCGCCCAGTCTCAAATCTGCCATTTTTGGGCAAAGTGATTGAGTGGGTGGTGGCAGTGCAGTTGAAGGCACACTTGGAAGAAACTGATTATCTAGACCCATTTCAGTCAGGCTTCAGGCTTGGGCATGGGACAGAAATGGCCTTGGTCGCCTTGGTAGATGATATGAGGAGGGCTCTGCATAGGGGTGAATGCTCCTTCCTTGTTCTCCTCGACCTCTCAGCGGCTTTTGATACCATTCACCACAGTATCCTCCTGGACCGGCTGGAGGGGCTGGGCATTGGAGACACCGTATTGCGGTGGTTCCGGTCCTTCCTCTCTGGCAGGTACCAGAGGGTAGCACTGGGAGAGGAGGTTTCGGACCCGTGGCACTTACTTGTGGGGTGCCACAGGGTTCCATCCTCTCCCCGATGCTATTTAACATCTATGTGAAGCCGCTGGGGGCTATCATCAGGAGGTTTGGGGTGCAGTGTCATCAATATGCGGATGACACGCAGCTCTACCTCTCATTCAAATCTTCACCAAGGTTGGCCATAGAATCCCTGTCCAAATGTCTGGAGATGGTGAGTGGCTGGATGGGGAGGAATAAGCTGAAGCTGAACCCTGACAAGACCGAGGTACTTTTGGTGGGAGACAAGAGGAGGCTAGTGGATGTTGACCTGGTGTTGAATGGGGTACGGCTACCCTTGAAAGACCAGGTCCGCAGTCAATGTTGTTTATTTTATTTTATTTTATTCTACAATAAAAACAATGTTTTTATTGTAGAATTTTCTTGTTTTAAACTGTTTTATTATATGCTGTACATCGCCCAGAGTGGCTGGGTGACCAGCCAGATAGGCGATTAATAAATTTAATAATAAAATAAAAATAAATAGGTTGCTGTGAAGTGCCTCCTCAGTCAGTGACCTCTGAGCACTGCAACTTGCCTCTGCATTCAGCTACCCCACTACACCAGCACACACTATCTGGACCGGGGGAGAGCCTTCATTTGTTTTGAAGCATTGTCTGGACTCTATGGTTTTGGATAAGGCTGTGCACATCTTTGGACTGAATCCCAAATAACTGTCAAGGGCTCCTTGGTGGCCTCTTTCAGTCTAATCCAGTAGCCAATTCCAGACACAGACAAAGGGATTCTTTTCAAAGCTTTATTCCTCTTTTACAACTTAACAACTCTACTGTTAGCAACTAACTATGAGCAGCAGAGTACCTATGCCTAAGTTGAAACAGTTGGTCCCATTTAAAGGAGAATCACTGGCAGACCCTGAACTTATGGGCCAGGGAGAGTCCCTCCCCTTTTCCCTTAGATTCTCTAGGCGCAACTGTTGTTTGTGCGCCAACCGGGCACTACGCCTCCTTTCCACGCCCTCCATTTGGCGCCGCTCCCTGAGTCGGCGTTGCACATCCAGCAAGTCTTCTTCCCACGCTCTCTCACTCCCGGGACTGCTATCTATGTCAGGAATGCTTGTGAGAGGAATCTCTGTCAGCTATTGGCCCTAACAAAGATGAGCATGCTCCTCTCCCAGGAGCAGCTGCTCCACCTCAGAATCAGAACCACTCTGGGATTCTATGGGCTCAGTGTCCACCCTGACAATGAAGCAAAGTGGGCTGCTTTGGAGGTGCCTCGCCATGATCCGAAGTGGATCAGAACAGCGCCGAGGTGCCCCGAAGTGAAGCAGTTCATGGCCAAGGCTTCTCAGTTCCACTTGGATCTTCAGAGGCATTCTGATGCCTTCTGAAGCGCACATAGCCATTTCCAAAATGTAGCAACTTACAAAAGATATGGGATGGGGAGAGAAGGGGGAGGCGGGAGGGGGAAATGGTGAGCCTTGGGGAATGACAGCTCCAGTCGCCAAATGAGGGCCGAGTGTAACCCAGCAGTCTCCAATCAGTGACAGTGTGTGTGTGTGTGTGTGCCTGTGTGTGTGTGTGTGTGAGAGAGAGAGAGAGAGAGGGAGGGAGGGAGAGAGAGAGAGCGCACTGATTAGATGGTGGTTTTGGTTTATGACGTGTTGTTAGGGAGATTTGGCTATATCTATATGGCGTGTGTGTGCTTGTACTTTCTTCTTCCTTCCATTCTTTTTTTTCTTGCTTTCTTTCAATTGTAGATCCTTTATTTGAAAAACCAAACACTTGAAAATTACGGAGTTCGAGTTTCCCTCTTTCTGTTCCTGGTTCTTTGTCTCCCCCCTTCCCTTTCTTTAATAGGTTTTACACTTCATTTTTTTCTTGATTGTTTATTTTAAAAAGGAGAAATACAGTAAAAACTACTACCCTTTTCCTTCCCTTGCCTCTTTCTTTCACTTCCACAACACTCTTCTCGGTTCTCAACCATTTGTTTGCCCTTACTTTGATTCTGTCTGGATTTTACGCACACAGTCACACGCGCACACACACACACACACACACCATTTCTTGGCTCTCCTCCACCCACCCCACCCTCCTCCATTCCTGTATTCCTTCCATTCCCATTTTTGATCACATTTCCCTTAAACAACAGCAAGAACAGCAACAGTTAAAAACCCCGTCGTCTTCTGTTGTCCTCCTGCCTTGCTTGTAGGTAGTCCAGCATTTGCTTTTCTTTTGATTCTCTCTCTCTCTCTCTCCCTCTCTCCTTGTGTGTTCGTTTTTGTGTTTGTCTTTGTGTTGTGCTCAAGCAAGCAGTGTGTGTCAAAGTACAACACAGTCCACATTTCAAAAAGCAGTAGACAAAGCAATACACACACATTAACATCTATCATTTGAATAACTCACAGCCACCCTGTGTTGCAAAGCAAGCAAGCCCAATATGGGGCAGCTTCAGCGTCTTGTTGGCAGGGGCAGAGCAGAGGTGGATGAGGTGGGGCTGGGATTAGCAGCCCTGGTCGGCAGTCAGGCTGTCCCCCGGTCCAGACAGCGAGTGCTGGTGTAGTGGGGCAGCTGAATGGGGAGGCAAGTTGCAGTGCTTAGAGGTCACTGACCGAGGAGGCACTTCACAACAACCTACAGCAGAAATCAGGGACAGTGACCTCCTCCACTCCAACAACCAACTTCTCGGATTATTATCCCTTCTGAGTTTGGTTTGTAATTCTGAGAAAAGCACATTGTAGCAGTGCCTAGCACAACAACTACTTTGCCAGACTGTCTGAAATTTGGCAGGTGGGATCCCCTCCATGGAGGATGCCAGGTTCCCAAATTTCATGTGTTTAGCATAAAACCTGTAAACCTGACAGCCATTTCTATTTTTCAAAGCCAGTCAATGAGAACATGTCATATCAGAATGATTCGGATATCCAAATCTTGCTTTGGATTGGGATCTGAAGAGAAGCGGAGGGGGTCAGAATCAGCCTGAAGCAACGCAGGGCAGCTTCAGAAGGTCCAACATAATAAAACAATTTAATTTTATAGAACATCCAAACCACAATATAACAATATAACCATAATAAAACCTAGCAACAGTGCAGGAATATAAAATACAGGTCTATAACAGCAAAGCTAAAAATCTAGAAAGCGAAAATGCTAAAATGCCTGGGAAAATAAAAAGGTGTTCACCTGGTACCAGGAGTTATACTATGTAGGTGCCAGGCAAACATCACTAAGGAGCTCATTCCACAGCCGGGGTGACACAGCAGAAAAAGCCCTCCTCCTACTAGTCACCCGGCTCACTTCCTTTGGCAGGGGCTCACGGAGAATGGCCTCTGAGGATGATCTCAGGGTCTGGGCAGGAACACATGGGAGGAGGCGATCCTTCAGATACCCTAGCACCAAACCTTAAGGTTTTTAAATGTTACTACCAGCACTTTGAATTTGGGCCGGAAATGGACTGGCAGCCAGTGCAGCTGGTAAAGTACTGGCGTAATATGAGCTCAAAGGCCAGTCCCTGTTAACAATCTTGCTGCCCTACTTTGCGCCAGCTGAAGTTTCTGGACCGCTTTCAAATGCAGTATATAACGCATTGCAGTAATCCAGGCAAGAGGTTATCAGGGCATGGATAACTGTAGCTAGGCTCTCTCTGTCCAGATAAGGGCGTAGTTGGGATACCAGCCGAAGCTGATAAAAAGTGCTCTGTGCCAGAGTTCACCTGTGCCTCAAGTGACAGTTCTGGATCCAAGAGCACCCCCAAACTATGAACGTGATCCTTTGGGGGGAGTGCAACCCCCTCCAGAACAGATTGAATATCACCTAGATGGGCAGATGAACCACCCACCAGCAGTACCTCCATCTTGTCTAGATTGGGTTTCAGTTTATTGGCCCTCATCCAGTCCATTACCGTGCCCAGGTCCTGATTCAGAACAGCCATTGCCTCAGCTGCGTTTGATGAGGAAGTGAGGTAGAGCTGGGTGTCATCCACATATTGATGGCGCCTCAGCCCACAAGTCCAGATAAGCTCCCCCAGCGATTTCATGCGGATGTTAAATAGCATAGGGGATAAAATAGAGCCCTGTGGAATGCCATGCCACAATTGCCATGGCGCAGAGTGGTAATCCCCCAGCACCACCTTCTGGACTCGGCCATCCAAGTAGGAGCAGAACCACTGCAGTGCATTGCCTCCAACACCCAGCCCAGACAATCTGTGCAGAAGGATATCATAGTCAATGGCATCGAACGCTGCTGAGATGGGATCCTCACTCCCCCGTCCCTCTCAAAGCAGAGGTCATCTGACTGGGTGTCCAAGGCAATTTCCATTCCAAAACCAGGCCTGAAGCCCTGATCTAGATAATCCGTTTCATTGAACAGTGCCTGGAGCTGTCCTACAACCACCTGCTCAAGCACCTTGCCCAGGAAGGGGATGTTGACCACTGGCCTATAATTGTTAACATCCTCCAAGTTCAGCTTTTTTAGGAGTGGTCTGATTACCGCCTCTTTTAAAGTGGCCAGCGCCACTCCCTCTCTCAAGGAGGAATTCACAAACTCCTGGAGCCAGCTGGACATCCCCTCCTTGTTTGATTTAATAAGCCATGAAGGGAACGGGTCATGGCAATATTTACGTCGACTATTACGGACAAAGAAAGGGGAACACAAATAGCTTGGTAGTGGGCTCTTACCTGTGTTCGGTCAGACTCAGCACAAGTTTTCCTCCACCTGCATTCTATCCGTCTCCCCACATGCTTCACTGCCCTCAGCTCAGTTGTATACCAAGTAGGGATATACGAAAAAACTTACTGGTTTCCTTTCATGACATCCTTGGTGGCCGGCTCCACTCCTCAATGAATCTGGGGAGCCACCAGCCAGGGCCACCCACAACGACATCCGGCCGCTGCTCGCCTGCGCAGGGACGCAAATGGTGGTTGCTGTACCCGCCGCCATTTGCATCCCTTTTTCTCACCATGATGGGATACGTAAATATTTACGTAGACTATCATGGGCTCCGCAGGGATACATATGGGGTCCCGGCGTTAACCGAGATAGGCTATGTGTGTATTTACGTAGCGTATCACGCCAGGTCAATAAAACTCGAAACAAAACAGTGTACACAAATGGCTGTGGCTACGGAGGCTGCCATTTCGGTTCCCCCTTTTTTGCCATTTTAGCCTATGGAAATATTTATGTATGCTGTCACAGTGAAAAAAATGGGAATGCAAATAGCGTAGTGGGCGCTATTCACGTTTCTTTTTTTCCATCTTAATAGCTGACATAAATATTTGTGTAGGCTAAAACGGCAGGGAAGAAAAGAAACACAAATGGCCATTTGCGTAGACTTTTTTTTTTTGGCTTGCCGTGATAGGCTACGTAAATACTTACGTAGCCTATCCCAGCAGCTTCACATGATGCAAATGGCGGCCGCTACTGTGGCCCCCATTTGCATCCGCAGCAGCCCGTCCATGGCCGGAACTCCGGCTGCTGACGGCCCTGTCCAGCAGATCCGCAGAGCCGCCGTGGAGCAGAGACGGCCCATGGAGGATTCCAGGGGGAGGGACGGAGCGCCTCCCCCCCCAAGAATCCAAGCTGCGAAAAGGTAAGTGACTTTCCTACATCCCTACTATCTCCCCTATCCCATTCATATAGCAGATAATCTGGCTTGGATGCATTGCTTGTCCCTGGCCTCCCGCCCCCAACCATTTGCAGAACACCATCATCCTATTCAGATGGAGCAAACTGGGAGCAATAGGACAGGAAGACGGATGTTCCTCTAAACTCGAGAAGTACAGAGGTCGGAGACGAGGCTTGCAGGTGCCAGGTGGGCCTTCCTCTGAAGGCAGTGGAGAGAGGTCTGGTGACCCCTCAGTTGACAACTGGGGCAGGGCGGAGAGACAGGACCTCACCTGTTTTAAAAGAGATTCCTTGCCTAACACTCAGCTTCAGGGTGCAGATTAAGGTGCTGATCCATTTGAAGCCCTCTAAGATCAGGGTAGCAAAAATTAGGGCCATGCACAGCCCACCCAACCTAATTCAGAGCTCAGTTTAGAAGACTCCAATCGTCCTGAACTCGCCTCAACCACCCCTGAAGCTGGGTTGACCCACTTCTCCAGTTCTGAAGCAACATCTAGAGACCCGAAGCAGAAGGGGGGAAACCCGCACCGAGAGTGACCCCCCACTGTCATTGCCACCCCCACAGAACCCCCAATCCTTGCCTGGATCTGTTGGGAGTGCCTGCACCCATTGGCCTCTGCAAGGGGGTCACCTTTCCTTTATTTTTTAAAATGGCATTTTGTATTACTGGAAGAAGAAGAAGAGTCACCATTTTGAAAGGAAATGGCAACTCCATCTAAGAGAGTGATGGCTGCATGTGATTCCCTGGAGACCAGGTAAGGAGTGAGGGGCTCACACAGCGGGGTGGGGTTGCTGTCTGCATCGGGCTGAAGCACCCCCAATGCTCTTCAGAGTGAACCAACCCATATTGGAGATTTTTGGCCTGATCCTGACATGCTCCGAAATTGCACCGCTTTGCACCGCAGCACCCAGACACCCTAGGGATTCAGGCTTCAGACTGACATGGCTAACAGCCCTAGTAAAAATGCCATCTTCCACATGACTCTTGGATATGTTGTCTTAGAGCTTCTGATGAGGCCTGCTCCAAGTGGCAAGGCCAGCTGAGATTTGGCTGGTGACAATTGGCAGGAAGTCCTTTTATGGTGTGGCAACATCCCTGGAGATGTTGGTCTGCCATGAGTCTCAAGCAGGAAGTGCTTTCTGCTTCAAGAGCCCATTCTATTATTTGAATGGGATTTTCATGTTGTGATCCTTTTGTGTTGAATTGTTGGATTTTACGTCTTGTAAAAAAAAACCCGACAAGCCTGCAAATGGCGGTGGCAGCAGCCGGTCAGAAGTCCAGGTGCCACACCCACTGCCGCTGGAGCTGCCGCCCGGAAGTTCTGCCCCAGGTAAGTCTCATGCTGGAGGGGATACGTGGGTGCGGGGGGGTGGCAGGCCGTTCCGCCACAAATTTCGGGGGGGCGAATGCACTGGCATTCGGCCTCACTGAGATCCGTGGCGGAATTTCCTGCCATCCCTAGTTGGTACAGTGGAGCCTGATGGCTCTGATTATGGTGCGGCTGTGGAACCCTTCTGGGTTTCAGTCAGAACCATCCAGAACTATACAACAGTTATCCAAGGTACTGAACTTGTTTGGGATGTATAAATCCATCAGGTACCCCGCTCCTTAAAATGCCTTTCCATCTCCAGCTGGGCCATGAGGCCTCCGATCCTTCCTTTGCCTTCTGCCCTGCCACTGAAGATCAAAACACGGAAGAGGAGAGGGCCTTTCCAATGGTGGTGCCTATCCTCCCACAAAAAGCTCATCTCCCTTCCCCATTGTTCACTGTCATTGCATGCGCACGTTTTGAAGCTTAAATACATTTATTGCTGTTGCTTGTAATTTCTGTGATTCTAGGATTGTCTTTAGTTTATTTCATTGTCGTCCATTTTCCCCTCCAGTTTTTATATTGGCTTGAGTACATGTATAGTATAGGTGGCATAAACTTTTTGAAACAAACAGACCAAAAACGTCCATGCCATGTTGTGATGCATAAATAGTACTTCCCTGAAACAAGGACCTGGGATCACTTCTACTTCATTTAGGGTCACAAGCGCTAGAAACCCTATTGGGTCCTGTCTAAATTGGAGGACTCATTTCCATAGGCACAAATATTCATCACACTGTTTTCCTGGATGCTCCTTCTCTTTGTTGCTAGACCGTGCCACATTCCAGATGCACTGAGAGCTGTCGCTATGAATACCACAAGGAGGTCCAAGAAGGAAAGCCACCATGCTGCTATGCTTGCGCTCCATGTGCGGAAGGAACCATCTCCATTTAGGAAGGTAGGCAAGATCAGAAGAATGGGAGTTCCCTAGGGCAACTCCTTGAATATGCCGAATAGTCCTCACAGCCCTATTTTACTTCTCTCTTTTTTTTCTAATAAACACCTTTAGCAAAACATTCCATGAGTAGGTAATAGGAGAAGGCTTCTTAAATGACTGTTGCTCCTAGTGTAAAACATCATGGGAATCCCTTATGGTCATGGGTCATACACTTTTGCTCAGCCTGAAATACCTCATGATGCTAGGGATGTATGAGTCCCTTACCTTGCTCTACTGATGGGCATCCGTGGTGGAGGGGAGATGCCCCTTCCCTCCCACCAGAATCCTCGATGGGGGGGTAGGCACTCGGTCCCTCCCCCTGAATCTTGCCCGGCCGGCTCCGCTCTGCTGCCAAGCCGCGGAGCTGCTGGGCTGCCCTGCAAGGACGCAAATGGCGGATGTCATAGCCGCTGCCATTTGCGTCCCTGTATTGAGCCGTGATAGGCTACATAAATATTTACCTAGCCAATCACAACAGGGGGGAAATATCAGGGCTTGAAGAGGAGGTAGCAAATGGCTGCCGCAGGACGACTGCCATTCACAAAGCAGCGCGGACAGGAGCAGGTAAGTGCTCCATTTCACATGCCTTTTGTGGGGGGGGCTTCGTTCCATGACCGATTTCGGGGGGCCGAATGCACTGGCATTCTTCTAATATGATCCTTCGTGGAATTCTCTGACATCCATACATAATGCCCTTCTAGTACATAGCGTGATTTTAATGAAGACTTGTCCCTTTCGACTGAATGCTAATTTTATTTGTTTTTACTTGCTCTTCTTCTACAAGGTTTTATTCTTCTGGTCTGTACATCGTTGTGATCATTGTTCTGATGTGCAGTCTCAAAAACATTTTAATTAACACATTAAATATTCATACACCTTTGGAACAGATGCTAAAGACTTCTGCAACTCTGACCCCTACTTGGCTTCAGTTTGTTTTTAATCTCTACCATTAATCCCATGAAGTGAGTGGAAAGAAGAGATGATGGGAGTGAATCTCTGGGGTGCTAAGCAGGGGGGAAGCTTAATGCACACTGTTCCTGGTACAAATCATGCCCCCCCCAAAAAAACCACTCTGCTTTTTCCATGATTGGGACAGGGCAGCACGTACAGACATGGTGGGCCTTTCTCCATTATCCGCAAAGAATTGACTGCACTGTGCTGTGATCCTGTGGTAGGAAAGCAGGGGGTCCCTGACAGAAAAGGGGATGTGAAAATGGTGCTGAATGCTGATTCAATCTTCTGGTTTTTTTAAACCTCTTTAGTAAAACTTGATTAAAAAATAAGAAAGCTTGATCGAACTTTCCTACTCCGGATTTCACACATAACCAGGAGTCCCTTGAGCACCGTCTTGTGGTAGAAAGGTGGGGCATAAGTTGCGTAAATACATAAATCACAAGCCACTCAGCTACCAGGTAGCTTTACATGCCTTACAGGATTATTATGAAGATAAGAACAGGATAAGCTCACAGACACTCCCTTACCCCGAACAGCCTTAGGATTAACAGCCTCACTTTTCCATATTTAAACCAGGTAGGGATGTGTTTATTCCAAGTCAGCACATCAATCCGTCTAGCCCACTCTTCTCTGTTCCTCTCTGACTGACACTCTGTAATGCCCAGCAGAGATATTACGGTAACTTTCCTGGCCCTGCGACTACTAAGGTCCTCGCCTGGTGATGAGGCCATAGACTGGTCTGGTCACAAAACAAGTCCTCTGTGAGGGAAAGTTTGTCTCTCTCCCTGCCCAACTACACATTTTTTCTGGAGGTACAGTGGATGTGAATCCTGCTGAACTGACTCTCTGTCTTCTCAGATGCCGACGATTGCATCAAGTGTCCGGAAGATCAGCATCCAAACAAGGACAGAGATCAATGTGTCCCCAAGGAGATAACCTTCCTCACCTATGAAGAAACTTTGGGGATTGTCCTGATTTCCTTTGCTCTATTCTTGTCCTTATCCACAGGCTTCGTATTAGGAATCTTCATGAAATACCAAGAAACTCCAATAATCAAGGCCAACAACCGAGACCTCTCCTACATTCTCCTCATCTTCATCATGCTTTCCTTCTTGCCCTCCTTCCTGTTCATGGGGTGGCCAAGGAAAGTGACTTGCCTTCTCCGACAAACAGTCTTCAGCATCATCTTCTCAGTTGCCGTTTCTTCGGTGTTGGCCAAAACCATCACGGTGGTGTTGGCTTTCCTGGCCACAAAACCAGGGAACCAAGTGAAGAGATGGCTGGGGAAGAGTCTTGCAAACTGCATTGTCAGTTCTTGTTCTAGTGTCCAAGTTGTCATCTGCACCATCTGGCTGGGGAGCTCTGCCCCATTCCCTGACTCTGACATGCACTCCCAGCCTGGACAGATCATCTTGCAGTGCAATGAAGGGTCTGTTGTCTTCCTTTATACTGCCCTGGGGTACATGGGCTTCTTGGCTGCCATCTGCTTCACGGTGGCTTTCCTGGCCAGGAAGCTGCCTGGGGCCTTCAATGAAGCCAAACTGATCACCTTCAGCATGTTGGTCTTCTGCAGTGTTTGGTTGTCCTATGTGCCCTCCTACCTGAGTACAAAGGGGAAATACATGGTGGCCGTGCAGGTCTTCTCGATCTTGGCCTCCAGTGCTGGGCTGTTGGGCTGCATCTTTCTTCCCAAGTGCTACATCATTGTACTGAGACCTGACCTGAATACAAAGGAGCATATCATGTTCAAAACAAACTAGGGCATCTGATCCATAGAAGTAGAGTTGTGGAGTATATTTGGCATAGGTTTGGAGGAGATGCAAGTTTGGTGAGATCTGAGTTAACAGAGCCTTTTGATGTGCTTATAGCTTCAGT
Organism: Heloderma suspectum; assembly: GCF_057233095.1. NCBI lineage: Eukaryota > Metazoa > Chordata > Lepidosauria > Squamata > Helodermatidae > Heloderma > Heloderma suspectum. Next base: position 389,808,630 of record NC_139459.1, read on the forward strand.
TGCACAGCTTCTGTGTTTCTGTTACAGGAGACAGGCAAAGTTGAGCCTTAAGGGTCTCACTCTGCCAGTGACCGCCATCCACATCTGAGGTAGTGTTGAGGCTGGAACTATACCATACTCACATTGTCCAAGTAATACATCTGTTGAAGGTGTGGCCCTTAACAGCTGCAGCGTACCGGTATTTTGCAGCTTGCGTGCACATGGAAAGCCCTGAATGCAAGACATTAAATGGATGTTTGTTACTAGCATTAGTGGATTCTGCTTGCTCTGCTTGCTGTGACAGTTTCATGCACTTGTTGTCATTAAGAATTATTCTCAAAGAATGCAGGAGTTTAATTCGGTACTTCCATTTCCTTGCTTCTCATTGTCATCTATTGTTGTCACACATTTACTGCACAGAAATGATGTTTTTGATTGAAGGGAATTGGTTTTTTTTGAAGGGGACAGTCTCCCGAACAGAGAGACATTTGATGTGGGATAGTCTTGTGCTTAGTTTTTGCTCCTGGTTGATTTAAACTTTAGATCCTGACATTCTCATCCTGAGATTTGGGGCTGCTGCCAGTGGAGGGCAGCAGCTCTCATTTCAGTGGAGCTGTGAACCCATCCTGGGTTTCAGACAGAAACCACGTCTGGCGAAAATGTTTGCAAATGGCCAGATGTGTGCTCGTGTTTAATTTGCACAACTTCCCCAGTTTGATTTGTGCAAATATCCCTGGAGACTGGATCATCCCCACTTTAGTTTATGGGGGAAAGTTTCACAAATCAGGAAATGGGTACAAAGTTTGGGAAATGTGAGCACATTTCACATTCAGTTGCTGCTTCATTTGTGTGATTTTCCTGTTCCTGCAGAGTGAGCAGACATCATGAACAGGAAATGTGCCAAGTGGTGATACAATATTTGGAAGATCCTAGCAGTCTCGAGTCTCACTCATTCACCCATCCCTACCAAGGCAGCCCCATATACTGGATGTTACCGCAGCCCGAACAGGGTATAACTTAGGCATGTGTCACCTCGATCAGATCTGGCATCTCTGTAATGGGTGCAGTTGGTACTCTTGCCTCACTCCTGGCCACTGCCCAAGCCTGCATTCATGATCATGTTCTCCAATCCCTGCCCCTTCCCAGCAGTTATTAAAAAAAAAAAAAAAAACTTTGACAGGCCAGCAGAGAGACTTGTGAGTAGGGATGTTGGAGGAATCTGCAATAGAACTAAGTGAGTTCAGATTTTTATGAACCCTACCAGCAGACCGGCTTTTGCCCTGGAGGGTGGATTCCGCAGATTTGGGGAACCACCCAGCTCATTAGCAAACCTCCTGTTAGTTATCTGACTGACTGGGTGACTTTGGGCTGGACTCTTAACTACTACACCATGCTTCTGTTCTGAAACTCAAGAAGAAAAAGAGACAGTATAATGGAAAGTTCTTTCTGAAGCAGTCACACTTGTACAAATGCAGCATGAAGGGAAAGATTAGCAACCTTCTCTTTGTTTGAATAAAAAGCAAACTCTGCACATGCTCAGGGAATGGACAAAATGAGGAATTTGAGGAATATTTTAAGAACCAGGGAATATGAAGAACGATATTCTTCCATTCTGTGTATGTGTGTGTAATCTCCCTCAATCCAGCTGTTCCCTGGAACCCCTCCCCCCTTCACCCAAGGGTCTTCTGAGATCCTGACCTCGGGGTGCCATTCTGCAGAGGATTCCGGGGCACCGACGGAAGGGAATTCGATCCCATTTCAGTCTGTGGTGGAATTCTCTGACATCCCTAATATATTCCACGAATTACTAACATGTTTAGACATCAAAAACTTATTCGTAACAGCAACCAGTAGGTGAACCATGAGTTCCAGCACAACTCATGCTGCTGGGCACCACTTCTACCCCTCCAGCCACTAGAGAAGGAGCTTTACTCTCCAGCCTGGTTGGTTCCACCCTCACCTCAATCAGTCTGCACATGCAGGCAGCCCCTCGGCCTTTTGACAACAGTGAACCTCTGTCCCGCCTTGCATCCATCAATATCTGAAACCATCCCAGGTATAGGAAGCAGACTGTGCCTTTCAGCCTGCATCCTGTGACCAACATCGACAGTTTCCCTATCGGCAACATCGTTAAGGTTTGTGAGCACTGCGACACCTGTCTTTTGAATACCGAATCATCACCTCCTAGCTGCCATGGCAGAAACTTTTCACTACCCCCACTGACACTTCCGGATTTCACTAGGGATGGACGAAAGTCCCTTACCTGGTCCCGCAGCTTTTTTCGGGGTGGGGGGGAGGCGCTCCGTTTCTCTCCCTGAATATTCTTGGCAGGTGGGGAGGCACCCCGCCCCTCCCCACTGAAATTCTGGCCTATCACGGCTAGATTTTCAAAGGCATGCACCAATGGACGTACCTCTGTGCTTCCATCGCAAACGCAGAATGATGAGCACTATGGCTCATGCTGGATGCGATAATGTTCCCGGGGTCTCTTGAATTGCTTCTGTGTGGACCAGCTCAGATGGCTTTCCTGTGGCTCATCTCTGTTTGGTAGTGTACCCTAAGGGATGAGAGTGCTGCACGATCTCATATACGGAGATGCTGATGATGGGGAAAGTGGAAGGCAAGAGGAAGAGGGGCCGACCAAGGGCAAGATGGATGGATGATATTCTGGAGGTGAGGGAGTCGACCATGGGGGAGATGAGGGTGGCGACGGCCGACAGGAAGCTCTGGCGTGGGCTGGTCCATGAAGTCATGAAGAGTCGGAAGCGACTGACCGAATAAACAACACAATCCTGGCTAATCCAGCACAAGGAGTGCAACTGGGAGGGTTGCAAAGGGAGCAGGGCTGGGAAACTCCCCCACATAGTGTGCACCTTCATGCGCATAAGGAATGGGGAAGATGTGGCCCTCCTGATGTTCTCGGACTGCAACTCCCATCGTTTTTCCCCATGGGCTAGGCCAGTTCGGGCTGCTGAATGTGCAGTCCAGTGCTATCTGGAGGGCCACACGTTCCCATTCACTGGTATACATCCTAACCTACTCTGCTGGATCGTCACCCTGCTGTGGTGAGTGGGCTTGTGTGTTCCAGTGAACTCCGTGAGTGAAGCCATCGGGAGTTATGTACTCCCAGCAGGGTCACCCATGGCGGGAAGATCAAGGGGGAGGAACCAGACAAAGAACGATCCAAGAAAGTCCTCAACAGCAGAAAAGGCGGAAGATAGCAAGATGTACAGTAAGGGCCAGAAATATTGGAGCAAGGATAACTGTTTTGGCAGTTGGCCTCTGTATGCCACTGGCTGTACTTCCTGAATGGTTAGTGCCCCACTTTTGTCAAACCGCTTGAATTTCAGCTGAAAGTCCTGACTTCGCTCCCATCTTGATATGTTTCCTTTAGGGATGGCAGAGAATTCCGCCATGGATCTTGGTGAGGCCGAATGTCAGTGCATTCGGCCCCCCGAAATCTGTGGCGGAACAGCCTGTTCCCCCCCCCCCGTGGATCCTCCCCAGGACGATTCTTACCTGGGGCGGATCTTCCAACTGGCTGCCGCCACTGCCATTTGTGGACTTGTCTTGTTAAAAAAACAACAACAACGATGTGATAGGCCACGTAAAGGTTTACGTAGCCTATCATGGCTGGGTTTAAAAACAACCACAACAACCACGTATGCAAATGGCGGTGGCTACGGCCGCCGCCATATGCATTCCTTATTTTTGGCCATCTTAGTCTAGGTAAATATTTACGTAGACCAGAGCTTTCCAAACGGTGTGTCGCGACACATTAGTGTGTCGCCAGCAGTGTGTAGGTGTGCGCGGGAAAATTGTGTGGAAGGGCACCACGGAGCTCCCTTACTCACGTTTGCTTTGCTTGGTCCCTCCCCTGGAACTTCCTAAAGCAGCTAATCTTAAAGCAGCTTAGCTGCTAAGGCTTAGGTGCTTTAACGTTAGCTGCTTTAGGATCACGTGGCGCCTTGATGCAGGACGCACGTCATTGGCAGTGTTGGAGCGGTACGGCGAGGAGTGTGGTAATGCTGGCTGCACAAGGAGTGTGGAGAATTCGAAGTTAGCAGAGCAATTAGTTGAGCAATTTGCAATCAGCTTGGGTGAGAGGCTTCCCCACGTCCTCGGTGTGGCTGCAGTGCAGCGGGGGAGAACAACGGCCCGCTGGATGCCCCCAGAGCAGGGAGGGCTGCGCCGGGCAGGTGAGGAGCTTTGAGCCTGCGCTCCCCAGAAAGGTAGAGGAACGGGGAGAAGAGAGGGGAAGGGAGGCACTGCCCTGGGAGCAGAGCTCGGCCGACACTGGCGTGAAGAATTGGCAGCGGCCACCAGCCCTGCGTGGTTTCTGGTGTGCCCTTCGTGGACTTCTTCACCGTGCTGCCGCGCGGCCAGGCCAAAGTAACACACAGGAGGAAACACCACCTGGGACTGCACCGAGCGGGCCGTCCGCCATCTTGGCCAGTCAGAACGGAGCTCAGTTGTTTCTGCCATTTATTTTTATTTTTACTCTGCTGTAATTGTGGATTAACCACCCACTGGCAGTGTACCACTGGAGAGTGCTGGAACTGGACTCTGGACATAGGCATTGCAATATTTACAGCAGTATAGCCTTGTAGTCTATAAAGAAGCAGTCTGCATCATTTTATAAAGAGAATGAAGACATCAGAAAAAGCTCAAAAGGCAAGTTACTTGTTTGCTCAAATAATTGCCCAAAACAAGGACCCACACGCTATTGCCGAAACCACCATAAAGGAATCTTGCTGTGCTATTGTTCGAACAATGTTTGGACCCGAATTTGAGATAGAAGTTAATAAAATCCCTTTGGCAGATAACACAATCGGAAGACGTATTCAAGACATGTCTGATGACATTAAGCAGCAAATGAAGGATATTTTTCAAGACGATAATATGATCTTTACATTGCAATTAGATGAAGCAACAGATGTCAGTGGGTTAGCAAAATTACTGGTTTTTATATGCTTCATTCATACTGACAGAATTATTGAGCAATTCTTGTGTTGTCTAGAACTTCCAATGAGAACTAGAGGTGAAGATATATTTAAAACTTTTGATTGCTTCATGAAGGAAAATAATTTGCAATGGTTAAATTGTGTAGGAATATGCACAGATGGCACACCCTCAATGGTTGGTTCAACAAAAGGTTTTATAGCTTTAACAAAGAAAGAGAATGAAAATATTATAATTACTCATTGCTTTTTACATCGCAAAGCACTAGTCGTGCAAACCATTGGAAATGAATTAAGAAAAGTTTTGGACAAAGTGGTTCAAATGGTCAATTACATTAAAAGTAGACCTCTTCAATCAAGATTATTTGCTCATATTTGTGAAGACATGGGGGCAAAGTTTAAAAAGCTTCTACGACACACAGAAGTTCGTTGGCTCTCAAGAGGTCGAGTGCTTTGTCGTGTATATGAATTGAGGGAAATGATGCTTAAACTTTTTGAGGAAAATCAGCAAAATGAATTCTGCGATCTAATTCAAAGCAAACTTTGGTGCACAAAATTGGCATATCTTGCTGACATATTTGAACATTTGAATAAAATAAACACCAGTATGCAAGGAAAAGGAGAAAATATCTTAACAGAAGTAGATAAAATTTGTGCTATGAGAGACAAAATAGCAATTTGGAAAAGAAAAGTGAAAGAAGGAAATTTTGAAATGTTTTCCAAAACTGCTGAGTGCAGGCTAAAATGTGATATCAGCTTGGTAATTGTTGACCATTTAACATTGCTTGGAGAGAAAGTTCATCATTACTTCCCAAATGTTGAAATCCAAGACTATGATTGGATCAGAAATCCATTTCTTTCAACTGCAATGAGGAATTTTTCACTTATTGAAGAAGAAGAATTAGCTGACATAAAAAATGATCGGAAATTGTTAATGTTGAATGAACAGGGTGTAGGGTTGTTAGAGAATTTCTCCACGAATCTCGGGAAGGCCGAATGCCAGCGCATTTGGCACCGTGAAATTGGTGGAGAAACGGTCTGCCCCCCCCCCGCCGGGATGGGACTTACCTTGTGCGAATGTCCCTGGCGGCAGCGGCTCCGGCGGCGGTGCAGCAGCGGCGGCTGGTCTTCCCACCAGCTGCCGCCACCGCCATTTCCAAGTTTTTTTAAAAAAAGTGATAGGCTACTTGAAGATTTACATCGCCTATCGCGGCTGAGTGAAAAAAAAAAACCTGCGCGTAAGCAAGTGGTGGTGCCCATAGGCACTACCATTTGCCTTCCTTATTTTGGCACATGTAGTCTACGTAACCATTTATGTGGACTACGGCAAAAATAAGGGGAACGCAATCAGCGTAGCGTCTACGCTGTTTGTGTTCCCCTTATTTTCACTGTAGTCTACGTAAATGTTAATGTAGACTACACGTGCCAAAATAAGGAATGCAAATGGCGGCACCCCTGGGTGCCTCCATTTGCGAACGCGCAGTTTTTTTTTTCCCCTCAGCCATGATAGGCTATGTAAACATTTACATAGCCTATCATGGCTGACTGCAGGGACGCAAACGGCGGCGGCTACGGCCGCCACCATTTGCGACCTGGCAGGACAGGATTCGTGGACGGAGGGATGGGGCGCCTCCCCTCAGCCCGAATTTCGGGGGGAGGGACGGAGCGCCTCCCCCCCACCGTGAATCAACCTCCGGGTTCAGGTAAGGGACTTTTGTACTTCCCTAACAGGGTGACTTAGACCAGTTTTGGATTCACATTTCAAAAATGCATCCAAACATAGCTAAAAAAGCATTAAAAATTCTTCTGCAGTTTTGTACTACATACATTTGTGAAGTATCCTTTTCAACAATGGCAAAGTTAAAGACACTGAAATGTGGAAGCTTAAAAATGCTTGTTGACGAAATGCGAGTGTCTTTATCTAATATTCCATCAAATATTGAAGATCTGTGTTAATCCCATCAACCTCATACATCCCATTAAAATGGTAAGTAGTTATTGGTGTTATTCAACTTTTTAAAATTCTTGCACATATTTACATACTGTTACTCATAACTGACAACAATGTATGTTACTATCTTACAAATCATATATTTTTACAAATATAAATGAATGGTTTTCATGAGATATGTTGTATCCCCATACATTTTGTTATTACAATGTATGTATGTGTTTGCCGGCTGGCCAGGATTCCAGGGGGAGGGACGGAGTGCCTCCCTCCCCAGTGGAACGTGGCGGAGCCAGGTAAGGGTACATTCGTACATACCTAGTTTCCTTCCAACTTCAGTGTGGTGGTGTACAGAGGCCAACAGCCAAAACAGTTATCCTTGTTCCAATATTTCTGGCCCGTACTGTATGTTACAATGGCTGAGAAGGAGGATGAAGGCTGCAGCAGATAAAGGACCACCAATTCTCATGATATTCATGCCATTGCATTAGAGCATTTTCTGTGAAGACTGTGTGTTGATCACTGTGCACTGATCTCTACATATAAAACAAATTCATGCTCAGGCATCTTCCAATCTAAATCCATCCAACCAAAAGTCCCATGGAAATCAGAGAATGGCAACGGGGTAGGACTGTGAAATCCAGAAGCCCCTAGTCATGGACCGGCACATGGGTGTCGGATACAGATTCAGTCGTGCTGACTCAAGAACCGAGGCTGTTGAGTAGTTCGGCAGCTGTATCCATGCCTGACCAGTCCTATTCAGTTTCCGCTCTGCTCAACCCATATGGGGAGGGGGCCAGAAAAGGTGCCCTAAACATCGTCTGCCTCATCTTCTCCCTGACTGGATCACCGCATGCAGTGGGGTCACCATTTAGCGGTTGCAAAAGACAAATGAACTTTGGAACATGGAATATACGGACACTGCTGGACAATACAGATAGTGAACACCCTGAATGCAGGACTGCCATCATTGCAAGGGAGCTGAGACGTTTTATCATTGACATAGCAGCACTCCAAGAAACTCGAAGAGCAGGAGAGGGAGAACTCAAGGAAGAAAAAGGGGGTTACACCTTCTTCTGGAAAGGACTGCCTGAACAAGCACGACGAATACATGGAGTAGGCTTGGATATTAAAAATGATCTTATGAAGCTCTTGTCAGAAGTCCCTACTGGCATTAATGAATGACTCTCAACACTTCGAATAAAACTCACCAAAAACCAGCAGGCTACTATTCTAAGTGACTAGGCACCATCATTAGATGCTGATGAAGACATCAAAGAAAAATGTTTCTCCCAACTGGACACCATCTTATCAGAGATACCTAAGGAGGATAAAATCCTCCTCCTGGGCGATTTCAATGCAGGAGTTGGGCGTGATTTTGATTTGTGGCCAGGGACCATTGGGAAAGATGGAGTCGGCAATAGCAACCAGAATGGAATTCTACTTCTGACTAAATGTGCAGAGCATAATCTCATCATCGCCCACACACTTTTTGCTCCGAAAAATAAATTTAAAACATCATGGAAGCACCCCTGGTCGAAGCACTGGAATCTTCTAGATTATGTAATTGACCATGCCAGAGACCGCTGTGTTGATCTCTTCACTAGAGCCATGATGAATGCTGATGAATGCTGGACAGACCACCGATTAATTCGTTCCACGATGAACATTAAGATTGTCCCTAAACATAGGGACCATATGTTTAAAGAGTTATCCATATAGACTCTATCTTTGGAAGACAATCTTACTCGGTCACAAGTGATCGCCATGATGATGATGAGGAAAATCCTGAGAGTGCCTTGCACTGCAAGAAGATCAAACCAGTTCAATACCCCAGGAAATAAAGCCAGACTGCTCCATTGAGGGAATGGTATTAAAGGCAAAAGTGAAGTACTTTGGCCACATCATGAGAAGACAGAATGCCCTGGAGAGGATGCTGATGCTAGGGAAAGTGGAAGGCAAAAGGAAGAGGGGCCAACCAAGGGCAAGTTGGATGGATGCTATTCTGGAGGTGATGGACTCGACCTAGGAGGAGGTGAGGGTGGTCAGGGCCGACAGGAAACTCTGGCATGGGCTGGTCCATGAAGTCACAAGGAGTCGGAAGCGACTGACTGAATAAACAACAAACAGTTAAAAGTAGCCCAGTCCAAATTTATTCGTTGCTCAGAAAGGAAGTCTCAAGCTGTTACATTTTATTTATTTATTTATTGAACTTATACCCTGCCTTTTTTCCTCTTCCAAGGAACCCAAGGCGGCTTACATTATCCTCCTCCTCTCCAATTTATCCTCACAACAACCCTGTGAGGTGGGTTGGGCTGAGAGAGTGTGACTGGCCCAAAGTCACCCAGTGAGCTTCCATGTCCGAGTGGGCCCTAGAACCTGGGCCTCCCATCTCCCAGTCCAACACTATTGCCACTACACCACACTGGCCCTCACAAAGTGGCCTTTTAGGGATGTACGAAAGTCACTTACCTTTCGTGGATTATGTTGATGGTGTGGGGGGAGGGATTCCGTCCCTCCCCCCAGAATCCTCGCCGGGGGGGAGGAGATCTGTTCCTCCCCCCCCGGAATCATCTGCATAATTAAGGGTTATGAGCACTGTGACACCTTCATTTTCAAGTGTGAATTGTCAACTCTTTGCTGCCATGGCAGAAAGTTTTCACTACCACCACCCTTGGTACCCATTTTCATCTGCAACATTGTCACCGATGGCTCCATTCTGGGCAAGAAATTCCTGAAGGACGTTCGCAAGGACAGCAGTACTCTAGGCCTTGATTCCTGGCATGCACCTCTCAAGATTGTACAGCCACAAGCTCCCAATCCATTCATGTTCAGAGTGCAAGGGTCACTTTGCCGTCCAATGAGCACTATGCGGTTAGATGCGCCCCCAAGGTATGGCCAGCTGTACATCCTTGACACCGATGAGGCCACTATGGCTCTACAGCACACTGGGCTGCACCTTGCTGGAGTCACTCACTAACCTGCTACTCAATGTTTACACATGCGCTACTGAGAACTGGCAGGTCAGTGAAGTCCTTGAGCATGAGAACCCTGCTGCTTTTGCTATACCTATGGACGTATCATTGTGCTTCCATCACGATGGCAGAATGATGAAGTTTCTGGCTCAGTCTGTAATGTTCCCCGTGTCTCTGAAATTGCTTCTGTGTTCTTAGATTGGATGGCTTTCCTCTGGCTGATGGTTGTCTGCCTACACCTCTCTTCTGCCATGGACAACGCTATGTTGTCATGAGTCACATGCACTCATTGGTAAAACTTAAGAATGAAATGACTGATGGACCGGAACAAGGACGTTACAGGGGCATCCCTGGAGTTGACACCAAGAACACAGTATTTAAGAAAGTTTTGAAAAGATCAAAGATGTAACATTTGGAATGTTTCAAATAATAATGTTAGTTACCTTAAACGTATCTTTACATTTCATTTTTCTCTGCTAACTGGGGTCATAACTAACCAATTTGTTGAATATAATTTAGCTCTTCCCGAGCAAGATAATGGACAGTTCTGATGAGCTCACTGGAAGTACTCATAGTACTTAATAATGATTAATAGTACTATTAATTAATTAATAATAATTAATTAATAGTACTTAATACTAAGTACTAATAGGGGGAGATCCTTCCATTGTATGGCAACCACCATTCGTTCTTTGATCACTAGTAATCCTGGCTGGGAAACTCCCCCAAGTAGTGTGCACCTTCATGCGAATAAGGAATGGGGAAGATGTGGCCCTCCTGATGTTCTCGGACTGCAACACCCATCATTTTTCCCCATGGGCTAGGCTAGTTTGGGCTGTTGAATGTGCAGTCCAGTGCAGTCCACTGCTATCGGGAGGGCCACACGTTCCCAAACACTGGTATACATCCTGAGAGATTTTCATCTTGGCTCTTTTGTGTGAGCTTTTGGCTTACAGGCCAGTGCAGGCTCACCTTTCCCCCTGGACAAGCAGAAGATGGAGCTGCCTGTGTGACTTCTCACAAACATGTTTTTCTCCAGTTCTGCAGCTCACCTCGAGGCAATCAGAGAATCCATGAAGTTGCAGCTGTGAAGCTTCGCCTGATCATTATCAAAAACATAGTGATCTATTCTGAATCTTGCCAAAGCTCAAGAGATGTTTGCTTTCTGTTTCCTTGGAGACCGACGATGTCAACATCAGAATGAAAGGCAGCTCCAGGAACCCTCCTGCACCATGCCTGAAAAACTTGGTGCATAAAATATCTCCTGTGCTCCCAAGAGCCTGGGCTCAGATTCAGACAGGCCGAGATGTCCATGCCTGTGGTGTAGTTTAGTACAGCACCTCCCACCACTGCCTATGGCTCAGTATTGGATGTCGTTGTAAAGACACTGCAGCCTCCATCTCGCAAGACTTTTCTCACATCTCCTGATTAGCTGGCTGTGGACGTGAAAGGAAACTCAGAAAGCAGGAACAGCAGGAGGGCGGCAGACCCAGAATGATATCATTGCTGCTGCTGCTGTTGCTCCTACTTCCTTATGCGGCGGGTCAACTGGAGGAGACAGACTGCCTGAGGACTCAGAAGAAAGAGCAAGAGTTAGGGTCCTATTATTACCGGCCAGGAGACTACCTCATCAGCGGAGTCCTGTCTTCACAGTATTTCTTTTGCAACAAACCATACGTTTTCTCTGAGTCCCCTTTAACCAGGGTTGTCACGTAAGTGATGCTGATGATGTAATGCTTCCAAATCCACACTCCAGTTCTCCCCATTTACGGGAGACTGTCCATCTTTTCTGGTATCTCTGGTCATCCCTGATAAATTGCTCTCCTGACTTTTTCCACTCTGTCCTTTTTGAAGAAGAATTCGGAGCTTCATTAAAATGAAAGCATTATTTAGTTCAGTACTCTCATGTATGACTGGATCCATGGGGTTCTCTTGCATGGTTTCAGCCAAAAGAACCAGCAGCCTCTTTGATAGTAAATGTTGTGCTAAGACACAGGCTGGAGCTGGGGAGGTTCTTTCTTGGGAGTGGTCCAAATGCAGATGTCCGCACAGAGGTTCCCTGTCTGGAATAATTACAGGGCCATAGTTCTAAGGCTGAGCATCTTTCTTCCTCATCCACCACAGTACGTGACTGTAAATCCTACTGCACTCTGTGGGATTTACTTCTGAGGAAACCACGTGTGTGTGTGTGTGTTTATGTAATGGGCATTAGACCCATTCAAGGTAAAACACAAGAGATAATATCAGGACACAGGGATACAATTTCTTCAGTTTAGCCTGTACAATCAGCTGAGTGCTCATACGCATGATGATTAGAAAATAATTAGCCACCTCTTTGTTGAGATAGCTGACTTTTCCCAGGACAGTGAATGACCAATCTTTCCTCAGAATGCCCTGGGAAGTTAGTCAGCAGAGCATACAGCATATGGCCTCTCAAATCAGAATAAAAATTACAATGAAAGAGTCCTTGGGTCAGAGTTGCAGGGACTCATGCCTTACACAGACACGATCTGATTTGGAATGGATTTTCCCTAAACCTCCCCTGAAATGCTGCTGCTGGTCCAAGATGAGGTCATGTATGAATGGATGCTTGATGGCCCTGTTTATTCTGAGGAGGCATCAAACAAGAGGGTGAAGTACCAGAAGTAGGCAGCATCACATGGGGTCACTGGGGGAACACGTTCTGCTGGGCAGGAGAGTAGTTCCTGTCATTCAGTATCATCAAGTCTCTGAATCAAGACTGCAGAAGCCTGTGGTTGTTCCTGCTTATAAGTGATTCAAGCCAAACACCAGTTTAGTCATTTTGTGTTCTGTGCATAGATTCCTTATAATGGAGAAAAGGCTTCTGGGATGGCAATGAACCAAAGCCCTTGGTTACCTTTTTGGTGTTCTGTTCATTTAGGTTATTAGAGATAGGAGAGTTAAGAATCTGTATAATGTGTCTCCAAATTTTTTCCATGTATATCCCTGTATATCTAATATACGGTGGCAGATCATCGGCACCAAGCTACGCCTCTTGGATTATTAATACGTAGATCTCTTCTTCTTCCCCCACTCCTCCCCCTGAATATAACGTGGCTTAAGACTATTAACATCCGTCTTGCTATTAAGGACTAGTTAATATTCCAGACTGGCTGAGTGGCTGGTGTGGAAATTATTTTCTATTTGAATGCTGTCTTAAAATGGGGTAAAAACCTTGAAATGCCTTATCGTTTTCTGAGGCAGAGTACATTCTACACCTTCTTCCTTCCTAAGAGGACAAACTGTTTTCCAAGAGACACTGTACAAACAGGAGAAATCATCCTCCCAAGTAGCCCATGTAACTCAAGTGGGAAAAAAATCCAGACAAAATATGTCAAACTGCAGGAGCTCGCCTATCAAAATCAAACCTCCTAGAAAACAGCAATTTCTGACCAGTTCTACTTCAAAATTGCCACAGGCCATCCTCAAATACACTTCTCCTCCACTTCGAAGATTCAGACTGGTCTGTTGAGGCATTTTCTCAACATAAGGAATAGAATCTACTCCCCCACCCCCAACCTCTGGTTATAAGAGAATACGATACCCCAGTTTTCTCCTCCACAACTGGAGTGGCACAGGCGAAAAGGCGCATGTCTTACGAGCCACCCACCTTGCTTCCTTTGGTGGGGGCTTCTGAAGTCAGACTGCTAAAGCTGATCTCAGGGTCTGGGCAAGGGTAGATGGGAGGATACCATCCTTCAGGTAGCAGGGGGGGGTGCTGGGGGGGCAGATTGTGCATTTGGGGGCACCAAGCTGAGCTTAGGATATTTTTTGAATATCCTGTCTGCAGTGAGCTAAGATGGCAAAAGCAAGTGTCTGTAACCCTCCTTTTAAGGTTCTACAGGGTGTGTGACTACCGACTGGAGAAATGGTGATCCTTCCAGAAGCGTTAAAGAGAGCTTCGTTTTAAGTTTCCACTTTGATCTTATTTCCAGTGAGTAAAAGTGAGTGGGACACAGCTGTTCTTTGAGGTGACGTTCCCGAGCCCTTAACACTTCAAATACTGTAGACATTATAAGGTCTATGTAGGTAATAATAAAAAACATTGTTATTTTTATTTATACATACTGAAACAGCATGGATAAGAGGGCAAAGTTAATCTATGACTTCCCCTCCCCATATTACTCACTTTTAAGTCTCTATGGGTGATATTCAGTATCAAAAGCTTGCAAAGCTAAAAGAGAAGTGATTTAAAGATAATTTTGGGGAAAGGAGAGAGTGAAGCTGAACTCAAACCATAAGTGAAATCCCTTGAAACACAAAGAATTATAAAGGCAGGAAGAAGGAGACCCATGGACCCATGCATGCCCATGCCCACACGTGTGAACACAGAAGAGCTGAAATTAGCATTTCTCCAAAGCATTTACTTACTTTTAAATATGCCAGCCTACTTTACCATCATTTGATTGGTCAGTACATACCCACTACATGTCCCTCCAGATACTTTTCATAGGGATGTCAGAGAATTTTGCCATGAATCTTGGGGAGGCAGAATGCCAGAGCATTCGGCCCCCCGAAATCGGTGGCGAAATGGTCTGCCCCCCCCGGGACAGGACTTACATTTGGAGAATCTCCCTGGTGGCAGCGGTTCCGCCCACGGTTCGGCGGCTGTTCGGCAGAAGCCGCCCTCGGTCTTCCTCCTGGCAGCTGCTGCCACCATTTCCAGTAAAAAAAAAAAGCAAAAAAAACGTGATAGGCTACGTGAAGATTTATGTAGCCTATCACGGCTAGATTTTTAAAAAAAATGCTGTGATAGGCTACGCAAATGTTTACGTAGCCTATTATGGCTGAGTGAAAAACAAAAACAATAAACCGCTTGTATGCAAATGGCATACGCTGCAGGTTTTCTCCCCTTCCTCCTCAACATCCAAAATCAAAAAGTGACAGGAGATCCTATTGACTTGGATACAAATTAAAAGGATTATTTTTTTAAAAAAATTTCCACCATCCCCACTACATGAGGAATAGGAAAGCATCAATGTTTTATACTTAAAACAAACAAACAAAAGTTTTGTTTTTTCTCCACAAAATCAGATACAAAAAAGGTTGTTGGTACAATCTCTCAAAGTCGCTCTGGACAGAGAAAGGGGTTTGTTCATTTGCTTGCCTGCTTTTTCTCTTTATCCTTCTGTTTCTCTCCCCATAGTTCACCAATAGACCTGGAAATTTCATGGCATGTAAACGCAACACTTCTTCTAGCACCTGTAATTTTCAAAAACATTGGTGAAGCCATTCTGAATGATACCCCACCCCTATTAGGATTCTACATGACAGAATGATTGTTTTTACTGATAAGCCTTAACAAAAGAGACGTGTTTGTGTGTGTGTGTGAGAGAGAGAGAGAGAGAGAGAGAGAGAGAGAGAAAGAGAGAGAGAGAGATTACCTATCTAAGTATAGTCCGACAGACACTTATGTCCTTGATCCTTGCAATCTGCCAACATCCCCGCTCAAGGAATGTGGTACAAATATCTCCATCTTTCCTTTCATCAGGTAAATGGATATTGAATTACCTTGCAACACAGGTATGTTTCCTGCTCCCTATGAATGTCCAAAGCATTATGTGATGATCGGCTCTACTGGGATTGAAAAAGCATGAAAAAGTATTTGAGGGTATAAAAGGAAGAAACTGAGATTTGTTTTCGTTCAAAGGAGAATGACAGCACAAGGCATTGCATTTGATTTTTCTTTATTTTTTGCAGTTTCCACACTACAAGGCACTGGCACATCCTGTATTTCATGTTTGCCATTCAGGAGATCAACCGGAACCCCAGGCTCTTACCCAACATCACCCTGGGCTACAACATCTACAAGTCCTTCTTCGATGGAAGAGCCACCTCCTACGCCATGCTGCAGCTCCTTGCTGGGGGTGAAAGCAACATGCCACATTACAGCTGCGGGAGAAGGAATCACTTGCTGGCTGTCCTTGAAGGGGCTGAATCGGACCTCTCCCTCCACATTTCCTCCATGTCGAGCATCTACAAAACCCCACAGGTGTGAATGGGGATCGGACAGGAGGCCAGGTGCATAGAAAGGAGAGCTGAGCACTGCTTGGGCTCAGCTCTCGCTCTTCAGCCCCTGTGCCTCCTGGGCATCATGGTTCTCTGGAGTGTGTGTGGGAAGTGAGTCATGGCAGTGGTGGAGCTCTGGGATGGGAGGCCAGGCATCCCTGGGGGCAGGGATGGCAGGAGACCACAGAAGCTGTACTAGACATAGCCTATCATGGCAAAAAAATAGGAACGCAATGGGCGGCCACCATAGCCACCACCATTTGCATTCGCAGGCTCTGCATACCTGCGAATACACCTGGCTGGCGGCTCTGCAGAGTCGCCGCAGAGCAAAGCCAGCTGTGTTACGATTTCCGCACCTCCCTCCCACTGGGAACCATCTTCGAAAAAGTAAGTGACTTTCGTACATCCCTACCGACAGCTGCTGAGCTCCTCAATTCTGAACTATCGCCAGCTTTCAGAGGAGCCTTGAGGGCAGCCCCACATAGAGTGCATGGCAGTAATCCAGTCTTCAGGTTATTAGCACCTGTACCATGGTGAACAATCTACCCCATCCAGGAGAGGCCGTAGCTGGCGAACAAGCTGAAGTTGGCAAAAGACACTCCAAGCTGCATGGGCCACGTGGGCCTGCAGGGACAATGGATGTAGGACTCCCCCCAGATTGCACACCTGATCTTTGAAGGGGAGTGCAGCCCCATCCAGAAGAGGCAATGGCTCTATCTCCTGGACATGGGAACCAGTGACACACAGGGCTTCCGTCCTCTTCCAAATCCCCTCATGACTACTCCCAGTGAATTCATACAGATGTTGAGCAATATTGGGGACAAGATGGTGCCCTGTGGAACCCTATAACTCAACTGCCAAGGGGTCAAGAAATGGACACCTAACATTACTCCCTCAAATCAGCCCCATAGTTTGAGTGAAACCATTGTAATCCACGTCTTCCGCTGCCCTTCCCACAGCGTCGATCCAGCAGGGTCCATGGTACCCAAAGCCGATGAGAAATGGAGCAGAATTAGCAGAATGGCATTCCCCCTGTCTCTCTCTTGATATAGATCATCCAGCAGAGCAACCAAGGCTGATTCAGTCCTGTAACCAGGTCAAAACACAAAGTGGGTTTCTTTGGTTCTCAGGTGGCTCCTTGATTGCTTTAATTCTTGAATAAGGCTCCTGTGTGCTCCACAAACAGAATCTAGAACATAGATGGGGGCAAGGGTAAATCTATCCTTTTCAGTTCCCTGACGCAAGGCAGCGAGCAGGTCTAACCTCCATTGACTGGTACCTGAAATGTATCACTCTACAGTATTTCGAATGGGTGAAAAGGACCCCAGTGTTCCTCTTGGGCTGCACCACAAATGGACCTTGAGATATTTTTGCACTCCCTGTCCATATATTCTGCCTCATACTGACAGGCATTGATTTAGATACTATTTATTCATTCATTCATTTCATTTCTATCCTGCCTTTTTTCCTCTTTATGGAACCCAATGCGGGGCACATAATCATCCTTCTATTTTAGCCAAAATTATTTGACCTTCATCCAGAAAACAAACTGGTACTAAACTACCGTCTCTGACTTTACTTTGCTCCCTAGATCAGTTATGGCATTGCTACTCCTGTTGCTAATGACAGAAGTCAGTTCCCTTTTGTCTACCGCATGGCCCCGAAGGAAGAAACCCAGTACCCGGGGATCATCCAGCTGCTCCTGTTCTTCCGATGGACGTGGGTCGGTCTCTTTGCTCCAGACACTGAGAATGGGGAGAGGTTCCTAGGTGCCTTGACACCCCTGATGATCAGAAGTGGAATTTGTGTCGCTTTCTCCAAAAGACTACGACGACATTTCTTAAATTACATATTCCAGATGGACCTTTCTTTCTTGGGGAAAGAAGTGAAGGTAATTGTTTACTATGCGGACTCTCACTATGGCTGTTTACCGTTGATGTTTATACAAGAAACACTCGAAAAGACCCCAACTGGGGCAAAACTCTGGATCACGCCAGCTTTTCAGGACATTAACATCAACTTGTCTCTTCCACCTTCTAACTTCCATTTCCTCCACGGTTCTTTGTCCTTCATAATGAAGACTAAAATTATGACAAAATATGACTACTATGAGCCAGTCTCCTCTTCTCTGGCACTGTTTTGGGATGAAACTTTTAAGTGTTTCAGTTCAATGCATGTTTTGTCCATGAAAATTTGGACAGGGTGCAGGGAGAAAGACAAACAGGCAACGCTGCCCCAGGAGGAGATTGAAAGAGCCCTGTCTCAGGACAGCTACGTAACTTATAGCAGCATCCAAGCTGTGGCCCATGCCTTACATGCTGCATATTCATCCCGACCCAAGCGGATGTTGATGGTGGGTGATGGAGAAAGGCGGGAACATCAAAGGCTGCAACCCTGGCAGGTATTCCCTTTTCCTTTGGCAACACCTCTATAAAGGCGCATGATGAAGATGACCAAACGTGGGTTAGAGCAGATAATGGTTCCCTCTGCATGGAAGTGAGGCAGTAGACCCTGTTTTCTGCCACCGTTACATGCTCAAGTAGCTTCCCTCCTCCAAAAATCCCTTACAAATGAAGCCCCAGGCCCATCGAGAACCAGTTGTTGTTGTTTTCTGAAGCACCATCAGGATACAATCTCTTGACTTTGCAGTCAACTTAATGTTTTTTTTTGTAGAAGACCCACTGGGATCCATTTCTCTGATTGCAGTCTTATGAAGTGCCCAGGGAGTTTGCAGCAATGTGCGCACTCTTACATGTCTTCCGAATATAAGCTAGCTGTGGAGGATGGGGTATGACCAGGTGGGTGCAGCCTGTGGTAAATAGGGATGTCACAAGCACCCACCTTCATCTGGGAGGCCAGCAGACTCCCCCCACCCAGCCCCCTTGACTCCGTTCACCAAGCCATGTGGCGCTGACAATAGGGGTGTACAAAACCCCGCTTACCTGGCTTCGGTGGGTTCCACAGGTGGGGGAGGCGATCTGTTTCTCCCCAGGGAATCCTCGACGGGGGTGAGGTGATCCATTCCTTACCCTGGAATCCTTCCCGGTTGGCTCCGCTCTGTGGCCAGGCTGCAAAGCCACCAGCCAGGCCAACCCACAGCAGGGCGTCCAGTCTCTGCCAGGCTGGTGCAGACGCAAATGGCATCCTGCGTAGGGGATGCCTTTTGCGTTCCTACACAATCTCGTGATAGGCTACGTAAATATTTATGTAGCCTATCACAGCTAAAGCAGGGGTGAAAATGGCGTAGGGGATGCTATTTGCATTCCTGCTTTAGCCATGATAGGTTACATCAATATTTCCATATCCTATGACGGCTAAAGCCGGAACGCAAATGGTGTAGGGGAAGAAATTTGCATCCCTGCTTTAGCCGTGATAGGCTATGTAAATATATACATTCCCTAACATGGGCTGGCATGGGGACGCAAATAGCAGCTGCCACGACAGCCGCCATTTGCGGCCGCAGCAGTCTGGCAGCCATAGGAGCAATTGCAAGAGCTGCAGCCAGGTAGGGGCTCTGTTCCTCCATGGTTTCTAGGGGGCCGGGTTCACTGGAATTCACCCCCCTGGGATCCATGGTGGAATTCTCTAACATCCCTAGCTGACAGAGATGGGTGCTGTGCAGCTGGGAACAGCCCCGAGTTCTCACCACACGCACCTAGGGATGGCGGAGAATTTCTCCCCGAAACTTCGGGGGGCCAGGAGCCAACGCGTTCGGCCCCCCGAACAAGTTTTGGAGAGAAATCCCCCCCCCGCCCCCTGCACCCCCCCCCCCGGGACGGGACTTGCCTTTTGCGAATGTCCCTCCCAGTGGCTGGTCCGGCCGGCGGTTCGGCGAGTGTTCGAGCGAGGCGGGAGTGGCAGCCGGTCTTTCGACCGGCTGCCGCCACTGCCATTGTAATGAAAGAAAAAAAAAAAACGCCCCCTGATAGGCTACGTGACGATTCACGTAGCCTATCACGGCTAGATTTGCAAAGTCAGCCGTGATAGGCTACGTGAATCGTCACGTAGCCTATCACGGGTGACTTAAAAAAAAAAAAAAAAAAGAGTGTACGGATAATGGCAGCCCCCATAGGGAGCCACCATTCCCGTTCCTTATTTGGTGGCTGTAGTCTACGTAAATGTTTACGTAGACTACGGCGAAAATAAGGGCAACGCTATTTGCGTTGCCCTTATTTTCGCCGTAGTCTACATAAACATTTACGTAGACTACAGCCACTAAATAAGGAACGCGAATGGCGGCTCCCTATGGGGGCCGCATTTCGTGTACGCGCTTTTTTTTTTTTTTAAAGTCACCCGTGATAGGCTACGTGACAATTCATGTAGCCTATCACGGCTGACTTTGCAGATCTAGCCGTGATAGGCTACGTGAATCATCACGTAGCCTATCAGGGGGTGTTTTTTTTTTTTACTTTGGCGTTCGCAGCCGGGCGAGGCGAAGCGCCTCCTCCCCGGCCTGAATTTCGGCCGGGCGAGGCGGGAAGCCTCCCCCCCGTCCTGAATTTCGGCCGGGCGAGGCGGGAAGCCTCCCCCCCCGGCCTGAACTTCACGGGGGGAGCAGCGAAGTGCTCCCCCCCACCGCAAACGGCCTTCGAGGACAGGTAAGTGACTTTCGTCCACCCCTACACGCACCCCAACCATTCTCACTCTCTCCTCCTTGCAAGGGGGAGATGGCATGTGTGGCTGGGTTATATACAGCACTGAGGCCTCATCTTGCCCTTTCGGCTGTCAAGGAAGCACTTACCAGCTGGCATTGTCTGGATGAGGCCTCAGCACACCACCCTCTCTAGCCATCTTCTCCTTGCAAAGAGACCATGGTAATAAGGGATGTATGAAAGTCACTTACCTGTTTGCGGACTATTCTTTTGCTGGGGGGGAGGCGCTCCGTCCCTCCCTCCGAAATTCTGGCCGTTTACGTAGACTAAGATGAGCCAAAATAAGCACGTGTTGTGTTTATAATCAGCCGTGATAGGCTATGTAAACATTTACGTAGCCTATCACGGTGTTTTTTTAAAATTTAGCCGTAATAGGCTACGTAAATCTTTACATAGCCTATCACGTTTTTGTTTTGTTCTTTGTTTGAAATGGCGGCGGCGGCAGCAGCCGGTCGGAAGACTGGCTTCCGCCGCCGCCGAACTGCCGCCGGAGCCGCCACCGCCAGGAAGATCCGCCCCAGGTAAGTCCAATCCCGGGGGGGGAGGGGGCCATTCCGCCACTGATTTCGGGGGGCTGAATGCACTGGCATTCGGTCTCCTGAGCTCCGTGGCGGAACACTTGTACATTCCTAGGATGGTTTGCTTGCTGGGCCCATGTGTGCTGAGGACTCCAGCAGTTAATGCCTGTGGAGGCGGGTGGGGCAGCTCACTTGGATGACCTTGCAAGGCAAGCTGGGAGACTGGGTGGGGGGCCTTTGGACCTCCCCCATGCCTTGGATAGAGGTGAGTCCATCCATCCCTCATGGATAATGCACATTCCGAGAGGGTATATGAGCTGTGGCATTCCGAGAGGGTATATGAGCTTTTCCACCAATGTTATCTTCATTTTGGTAACCATCCTTTCTCCATTGTTATCTGGCTATCTTCTTGATGTGTTTTGTGAGCATCCCATCTTCTGTGGCACGAAAAGGGCTCCTGGTGTCCTCCCCAGGGTCCAAAATATCACTTGGCCATAGAGAAAACCCATGGCAGTTAAAGCATTGCCACAGTAGAAGAGACTCTATCCAGCAGACTCTATGGTCATGGCCTGGAAGTCCTCTGGAACCTGTTGAAACACTGGGGAGTCCGCCAGATGAGACGATAAGTCACCTCGGGCCCCTTAACACTTTTGCAGAGGGGTGGTTAGTCGGGGTGGCTTACTACGCATGGGGAATGTGGTTTTCTGCCCCACATGACACGCTTAGCCACCAAGGTGAGCAGAGATTCCTTAACCATTACGGCTTAGCATGATGTCATGAACATGCCTGGTATCTTCATTATGAGTAGGAATGGGCAGGTTTTGTTTTAAAATCTCTGCAAATTATCAGGCATCTTTACTTCTGACCTCTGTTCATTGATGGGATGCACTTTTGTGTACGAGGATTTTGGTCATGTGCCAAGGTGCACTTTGTACTAATGTGCACTTGCACCTACCCCCCCCCCATAAAACAACAACAAAAAAGTCCTGCAAGTTTCCCTAATCTGTGCAACTTGGAAAAAGTCATCTCTTA
Source organism: Heloderma suspectum (assembly GCF_057233095.1). Taxonomy (NCBI): domain Eukaryota; kingdom Metazoa; phylum Chordata; class Lepidosauria; order Squamata; family Helodermatidae; genus Heloderma; species Heloderma suspectum. The sequence goes on from NC_139459.1 coordinate 389,830,725, forward strand.
AATATGATCCCTTTTGATTTGAATTGATTGCGGATTATTCTGACAACTGTAGTTGTGACTGTGAACAGTCAAAGAATGGCATTGTGAGCTCGGATGGGATGTGCCCTGACCATGGGAGATCACAGCTCAAAGTGATGGGCCTAAGATATGGACTACATTTTCATGATTTCTAAATTTGGGCTGTTTTGTCTGTCATTCTAGCTTCACACTTCCTTACGAGACATCCAGTTTTCTAACGCTTCCATGGGTGGACTGTATCTGGATAAGACTGGGGAACTGGCAGCTGACTTTGATATCGTGAATTGGGTGATGTTTCCCAATGGGTCTCGTGCTAGAGTGACTATTGGGAGTGTGGAGAGACAGGCATCTGCAGACCTGAAACTCACCATTAAGCAGGAAGCCATTGCCTGGCCCGGCCATTTTAATGAGGTAGGGAAAAGGATTTGTGTCCTATTATTGGCCTTATCTCTTAAGCTCTAAGATCCAGATATCCATCCTGTCTTGTGTGTGTCCCCCCCCCCACCAGCTTCTAAGTGTTTATTTATTTATTTATTTATTTCATTTTATTTCTATACCGACCAATAGCCAGAGCTCTCTGGGTGGTTCAGAAAAATTAAAATCAAACGGCCTGCAATAAAACAATTTTAAATATATAGAACATCCAAACCACAATATAACAATACAACCTCAGTAAAACCTAGCAACCTAGCAACAGTACAGGAATTTAAAATACAGGTTTATAACAGCAAAGCTAAAAATCTAGAAAGCGAAAATGCTAAAATGCCTGGGAAAATAAAAAGGTCTTCAGCTGGCACCAGCAGTTATACAATGTAGGCGCCAGGAGAACCTCACTAGGGAGCTCATTCCACAGCCGGGGTGCCACAGCAGAAAAAGCCCTCCTCCTAGTAGTCACCTGCCTCACTTCCTTTGGCAGGGGCTCACGGAGAATGGCCTCTGAGGATGATCTCAGGGTCTGGGCAGGGACACATGGGAGGAGGTGATCCCTCAGATAACTTGGCCCCAAACCCTTAAGGGCTTTAAATGTTACTACCAGCACTTTGAATCGGGGCCGGAAATGGACTGGCAGCCAGTGCAGCTGGTAAAGTACTGGCGTAATATGAGCTCAAAGGCCAGTAACAATCTTGCTGCCCTATTTTGCACCAGCTGAAGTTTCTGGACCGCTTACAAAGGCGGCCCCACGTATAACGCATTGCAGTAATCCAGGCGAGAGGTTATCAGAGCATGGATAACTGTAGCTAGGCTCTCTCTGTCCAGATAAGGACATAGTTGGGATACCAGCCGAAGCTGATAAAAAGTGCTCCATCCCACTGAGTTCCCCTGTGCCTCAAGTGACAGTTCTGGATCAAAGAGCACCCCCAAACTATGAACGTGATCCTTTGGGGGGAGTTCAACCCCCTCCAGAACAGGTTGAATATCACCTAGCCAGGCAGATGAACCACCCACCAGCAGTATCTCCATCTTGTCTGGACTGAGTTTCAGTTTATTGGCCCTCATCCAGTCCATTACCGTGCCCAGGCCCCGATTCAGAACAGCCATTGCCTCAGCTGGGTTTGATGAGAAAAAGAAGTAGAGCTGGGTGTCATCCACATATTGATGGCACCTCAGCCCACACCTCCGGATAAGCTCCCCCAGCAGTTTCGTGCAGATGTTAAACAGCATAGGGGATAAAATAGAGCCCTGTGGAACCCCATGGCACAATTGCCATGGCGCAGAGCGGTAATCCCCCAGCACCACCTTCTGGCATCGGCCATCCAAGTAGGAGTAGAACCACTGCAGTGCAGTGCCTCCAACACCCAGCCCAGACTATCTGTGCAGAGGGATATCATAGTCAATGGCATCGAACGCTGCTGAGATGGTATCTCACTCCCCCGTCCCTCTCAAAGCAGAGGTCATCCCACAGGGTGACCAAAGCAGTTTCCATTCCAAAACCAGGCCTGAAGCCCAGATCTATATAATCCGTTTCATTCAACAGTGCCTGGAGCTGTCCTGCAACCACCCGCTCAAGCACCTTGCCCAGGAAGGGATGTTGGCCACTGGCCTATGATTGTTAACATCCTCCAGGTTTGGCTTTTTTAGGAGTGGTGTGATTACCGCCTCTTTTAAAGTGGCCAGCACCACTCCCTCTCTCAAGGAGGAATTTACAAACTCCTGGAGCCAGCTGGACATCCCCTCCTTGTTTGATTTAATAAGCCATGAAGGGCGCGGGCAAGCACACAAATGGTCAATCGGACTTGGCTAGGGATGGATGGAAAACTTACCTTCCATTCCGTTCTTTTTCTGCTGGGGGGGAGGCGCTCCGTCCCTTCCCCCTGGAATCCTGCCTGGCCGGCTCCGCTCTGTGGCCAAGCTGCGGAGCCACCGTCCAGCTCCGGCTGCCCGCTGCTGGACATCCAGCCTCTGGGTAGTCTGCAGGGATGCAAATGGCGGCTGCCGTAGCAGCCGCCATTTTTGTCCCTGTATTTAGCTGTGATAGACCACGTTAGTACTTCTGTAGCCTATAACGTCTGGGTAGGTAAAAAAAAAAAAAAGAAGCATATGCAAATGGTGGCGGCTACGGCCACCGCCATTACGTTCCTTATTTTTTGCCATCTTCATCTACGGCAATATTTACGTCGACTATTACGGCAAAAAGAAAGGGGAAAACAAATAGCTTGCTAGTGGGCTCTTACCTGTGTTCAGTCAGACTCAGCACGAGTTTTCCTCCACCTGCATTCTAGCCAACTCCCCACTTGCTTAACTACCCTCAGCTCAGTTGTATACCAAGTCGGGATGTACGAAACAACTTACCGGTTTCGTTTCATGACATCCGTGTTGGGAGGGAGGCGCCTTTTTAGGAGTGGTGTGATTACCGCCTCTTTTAATGTGGCCAGCACCACTCCCTCTCTCAAGGAGGAATTTACAAACTCCTGGAGCCAGCTGGACATCCCCTCCTTGTTTGATTTAATAAGCCATGAAGAGCGCGGGCAAGCACACAAATGGTCAATCGGACTTGGCTAGGGATGGATGGAAAACTTACCTTCCATTCCGTTGTTTTTCTGCTGGGGGGGGAGGCGCTCCGTCCCTTCCCCCTGGAATCCTGCCTGGCCTGCTCCGCTCTGTGGCCAATCTGTGGCCAATCAACGAATCTGTGAAGCCACCGGCCGGGACCGCCCACAGCGACATCCGGCCGCTGCTGGCCTGCACAGGGACATAAATGGTGGTTGCTGTAGCCCCCGCCATTTGCATCCCTTTTTCTCACTATGATGGGATACGTAAATATTTACGTAGACTATCATGGGCTCCGCAGGGATACATGTAGGGTCCCAGCGTTAACTGAGACAGGCTATGTAAGTATTTACGTAACCTATCATGCCAGGTCAAAAAAACTCAAAACAAAACAGTGTACGCAAATGGCTGCGGCTACGGCGGCTTCCATTTGGGTTCCCCCTTTTTCGCCGTTTTAGCATACGTAAATATTTACATAGGCTGTCACGGCAAAAAAAAGGGAACGCAAATAGCGTAGTGGGTTCTATTTACGTTTCCTTTTTTCCCACCGTAATAGCTGACATAAATATTTGTGTAGGGTAAAACGGCGGGGAAAAAAGAAACACAAATGGCATCCACTACGCCATTTGCATTCCCCTTTTCTTTGCTGTAATAGCCTACATAAATATTTACGTAAACTAAAACGGCAAAAAATACGGAATGAAAATGGCAGCCACCATAGCCGCTGCCATTTGCGTACACTTTATTTTTTTGGCTTGCCGTGATAGGCTACGTAAATACTCACGTAGCCTATCACAGCAGCTTCACAGGATGCAAATGGCGGCTGCAACGGTGGCCTCCATTTGCATCCGCAGCAGCCTGTCCGTGGCCAGAACTCTGGCTGCCGACGGCCCTGGCTGGCAGCTGCGCGGAGCCACCATGGAGCGGAGCTGGCCAATGGAGGATTCCGGGGGGAGAAACGGAGCGTCTCCCCCCCCCATGAATCCAAGCTGCGAAAAGGTAAGTGACTTTTGTACATCCCTACTATCTCCCCTATCCCATTTATATAGCAGATAATCTGGCTTGGATTTATTGCTGGTCCCTGGCCTCCCGCCCCCAACCATTTGCAGAACGCCATCATCATATTCAGATGGAGCAAATTGGGAGCAATAGCACAGGAAGACAGACGTTCCTCTAAAGTCGAGAAGTACAGAGGTCAGAGAGGAGGCTTGGAGGTGCCATGTGGGCCTTCCTCTGAAGGCAGTGGAGAGAGATCTGGTGACCCCTCAGTTGACAAATGGGGCAGGGAGGAGAGACAGCACCACACCTGTTTTAAAAGAGATTCCTTGCCTAACACTCAGCTTCAGGGTGCAGATTAAGGTGCTGATCCATTTGAAGCCCTCTAAGATCAGGGTAGCAAAAATTAGCACCATGCACAGCCCACCCAACCTAATTCAGAGCTCAGTTTAGAAGACTCCAATCGGCATGAACTCGCCTCAACCGCCCCTGAAGCTGGGTTGACCCAGTTCTCCAGTTCTGAAGCAACATCTAGAGACCCAAAGCAGAAGGGGGGAAACCCGCACCGAGAGTGACCCCCCACTGTCATTGCCACCCCCACAGAACCCCCACTCCTTGCCTGGATCTGTCGGGAGTGCCTGCCCCCATTGGCCTCTGCAGCAAAGCCACCTTTTATTTATTTCTTTAAATGGCATTTTGTCTTACTGGAAGAAGAAGAGTCACCATTTTGAAAGGAAATGGCAACTCCATCTAAGAGAGTGATGGCTGCATGTGATTCCCTGGAGACCAGGTAAGGTGCGAGGGGCTCACACAGTGGGGTAGGGTTGCTGTCCGCATCAGGCTGAAGCACCCCCAATGCTCTTCAGAGTGATCCAACCCATATTGGAGTTCTTTGGCCTGATCTTGACCTGCTCTGGAATTGCACCGCGTTGCACCGCAGCACCCAGACATGCTAGGGATTCAGGCTTCAGATTGACGTGGCTAACAGACCTAGTAAAAATGCCCACTTCCACATGACTCTTGGATATGTTGTCTTAGAGCATCTGATGAGGCCTCCTCCAAGTGGCAAGGCCAGCTGAGATTTGGCTGGTGACAATTGGCAGGAAGTCCTTTTGTGGTGTGGCAACATCCCTGGAGATGTTGGTCTGCCATGAGTCTCAAGCAGGGAGTGCTTTCTGTTTCAAGAGGCCCTTCAATTATTTGAATGGGATTTTCATGTTGTGATCCTTTTCTGTTAAATGGTTGGTTTTTACGTAGTGCTTTTATTCATTTAATTCGATGTATTCTGTGGTTTGGTACAGTGGAGACTCGTGGCTCTGATTTCGGCGGGGCTGTGGATCCATTCTGGGTTTTAGTGAGAACCATCCAGAGCTATAGAAGAGTTATCCAAGGTGCTGAACATATTTGGGGGATATAAATCCATCATGTACCCCATTCCCTGTCTCTCAATCCACCAGGTGCCTCCCCTCCTTAAAAAGCCATTCCGTCTCCAGCTGTGCCATGAGGCCTCCAATCTTTCCTTTGCCTTCTGCCCTGCCACAGAAGATGAAAACACTGAAGAGGAGAGGGCCTTTCCAATGGTGGTGCCTATCCTCCTGCAAAAAGCTCATCTCCCTCCCACATTGCTCACCATCATTGCATGCACATGTTTGAAGCTTGTGCATTTACTGCTGTTGCTTGTAATTTCTGTTATTCTGGGATTGTGTTTTAGTTTATTTCATTGTCCTACCTTTTCCCCTCCAGTTTTTATATTGACTTGAGTACATGTATAGTATAGGTGGCATAAACATTTTGAAACAAACAGACCAAAAACATCCTTGCCATGTTGTGATGCATAAATAGTGCTTCCCTGAAACAAGGACCTGGATCACTTCTAAATCACTTAGGGTCACAAGCGCTAGAAACCCTGTTGGGTCTTGTCTAAATTGTAGGACTCATTTCCATAGGCACAAATATTCAAAACACTGTTTTTCTTGATACTCCTTCTCTTTGTTGCTAGACAGTGCCTCATTCCAGATGCACTGAGAGCTGTCACCGTGGATACTACAAGGAGGTCCAAGAAGGAGAGCCACCATGCTGCTATGCTTGCGCTCCATGTGCAGAAGGAACCATCTCCATTCAGGAAGGTAGGCAAGATCAGAAGAATGGGAGTTCCCTAGGGCAACTCCTTGAATATGCCGAATAGTCTCCACAGCCCTATTTTACTTCTCTCTTCTTTTCTCTTAAACACCTTTAGCAAAACATTCCATGAGTAGGTAGGAGAAGAAGGCTTCATGAATGACTGTTTCTCCTAGTGTAAAACATCATGGGAATCCCTTATGGTCATGGGCCATTCATTACTGCTCAGCCTGAAATACCTCATGATGCCTTTCTAGTACATAGCGTGATTTTAATGAGGACTTGTTCCATTTGACTGAATGCTAATTTTATTGGTTATTAGTTGCTCTTCTTCTACAAGGTTTTACTCTTCTGGTCTGTACATCATTGTGATCATTGTTCTGATGTGCAGTCTCAAAAACCTTTTAATTAGCACAATAAATATTCATACATCTTTGGAACAGATGCAAAAGACTTTTTTAACTCTGACCCCTACTTGGCTTCAGTTTGTTTTTAATCTCTACCATTAATCCCATGAAGTGAGTGGAAAGAAAAGATGATGGGAGTGAATCTGTGGGGAGCAAAGCAGGGGGGATGCTTAGTGCACACTGTTCCTGGTATAAATCATGCCCCCCCAAAAAAAAACCCACTCTGCTTTTTCCATGATTGGGACAGGGCAGCACGTACAGACATGTTGGGCTTTTCTCCATTACACGCAGAGAATTGTCTGCACTGTGCTGTGATCCTGTGATAGGAAAGCAGGGGGTCCCTGGCAGAAAAGGGGATGTGAAAATGGTGCAACCCTCACTTTCTGGTGATCAGAGTACTCCCCTGCTGAACGCTGATTCAGTCTTCTGTTTTTTAAAACTTCTTTAGTAAAACGTGACTCAAAAATAAGAAACGTTTATGGAAGTTTCCTTCTCTGGATTTCAAACATAATCAGGAATCCCTTCAGCACCGTCTTGTGGTAGAAAGGTGACGCATAAGTTGAGTATATAAATAAATCACAAGCCACTCAGCTACCAGGTAGCTTTACATGCCTTACAGGATTATTATGAAGATAAGAACAGGATAACCTCACAGACACTCCTTTACCCCGAACAATGTTAGGATTAATACCCTCACTTTTCCAACCAGGTAGGGAGCTGCGTTTATTCCAAGTCAGCACATCAATCTGTCTAGCCCACTCTTCTCTGTTCTTATCTGACTGACAACTACTCTGTAATGCCCAGCATTACATTACCTATTCCTGGCCCTGATACTACTAAGGTCCTCACCTGGTGATGAGGCCATATACTGGTCTGGTCACAAAACAAGTCCTCTGTGAGGGAATGTTTGTCTCTCTTCCGGCCCAACTGCACATTTTTTCTGGAGGTACAGTTGATGTGAATCCTGCTGAACTCACTCTACGTCTTCTCAGATGCCGACCATTGCCTCAAGTGTCCGGAAGATCAACATCCAAACAAGGACAGAGATCAATGTGTCCCCAAGGAGATAACCTTCCTCACCTATGAAGAACCTTTGGGGATTGTCCTGGTTTCCTTTGCTCTATTCTTGTCCTTATCTACGGGCTTTGTATTAGGAATCTTCATGAAATACCAAGAAACTCCAATAATCAAGGCCAACAACCGAGACCTCTCCTACATTCTCCTCAACTTCATCATGCTTTCCTTCTTGTCCTCCTTCTTGTTCATAGGGCGGCCAAGGAAAGTGACTTGCCTTCTCCGACAAACGGTCTTCAGCATCATCTTCTCAGTTGCCGTTTCTTCGGTGTTGGCCAAAACCATCACGGTGGTGTTGGCTTTCCTGGCCACCAAACCAGGAAACAGAGTGAAGAGATGGCTGGGGAAGAGTCTTGCAAACTCCATTGTCAGTTCTTGTTCTGGTGTCCAAGTTGTCATCTGCACCATCTGGCTGGGGAGCTCTGCCCCATTCCCTGACTCTGACATGCATTCCCAGCCACGACACAACATCCTGCAGTGCAATGAAGGTTCTGTTGTCTTCCTTTATACTGCCCTGGGGTACATGGGCTTCTTGGCGGCCGTCTGCTTCACGGTGGCTTTCCTGGCCAGGAAGCTGCCTGGGGCCTTCAATGAAGCCAAACTGATCACCTTCAGCATGCTGGTCTTCTGCAGTGTTTGGCTGTCCTTTGTGCCCTCCTACCTGAGCACCAAAGGGAAATACATGGTGGGTGTGAAGGTCTTCTCCATCTTGGCCTCCAGTGCTGGGCTGTTGGGCTGCATCTTTCTTCCCAAGTGCTACATCATTGTACTGAGACCTGATCTGAATACGAAGGAGCATATCATGTTCAAAACAAACTGGGGTATCTGATCCATAGAAGTAGAGTTGTAGGAGAATATTTGGCGTAGGTTTGGAGGAGATACAGGTTTGGTGAGATCTTAGTTATCACAGCCTCTTGGTGTGCTTATAGCTTCAGGTGCACAGTTTCTTTCTTTCTGTGACAGGAGACAGGCAAAGCTGAGCCTTGGGGCTATCACTCTGCCAGTGACCGCCATCTGCATCTGAGGTAGTGTCGAGGCTGGAACTATACCATACTGACATTGTCGAAATAATGCATCCGTTGAAGGTGTGGCCCTTATCAGATGCAGTGTACCAGTATTTTGCAGCTTGCCTGCACATGGAAAGCCTGAATGCAAGACATTAAATGGATGTTTGTTACTGGCATTAGTGTATTCTGCTTGCTCTGCTTGCTATGACAGTTTCATGCACTTGTTGTCATAAAGAATTATTCTCAAAGAATGCAGGAGTTTAATTCGGTACTTCCATTTCCTTGCTTCTCATTGTCATATATGGTTGTCACACATTTACTGCACAGAAATGATGTTTTTGATTGAAGGGAATTGGGTTTTTTTGAAGGGGACAGTCTCCCAAACAGAGAGATATTTGACATGGGAGTGTCTTGTGCTCACTTTTTGGTCCTGGGTGATTTAAACTTTAGATCCTGACATTCTTAGCCTGAGATTTGGGGCTGCTGCCAGTGGAGGCTGGCAGCTCTGATTTCAGTGGAACTATGTACCCATCCTGGGTTTCAGACAGAAACCACGTCTGGCAAAAATGTTTGCAAATGGCCAGATGTGTGCTCGTGTTCAATTTGCACAATTTCCCCCATTCGATTTGTGCAAATATCCCTGGAGACTGAATCATCCCCACTTTAGTTTATGGAGTAAAGTTTCACAAATCAGGAAATGGGTACAAAGTTTGGGAAATGTGTGGACATTTCACATTCAGTTGCTGCTAGGGATGGCGGAGAATTTCTCCCCGAAAATTCGAGGGGCCGAGCGCCAACGTGTTCGGCCCCCCGAACAAGTTTCGTGGAGAAATCCTCCGCACCCCTCCCGCCCCCCACCCCCCCGGGACGGGACTTACCTTCCCTGAATGTCCCTCCCAGCGGCGGGTCCGGCTGGCGGTTCGTCCGGTGTTCGTGCGGGGCAGGAGCGGCAGCCAGTCTTTCGACCGGCTGCCGCCCCCGCCATTGCAATGAAAGAAAAAAAAAATAACACGTCCCCTGATAGGCTACGTGATTATTCACGTAGCCTATCATGGCAAGATTTGCAAAGTCAGCCGTGATAGGCTATGTGAATCGTCACGTAGCCTATCACAGGTGACTTAAAAAAAAAAAAAAGCGTGTACGCGAATGGCGGCCCCCACAGGGAGCCGCCATTCCCCTTCCTTATTTGGTCGCTGTAGTCTATGTCAATGTTTACGTAGACTACGGCGAAAATAAGGACAACGCAAATAGCGTTGCCCTTATTTTCGCCGTAGTCTACGTAAACATTTACGTAGACTACAGCAACTAAATAAGGAACGCGAATGGCGGCTCCCTATGGGGGCCGCCATTCGCGTACGCGCTTTTTTTTTTTTTTAAGTCACCCGTGATAGGCTACGTGACGATTCACGTAGCCTATCACGGCTGACTTTCCAGATCTAGCCGTGATAGGCTACGTGAATCGTCACGTAGCCTATCAGGGAACGTTGTTTTTTTTTACTTTCGTTTTCGCGGCCGGGCGAGGCGGGAAGCCTCCTCCCCGGCCTGAATTTCGTCCGGGCGAGGCGGGAAGCCTCCCCCCCGGCCTGAATTTCGGCCGGGCGAGGCAGGAAGCCTCCCCCCCCCCGGCCTGAACTTCGCGGGGGGAGCAGCGAAGCGCTCCCCCCCACCGCGAACAAGCTGCGAGAAAAGGTAAGTGACTTTCGTGCACCCCTAGTTGCTGCTAGGGATGGGGGAGAATTTCTCCCCGAAACTTCGTGGGGCCGAGTGCCAACGTATTCGGCCCCCCGAAGTAGTTTCGGGGAGAAATTTTCTGCCCTCCCACCCCCCGCCCCCCCCGGGATGGGACTTACCTTTCCCGAATGTCGCTCCCAGTGGCGGGTCGCAGCGGTGGCTCGGCAGGGCTTCGACAGTAGCAGGGGCGGCAGCCGCTCTTTTGACCGACTGCCGCCGCCGCCATTCCAAGAAAAGTTAAAAAAAAAAAAACACGCCCCCGTGATAGGCTACGTGACGATTAACGTATCCTTTCATGGATAGATTTGCAAAGTCAGCCGTGATAGGCTACGTAAATCGTCACGTAGCCTATCACGGGTGACTTAAAAAGAAAAAACGCATACGGCTAATGGCGGCCCCCATAGGGAGCCGCCACTCGCGTTCCTTATTTGGTCGCTGTAGTCTACGTAAAGTCTCCTTGATTCCTCCCCCTACAGGAGCACTTCAGTCTCTCTTTTCTGCCTGTTGAGGGCAGATGTATTTTTACTAAAGTTGAGGGAGAAGTTTCTCTTTCCCACACACTTGCACCATCATTCAGGAGGGACCTGGTGCTGGGGAGAGAAGGCTTGGATGGAGGCCTGACTTTTTCTCACTAGGTGACTTCATTATGACTTCTCTTCCTCCTTATTTGTGAGCACGAGGACGCTGCTGCACTTGCTGCTGGGCACGCACCAATGGACATACCTCTGTGCTTCCATCATGACCGCAGAATGATGAGCACTGTGGCTCACTCTGGATGCGATAATGTTCCCGGGGTGTCTTGAATTGCTTCTGTGCGGACCTGCTGAGATGGCTTTCCTTTGGCTCATCTCTGTTTGGCAGTGTACCCTAAGGGGTGAGAGTGCTGCACGATCTCCTATACAGAGATGCTGATGCTGGGGAAAGTAGAAGGCAACAGGAAGAGGGGCCGACCAAGGTCAAGATGGATGGATGATATTCTGAAGGTGAGGGACTTGACCTTGGGGGAGCTGGGGGTGGCGACGGCCGACAGGAAGCTCTGGCGTGGGCTGGTCCATGAAGTCATGAAGAGTCGGAAGCGACTGACCGAATAAACAACACAATCCTGGCTAATCCAGCACAAGGAGTGCAACTGGGAGGGTTGCAAAGGGAGCAGGGCTGGGAAACTCCCCCACATAGTGTGCACCTTCATGCGCATAAGGAATGGGGAAGATGTGGCCCTCCTGATGTTCTCGGACTGCAACTCCCATCGTTTTTCCCCATGGGCTAGGCCAGTTCGTGCTGCTGAATGGGCAGTCCAGTGCTATCTGGAGGGCCACACGTTCCCATTCACTGGTATACATCCTAATCTACTCTGCTGGATCTTCACCCTGCTGTGGTGAGTGGGCTTGTGTGTTCCAGTGAACTCCGTGAGTGAAGCCATTGGGAGTTATGTACTCCCAGCAGGGTCACCCATGGCGGCAAGATCAAGGGGGGGGAACCAGAGAAAGAATGATCCAAGCAAGTCCTCAACAGCAGAACAGGTGGAAGATAGCAAGGTGTACAGTCAGGGCCAGAAATATTGGAACAAGGATAACTGTTTTGGCAGTTGGCCTCTGTATGCCACTGGCTGTACTTCCTAAATGGTTAGTGCCCCACTTTTGTCAAACCCCTTGAATTACAGCTGAAAGTCCTGACTTCGCTCCCATCTGGGTGTGTTTCCTTTCAACTTCAATGTGGTGGTGTACACAGGCCAACAGCCAAAACAGTTATCCTTGTTCCAATATTTCTGCCCTGACTGTATGATACAATGGCTGAGAAGGCGGATGAGGGCTGCAGCAGATAATGGACCACCAATTGTCATGATATCCATGACATTGGATTAGAGCCTTTTCTGTGAAGACTGTGTGTTGATCACTGTGCACTGATCTCCACATATAAAACAAATTCATGCACAGGCGTCTTCCAATCTAAACCCAACCAACCAAAAGTCCCATGGCGATCGGTGAATAGCAATGGGGGCAGGACTGTGAAATACAGAAGCTCTTAGTCATGGACTGGCACATGGGTGGCGGATACAGATTCAGTCATGCTGTCTCAAGGACTGAGGCAGTTGAGTAGTTCGGCAGCTGTATCCACGCATGAGCAGTCCTATTCAGGATCCACTCTGCTCACCCCGTATGGGGAGGGGGCTAGAAACGGTGCCCTAAACATCGTCTGCCTCATCTTCTCCCTGACTGGATTACCGTATCCAGTGGGGTCACCACTTGGCGGTTGCAAAAGACAAATGAACTTTGGAACATGGAATATGCGGACACTGCTGGACAATACAGATAGTGAACACCCTGAACGCAGGACTGCCATCATTGCAAGGGAGCTGAGTGTCAAGGGCTCCTTGGAGGCCTCTCTCAGTCTAATCCAGTAGCCAAGTCCAGACACAGACAAAGGGATTCTTTTCAAAGCTTGATTCCTCTTTTACAATTTAACAACTCTACTTTTAGCAAGTAGATATGAGCAGCAGAGTACCTATGCCCCAAGTTGGAACAGTTGGTCCCCGTTTGAAAGGGAATCACTGGCAGACCCTGAACTTAAGGGCTAGGGAGAGTTCCTCCCCTTTTCTCTTGGATCCTCTGGGCGCAACTGTTGTTTGCATGCCAACCGGGCACTACGCCTCCTTTCCGCACCCTCCATTTGGCGCCGCTCCCTGCGTTGGCGTCGCGCATCCAGCAAGTCTGCTTCCCGCGATCTATCACTCCCGGGACTGCTATCTATGTCAGGAATACCGTTGAGAGGAATCTCTGCCAGCTATTGGCCCTAAGAAAGATGAGCGTGCTCCTCTCCCACGAGCGGCTGCTCTTCCTCAGAATCAGAACTCCTCTGGGATTCTATGGGCTCAGTGTCCACCCTGACATAATCCCCACTCCCATGAGGCCCCCCCTCGTACTCCTTTCCTGGGGCCCTGGGTTTGTGGGGGTACAGCTGGTGGAAGTGCCTCAGCAGCAATGGAGCATGCACATTTTCTGCGGGTTCCCAGGATCGCTCATCAGGCCCGTAGCCTTTCCAGTCCACCAGATATTGCAGGTGGCAGCGAGAAAGGCAGGAGTCCAGAATCTCCATGACCTCAAACTCCTCCTCCCCCTCCACCAGCACTGGTGGGGGGGAGCCGCCTGCCTGATGAGGGTCACCAGAAACCTGGGGGACAGCAAGGACAGATGAAAAACAGGATGGATCTTCATGGAGGGGGGGAGAGCCAGGCAAAAAGCAACAGGGTTAATCTGGGCCGTAATCTGGAAAGGCCCCATACGGCGAGGCGCAAGCTTCCTTGCGGGCAAGTGAGAGGGTAGCTAGTGGGGGGACAACTAAACCCAGTCCCCTGGTTGCAGAGATGGACCCGGCTGGCGCCGCTGGTCCACAGAGGCCTTGTAGGCTGTCTTGGCTTGCTCAAGGGAGTCCCGAAAGAGGTGGTGTACTGCTCTCAACTCCTCTAAAAAGTCATGGGCTGCCGGAACCAAAGAGGGAGCTAGGGTAGATGGGAAAGCCTTGGAGTGGTAACCAAAAGTGGCAAAAAATGGAGTTTGGTGGGTGGAAGCATGGCAGGCATTGTTATAAGCAAATTCTATGAGTGGCAGCAAGGAAAACCTGTCATCTTCAGTCATCTTGCTGGTAATTGACATAACAGCACAGATATTGCTCCAGAATTGCATTGGTGTGCTCGGTCTGACCATCCGTCTGTGGATGACGGACGGAGGAAAGACGGAGCGTCACATGGAGCAACGCAAGTAGCTCCCTCCAGAAATGGGCAGTGAATTGGGCCCCCCTATCCGAAATGAGACCCTCAGGCCATCTGTGGAGGCGGAAAACATGCGCCAAGAACAGCTCTGCCATCTCCCTGGCTGTGGGCAACCCAGAGCAGGGGATGAAATGGGCCATCTTAGAAAACAAATCCACCACCACCAGAATGGTGGTCTTACTGTGTGAGCGAGGCAGGTCAGTGATGAAGTCAAGGGAGAGCAGTTTCCCAGGTCCTGAGGGGGTAGGCAGGGGGAGAAGCAAGCCTGTGGGCTTGCCTGAGGGGGCCTTCGCCCGCTGGCAGGTTGGGCAGGAGGCGACATAGGACTTGACGTCCCAACACACACAAGGCCACCAAAAATCCCTTGTCACTCCATGCAGGGTCTTGGTGATGCCAAAATGCCCAACTATGAGGGAGTCATGGCACTGATGGAGTACCTTCTCATGGAAGGGTATAGAATGCACATAGACCTGGCGGGAATGGTAAAGCAGGCCACCTCGCAAAGAGAAGGGGGGAGAGTGGGGGGGGGAGAGGCTAACCCCAATTCCTCCACCTTTGTGCGAACAAAAGCATCCTGAGGCTGTGCAGAGAGAAGGAGCTCCTCCCAAGAATGAGGGACCAAAGCTGCCGCCAGGCCTTGGGGGGAAGAATCAGAGAAGGGGGGGATTTTCCTCACTCCCTGGCTGGAGGTCAGGCTTATGAGAAAGAGCATCCGCTTGTAGGTTGTCGGAGGCTATCACATGGCAAATATTAAGGTGGAACCAAGAAAAAAAAGCAACCACCTAATCTGCCTCTGGTTTAAGGCACGGGCTGCCTGAAGATGTTCCAGGTTGTGATGGTCGGTTCTAACTTCGACTGGGTGCTGTGCCCCCTCCAGGAGATGACGCCAGGTCTCCAAAGCAGACTTGATGGCCAACAGTTCCTTCTCCCAAATGGTATAATTCCTCTCAGACATGTTCAGCTTCCTGGAGTGGTAGGTGCAGGGTTGCAGCCCGCCGCCCTCCTGATCTGGCTGAAAGAGCACCGCCCCCACCGCAAAGTCAGAGGCATCAGTCTGCACTACAAAAAGCTTCCTTGGGTCGGGATGTAACAGGATCTGCTCAGAACTAAAAAGCTTCTTTAGTTCCTCGAAAGCCTATTGTGCTGATGCCGTCCAATGAAAAGGAGATTTCTTGCCCTTAAGGAGGTCCTTGAGAGGAGAAGTCAGCTGAGCAAAATTGGGCAGGAACTTTCTGTAAAAATTGGCAAACTGCAGAAAACGTTGCAAGTCCTTCTTGGTGGATGGAGGCTGCCAGGAGAGGACAGCCTGGACCTTTGCAGGATCCATCCTGAAACCATCAGGTGAAATAATGTAGCCAAGAAAGTCCAAAGAGATTAGGTCAAATGCACATTTCTCCAGCTTGGCATAAAGATGGTTCTTGTGGAGGCACTGGAGGATGGCGGAGACATGAAGCTGATGGGCGTGGGGATCCTCAGAAAATATAAGTATGTAATCGAGATACACAATGAGGAAAGTGTCCAAATAGTCCCAGAAGATGGCATTCATAAAATGAGAAAAAGTGGAGAGAGGCGCGGGCGAGCCCAAAAGGTATTACTAGGTCTTCATACGCTCTGTACCGGGTCCCGAAAGAGGTCTTCCACTCATCCCCCTCCCAGATGCAAATGAGATTGTAGGCGCCACGCAGGTCCAAGTTTGTGATAATCTTGGCACTCCAGTATCTCAGGTATGAGGGGGAGGGGGTACTTGTCAGGGATGGAGACCGAATTTAGGTTTCTGAAATCATGCACCGGGCAGAGTTCTCCAGATCGTTTGTCCACAAAGAAGGTAGGAGTGCAGGCGGGGGAGGAATATGGGCGAATGAAGCCACATTTGAAATTCTTGTCCAAAAACTCCCGCAGAGCTCGCAGTTCCGGCTCTGACATTGAATACAGCCGGCCAGCAGGGATGGTTGCCCCAGGAAAGAGGTTAATGGCACAGTCAAAAGGGCCATGGGGGGGAAGCTGGTCAGCCTCCTTCTTGTCAAACACATCCTGAAAAGCTGCATACTTCTCTGGGAGGATCACGGTAGCTGAAGAATTGGCAGAAGCAGACGAGGAGGGGGAGGAAAGGGTTAAGGCCTGGGCTGGGACTGGCGCCTCCTCCAGGAGGCAATGCTCCCGGAAGTAGGGAGACGCAAACTCCACTTGCTGAAGCCCCCAAGAAATCTGAGGGTTGTGCTTAGAGAGCCAGGAAACACCCAGCATGATTGGGTATAAGGGAACCTTGGCTAAGTGAAACTGAATCTGCTCAATGTGGGACTGGGCGCGCAGAGTGAGTGGAGCTGTAAACCGGGTGACCACGCCCGAAGCAAGAGGACGCCCATCGATGGTGCTAGAAGGGGCAGGGTAGGAATCTTGTGGAAGAGGGCGAAGGTCTCATTCATGAAACTGGTCATAGCCCCCGAGTCCACTAAAGCTAGGGCCTCCACCCCACCCCACTGGGAGGAGCGGAGGTGAACATGCAACAGCAGATTGGAGGGTGGGGGTTTGGGGAAGGCACCCACCTGGTGGGGAACTGACCCCCACACTGGAGCTCCCCAACAAACTTGGGGGCAGTCTAGTCAGGCCTGGGGATGAGGAGGAGGGGGAAGGAGAGGAGGGGGAGGCTGCAGAGCTGTGGATTTAACTCAGCAGGTCTTGGCAAAATGCCCCAGCTTTCCATATCGAAAGCATCGGCGCTCAGCTCGCCGCCGCTCAAGTTCCTCTGGGGGCAGTGGGGCTCGGGTAGCTCCCAGCTGCATCGGGGTCTCCTCCACCCCAAGCGTTGGAGCGGGGGGTGGGGGAGGGGCAGGAAATGTGGGGGAATGGGAGGAGGGAAATCCCGGCCCCTGGCGCCCCACTGGGTCTGCCGGCACCCCTCAGCCGACTATCTATCTGAAGGCAGGTCTGGATGAGCTCCTCCAAACTAGGTGGGCTGGGTTTGCGTGCCAACTCACCTAAGATCTCGTCGTTCAAAACATCCAATAACAGAGCCACTAGCGCAGCATCATTCCACTGTAAATCCTGCATCAGTAAGTGAAAGGTTGTCGCGTAGCTGAAAACTGAGTCCTTGCCCTGCCGGAGGCAGGGAATCTCCCGAGAAGCCGTCTCCATGCGCAGGGGGTCACTGAAAAAACGGGCCATGGCTGTCATGAAGCTTTGATAGTCCCTGAGCAGGGGGTCATTAGCGAGCAGAAGCCCCGAAGCCCATCTAGCTGCCATGCCTGACAGTAGGTTAATGATGAAACCCACACAAACGTGTTCCGTCTGGAAATCCTCAGGCCGAAGATGAATGTACAGCTCCGATTGGGCCCTGAAAATCTGAAAAACTCCTTTCTCACCAGAAAACTTCTCTGGCAAAGCCACCGGGCACTTGCAGCAGGGGGGAATCAGAGGTGGAGGGGGTTGAACCGCAGCCTGTAGATTTTGCATGGCAGCCGTCAGTTGAGCCATCTGAACATGGAGCATCTGGTTCTCTTGTGCTAGAGCTTGCACCGCCATGTCCCCGGCACCCTCCAAAAGGCAATAGGAGAAGAGAGAGAGAGAGAGAGAGAGAAAGAGGAACAGGGACCAAGTTGTCAAGGACACCTTGGAGGCCTCTCTCAGTCTAATCCAGTAGCCAAGACCAGACACAGACAAAGGGATTCTTTTCAAAGTTTTATTCCTCTTTTACACCTTAACAAATCTACTGTTAGCAACTCGATCTGAGCAGCACAGTACCTATGCCCTAAATTGGAACAGTTGGTCCCCATTTGAAAGGGAATCACTGGCAGACCCTGAACTTATGGGCTAGGGATAGTGCCTCCCCTTTTCCCTTGGATCCTCTGGGCGCAACTGTTGTTTGCATGCCAACCGGGCACTACGCCTCCTGTCCGCACCCTCCATTTGGCACCGCTCCCTGCTTCGGCGTCGTGCGTCCAGCAAGTCTGCTTCCCGCGCTCTGTCACTCCCAGGACTGCTATCTAAGCTAGGAATGCTGGTGGGAGGAATCTCCATCAGCTGTTGGCCCTGGGAAAGAGGAGCGCACTCCTCTCCCAGGAGCAGCTCCTCTACCTCAGAATCAGAACTACTCTGGGATTCTATGGGCTCAGTGTCCACCCTGACACTGAGAATTTAAGATTGACATAGCAGCACTCCAAGAAACTCGAAGAGCAGGAGAGGGACAACTGAAGGAAGAAAAAGGAGGTTACACCTTCTTCTGGAAAGGACTGCCTGAACAAGAATGACGAATACATGGAGAAGGCTTTGATATTAAAAATGATCTTATGAAGCTCTTGTCAGAAGTTCCTACTGGCATTAATGAACGACTCTCAACCCTTCAAATAAAACTCCCCAAAAACCTGCAGGCAACTATTCTAAGTGCCTATGCACCAACATTAGATGCTGATGAAGATATCAAAGAAAAATTTTACTCCCAACTGGACACCATCTTATCAGAGATACCTAAGGAGGATAAAATCCTCCTCCTAGGCAATTTTAATGCAAGAGTTGGGCGTGGTTTTGATTTGTGGCCAGGGACCATTGGGAAAGAAGTAGTCAGCAATAGCAACCAGAATGGAATTCTACTTCTGACTAAATGTGCAGAGCATAATCTCATCATTGCCAACACACTTTTTGGTCAGAAAAAAAAATTAAAACATCATGGAAGCACTCCTGGTCGAAGCACTGGAATCTTCTAGATTATGTAATTGTCCATGCCAGAGAGCGCTGTGATGATCCCTTCACTAGAGCCATGATGAATGCTGATGCCTGCTGGACAGACCACCGATTAATTCGTTCCATGATGAACATTAAGATTGTCCCTCAACATAGGCTCCAGAGAAGAAAACCAAGGTGTAAAATGAACCCCCAAGCCCTTCAAGACCCTGTTAAGTGAGCCTGCTTTCAAACAACCCTTAAGGAACATCTGCCTATGCAAACCCCTGAAAATGTCGAGGAACACTGGAATAAACTGAAGACTTCCATTATCGCAGCCTGTGAACAAACTATCAGATACCAAGCTAAGAAACATCAGGACTGGTTTGATGAGAATGATAGGGCAATTGAACATATTATTGATAAGAAAAGGAAAGCTTTCCAAATATGTCAAAAAGACATCAACTGTGCCGCTAAGAAAAAAACCTATGTCAGTGCAAAGGCTGCAGTCCAAAGAAGAACTAGAGAACTTAAGAACACCTGGTAGATAAAGAAATCCAAGCATTTTGCAGATGCCCATGATTCACGGGGCTTTTTTCATGCTGCAAAGGCCACTTACAGACCTACCAACTAGCTGGCTCTTAAAGTCTACTCCTATAGCCAACTCAAGACACAGACAAAAGGATTCTTTTCAAGGCTTTGATCCTTTTACAATTTAATGACTCTTGCAGATGCTAATCACCAGTGACTAAGCAAGGAACAGCACTGGGAAAACATAGCAGAGTAGCCTACGCTCCAGGTTAGGCAGTTGGCCCCCATTTGAAGGAGAATCACGGGAAGACCCTGAACTTATGGGCTAGGGAGAGATCCTCCCTCTTTCCCTTGGAACCTTGGGATGCGACCGTTGCTTGCGCGCAAAATGAGCGCTAAGCCTCCTTTCTGCGTCCTCCATCAGCATCGCGCACCCAGCAAGACCCCCCCAGAACTCTCTCACTGCCAGGGTCACTATCTATCCCAGGAATGCTGGCAGGAGGAATCTCTGCCAGCTGCTGTGCCTGTGAGAGATGAGCGAGCTCCTCTCCCACGGATTGCGGTTCCTCCTCAGAATCAGAACTGCTCTGGGGTTCTATCGGCTCAGTTTCCACCCTGACAGATGCGTCATTGCACCGATCTTATGGGAGTTAGACCCATTCCAGATAAAATACAAGACATAATATTGGGATACAGGGATACGGTTTCTTCAGTTTAGCTGATACAATCAGCTGAGTGCTCATACACATGATGATTAGAAAATAATTAGCCACCTCTTTGTTGAGATAGCTGACTTTTCCCAGGACAGTGAATGACCAATCTTTCCTCAGAATGCCCTGGGAAGTTAGTCAGCAGAGCATACAGCATATGGCCTCTCAAATCAGAATAAAAATTACAACGAAAGAGTCCTTGGGTCAGAGTTGCAGGGACTCCTGCCTTACACAGATACGATCTGCTTTGTAATGGAGTTTTCCAAAACCTCCCCTGAAATGCTTCTCCTGGTCAAAGATTATGTCTTGCATGAATGAATGCTTCATGGCCCTGTTTATTCTGAAGAGACATCAAGGAAGAGGGTGAAGTACCAGAAGTAGGCAGCATCACATGGGGTCACTGGGGGAACATGTTCTGCTGGGCAGGGGTGTAGTTCCTGTCACTCAGTATCATCAAGTCTCTGAATCAAGACTGCAGATACCTGTGGTTGCTCCTGCGTTAGAAGAGATTCAAGCCAACCAACGGTTGAGTTCATTTTGTGTTCTGAGCCTAGAATCCCTATAATGGAGAAAAGGCTTCTGGGATGGCAATGAACCAAAGCCCTTGGTTATCTTTTTGCTGATCTGTTCATTTAGGTTATTAGAAATAGGAGAATTACGAATCTGTATAATGTGTCTCCAAATTTTGTCCATCTATATCCGTGTATATCAAATATACGGTGGCAGATCATCGGCACCGAGCTACGCCTCTTTTGTTATTAATATATAGATCTCTTCTTCTTCCCCCACTCCTCCCCCTGAAGGTAATGTGGCTTAAGACTATTAACATCCTTCGTGCTATTAAGGACTAGTCAGTATCTCAGACTGGCTGAGTGGCTGGTGTGGAAATCCTTTTCTATTTGAATGCCGTCTTAAAATGGGGTAAAAACCTTGAAATGCCTTATAGCTTTCTGAGGCATTGTATATTCTACAACTTCTTCCTTCCTAAGAGGACAAACTGTTTTCCAAGAGACACTGTACAAACAGGAGAAATCATCCTCCCAAGTAGCCCATGTAACTCAAGTGGGAAATAAATCCAGACAAAATCTGTCAAACTGCAGGAGCTCGCCTATCAAAATTAAACCTCCTAGAAAAAAGCCATTTCTGACCAGTTCTACTTCAAAATTGCCACAGGCCATCCTCAAATACACTTTTCCTCCACTTCGAAGATTCAGACTGGTCTGTTGAGGCATTTTCTCAACATAAGGAATAGAATCTACTCCCTCACCCCCAACATCTGGTTATAAGAGAATACGATATCCCAGTTTTCTCCTCCACAACTGGAGTGGCACAGGCGAAAAGGCCCTTGTCTTACTAGCCACCCACCTTGCTTCTTTTGGCGGGGGCTTCTGAAGTCAGACTGCTAAAGCTGATCTCAGGGTCTGGGCAAGGGTAGATGGGAGGATACGATCCTTCAGGTAGGAAGGGCGGGTGCTGGGGGGGGGCAGATTGAGCATTCGGGGGCACCAAGCTGAGCTGAGGGGCTGTGTTTTTTGAATATCCTGTCTGCAGTGAGCTAAGATGGCAAAAGCAAGTGTCTGTAACCCTCCTCTTAAGGTTCTACAGGTTGTGTGACTACCGACTGGAAAAATGGTGATCCTCCAGAAGCGTTAAAGAGTGCTTCGTTTTCGGTTTCCACTCTGATGTTATTTCCAGTGAGTAAAAGTGAGTGGGACACAGCTTTTCTTTGAGGCAACGTTCCCGAGCCCATAACACTTCAAATACTGTATACACTATAAGGTCTATGTAGGTAATAATAAAAAACATTGTTATTTTTATTTATACATACTGAAACAGCATGGATAAGAGGGCACAGTTAATCTATGACATCCCGTCCCCATATTACTCACTTTTAAGTCTCTATGGGTGATATTCAGTAACAAAGCTTGCAAAGCTAAAAGAGAAGTGATTTAAAGATAATTTTGGGGAAAGGAGAGAGTGAAGCTGAACTCAAACCATAAGTGAAGTCCCTTGAAAGTTGAAACACATAGAACTATAAAGGAAGGAAGAAGGAGACCCGTGGACCCGTGCATGCCCATGCCCACACGGGTGCACACAGAAAACCTGAAATTAGCATTTCTCCAAAGCATTTACTTACTTTTAAATATGCCAGCCTACTTTACCATCATTTGATTGGTCAGTACATACCCACTACATGTCCCTCCAGACACTTTTCATAGGGATGTCAGAGAATTTCGCCACGAATCCAGCGCATTCGGCCCCCCAAAATCGGTGGCAAAATGGTCTGCCCCCCTCCGGCCCGCCCCTGGGATGGGACTTACCTTTGGTGAATCTCCCTGGAGGCGGCGGCTCTGGCCACGGTTTGGCTGTGGTTCGGTGGCGGTGGCCGCTGGTCTTCCGACCAGCAGCCGCCGCCGCCATTTCCCGTAAAAAAAAAAGAAAAAGCAAAAAAAAAAGTGATAGGCTACATAAAGATTTATGTAGCCTATCACATCTAGATTTTAAAAAAATACCGTGATAGGCTACGCAAATGTTTACATAGCCTATCACGGCTAAGTGAAAAACAAAAACAAAAAACCGCGCGTACGCAAATGGCGTACGCTGCAGTTTTTCTCCCCTTCCTCCTCAACATCCAAAATCAAAAAGTGACAGGAGATCTTATTGACTTGCATACAAATTAAAAGGATTATTTTTTAAAAAAGTTTTCCACCATCCCCACTACATGAGGAATAGGAAAGCATCAATGTTTTATACTTCAAACAAACAAACAAAAGTTTTGTTTTTTCTCCACAAAATCAGATCCAAAAAAGGTTGTTGGTACAAACTCTCAAAGTCGCTCTGGACAGAAAGAGGGATTTGTTCGTTTGCTTGCTTGTTTTTTCTCTTTATACTGCTCTTTCTCTCCCCATAGTTCACCAATAGACCTGGAAATTTCATGGCATGTAAACGCAACACTTCTTTTGGCACCTGTAATTTTCAAAAACATTGGTGAAACCATTCTGAATGATACCACACCCCTATTAGGATTCTACATGACAGAATGATTGTTTTTACTGATAAGCCTTAACAAAAGAGACGTGTGTGTGTGTGTGTGTGTGTGTGTGTGTGTGTGAGAGAGAGAGAGAGAGAGAGAGAGAGAAAGAGGGAGACTACCTATCTAATTATAGTCAGACAGACGCTTATGTCCTTGATCCTTGCAATCTGCCAACATCCCCGCTCAAGGAATGTGGTACAAATATCTCCATCTTTCCTTTCATCAGGTAAATGGATATTGAATTACCTTGCAACACAGGTATGTTTCCTGCTCCCTATGAATGTCCAAAGCATTATGTGATGATCGGCTCTACTGGGATTGAAAAAGCATGAAAAAGAATTTGAGGGTATAAAAGGAAGAAACTGAGATTTGCTTTCGTTCAATGGAGAATGACAGCACAAGGCATTGCATTTAATTTTTGTTCATTTTTTGCAGGTTCCACGCTACAAGGCACTGGCACATCCTGTATTTCATGTTTGCCATTCAGGAGATCAACCGGAACCCCAGGCTCTTACCCAACATCACCCTGGGCTACAACGTCTACAAGTCCTTCTTCGACGGAAGAGCCACCTCCTACGCCATGCTGCAGCTCCTTGCTGGGGGTAAAAGCAACATGCCACATTACAGCTGCGGGAGGAAGAATCACCTGCTGGCCATCCTTGAAGGGGCTGAATCGGACCTCTCCCTCCACATATCCTCCATGTCGAGCATCTCTAAAATCCCACAGGTGTGAATGGGGAGTGGACAGGAGGCCAGGTGCACAGAAAGGAGAGCTGAGCACTGCTTGGGCTCAGCTCTCGCTCTTCAGTCCCTGTGCCTCATGGGCATAATGGTTCTCTGGAGTGTGTGTTGGAGGTGAGTCATGGCAGTGGTTGAGCTCTGGGATGGGAGGCCAGGCATCCCTGGGGGCAGGCATGGCAGGAGACCACAGAAGCTGTACTAGACATAGCCTATCACGGCAAAAAAGCAGGAACGCAAAGGGTGGCCACCATAGCCACCACCATTTGCATCTGCAGGCTCTGTATGCTTTTGCTCTTGGTGAGCAAGCTACCCCATCCCTGACAGGCCATAGCTGGCGAACCAGCTGAAGTTGGCAAAAGACACTCCAAGCTGCATGGGCCACGTTGGCCTGCAGGGACGATGGATGTCGGACTCCCCCCAGATTACAAACCTGAACTTTGAAGGGGAGTGCAGCCCCATCCAGAAGAGGCAATGGCCCTATCTCCTGAACTTGGGAACCAGTGACCCACAGGGCTTCCGTCCTCTTCCAATTCCCCTCATGACTGCTCCCAGTGAGTTCAAACAGATGTTTAGCAATATTGGGGACAAGATGGTGCCCTGTGGAACTCTGTAACTCAACAGCCAAGGGGTCAAGAAATGGACACCCAACATTACTCCCTCAAATCAGCCCCGTAGTTTGAGTGAAACCATTGTAAGCCACGTCTTCCGCTGCCTCTCCCACAGCATTGATCCAGCAGGAAACCATGGTCCATGGTACCCAAAGCCGATGAGAGATGGAGCAGAATTAGCAGAGTGGCATTCCCCCATCCCTCTCTTGATATAGGTCATCCAGCAGAGCAACCAAGGCTGATTCGCTCCTGTAACCAGGTCAAAACCCAAAGTGGGTTTCTTTGGTTCTCATGTGGTCCCTTGATTGCTTTAATTCTTGAATAAGGGTCCTGTGTGCTCCCCAAACAGAATCTAGAACATAGTTGGGGGGGAGGGTAAATCTACCCTTTTCAGTTTCCTCACACAATGCAGCGAGCAGGTCTAACCTCCATTGACTGGTACCACTCTACAGTGTTTTGAATGTGTGTACAGGACCCCAGTGTTCCTCTTGGGCTGCACCACAAATGGACCTTGAGATATTTTTGTACTCCCTGTCCACATATTCTGCCTCATACTGACAGGCATTGATTTAGATAATATTCATTCATTCATTCATTCATTCATTCATTCATTTCATTTATATCCTGCCTTTTCTCCTCTTTATGGAACCCAATGCAGGGCACATAATCATCCTTCTATTTTAGCCAAAATTATTTGACCTTCATCCAGAAAACAAACTGATACTAACCTACCATCTCTGACTTTACTTTGCTCCCTAGATCAGTTATGGCATTGCTACTCCTGTTGCTAATGACAGAAGTCAGTTCCCTTTTGTCTACCGCATGGCCCCGAAGGAAGAAACCCAGTACCCGGGGATCGTCCAGCTGCTCCTGTTCTTCCGATGGACGTGGGTCAGTCTCTTTGCTCCAGACACTGAGAATGGGGAGAGGTTCCTAGGTGCCTTGACACCCCTGATGATCAGAAGTGGAATTTGTGTCGCTTTCTCCAAAAGACTATGACGACATTTCTTAAATTACATATTCCAGATGGACCTTTCTTTCTTGGGGAAAGAAGTGAAGGTAATTGTTTACTATGCGGACTCCCACTATGGCTGTTTTCCGTTGATTTTGCTACAAAGAACACTCGAAAAGAACCCAACTGGGGCAAAACTCTGGATCACGCCAGCATTTCCGGACATTGACATCAACTTGTCTATTGGCAGGTATTCCCTTTTCCTTTGGCAACACCTCCATAAAGACGCATGATAAAGATGACCAAACGTGGGTTAGAGCAGATAATTGTTCCCTCTGCATGGCAGTGCAGGCAGGCAGTAGACCCTGTTTTCTGCCACCGTTACATGCTCAAGTAGCTTCCCTCCTCCAAAAATCCCTTACAAATGAAGCCCCAGGCCCATTGAGAACCAGTTGTTGTTTTCTGAAGCACCATCAGGATACAATCTCTTGACTTTGCAGTCAACTTAATGTTTTTGTTGTAGAAGACCCATTGGGATCCATTTCTCTGATTGCGGTCTTATGAAGTGCCCAGCGAGTTTGCAGCAATGTGCCCCCTCTTACATGTCCTCCGAATATAAGCTAGCTGTGGAGGATGGGGTATGACCAGGTGGGTGCAGCCTGTGGTAAATGGGGATGTCACAAGCACCCACCTTCATCTGGGAGGCCAGCAGACTCCCCCCACCCAGCCCCTTGGACTCCGCTCGCCGAGCCATGTGGCACTGACAGTAGGGGAGTACGAAACCCAGCTTACCTGGCTCTGCTGCGTTCCACAGGTGGGGGGAAGCGATCTGTTTCTCCCCACGGAATCCTCGACGGGGGCAAGGTGATCCATTCCTTCCCCTGGAATCCTGCTTGCTTGGGTCCGCTCTGCAGCCAGGCTGCGAAGCCACCAGCCAGGCCAACCCACAGCGGGGCCTCCAGCCGCTGCCTGGCTGGTGCTGACGCAAATGGCGTCCTGCATAGGGGGTGCCATTTGGGTTCCTAAACAAGCCCGTGATAGGCTACATAAATATTTACATAGCCTGTCACAGCTAGAGCAGGGGCACAAATGGCATAGGGGATGCTATTTGCATCCCTGCTTTAGCCATGACAGGTTAAATCAATATTTATGTATCCTATGATGGCTAAAGCTGGAACGCAAATGGTGTAGGGGAAGACATTCGCATCCCTGCTTTAGCCGTGTTAGGCTACATAAATATATACGTTCCCTATCAGGGGCTGGCATAGGGATGCAAATGGCAGCTGCCACGACAGCCACCATTCGCGGCCGCAGCAGCCCGGCAGCCATCGGAGCCATTGCCGGACCCAGAGCTGCAGCCAGGTAGGCTCTGTTTCACGGGGCTTTCGTGGGGTGGAGGGGTGGGGGGCTCCATTCCACCATGGATTCTAGGGGGCCGAATTTACTTGAATTTGCGCCCCCTGGGATCTATGGTGGAATTCTCTAACATCCCTAGCTGACAGAGCTGGGCACTGAGCAGCTGGGAACGGCCCCGAGTTCTCACCACACGCACCCCAACCATTCTCACTCTCTCCTCCTTGCAAGGGAGACATGGCATGTGTGGCTGGGGTATATACAGCACTGAGGCCTCATCTTGCCCTGTTGGATTTCAAGGAAGCCCTTACCAGCTGGCATTGTCTGGATGAGGCCTCAGCACACCACCCTCTCTAGCCATCTTCTCCTTGCAAAGAGAGGATGGTAATTAGGGATGTACGAAAGTCACTTACCTGTTTGCGGATTATGCTGTTGCTGGGGGGGGAGGCGCTCCGTCCCTCCCCCCACAATTCTGGCTGGGTGGGAGGCGCTCCATCCCTCCCCTCCCCCGAATCCTGGCCAGCCGGTTCTGCTCCGCGTTCCCCTTATTTTTGCCGTAGTCTACATAAATGTTTACGTAGACTAAGATGAGCCAAAATAAGGAACGCAAATGGCGGCGCCCATGGGTGCCGCCATTTGCCTACGCGCGTGTTGTTCTTTTAATCAGCTGTGATAGGCTATTTAAACATTTACGTAGCCTATCACGGTGTTTTTTCAAATTTAGCAATGATAGTCTAGGTAAATCTTTGCATAGCATATCACGTTTTTGTTTTTGTTTTAACTTGGAAATTGCGGCGGCGGCGGCAGCTGGTCGGAAGACTGGACTCTTCAGCCGCTGCTGCCGAACCACCGCCGGAGCTGCCACTGCCAGGAAGATATGCCCCAGGTAAGTCCCAACCCGGGGGGGGGGGCATTCTGCCACTGATATCAGGGGGCCGAATGCACTGGCATTCGGCCTCCCGAGATCCATGGCGGAACTTTCATACATCCCTGGGATGGTTTGCTTGCTGGGCCCATGTGTGCTGAGGACTCCAGCAGTTAACGCCTGTGGAGGCAGGTGGGGCAGCTCACTTGGATGACCTTGCGAGGCAAGCTGGTTGGCTGGGTGGGGGGCCTTTGGGCCTCCCCCATGCCTTGGACAGAGGTGAGTCCATCCATCCCTAGTGGAGAATGCATCCCGATATGAGGGGGTAGGGCCTGCTGTTCCTAAGGGAGCAGTAGTGTGACCATTTATTTTGAAACATTGTCTGGACTGTATGGTTTTGGATAAGGCTGTGCACATCTTCGGACTGAATCCCGAATAACTAAGCAAAGTGGGCTGCTTTGGAGGTGCCTTGTCATGATTCAAAGTGGATCAGAACAGCGACAACGCACCCCAAAGCGAAGCAGCTCGTCGCCAAGTCTCCTCAGTTCCACTTGGATCTTCAGAGGCATTCTGATGCCTTCTGAAGCACATACAGCCCATCTCCAAAAGATAGCAACTTTCAAATCATATGGGAGGGGGAGAGGGGGGGCGGGAGGGGGAAATGGTGAGCCTTGGTGAATGGCATCTCCAATTGCCAAATGAGGGCAGAGTTTAACCTAGCAGTCTCCAAACAGCGACAGTGGTGGAGGAGGGGGGCAGAATTGGAGTGGACTCATTGGAGAGTTCAGTCTGCTTTCATTTCAGTGTGTGTGTGTGTCTGTGTGTGTGAGGGAGAGGGAGAGAGCAAGCACTGATAAGTTGGTGGTTTTGGTTTACAGCGTGTTGTGCGTAAATGGTGTGCATGCTTGTACTTTCTTCTTTCCAAATTCAACTTTTCTCTTTCTTTCTTTCTTTCTTTCTTTCTTTCTTTCTTTCTTTCTTTCTTTCGTAGATCCTTTATTTGAAAAACCAAACACTTGAAAAGTACGGAGTTTGAGTTTCCTGCTTCTTTGTATCTCCCCTTCCCCTCCTACAATAGGTTTTACACTTCATTCTTTTATTCACTCTTTATTTTAAAAAGGAGAAATACAATAAAAGCTACTTTCCTTTTCCTTCCCTTGCCTCTTTCTTTCACTTCCACGACACCCTTCTTAATTTCTTCGCCCTTACTTTCATTCTGTCTACATTTTTCACACACACACACACACACACACACACATACACACTACTCTCCTGTCCTTTCTCTTGGCTCTCCTCCACCTGCCCCCCTCCTCCTTTCCCATGTTCCTTCCTTTCCAATTTTTATCATATTTCCCTTAAACAACAGCAAGAACAAGAACAGTTAAAAACCATGTTGTCTTCTGTTGTTCTCCTGCCTTGCTTGTAGGTAGTCCAGCATTTGCTTTTCTTTTGATCCTCTCTCTCCCTCTCTCCTTGTGTGTTCGTTTTTGTGTTTGTGTTTGTGTTGTGCTCAAGCAAGCAGTGTGTGTCAAAGTACGACACAGTCCACATTTCAAAAAGCAGTAGGCAAAGCACTAAACAAACATTAATATCTATTATTTGAATAACTGAAAACCACCCTGTGTTGCAAAGCAAGCAAGCCCAATATGGGGCAGCTTCAGCGACTTGTTGGCAGGTGGACGAGGTGGGGCTGGGATCAGCAGCCCTGGTCGGCAGTCAGGCTCTCCTCCGGTCCAGATAGTGAGTGCTGGTGTAGTGGGGCAGCTGAATGCGGAGGCAAGTTGCAGTGCTTAGAGGTCACTGACCGAGGAGGCACTTCACAGCAACCTACAGCAGAGATCAGGGACAGTGACCTCCTCCACTCCAATGACTAACTTCTTGGATTATTATCCCTCCTGAGTTTGGTTTGTAATTCTGAGAAAAGCACATTGTAGCAGTGACTAGTGCAACAACTCCTTTGCCTGACTGTCTGAAATTTGGCAGACGGGAGTTGGCCAGGAGAGTTGCAGGGGAAGAGGCGATGAAGGCAAAACAGGGAGTGGGCTGGAGGGAGTAAGGCTCACCATGTGCTCCTGAGAGCTCCAGTTGTTTTGAGGGGGTGTGGACAGAGAGATTCCTGCAGCTGTGTGGGCAGGAAGGTTCAGTCTGTGTCCCACCTCCGAGGTGAGCAGAGCAGAGGAAGCTGCTCCTGCTGGTCTAGGGACTATGCAAGGAATCCAGCTCCCAAAGAGTGAGATAACAGAGGGAGTAAACAGGGAGAGAAAATAGGAGTTGGCCAGGGAAGTTCGGCAGAGGAGGTCAAGGGGGAGGCAGCTAATGATGGGTTTTTTTATTTGTTTTTTTTTAATCATTTCCTTGTAACACAGACTTCCATACCAGTGGGGCTGTGTTTTTCACTTCCAGTGAATAGAGGACGAAGCTCAGGCTATTCCAGTACAATCAGAAAGCGAGAAACATAAAGCTAGAAGAGCAACAGCAAGCTGAGGCAGAATAGGAAACTGCTGAGGCAAGGAAAAATGAAGTAAAGGATACCCCTTGGAAAAGGGTGACAGGAGCAGAACAACTGGAAGCCACTCTAGACCAGTGGAAGCATTGGAACTACAGAATCATTTCCAGGTACTTGAGGATGAGACTGGAAGACACTGTGAAGAGGAAGAATTACAGGGGACCCTGCATGAGAGCAAGCAAGAGGCTGAAGCTCAGTCAAACAGAGGCAATGAAAGCAAGGCTTGCAAGAAGAAAAGATGAGTAGTAGTAGTGGGAGACTCCTTGCTGTGTGGGATCAAAACCTAAGTATGTCGTGAAGACCCATGGACTCGCCAGGTAAGCTGTCTCCCAGAAGGATGGACTAGAGATGTGTCTGAAGGGTTCCCAATGCTCATAAAGCCCAATGACAGGTATCCCTTTCTTCTCATCTATGTGGGAACAAATGACACCGACAAGCAGAGCTACAAAGAACACACATCAGACTTTGAAGCATTGGGAGGGAAACTCAAGGACTTTGGGGCCCAGGTAGTTTTCTCATCCATCCTTCCAGTAGTTGGAAGAGGGTAAAAAGGGAAAGAAAAATACTCCAGGTGAATGACTGGCTATGAAGGTGGTGCTGGCATGAGAAATTAGGAGGCCAGGATGGCGGGCTATATTTCCTGGAAAATGGACCCGTGGCAAGGGTCCAGCAGGTGGATCCACAGTTGGCTACAGAATCGGACTCAAGGAGTGCTTATCAATGGGACCTTCTCAAACAGGGGAGAGGTATCAAGTGACGTACCACAACGCTCAGTCCTGGGCCAAGTGCTCTTCCACTTTTTTATTAATGAGTTGGATGATGAGATGCAGGGAATGCTGATCAAATCTGCAGCTGACACAAAATTGGGCAGGATAGCTAATACCATAGAAGAAGTTACAGATTCAAAGTGATCTTGATAGGCTGGAGCCCTGGGCAGAAAACAACAGTATAAAATTTAGAAGGGATAAATGCCAAGTTCTGCACCGAGGAAAAAGAACCCAAATGCACAGTTACAAGGTGGGGAATACTTGGCTCCAAAGGACAACAAGCAAGAAGGATCTTGGAAATGTTGTCTATCACAATCTGAATCTTAGACTTCCAAATCACATGAAGTACAAGTTGCCCTCTACTCAGCACTGGTTAGGCCTCATCTGGAGTGCTGTGTCCAGTTCTGGGCACCACACTTTAAGAAGGATGCAGACAAACTGGAGAGGATTCAGCGGAGGGCAGGAAAGATCATCAGGCGACTGGAAACAAAGCCCTAAAAGGAGAGGCTGAAAGAACTGGGCATCTTTAGCTTTGGGAAGAGAAGACTGTGGGGAGATACAACAGTGCTGTTCAAGTACTTGAAAGGTTGTCACAGAGAGGAAGGCCAGGATCTCTTCTTGGTCATCCTAGAGTGCAGGACACAGAATCATGGGCTCAACTAAGAGGAAGTCAGATTCCAGCTGAACATCTGGAGAAACTTCCTGACGGTTAGAGCAATACGACAATGGAACCAATGACCTAGGGAGGTGGTGGTCTCTCCCACACTGGAAGCATTGAAGATGAGGCTGGACAGCCACCTCTCAGGGATTGTGTGGCTTGGCCTGGATGTCCTCCATGGCCTGGATGTCCTCTGGAGCCTGTTGAAACCCTGGGGAGCACACCAGATGACACGATAAGTCACCTCCGGACCCTTAACACTTTTGCGGGGTGATGGTTAGTTGGGGTGGCTTACTAAGCATGGGGAATGTGGTTTTCTGCCCCACATGACACGCTTAGCCACCAAGGTGAGCAGAGATTCCTTAACCATTACGGCTTAGCAGGATGTCTGAACATGCCTGGTATCTTCATTATGAGTAGAAATGGGCAGGTTTTGTTTTAACATCTCTGCAAATGATCAGGCATCTTTACTTCTGCCCTCTGTTCATTGATGGGATGCACTTTTGTGTATGAGGATTTTGGTCATGTGCCAAGGTGCACTTTTTACTAATTTGCACTTGCACCTCCCCCCCCCCGTAAAACAACAACAAGAAGTCCTGCAGGTTTTCCTAATCTGTGCAACTTGGGAAAAGCCCTCTCTTAAATATGATCACTTTTGAATTGATTGCGGATCATTCTGACAACTCTAGTTGTGACTGTGAACAGCCAAAGAATGGCATTGTGAGCCCAGATGGGATGTGCATTGAACATGGACGATCACAGCTCAAAGTGATGAGGCCCAAGATATGGCCTACATTTCATGATTTCTAAATTCTCTGTCATTTTAGCTTCACACTTCCTTATGAGACATCCAGTTTTCTAATGCTTCCATGGGCAGACTGTATCTGGATAAGAATGGGGAACTGGCAGCTGACTTTGATATCATGAATTGGGTGATGTTTCCCAATGAGTCTCGTGCTAGAGTGACTATTGGGAGTGTGGAGAGACAGGCATCTCCAGACCTGAAACTCATCATTAAGCGGGAAGCCATTGCCTGGCCTGGCCATTTTAATGAGGGAGGGGAAAGGATTTGTGTCCTATTATTGGCCTTATCTCTTAAGCTCTAAGAATATACAGCCTGTCTTGCGTGTCCCACCCCCACCCCCAGCTTCTAAACATTTATTTATTTATTTATTTTCTATAGTGACCAATAGCCATAGCTCTCTGTGTGGTTCACAAAAATTAAAACCAAACTTCCCGCAATAAAACAAATTTAAATATATAGAACATCCAAACCACAATATAGCAATACAACCGCAATAAAACCTAGCAACAATGCAGGAATTTAAAATACAGGTTTAAAACAGCAAAGCTAAAAGTCTAGAAAGCTAAAATGCTAAAATGCCTGGGAAAATAAAAAGGTCTTCACCTGGCAACAGAAGGAATACAATGTAGGTGCCAGGTGAACCTCAGTAGGGAGCTCATTCCACAGCCGGGGTGCAACAGCAGAAAAAGCCCACAACAGAACACTACAACCAGAATGAAACCTTTCAGCAATGCAGAGATTTTACAATACAGATTTAAGACACTGATGCTAAAAGATTCGGAAGCTAAAACGCTGAAATGCTGGGGGAATAAAAAAGTCTTCACCTGGTGCCAGGAGGAGTACAACGTAGGTGCCAGGGAAACCTCCCTAGAGAGCTCATTCGTAGGTATGGCGGAAAATTTCTCCACGAATCTCGGGGAACTAGGCCTGAAGCCCGACTGAAATGGATCTAGATAATCCATTTCTTTCAACAGTGCCTGGAGCTGTCCTGCAACCACCCGCTCGAGCACCTTGCCCAGGAAGGGGATGTTGACCACCGACCTATAATTGTTAACATCCTCCAGGTTCGGCTTTTTTAGTAGTGGTCTGATTACCACCTCTTTTAAAGGGGCCGGCACCACTCCCTCTCTCAAGGAGAAATTTACAAACTCCTGGAGCCAGCTGGACATCCCCTCCTTGTTTGATTTAATAAGCCATGAAGGGCAAGGGTCAAGCACACAAGTGGTTGATCAGACTTGGCTAGGGATGGATGGAACACTTACCTTCCATTCGATTGTGTTTCTGCTGGGGGGGGAGGTGCTTCATCCCTCCCCCCCAAATTCTCAATGGGGGGGAGGTGCTCCGTCCCTTCCCCCCGGAATCCTGCCTGGCTGGCTCCGCTCTGCGGCCAAGCCGCGGAGCCGCTGGCTGGCTCCGGCCGCCCGCAGCTGGACATCCATAGCCCCCGCCATTTGCGTTCCTTATTTTTGCCATCTTAGTCTACGGCAATATTTACATCGATTATTATGGCGAAAAGAAAGGGGAACACAAATACCTTGCTAGTGGGCTCTTACCTGTGTTCGGTCAGAGTCAGCACGAGTTTTCCTCCACCTGCATTCTAGCCGTCTCCCCACTTGCTTCACTGCCCTCAGCTTAGTTGTATACCAAGTAGGGATGTAGGAAAAAACTTAAAAGTTTCATTTCATGACATCCGTGGTGGGGGGGAGGCACTTCGTCCCTCCCCCCGATATCCTTGCCGGCCAGCTCCACTCCGCAACGAATCTGCAGAGCCACCGGCCGGGGCTCCCCACAGCTAAATCCGGCCGCTGCTGGCCTGTGCAGGGATGCAAATGGCGGTTGCTCTAGCAGCCACCATTTGCATCCCTTTTTCTCACCATGATGGGATACATAAATATTTACGTAGACTATCATGGGCTCCGCAGGGATGCATATGGGTTCCCGGCGTTAACCGAGATAGGCTATGTAAGTATTTACGTAGCCTATCACAGGGAAAATGGTGAAGCGAATGGCAGCCGCAGCCCTGGCTGCCTTTCGCAAAGCAGTGCGAACGGCACCAAGTAGGTTCTCCGTTTCGCATACCTTTCGTGGGTGGTGAGGTGGGGGGGATTCGTTCCATGATGGATTTCAGGGGACCACATGCATTGGCATTCGGCCTCACTGAGATACGTGGCTGAATTCTCTGAATTCTCTGCCCTCCCTAATACCAAGGAGCTGGCCGGGCTCTGCTCAGATGGAGAGGGCGCTTGGGCCTGATCATGTCAACCGCCGAAGTCATCTCTGCATTCCACAGAGCGACCTGGGCTTCAACAGGAGCACCAGCCATACCAGCAGGAACCCCCCCAGAGCCCTCTGGAATCCATCGGAATCGATTAGCCTCTGGGGGCGGACCATTTTAACAGGTCCCCCACCCTTGCAGAGGGAAAAGGCTCCCAGGAGTCTAAACATCAACAGGAAGTGATCTGACCATGACAAATGGACAGATGTTAATTCCTCCACTTTCACATCACCATCCTCCTGCCCAGTCATGAGGTTTCAGGCAAGAGTTATTGCAGTCCTACCAGGAGATGCCAGGGATTGAACCTGGGACCTTGTGCATGTAAATCAGTTGCTGTACTAATGAATTATTGCCCCACTGTGGGTGGAATAGGATTGAGTTAAAGAGGTGGTGAAACCCATGGCGGAATGGCCTCCCACTCGCCTCCACCCCACGGAATCCCCCTGAGACAAAGCTTACCTGGGAAGGAGGCAGAGGCTGTGGCTCCGGCGGCAGCGACTGGTCTCTCGCCCGGCTGCTGTGGCAGCAAATGGCGGACGTTGTAGCGGCCACCATTTGCGTCCTTCCAGGCTGCCATGATAGGCTACGTAAGTATTTACATAGCCTATCACTGCAAAGAGCAGGGACACAAATGGCCACCGCTATGCCATTTGGGTCCCTGCTCTTTGCTGTGATATGTTACATCAATACTTAGTAGCCTATCACAGCAGCCTGGCAGGACGCAAATGGCGGCCGCTACGATGGATGCCATTAGTGGCCGCTGCAGCCCAGCCGCCGCCGGAACTCATGAGGATTCCGGGGGAAGGGACGGAGCGGCTCCCCCCCACCGCGGATGCCCCAGTGTGGAATCAGGTAAGTCTTTCATACATCCTTTGCAGAGACAAGGGGCAGACTGTAACACAGTGCCCCGTTGGGGCATTACACATTGGAGCCAGACTCAAGGTGAGATTTTGTGAGGAGATGCCCATCCTCCCCATCTGTTCTGGGGAGTTATAGAGGGATATTCTGAAAGCATTCTGGTTCAGGGTTGATCTCTGCAGTATTCTACATTAACAGACCTGAATCTTCCTAAAAAGCAAAGGGTTGGAGTAAAATAATGCGCCCCTTTCACACGCATCTCATGCAGTTGTAGGAAGGGTGGGTGATGACCCCACTTGCTGATAAGACCCTTCCAGTTCCATTTAGCATCCATGCAATCTGAAAGAGCAAAATATCGCCCACATCTGAAGATAGGGATGTACTAAAGTCACATACCTTTTTGCGGATGTGATTCACGGTTGGGGGGGGGAGGAGCTCTGTCCCTCCCCCTGGAATCCTCGACGGGGGCGTAGGCGATCCGGTACTGCCCCTGGAATCCTGCCCGGCTAGTTTCGCTCTGTGGTGGCTCCGCGGAGCAGCCGGCAAGAGCAGTGCGCAGCCAGAGTTCCAGCCACGGACGGGCTGCTGTGGACGCAAATGGCGGCCGCCATAGCCGCCGCCATTTGCATCCAGAAAGGCTGCCATGATAGGCTACATAAGTATTTATGTAGCCTATCACTCCAGGTCAAAAAAACTCAAAACAAAACAGTGTACGCAAATGGCTGCGGCGACGGCGGCTGCCATTTGGGTTCCCTCTTTTTCGCCGTTTTAGCCTCCCTAAATATTTATGTAGGCTGTCACGGCGAAAAAAAGGGGAACGCAAGTAGCGTAGTGGGCACTATTTGCGTTTCTTTTTTTTTCCTCGTAATAGCTGACGTAAATATTTACGTAGGCTAAAATGGCGGGGGGAAAAAGAAACTCAAATGGCACCCACTACACCATTTGCATTCCCCTTTTCTTTGCCGTAATAGCCTACGTAAATATTTGCGTAAGCTAAAACAGCAAAAAATAGGGAACGCAAATGGCAGCCGCCATAGCCGCCGCCATTTACGTACATTTATTTTTTTTGCTTGCCGTGATAGGTTACATAAATACTTACGTAGCCTATCACAGCAGCTTCACAGGATGCAAATGGCGGCGGCTACGGCGGGCCCCATTTGCATCCGCAGCAGCCCGTCCACGGCCGGACCTCTGGCTGCCAATGGCCCTGGCCGGCAGCTCCGCAGAGCTGCCGTGGAGCGGACCCGGCCCACGGAGGATTCCGGGGGGAGGGACGGTGCGCCTCCCCCCCACCACAAATCCAAGCTGCGAAAAGGTAAGTGTCTTTCTTACATCCCTACTATCTTCCCTATCCCATTTATATAGCAGATAATCTGGCTTGGATTTATTGCTGGTCCTTGGCCTCCCGCCCCCTACCATTTGCAGAATGCCATCATCCTATTCAGATGGAGCAAATTGGGAGCAATAGCACAGGAAGACGGACGTTCCTCTAAACTCGAGACGTACAGAGGTCAGAGAGGAGGCTTGGAGGTGCCAGGTGGGCCTTCCTCTGAAGGCAATGGAGAGTTGTCTGGTGACCCCTCAGTTGACAACTGGGGCAGGGTGGAGAGACAGCACCACACCTGTTTTAAAAGAGATTCCTTGCCTAACACTCAGCTTCAGTGTGCAGAGTAAGGTGCTGATCCATTTGAAGCCCTCTAAGATCAGGGTAGCAAAAATTAGGGCCATGCACAGCCCACCAAACCTAATTCAGAGCTCAGTTTAGAAGACTCCAACTGGCCTGAACTCACCTCACCCGCCCCTGAAGCTGGGTTGACCCACTTCTCCAGTTCTGAAGCAACATCTAGAGACCCGAAGCAGAACGGGGGAAACCCGCACCGAAAGTGACCCCCCCACTGTCAATGTCACTGCCACAGAACCCCCACTCCTTACATGGATCTGTCGGGAGTAGGGATGGATGAAGGGGACTTACCTCGTCCAGCAACTTTCTTTGCGCCTCCCCCCAAAGTTCAGGTGAGGGGGGGAGGCGCCGCGCCTCGCCTGGCCAAAATTCAGGCGGGGGGGAAGCACCCCATCCCTCGCCGCCGAAATTCAGGGCGGGGAGGAGCACCCCGTCTACCCGGCCGCGAAAACAAAAGGAAAGTAAAAAAACACACACACACAACCGTGATAGGCTACGTAACATGTTGCGAAGCCTATCACGGCTAGATTTCCAAAATCAGCCGTGATAGGCTATGTAAATCATCACTTAGCCTATCACGGGTGACTTTGAAAAAAAAAAAGCGCGTACGTAAATGGCGGCGCCCATTGGGCACCGCCATTTGCGTTCCTTAGTTTAGCACGTCTAGTCTACATAAAGATTTACGTAGACTATGGCAAAAATAAAGGCAACGCAAATAGCATTTGCGGACGCGCTTTTTTTTTTTTTCAATGTCACCCGCGATAGGCTACATGACGATTTACGTAGCCTATCACATCTGACTTTGGAAATCTAGCCGTGATAGGCTATGTAAATCGTTACGTAGCCTATCACGGGTGTTTTTTTTTTTTAATTTCCTTTTTTATTTTGCAATGGCGGGGGCAGCAGCCGGTCAGAAGACCGGCCGCCGTGCCCGTCCCCACCAAACCGCTGCCGAACCGCCGCCGCGACCCGCTGCCAAGAGGGACATTCGCACGAGGTAAGTCCCATCCCGGGGGGGGTGGGGGGCCGGCGGAGAATTTCCCCACCAATTTTGGGGGGCCGAATGCATTGGCATTCGGCCTCCCAGAGATTCGTCGAGAGATTCTCCGCCATCCCTAGTAGGGAGAGCCTGCACCCACTGGTCTCTGCAAGGGGGTCACCTTTCATTTATTTTTTAAAATGACATTTTGTCTTACTGGAAGAAGAAGAAGAGTCACCGCGAAAAAGCTGCGAGAAAAGGTAAGTGACTTTCGTTCACCCCTAGTGAAATCCTCGAGCACGAGGATGCTGTTGCAGTTGCTGCTGGGCATGCACCAATGGACGTACCTCTGTGCTTCCATCGCGACCGCAGAATGATGAGCACTATGGCTCACTCTGAACGCGATAATGTTTCCGGGGTCTCTTGAACTGCTTCTGTGTGGACCAGCTGAGATGGCTTTCCTGTGGCTAATCGTTGTTTGGTAGTGAACCCTCAGGGTTGAGAGTGCTCCACAGTCTCCTATATGGAGATGCTGATGCTAAAGAAAGTGGAAGGCAAGAGGAAGAGGGGCCGACCAAGGGCAAGATGGATGGATGATATTCTGGTGGTGACCGACTCGACCTTGGGGGAGCTGGGGGTAGGGATGTACGAAACTCACTTATGTTTTCGATGGGGCGATTCGCGGTGGCGCACCGCACCTCCCCCCAAAATCCTGACCCGGGCAGCTCCGCTCTGCCGATATTCTGCAGAGCCGCTGGCTGGGCATGCCTGCAGCTGGAAATCTGGCTGCGGGGCAGCCTTCTGAAAAAAAAACACCTACGTACGCAAATGGCGGCAGCTATGGCCGCTGCCATTTGCGTTCCCTTTTTTCACTGTGTTAGCCTTCGTGAATATTTACGTAACCTATTATGGTGGGGAAAAAAAGTGGAATGCAAATAGCGTAGTGGGAGCCATTTGCGTTCCTTCCCCCCCCCCCTGCCGTTTTAGACTACGTGAATATATAAGTAAGTTATTATGGCAGGGAAAAGAAGGAAGGCAAACGGCAGCCGCCGTAGCAGCCGCCATTTGAGTATGTGGGGTTTTTTTGCTTGCCGTGATAGGCTACATAAATACTCACGTAGCCTATCACAGCAAAGCGCAGGACGGAAATGGTGGCCGCAGCAGCTGGTCAAAAGACAAGCCGCCGCCACAGCAGCCACCAGAGCCCCAGGTAAGTTTCGTTCTGGGGGGATTCTGCAGGACGGTGGGGGGTGGGAGGCTGTTCCGCCACGGATTTCTGGGGGTCGAATGCCAGTGCATTCAGCCTCACTGAAATCCGTGGCGGAATTTATTTATTTATTTATTTATTTATTTATTTATTTATTTATATCCTGCCTTTTTTGCTCTTGCTAGGAACCCAAGGTGGCTTACATGATCCTCCTCCTCTCCCTTTTATCCTCACAACAACAACCCTGTGAGGTAGGTTGGGCTGAGAGTCTGTGACTGGCCCAAAGTCACCCAGTGAGCTTCCATGGCTGAGTGGGGACTAGAACCCGGATCTCTGGGCCCCCAGTCCAACACTCTAGCCACTACGCCACACTGAATTTTCCACCATCCCTAAGTGGGGGTGGCTATGGCTGACAGGAATCTCTGGTGTGGGCTGGTCCATGAAGTCACGAAGATTCGGAAGTGACTTATTTTTGCCGTAGTCTACGTAAATCTTTACGTAGACTACCGGGACCAAATAAGGAACACAAATGGCGGCGCACATAGGGCACCGCCATTTGCGTACGCGCTTTTTTTTTCAAAGTCACCTGTGATAGGCCACGTAATGATTAACGTAGCCTATCACGGCTGACTTTGCAAATCTAGCTATAATAGGCTGCATAAATCGTTACGTATCCTATCAAGGGGACTTTTTTTTTTTTTTTACTTTCGTAGTTTGTGGCCGGGGAGACGGGGCACTTCTCCCCAGCCTGAATTTTGGCTGGGCAAGGTGGGACAGCTCCCCCCCCCTCACCTGAACTTCGGGGGGAGAATTGAAGCAAGCTGCGAGACCAGGTAAGTCTTTTGTATATCCCTATTAGCAACTAGATATGAGCAGCAGAGTACCTATGCCCTAAGTTGGAACAGTTGGTCCTAGGGATGGGGGTTAATTTCTCCCCAAAACTTCGGGGGGCCGAGTGCCGATGTGTTTGGCCCCCCGAAGTAGTTTCAGGGAGAAATTCACCGCCCCCCCCCCCAGGATGAGACTTACCTTTCCCGAATGTCGCTCCCGGTGGCGGGTCGCAGCAGCGGTTCGGCAGGGCTTCGACAGGAGCAGGGGCGGCATCCGGTCTTTTGACTGGCTGTTGCCACCGCCATTCCAAGCAAAGTAAAAAACAGAAAACGCCCCCATGATAGGCTACGTGACGATTAACATAGCCTATCACGGGGGCGTTGGTTTTTTTTTTACTTTTTATTTTGCGGCTGGGCGAGGCGAGGCGCCTCCTCCCCGGCCTGAATTTCGGCCGGGCGAGGCGGGAAGCCTCCCCCCCAGCCTGAATTTCAGCCGGGCGAGGAGGGAAGCCTCCCCCCCAGCCTGAATTTTTGGGGGAGCGGTGAAGCACCTCTCCCCCACTGCGAAGCAAGCTGCGAGACCAGGTAAGTGACTTTCGTGCACCCCTAGTTGGTCCCCGTTTGAAAGGGAATCACTGGCAGACCCTGAACTTTAGGGCTAGGGAGAGTCCCTCCCATTTTCTCTTGGATCCTCTGGGCGCAACCATTGTTTGCGTGCCAACCGGGCACTACGCCTCCTTTCCGCGCCCACCATTTGGCGCCGCTCCCTGTGTTGGCGTCGCACGTCCAGCAAGTCTGCTTCCCGCGCTCTATCACTCCCGGGACTGCTATCTATGTCAGGAATGCCGGTGAAAGGAATCTCTGCCAGCAATTGGCCCTAAGAAAGATGAGCGTGCTCCTTTCCCAGGAGCGGCTGCTCTTCCTCAGAATCAGAACTACTCTGGGATTCTATGGGCTCAGTGACCACCCTGACATAATCCCCACTCCCATGATGCTCCCCCCTCGTGCTCCTTTCCTGGGGCCCTGGGTTTGTGGGGGTACAGCTGGTGGAAGTGCCTCAGCAGCAACAGAACATGCACATTTTCTGCGGGTTCCCAGGATTGCTCATCAGTCCCGTACCCCTTCCAGTCCACCAGATATTGCAGGCATCCGCGAGAAAGGCGGGAGTCCAGAATCTCCACAACCTCAAACTCCTCCTCCCCCTCCACCAGCACTGGTGGGGGGGGGAGCCGACTGCCTGATGAGGGTTGCCAGAAACCAGGGGGGACAGCAAGGACTGATGAAAAACAGGATGGATCTTCATGGAGGGGGGGAGAGCCAGGCGAAAAGCAACAGGGTTAATCTGGTCCGTAATCTGGAAAGGCCCTGTGAGGTGAAGCGCAAGCTTCCTTGCG
This sequence comes from Heloderma suspectum, assembly GCF_057233095.1. Classification (NCBI taxonomy): domain Eukaryota; kingdom Metazoa; phylum Chordata; class Lepidosauria; order Squamata; family Helodermatidae; genus Heloderma; species Heloderma suspectum. The sequence continues at coordinate 389,872,237 of NC_139459.1, forward strand.
GGTGAGTGAGAGGGGAGGTCCAACGCTACGCAGGTCCAACTTTGTGAAAATCTTGGCTCGCCCCAGGCGCTCCAGCATCTCAGGTATGAGCGGGAGGGGGTACTTGTCAGGGATGGAGACCGAATTTAGATTTCTGAAATCATGCACCGGGCGGAGTTCTCCAGATCGTTTGGCCACTAGGGTTGGTGGAGAATCTCTCGATGAATCTCTGGGAGGCCGAATGCCAATGCATTTGGCTTCCTGAAGTTGGTTGGGACATTCTCTGCCGGCCCCCTGCCCCACCTGGGATGGGACTTACCTCGCGCAATTATCCCTCTCGGCGGCGGGTCCCGGCGGGGTTTTGGAGGCGTTTCGGTAGGGGCGGGGGTGGCGGCCAGTCTTCTGACCGGCTGCCGCCGCTGCCATTGCAAAATGAAAAAAGGAAAGTTAAAAAAAACACACACACACCTGTGATAGGCTATGTAACGATTTACATAACCTATCACGACTAGTTTTCCAAAGTCAGCCATGATAGGCTATGTAAATCGTTAGATAGCCTATCACGGGTGTGCTTTTTTTTTAATTTACTTTTTTATTCATGGCCGGGGAGACTGGGCGCTCCTCCGCAGCCTGAATTTCGGAGGCGAGGGATGGGCCACCTCCCCCCGGCCTGAATTTCGGCCAGGTGGGGTGGGGCGCCTCCCCCCCTCACCTGAACTTAGGGGGGAAGGACTGGGCGCCTCCCCCCCACTGCAAAGCAAGCTGCGGGACGAGGTAAGTCCCTTTTGTCCATTCCTATTGGCCACAAAGAAGGTAGGAGCGCAGGTGGGGGAGGAAGACGGGCGAATGAAGCCACGTTTGAGATTCTGGTTGAGAAACTCCCGCAGAGCTCAAAGTTCCAGCTCCGACATTGAATACAGCTGGCCAGTGGGGATGGTTGCCCCAGGAATGAGGTTAATGGCACAGTCAAAAGCGCGGTGGGGGGGAAGCCGGTCAGCCTCCTTCTTGTGAGACGCATCCTGAAAAGCTGCATACTTTTCTGGGAAGATCACGGTCGCTGAAGAATTGGCAGAAGCAGACGAGGAGGGGGAGGAAAGGGTTAAGGCCTGGGCTGAGACTGGCGCCTCCTCCCAGAGGCAATGCTCCTGGCAGTAGGGAGACACAAACTCCACTAGTTGAAGCCCCAAAGAAATCTGAGGGTTGTGCTTAGAGAGCCAGGAAACACCCAGCACGATTGGGTATAAGGGAACCTTGGCCAAGTGAAACTGAATCTGCTCAACGTGGGACTGGGCATGCAGAGTGAGTGCAGCTGTAATCTGGGTCACCGTGCCCGAAGCGAGAGGACGCCCATCGATGGTCTCCACTGCCAAGGGTGCAGGAAGGGGCAGGGTAAAAATCTTGTGGAAGAGGGCGAAGGTCTCATCCATGAAACTGGTTGTAGCCCCCGAGTCCACTAAAGCTAGGGCCTCCACCCCACCCCACTGGGAGGAGTGGAGGTGAACATGCAACAGCAGATGGGAGGGTGGGGAGGGTTGGGGAAGACACCCACATGGTGGGGAACTGAACCCCACACTGGAGGCCCCCAACAAGCTTGGGGGGCAGTCTAGTCAGGCCTGGGGACGAGGAGGAGGAGGGGGGAAGGAGAAGAGGGGGAGGCAGTGAAGCTGTGGATTTAACTCGGCAGGTCTTGGTGAAATGCCCCAGCATTCCACATCGAAAACATCGGTGGTCAGCTCGCCGCCGCTCAAGTTCCTCTGGCGGCAGTGGGGCTCGGGTAGCTCCCAGCTGAATCGGGGTCTCCTCCACCCCCAGCACTGGAGTGGGGAGTGGAGGAGGGGCAGGAAATGTGGGGGAATGGGAGGAGGGAAATCCCGGTCCCTGGCGCCCCACCGGGTCTGCCGGCACCCCTCAGCCGACTATCTATCTGAAGGCAGGTCTGGATGAGGTCCTCCAAACTAGGCGGGCTAGGCGTGTGCGCCAACTCATTGAAGATCTCGTCGTTCAAACCATCCAAAAACTGAGCCACCAGCGTGGCATTATTCCACTGTAAATCCTGCATCAGCAAGCGAAAGGTTGTAGCGTAGCTGGAAACTGAGTCCTTGCCCTGCCGGAGGCAGGGAATCTCCCGAGAAGCTGCATGCGCAGGGGGTCATAGAAAAAATGGGCCATGGCTGTCATGAAGCCTTGATAGTCCCTGAGCAGGGGGTCAATAGTGAGCAGGAGCCCTGAAGCGCATCTTGCTGCCATGCCTGACAGTAGTTTAATGATGAAACCCACACAAACCTGTTCCGTCTGGAAATCCTCAGGCCCAAGATGCATGTACAGATCCGATTGGGCCCTGAAAATCTGAAAAAGTCCTTTCTCACCAGAAAAGTTCTCTGGCAAAGCCACCAGGCACTTGCAGCAGGGGGGAATCGGAGGTGGAGGGGGTTGAACTGCAGCCTGTAGATTTTTCATGGCAGCTGTCAGTTAAGCCATCTGATCATGGAGCATCTGGTTCTCTTGCGCTAGAGCTTGCACTGCCATGCCCCCGGCACCCTCCATAAGGCAATCAGAGAAGAGAGAGAGAGATTAAAAAAAAAAGAGGAATGGGGACCAAGCTGTCAAGGGCACCTTGGAGGCCTCTCTCAGTCTAATCCAGTAGCCAAGTCCAGACACAGACAAAAGGAATCTTTTCAAAGCTTTATTCCTCTTTTACAACTTAACAACTCTACTCTTAGCAACTAGATATGAGCAGCAGAGTACCTATGCCCTAAGTTGGAACAGTTGGTCCCCATTTGAAAGGGAATCACTGGCAGAGCCTGAACTTATGGGCTAGGGAGAGTCCCTCCCCTTTTCTCTTGGATCCTCTGGGCGCAACCATTGTTTGTGCGCCAACAGGGCACTACGCCTCCTTTCCGCGCCCTCCATTTGCCTATGCACCATCATTAGATGCTGATGAAGACATCAAAGAAAAATGTTACTCCCAACTGGACACCATCTTATCAGTGATACCTAAGGAGGATAAAATCCTCCTCCTGGGCAAGTTTAATGCAAGAGTTGGGCGTAGTTTTGATTTGTGGCCAGGGACCATTGGGAAAGAAGGAGTCAGCAATAGCAACCAGAATGGAATTCTACTTCTGACTGAATGTGCAGAGCATAATCTCATCATCGCCAACACACTTTTTGGTCTGAAAAATAAATTTAAAACATCATGGAAGCACCCCTGGTCGAAGCACTGGTATCTTCTAGATTATGTAATTGTCCATGCCAGAGACCGCTGTGATGTATGCTTCACTAGAGCCATGATGAATGCTGACGACTGCTGAACAGACCACTGATTAATTTGTTCCACAATGAACATTAAGATTGTCCCTCAACATAGGCTCCAAGGAAGAAAACCAAGGTGTAAAATGAACCCCCAAGCCCTTCAAGACCCTATTAAGTGAGCCTGCTTTCAAACAACCCTCAAGGAACATCTGCCTATGTAAACCCCTGAAAATGTCGAGGAACACTGGAATAAACCGAAGACTTCCATTATCGCAGCCTGTGAACAAACTATCGGATACCAAACTAAGAAACATCAGGACTGGTTTGATGAGAATGATATGGAGATTGAACATATTATTGATAAGAAAAGGAAAGATTTCCAAACATGGCAAAAAGACATCAACTGTGCTGCTAAGAAAAAAACCTATGTCAGTGCAAAGGCTGAGGTCCAAAGAAGAACTAGAGAACTTAAGAACACCTGGTAGATAAAGAAAGCTCAAGAAATCCAGCATTTTGCAGATGCCTATGACTCACAGGTCTTTTTTAATTCCGCAAAGCTCATTTACAGACCAACAAACCATGGTACAAACCCCTTACGCTCCATAGATGGTGCCAAACTTCTAAAGGGCAAACAGTCTGTTGCACTGCGTTGAAAGAGCATTACAACAACCTCCTCAACCATAATTCTATTGAGGCTGATGAGGTTTTCTCTCAAATCCCACAAAAACAAACCAGAGATGAGCTTGCAGTATCCCCTAGTTAGGAGGAAGTCAGCAAAGCCATTAACCAAATAAAAAAAAATAAAGCTAGTAGAACCAATGGGATCCCTGTTGAGGTCTTTAAAGAAGGTAGCCCTGGAGCTACACAACAGCTTCTCAAACTCATGGAAAAAAATCTGGATGAGGGAGGAGATCCCAGCATTCTTCAGGGATGCTGTAATTATCACTCTCTTTAAAAATGGTGATAGAACAGATTGTGGAAACCATCGAGGCATCTCCCTTCTAGCTACGGCAGGCAAAATCCTGGCAAGGATCCTCGCAAACCGCCTTTTTCCTATCTCAGAAGACATCCTCCCTGAATCCCAAAATGGCTTCTGCCCTTCCAGGGGGACAGTAGGTATGATCTTCACCGCACGACAGCTCCAAGAAAAATGCAGGGAGCAAAACCAACCCCTGTGCATGGCGTTCATTGAACTGACTAAGGCCTTCGACACTGTAAATCGTACTGCTCTCTGGATCATCCTTCTGAAAACCAGATGCCCTAATAAATTTGAGAACTTCTTGCAGCTCCTCCATGACGACATGACGGCGACATCCTTGGATAACCATGGCTCTCAAAGTGATCCATTCAGAGTGGGATCAGGCATTAAACAGGGATGCGTCATTGCGCCCTAGCTGCCTCTTAAAGTCTACTCCAGGAGCCAACTCAAGACACAGACAAAAGGATTCTTTTCAAGGCTTTAATCCTTTTACAATTTAATGACTGTTGCAGATGCTAATCACCAGTGACTAAGCAAGGAACAGCACTGGGGAAAGATAGCAGAGTAGCCTACGCTCCAGGTTAGGAAGTTGGCCCCCGTTTGAAGGAGAATCATGGGAAGACCCTGAACTTATGGGCTAGGGAGAGATCCTCCCTCTTTCCCTTGGGTCCTCGGGACACGACCATTGCTTGTGCACAAAACGAGCGCTACGCCACCTTTCTGCGTCCTACATCGGCATCACGCACCCAGCAAGCCCCCCCCAGCACTCTCTCACTGCCAGGGTCACTACCTATCCCAGGAATGCTTGTAGAAGGAATCTCTGCCAGCTGCTGTGACTGTGAGAGATGAGCAAGCTTCTTTCCCATGGATTGTGCTTCCTCCTCAGAATCAGAACTGCTCTGGGGTTCTATCGGCTCAGTTTCCACCCTGAAAGATGCGTCATTGCGCCGATCTTATTCGCTATCTTCATCGCTATGATTCTACACCTTGTTGAAGGGAAATTTCCCACTGGTGTAGAAATCATACATAGAACAGATGGAAAACTCTATAATCTCAGTAGGCAGAAAGCAAAAAGTAAGGTAATTACATCCTGTGTCATAGAACGTCGATATGCTGATGATAACATAATCTGCGCACATTCAAAGGAAGATCTCCAAACTATCCTAAACATCTTTGCAGAAGCATATGAACAGCTCGGCCTCTCGCTTAACATCAAAAAACCCCCAAAGTGCTTTACCAGCAAGCACAAACCAACCCCTCTGTAGCGCCATCAATCCAGCTTAACACTGTAATGCTGGAAAATGTTGACCACCTTTCTTATCTTGGCAGCCATCTCTCCACAAAAGCCGACATCGACGCTGAAATTCAGCATTGCCCGAGCTCTGCAACTGTAGCATTCTCCCCAGTGAAGCGCAGAGTGTTCGAGGATTGGGACATTCGCAGGGAGACCAAAATGCTTGTTTACAAAGCCATTGTACTACCAACCTTACTGTATGCCTGTGAAACACAGACCATCTATAAATGCCACTCCCAACTTCTCAAAATATTCCACGAATGCTGCCTCTGCTCCGAAAAATTCTGCAAATTACTTGGGAAGACAGACGGACTAATGTCAGCATACTGGAAGAAGCAAGACCACCAGCATTGAAACAGTGATTCTCCAACATCAACTTCTCTGGATCGGCCATGTTGTTCGATTGCCTGATTATTGTCTTCCAAAGCCGTTACTCTATTCCCAGCTTATGAATGGAAAATGGAATATTGGTGGACAGCAAAAGAGCTTTAAACATGTTCTTAAAGCTAATCTAGAAAAATGCAACATAAGCATTGAAAACTGGGAAGCTCTAACTCATGAGCATTCCAACTGGAGGTCAGCCTATATTAAAGGTGCTATAGACTTTGAAGACACACGAGTACAGAGCGAAAGGGAGAAATGATCTCAGAGGAAGGCATGTCAAGCAAACCCTCACTGTGACCGCCTTCCAGCTGGAAACCTATGTCCTCGCTGTGGGAGGCTGTGTAGATCCAGAATCCGCCTTCATAGCCACCTGCAGACCCACTGCTAGAGATTAATGTGTTGATTGACCTATCTTCTATGAATGTCTAATCCTTCTAAAGAGTTATCCATATAGACTCTATCTTTGGAAGAGAATCTTACTCGGTCACGAGTGATCGCCATGATGATGATGAGTAGCCTATGGTTGCGAGAGCGGGACCATAAGGAAGGCTGAGCAAAGGTAGATGCTTTTGAACTGTGGTGTTGGAGGAGAATCCTGAGAGTGCCTTGGAGTGCAAGAAGATCAAACCAGTCCATACTCCAGGAAATAAAATGTTCACTTGAGGGAATGATATTAAACGCGAAACTGAAGTGCTTTGGCCACATCATGAGAAGACAGAATGCCCTGGAGAAGATGCTGATGCTAGGGAAAGTGGAAGGCAAAAGGAAGAGGGGCTGACCAAGGGCAAGATGGATGGATGCTATTCTGGAGGTGACGGACTCTACCTTGGGGAAGCTGGTGGTGGCGAAGGCCAACAGGAAACTCTGGCGTGGGCTGGTCAATGAATTCACGAAGAGTCGGAAGCGACTGACCGAATAGACAACAAACAGTTAAAAGTAACCCAGTCAAAGTTTATTCGTTGCTCAGAAAGGAAGTCTCAAGCTGTTACATTTTATTTATTTATTTATTGCACTTATACCCTGCCTTTTTTCCTCTTGCAAGGAACCCAAGGTGCGTTGGGCTAAGAGCGTGTGACTGGACCAAAGTCACCCAGTGAGCTTCCTTGGCCGAGTGGGCCCTAGAACCCGTATCTCCCAGCTCCTAGTCCAGCACTCTTGCCACTACACCACACTGTCTCTCACAAAATGGCCTTTATATACAGTACTCCACACATTACTAACATGCCTAGACATCAAATGCTTACTGGTAGCAGCAACCAGTAGGAGAACCATGAGTCCCAGTATACCTCCTGCCACCGCACCAATTCTACCCCTCCAGCCCCTTGAGAAGAAGCTTTGTGGCCCAGCCAGGGTGATTCCACCCCTGCCTCAAGAAGCTTGCATATGCAGGCAATCCCTCGGCTTTGGGAGTCAACAAAGCTCTGGCCAGCCTTGCATCCGTCAACATCTGCAACCAGCCCAGGCACAGGAGGCAGACTGTGCCTTTCGTCCTTCGTCCTGCAACCACCCTCGACAGGTTTGATATCGGCAACTGTGGTAAGGGTTGTGAGCACTGTGACGCCTTCCTTTTCAAGTGTGAATTGTCAACTCCTTGCTGCCATGGCAGAAAGTTTTCACTATCACCACCCTTGGTTCCAATTTTCATCTGCAACATTGTCACTGATGGCTCCATGCTGGGCAAGAAATTTCTGAAGGATGTTTGCAAGGACAGCAGTACTCTAGGCTTTGCTTCCTGGTATGCACCTGTCAGGAGCTCCTGGGCGGCTTCTTTCAGTAGATCCCAGTCGCCAACTCAAGAAACAGATGAAAGGATTTCTTTCAAAGCTTTAATCCTTTTACAACTTAATGACTCTTTCAGATGCTCATCACCAGTGACTAAAGCAAGGAACAGCAGAGTAGCCTAAGCTTCAAGAAGGCAGTTGATCCCTGTTTGAAAGGGAGCCCCTTGAAGACCCAGAACCTATGGGCTAGGGAGAAATCTGCCCTCTTTCCCTTGAGTCCATGGGAGGCGGCCGTTGCTTGCGCGCCAAATGGGCACTATGCCTCCTTTTCACGCCCTCCATCGCTCGTCACTCTTTGTGTCTGCATTGAGAATCTAAGAAGCCCCTCCCACACTCCCTCTCTACCAAGGTCACTATCTAATTCAGGAATGCAGGAAGGAGGAATCTCTGCCAGGTGCTGAGCCTGTGAGGGATGAGCTGGCTCCTCTCCCATGGATTGCTGTTCCTCCTCAGATTCAGAACTGCTCTGGGGCTCTCTGGGCTCAGTTTCTACCCTGTCAGCACCCCTCAAGATAGCACAGTCACAAGCTTCCAATCCATTTGTGTTCAGAGTGCAAGGGCCACTTTGCCATCCGATGAGCACTGTGCGGTCAGATGCGCCTCCAAGCTGTGGCCAGCTGTACATCCTTGACACCGATGAGGCCACTATGGCTCACCTTGAGCAAGCGGAGAACAGCACACTGGGCTGCACCTTGCTGGAGTCACTCACTAACCTGCTACTCAATGATTACCCATGTGCTACTGAGAACTGGCATGTCAATGAAGTCCTTGAGCATGAGAACTCTGTTGCATTTGCTATACCTATGGACGTATCATTGTGCTTCCATCATGATGGCAGAATGATGAAGTTTATGGCTCAATGTTCCCCAAGTCTCTGAAATGGCTTCTGTGTTGTTCGCTTGGATGGCTTTCCTCTTGCTGATGGTTGTCTGCCAACACCTCTCTTCTGCCATGGATAACGCTGTGTTGTCATGAGTTGCGTGCACTCATTGGTAAACCTTCAGAATCAAGTGACTGATGGACCAGAACAAGGACGTTACAGGGGCATCCCTGGAGTCGACACCAGGAACATTGTATTTAAGGAAGTTTTGAAAAGTTCGAAGATGTAACACTTGGAATTTTTCAAATAATAAAGTTAGTTACCTTAAATTTATCTTTACATTACATTTTTCTCTGCAAACTGGGTTCATAACTAACCAGTTTGCTGAATATGATTTACTACGTCCCAAACAAGATTCTGCACAGTTCTGATGAGCTCACTGGAAGTATTAGTAGGGGGAGATCTTTCCGTTGTATGGCGACCACCATTCATTCTTGGATCACTGGTCATGCTGGCCTATCCAGCACAAGAAGTGTGATTGGAAGGGCTGGCAATGGGGGCAGGGCTGCGAAATGCCCCCACGTAGTGTGCGCCTTCATGCGCATAAGGAGTGGGGAAGATGTGGCCCTCCTGATGTTCTCGGACTGCAACGCCCATCATTTTCCCCCATGGGCAGGGCCAGTTCGGGCTGCTGAACGTGCAATCCAGTGCTATCAGGAGGGCAGCATATTCCCAAACACCGGTATACATCTGAAGAGATTTTCTTGCTCTTCGCTCTTTTGTGTGAGTTTTTTGCATACAGGCCAGTGCAGGCTCACCTTTCCCCGTTGCCAACCAGAAGATGGAACTGCCTGTGTGACTTCTCACAAACTTGTTTTTCCCCAATTCTGCACCTCGCCTCGAGGCACTCAGAGAATCCAGGAAGTTGCAGCTGTGAACCTCCCCCTGATCGTTATCAAAAACATAGTGATTTATTCTGAGTCTTGCCAAAGCTCAAGAGGTGTTTTGCTTTCTGTTTTCCTTGGAGACCAATGATGTAAACATCAGAATGAAAGGCAGCTCCAGGAACCCTCTTGCATTCACTGTGCCTGAAAAGCTTGGTGCATAAAAGATCTCCTGTGCTCCCGAGAGCCTGGGCTCAGATTTCGGACAGGCTGAGATGACCATGCTGTGGTACATTTTAGTACACTGCTTCCCTCTGCTGCCTCCGGCTCAGAATTTGATGTTGTTGTAAAGACACTGGAGCCTCAATCTTGCAAGACTTTTCTCACGTCTTCTGATTAGCTGGCTGTGGAGGTGAAAGGAAACTCAGAAAGCAGGAACAGCAGGAGGGAGGCAGAGCCAGAATGATATCATTGCTGCTGCTGCTGTTGCTCCTGCTTCCTTATGTGGTTGGTCAACTGCAGGAGACAGACTGCTTGACCACTCTGAACAAAGAGCAAGAGTTAGGATCCTATTATTACCGCCCAGGAGACTACCTCATCAGCGGAGTCCTGTCTTCACAGTATTTCTATTGCAACAAACCATACGTTTTCTCTGAGTCCCCTTTAACCAGGGTTGTCACGTAAGTGATGCTGATGATGTAATGCTTCCAAACCCACACTCCGGTTGTCCCCATTTACGGGAGACTGTCCATCTTTTCTGGTATCTCTGGTCATCCCTGATAAATTGCTCTCCTGACTTTTGCCACTCTGTCCTTTTTGGAGAAGAATTCAGAGCTCCATTAAAGTGAAGGCACCATTTAGTTCAGTACGCTCACATATGACTGGATCCATGGGGTTCCCTTGCATGGTTTCAGCCAAAAGAACCAGCAGCCTCTTTGATAGTAAAGGTTGTGATAAGACACAAGCTGGAGCTGGGGAGGTTCTTTCTTGGGAGTGGTCCAAATGCAAATGTCCGCACAGAGGTTCCCTCTCCAGAATAATTACAGGGCCTTAAGGCTGAGCACCTTTCTTCCTCATTCACTACAGTACTTCACTGTAAATCCCACTGCACTCTCTGGGATTTACTTCTAAAGAAGCTGTGTGTGTGTGTGTGTGTGTGTGTGTGTGTGTGTAATGGGAGTTAGACCCATTCAAGATAAAATACAAGACATTATATTGGAATACAGGGATACAGTTTCTTCAGTTTAGCTCATACAATCAGCTGAGTGCTCATACGCATGATGATTAGGAAATAATTAGCCACATCTTTGTTGAGATAGCTGACTTTTCCCAGGACAGTGAGTAACCAATCTTTCCTCAGAATGCCCTGGGAAGTTAGTCAGCAGAACATACAGCATACAACCTCTCAAATCAGAATAAAAATTACAATAAAAGAGTCCTTGGGTCAGAGTTTTAGGGGCTCCTGCCTTACACAGACATGATCTGCTTTGGAAGGGAGTTTCCCCAAACCTCCCCTAAAATGCTGCTGCTGGTCCAAGATTAAGTCTTGCATGAACGGATGCTTCATGGCCCTATTTATTCTGAGGAGACATCAAAGAAGAGGGTGAAGTACCAGAACTAGGCAGCATCACATGGGGTCACCGGGAAACAGGTTCTGCTGGGCAGGAGTGTAGTTCCTGTCACTCAGTATCATCAAGTCTCTGAATCAAGACTGCAGAAGCCTGTGGTTGCTCCTGCATTAGAAGAGATTCAAGCCAAACACCAGTTGAGTTCATTTTTTGTTCTGTGCATAGATTCCGGGTAATGGAGAAACGGCTTCTGGGATGGCAATGAACCAAATCTCTTGGTTATCTTTTTGGTGATCTGTTCATTTAGGTTATTAGAAATAGGAGAATTAAGAACCTGTATAATGTGTCTCCAAATTTTGTTCATCTATATGCGTGTATATCAAATATACGGGGGCAGATCATCGGCACCGAGCTATGCCTCTTGCATTATGAATAGGTATAGAATCATAGAATCATAGAATCATAGAATCATAGAATCATAGAATAGTAGGGTTGGAAGGGGTCTACACGGCCATCAAGTCCAACCCCCTGCTCAATGCAGGAATACAAGTCAGAGCATCACTGACAAATGGCTGTCCAGCCTTGTCTTGAAGGCCTCCAGTGTGGGAGAGCCCACCACCACCCCAAGTAATTGGTTCCATTGTCGTATTGCTCTTACAGTCAGGAATGTTTTCCTGATGTTCAGCCGGAATCTGGCTTCCTGTCACTTGAGCCCATTATTCCGCGTCCTGCACTCTGGGGTGATCAAGAAGAGATCCTGGCCTTCTTCTCTATGAAAACCTTTCAAGTACTTGAAGAGTGCTATCATATCTCCCCTCAGTCTTCTCTTCTCAAGGCTAAACATGCCCAGGTCTTTCAGTCTCTCTTCATAGGGCTTTGTTTCCAGTCCCCTGATCATCTTTGTTGCCCTCCTCTGAACCCTCTCCAGTTTGTCTGCATCCTTCTTCAAGTGTGGTGCCCAGAACTGGACACAGTACTCCAGATGAGGCCTAAAAACTGCTGAGTAGAGGGGAACTAGTACTTCCCGGGATTTGGAAGCGATGCTTCTATGAATGCAGCCCAAAAGAGCATTTGCCTTTTTTGCAGCCACATCACATTGTTGGCTCATATTCAGCTTGTGATCGACAACAATTCCAAGATCCTTCTCACCATGCTTGTAGTGTGGTTGAGCCACGTATCCTCTATCTTGTAACTGTGCATTTGCTTTCTTTTTCCTAGGTGCAGAACTTGGCATTGATCCCTATTAAATGTCATTCTGTTGTTTTCTGCCCAGCACTCCAGTCTATCCAGATCACTTTGAATTTTGTTTCTGTTTTCCAAAGTATTAGCTATCCCTCCCAATTTTGTGTCACCTGCAAATGTGATCAGCATTCCCTGCACCTCCTCCTCCAAGTCATTCATCAAAATGTTGAAGAGCACTGGGACCAGGACTGAGCCCTGTGGTACCCCAGTCGTTACGTCTCCCCAGTTGGAGAAAGTCCCATTGATAAGCACTCTTTGAGTCCGATTCTGTAGCCATCTGTGGATCCACCGGATCGTTGTTTCATCTAGCCCATTTTGAGCTAGTTTGCTCATCAGGAGATCATGGGGCTCTTTGTCGAAAGCTTTGCTGACGTCGAGGTATATGATGAGCATTCCCATGGTCTACAAGGGAGGTTACTTGATCAAAAAATGAGATCAGATTTGTCTGGCAGGACTTGTTTTTGACAAATCCGTGTTGGCTTCGAGTAATCACGGCATTGTTGTCAAGGTGCTTCCAGATGGATTCCTTTATCACCTGCTCCAGAATTTTCCCAGGGATTGATGTCAGACTGACTGGTCTGTAGTTCCCAGGTTCCTCCTTTTTACCCTTTTTGAAGATAAGAACAACATTAGCCCTCCTCCAGTCATCTGGCACTTCCCTGTCCTCCATGATTTCTCAAAGAGAATAGACAGCGGTTCTGAGAGTTCTTCTGCCAGTTCCTTTATGACTCTAGGGTGTAGTTCATCTGGCCCTGGAGATTTGAACTCATTCAAAGGAATTAGGTGTTCCTTGAACATATGCCTATCGATCTCAAGCTGCAATCCTGCCCCTTCAGCCTGTACTTCACCTTTGCCAGGGGGGTCATAAACCCTCTTTTGGGAGAAGACTGAGCCAAAGTAGGAATTGAGCACCTCTGCCTTTTCTTTGTCATCTGTTATCGTTTTGCCATCCTTATTTAATAGCTGAACCACCATTTCTTTCCTCTGCCTTTTACTATGCACGTAGCTGAAGAAAGTCTTTTTGTTGTTTTTAGCATCCCTTGCTATCCTCAGCTCATTCTCAGCTTTAGCCTTCCTGACACCATCCCTGCAATTCTGTGCTACCTGCCTGTACTCTTCCTTTGTTACTTGGCCTTCTTTCCACTTCCTATATGTGTCCTTTTTTTTCTTCAGGTCATCCCTAAGCTTTTTGTGAAGCCACATTGGCTTCTTCTGTTGTCTTCCACCTTTTCTTCTTGTTGGAATTGTTTGTGATTGTGCCTTGAGAATTTCATTTTTTAAAAGCTCCCACCCATTTGGACTCCTTTTCTCATTATCATCGCTTGCCATGGGACCTTACTGACCATTGTTCTGACTGTATTAAAATCAGCTTTCCTAAAATCCAGTGTACGCGTCTGACTACACTCAGCTTTTGCTTCCCTTAGAACCAAGAACTCAAGTACAACATAGTCGCTTTCCCCCAGAGTTCCTAATACGTTTTACACTTCATTCTTTTCTTGACTGTTTATATCAAGAAGGAGAAATAAAATAAAAACTACTTTCCTTTTCCTTCCCTTACCTCTTTCTTTCACTTCCATGACACCCTTCTCAATTTCTTTGCCCTTACTTTCATTCTGTCTAGATTTTTCACGCACACACACACACATACACACACACACACACAAACACTACTCTCCTGTCCTTTTTCTTGGCTCTCCTCCACCTGCCCCCCTCCTCCTTTCCCATATTCCTTCCTTTTCCATTTTTGCTCACATTTCCCTTAAACAACAGCAAGAACAAGAACAGTTAAAAACCACGCTGTCTTCTGTTGTCCTCCTGCCTTGCTTATAGGTAGTCCAGCATTTACTTTTCTTCTGATCGCCCCCCTCTCTCCCTCCTTGTGTGTTCGTTTTTGTGTTTGTGTTTGTGTTGTGCTCAAGCAAGTAGTGTGTGTCAAAGTACAACACAGACAACATTTCAAAAAGCAGTAGACAAAGCACTACACACACACTAACATCTATCATTTGAATAACTCAAAACCACCCTGTGTTGCAAAGCAAGCAAGCCCAATATGGGGCAGTCAGCTGCTCCCCCGGTCCAGCTAGTGAGTGCTGGTGTAGTGGGGCAGCTGAATGCAGAGGCAAGTTGCAGTGCTCAGAGGTCACTGACCGAGGAGGCACTTCACAGCAACCTTCAGCAGAGATCAGGGACAGTGACCTCCTCCACTCCAACAACTAACTTCTCACATTATTATCCCTGCTGAGTTTGGTTTGTAATTCTGAGAAAAGCACATTGTAGCAGTGACTAGTGCAACAACTCCTTTGCCAGACTGTCTGAAATTTGGCAGGTGGAATCCCCTCCATGGGGGATGCCAGGTTCCCAAATTTCATGTGTTTAGCATAAAAACTGTAAACCTGACAGCCATTTCTACTTTTCAATGCCTGTCAATGAGAACATGTCATATCAGAATGATTTGGATATCCAAATCGAGCTTTGGATTGGGTTCTGAAGAGAAGTGGAGGGGGTCAGAATCAGCCTGAAGCAAAGCAGGGCTGCTTCAGATGGTCCAAAGTCACATCCAAACTGTGATGGGGACTCTGTTCACAGCCCTGGTTTTCGATAACTGCTGCCAGCCCTAATACCCCCTTTGGCTAGTGGTCTCAAGAGGGAGGGCGGTGGCAGCCCAGATGCAGTTCCTGATTGTCTAGCCCCTTTCCATTTGGATTCCCTCTCTGGTTATGTGACTGAATCAGTCTTGGTCTCAGGAAGGATGACCATTGAAAGAAACAAGGGGAAATCCACGCTGCTGATTCTACTCAATCTCACATCTCCTTGGACATGTCTGTTTCCTGTTTCCTAGCTGAGCAGTGCAGAGGAAGCTGCTCCAGCTGGTCTCTGGACTATAGAAGCAAGCAACCTCCCAGAGAGGGCACGATCACAGCAAGCAAACAGGGAGAGCAGACGGGAGTTGGCCAGGGGAATTGCAGGGGAAGAGGCGATGAAGGCAAAGCAGGGAGTGGGCTGGAGTAAGCCCAGGGGGCTGTCCTTCCCTTATGAGTCTCCGTTTGCACCCCATGTGCTCCTGAGAGCTCCAATTGAATTGAGGGGGTGTGGCCAGAGTGATTCCTGCAGCTGTGTGGGCAGGAAGTTTCAGTCTGTGTCCCACTTCCCAGGTGAGCAGAGCAGAGGAAGTTGCTCCAGATGGCCTAGGGACTATGCTAGGAAGCCAATTCCCAAACAGCAAGCCATCAGAGGGAGTGAACAGGGAGGGAAAACAGGAGTTGGCCAGGGGAGTTCAGCAGGGGAGGTGAAGGGGGAGGCAGCTAATGATGGGTTTTTTTAATTTTTTTTAATCATTTCCTCGTAACCCACACTTCCATACCAGTGGGGCTGTGTTTTTCACTTCCAGTGAATAGAGGGTGAAACACAGGCTATTCCAGTACAATCAGAAAGCAGGAAACATAAAGCTAGAAGAGCAACAGCAAGCTCAGACAGAATAGGAAACTGCTGAGGCGAGGAAAAATGAAGTAAAGAATACTTCTTGGAAAAGCTTGACAATTAGAAGCAAAACAACTGGAAGCCACTCTAGACCAGTGGAAGCATTGGAATTACAGAATCATTTCCAGGTACTTGAGGATGAGACTGGAAGAAACCATGCAGAGGAAGAATTACAGGGGACCCTGCATGAGAGCAAGCAAGAGGCTGAAGGTCAGTCAAACAGAGGCGATGAAAGCAAGGCTTACAACAGGAAGAAGAGATAACTAGTAGTAGTGGGAGACTCCTTGCTGTTTGGGATCAAAACCTAAGTGTGTCCTGAAGACCCATGGACTCACCAGGTAAGCTGTCTCCCAGGAGGATGGGCTAGAGATGTGTCTGAAGGGTTCCCTATGCTCATAAAGCCCAATGACAGGTATCCCTTTCTTCTCATCTATGTGGGAACAAATGACTGGCTATGAAGGTGGTGCTGGCATGAGAAATTTGGAGGCCAGGATGGCAGGCTACATTTCCTGGAAGATGGACCAGTGGCAAGGGTCCATCAGGTGGATCCACAGTTGGCTACAGAATTGGACTCAAGGAGTGCTTATCTATGGGACCTTCTCAAACTGGGGAGAGGTATAAGGTGAGGTACCACAGGGCTCAGTCCTGGGCCAAGTGCTCTTCCACATTTTTATTAATGAGTTGGATGATGAGATGCAGGGAATGCTAGGGATGGGGGAGAATTTCTCCCCGAAACTTCGGCGGGCCGAGCACCAATGCATTCGGTCCTCTGAAGGTTGTTCGGGGAGAACTTCTCCGCCTCCCCGCCCCCTCCCCCCGTGATGGGACTTACCTTTCACGAATGTCCCTCCCAGGGCGGGTCCCGGTGGCGGTTCGGCAGGGCTTCGTCAGGGGGGGGGCAGCAGCCGGTCTTTCGACCGGCGGCCACCGCACCATTACAAGGACAGTAAAAAAAAAAAAACACACCCCTGTGATAGGCTACGTAATGATTAATGTAGCCTATCACGGCTAGATTTGCAAAGTCAGCCATGATAGGTTACGTTAATCATCATGTAGCCTATCACGGGTGACTTAAAAAAAAAAAAAAGTGCGTACGGCTAATGGCGGCCCCCATAGGGAGCCGCCATTCACGTTCCTTATTTGGTCCCTGTAGTCTACGTAAAGATTTACGTAGACTACGGCGAAAATAAGGGCAACGCAAATAGCTTCTTTTGAAGTTCGCGGCCGGGGAGACGGATAGCTAATTGGGCAGGATAGCTAATACCATGGAAGACAGTTACAGAATTCAAAGTCATCTTGAGAGGCTGGAGCTCTGGGCAGAAAACAACAGAATGAAATTTAGTAGGGATGAATGCCATGTTCTGCACCAAGGAAAAAGAACCCAAATGCACAGTTACAAGGTGGGGAATACTTGGGTCCAAAGGACAACAAACAAGAAGGATCTGGGAATTGTTGTCAATCACAAGCTGAATCTGAGACTTCCAAATCACATGAAGTACAAGTTGCCATCTACTCAGCACTGGTTAGGCCTCATCTGGAGTACTGTGTCCAGTTCTGGGCACCACACTTTATAAGGATGCAGACAAACTAGAGAGAGTTCAGAGGAGGGCAGGAAAGATCATTGGGCGATTAGAAACAAAGCCCTAATAGGAGAGGCTGAAAGAACGGGCATCTTTAGCCTTGGGAAGAGAAGACTGAGGGGAGATACAACAGTGCTCTTCAAGTACTTGAAAGATTGTCACAGAGAGGAAGGCCAGGATCTCCTCTCGGTCATCCCAGAATGCAGGACACGGAATCATGGGCTCAACTAACAGAAAGCCAGATTCGAGCTGAACATCAGGAGAAACTTCCTGACGGTTAGAGCAATATGACAATGGAACCAATGACCTAGGGAGGTGGTGGTCTCTCCCAAACTGGAAGCATTGAAGACAAGGCGGGACAGCCACCTGTCAGGGATTGTGTGACTTGGATTCCAATACTGAGCAGGGGGTTGGACACAATTATCTTATAGCTCCCTTCCATTCCTACTATTCTATGATTCTATGATTTCACCATCAAACCTCATATCCTTCTGAGCCTTCTACACTGGTGTTGGAGGCACTGAACTCCAGTTCCCCTGCTACCTGAAAGGGTGGTTTCAGAAATAAAGATTCAGTGATCATTCTTTGATCTCTGGACCTGTGGCATCCCAGACGGTATATGACATTGTCCACCAATTTTGTTTTCATTTTGGTAACCATCCTCTCTCCGTTGTTATCTGGCTATCATCTTGATGTGTTTTGTGAGCATCCCATCTTCTGTGGCATGAAGCAGCTCCTGGCAGTCACTCCTGGTGGCCGCTCCAGGGTCCAAAATAGCACTTGGCCATAGAGAAAGCCCATGGTCGTTAGAGCATTGCCAGAGTGGAAGAGACTCTATCCAGCAGACTCTATGGTCATGGCCTGGAAGTCCTCTGGAACCTGTTGAAACCCTGGGGAGCCCGCCACATGACACGATAAGTCACCTCGTGACCCTTAACACTTTTGCAGAGGGATGGTTAGTTGGAGTGGCTTACTAAGCATGGGGCATGTGGTTTTCTGCCCCACATGACATGCTTAGCCACCAAGGTGATTTCCTAATCTGTGCAACTTGGGAACAGCCCTCTCTTAAATATGATCACTTTTGAATTGATTGCGGATCATTCTGACAACTCTAGTTGAGACTGTGAACAGCCAAAGAATGGCATTGTGAGCCATGATGGGAGGTGCATTGAACATGGATGATCACAGCTCAAAGTGATGCCGCCTAAGATATGGACTACATTTTCATGATTTCTAAATCGGGCTGTTTTCTCTGTCATTCTAGCTTCACACTTCCTTACGAGACATCCAGTTTTCTAATGCTTCCATGGGTGGACTGTATCTGGATAAGACTGGGGAACTGGCAGCTGACTTTGATATCGTGAATTGGGTGATGTTTCTCAATGAGTCTCGCGTTAGAGTGACTATTGGGAGTGTGGAGAGACAGGCATCTTCAGACATGAAACTCACCATTAAGCAGGAAGCCATTGCCTGGCCCAGCCATTTTAATGAGGTAGGGGAAAGGACATTTTAATAATGTCCTATTATTGGCTTGTGACATCTCTTAAGCTCTAAGAATATCCACCCTGTCTTGTGTGTCCCACTCCCAACCCCAGCTTCTAAACATTTATTTATTTATTTCATTTTACTTGTATACTGCCTAATAGCTGAAGTTCTCTCGGTGGTTCACAAAAATTAAGACCAAATGGCCCTCAATAAAACAATTTTAAATATATAGAACATCCAAAGCACAATATAATAATACAACTGCAATAAAACCTAGAAGCAGTGCAGGAATTTAAAATACAGGTTTAAAACAGCAAAGCTAAAAGTCTAGAAAGCTAAAATGCTAAAACGCCTTGAAAATAAAAAGGTCTTCACCTGGCACCGGAAGGAAAACAATGTAGGTGCCAGGCGAACCTCACTAGGGAGCTCATTGCACAGCCGGGGTGCCACAGCAGAAAAAGCCCTCCTCCTAGTAGTCACCCACCTCACTTCCTTTGGCAGGGGCTCACGGAGAAGGACTGCTGAGGATGACCTTAAGGTGCATGGATGGGTGTTTCTATGCTGTATTGATCTGGAGTCCTGATCCTGTCAGTTCCAGTCTTCAAGTCTTTTGGTTATCAAGCTGAAACAAGCCAATTGTGCCAAAGATGGCAGTTCCTGGATAGAAAATGGAGGTAGAATAAATATGTACAAAGAAGATCCACACTTCCCTTCAGGTGACAAAGCAGTTTGCACTGTGAATGTCTGTCAGGGTCTCAGGAGCACAATTTTCTCTAGGCTGGTTGTTTGCCTATTTCTCCTTAGAGCACGACCAAGGAGCCAGCAAGCGGGATCTTACAAGTGTCTCTGTTAGATGCCTCCTTCTACCTATGAGCAATGCCTCTCCCCTCCTCTCTCACACCAAACAGCTGACACACTCACAAGAGTAGGGGGGCTTCTCCCTTACCCAACAGGTGCTCGAAACATTTAGCCTGGGAATCTAATTGACCTGTGGATGGGAGAGTCGCCCAACTCTACTGTGATACTCAGGACAACTCACCCTCAGGTCTAAGAAGTTGATATTTTCTGCTCACAAACCAGCTCAATACGTATGCCAGTGCTGGAAGCCTTTGATTTGTTTATTTATTCCATTTCTATACTGCCCAATGCCAAAGCTCTCTGGGTGGGTCCCAAAAATTAAAACTAAAAAGCGCAGCATGAAACAATGCAAAATATGAAAGCTTGAAACCACAACAGAACACTAGAACCAGAATGAAAACTTTCAGCAATGCAGAGATTTTAAAATACAGATTTAAAACACTGAAGCTGAAAGACTAGGAAGCTGAAACGCTGAAATACTGGGAGAATAAAAAGGGCTTCACCTGGCGCCAGGAGGAGTACAACATAGGTGCCGGGCAAATCTCCCTAGGGAGCTCATTCCACAGCTGGGGAGTCATCGCAGAAAGGGTTCCCTTCGCGCCAGCCACTGGCCTGACTTCCTTGGCAGCGGGGCATGGATAATGGCCTCTGAGGATGATCTCAGGGTCTGGGCAGGAACACATGGGAGGAGGCGAACCTTCAGGTAACCTGGCCCCAAGCCGTTAAGGGCTTTAAATGTTACTACCAGCACTTTGAATCAGGGCCGGAAATGGACTGGCAGCCAGTGCAGCTGGAAAAGTACTTGTGTAATATGAGCTCAAAGGCCAGTCCCTGTTAACAATCTTGCTGCCCTATTTTGCACCAGCTGAATTTTCTGGACCACTTACAGAGGCAGCCCCATGTATAACGCATTGCAGTAATCCAGGCGAGAGGTTATCAGAGCATGGATAACTGTAGCTAGGCTTTCTCTGTCCAGATAAGGGCGTAGTTGGGATACCAGCCAAAGCTGATAAAAAGTGCTCCATGCCACTGAGTTCACCTGTGCCTCAAGTGACAGTTCTGGATCAAAGGGCACACCAAAATTATGAACGTGATCCTTTGAGGGGAGTGCAACCCTCTCCAGAAGAGGTTGAATATCACCTAGCCAGGCAGATGAACAACCCACCAGCAGTACCTCCATCTTGTCTGGATTGGTTTTCAGTTTATTGGCCCTCATCCACTCCATTACCGTGCCCAGACCCGATTCAGAACAGCCACTGCCTCAGCTGGGTTTGATGAGAAAGAGAAGTAGAGCTGGGTGTCATCTGCATATTGATGGCGCCTCAGCCCACACCTCCAGATAAGTTCCCCCAGCGGTTTCATGCTGTCCCACTGTCCCTGTCCCTCTCAAAATAGAGGACATTCCACAGGGCAACGAAGGCAGTTTCCATTCCAAAACCAGGCCTGAAGCCCGACTGAAATGGATCTAGATAATCCATTTCATTCAACAGTGCCTGGAGCTGTCCTGCAACCACCCGCTCAAGCACCTTGCCCAGGAAGGGGATGTTGGCCACTGGCCTATAATTGTTAACATCCTCCAGGTTCGGATTTTTTAGGAGTGATCTGATTACCGCCTCTTTTAAAGCGGTCGGTACCACTCCCTCTCTCAAGGAGGAATTTACAACTTCCTGGACCCAGCCGGACATCCCCTCCTTGTTTAATTTTATAAGCCATGAAGGGCAAGGGTCAAGCACAGACATGGTCAATCGGGCTTGGCCAAGCACCTTGTCTGCATTAGGGATGTCAGAAAATTCTGAGACGGATCTCACTGAGGCCGAATGCCAGTGCATTCGGCCCCCCAAAATCCGTCGCGGAACAAAGCCCCCACCCCCCAACCCATGAAAGGCGCACGGGACAAAGTCCCCACCACCCCATCCCCATGAAAGGAGTGCGAAACGGAGCACTTACCTGCTCCCGTCCGCGCTGCTTTGCGAATGGCAGCCATCCTGCGGCCGCCATTCACTTCCTCCTCTTCAAGCCCTGATAGGCTACATAAATACTTACGTAGCCTATCACGACTAACGCAGGGACGCCATTTGCGTCCCTGCGGAGGCCGTGATAAGCTATGTAAGTATTCACGTAGCCTATCACGGTGGGCGGGGAGGAACCCAGTGTATGCAAATAGTGGTGGCTACCGACATTTGCGTACGCTGTGGTTTTCCCCCTGCCGTGATAGGCTACATAAATATTTGCGTAGCTTATCATGGCTCAATATAGGGATGCAAATGATGGTGGCCACGACAGCCGCCATTTGCATCCTTGCAGGCAGGTGGATGGAGACACCTCCCCCCCGTCGAGGATTCCAGAGGGAGGGATGGAGTGCTTCCCTCCCACTGCCGATGCCCCTCAGAGGAGCAAGGTAAGGGATTTGTACATCCCTAGTCTGCGTCCTCCGGCCTCAATAACTGAAACTCAGCCAATAAAATGGGACCAGATGGTGCTCTGAACACCTCTACCAATGGATCTGCATTAATGGTGGTGTCCAATTCATGACAAATCTGAGTGACTTTATCTTCGAAGTGCCATGCAAACCCGTCACAGCGTGCAACTGAGAGTCTCACAGTTGTCTCTCCCTGGTCAAGAATGTAACAGGCCACAAACCACTCAGAAAAGCTCCTCTGAATGACACTGAGTAGATGCAATAGTGGTGGAAAAGCATTGTCTCTTTGCCACCCGCACCGCCACAGAGTAGGCTCAATAGTTTGCTCTTACCTGTGTTCGGTCAGACTCAGCACGAGTTTTCCTCCACCTGCATTCTAGCCATCTCCCCACTTGCTTCATTGCCCTCAGCTCAGTTGTATATGAAGTCAGGATGTATGAAACAATTTACCTGTTTCATTTCATGATATCCGTGGGGGGGAAGACACTTCGTCCCTCCCCCTGAAATCCTTGCTGGCCGGCTCCACTGCTCGACGACTCCACAGAGCCACCAGCCAGGGCCGCCTACAGCGACATCCGGCCGCTGCTGGCTTGCACAGGGATGCAAATGGCGGCTGCTGTAGTCGCCGCCATGTGCATCCCTTTTTTTCGTCATGATAGGATACGTAAATATTTATGTAGACTATCATGGGCTCTGCAGGGATGCAAATGGGGTCCCTGCGTTAACCGAGATAGGTTACGTAAGTATTTACATAGCCTAATATAGTACTAATATAGGGATGGCAGAGAATTCCGCCACGGATCACGGTGAGGCCGAATGCCGGTGCATTTGGCCCCCGAACTCGTTGCTTGAATGGGCAGCCCCCCCCACCCCCCCAGGGATCCCACCCGGGATGAGACTCACCTGGGGAGGATCTTCCGGGCGGAGGCGGCTGCGATGGCGGCTGCAGCGGCTGGTCTTCTGACTGGCTGCCGCCGCTGCCATTTCCACTCTTATAAAAGAAAGAAAGAAAGAAAGAAAGAAAGAAAGAAAGAAAGAAAGAAAGACGTGATAGGCTACGCAAAGATTTACGTAGCCTATCATGACTAGGTTAAAAAAAAACAAAAACGACGTGATAGGCTATGTAAATCTACAGCCGCTGCCATTTGCGTTCCTTATTTTTGCCCTCTTAATCTACGTAAATATTTACGTACCCTATGATGGCAAAAATCAAGGGGAATGCAAATAGTGTAGCGGGCACTATTTGTGTCCCTTTTTGACTCCCCGTTTTAGCCCACATAAATAATTACGTAGCCGGGAGCACAGCCGGCCTCGGAGTAAATATTTACGGGAGCTGCAAGCACATCTGGCCTCAGAGAATTCCAGTGGGGGGGTGGAATGGAGCGCCTCCCCCCCAGTGAGGATTCCAGCGGGAGGGATGGTACGCCCCCCCCACCGTCAACATAATCAGCGAACAGGTAAGTGACTTTCGTACATCCCTACCTATCACAGGAAAAATCGTGAAGCGAATGGCAGCTGCAGACCTGCCCGCCACGAACGGCACCACGTAGGTTCTCCGTTTCGCGTACATTTCATGGGGGGGGGCTTCTTTCCACGACGGATTGCGGGGGGGCCCATGCACTGACATTCGGCCTCATTGAGATCCGTGTCAGAATTCTCCGCCATCCCTAATAACAAGGAGCTGGCCCGGCTCTGCTCATAGGGAGAGGGTCCTTGGGCATGACCCTGTCAAGCGCCTAAGTCTTCCCTGCATTCCACAGAGTGACCTGGGCTTCGACAGGAGCACCAAACATACCAGCAGGAAACCCCCCAGAACCCTCTGGAATCAATCAGAATCCATTAGCCTCTGGGGGTGAACCATTTTAACAGGTCCACCACCCTTGTAGAGGGGAAAGGCTGCCAGGAGTCTAAAACTCAACAGGAAGTGATCTGACCATGACGAATGGACAGATGTTAATTCCTCCACTTTCACATCACCATCCTCCTGCCCAGATAAGACAACCAGATTAAGCGTGTGTACTTTTATATGCGTTGGGCCAATGACAAATTGGGACAACCCCATGGTTGTCATGGCGGCCATGAAGTCCGAAGCCGCCACAGATACAGGGGCCTCGGCATGGAAGTTGAGATCCCCCAGGACCATCATCCAAGGGGTCCTCAGCACCAAGTCTGACACCACCTCCGCCAGCTCAGGCAGGGAGTCTGATGGGTGGCGGGGGGAGCGGTACACAAACGGAATCCCTAATCTGTCCCTCGTACCCAACACAACGTACAAACACTCAAGATCTGCACTTGAATGAGCAGGAAGCCTAGAGAGGGAGATTGAATTCCTATAGACCAGGCAACCCCCCCTCCCCGACCCTTGAGTCGGTGTTGGTGCTGCACTGAATAGCCAGGAGGGCACAGCTGGGAAAGGGTGACCCCTCCCAGTTCCCCCACCCTGGTCTCAGTAATACATACCAAGTCAGCCCCCTCATCCACAATCAAATCATGGATGAGGGAGATTTTATTTGGGGCCCACCAGGCATTCAGCATCAGCACCACCAGACCCGAGGGCAGACTGGTAAGGCCGTCAGGAACCATCAGGTTGGGGTAGAACCAGAAGATGGGACAGCTGTAAGATGTTAAGCCCCTCTTCTCAGCTGGCCTGTTAATCCGCCAACACCATAACTCCCCCTGCCCGTGACCACAGTTATGTTGGCACCTCCCCGACCCCCTGGACAGACATGAGTTAGGCTACATGTCTATCCAGTCAATTATTCATTACTCCCAATTCATACTGAATTCAAGGGTCAACTTAGGTAGCTGCCTCCAAAAATATGGGCTCGTCTAACCCAGTATTGTTGACACTGACTGGTAACGCTCCAGGGTTTCAGGCAGGAGTTATTGCAGCCCTACCAGGAGTTGCCAGGGATTGAACCTGGGACCTTGTTCCTGTAAATCAGGTGCTCTACTGCTGAATTATGGCCCCACTATGGGTAGAATTGGATTGAGTTAAAGAGGTGGTGAAACCCATGACGGAAGGGCCTCCCAACCCCTGCCACCCTGTGGAATTCCCCCGGGATGAGGCTTACCTGGGGCAGAGGAGGTGGCAGCAGCTTCGGCGTTGGCGGCGGCTGGTCTCTCAGCCGGCTGCTGTGGCCACGAAAGTTGGCCGTCTTAGTGGCTGCCATTTGCTTCCTTCCAGGCTGCCGTGATAGGCTATGTAAGTATTTAAATACATACATAGCCTATCATGGCAAAGAGCAGGGACGCAAATGGCCACCACTACACCGTTTGGGGCCCTGCTCTTTGCCGTAATAGGCTATGTAAATACTTAGGTAGCCTTTCACGACAGCCTGGAAGGACGCAAATGGCAGCCGCTATGACGGCCGCCATTAGCAGCCGCAGCAGCCCAGCCGCAGCCAGAACTCAGGAGGATTCCGGGGGGGGGGAGACAGAGCGCCTCCCCCCCCACCATGGATCCCCCAGCGTGGAATCAGGTAAGTGTTTCATACATCCCTAGAAGAGACAAGTGGCAGACTGTAAGAAGTAACACAAGGCCCATTTGGGGCAATACACATTGGAGCCAGGATCAAGGTGAGATTTTGTGAGGAGATGCCCATCCTCCCCATCCGTTCTGGGAAGCCATAGAGGGATATTCTGAAAGCATTCTGGGTCAGGGTTGATCTCTGCAGTATTCTACATTAACAGACCTGAATCTTCCTAAAAAGCAAAGGGTTGGAGTAAAATAATGTCCTCCCTTTCACACGCATCTCATGCAGTTGCATGAAGGGTGGGTGATAACCCCACTTGCTGATAAGACCCTTCCAGGACAATTTCGCATCCCCGCAATCTGAAAGAGCAAAATCTCTCCCACTTCTGAAGATACGGATGTACGAAACTCTCGTACCTTTTCGCGGATGTGATTCGAGTTGGGGGGGCGCTCCGTACCTCCCCCCGGAATCCTCGATGGGGGGGAAGCGATCTGGTCCTCCCCCCTGGAATCCTGCCCGGCTAGTTCCACTCTGCGGAAGCTCCACGGAGCAGCCAGCCAGGTCCTCCACAGTGGGAGTTCCAGACATGGACAGGCTGCTGCGGACAAAAATGGTGGCGGCTATAGCAGCCGCCACTTGCATTCACCCAGGCTGCCATGATAGGCTACATAAGTATTTATGTAGCCTATCATGCCAGATCAAAAAAACCCAAAAGAAAACAGCATACACAAATGGCTGCGGCTACGGCGGCCACCATTTCAGTTCCACCTTTTTTGCCGTTTTAGCCTACGTAAATATTTATGTAGGCTGTCACGGCGGAAAAATGGGGAACACAAATAGCATAGTGGGCGCTATTTGCATTCTTTTTTTTCCCACCGTAATAGCCAATGTAAATATTTACATAGTCTAGAAATCCGGGGGGGGGGGGGAAGGAACGCAAATGGTGCCAACTACGCCATTTGCATTCCCCTTTTCTTTGCCATCATAGCCTACGTAAATATTTATGTAAGCTAAAATGGCGAAAAATAGGGAACGCAAATGGCAGCCACCGTAGCCGCCGCCATTTGCGTACGCTTTTTTTTTTTTTGGCTTGCCGTGATAGGCTACGTAAATACTTATGTAGCCTATCACAGCAGCTTCGTAGGATGCAAATGGAGGCCACTATGGCGGCCCTGATTTGCGTCCGCAGAGTGCCTCCCCCGATGAATCCAAGCTGCGAAAAGGTAAGTGACTTTCGTACATCCCTACTATCTCCCCTATCCCATTTATATAGCAGATAAAGATAGAGGTTCAGGCTTCAGACTAAAGTGGTTAACAGTCCTAGTAAAAATGCCCTCTTCCACATGACTTACCTGGGCCGGGCGTTCTGGTGGCGGCGGTCCAGTGGCGGCTGCGGCGGCTGGTCTTCCAACCTGCTGCCACCGCCACCATTTGCAGGCTTGTCATTTTGTTTTTTATTTACATAGACTGAGATGGCAAAAAATAAGGAACGCAAATGGCAGCGGCCACAGCTGCTGCCATTTGCATATGCATTTTTTTTTTTTTTACCCAGAGACCTCCGCAGCCAGAAATCCGGCTGCGGACGGCTCTGGCCTGGGCCTGGTCGGCTGATCCGCAGAGCAGCCGTGGAGCACAGCCAGCCATCGAGGATACCGGGGGGGGAGGACAAGATCGCCTCCCCCCCGTCGAGGATTCTGGAGAGAGGGACGGAATGCCTCCCCCCCCCCATGAACATAATCCGTGGAAAGGTAAGTGACTTTCGTGCATCCCTAGTTGCGGGATATAAATCCATCAGGTACCCCGCTCCTTAAAATGCCTGTCCATCTCCAGCTGTGCCATGATTCCTCCGATCCTTCCTTTGCCTTCTGCCCTGCCACTGAAGATCAAAATACGGAAGTGGAGAGGGCCTTTCCAATGATGGTGCCTGTCTGCCCACAAAAATCTCATCTCCATCCCCCATTGTTCACCGTCATTGCATGCGCACGTTTTGAAGCTTGTCTATTTATTGCTGTTGCTTGTAAATTCAGTTATTCTGGGATTGTCTTTTAGTTGATTTCATTGTCGTACCTTTTCCCCTCCAGTTTTTATATTGGCTGGAGTACATATCTAGTATGCCCTGGACTGCAAGGAGGTCAAATCAGTGTATCCTAAAGGAAATCAACCCTGAGTGCTCATTGGAAGGACAGATAATGAAGCTGAAGCTCCAATATTTTGGCCACCTAATGCGAAGAGAAAACTCCCTGGAAAAGACCCTGATGCTGGGAAAGACTGAAGGCAAAAGGAGAAGGGGACGGCAGAGGATGAGATGGCTAGATAGCATCACGGATGCAATGAATATGAACTTGAGCACGCTCCGGGAGAGAGCGCAGGACAGGAAGGCCTGGCGTGCTATGGTCCATGGGGTCACGAAGAGTCGGACACGACTGAACGACTGAACAACAACAACAACCTATCTAGTATAGGTGGCATAAACATTTTGAAACAAACAGACCAAAAACGTACATGCCATGTTGTGATGCATAAATAGTGCTTCCCTGAAACAATGACTTGGGATCCCTTCTACTTCATTTAGTGTCACAAGCTGTTGGGTCCTGTCTAAATTGTAGGACTCATTTCCATAGGCACAAATATTCATAACACTGTTTTCCTGGATGCTCCTTCTCTTTGTTGCTAGACCAGGCCTCATTCCACATGCACTGAGAGCTGTCGCCGCGGATACTACAAGGAGATCCAAGAAGGAGAGCCATCATGCTGCTATGCTTGCGCTCCATGTGCGGAAGGAACCATCTCCATTCAGGAAGGTAGGCAAGATCAGAAGAATGGGAGATCCCTAGGGCTAGGGATGTACAAAAGGCACTTACCTTCCGCGGATTATGTTGATGGGGGGGGGAGGCGCTCTGTCCCCCCCCCCCGGAATCCTGGACCGACGGCTGTGCTCCGCAGGCATTCTGCGGAGACCCCGGCCGGCTCTGCCAGCAGCCGGACATCCGGCCGCTGGCTAACAGGGACGCAAATGGCGGCGGCTGTAGCCGCCACCATTTGTGTCCCTGCAGTCAGCCATGATAGGCTACATAAATGTTTATGTAGCCTATCACGGCTGATTCAAAAAACAACAACAACAACGCGCGTATGCAAATGGCGGTGGCCATGGCCGCCGCCATTTGCGTTCCTTATTTTGGCACGTCTTAGTCTACATCAAGATTTACGTAGATTAAGATGCAGAAAATAAGGGGAACACAAATAGCGGGGCGTGGACGCCGCCATTTGCGTACGCGCGTTGTTGTTGTTGCTATTTTAAGTCAGCCGTGATAGGCTACGTAAACATTTACGTAGCCTGTCATGTTTTTTTTTTTTAACTGGAAATGGTGGTGGTGGCTGCCAGTCCGAAGACCGGCTGCCGCCGCCGCCACCGCCACCGCCACCACCACCATCACCATCACCACCAAACTGCAGCCGCCGCCGCCAGGAAGATCCGCCGCAGGTAAGTCTCGGCCCGGGGGAGGTGGGGGGGCAAACTGTTCCGCCACCGATTTCGGGGGGCCGAATGCGCTGGCATTCGGCCTCCCCGAGATCCGTGGCGGATTTCTCTGAAATCCCTACCTAGGGCAACTCCTTAAATATGCCAAATAGTCTCCACAGCCCTATTTTACTTCTCTCTTCTTTTCTCTTAAACCCCTTGAGCAAAACATTACACGAGAAGGTAAGAGAAGAAGGCTTCTTAAATGACTGAATGTTGCTCCCAGTGTAAAACATCATGGGAATCCCTTATGGTCATGGGCCATTCACTACTGCTCAGCCTGAAATACCTCATGATCCCCTTCTAGTACATAGTGTGACTTTAATAAAGACTTGTTCCATTCGACTGAATGCTAATTTCATTCGTTATTAGTTGCTCTTCTTCTACAAGGTTTTATTCTTCTGGTCCGTACATTTTAGTGATAATTGTTCTGATGTGCAGTCTCAAAAGCATTTTAATTAACACATTAAATATTCATACATCTTTGGAACAGATGCTAAAGACTTTTGGAACTCTGACCCCTATTTGGCTTCAGTTTATTTTTAATCTCCACCATTAATCCCATGAAGTGAGTGGAAAGAAAAGATGATGGGAGTGAATCTCTCGGGTGCAAAGCAGGGGGGATGCCTAGTGCACACTGTTCCTGGTATAAATCATGCCCCCCCCTCAAAAAAACCATTCTGCTTTTTCCATGATTGGGACAGGGCAGCATGTACAGACATGGTTGGCCTTCCTCCATTATACACAGAGAATTGTCTGCACTATGCTGTGATCCTGAGGCAGGAAAGCAGGGGGTCCCTGGCAGAAAAAGGGATGTGAAAATGGTGCAACCCCCACTTTCTGGTGATCAGAGTACTCCCCTGCTAAATGCTGAGTCAGTCTTCCATTTTTTACAAAGCTCTTTAGTAAAACTTGATTAAAAAATAAGAAAGCTTTATGGAAGTTTACTACTCCAGATTCCAAACATAATCAGGACTCCCTTGAGCACTGTCTTGAGGTAGAAAGGTGGGGCATAAGTTGAGTAAATACATGAATCACAAGCCACTCAGCTACCAGGTAGCTTTACATGCCTTACAGGATTATTATGAAGAATAACCTCACAGACACTCCCTTACCCTGAACAACGTTGGGATAAATACCCTCACTTTTCCATATTTAAACCAGGTGGGGAGCTGTGTTTATTCCAAGTCAGCCCATCAATCCATCTATCCCACTCTTCTTTGTTCCTCTCTGACTGACACTCTGTAATGCCCCACAGAGATATTACAGTACCTTTCCTGGCCCTGCTACTACTAAGGTCCTCGCTTGGTGATGAAGCCATAGACTGGTCTGGTCACAAAACAGATCCTCTATGAGGGAATGTTTCTCTCTCTCCTTGCCCAACGGCACATTTTTTCTGGAGGTACAGTGGATGTAAATCCTGCGGAACTCACTCTCCATCTTCTCAGATGCCGACCATTGCAACAAGTGTCCGGAAGATCAGCATCCAAACACAGACAGAGATCAATGTGTCCCCAAGGAGATATCTTTCCTCACCTATGAAGAACCTTTGGGGATTGTCCTGATTTCGTTTGCTCTATTCTTTGTCCTTATCCACGGGCTTTGTATTAGGAATCTTCATGAAATACCAAGAAACTCCAATAATCAAGGCCAACAACCAAGACCTCTCCTAAATTTTCCTCATCTTCATCATGCTTTCCTTCTTGTCCTCCTTCCTGTTCATGGGGCGGCCAAGGAAAGTGACTTGCCTACTCCGACAAACAGCCTTCAGCATCATCTTCTCAGTTGCCGTTTCTTCGGTGTTGGCCAAAACCATCACGGTGGTGTTGGCTTTCCTGGCCACCAAACCAGGGAACAGAGTGAAGAGATGGCTGGGGAAGAGTCTTGCAAACTCCATTGTCAGTTCTTGCTCTGGTGTCCAAGTTGTCATCTGCACCATCTGGCTGGGGAGCTCTGCCCCATTCCCTGACTCTGACATGCATTCCCAGCCTGGACAGAACATCTTGCAATGTAACGAAGGATCTGTTGTCTTCTTTTATACTGCCCTTGGCTACATGGGCTTCTTAGCTGCCATCTGCTTCAAAGTGGCTTTCCGTGCCAGGAAGCTGCCTGGGGCCTTCAATGAAGCCAAACTGATCACCTTCAGCATGCTGGTCTTCTGCAGTGTTTGGCTGTCCTTTGTGCCCTCCTACCTGAGCACCAAGGGCAAATACATGGTGGCCGTGCAGGTCTTCTCGATCTTGGCCTCCAGTGCTGGGCTGTTGGGCTGCATCTTCCTTCCCAAGTGCTACATCATTGTACTGAGACCTGATCTGAATACGAAGGAGCATATCATGTTCAAAACAAACTAGGGCATCTGATCCATAAAAGTAGAGTTGTGGGAGAATATTTGGCGTAGGTTTGGAGGAGGTACAAGTTTGCTGAGATCTTAGTTATCAGAGCCTGTTGATGTGCTTATAGCTTCAGTTGAACAGTTTCGGTGTTTCTGTTACAGGAGACAGGGAAAGCTGAGCCTTGGGGTTATCACTCTGCCAGTGACTGCCATCCGCATCTGAGGTAGTGTTGAGGCTGGAACTATACCATACTCACATTGTCCAAATAATGCATGTGTTGAAGGTGTGGCCCTTAACAGCTGCAGTGTACCAGTATTTTGCAGCATGCGTGCACATGGAAAGCCCTGAATGCAATACGTTAAATGGATGTTTGTTTGTTACTGGCATTAGTGTATTCTGCTTGCTCTGCTTGCTATGACAGTTTCATGCACTTGTTGTCATTAAGAATTATTCTCAAAGAATGCAGGAGTTTAATTCGGTACTTCCATTTCCTTGCTTCTCATTGTCATCTATGTTCATTACACATTTATTCCACAGAAATGATGATTTGATTGAAGGGAATTGTTTTTTTCGAAGGGGACAGTCTCCTGAACAGAGAGAGATATGACATGGGATAGTCTTGTGCTCAGTTTTTGGTGCTCAGTAGAGGCTGACAGCTCTGATTTCAGCGTAGCTGTGAACCATCCTGGGTTCCAGAGAGAAACCACGTCTGGCAAAAATGTTTGCAAATGGCAGATGTGTGCTCATGTTCAATTTGAGCAACTTCCCCAGTTCAATTTGTGCAAATTTCCGTGGAGACTGAATCAGCCCCACTTTAGTCTATGGAGGAAAGTTTCACAAATCAGGAAATGGGTACAAAGTTTGGGAAATGTGTACACATTTCACATTCAGTTGCTGCTTCATTTGCGTGTTTTTCCTGTTCCTGCATAGTGAGCAGACATTGTGAACAGGAAATGTGATGAGCGATGATACAATATTTGGAAGATCTGAGCAGTCTCGAGTCTCACTCATTCACCCGTCCCTACCAAAGGCAGCCCCATATACTGGATGTTACCGCAGCCCAAACAGGGTGTAACTTAGGCATGTGTCACCTTGATCAGATCTGACATCTCTGGAATGGGTGCAGTTGGTACTCTAGCGTCGACCCTGGCCACTGCCCAAACCTGGATTCATGATCATGATCTCCCATCCTTGTCCCTTCCCAGCTGTTTTTTAAAAACATCTTTTGACAGGCTGGCAGAGAGACTTGTGAGTAGGAATGTTGGAGGAATCTGCAAGAGAACTAAATGAGTTCAGATTTTTATCTACCCTACCAGCGGATGGGCTTTTCCCCTGGAGGGTGTATTCCACAGATTTGGGGAACCATGTTTCTAACCTTCGACTGTTTTGTCCAAATTTTGTTATAAAAAAAGTCACAATTAAAAAAAAAAACCTGCCTAAAAATTTACATTTTCCCCATAGGCTAGGGAGTTAAAATGCATATTTGGGGGGAATTTGTGCATGAGGGGGCATTTTGCCCATGCAAATTTGCAGAAGTTTGGAAACAAAGAAAAATCAGACTCTGTCAACAGGAGGAGGATGGAATAGAAGGTGGCTGACAATCCGCAAAATGAGCAGGCTTTTCATAATCCCTAATGCCCTACCTGGGAACAGGAGTTGAGTTGTTCAGGCAGCACCTGGGGGAATAGTTCAGAACGCAGAACAACCTGCATCCGAGGCTGATGGGAGAGAGAGAAGGGTGGTGCAGGGGTCCAGAGAGAGAAATGGCATAATAGGAGAGAAAGGGGCCACAATGGTAGAGAATGGAATGTCAGAGGGAGGGAGGGAGAAAGGGAAACCAGGGAGGCAAGGGAGGGGAGAGGCACAAATACAGAAAAGTGCTTATGAGAGAGTAAAGGTTTAGGGATGTACGAACTGTGTACCTTCCGTGCCGCTTGACTTCCGCAGTTTGCGGCCAGTGCTCCGTACCATCGTTCACAAGCCCCTGGAATTCTCCTCTTCTTTTCTGCTCTGAAAATTACAAAGATAAATCCGTATGGACAACCGTAATTCTGGTGCCCAGCCATCTCCATGAATCTGCATAAATTCCATAAGAAAGGCTATATTTCGTAGCTATTTACGAATTTTTCCCCCTGCCCTGAGAGTAATTCTTTCAGCCAAAACATTTCCTCCTCCTAGGGGCTTCGCAAAAGAAGGCTGTCCTAGGTGTGCCTGTGCGATGCACTCTTGGTTTAAAGCAACGCTGTTTTAAAGAAAGAAAAAACCTTTTAAAATGACCATGCCGGTCTGGAGCCCTGCACGAGGTATTGTTCTCCCTGCTAAGCTTTCTATTTCCAATTACTGGCCAGGAGGCTACCTCATCAGCGGAGTCCTGTCTTCACAGTATGTCATGTGCAACGAACCATATGTTTTCTCTGAGTCCCCTTTAACCAGGGTTGTGAAGTAAGTGATGCAGATGATCTAATGCTTCCAATCCCACACTCCGGTTGTCCCCATTTGCAGGAGACTGTCCATCTTTTCTGGTATCTCTGGTCATCCCTGATAAATTGCTCTCCTGACTTTTCCCACTCTGCACTCTTTGAAGAAGAATTCGGAGCTTCATTAAAGTGAAGGCATCATTTAGTTCAGTACGCTCACATATGACTGGATCCATGGGTTTCCTTGCATTGTTTCAGCCAAAAGAACCAGCAGCCTCTTTGCTTTTAAATGTTGTGATAAGACACAGGCTGGAGTGGTCCAAATGCAAATGTCCACATAGAGGTTCCCTGTCTGGAATAATTACACGGCCATAGTTCTAAGTATTCCACCATCCCCAAAATGTGAGGAATAGGAAATCATCAATGTTTTAGCCTTAAAAAAATGCCCCCCCCACTCTGATCCAAACAAGGTCGCTCATACATATTGCCCAAGTCACTTTGGGCAGAGAGAGGGAGTTTGCTTTTTCTCTTTTACTGCTGTTTCTCTCCCCATAGTTCACCAATAGACCTGGAAATTTGATGGTATGTAAACGCAACATTTCTTCTGGCACCAGTAAATTTCAAAAACATTGTTTTTACTGATAATCTTTAACAAAAGGCTCGTGATTATGTGTGTGTAAGTGTGTGTGTGTGTGTGTGTGTGAGAGAGAGAGAGAGAGAGAGAGAGAGAGATTATCTATCGAAATATAGTAGGGATGGCGGAGAATTTCTCCCTGAATCTTCAGGGGGCCGAGCGCCAACGCATTCGGCCCCCCGAAATCGGCGGTGAAATTCTCCACCCACCCCCCAGAATGGGACTTACCTTTGGCGATTGTCCCTCCCGGCGGCAGGTCCCAGCGGCGGTTCAGTGGCATTTTGTCATGGGCGGGGGCGGCTGGCGGTCTCCCGACTGGCTGCCACCGCCGCCATTGCAAGAAAAAAAATAAAGTAAAAAAAAACACACACCCGTGCATAGGCTACGTAACGATTTACGTAGCCTATCATGGCTAGATTTCCAAAGTCAGCTGTGATAGGCTACGTAAATCGTCACGTAGCCTATCATGGGTGACTTTGGGGGGGAAAAAAATGCGCGTACGCAAATGGCGGCGGCCCATGGGCGCCGCCATTTGCGTTCCTTATTTTGGCATGTCTAGTCTACGTAAAGATTTACATAGACTACGGAGAAAATAAGGGAACGCTATTTGCTATCTTTACGTAGACTAGACGTTCCAAAATAAGGAACGCAAATGGCGGCGCCCATGGGCCGCCGCCATTTGCGTACGCGCTTTTTTTTTTTTTCAAAGTCAACTGTGATAGGCTACGTGAAAATTTACGTAGCCTATCATGGCTGACTTTGGAAATCTAGCCATGATAGGCTACGTAAATTGTCACGTAGCCTATCACGGGGTCTTTTTTTTTTAATTTTTGTTTCGCGGCCGGGGAGAAGGGGCGCTTCTCCCTGGCCTGAATTTCGGCCGGGTGAGGCGGGAAGCCTCCCCCCCGGCCTGAATTTTGGCCTGGCGAGGCGGGAAGACACCCCCCCCGCATGAACTTCGGGGGGATAAGCGAAGCGCCTCCCCCCACCGCGAAGCCAAGCTGCGAAAAGGTAAGTGACTTTCGTACATCCCTAAAATATAGACAGACAGACAGCTAGATCCTTGATCCCTGAAATCTGTCAGTGCCTTGCAGCACAGGTACATTTGCCGCTCCCTATGAACATCCAAAGCATTATGTGATGATCGACTCTTCTGAGATTTAAATTGCATGAAAAAGAATCTGGGGGTATACAAGAAGGAAACTGAGATTTGTTTTCATTCAAAAACTACGACAGCATGAGACATTGAATTTTGTTCTTATTTACTGTTTTGCAGTTTCCATGCTACAAGGCACTGGCACATCCTGTATTTCATGTTTGCCATTCAGGAGATCAACCGGAACCCCAGGCTCTTACCCAACATCACCCTGGGCTACAACATCTACAAGTCCTTCGTCGACGGAAGTGCCACCTCCTACGCCATGCTGCAGCTCCTTGCTGGGGGTGAAAGCAACATGCCGCACTACAGCTGCAGGAGGAAGAATCACCTGCTGGCCGTCCTTGAAGGGGCTGAATCGGACATCTCCATCCACATTTCCTCCATGTCGAACATCTACAAAACCCCACAGGTATGAATGGGGAGCGGACAGGAGGACAGGTGCATAGAAAGGGGAGCTGAGCCCTGGTTGGGCTCAGCTCTCGCTCTTCAGTCCCTGTGCCTCCTGGGCATAATGGTTCTCTGGAGTGTGTGGAGGTGAGTCATGGCAGTGGTGGAGCTCTCGGATGGGAGACCGGGCATCCCTGGGCGCAGGGATGGCAGGAGACCACGGAAGCTGTACTAGACAGCTTTCCATGTGATCCCCAGCCCATTTCCTGCTCCTTCCCGTAGCCTCACATAGACACTGTCAGGGTGGACACTGAGCCCATAGAATCCCAGAGTAGTTCTGATTCGGAGGAAGAACAGTCGATCCTGGGAGAGGAGCGCGCCCCTTTTTCCCAGGGCCCGCAGCTGACAGAGATTCCTCCCACCAACATTCCTAGATTAGAAAGCAGTCCAGGGAGTGACCCAGCACCAGTAGCAGACTGTTTGGATGCGCGGCGCAGACGCAGAGAGTGGCGCCAAATGGAGAGCGCAGAAAGGAGGCGTAGCACCCGGTTGGCGCTCAAAGAACAGTTGAGCCCGGAGGAGCCAAGGGAAAAGGGGAGGAATTCTCCTAGTCCTTATATGCAGGGGTCTGCCAGTAATTGCCTTTCAAATGGGGACCAACTGTTTCAACTTAGGGCATAGGGATGCTGCTGCTCAGATCTAGTTGCTACCTGTAGAGTTATGAAGTTATAAAAGAAGAATAAAGCTTTGAAAAGTATCCCTTTGTCTGTGTCTGGACTTGGCTACTGGATTAGACTGAGAGAGCCATCCAAGGAGCCCTTGACAGACACGTGGAAACGTCCATGTAAGGCAAAGTGCAGCACAGAGGGCATCCCCTTGTTTATGCTGGTTCTGCCTGCATTGGTTGCCTCTGAATTCAGCGGAGGTCTGAGTGCCCGTCTATCTGTATAGGATTGCACCTTTAATCATGTCTTGAAAGGCTCTCCGATGCAGACGTTGCAGAAAACAGTAGTGGCTGACAGGAATGGGAACCCTCCCCAGCAGTTTTTGCAGCCCCCACATGACTACTGCCATGATTCTGCCCCAGAAGGTCACCCATCTCTCTGTTGGAGGCACAGCCCTGTAGGGCATTTATTATTTCTTTATTTATTTCTGTATTCATTTCTGTATTTATTCATTTACATCCATATTTCACTCCACATCTAGACAGATTCCGGAGTGGTGAACAAGAAAAGATACAAGATATGGTAAAAGAATAAAACTCCATGTTAAAAATTATTTTTTTAAAGAAGAGAGAGAGAGTGGGAGAAAGAAAAATAATTACAATACAACTGGTTTGTATTGATGCTGTGTCAGGTATCCTGGTCGCAATTTGTTTAGCTCTTTTTACACTAGTAAATAACCCCTTAAATCTGACCTGGTATCAAATAGGCAGGTAGTGCAGTTCCCACAGCAAAGGTAGCATGCTGAAGAGAGTAAACTCCCAACAACAGCCAAGCTCCTGAATTCTGAACAATCGCCAGCTTTCGGAGCAGCCTTGAGGGCAGCCCAACATAGAGTGCATGGCAGTAATCCAGTCTTCGGGTTATTAGAACCTGTACCATGGTGAACAAGCTACCCCATCCAGGACAGGCCGCAGCTGGCGAACTAGTGGAAGTTGGCAAAAGACACTCCAAGCTGCATGGGCCACGTGGGCCTGCAGGGACGATGGATGTAGGACTCCCCCCAGATTACAAACCTGATCTTTGAAGGGGAGCGCAGCCCCATCCAGAAGAGGCAATGGCCCTATCTCCTGGACTTGGGAACCAGTGACCCACAGGGCTTCCTTCCTCTTCCAAATCCCCTCATGACTACTCCCAGTGAATTCATACAGATGTTGAGCAATATTGGGGACAAGATGGTGCCCTGTGGAACCCTGTAACTCAACTGCCAAGGGGTCAAGAAATGGACACCCAACATTACTCCCTCAAATCAGCCCATAGTTTGAGTGAAACCATTGTAAGCCACTTCTTCCGCTGCCCTTCCCACAGTGTTGATCCAGGAGGAAACCATGGTCCATGGTACCCAAACCAATGAGAGATGGAGCAGAATTAGCAGAGTGGCATTCCCCTTGTCCCTCTCTTGAGATAGATCATCCAGCAGAGCAACCAAGGCTGATTCAGTCCTGTAACCAGGTCAAAACCCAAAGTGGGTTGCTTTTGTTCTCATGTGGCCCCTTGATTGCTTTAATTCTTGAATAAGGCTCCTGTGTGCTCCCCAAACAGAATCTAGAACATCGTTGGGGCAGGGCTAAATCTACCCTTTTCCGTTGGCTCACACGAGGCAGCGAGCAGGTCTAATGTTCATTGATTGGTTCCTGAAGTATATCACTCTACAGTGTTTTGAATGCGTGTAAAGGACCCCAGTGTTCCTCTTGGGCTGCACCACAAATGGAGCTTGAGGTATTTTTGCACTCCCCGTCCACATATTCTGCCTCATACTGACAGGCATTGATTTAGACAATATTTATTTATTTATTGCATTTATACCCTGCCTTTTTTCCACTTTAAGGAACCCAATGTGGGGCACATGATCGTCCTTCCATTTTAGCCAAAAATATTTCATTTTATCCAGAAAAGAAACTGATACTAAACTACCATCTCTTACTTTCCTTTGCTCCCTAGATCAGTTACGGCACTGCTACTCCTGTTTCTAATGACAAAAGTCAGTTCCCTTTTGTCTACCGGATGGCCCCGAAGGAGGATGCCCAGTACCCAGGGATCGTCCAGCTACTCCTGTTTTTCCGATGGACGTGGGTCGGTCTCTTTGCTCCAGACACTGAGAATGGGGAGAGGTTCCTGGGTGCCTTCACACCCCTGATGATCAGCAGTGGAATTTGTGCCGCATTCTCCAAAAGACTACCACGAAATCTCTTATATCAAATATTACAGATGGACGTTTCTTTCCTGGGGAAAGAAGTGAAGGTAATTGTTTACTATGCGGACGCAAATGCCAGAGAGCTTCGGCTATTGGGCGGTATAGAAATAAATAAATAAATAAATAAATAAATAAATTAAATGCGGACTCCCACTATGGCTGTTTACCTTTGATGTTTATGCAAAAAACACTCGAAAAGCAACCAACTGGGGCAAAAGTCTGGATCACACCAACTTTTCAGGACATGGACTACAACTTGTCTGTAGAACCTTATTACTTCCATTTCCTCCACGGATCTTTGTCCTTCAGAATGAAGACTAAAATAATGACAAAATATGACTACTATGGGCCAGTCTCCTCTTCTCTGGAACGGTTATGGGATGAAACATTTGAGTGTTTCAGTTCAATGCATGTTTTGTCCATGAAAATTTGTACAGGTTGCAGGGAGAAAGAGAAACAGGTGACGCTGCCCCAGGAGGAGATCAAGAGAGCCCTGTCTCAGGACAGCTACGTTACTTATAGCAGCATCCAAGCTGTGGCCCATGCCTTACATGCTGCATATTCATCCCGACCCAAGTGGATGTTGAGGGTGGGTGAAGGAGAAAGTCGGGAACGTCAAAGGCTGCATCCCTGGCAGGTATTCCCTTTTTATTTGGCGATACCTCCATAAAGACTCATGATGAAGATAACCAAACATGGGTTAGAGCAGATAATTGTTCCTCCTGCGTGGCAGTGCAGGCAGCCACTAGACCCTGTTTTCTGCCACCGTTACATGCTCAAGTAGCTTCCCTCCTCCAAAAACCCCTTACAAATGAAGCCCCAGACCCTTCTAGAACCAGCTGTTGTTGGTGTGTGAAGCTCTGTCAGGATACAATCTCTTGACTTTGCAGTCAACTGACTGTTTTTGTTGTAGAAGACCCACTGGGATCCATTTCTCTGATGGCGGTCTTGTGAAGTGCACTGGGAGTTTGCAGCAATGTGCCCGATTACATGTCCTCCTAATAAAAGCTAGCTGTGGAGGATGGGGTACGACCAGGTGGGTGCAGCCTGTGGTAAATGGGGAAGTCACAAGCCCCACCTTCATCTGGGAGGCCAGCAGACTCCCCCCCCCAGCCCCCTTGAACCCAGTTAGGGCAGAGTGTAACCCAGCAGTCTCCAATCAGTGACAGTGGAGGAGGAGGAGGGGCAGAATTGGAGTGGACTCATTGGAGAGATCAGCCTGCTTTCATTTCAATGTGTGTGTGGGTGAGAGAGGGGGGGCAGGGAAAGGGAGAGAGCGAGCAC
The DNA here is from genome assembly GCF_057233095.1 of Heloderma suspectum. Taxonomy (NCBI): domain Eukaryota; kingdom Metazoa; phylum Chordata; class Lepidosauria; order Squamata; family Helodermatidae; genus Heloderma; species Heloderma suspectum. The sequence continues at coordinate 389,912,359 of NC_139459.1, forward strand.
TGATTAGGTGGTGGTTTTGGTTTACAACGTGTTGTTAGGGAGATTTGGTTATATCTATATGGTGTGTGTGTGCTTGTACTTTCTTCTTCCTACCCAGTCCAACTTTTCTTCTTCTTTTTTGTTGCTTTCTTTCAATTGTAGATCCTTTATTTGAAAAACCAAACACTTGAAAAGTACGGAGTTTGAGTTTCCCTCTTTCTGTTCCTGGTTCTTTGTCTCTCCCCTTCCCCTTCTCTAATAGGTTTTACACTTCACTTTTTTCTTGATTGTTTATTTTTAAAAGGAGAAATTCAATAAAAACTACTTTTCTTTTCCTTCCCTTGCCTCTTTCTTTCGCTTCCACAACACCCTTCTCAATTCTGAACAATTTGTTTGCCCTTACTTTGAGTCTGTCTGGATTTTACACAAACAGTATCTCTCTCACACAGACACACACACACACACACACTATTCTCCTGTCCTTTTTCTTGGCTCTCCTCCACCCACCCCACCCCTCCTCCTTTCCCGTATTCCTTTCTTTCCCATTTTTGAACACATTTCCCTTAAACAACAGCGACAACAACAACAGTTAAACCCCCCGTTGTCTTCTGTTGTTCTCCTGACTTGCTTGTAGGTAGTCCAGCATTTGCTTTTCTTCTGATCCCCCCCGTCTCTCAACTTGTGTGTTCATTTTTGTGTTTGTGTTTGTGTTGTGCTCAAGCAAGCAGTGTGTGTCAAAGTACGACCCAGTCCACATTTCAAAAAACAGTAAGCAAAGCACTACACACACATTAACATCTATCATTTGAATAACTCAGAACCACCCTGTGTTGCAAAGCAAGCAAGCCCAATATGAGGCAGCATCAGCGTCTTGTTGGCAGGGGCAGAGCAGAGGTGGACGAGGTGTGGCTGGGATTAGCAGCACTGGTTGGCAGTCAGCTGCTCCCCCAGTCCAGATAGTGCGGAGGCAAGTTGCAGTGCTCAGAGGTCACTGATGGAGGAGACACTTCAAAGAAACCTACAGCAGAATTAGGGACAGTGACCTCCTCCACTTCAACAGCTAACTTCTCGGATTATTATCCCTCCTGAGTTTGGTTTGTATTTCTGAGAAAAGCACATTGTAGCAGTGACTAGTGCAACAACTACTTTGCCAGACTGTCTGAAATTTGGCAGGTGGAATCCCCTCCATGGGGAATGCCAGGTTCCCAAATTTCATGTGTTTAGCACAAAACCTGTGAACCTGACAGCCATTTTTTTTTCAATGCCAGTCAATGAGAACATGTCATATCAGAATGATTCGGATATCCAAATCTTGCTTTGGATTGGGGTCTGAAGAGAAGTGGAGGGGGTCAGAATCAGCCTGAAGCAAAGCAGGGCTGCTTCAGAAGGCCCAAAGTCACATCCAAACCATAATGGGGACTCTGTTCACAGCCCTGGTTTTGGATAACTGCTGCCAGCCCTAATACCCCCATTTGGCTAGTGGTTTCAAGGGGGAGGGTGGTGGCAGACCAGCTGCAGTTCCTGATTGTCTGGCTCCTTTCCATTTGGATTCCCTGTCTGGTTATGTGACTGAATCAGTCTTGGTCTCAGGAAGGATGACCATGAAAAGAAACAAGGGAAAATCGACACTGTTGATTCTACTTGATCTCACATCTCCTTTGACATGTCTGTTTCCTGTTTCCCACCTGAGCAGTGCAGAGGAAGCTGCTCCAGCTGGTCTCGGGAGTATGGAAGCAAGCAAGCTCACAGAGAGGGCGCGATCACAGCAAGCGAACAGGGAGAGCAGACAGGAGTTGGCCAGGGGAGGTGCCAGCATGAGAAATTTGGACTCTAGGACAGCGTCCATATTTCCTGGCATATGGACCAGTAGCAAGGGTCCATCCGGTGGATCCACAGTTGGCTACAGGATCGGACTCAAGGAGTGCTTATTAATGGGACCGTCTCAAACTGGGGAGAGGTATCGAGCGAGGTACCACAGGGCTCAGTCCTGGGCCAAATTCTCTTACACATGTTTGTTAATGAGTTGGATGAGGAGATGCAGGGAATGCTGATCAAATCTGCAGATGACACAAAATTGGGCAGGATAGCTAAATACCGTGGAAGACAGAAACAGAATTCAAAGTGATCTTGATAGGCTGGAGCGCTGGGCAGAAGACAGAATTAAATTTAGTAGAGATAAATGCCAAGTTCTGCACCTTGGAAAAAGAACCTAAATGCACAGTTACAAGGTGGGGAATATTTCCGGCCACGGAGGGCTCTGAGTAAAAAACAACCAACCAACCAACCAGAGGTGTACGCAAATGGGGGCAGCTCTGGAGGCAGCTCATTGGGGGCAGCTCATTTGTGTTCCTTCTTTTGGGCCATCTTAATCTACGTAAATATTTACGTAGACTATGACGGTGAAAATAAAGGGGAAAGCAAATAGCTAGGGATGTCAGAGAATTTCTCCACGAATCTCCTGGAGGCCGAATGCCAACACATTCGGCACCCCGATATTGGTGGAGAAATGGTCTGCACCCCCCCGCACCCCCCCCCCGGGAAGGGACATGCCTTGGTCGAATGTCCCTGGCGGTGGTGGGTCCCAGCGGCGGTTTGGCGGCAGCGGCGGCGGCTGGTCTTCCAGCTGGCTGCCACCGCTGCCATTTCCAAGTGTAAAACAACAACAACAACAACAAACGTGGTAGGCTACATAAAGATTTACATAGCCTATCATGGCTAAATTTTCAAAAAACACCGTGATAGGCTACGTAATTATTTATGTAGCCTATCATGGCTGACTTCGGAAAGAAAAAAAAAAAAGCACTATTTGCATTGCCCTTATTTTCACCGCAGTCTACGTTAATGTCTACATAGACTACACGTGCCCAAATAAGGAACGCAAATGGCGGCGCCCATGGGCGCCACCATTTGTGTACGTGCTTTTTTTTCCCCCAAAGTCAGCCATGGTAGGCTGCGTAAACATTTATGTAGCCTATCACGGCTGACTGGAGGGACGCAAAAGGCAGCGGCTATGGCCGCTACCATTTGCAACCCGGCAGGAGCAGAGGATTCACGGCCGGAGGGACGGGGAGCCTTCCCCCCGGCCAGAGTTTCAGTGGAGAGGGATGGGGTGCCTCCCCCCCTGCCCAGAATTTCGGGGGGAGGAACCGAGCGCCTCCCCCCCACCGCAAAGCAATCTGCCGGACCAGGTAAGGGATATTCGTCCATCCCTACAAATAGCGTAGAGGGTGCTACTTGCGTCCCTTTTTCATTCACCGTTTCAACCTACACAAATCTTTACGTAGGCTAAAATGGCAAATCAAAAGGGGACGCAAATAGCGCCCGCTATGCTATTTGCGTTCCCCTTTATTTTCGCCATCATAGTCTACGTAAATATATACGTAGATGAAGACGGTAAAACAAAGGGACGCAAATGGCGGCGCCCATAGCCGCCACTATTTGCGTACGCGGTTTTTTTTTTTTAAACCCACCCAACCATGATAGGCCACATAAAACTTCACGTAGCCTATCACGTCTTTGTTCTTTTTTTTACACACAGGCCTGGAAATGCTGGTGGCGGCAGCCAGAGCCGCAGTCGCCTGGAAGATCCGCCCCAGGTGATTCTCATTCCGGGGGCATCCGCGGGGGCAGGGGGGGTGGCAGGCCGTTCCGCCAGAGTTCGGGGGGGCCGAATGCAGTGTCATTCGGCCTCACTGAGATCTGTGGCAGAATTCTCTGACATCCCTAGCCACCTGTCAGGGATTCTTTGACTAGGATTCCTGCACTGAGCAGAGGGTTGGACACAATGGTCTTATAGCTCCCCTCCAACCCTACTATGATTCTATGATTCTATGATTCTACCATCAAACCTCGTATCCTTCTGGGCCTTCTACACTGGTGTTGGAGGCACTGAACTCCAGTTCCCCTGCTACCAGCAAGGGTGGTTTCATTTTTTGATCCCTTGAGCTGTGGCATTCCGAGAGGGTATATGAGCTTTTCCACCAATGTTGTCTTCATTTTGGTCACCATCCTCTCTCCATTTTTATCTGACTATCTTTGTGATGTGTTTTGTGAGCATCCCATCTTCTGTGGCACGAAAAGGGCTCCTGGTGTCCTCTCCAGGGTCCAAAATAGCACTTGGCCATAGAGAAAATCCATGGCAGTTTTCCATGACATTCTACCCAGCAGACTCTATGGTCATGGCCTGGAAGTGCTCTGGAGCCTGTTGAAACCCTGAGGAGTCCGCCAGATGACACGATAAGTCACCTCGGGACCCTTAACACTTTTGCAGAGGGATGGTTAGTTGGAGTGGCTTACTAAGCATGGGGAATGTGGTTTTCTGCCCCACATGACATGCTTAGCCACCAAGGTGAGCAGAGATTCCTTAACCATTATGGCTTAGCATGATGTCTGAACATGCCTGGTATCTTCATTATGAGTAGGAATGGGCAGGTTTTGTTTTAAAATCTCTGCAGATGATCAGACATCTTTACTTCTGCCATCTGTTAATTGATGGATTGCACTTTTTTGTACGAGGATTTTGGTCATGTGACAAGACGCACTTTGTACTAATGTGCACTTGCACCTCCCCCCCCCCCCGTAAAACAACAACAAAAAGTCCTGCAAGTTTCCCTAATCTGTGCAACTTGGGAAAAGCCATCTCTTAAATATGATCCCTTTTGAATTGATTGCGGATTATTCTGACAAATCTAGTTGTGACTGTGAACAGCCAAAGAATGGCATTGTGAGCTCGGATGGGATGTGCCCTGACCATAGAAGATCACATCTCAAAGTGATGAGGCCTAAGATATGGACTACATTTTCATGATTTCTAAATCCGGGCTGTTATCTCTGTCATTCTAGCTTCACACTTCCTTACGAGACATCCAGTTTTCTAATGCTTCCATGGGTAGACTGTATCTGGATAAGACTGGGGAACTGGCAGCTGACTTTGATATCGTGAATTGGGTGATGTTTCCCAATGGGTCTCGTGCTAGAGTGACTATTGGGAGTGTGGAGAGACAGGCATCTGCAGACCTGAAACTCACCATTAAGCAGGAAGCCATTGCTTGGCCCGGCGATTTTAATGAGGTAGGGGAAAGGATTTGTGTCCTATTATTGGCCTTATCTCTTAACCTCTAAGAATATCCATCCTGTCTTGTGTGTTCCCCCCCCACCCCCAGCTTCTAAACATTTATTTATTTATTTATTTCATTTTATTTCTATACCGACCAATAGCCAAAGCTCTCTGTGTGGTTCACAAAAATTAAAATCAAATGGCCTGCAATAAAACAATTTTAAATATATAGAACATCCAAACCACAATATAACAATACAACCACAGTAAAACCTAGCAACCTAGCAACAGTGCAGGAATTTAAAATACAGGTTTATAACAGCAAAGCTAAAAGTCTAGAAAGCTAAAATGCTAAAATGCCTGGGAAAATAAAAAGGTGTTCACCTGGTACCAGCAGTTGTACAATGTAGGCGCCAGGAGAACCTCACTAGGGAGCTCATTCCACAGCCGGGGTGCCACAGCAGAAAAAGCCCTCCTCCTAGTAGTCACCCGCCTCACTTCCTTTGGCAGGGGCTCATGGAGAATGGCCTCTGAGGATGATCTCAGGGTCTGGGCAGGAACACATGGGAGGAGGCGATCCTTCAGATAACCTGGCCCCAAGCTGTTAAGGCCTTTAAATGTTACTACCAGCACTTTGAATCGGGGCCGGAAATGGACTGGCAGCCAGTGCAGCTGGTAAAGTACTGGAATAATATGAGCTCAAAGGCCAGGAACAAACTTGCTGCCCTATTTTGCACCAGCTGAAGTTTCTGGACTGCTTTCAAAGGCAGCCCCACGTATAACGCATTGCAGTAATCCAGGCGAGAGGTTATCAGAGCATGGATAACTGTAGCTAGGCTCTCTCTGTCCAGATAAGGGCATAGTTGGGATACCAGCCGAAGCTGATACAAAGTGATCTGTGCCACTGAGTTCACCTGTGCCTCAAGTGACAGTTCTGGATCCAAGAGCACCCCCAAACTATGAACGTGATTCTTTGGGGGGAGTGCAACCCCCTCCAGAACAGGTTGAATATCACCTAGCTGGGTAGATGAACCACCCACCAGCAGTATCTCCATCTTGTCTGGATTGAGTTTCCATTTATTGGCCCTCATCCAGTCCATTACCGTGCCTAGGCCCCGATTCAGAACAGCCACTGCCTCAGCTAGGTTTGATGAGAAAGAGAGGTAGAGCTGGGTGTCATCCACATATTGATGGCACCTCAGCCCACACCTCCGGATAAGCTCCCCCAGCAGTTTCGTGCAGATGTTAAACAGCATAGGGGATAAAATAGAGCCCTGTGGAACCCCATGGCACAATTGCCATGGCGCAGAGCGGTAATCCCCCAGCACCACCTTCTGGAGTCGGCCATCCAAGTAGGAGCAAAACCACTGCAGTGCAGTGCCTCCAACACCCAGCCCAGACAATCTGTGAAGAAGGATCTCATAGTCAATGGCATCGAACGCTTCTGAGATGGTATCTCACTCCCCCATCCCTCTCAAAGCAGAGATCATCCCACAGGGCAACCAAGGCTGTTTCCATTCCAAAACCAGGCCTGAAGCCTGGATCTAGATAATCCGTTTCATTCAACAGTGCCTGGAGCTGTCCTGCAACCACCCGCTCGAGCACCTTGCCCAGGAAGGGATATTGGCCACTGGCCTATAATTGTTAACATCCTCCAGGTTCGGCTTTTTTAGGTGTGGTCTGATTACCACCTCTTTTAAAGTGGCCAGCACCACTCCCTCTCTCAAGGAGGAATTTACAAACTCCTGGAGCCAGCTGGACATCCCCTCCTTGTTTGATTTAATAAGCCATGAAGGGGACGGGTCAAGCACACAAATGGTCCATCGGACTTGGCTAGGGATCGATGGAAAACTTACCTTCCATTCCGTTGTGTTTCTGCTGGGGGGGAGGCGCTCCGTCCCTTCCCCCTGGAATCCTGCCTGGCCGGCTCCACTCTGTGGCCAAGCTGCGGAGCCGCCATCCAGGTCCGGCCGCCCGCTGCCGGACATCCAGCCGCTGGGTAGTCTGCAGGGATGCGAATGGCGGCTGCCGTAGCAGCCGCCATTTTCGTCCCTGTATTTAGCTGTGATAGACCACGTTATTACTTATGTAGCCTATAACGTCTGGGTAGGTAAAAAAAAAAAAAAAAAAAGCGTATGCAAATGGCGGCGGCTACGGCCACCGCCATTTGCATTCCTTATTTTTTGCCGTCTTCATCTCCGGCAATATTTACGTCGACTATTACGGCAAAAAGAAAGGGGAAAACAAATAGCTTGCTAGTGGGCTCTTACCTGTGTTCGGTCGAGTTTTCCTCCACGTGAATTCTAGCCATCTCCCCACTTGCTCCTCTGCCCTCAGCTCAGTTGTATACCAAGTAGGGATGTACGAAACAACTTACCGGTTTCGTTTCATGACATCCATGGTGGGGGGGAGGCGCTTCATCCCTCCCCCTGATATCCTTGCCAGGTGGCTCCACTCCTCAACGAATCTGTGGAGCCACCAGCCGGGGCCACCCACAGCGACATCCAGCCGCTGCTGGCCTGCGCAGGGACGCAAATGGTGGTTGCTGTAGCCACCGCCATTTGCATCCCTTTTTCTCACCATGATGGGATACGTAAATATTTACGTAGACTATCATGGGCTCCGCAGGGATACATGTAGGCTCCCAGCATTAACCGAGATAGGCTATGCAAGTATTTACGTAACCTATCACGCCAGGTCAAAAAAACTCAAAACAAAACAGTGTACGTAAATGGCTGCGGCTACGGCGGCTGCCATTTGGGTTCCCACTTTTTCGCTGCTTTAGCATACGTAAATATTTACGTAGGCTGTCATGGCAAAAAAAAGGGATACACAAATAGCGTAATGGGTGCTATTTGCGTTTCTTTTTTTCCCACCGTAATAGCTGACGTAAATATTTGTGTAGGGTAAAACGACGGGGAAAAAAAGAAACACAAATGGCATCCACTACGCCATTTGCACTCCCCTTTTCTTTGCTGTAATAGCCTACATAAATATTTACGTAAGCTATAATGGTGAAAAATATGGAATGCAAATGGCAGCTGCCATAGCCGCCACGATTTGCATACACTTTTTTTTTTTGGCTTGACGTGATAGGCTACGTAAATACTTACGTAGCCTATCACAGCAGCTTCACTGGATGCAAATGGCGGCCGCTAGGTGGCCTCCATTTGCATCCGCAGCAGCCTGTCCGTGGCCAGAACTCCGGCTGCCGACGGCCCTGGCTGGAAGTTCCGCGGAGCCACCGTGGAGCGGAGCCAGCCCATGGAGGATTCCCAGGGTAGGGACGGAGCGTCTCCCCCCCCATGAATCCAAACTGCGAAAAGGTAAGTGACTTTCGTATATCCCTACTATCTCCCCTATCCCATTTATATAGCAGATAATCTGGCTTGGATGTATTGCTTGTCCCTGGCCTCCCGCCCCCAACCATTAGCAGAACGCCATCATCCTATTCAGATAGAGAAAAATAAGGGCAAATAGCGTTGCCCTTATTTTCGCCGTAGTCTACGTAAAGATTGACGTAGACTACAGCGACCAAATAAGGAATGGGAATGGCGGCTCCCTATGGGGGCTGCCATTCGCGTACGCGCTTTTTTTTTTTTTTTTAAAGTCACCCGTGATAGGCTACGTGACGATTCACGTAGCCTATCACGGCTGACTTTGCAAATCTAGCCGTGATAGGCTACGTGAATCGTCACGTAGCCTATCAGGGGACAGTTGTTTTTTTTTTCTTTGATTGCAATGGCGGGGGCGGCAGCCGGTCGAAAGACTGGCTGCCGCTCCCGCCCTGCTCGAACACCGGACGAACCGCCAGCCAGACCCGCCGCCGGGAGGGACATTCAGGGAAGGTAAGTCCCGTCCCGGGGGTGGGCGGGGGGCGGGGGGGGGAGGATTTCTCCCCGAAACTTGTTCGGGGGGACAAACACGTTGGCGCTCGGCCCCCCGAAGTTTCGGGGAGAAATTCTCCGCCATCCCTAGTGACCGCCATCCGCATCTGAGGTAGTGTTGGGGCTGGAACTATACCATACTGACATTGTCCAAATAATGCATCTGTTGAAGGTGTGGCCCTTAACAGCTGCAGTGTAACAGTATTTTGCAGCTTGCGTGCACATGGAAAGCCCTGAATGCAAGACATTAAATGGATGTTTGTTACTGGCATTAGTGTATTCTGATTGCTCTGATTGCTGTGACGGTTTCATGCACTTCTTGTCATAAAGAATTATTCTCAAAGAATGCAGGAGTTTAATTCAGTACTTCCATTTCCTTGCTTCTCATTGTCATCTATGGTCGTCACACATGTACTGCACAGAAATGATGTTTTTGATTGAAGGGAATTGGTTTTTTTTGAAGGGGACAGTCTCCCAAACAGAGAGATATTTGACATGGGATAGTCTTGTGTTCAGTTTTTCGTCCTGGGTGATTTAAACTTTAGATCCTGACATTCTCAGCCTGAGATTTGGGGCTGTTGCCAGTGGAGGCTGGCAGCTCTGATTTCAGTGGAGCTGTGAACCCATCCTGGGTTTCAGACAGAAACCACATCTGGCAAAAATGTTTGCAAATGGCCAGATGTGTGCTTGTGTTCAATTTGCACAACTTCCCCAGTTCGATTTGTGCAAATATCCCTGGAGACTGGATCATCCCCACTTTAGTTTATGGAGGAAAGTTTCGCAGATCAGGAGATGGGTACAAAGTTTGGGAAATGTGTGCACATTTCACATTCAGTTGCTGCTTCATTTGCGTGTTTTTCCTGTTCCTGCAGAGTGAGCAGACATCATGATCAGGAAAAGGGACAAGCGGTGATACAATATTTGGAAGATCCTAGCACTCTCGAGTCTCACTCATTCACCCGTCCCTACCAAAGGCAGCCCCACATACTGGAAGTTACCGCAGCCCGAACAGGGTATAACTTAGGCATGTGTCACCTCGATCAGACCTGGCATCTCTGTATTGGGTGCAGTTGGTACTCTGGCCTCACTCTTGGTCACTGCCCAAACCTGCATTCATGATCATGATCTCCAATCCCTGCCCCTTCCCAGCAGTTATATTTTTAAAAAAACTTTGACCGGCTGGCAGAGAGACTTGTGAGTAGGGATGTTGGAGGAATCTGCAATAGAACTGAGTTCAGATTTTTATGAACCCTACCAGTGAATGGGCTTTTCCCCTGGAGGGTGGATTCCACAGATTTTTGTCAAACCCCTTGAATTACAGCTGAAAGTCCTGACTTTGCTCCCATCTGGGTGTGTTTCTTTTCAACTTCAATGTGGTGGTGTACAGAGGTGTAGAGTTATCCTTGTTCCAATATTTCTGGCCCTTACTGTATGTTGTAATGGCTGAGAAGGTGGATGAAGGCTGCAGCAGATAATGGACCACCAATTGTCATGATATCCATGCCATTGGATTAGAGCCTTTTCTGTGAAGACTGTGTGTTGATCACTGTGCACTGATCTCCACACATAAAACACATTCACGCACAGGTGTCTTCCAATCTAAACCCAACCAACCAAAAGTCCCATGGTGATTGGTGAATGGCAATGGGGGCAGGACTGTGAAATCCAGAAGACCCTAGTCATGGACTGGCACATGGGCGGCGGATACAGATTCAGTTGTGCTGACTTGGATTCCTGCATTGAGCAGGGGGTTGGACTCGATGGCCTTGTAGGCCCCTTCCAACCCTACTATTCTATGATTCTATGACTCAAGGACCGAGGCAGTTGAGTAATTCAGCAGCTGTATCCATGCCTCAGCAGGCCTATTCAGGATCCACTCCGCTCACCCGGTATGGGGAGGGGGCTAGAAACAGTGCCCTTAACATTTTCTGCCTCATCTTCTCCCTGACTGGGTTATGGCATCCAGTGGGGTCACCATTTAGCAGTTGCAAAAGACAAATAAACTTTGGAACATGGAATATACTGACACTGCTGGACAATACAGATAGTGAACACCCTGAACGCAGGACTGCCATCATTGCAAGGGAGCTGAGTGTCAAGGGCTACTTGGAGGCCTCTTTCAGCCTAATCCAGTAGCCAAGTCCAGACACAGACAAAGGGATTCTTTTCAAAGCTTTATTCCTCTTTTACAACTTAACAATGCTACTGTTAGCAACTAGATATGAGCAGCAGAGTACCTATGCCCTAAGTTGGAACAGTTGCTCCCCATTTAAAGGGAATCACTGGCAGACCCTGAACTTATGGGCTAGGGATAGTGCCTCCAGTTTTCCCTTGGATCCTCTGGGCGCAACTGTTGTTTGCATGCCAACCGGGCACTACACCTCCTTTCCGCACCCACCATTTGGCACCGCTCCCTGCGCATCCAGCAAGTCTGCTTCCCGCACTCTGTCACTCCCAGGACTGCTATCTAAGCTAGGAATGCTGGTGGGAGGAATCTCCGTCAGCTGTTGGCCCTGGGAAAGAGGAGCGCACTCCTCTCCCAGGAGCAGCTCCTCTACCTCAGAATCAGAACTACTCTGGGATTCTATGGGCTCAGTGTCCACCCTGACACTGAGACATTTTAAGATTGACATAGCAGCACTCCAAGAAACTTGAAGAGCAGGAGAGGGAGAACTGAAGGAAGAAAAAGGAGGTTACACCTTCTTCTGGAAAGGACTGCCTGAACAAGAATGACAAATACATGGAGAAGGCTTTGATATTAAAAATGATCTTATGAAGCTCTTGTCAGAAGTTCCTACTGCTGGCATTAACGAACGACTCTCAACCCTTCAAATAAAACTCACCAAAAACCAGCAGGAAACTATTCTAAGTGCCTATGCACCATCATTAGATGCTGATGAAGACATCAAAGAAAAATGTTACTCCCAACTGGACACCATCTTAGCAGAGATACCTAAGGAGGATAAAATCCTCCTCCTGGGCAATTTTAATGCAAGAGTTGGGCGTGGTTTTGATTTGTGGCCAGGGACCATTGGGAAAGAAGGAGTCAGCAATAGCAACCAGAATGGAATTCTACTTCTGACTAAATGTGCAGAGCATAATCTCATCATTGCCAACACACTTTTTGGTCAGAAAAATAAATTTAAAACATCATGGAAGCACCCCTGGTCGAAGCACTGGTATCTTCTAGATTATGTAATTGTCCATGCCAGAGACTGCTGTGATGTACTCTTCACTAGTGCCATGATGAATGCGGACGACTGCCGGACAGACCACTGATTAATTTGTTCCATGATGAACATTAAGATTGTCCCTCAACATAGGCTCCAGGGAAGAAAACCAAGGCGTAAAATGAACACCCAAGCCCTTAAAGACCCTGTTAAGTGAGCCTGCTTTCAAACAACCCTCAAGGAACATCTGCCTATGCAAACCCCTGAAAATGTCGAGGAACACTGGAATAAACTGAAGACTTCCATTATCGCAGCCTGTGAACAAACTATCGAACTACCTCTAGTAAAACACTTAGGTCAGCCGCCAATCCTTTCTCAACCTTTTGCAACTTCTTTCTGATATCTTGGCAACTATTTCCCACGAACTGAGTCGTGAGAATCCTTAAATTATTTGGGTCATTCAAGTCAACATCAGTATACTTGGCAAAGGCTTCCCTTAGCCTTCAGAGGAACACGGCAGGAGGCTCGTTTTTGTCTTGTTTTAAAGTCAGAACTTTTTGCAAATTGGGGGCCCTCCGCGCGGCTTGTCTCATGCCGGCTAAAATGAGCTGAAAATACAGCATGCCTCTGCCTTTGTGCAGCGGTGGCTAGTCTCCGATCAGGCTGTCTTAAAGGCAATACCGCTGCTATCTCACCTTCGGTCACAAGGGGGAGCTCCTCCCTAAGCTTGGCGCGCGCGCCGGCAAGCATAGTCGGTTTCTGACTAAGGAAACAAGTATTTAACAACTTCTGTGTGTCATCCCAGGTAGGATTGTGTGTGAGCCTCACATTTTCCATTAAGGACAACAATGGACCAGGGTCCTCCTCAAAGGGAGGATTGAACTGTTTCCAATTGTACAGATCAGACGTCGTAAAGGGGACGTAAACAAACATTGTCCCCTGAGGGTGTTGGGCGGTAGGATCAGGGACCTCTCTAATAGGGAAGGTCAATTTTACTGGTGGCTGAGGGTCCTTTCGTAAATTGTAATTAGGCCCTCCTTTGGTTTCCCCCTCTTTATCAGGCGCCTTTTCCTGGGTTCGAAGCCCCCAAGCACCCTTCATCTCTTTAAAATCTTTCTCAAGGGCATCCAAACGATCTTGGAGAGTGTCCTCGAACTCAGTCATAGACCCAATCTCGGGAATTTTTAATGGTTGCAACTCTTGGGCAGGCTCCCTTGGGGGAAATGGAGGCTGGGGCAGGTGTGGTCCCCTCCCGACAGCCATCCCGTAGGGAGGAGGAAGCAACGGATCCTCGGGGGCCGTGGCTACCACCCTAGGTGTTCCCTTCCTCATCAATTTTTTTCTCAGTTATCACAGGGAGGGCCAAGGACATACATTTAACTACCCACGGGGCGGGCCTGCCGCTGAGGGGTACGCAAGTAGCCCATGAATCAATATAGGGGAACTGATCCCAACCTCCCCTCTGTGTTACTATTATATGCACAGCAGATACCAGGGTTGGGTCAAAAGACCCCTTGGGTGGCCATTTGGGTTCTAAGACCAGCCATTCCCGGGCACAAAGAAGGTCAAGTCGATCCTTCATCATCTTAGTTCCATAATCCTGCTTAAAATGTGACCAGTTGCGCAAACAACACTCCAAGGGCGTATGGGACACTTCCGTGAGCCTGGATTGGGACCCGCCCATGACGGTGGGATTTCATTCAACAAATCTCGTGCTTCGCCCTCCTCTGACCCAGCCCGTCACCGAGACAAGGAAATGCAGATCGGGGCTCCTCACTCGCTTCGCCCTCCTCTGACCCAGCCCATCGCGGAGACAAGGAAATGCAGATCGGGGCTCCTCACTCGCTTCACCCGTAGGCGTCTCACACAATCACAAACACACCACCGTCCCGCGTGTATCCCCTAAAGTAAGCTGTTTCACTTACGCCAAGGCCTCCTCTGTCCCGCCCGCAGCCGCGTCCGGCTGCCTATTGATCCACTGCTGGTGTCAAAAAGGAGTGATCACGTTTCCCTCTACCTCTGGCGTTGGTCCCCAAGCGCCTCCGCCGCCGTCTGGAGAAGGCAGTGTAAAACAACCACCTGTGGCCACTTCTCCTCCGCGGCCCCTCGGCTCAGCGTGAAGCAGGATCCGAGTCACGGCACCAAATTGTTAGATAAAAAGTTCTTGCTTCCGGTTTAGAAGAAAAGGATGCCAGGCAGGCAGCAGTGGATCCAACACTATTTTATTGAAACGTTTTGCAAAATGGGTGCAGAGCAATCTGGACCCTGAGACACGTGTGCAAAAGCTTTTTATACCATATCACTTCTATTGTTCTTGTCAGTAACCAATGAAACAGTCAGTACATCAGCTTACCAAGTCAATAGCCAATAAACAGTCAGTATCAGCTTACCAAGCCGTTAGTCATGAGCGCGTCAGTGTGGTTCCCTTCTTGTTCCGCCTACATTTTTCCCGCCACTCGGGCTCCTACGTAACTGAGGCGCCAACGGTTATGGGGTCTCTTTTTCTAACAGGGGCTTCTGCAGTCAGACTGCTAAAGCTGATCTCAGGGTCTGGGCAAGGGTATATGGGAGGAGATGATCCTTCAGGTAGCAAGGGGAGTGCTGGGGGGGCAGATTCAGCATTTGGGGCACCAAGCTGAGCTGAGGGGCTGTGTTTTTTGAATATCCTGTCTGCAGTGAGCTAAGATGGCAAAAGCAAGTGTCCGTAACCCTCCTTTCAAGGTTCTGCGGGCTGTGTGAGTACCAATGGAAAAATGGTCTTTTTTCTAGGAGCATTGAAGAGTGCTTCATTTTCAGTTTCCACTTTGATGTGATTTCCAGTGAGTAAAAGTGAGTGGGACACTGCTTTTCTTTGAGGCAATGTTCCAGTGCACGTAACACTTCAAATACTGTATACACTATAAGGTCTATGTTTGTTGTTGTTGTTGTTCAGTCATTCAGTCGTGTCCGACTCTTCGTGACCCCATGGACCATAGTACGCCAGGCCTTCCTGTCCTGCGCTCTCTCCCGGAGTGTGCTCAAGTCCATATTCATTGCAACGGTGATGCTATCTAGCCATCTCATCCTCTGCCGTCCCCTTCTCCTTTTGCCTTCAGTCTTTCCCAGCATCAGGGTGTTTTCCAGGGAGTTTTCTCTTCGCATTAGGTGGCCAAAATATTTCAGCTTCAGCTTCATTATCTGTCCTTCCAATGAGCACTCAGGGTTGATTTCCTTTAGGATGGACTGATTTGACCTGCTTGCAGTCCAGGGGACTCGTAAGAGTCTTCTCCAGCACCACAGTTCAAAAGCATCAATTCTTCGGCGCTCAGCCTTCCTTATAGTCCAGCTCTCACAGCCATACATTACTACTGGGAAAACCATAGCTTTGATTAGACGGACCTTTGTCGGCAAGGTGATGTCTCTGCTTCTTACTATGCTGTCTAGGTTGGCCATAGCTTTCCTCCCAAGGAGCAAGGGTCTTTTAATTTCATGGCTACAGTCACCGTCTGCGGTGATCTTGGAGCCCAAGAAAGTAAAATCTGTCACTGCTTCCATTTCTTCCCCTTCTATATGCCAGGAAGTGATGGGGCCAGATGCCATGATCTTAGTTTTTTTAATGTTGAGTTTCAAACCAGCTTTTGCACTCTCCTCTTTCACCCTCAACAAGAGGCTCTTGAGATCCTCTTCGCTTTCTGCCATTAGGGTGGTATTGTCTGCATATCGGAGGTTGTTGATAATTCTCCCAGCAATCTTAATTCTGACCTCTGATTCATCCAACCCGGCATTTCTCATGATGTACTCTGCATATAAGTTAAATAAGCAGGGTGACAATATGCAGCCTTGTCGTACTCCTTTCCCAATTTTGAACCAATCGGTTGTTCCATGTCTGGTTCTTACTGTTGCTTCTTGACCCTCGTACAGGTTTCTCAGGAGACAGGTAAGGTGGTCTGGTACTCCCATCACTTTACGAATTTGCCACAGTTTGTTGTGATGCACACAATCAAAGGCTTTAGCGTAGTCAATGAAGCAGAAATAGACATTTTTCTGGAATTCTCTTGCTTTCTCCATGATGCAGCGAATGTTGGCGATTTGATCTCTAGTTCCTCTGCCTCTTCTAAACCCAGCTTGTACTTCTGGTAGTTCTCGGTTCGCATACTGCTGAAGCCTAGCTTGTAGGATTTTGAGCATCACCTTGCTGGCATGTGAAATGAGCGCAATTGTGCGGTAGTTTGAACACTCTTTGGCGTTGCCCTTCTTTGGAATTGGAATCAAAACTGACCTTTTCCAGTCTTGTGGCCACTGTTGAGTGTTCCAGATTTGTTGGCATATTGAATGCAGCACTTTAACAGCATCATCTTTTAGGATTTTAAATAGCTCGGCTGGAATAGGTAATAATAAAAAACATTGTTATTTTTATTCTTACATACTGAAACAGCACGGATAAGAGGGCACAGTTAATCTATGACATCCCCTCCCCATATTACTCACATCTCTGTGATACTCTGTGGGTGATATTCAGTAAGAAAAGCTTGCAAAGCTAAAAGAGAAGTGATTTAAAGATAATTTTGGGCAAAGGAGAGACTGAAGCTGAACTCAAACTAGAAATGAAATCCCTTGAAACACATAGAACTATAAAGGCAGGAAAACGGAGACCCGGAGAACCGTGCATGAGCATGCCACACACACAGGTGCACACAGAAGACCTGAAATTAGCATTTCTTCAAAGCATTTACTTACTTTTAAATATGCCAGCCTACTTTACTGTCTTTTCATTGGTCAGTACATACTTGCTACATGTCCCTCCAGCCATTTTTTAACAGTCAATATCCCTGGCAAATTGGGGAACTTATTTTTTTTTAATGGCTGTTGCCATTTTGATCTCCCTCTCAAACACCAGGAAACATGGCATGATGCAGAAAACAAAATGAAAACAAGGCCTCCAACTCCCAGCCCAGACAACCTATGCTGAAGGATACCATGGTCAATGGTATCAAAACCCGCTGAGAGGTCCAGGAGAATCAACAGGGTCGCACTCCCTCTGTCTCTCTCCCGGCAGAGGTCATCCCACAGGTCGACCAAGGCAGTTTCCATTCCAAAACCAGGCCTGAAGCCCAACTGAAATTGATCTAGACAATCCATTTCATTCAAGAGTGCCTGGAGCTGTCCTGCAACCACCCGCTTAAGCACCTTGCCCAGGAAGGGGATGTTGGCCACTGGCCTATAATTGTTAACATCCTCCAGGTTCGGCTTTTTTAGGAGTGGTCTGATGACTGCCTCTTTTAAAGTGGCTCGCACCACTCCCTCTCTCAAGGAGGAATTTACAACCTCCTGGACCCAGCCAGACATCCCCTCCTTGTTTGATTCAATAAGCCATGAAGGGCAAGGGTCAAGCACACAAGTGGTCGATTGGACTTGGCCAAGCACCTTGTCTGCATTAGGGATGTCAGAAAATTCTGAGACGGATCTCACTGAGGCCAAATGCCAGTGCATTCGGCCCCCCGAAATCCATCGTGGAACAAAGCCCCCACACCCCCACCCCATGAAAGGCATGCAAAACGGAGCACTTACCTGCTCCCATCCGCGCTGCTTTGCGAATGGCAGCTGTCCTGCGGCCGCCATTCGCTTCCTCCTCTTCAAGCCCTGATAGGCTATGTAAATACTTACGTAGCCTATCACGACTAACGCTGGGACACCATTTGTGTCCCTGCAGATGCCGTGATAGGCTGTGCAAGTATTTACGTAGCCTATCATGGTGGGCGGGGGGGAACCCAGCGTATGCAAATGATGGTAGCTACCGATATTTGCATACACTGGGTTTTCCCCCCTTGCCGTGATAGGCTACAAAAATATTTGCGTAGCCTATCACGGCACGGGGAAAAAAATCCCAGCGTATGCAAATGGCGTAAGCCACTGCCATTTGAGTACGCTGGGGTTTTCTCCCCTGCCGTGATAGGCTATGAAAATGTTTGCGTAGCCTATCACGGCTCAATATAGGGACACAAATGGTGGCGGCCACGACTTAGGGTCAACTTGAATTCTAGGGTCAACTTAGGCAGCTGCCTCCAAAAATATGGGCTCGTCTAACCCAGTATTGCTGACACTGACTGGTAACGCTCCAGGGTTTCAGGCAGGAGTTATTACAGCCCTACCAGGAGATGCCAGTGCTTTTACCTGGGACCTTGTGCCTGCAAATCAGGTGCTCTACTGCTGAATTATGGCCCCACTATGGGTAGAATTGGATTGACTTAAAGAGGTGGTGAAACCCGTGGCGGAAGGGCCTCCCACCCCCTGCCATCCTGCAGAATCCACGAATGGGATTCCGCTGTGGCCGCGAATGGCGGCCATCTTAGCTGCCGCCATTTGCTTCTTTCCAGGCTGCCGTTATAGGCTATGTAAGTATTTACATACTTATATAGCCTATCACGGCAAAGAGCAGGGACCAAATGGCCACCACTATGCTGTTTTGGTCCCTGCTTTTTGCTGTGATAGGCTACGTAAATACTTACGTAGCCTTTCACGGCAGCCTGGAAGGACGCAAATGGCGGCCGCTACGATGGCCGCCATTAGTGGCCGCAGCAGCCCAGCCGTGGCCAGAACTCTGGAGGATTCCAGGGGGAAGGACGGAGCGCCTCCCCCCTACTGCAGATCCCCCAGTGTGGAATCAGGTAAGTCTTTCATACATCTGTTGCAGAGACAAGGGGCAGACTGTAACACAATGCCCTGTTGGGGCAATACACACTGGAGCCAGACTCAAGGTGAGATTTTGTGAGGAGATGCCCATCCTTCCCATCTGTTCTGGGGAGCCATAGAGGGATATTATGAAAGCATTCTGGTTCAGGATTGATCACTGCAGTATTCTACATTAACAGACCTGAATCTTCCTAAAAAGCACAGGGTTGGAGTAAAATAATGCCCCCCCTTTCACACGCATCTCATGCCGTTGTAGGAAGGGTGGGTGATAACCCCACTTGCTGATAAGACCCTTCCAGGACAATTTCGCATCCCCGCAATCTGAAAGAGCAAAATATCTCCCACATCTGAAGATAGGAATGTCCAGCCAGACTGCCGTGATAGACTACATAAGTATTTATGTAGACTATCCCGCCAGGTCAGAAAACCCCCCAAAACAAAACAGCATATGCAAATGGCTGTGGCTACGGTAGCCAACATTAGAGTTCCCTCTTTTTCGCCATTTTAGCCTACGTAAATACTTACATATCTAATTATTAACTGCCGCCGCCACCATTTGCAGTCTTGTCATTTTGTTTTTTATTTATATAGACCGTAGTCGCTGCCATTTGCGTACACATTATTATTATTATTATTATTATTATTATTATTATTATTATTATTATTATTTTACCAAGAGCCCTCCGCGGCCAGAAATCTGGCTGCAGATGGCTCTGGCCTAGGCCTGTCCGGCTGATCCGCAGATCCGCCGGGAACACAGCCGGCCGTCGAGGATTCCAGGGGGAGGACTGGATCGCCTCCCCCCCATCAAGGATTCTGGGTAGAGGGACGGAGCACCTCCCCCCCACCATGAACATAATCTGTGGAATGGTAAGTGACTTTCGTACATCCCTATTTGGGGGATATAAATCCATCAGGTACCCCGCTCCTTAAAGTGCCTTTTCGTCTCCAGCTGTGCAATGAGGCCTCCGATCCTTCCTTTGCCTTCTACCCTGCCACTGAAGATCAAAACTCGGAAGAGAAAAGGGCCTTTCCAATGGTGGTGCCTATCCTCCCACAAAAAGCTCATCTCCCTCCCCCATTGCTCACCGTCATTGCATGCGTACATTTTAAACCTTCTCCATTTATTGCTGTTGCTTGTAATTTCTGTTATTCTGGGATTGTCTTTTAGTTTATTTAATTGTCGTCCCTTTTCCCCTCCAGTTTTTATGTTGGCTTGAGTACATAAATAGTATAGGTGGCATAAACATTTTGAAACAAACGGACCAAAAACGTCCGTGCCATGTTGTGATGCATAAATAGTGGTTCCCTGAAACAAGGACCTGGGATCCCTTCTACTTCATTTAGGGTCAAAAGCGCTAGAAACCCTGTTGGGTCCTGTCTAAATTGGAGGACTCATTTCCATAGTTTCATAACACTGTTTTCCTGGATGCTCCTTCTCTTTGTTGCTAGACCAGGCCTCATTCCAGATGCACTGAGAGCTGTCGCCGTGGATACTACAAGGAGGTCCAAGAAGGAGAGCCATCATGTTGCTATGCTTGCGCTCCATGTGCAGAAGGAACCATCTCCATTCAGGAAGGTAGGCAAGATCAGAAGAATGGGAGCTCCCTAGGGCTAGGGATGGACGAAAGGAACTTACCTTTCACGGATTATGTTGATGGGGGGAGGAGGCGCTCCACTGCTCCTCCCTCCCTGGAATCCTGGCCGGCCGGCTGTGCTCCGCAGGGATTCTGAGGAGCCACCGGCCGGATCCGCCAGCAGCCGGACATCCGGCCACTGGCTAGCAGGGATGCAAATGGTGGCAGCCGTAGCCACCGCCGTTTCCTTCCCTGCAGTCAGCCGTGATAGGCTACGTAAATGTTTACGTAGCCTATCACAGCTGACTTAAAAAACAACAACTACAACAACACGCCTACTGTTTTATGCTATTTGCGTTCCCCTTATTTTCACCGTCTTAGTCTACGTAAATCTTGACGTAGACTAAGATGTGCCAAAATAAGGAACACAAATGGTGGCGGCTGTGGCATGTTGTTGTTGTTGCAGAACCCAGAGTCAGAGAGACCACGCAGTGAAGGAAAAAGAGATTCTTTATTTAACGCGTGGGCTTAAGGCTGGAATCATTTCCAAAGAGCCAGAAGCCCAGAAATACATCAGCACATTGTTTTTATAGACACTGTGACACATATGAAACGGCTCCTCCTCCCCCTCCCACGTGGGGTTGCAGTCCTCAACATTTCTTCTCCTAGCACCATTGTTTATAATACAAGAACTGGGTTATAGGGTAGCCATGATAAGGAGAGAACAGAAGAGAACAGCAGAGAACAAGATATACAATTGTATGACCTTTGACAAGATAAGGAATTCCTGTGTCTCATCAGCTTACAACAATATATTCAAGGGAGAAAGAGCTCAGCAAGAACATGAAGCATGAGAATGCATGAGGCTACTTAGTTTGACCCCCGATATGGCTGCTACAGTTGTTGTTTTTTTTTTAACTCAGCCGTGATAGGCTACATAAACATGTACGTAGCCTATCACGTTTTTCTTTTTTTACTGGAAATGGCAGCGGCCATTGTGATCGTTGTTCTGATGTGCAGTCTCAAAAGCATTTTAATTAACACATTAAATATTCATACATCTTTGGAACAGATGCTAAAGACTGAGCCGACGCCATTTGCGTCCCTGCAGTCAGCCGTGATAGGCTACCTAAAAGTTTATGTAGCCTATCACAGCTGACTTAAAACAACAACAACTACAACGCACGTACACTATTTGCATTCCCTTTATTTTCACTGTCTTAGTCTACGCAAATCTTGACATAGACTAAGACGTGCCAAAATAAGGAAGGCGCATTGTACGTGCATTGTTGTTGTTGTTGTTTTTAAGTCAGCCGTAATAGGCTACGTAAACATTTACGTAGACAATCATGTGTTTTTTTTTTTAACTGGAAATGGCGGCGGCCAGGAAGATCCGCCCTAGGTAACATCCTTAACATCCCTACCTAGGGCAACTCCTTGAATATGCCAAATAGTCTCCACAGCCCTATTTTACTTCTCTCTTCTTTTCTCTTACACCCCTTTAGCAAGACATCCCATAAGTAGGTAAGAGAAGAAGGCTTCATGAATGACTGTTGCTCCAAGTGCAAAACATCATGGGAATCCCTTATGCTCATGGGCCATTCACTACTGCCCAGCCTGAAATACCTCATGATGCACTTCTAGTACATAGCATGATTTTAACGGAGACATGTTCCATTCGACTGAATGCTAATTTTATTTGTTATTAGCAAATAACAAATAACTTCTGGTCTGTACATCATTGTGATCGTTCTGATGTGCAGTCTCAAAAGCATTTTAATTAACACATTAAATATTCATACATCTTTGGAATAGATGCTAAAGACTTCTTGGAACTCTGACCCCTACTTGGCTTCAGTTTATTTTGATCCCCACCATCAATCCCATGAAGTGAGTGGAAAGAAAAGACGATGTAAGTGAATCTCTGGGGTGCAAAGCAGGGGGGATGATTAGTGCACACTGTTCCTGGTATAAATCATGCCCCCCTCACACCACTCTGACTTATTCATGATTGGGACAGAGCAGCATGTACAGACATGGTTGGCCTTTCTCCATTATACACAGAGAATTGTCTGCACTGTGCTGTGATCCTGTGGCAGGAAAGCAGGTTGTCCCTGGCAGAAAAGAGGATGTGAAAATGGTGCAACCCCCACTTTCTGGTGATCAGAGTACTTTCCTGCTGAACACTGATTCAGTCTCCCATTTTTTAAAAACCTCTCAAAACTTGATTAAAAATCAAGAAAGCTTTATGGAAGTTTACTACTCTGGATTTCAAACATCATCAGGACTCCCTTGAGCACCGTCTTGTAGTAGAAAGGTGGGGCATAAGTTAAATCACAAGCCACTCAGCTACCAGGTAGCTTTACATGCCTTACAGGATTATTATGAAGATAAGAACAGGATAACCTCACAGACACTCCCTTACCCCGAACAACGTTAGGATAAATACCCTCACTTTTCCATATTTAAACCAGGTGGGGAGCTGTGTTTATTCCAAGTCAGCCCATCAATCCATCTATCCCACTCTTCTTTGTTCCTCTCTGACTGACACTCTGTAATGCCCCACAGAGATATTACATTACCTTTCCTGGCCCTGCAACTACTAAGGCCCTCGCTTGGTAATGGGGCCACAGACTGGTCTGGTCACAAAACAGGTCCTCTGTGAGGGAATGTTTGTCTCTCTCCCTGCCCAACTGCACATTTTTTTCTGGAGGTACAGTGGATGTAAATCCTGCTGAACTCACTCTCCGTCTTCTCAGATGCCGACCATTGCAACAAGTGTCCGGAAGATCAGCATCCAAACACAGACAGAGATCAATGTGTCCCCAAGGATGTGACCTTCCTCTCCTATGAAGAACCTTTGGGGATTCTCCTGATTTCCTTTGCTCCATTCTTGTCCTTATGCATGGGCTTCGTATTAGGAATCTTCATGAAATACCAAGAAACTCCAATAATCAAGGCCAACAACCGAGATCTGTCCTACATTCTCCTCATCTTCATCATGCTTTCCTTCTTGTCCCCCTTCCTGTTCATGGGGCGGCCAAGGAAAGTGACTTGCCTTCTCTGACAAACAGCCTTCAGCATCATCTTCTCACTTGCCGTTTCTTCAGTGTTGGCCAAAACCATCACGGTGGTGTTGGCTTTCCTGGCCACAAAACCAGGGAACAGAGTGAAGAGATGGCTGGGGAAGAGTCTTGCAAACTCCCTTGTCAGTTCTTGTTCTGGTGTCCAAGTTGTCATCTGCACAATCTGGCTAGGGAGCTCTGCCACATACCCTGAATCTGGCATGCATTCCCAGCCTGGACAGAACATCTTGTTATGCAACGAAGGATCTGTTGTCTTCTTTTATACTGCCCTTGGCTACATGGGCTTCTTGGCTGCCAAATGCTTCACAGTGGCTTTCCTAGGCAGGAAGCTGTCTGGGGCCTTCAATGAAGCCAAACTGATCACCTTCAGCATGCTGGTCTTCTGCAGTGTTTGGCTGTCCTTTGTGCCCTCCTACCTAAGCACCAAGGGGAAATACATGGTGGCCGTGCAGGTCTTCTCGATCTTGGCCTCCAGTGCTGGGCTGTTGGGCTGCATCTTTCTTCCCAAGTGCTACATCATTGTACTGAGACCTGATCTGAATACCAAGGAGCATATCATGTTCAAAACAAACTAGGGCATCTGATCCATAGAAGAAGAGTTGTGAGAGAATATTTGGCGTAGGTTTGGAGGAGATACAGGTTTGGTGAGATCTTAGTTATCAGAGCCTGTTGATGTGCTTATAGCTTCAGTTGCACTGTTTTGTTGTTTCTGTGACAGGAGACAGGCAAAGCTGAGCCTTGGGGCTATCACTCTGCCAGTGACCGCCATCCCCATCTGAGGTATTGTTGAGGCTGGAACTATACCATACTGACATTGTCCAAATAATGCCTCTGTTGAAGGTGTGGCCCTTAACAGCTGCAGTGTACCAGTATTTTGCAGCTTGCATGCACATGGAAAGCTCTGAATGCAAGACATTAAATGTTTGTTTGTTACTGGCATTAGTGTATTCTGATTGCTCTGCTTGCTGTGATGGTTTCATGCACTGGTTGTCATAAAGAATTATTCTCAAAGAATGCAGGAGTTTAATTCGGTACTTCCATTTCCTTGCTTCTCATTGTCATCTAAGGTCATTACACATTTACTGCACAGAAATGAAGATTTGATTGAAGGGAATTGTTTTTTTTCGAAGGGGACAGTCTCCTGAACAGAGAGATAGTTGACATGGGTTAGTCTTGTGCTCAGTTTTTGGTTCCAGGCCATTTAAACTTTAGATCCTCACATTCTCAGCCTGAGATTTGGGGCAGCTGCCAGTGGAGGCTGGCAGCTCTGATTTCAGTGGAGCTGTGAACCCATCCTGAGTTCCAGACAGAAACTACGTCTGGCAAAAATGTTTGCAAATGGCAGATGTGTGCTCATGTTCAATTTGAGCATCTTCCCCAGTTCAATTTGTGCAAATTTCTGTGGAGACTGAATCAGCCCCACTTTAGTCTATGGAGGAAAGTTTCACAAATCAGGAAATGGGTACAAAGTTTGGGAAATGTGTACACGTTTCACATTCAGTTGCTGCTTGATTTGTGCATTTTTCCTGTTCCTGCAGAGTGAGCAGACATCATGAACAGGAAATGGGATGAGCGATGATACAATATTTGGAAGATCTGAGCAGTCTCGAGTCTCACTCATTCACCTGTCTCTACCAAAGGCACCCCCACATACTGGATGTTACTGCAGCCCAAACAGGGTGTAACCTAGGCATGTGTCACCTTGGTCAGATCTGACTTCTCTGGAATGGGTGCAGTTGGTACTCTAGCCTCGACCCTGGCCACTGCCCAAGCCTGGATTCATGATCATGACCTCCCATCCTTGCCCCTTCCCAACTGTATTTTAAAAACATTTTTTGACAGGCTGGCAGAGAGACTTGTGAGTAGGAATGTTGGAGGAATCTGCAATAGAACTAAATGATTTCAGATTTTTATGAACCCTACCAGCGGATGGGCTTTTCCCCTAGAGGGTGGATTCCGCAGATTTGGGGAACCATGTTTCTAACCTTCGAGTGTTTTGTCCAAATTTTGTTGTAAAAAAAGTCACAATTAAAAAAAAAAAAAACTGCCTAAAAATGCACATTTTCCCCATAGGCTAGGGAGTTAAAATGCATATTTGGGGGGAATTTGTGCATGGGGGGGGGCATTTTGCCCATGCAAATTTGCAGAAGTTTGGAAACTAAGAAAATCAGACTCTGTCAATGGGAGGATGATGCAATAGAAGGTGCCTGACAATCCGCAAAATGAGCAGGCTTTTCATAATCCCTAATTCCCTACCTGGGAACAGGAGTTGTGGTGGTCAGGCAGTGCCTGGGGGAAGAGTTCAGAATGCAGAACAACCTGCATCCGAGGCTGATGGGAGAGAGAGAAGGGTGGTGCAGGGCTCAAGAGAGAGAAAGGGCAAAATAGGAGAGAAAGGGGCCACAAAGGTAGAGAATGGAATGTCAGAGGGAGGGAGGGAGAAAGGGAAACCAGGGATGCAAGGGGTGGGAGAGGCACAAATACAGAAAAGTGCTCTTGAGAGAGCACAGGTTTAGGGATGTACGAATTGTGTACCTTCCGTGCCGCTTGACTTCCGCAGTTTGCGGCCAGTTCTCCGTACCGTCGTTCACAAGCCCCCGGACTTCTCCTCTTCTTTTCTGCTCCGAAAATTATGAAATTTAAATCCGTACTGACAACCGTAATTCCGGTGCCCAGCCATCTCCATGAATCTGCATAACTTCCATAAGAATGGCTATTTTTCGTAGCTATTTTTGAATTTTTCCCCTGCCCTGAGACATGCAATAATTACATTTCCTCCTCCTAGGGGCTTCCCAAAAGAAGGCTGCCCTAGGTGTACCTGAGTGATGCACTCTTGGTTTAAAGCAACGCTGTTTTAAAGAAAGAAAAAACCTTTTCAAATGACCATGCAAGTCTGGAGCCCTGCACTAGGTATTATTCTCCCTGCTAAGCTTTATATTTCCACATCCTGCGTTGCTGTTGACATTGTGAGGCTAAAATGGAGAGGAGAACCAAACTTGTGCATGTCTACTCAGAAGTAAGTCTTATTGAGTTCAATGCGAGTTACTCCTACGCATGTCAGCACCCCAGTTGCCCCCAGCTCAGCTTTGTATTTCCACATGGTGGCCAAGTCGGGGGATGGCATGACCCTGCTGGACTTCTCCTCCTCCTCCTCAGATGTAGACCTTCTAGAGACAGGGTGATGCCTTTGAACCATGTATATCAGGAGACTTGGGGGAGCCTGGGCCCTTTGGGGAGAGGACCATGGGTGCATCCCCACAGCAAGAGGGGAGCTCTGCATAGAAACAGAGGCTGAGCAACAACCCCCCACCCCCTTCAGTCACAGGGAGTATCATCACCTAAAGAGGGCAATCAGCAGGGTTCCTGTAAGAAGTGCCCAACTGCAAGGAAGGTCTCCTCAGGAGAATGTGCCTCCTCATGAGTAGGGCTCTGACCAGAGAGCTCTACTGTACTGCAGCCGAGCTCTGGGTGGGGCTCAGCAGGCTTTGGGGTTAAAAGACTTCAGTGTCTGCCTAGCCAATGCTAGAAACAATGGTGTTCCTTCAGGTTCTTTGGCTTCCGTCTTGCCTCGTGGACCTTGGCCTGTGATGGATGCTTGGTGTTACTGAACCTTTTCTTTTTTTTGACTCTGCTTATGGACTGTGTAAGATATCTGACTGCCCAACTGTGTTTTGACCTCTGTCTTCTTATCTGTGCTTTCACCTTTGCCCATTTCATTACCTTTCTGCATGGTTACTCCATCCACTCAGAAATTGTGGAGGCCACCACTGGACAGGGGGCAAATTGAGGGAGGCTCATGGTGGGCATCAGCAGTGGACCAGGACAGGGCAGAGGGACTGGGCAACTGCCCATGGACACCATGTAGACTCAGAAGAGGGATGCTCTGATAACTAGAAAATTGTGTGTGGGCGTTCGTGTCCGCATTTGTGTGTATCACTCTACTTGCTGTTGGAAGTAGGTTGGCCATCCCTTTTTGGCTTCCTTCCTGTTGAGAGATTCTCTTGAAACACACTTCATTGGAAGGCTTTTGACATGCAGATTCCACAGATAACCACGATTTTCACTATAATTCAAAGTCAGGAGGTTCTGTATAAATCTTGAAAAGAAGAAGAAATTAATTAGCCTATTTTCTCTAATACTGTATAAAAGTTTATATTTAATATCAAAACAGTCAAGTTTAATTAAACCATCTATTGCAAATTGGAGTGAAAGCAAATATGAACACACACAAAAGTCTCTGTACACCTGTATAAACAGAGGTGCACACCAAACTACCATGATATGCCAGTAACATACAGCCGGCGAACAAATCATGAAGGGATTAAGAGATAACTGCAGTTAAAAGTTAGCTAGTTGAAGTTTATTTATTGCTCAGAAAGGAAGTCTTGAGCGGTTGCATTTAACAAAACAACATTTATATATTCCACGCATTACTACCATCCCTAGGCATGAAATGCTTGCTGGTGACAGCAACCAGTAGGTGAACCATGAGTCCCAGCACAACTCATGCCGCTGCACCAATTCTACCCCTCCAGCCCCTAGAGAAGGCGCTTTGTGGCCCGGCATGGATGCTTCCACCCCACCTCAAAGGGCCTGCATAAGCAGGCAACCCCTCGGCCTTTTGACAACAGCCAAGCTCTGCCTGCCTTGCATCCATCAATATCTGAAACCAGCCCAGGCATGGGAGGAAGACTGTGCCTTTCAGCCTGCGTCCTGCAACCAACGCTGACATTTTCGCTATCGGCAACGGCGTTAAGGTTTGTGAGCATGGCGGCGCCTGGCTTTCAACTGCCGAATGATCAACTCCTAGCTGCCACAGCAGAAAGTTTTCGCTACACCCCCACTCTCAGGTCCAGATTTCACCCGCAACACTGACACTGATGGCTCCTTTCTGGGCAAGCAATTCCTGAAGGGCGTTCGCAAGGACAACGGGCCTCTAGGCTGGGCTTCCTGGTATGCACCACTCAAGACTGCACAGCCGCAAGGCCCCAGCGCACTTGTGTTCAGGGTGCAAGGCTCAGTTCAGCCTCTGATGAGCACTTTGCAGTCAGATGAGCCTCCAAGCTATGGCCAGCTGTGCATTCTGGACACCGAGGAGGCCACTATGGCTCTCCTGGATCGAGCAGAGAACAGCACTGGGCTGCACCTTGCTGGAGTCACTCACTAACTGATACTCAATGTTTGCCCATGCACTACTGAGTACCGGCAGGTGGGTGAAATCCTCGAGCACAAGGACACAGCTGCACTTGCTGCTGGTCATGCACCAATGGACGTACCTCTGTGCTTCCATCGCAACTGCAGAATGATGAGTACTATGACTCACTCTGGATGAGATAATGTTCCCGGGGTCTCTTGAATTGCTTCTGTGTGGACCAGCTCAGATGGCTTTCCTTTGGCTCATCTCTGTTTGGTAGTGTACCCTAAGGGGTGAGAGTGCTGCATGATCTCCGATACGGAGATGCTGATGCTGGGGAAAGTGGAAGGCAAGAGGAAGAGGGGCCGACCAAGGGCAAGATGAATGGATGATATTCTGGAGGTGAGGGACTTGACCTTGGGGGAGCTGGGGGTGGCGACAGCTGACAGGAAGCACTGGCGTGGGCTTGTCCATGAAGTCATGAAGAGTCGGAAGCAACTGACCAAATAAACAACAAAATCCTGGCTAATCCAGCACAAGGAGTGCAACTGAGAGGGATGCAAAGGGAGCAGGGCTGGGAAACTCCCCCAAGTAGTGTGCACCTTCATGCGCATAAGGAATGGGGAAGATGTGCCCCTCCTGATGTTCTTGGACAGCAACTCCCATTGTTTTTCCCCATGGGCTAGGCCAGTTAGGGCTGCTGAATGGGCAGTCCCGTGCTACCTGGAGGGCCAAACATTCCCATTCACTGGTATGCATCCTAACCTACTTTGCTGGATCGTCACCCTGCTGTGGTGAGTGGGCTTGTATGTTCCAGTGAACTCCATGATTGAAGCCATCGGGAGTTATGTACTCCCAGCAGGGTCACCCATGGCGGCAAGATCAAGGGGGAGGAACCAGACAAAGAACGATCCAAGCAAGTCCTCAACAGCAGAAAAGGCGGAAGATAGCAAGGTGTACAGTAAGGGCCAGAAATATTGGAACAAGGATAACTGTTTTGGCAGTTGGCCTCTGTATGCCACTGGCTGTACTTCCTGAATGGTTAGTGCCCCACTTTTGTCAAACCCCTTGAATTACAGCTGAAAGTCCTGACTTCGCTCCCATCTGGGTGTGTTTCCTTTAGGGATGGCAGAGGATTCCGCCATGGATCTCGGTGAGGCCGAATGCCAGTGCATTCGGCCCCCTGAAATCTGTGGCAGAACAGCCTGTCCCCCCGCCCCCCCCCACGGTTCCTCCCCAGGACGAGACTTACCTGGGGCGGATCTTCCAACCGGCTGCCGCCGCCATTTGTAGTCGTGTTAAAAAAACAACAACAAAGATGTGATAGTCTACATAAAGATTTACGTAGCCTATCATGGCTGGGTTTAAAAACAACAACAACAACAACCGTGTACGCAAATGGCAGCAGCTACGGCCGCCGCCATATGCATTCCTTATTTTTGGCCATCTTAGTCTACGTAAATATGTACGAAGACCAGAGCTTTCTAAACGGTGTGTCGCGACACATTAGTGTGTCGCCGGCAGTGTGTAGGTGTGTCTGGCGAATATTGTGCGGAAGGACACCGCGGAGCTCCCTTACTCACATTTGCTTCGCTTGGTCCCTCCACCGGAACTTCCTAAAGCAGCTAATGTTAAAGCAGCTTAGCTGCTAAGGCTTAGGTGCTTTAACGTTAGCTGCTTTAGGATCACGTGGCGTCTTGACGCAGGAAGCACGTGATTGGCGGTGTTGGAGCGGTACCATGAGGAGTCTGGTAACGCTGGCTGCATGAGGAGTGTGGAGAATTTGAAGTTAGCAGAGCAATTAGTTGAGCAATTTGCAATCAGCTCAGGCGAGAGGCTTCCCCACGTCCTCGGTGCGGCTGCAGGGCAGCGGGGGAGAACAACGGCCCGCTGGACGCCACCAGAGCAGGGAGGGCTGCGCTGGGCAGGTGAGAAGCTTCGAGCCTGCGCTCCCCAGAAAGGTAGAGTCACGGGGCGAAGAGAGGGGAAGGGAGGCACTGCCCTGGAAGCAGAGCTCGGTCGACACCGGCGCGAAGAAGTGGAAGCGGCCACCAGCCCTGCGTGGTTTCGGGTTTGCCCTTCGCGGACTTCTGCACCGTGCTGCCGCGCGGCCAGGCCAAAGTAACACACAGGTGGAAACGCCACCTGGGACTGCACGAAGCGTGCTCTCCGCCATCTTGGCCAGTCGGAATAGAGCTCAGTTGATTTCTGCCATTTATTTTTATTTTTACTCTGCTGTAATTGTGGATTAACCACCCACTGGCAGTGTACCACTGGAGAGTGCTGGAACTGGACTCTGGACATAGGCATTGCAATATTTACAGCAGTATAGCCTTGTAGTCTATAAAGAAGCAGTCTGCATCATTCTATAAAGAGAATGAAGACATCAGAGAAAGCTCAAAAGGCAAGTTACTTGTTTGCTCAAATAATTGCCAAAAACAAGGACGCACACGCTATTGCCAAAACCACCATAAAGGAATCTTGCTGTGCTATTGTTCGAACAATGTTTGGGACCGAATTTGAGATAGAAGTTAATAAAATCCCTTTGGCAGATAACACAATCGGAAGACGTATTCAAGACATGTCTGATGACATTAAGCAGCAAATGAAGGATATTTTTCAAGATGATAACATGATCTTTACATTGCAATTAGATGAAGCAACAGATGTCAGTGGGTTAGCACAATTATTGTTTTTTATACGCTTCATTCATACTGACAGAATTATTGAGCAATTCTTGTGTTGTCTAGAACTTCCAATGAGAACTAGAGGTGAAGATATATTTAAAACTTTTGATTGCTTCATGAAGGAAAATAATTTGCAATGGTTAAATTGTGTAGGAATATGCACAGATGGCACACCCTCAATGGTTGGTTCAACAAAAGGTTTTATAGCTTTAACAAAGAAAGAGAATGAAAATATTATAATTACTCATTGCTTTTTACATCACAAAGCACTAGTCGCGCAAACCATTGGGAATGTATTAAGAAAAGTTTTGGACAAAGTGGTTCAAATGGTCAATTACATTAAAAGTAGACCTCTTCAATCAAGATTATTTGCTCATATTTGTGAAGACATGGGGGCAAAGTTTAAAAAGCTTCTACTACACACAGAGGTTCGTTGGCTCTCAAGAGGTCGAGTGCTTTCTCGTGTATATGAATTGAGGGAAACGATGCTTAAACTTTTTGAGGAAAATCAGCAAAACGAATTCTGCGATCTAATTCAAAGGAAACTTTGGTGCACAAAATTGGCATATCTTGCTGACATATTTGAACATTTGAATAAAATAAACACCAGTATGCAAGGAAAAGGAGAAAATATCTTAACAGTGGTAGATAAAATTTGTGCTATGAGAGACTAAATAGCAATTTGGAAAAGGAAAGTGAAAGAAGGAAATTTTGAAATGTTTTCCAAAACTGCTGAGTCAGGCTAAAATGTGATATCAGCTTGCTAATGGTTGACCATTTAACATTGCTTGGAGAGAAAGTTCATCATTCCTTCCCAAATGTTGAAATCCAAGACTATGATTGGATCAGAAATCCATTTCTTTCAACTGCAATGAGGAATTTTTCACTTATTGAAGAAGAAGAATTGTTGTTGTTGTTGTTCAGTCATTCAGTCGTGTCCGACTCTTCATGACCCCATGGACCATAGCACGCCAGGCCTTCCTGTCCTGTGCTCTCTCCTGGAGTGTGCTCAAGTTCATATTCATTGCATCGGTGATGCTATCTAGCCATCTCATCCTCTGCCATCCCCTTCTCCTTTTGCCTTCAGTCTTTCCCAGCATCAGGGTTTTTTTTTTCCAGAGAGTTTTCTCTTCGCATTAGGTGGCCAAAATATTTCAGCTTCAGCTTCAGTATCTGTCCTTCCAATGAGCACTCAGGGTTGATTTCCTTTAGGATGGACTGATTTGACCTCCTTGCAGTCCAGGGGACTCGTAAGAGTCTTCTCCAGCACCACAGTTCGAAAGCATCAATTCTTCGGCGCTCAGCCTTCCTTATAGTCCAGCTCTCACAGCCATACATTACTACTGGGAAAACCATCGCTTTGATTAGACGGACCTTTGTCGGCAAGGTGATGTCTCTGCTTCTTACTATGCTGTCTAGGTTGGCCATAGCTTTCCTCCCAAGGAGCAAGCATCTTTTAATTTCATGGCTACAGTCACCATCAGCGGTGATCTTGGAGGCCAAGAAAGTAAATCTGTCACTGCTTCCATTTCTTCCCCTTCTATATGCCAGGAAGTGATAGGGCCAGATGCCATGCTCTTCATTTTTTTAATGTTGAGTTTCAAACCAGCTTTTGCACTCTCCTCTTTCACCCTCAACAAGAGGCTCTTGAGATCCTCTTCACTTTCTGCCATTAGGGTGGTATCGTCTGCATATCGGAGGTTGTTGATAATTCTCCCAGCAAACTTAATTCCGATCTCTGATTCATCCAACCCGGCATTTCTCATGATGTACTCTGCATATAAGTTAAATAAGCAGGGTGACAATATGCAGCCTTGTCATATTCCTTTCCCAATTTTGAACCAATCGGTTGTTCCATGTCTGGTTCTTACTGTTGCTTCTTGACCCTCGTACAGGTGTCTCAGGAGACAGGTAAGGTGGTCTGGTACTCCCATCACTTTCAGAATTTGCCACAGTTTGTTGTGATCCACACAATCAAAGGCTTTAGCATAGTCAATGAAGCAGAAATAGACATTTTTCTGGAATTCTCTTGCTTTCTCCATGATGCAGCGAATGTTGGCGATTTGATCTCTAGTTCCTCTGCCTCTTCGAAACCCAGCTTGTACTTCCGGTAGTTGTCGATTCGCATACTGCTGAAGCCTAGCTTGTAGGATTTTGAGCATCACCTTGCTTGCATGTGAAATGAGCACAATTGTGCGGTAGTTTGAACACTCTTTGGCGTTGCCCTTCTTTGGAATTGGAATGTAAACTGACCTTTTCCAGTCTTGCGGCCATTGTTGAGTGTTCCAAATTTGTTGGCATATTGAATGCAGCACTTTAACAGCATCATCTTTTAGGTTTTTAGATAGCTCAGCTGGAAGACTGTCATCTCTGCCGGCTTTGTTGTTAGTAATGCTTCCTAAGGCCCACTTGACTTCACTCTCAAGGATGTCCGGCTCAAGTTCAGTGACCGCACTATCATGGCTATCAGGGACATTCAGATCTTTCCTGTATAGTTCTTCTGTGTATTCTTTCCACCTCTTCTTAATCTCATCTGCTTCTGTGAGGTCCCTGCCTTCTTTGTCCTTTATCATGCCCGTCTTTGCACAAAACGTTCCCTTGAGATCTCCAAATTTCTTGAAGAGATCTCTAGTCTTTCCCATTCTGTTGTTTTCCTCGATTTCTTTGCATTGTTCATTTAAGAAGGCCTTCTTGTCTCTCCTTGCTATTCTCTGGAACTCTGCATTCAGTTGGAAATATCTTCCCCTTTCTCCCTTGCTTTTCGCTTCCCTTCTTTCTTCAGCTACTTGTAAAGCCTCATCAGACAGCCACTTGGCTTTCTTGCATTTCTTTTTCTTTGGGATGGATTGAGTTGCTGCCTCCTGAACAATGTTACGGACCTCCACCCATAGTTCCTCAGGAACCCTGCCTATCAGGTCTAATCCCTGAAATCTATTCCTCACCTCCACTGTATATTCATAAGGAATATGATTTAGGTCATACCTGAATGGTTTAGTGGTTTTCCCTAGGTTCTTCAATTTAAGCTGAAATTTTGCAAGAAGCAGCTCATGATCTGAGCCACAGTCAGCTCCAGGTCTTGTTTTGACTGACTGTATGGAGCTTCTCCATCTTCGGCTGCAAAGGACATAATCAATCTGATTTCGATATTGACCATCTGGTGATGTCCATGTGTAGAGTCGCCTCTTGTGCTGTTGGAAAAGAGTGTTTGCTATGATCAGCGTGTTCTCTTGGCAAAACTCTATTAGCTTTTGTCCTGCTTCATTTTGTACACCAAGGCCATGCCTGCCTGTTATCCCAGTGATTTCTTGACTACCTACTTTAGCATTCCAATCCCCTAAGATGAAGAGGACATTTTTTTTTGGGTGTTAGTTCTAGAAGATGTTGTAGGTCTTCATAGAACCGATCAACCTCAGATTCTTCGGCCTCAGTGGTTGGGGCATAGACTTGAATTACTGTGATGTTGAATGGTTTGCCTTGGATTCGTACTGAGATTAGGAGTGCACCAAAGCCACTTACCTGGTGTTGCAGCTTGTTCGCGGTGGGGGGGAGGCACTTCGCTGCTCTCCCCGAAGTTCAGGCCGGGGGGGGAGTCTTCCCGCCTCGCCTGGCCAAAATTCAGGCCAGGGGGGAGGCTTCTCGCCTCGCCCGGCCGAAATTCAGGCCGGCGAGTAGGCGCCTCGCCTTGCCCGGCTGCGAAATAAAAAGTTAAAAAAACAACAACAATGCCCCCGTAAAAGGCTACGTGACGATTAACATAGCCTATCATGGCTAGATCTGCAAAGTCAGCCATGATAGGCTATGTTAATCGTCACGTAGCCTATCACGGGTGACTTAAAAAAAAAAAAGCGCGTACGCAAATGGCGGCCCCCATAGTGAGCTGCCATTCGCGTTCCTTATTTGGTCGCTTTAGTCAACGTAAATCTTTACGTAGACTACGGCAAAAATAAGGGCAACGCAAATAGCAAATCGTCTGCCTCATCTTCTCCCTGACTGGATTACCGCATCCAGTGGGGTCACCATTTAGCGGTAGCAAAAGTCAAATGAACTTTGGAACATGGAATATATGGACACTGCTGGACAATACAGATAGTGAACACCCCGAACTCAGGACTGCCGTCATTGCAAGGAAGCTGAGATGTTTTAACATTGACATAGCAGCACTCCAAGAAACTCGAAGAGCAGGAGAGGGAGAACTGAAAGAAGAAAAAGGAGGTTACACCTTCTTCTGGAAAGGACTGCCTGAACAAGAATGATGAATACATGCAGTAGGCTTTGATATTAAAAATGATCTTATGAAGCTCTTGTCAGAAGTTCCTACTGGCATTAATGAACGACTCTCAACCCTTCAAATAAAACTCACCAAAAACCAGCAGGCAACTATTCTAAGTGCCTATGCACCAACATTAGATGCTGATGAAGATATCAAAGAAAAATTTTACTCCCAACTGGACACCATCTTATCAGAGATACCAAACGAAGATAAAATCCTCCTCCTAGGTGATTTTAATGCAAGAGTTGGGCATGATTTTGATTTGTGGCCAGGGACAATTGGGAAAGAAGGAGTCAGCAATAGCAACCAGAATGAAATTCTACTTCTGACAAAATGTGCAGAGCATAATCTCATCATTGCCAACACACTTTTTGGTCTGAAAAATAAATTTAAAACATCATGGAAGCACCCCTGGTCGAAGCACTGGAATCTTCTAGATTATGTAATTGTCCATGCCAGAGACCGCTGTGATGTTCTCTTCACTAGAGCCATGATGAATGCTGATGACTACTGGACAGACCAACGAATAATTCATTCCACGATGAATATTAAGGTTGTCCCTCAATATGGGCTCCAAGGAAGAAAACCAAGGTGTAAAATGAACACACAAGTCCTTCAAGACCCTATTAAGTGAGCCTGCTTTCAAACAACCCTCAAGAAACATCTTCCTATGGAAACTCCTGAAAATGTCGAGGAACATTGGAATAAACTGAAGACTTCCAATATTGCAGCCTGTGAACAAACTATCAGATACCAAACCAAGAAACTTCAGGATTGGTTTGATGAGAATGATAGGGCGATTGAACATATTATTGATAAGAAAAGGAAAGCTTTCCAAATATGGCAGAAAGACATCTACTGTGCCGCTAAGAAAAAAACCTATGCCAGTGCAAAGGCTGAGGTCCAAAGAAGAACTAGAGAACTTAAGAACACCTGGTAGATAAAGAAAGCACAAGAAATCCAGCATTTTGAGATGCCCATGACTCACGGGGCTTTTTAATGCCACAAAGGCCATTTCCAGACCAACAAACCATAGTACAAACCCCTTACACGCCGCCAGGGACACTCGCAAAAGATAAGGCCCGTCCTGGGGGGGGCAAGGGGCAGACCTTTCCGCCACCAATTTCGGGGGGCCGACTGTGCCAGCATTCGGCCTCCCTGAGATTCGTGGCGAAATTCTCTGACATCCCCATCTTCGATACTGTAAATTGTACTGCTCTCTGGACCATCCTTCTGAAAACCAGATGCCCTAATAAGTTTGAGAACTTCTTGTGGCGCATCCATGACAACATGATGGTGACAACCTTGGATAACCATGGCTCTCAAAGTGATCCATTCAGAGTGGGATCAGGCGTTAAACAGGGATGTGTCATTGTGCCCTAGCTGCCTCTTACGGTCTACTCCAGTAGCCAACTCAAGACACAGACAAAAGGATTCTTTTCAAGGCTTTAATCCTATTACAACTTAATGACTCCTTCAGATGCTAATCACAGTGACTAAGCAAGGAACAGCACTGGGGAAAGATAGCAGAGTAGCCTACACTCCAGGTTAGGAAGTTGGTCCCCATTTGAAGGAGAATCACGGGAAGACCCTGAACTTATGGGCTAGGGAGAAATCCTCCCTCTTTCTCTTGGGTCCTTGGGACACGACCATTGCTTGCATGCAAAACGAGCGCTATGCCTCCTTTCCGCGCCCTCCATCTGTCGTCACTCCCTGCATCAGCTTCGAGCATCCAGCAAGCCCCCCTCCAGCATTCTCTGACTGCCAGGGTCACTATCTATCCCAGGAATGCTGGCAGAAGGAATCTCTGCCAGCTGCTGTGCCTGGGAGAGATGAGTGAGCTCCTTTCCCATGGATTGCAGTTCCTCCTCAGAATCAGAACTGCTCTGGGGTTCTATCGGCTCAGTTTCCACCCTGACAGATGCGTCATTTCTCCGATCTTATTCAATATCTTCATCGCTATGATTCTACACCTTGTTGAAGGGAAATTTCCCACTGGTGTAGAAATCATACATAGAACAGATGGAAAACTCTTTAATCTCAGTAGGCAGAAAGCAAAAAGTAAGGTAATTACATCCTGTCTCATAGAACCTCAATATGCTGATGATAACATAATCTGCGCACATTCAAAGGAAGATCTCCAAACTATCCTAAACATCTTTGCAGAAGCATATGAACAGCTCGGCCTCTTGCTTAACATCGAAAAAACACCAACGTGCTTTACCAGCAAGCACAAACAAACCCCTCTGTAGCGCCATCAATCCAGCTTAACACTGTAATGCTGGAAAATGTTGACAACCTTTCTTATCTTGGCAGCCATCTCTCCACAAAAGCCGACATCGACGCTGAAATTCAGCATTGCCCGAGCTCTGCAACTGTAGCATTCTCCCGAATGAAGCATAGAGTGTTCGAGGATTGGGACATTCGCAGGGAGACCAAAATGCTTGTTTACAAAGCCATTGTACTACCAACCTTACTGTATGCCTGTGAAACACAGACCATCTATAAATGCCACACCCAACTTCTCAAAAAATTCCAATGCTGCCTCCGCTCTGAAAAATTCTGCAAATTACTTGGGAAGACAGATGGACTAATGTGAGCATACTGGAAGAAGCAAGACCACCAGCATTAAACAATGATTCTCTGACATCAACTTCGCTGGATCGGCCATTTTGTTCGATTGCCTGATTATTGTCTTCCAAAGCAGTTACTCTATTCCCAGCTTATGAATGGAAAATGGAATATTGGTGGACAGCAAACAAGATTTAAAGATGTTCTTAAAGCTAATCTAAAAAAATGTAACATAAGCATTGAAAACTGGGAAGCTCTAAGACATGAGTACTCCAACTGGAGGTCAGCCTATGTTAAAGGTACTATAGACTTTGAAGAAGCACAACTACAGAGCGAAAGGGAGAAGCGAGCTCAGCAGAAGGCATGTCAAGCAAACCCTCACTGTGACCACCTTCCAGCTGGAAACCTATGTCCTCGCTGTGGGAGGCTGTGTAGATCCAGAATCGGCCTTCATAGCCACCTGCAGACCCACTGCTAGAGATTAATGTGTTGATTGACCTATCTTCTATGAATGCCTAGTCCTTTTAAAGAGTTATCCTTATCGACTCTATCTTTGGAAGACAATCTTACTCGGTCACGAGTGATCGCCATGATGATGATGAGTAACCTATGGCTGCGAGAGCTGGACCATAAGGAAGGCTGAGCGAAGGAAGATAGATACTTTTGAACTGTGATGTTGGAGGAAAATCCTGAGAGTGCCTTGGACCGCTAGAAGATCAAACCAGTCCATCCTCCAGGAAATAAAGCCAGACTGCTCCATTGAGGGAATGGTATTAAAGGCAAAAGTGAAGTACTTTGGCCACATCATGAGAAGACAGAATGCCCTGGAGAAGATGCTGATGCTAGGGAAAGTGGAAGGCAAAAGGAAGAGGGGCCGACCAAGGGCAAGATGGATGGATGCTATTCTGGAGGTGTCGGACTCGACCTTGGAGGATCTGGGGGTGGTGAGGGCCGACAGGAAACTCTGGCATGGGCTGGTCCAGGAAGTCACGAAGAGTCGGAAGCAACTGACCAAATAAACAACAAACAGTTAAAAGTAACCAAGTCAAAATTTATTCGTTGCTCAGAAAAGAAGTTCCAAGCTGTTACATTTTATTTATTTATTTATTTATTTATTTATCTATTTATTTATTTATTTATTGCACTTATACCCCGCCTTTTTTCCTCTTACAAGGAACCCAAGGTGGCTTACATTATCCTCCTCCTCTCCAATTTATCCTCACAACAACAACCCTGTGAGGTGGGTTGGGCTGAGAGCGTGTGACTGGCCCAAAGTCACCCAGTGAGCTTCCATGGCCAAGTGGGCCTTAGAACCTGGATCTCCCAGCTGCTAGTCCACCAGTCTTGCCACTATACCACACTGGCTCTCACAAAATGGCCTTTTAGGGATGTACGAAAGTCACTTACCTTTCGCGGATTATGTTGATGGTGTGGGGGGAGGCATTCCATCCCTCCCCGCAGAATCCTCACCGGGGGGGAGGTGATCCATTCCTCCTTCCCGGAATCCCCCATTGCCGGCTGTGCTCCGCAGCCGCTCAGCGGAGCAGCCGGCCAGGCCCAGCCAGGCGAGAGCCGTACGGAGCCGGATTTCTGGCCACGGAGGGCCCTGGGGGGGGAACTGTGTACGCAAATGGCGGCAGTGATGGCCGCCGACTTTTGCATTCCTTATTTTTGCCCTTAATCTACCTAAATATTTCTGTAGACTGTGATGGCGAAAATAAAGGGGAACGCAAATAACGTAGCGGGCACTATTTGCGTCCCTTTTTGATTCGCCGTTTTAGCCTACGTAAAGATTTACGTAGGCTAAAATGGTGAATCAAAAAGGGATGCAAATAGCGCTCACTATGCTATTTGCGTTCCCCTTTCTTTTCACCATCACATTCTACATAAATATTTATGTAGATTAAGACGGCAAAAAGAAGGAACGCAAATGGCGGCGGCGGTAGCCACTGCCAATTGCGTATGCAGGTTTTTTTGTTTTTAAACCCACCCAGCCATGATAGGCTATGTAAAGATTTATGTAGCCTATCACGTCATTTTCTTTTCTTTTTTTTTAACAAGAGTGGAAATGGCGGCGGCGGCAGCCGGTCTGAAGACCAGCCGCCCCAGCCGCCACCGCAGCTGCCGTCGGAGTTGCGGCTGCCCGGAAGATCCGCCCAACGTAAGTCTCATACCAGGGGGGATCCGCGGTGTGGCGGTGGGGTGGCAGGCCATTCCTCCACAGTGTTCGGGGGGCTGAATGCTCTAGCATTCGGCCACACTGAGATCCGTGGCGGAATTCTCTGACATCCCTACTTTATATACAGTACTGCACACATTACTACCATGCCTAGACATCAAATGCTTACTGGTAACAGCAACCAGTAGGTGAACCATGAGTCCCAGCATACCTCATGCCACTGCACCAATTCCACCCCTCCAGCCCTAGAGAAGAAGCTTTGTGGCCCAGCCAGGATGATTCCATCCCCGCCTCAAGAAGCTTGCGTATGCATGCAGCCCCTCAGCTTTGGGAGTCAACAAAGCTCTGGCCAGCCTTGCATCCATCAACATCTGAAACCAGCCCAGGCATGGGAGGCAGACTGCGCCTTTTCCCCTGCATCCTGCAACCAACCTCGACAGGTTTGATATCAGCAACTGTGTTAAGGGTTGTGAGCACTGTGACACCTTCCTTTTTGAGTGTGAATTGTCAACTCTTTGCTGCCATGGCAGAAAGTTTTCACTACCACCACCCTTGGTTCCCATTTTCATCTGCAACATTGTCACCGATGGCTCCATTCTGGGCAAGAAATTCCTGAAGGACGTTCACAAGGACAGCAGTACTCTAGGCTTTGATCCCTGGCATGCACCCCTCAAGATTGCACAGCCACAAGCTCCCAATCCATTTATGTTCAGAGTGCAAGGGTCACTTTGCCGTCCAATGAGCACTGTGCAGTCAGATGCACCTCCAAGCTATGGCGAGCTGTACATCATTGACACCGATGAGGCCACTATGGCTCAACAGCACACTGGGCTGCACCTTGCTGGCGTCACTCACTAACCTGCTACTCAATGTTTACCCATGCGCTACTGAGAACTGGCAGGTCAGTGAGTCCTTGAGCATGAGAACTCTGCTGCATTTGCTATACCTATGGACATATCATTGTGCTTCCACTACGATGGCAGAATGATGAAGTTTCTGGCTCAGTCTGTAAGATCTAATGTTCCCCGTGTCTCTGAAATTGCTTCTGTGTTCTTAGCTTGGATGGCTTTCCTCTGGCTGATGGTTGTCTGCCTACACCTCTCTTCTGCCATGGACAACGCTATGTTGTCATGAGTCACATGCACTCATTGGTAAACCTTAAGAATCAAATGACTGATGGACCAGAACAAGGACGTTACAGGCGCATCCCTGGAGTTGACCCCAAGAACACAGTATTTAAGGAAGTTTTGAAAAGATCAAAGATGTAACACTTGGAATGTTTCAAATAATAAAGTTAGTTACCTTAAACTTATCTTTACATTTCATTTTTCTCTGCTAACTGGGGTCATAACTAACTAATTTGTTGAATAGAATTTAGTTCTTCCCGAACAAGATGATGCACAGTTCTGATGAGCTCACTGGAAGTACTAATAGGGGGAGATCCTTCCATTGTATGGCAACCACCATTCATTCTTTGATCACTGGTAATCCTGGCTGGGAAACTCCCCCAAGTAGTGTGCACCTTCATGCGCATAAGGAATGGGGAAGATGTGGCCCTCCTGATGTTCTCGGACTGTAACGCCCATCATTTTCCCCCATGGGCTAGGCCAGTTTGGGCTGCTGAACGTGCAGTCCAGTCCAGTCCACTGCTATCTGGAGGGCCACACGTTCTCAAACACTGGTACACATCCTCAGAGATTTTCCTGATCTTGGCTCTTTTGTGTGAGTTTTTCGAATACAGGCCAGGCCAGGCTCACCTTTCCCCCTTGCCAACCAGAAGATGAGGCTGCCTGTGTGACTCTCACAAACATGTTTTTCTCCAGTTCTGCAGTTCGCCTTGAGGCACTCTGAGAGTCCATGAAGTTGCAGCTGTGAAGCTTCCCCTGATCATTATCAAAAACATAGTGATCTATTCTAAGTCTTGCCAAAGCTCAAGAGATGTTTTGCCTGTTGTTTTCCTTGGAGACCAATGATGTCAACATCAGAATGAAAGGCAGCGCCAGGAACCCTCTTGCACTCACTGTGCCTGAAAAGCTTGGTGCATAAAACATCTCCTGTGCTCCCGAGAGCCTGGCTCAGATTTCGGACAGGCTGAGAAGACCATGCCTGTGGTGTAGTTGAGTACACCACCTCCCACTGCTGCCTTTGGCTCAGAATTGGATGTCGTTGTAAAGACACTGCAGCCTCCATCTCGCAAGACTTTTCTCACGTCTTCTGATTAGCTGGCTGTGGAGGTGGAAGGAACAGTCACAAAGGAGGAACTGCAAGAGGCAGGCAGACCCAGAATGATACCGTTGCTGCTGCTGCTGTTGCTCCTGCTTCCTTATGCAGCCGGTAAACTGCAAGAGACAGACTGCTTGAACACTCTGAACAAAGAGCAAGAGTTAGGATCCTATTATTACCAGCCAGGAGACTACCTCATCAGTGGAGTCCTGTCTTCACAGTATTTCTTATGCAACAAACCATACGTTTTCTCCGAGTCCCCTTTAACCAGGGTTGTCACGTAAGTGATGCTAATGATGTAATGCTTCCAAACCCGTACTCCGGTTGTCCCCATTTACAGGACATCTTTTCTGGTATCTCGGGTCATCCCTGATAAATTGCTCTCCTGACTTTTCCCACTCTGTCCTTTTTGAAGAAGAATTCGCAGCTTCATTAAAGTGAAGGCATCATTTAGTTCAGTACGCTCATGTACGACTGGATCCATGGGGTTCCCCTGCATTGTTTCAGCCAAAACAACCAGCAGCCTCTTTGATAGTAAATGTTGTGCTAAGAAACAGGCTGGAGCTGGGGCGGTTCTTTCTTTGGAGTGGTCCAAATGCAAATGTCCGCACAGAGGTTCCCTGTCTGGAATAATTACAGGGCCATAGTTCTAAGGCTGAGCATCTTTCTTCCTCATCCACCACAGTACGTGACTGTAAATCCTACTGCACTCAGAGGGATTTACTTCTGAGGAAACCACATGTCTGTTTGTGTGTGTGTTTATGTAATGGGCATTAGACCAATTCAAGGTAAAACACAAGAGATAATATCAGGACACAGGGAAACAATATCTTCAGTTTAGCTCGTACAATCAGCTGAGTGCTCATACGCATGATGATTAGGAAATAATTAGCCACCTCTTTGTTGAGACAGTGAATGACCAAACTTTCCTCAGAATGCCCTGGGAAGTTAGTCATCAGAGCATACAGCATATGGCCTCTCAAATCAGAATAAATATTACAATGAAAGAGTCCTTGGGTCAGAGTTGCAGGGACTCCTGCCTTACACAGACATGATCTGCTTTGGAAGGGAGTTTCCCAAAACCTCCCCTGAAATGCCGCCGCTGGTCAAAGATTAAGTCTTGGATGAATGAATGCTTCATGGCCCTGGTTATTCTGAAGAGACATCAAAGAAGAGAGTGAAGTACCAGAACTAGGCAGCATCACATAGGGTCACTGGGGGAACACGTTCTGCTGGGCAGGAGAGTAGTTGCTGTCATTCAGTATCATCAAGTCTTTGAGTCAAGACTGCAGAAGCCTGTGGTTGCTCCTGTGTTAGAAGAGATTCAAGCCAAACACCAGTTTAGTCATTTTGTGTTCTGTGCATAGATTCCCTATAATGGAGAAAAGGCTTCTGGGATGGCAATGAACCAAAGCCCTTGGTTATCTTTTTGGTGATCTGTTCATTTAGGTTATTAGAGATAGGAGAATTAAGAATCTGTATAATGTGTCTCCAAATTTTGTCCATCTCTATCTGTGTATATCAAATATACGGTGGCAGATCATCGGCACCGAGCTACGCCTCTTGGATTATTAATATGTAGATCTCTTCTTCTTCCCCCAATCCTCCCACTGAATATAACGTGGGTTAAGACTATTAACATCCTTCGTGCTATTAAGGACTAGTTAATATCCCAGACTGGCTGAGTGGCTGGTGTGGAAATTATTTTCTATTTGAATGCCGTCTTAAAATGGGGTAAAAACCTTGAAATGCCTTATAGCTTTCTGAGGCATTCTATATTCTACACCTTCTTCCTTCCTAAGAGAACAAACTGTTTTCCAAGAGACACTGTACAAACAGGAGAAATGATCCTCCAAAGTAGCCCATGTAACTCTTGTGGGAAAAAAATCCAGACAAAATCTTTCAAACTGCAGGAGCTCGCCTATCAAAATTAAACCTCCTAGAAAAAAGCCATTTCTGACCAGTTCTACTTCAAAATTGCCACAGGCCATCCTCAAATACACTTCTCCTCCACTTCGAAGATTCAGACTGGTCTGTTGAGGCATTTTCTCAACATAAGGAATAGAATC
Source organism: Heloderma suspectum (assembly GCF_057233095.1). NCBI lineage: Eukaryota > Metazoa > Chordata > Lepidosauria > Squamata > Helodermatidae > Heloderma > Heloderma suspectum. The sequence continues at coordinate 389,956,916 of NC_139459.1, forward strand.
TACTCCCCCACCCCCAACCTCTGGTTATAAGAGAATACGATACCCCAGTTTTCTCCTCCACAACTGGAGATGCACAGGCAAAAAGGCACTTGTCTTACTAGCCACCCACTTTGCTTCCTTTGGCGGGGGCTTCTGAAGTCAGACTGCTAAAGCTGATCTCAGGGTCTGGGCAAGTGTAGATGGGAGGATACGATCCTTCAGGTAGCAAGGGGGGGTGCTGGGGGGGCAGATTGAGCATTTGGGGTCACCAAGATGAGCGGAGGGGCTTTGTTTTGAATATCCTGTCTGCAGTGAGCTAAGATGGCAAAAGCAAGTGTCTGTAACCCTCCTTTTAAGGTTCTACAGGTTGTGTGAGTACCAACTGGAAAAATGGTGATCCTTCCAGAAGCGTTAAAGAGTGCTTCGTTTTCACTTTCCACTTTGATGTTATTTCCAGTGAGTAAAAGTGAGTGGGACACAGCTTTTTTTTTGAGGCGACGTCCGCGAGCCCTTAACACTTCAAATACTGTATACACTATGAGGTCTATGTAGGTAATAATAAAAAAACATTGTTATTTTTATTCATACATACTGAAACAGCATGGATAAGAGGGCACAGTTAATCTATGATATCCCCTCCCGATATTACTCACTTTTAAGTCTCTATGGGTGATATTCAGTAACAAAAGCTTGCAAAGCTAAAAGAGAAGTGATTTAAAGTTCATTTTGGGGAAAGGAGAGAGTGAAGCTGAACTCAAACCATAAGTGAAATCCCTTGAAACACATAGAAATATAAAGGCAGGAAGAAGGAGACCCGTGGACCCGTGCATGCCCATGCCCACACGGGTGCACACAGAAGACCTGAAATTAGCATTTCTTCAAAGCATTTATTTACTTTTAAATATGCCAGCCTACTTTACCATCATTTGATTGGTCAGTACATACCCACAACATGTCGCTCCAGACATTTTTCATAGGGATGTCAGAGTATTTCACCACGAATCTTGGGGAGGCTGAATGCCAGCGCATTCGGCCCCCCGAAATCGGTGGCGAAATGGTCTGCCCCCCCCCCCGGGACAGGACTTACCTTTGGCGAATCTCCCTGGTGGCGGCGGCTCCGGCCATGGTTGGGCGACGGTTCGGCGGCGGTTCGGCAGCAGATCGGTGGCGTTTCGGTGGCGGCGGCGGCCGGTCTTCCGACTGGCACCCACAGCCACCATGTTCAGTAAAAAAAAAAAAAAACGCAAAAAAAGTGATAGGCTACGTAAAGATTTATGTAGCCTATCATGGCTGAGTGAAAATCAAAAACAAAAAAACGCGCGTACGCAAATGGCAGCACCCGTGGTCGCTGCCGTTCCCATTCCTTATTTTGGCATGTGTAGTCTACGTAAATATTTACGTAGACTATGGCGAAAATAAGGGGAGCGCAAATAGCGTAGCGTCTAGCATTGCCATTTTGATCTCCCTCTCAAACACCAGAAAACATGGCACGATGCAGAAAACAAAATGAAAAGAAGGCCTACAATGGTGGCTAATGACTTGCATACATGTTAAAAAGGGTTATTTTTAAATATATATATATATTCCACCATCCCCAACACAGGTGGAATCGGAAATCATCAATGTTTTAGACTTCAAAAAAGCGTTTTTTTTCTTCACAAACTCTGATCCAAACAAGGTCACTGAAACATACTCCCAAACTCACTTTGGACAGAGAGACTTTTTGGACTTTTTTTTTTTTTAATGGCTGTGGCCATATGATTTCCCTCACAAACTCCAGAAAATATGGCATGATGCAGAAAAGAAAATGAAAACAAGGCCTACAATGGCTACAGGTTTTCTACCCTTCCTCCTCAACATCCAAAATCAAAAAGTGACAGGAGATCCTATTGACTTGCATACAAGTTAAAAGGATTATTTTTTAAAAAAAGTTTTCCACCATCCCCACTACATGAGGAATAGGAAAGCATCAGTGTTTTATACTTAAAACAACAAAAAAAAAGTTTTGTTTTTTCTCCACAAACTCAGATTAGGAGTGCACGAAAGCCACTTACCTGGTCTCACAGCTTGTTCGCGGTGGGGGGGCGCTTCGCTGCTCTCCCCCCAAAGTTCAGGCAGGTTGGGAGGCTTCCCACCTCACCCAGCTGAAATTCAGGCCGGGGGGGAGGCTTCGCATCTCACCCGGCTGAAATTCAGGCCGGGGAGGAGGCGCCTCGCCTTGCCTGGCCGCGAAATAAAAAGTTAAAAAAAACAACAATACGCCCCCGTGATAGGCTACGTGACGATTAACGTAGCCTATCACAGCTAAATCTGCAAAGTCAGCCGTGATAGGCTACGTAAATCGTCACGTAGCCTATCACGGGTGACTTTAAAAAAAAAAAAAGCATGTACGCAAATGTCGGCCCCCATGGGGAGCCACCATTCGCATTCCTTATTTGGTCGCTGTAGTCTACGTAATCTTTACGTAGACTACAGCGACCAAATAAGGAACGTGAATGGCGGCTCCCTATGGGGGCCTCCATTAGCCGTGCGCGCTTTTTTTTTTTAAGTCACCCGTGATAGGCTACGTGACGATTTACGTAGCCTATCACAGCTGACTTTGCAAATCTAGCCATGATAGGCTACGTTAATCGTCACGTAGCCTATCATGGGGGCGTTTTTGTTTTTGTTTTACTTTTATTGGAATGGCGGCGGCGGCAGCCGGTCGAAAGACCGGCTGCCGCCCCCGCCCCTGACGAAGACCTGCCGAACCGCCGCCGGGAGGGACATTCGGGAAAGGTAAATCCCGTCCCGGGGGGGTGTGCGGGGGGCGGGGGGGTGCGGAGAATTTCTCCCCGAAACTTCTTCGGGGGGCCGAACACGTTGGCGCTCGACCCCCTGAAGTTTCGGGGAGAAATTCTCCGCCATCCCTAACTCAGATACAAAAAAGTTTGTTGGTACAAACTCTCAAAGTCGCTCTGGACAGAGAGAGGGGTTTGTTTGCTTGCTTGCTTGCTTTTTCTCTTTATCCTGCTGTTTCTCTCCCCATAGTTCATCAATAGACCTGGAAATTTCATGACATGTAAACGCAACACTTCTTCTGGCACCTGTAATTTTCAAAAACATTGGTGAAACCATTCTGAATGATTCCCCAACCCTATTAGGATTCTACATGACAGAATGATTGTTTTTACTGATAAGCCTTAACAAAAGAGACGTGTGTGTGTGTGTGTGTGTGTGTGTGAGAGAGAGAGAGAGAGAGAGATTATCTATCTAAGTATAGTCATACAGACACTTATGTCCTTGATCCTTGCCATCTGCCAACATCCCCGCTCAAGGAATGTGGTACAAATATCTCCATCTTTCCTTTCATCAGGTAAATGGATATTGAATTCCCTTGCAACACAGGTATGTTTGCTGCTCCCTATGAATGTCCAAAGCATTATGGGATGATCGGCTCTACTGGGATTGAAAAAGCATGAAAAAGAATTTGAGGGTATAAAAGAAAGAGACTGAGATTTGTTGTTGTTCAATGGAGAATGACAGCACAAGGCATTGCATTTAATTTTTGTTTATTTTTTGCAGTTTCCATGCTACAAGGCACTGGCACATCCTGTATTTCATGTTTGCCATTCAGGAGATCAACCGGAACCCCAGGCTCTTACCCAACATCACCCTGGGCTACAACATCTACAAGTCCTACTTCGACGGAAGTGCCACCTCCTACGCCATGCTGCAGCTCCTTGCTGGGGGTGAAAGCAACATGCCACATTACAGCTGTGGGAGGAAGAATCACCTGCTGGCCGTCCTTGAAGGGGCTGAATCGGACCTCTCCCTCCACATTTCCTCCATGTCGAGCATCTACAAAATCCCACAGGTGTGAATGGGGAGCGGACAGGAGGCCAGGTGCATAGAGAGGGGAGCTGATCACTGCTTGGACTCAGCTCTCGCTCTTCAGTCCCTGTGCCTCCTGGGCATCATGGTTCTCTGGAGTGTGTGTTGGAGGTGAGTCATGGCAGTGGTGGAGCTCTGGGATGGGAGGCCAGGCATCCCTGGTGGCAGGGATGGCAGGAGACCACAGAAGCTGTACAAGACATAGCCTATCACGGCATAAAAACAGGAACGCAAAGGGCGGCCACCATAGCCACCACCATTTGCATCTGCAGGCTCTGCATGCCTGCGAATGCACCTGGCTGGTGGCTCTGCGAAGTTGCCACAGAGCAAAGCCAGCTGTGTTAGGATTTCCATACCTCCCTCCCACTGGGAATCATCTTTGAAAAGGTAAGTGACTTTCGTACATCCCTACCGACAACTGCCGAGCTCCTGATTTCTGAACTATCGCCAGCTTTCAGAGGAGCCTTGAGGGCAGCCCCACATAGAGTGCATGGCAGTAATCCAGTCTTCAGGTTATTAACACCTGTACCATGGTGAACAAGCTACCACATCCAGGAGAGGCCATAGCTGGTGAACCAGCTGAAGTTGGCAAAAGACATTCCAAGCTGCATGGGCCACGTGGGCCTGCAGGGACGATGGATGTAGGACTCCCCCCAGATTACAAACCTTTTTTTTTTTTTCATTTGATTTCATTTCTATACCGCCCAATAGCCGAAGCTCTATGGGCGGTTCACTCAAACCCTGCTGCCGCTCACACGTAAAACTGGCAGCCAAATTTAGCGTTGTCCAGCACTCTCTGAGGGTGCAGGTAAAAGAGCTCATCGAGCGTGGGGGGCACCCAGCGTGTGGTGTGGAACAGAGACTCACCTACCTGCCAGCCAGGGATGTCCTTCATGATCTTGGCCTCCTCGTCGAGATTATGACGCAAGATGCGTAGCATCCTGCAGTCATCCTCAGCCATAAGTAGGGGAAAGATGGCCACTCGCGTCTCCAGGTCCTCGATGTTCAGGCACCGCCTCTCTCGGTTCCATGTCACAAGGGAATAATAGCCATAGACGAGGGTCCCAATTCCAATGGTGAACAGGCTATAGCCTGACAGCCCCCGCCGGGGCAAGTTCCTCTTGTAGTCAATGGGCCCGTAAAAGCCCGGCGGCGGCAAATCTGATCTTTGAAGAGGAGTGCAGCCCCATCCAGAAGAGGCAATGGCCCTATCTCCTGGACTTGGGAACCAGTGACCCAAAGGGCTTCCGTCCTCTTCCAAATCCCCTCATGACTACTCCAAGTGAATTCATACAGATGTTGAGTAGGGATGGATGAAAGTCCCTTACCTCTACTCGAAGCTTGCTTCGCGGTGGGGGGGAGGTGCTTCGTTTCTCCCCCCGAAGTTCATGCGAGGGGGGGGAGGCGCCCCGCCTTGCCCGGCCAAAATTCAGGCCGGGCGGGAGGCGCCCCATCCCTTGCCGGCGAAATTCAGGCCGGGTAGAAGCGCCCCGTCTACCTGGCCACGAAAAAAAAAATAAAAAAATAAAACCACCCCCGTGATAGGCTACGTGACGATTAACATAGATTATCACGGCTGACTTTGGAGATCTAGCCGTGATAGGCTACGTTAATTGTTACGTAGCCTATCACAGGGTTTTGGTTTTTTTTTAAATTTCCTTGTAATGGCAGCGGCGGCAGCCGGTCGAAAGACCGGCTGCCGCCCCCGCCCCTGACGACGACCCGAGGAACCGCCGCCAGGACCCGCCGCCAGGAGGGACATTCATGAAAGGTAAGTCCCATCCCGGGGGGGTGGCGGGGGTGGCGGAGAATTTCACCGCCGATTTCGGGGGGCCGAATGCGTTGGCACTCGGCCCTCCGAAGTTTCGGGGAGAAATTCTCCCCCATCCCTAATGTTGAGCAATATTGGGGACAAGATGGTGCCCTGTGGAACCCTGTAACTCAACTGTCAAGGGGTCAAGAAATGGATACCCAACATTATTCCCTCAAATAAGCCCTATCGTTTGATTGAAACCATTGTAAGCCACTTCTTCCACTGCCCTTCCCACAGCCTCGATCCAGCAGGAAACCATGGTCCATGGTACCCGAAGCCAATGAGAGATGGAGCAGAATTAGCAGAGTGGCATTCCCCCCATCCCTCTCTTGATATAGATCATCCAGCAGAGCAACCAAGGCTGATTCGGTCCTGTTACCAGGTCAAAACACAAAGTGGGTTTCTTTGGTTCTCAGGTGGCCCCTTCATTGCTTTAATTCTTGAATAGGGCTCCTGTGTGCTCCCCAAACAGAATCTAGAACATAGTTGGGGGGGAGGGTAAATCTATCCTTTTCAGTTCCCTGACACAAGGCAGCGAGCAGGTCTAACCTCCATTGACTGGTTCCTGAAGTGTATCACTCTACAGTGTTTTGAATGCGTGTACGGGACCCCAGTGTTCCTCTTGGGCTGCACCACAAATGGAGCTTGAGATATTTTTGCACTCCCTGTCCACATATTCTGCCTCATACTGACAGGAATTGGTTTAGATACTATTTATTCATTCATTCATTCATTCATTCATTTCATTTATATCCTGCTTTTTTTCCTCTTTATGGAACCCAATGCGGTGCACATAATCATCCTTCTATTTTAGCCAAAATTATTTGACCTTCATCCAGAAAACAAACTGCTACTAAAGTACCATCTCTGACTTTACTTTGCTCCCTAGATCAGTTATGGCATTGCTACTCCTCTTTCTAATGACAGAAGTCAGTTCCCTTTTGTCTACCACATGGCCCCGAAGGAAGAAACCCAGTACCCGGGGATCGTCCAGCTGCTCCTGTTCTTCCGATGGACGTGGGTTGGTCTCTTTGCTCCAGACACTGAGAATGGGGAGAGGTTCCTAGGTGCCTTGACACCCCTGATGATCAGAAGTGGAATTTGTGTCGCTTTCTCCAAAAGACTACAACGACATTTCTTAAATTACATATTGCAGATGGACCTTTCTTTCGTGGGGAAAGAAGTGAAGGTAATTGTTTACTATGCGGACTCCCACTATGGCTGCTATCCGTTGACGTTTATACAAAGAACACTCGAAAAGACCCCAACTGGGGCAAAACTCTGGATCACGCCAGCTTTTCAGGACATTAACATCAACTTGTCTCTTCCACCTTCTAACTTCCATATCCTCCACGGTTCTTTGTCCTTCATAATGAAGACTAAAATAATGACAAAATATGACTACTATGAGCCATTGTCCTCTTCTCTGGAACTGTTTTGGGATGAAACTTTTAAGTGTTTCAGTTCAATGCATGTTTTGTCGATGAAAATTTGGACAGGTTGCAGAGAGAAAGAGAAACAGGCAATGCTGCCCCAGGAGGAGATTGAAAGAGCCCTGTCTCAGGACAGCTACGTAACTTACAGCAGCATCCAAGCTGTGGCCCATGCCTTACATGCTGCATATTCATCCCGACCCAAGCGGATGTTGATGGTGGGTGATGGAGAAAGGCGGGAACATCAAAGGCTGCAGCCCTGGCAGGTATTCCCTTTTCCTTTGGCAACACCTCCATAAAGACGCATGATAAGATGACCAAACGTGGGTTAGAGCAGATAATTGTTCCCTCTGCATGGCAGTGCAGGCAGGCAGTAGACCCTGTTTTCTGCCACCATTACATGCTCAAGTAGCTTCCCTCCTCCAAAAATCCCTTACAAATGAAGCCCCAGGCCCATCGAGAACCAGTTGTTGTTGTTTTCTGAAGCACCATCAGGATACAATCTCTTGACTTTGCAGTCAACTTAATGTTTTTGTTGGAGAAGTCCCATTGGGATCTATTTCTCTGATTGTGGTCTTATGAAGTGCCCAGCGAGTTTGCAGCAATGTGCCCCCTCTTACATGTCCTCCGAATATAAGCTAGCTGTGGAGGATGGGGTATGACCAGGTGGGTGCAGCCTGTGGTAAATAGGGATGTCACAAGCACCCACCTTCATCTGGGAGGCCAGCAGACTCCCCCCACCCAGCCCCTTGGACTCCGCTCGCCGAGCCTTGTGGCGCTGACAGTAGGGGTGTACAAAACCCCGCTTACCTGGCTCTGCTGGGTTCCACAGGTGGGGGGAGGCGATCTGTTTCTCCCCAGGGAATCCTCGACGGGGGCGAGGTGATCCATTCCTTCCCCTGGAATCCTGCCCGGTTGGCTCCGCTCTGTGGCCAGGCTGTGAAGCCACCAGCCAGGCCAACCCACAGCAGGGCCTCCAGCCGCTGCCAGGTTGGTGCAGACGCAAATGGCTTCCTGCGTAGGGGATGCCACTTGTGTTCCTACACAAGCCCGTGATAGGCTACGTAAATATTAATGTAGCCTATCACAGCTAAAGCATGGGCGCAAATGGCGTAGGGGAAGACATTCGCATCCCTGCTTTAGCCGTGATAGGCTACGCAAATATATATGTTCCCTATCACGGGCTGGCATAGGGACGCAAATGGCAGCTCCTACGACAGCTGCCATTTGCGGCCGCAGCAGCCCGGGAGCCATCGGAGCCATCACCGGAGCTGCAGCCAGTAGGCTCCGTTTCACAGGGCTTTCGTGGGGTGGAGGGGTGGGGGGCTCTGTTCCACCATGGATTCTAGGAGGCCAAAGTCACTGGAATTCGCCCCCCCTGGGATCCATGGTGGAATTCTCTAACATCCTTAGCTGACAGAGCTGGGTGCTGAACAGCTGGGAACGGCCCCGAGTTCTCACCACACGCACCCCAACCATTCTCACTCTCTCCTCCTTGCAAGGGGGAGATAGCATGTGTGGCTGGGGTATATACAGCACTGAGGCCTCATCTTGCCCTGTCAGCTGTCAAGGAAGCCCTTACCAGCTGGCATTGTCTGGATGAGGCCTTAGCACACCACCCTCTCTAGCCATCTTCTCCTTGCAAAGAAACAATGTTAATTAGGGATGTACAAAAGTCACTTACCTGTTTGCGGATTATGCTATTGCTGGGGGGGAGGCGCTCCGTCCCTCCCCCTGAAATTCTGGCCCGGGGGGGGAGGCGCTCCATACCTCCCCTCCCCTGAAACCTGGCTGGCCGGCTCTGCTTCGCGTTCCCCTTATTTTTGCCGTAGTCCACGTAAATGTTTACGTAGACTAATATGAGCCAAAATAAAGAACGCAAACCGTGGCGCCTATGGGCGCCGCCATTTGCGTACACGCGTGTTATGTTCTTAATCAGCCATGATAGGCTATGTAAACATTTATGTAGCCTATCACGGTGTTTTGTAAAATTTAGGCATGATAGGCTACGTAAATCTTTACATCTTTATGTAGCCTATCACGTTTTTGATTTGTTTTTTACTTGGAAATGGCGGCGGCAGCAGCCATCGGAAGACTGGCCTCCGCAGCCGCCGCCGCTGAACCGCTGCCGGAGCCACCACCACCAGGAAGATCTGCCCCAGGTAAGTTCCATCCCAGGAGGGGCAGTGGGCCATTCCGCCATTGATTTTGTGGGGCTGAATGCGCTGGCATTCAGCCTCCCGAGATCCGTGGCGGAACTTTTGTACATCCCGACGATGGTTTGCTTGCTGGGCCCATGAGTGCTGAGGACTCCAAAAGTTAACCCCTGTCGAGGCGGGTGGGACAGCTCACTTGGATGACCTTGAGAGGCAAACTGGGAGGCTGGGTGAGGGGCCTTTGGACCTCCCCCATGCCTTGGACAGAGGTGAGTCCATCCATCCCTAGTGGAGAATGCGTCCCGATGTGAGGGGGTGTTTCCTGCTGTTCCTAAGGGAGCAGTAGTGTGACCATTTATTTTGAAACATTGTCTGGACTCTATGGTTTTGGATAAGGCTGTGCACATCTTCGGACTGAATCCCAAATAACTAAGTGTGCTGCTTTGGAGGTGCCTTGTCATGATCCGAAGTGGATGAGAACAGTGCCAAGGCACCCCGAAGCAAAGCAGCTCGTCGCCAAGTCTCCTCAGTTCCATTTGGATCTTCAGAGGCATTCTGATGCCTTTTGAAACACACACAGCCCATCTTCAAAAGGAGCAACTTGCAAAACATATGGGAGGGGGAGAGGAGGGGGAGGCGGGAGGGGGAAATGGTGAGCCTTGGTGAATGGCATCTCCAATTGCCAAATAAGGGCAGAGTTTAACCCAGCATTCTCCAAACAGCAACAGTGGTGGAGGAGGGGGGCAGAATTGGAGTGGACTCATTGGAGAGTTCAGTCTGCTTTCATTTCATTTCATTGTGTGTGTGTGTGTGTGTGTGTTTGTTGGAGAGAGAGAGAGAGAGAGAGAGAATGCACTGATTAGTTGGTGGTTTTGGTTTACGGTGAGTTGTGCGTACATAGTGTGCATGCTTGTACTTTCTTTTTCCTTCCAAATCCAACTTTTCTCTTTCTTTCTTTCTTTCTTTCTTTCTTTCTTTCTTTCTATCTTTCTTTCTTTCTTTCTTTCATTTGTAGATCCTTTATTTGAAAAACCAAACACTTGAAAAGTACGGAGTGTGAGTTTCCCTCTTTCAGTTCCTGGTTCTTTGTCTCTCCCCCCCCCCTTGTCTAATACGTTTTACACTTCATTCTTTTCTTGACTGTTTATATCAAGAAGGAGAAATACAATAAAAACTACTTTCCTTTTCCTTCCCTTGCCTCTTTCTTTCACTTCCATGACACCCTTCTCAATTTCTTTGCCCTTACTTTCATTCTGTCTAGATTTTTCACACACACACACACACACACACACACACAGACAAACACTACTCTCCAGTCCTTTTTCTTGGCTCTCCTCCACCTGCCCCCCTCCTCCATTCCCATATTCCTTCCTTTCCATTTTTGCTCACATTTCCCTTAAACAACAGCAAGAACAAGAACAGTTAAAAACCACGTTGTCTTCTGTTGTCCTCCTGCCTTGCTTGTAGGTAGTCCAGCATTTACTTTATTTCTGATCTCCCCCTCTCTCCCTCCTTGTGTGTTCGTTTTTGTGTTTGTGTTGTGCTCAAGCAAGCAGTGTGTGTCAAAGTACAACACAGACAACATTTCAAAAAGCAGTAGACAAAGCACTACACACACACTAACATCTATCATTTGAATAACTCAAAACCACCCTGTGTTGCAAAGCAAGCAAGCCCAATATGGGGCAGCTTCAGCATCTTCTTGGCAGGTGGATGAGGAGGGGCTGGGATTAGCAGCCCTGGTCGGCAGTCACGCTCTCCTCCGGTCCAGCTAGTGAGTGCTGGTGTAGTGGGGCAGCTGAATGCAGAGGCAAGTTGCAGTGCTCAGAGGTCACTGACCGAGGAGGCACTTCACAGCAGAGATCAGGGACAGTGACCTCCTCCACTCCAACAACTAACTTCTCACATTATTATCCCTGCTGAGTTTGGTTTGTAATTCTGAGAAAAGCACATTGTAGCAGTGACTAGTGCAACAACTCCTTTGCCAGACTGTCTGAAATTTGGCTGGTGGAATCCCCTCCATGGGGGATGCCAGGTTCCCAAATTTCATGTGTTTAGCATAAAAACTGTAAACCTGACAGCCATTTCTATTTTTCAATGCCAGTCAATGAGAACATGTCATATCAGAATGATTTGGATATCCAAATCGAGCGTTGGATTGGGCTCTGAAGAGAAGTGGTTGGGGTCAGAATCAGCCTGAAGCAAAGCAGGGCTGCTTCAGATGGTCCAAAGTCACATCCAAACTGTGATTGGGACTTTGTTCACAGCCCTGGTTTTCGATAACTGCTGCCAGTCCTAATACCCCCCTTTGGCTAGTGGTCTCAAGAGGGAGGGTGGTGGCAGCCCAGATGCAGTTCCTGATTGTTTAGCCCCTTTCCATTTGGATTCCCTCTCTCGTTATGTGACTGAATCAGTCTTGGTCTCAGGAAGGATGACCATTAAAAGAAGCAAGGGGAAATCCACGCTGCTGATTCTACTCAATCTCACATCTCCTTGGACATGTCTGTTTCCTGTTTCCTAGCTGAGCAGTGCAGAGGAAGCTGCTCCAGCTGGTCTCGGGACTATAGAAGCAAGCAAGCTCCCAGAGAGGGCACGATCACAGCAAGCAAACAGACAGGAGTTGGCCAGGGGAGTTGCAGGGGAAGAGGCGATGAAGGCAAAGCAGTGAGTGGGCTGGAGTAAGCCCAGGGGGCTGTCCTTTCCCTTCTGAGTCTCCGTGTGGTCACCATATGCTCCTGAGAGCTCCAATTGAATTGAGGGTGTGTGGCCAGAGTGATTCCTGCAGCTGTGTGGGCAGGAAGTTTCAGTCTGTGTCCAACTTCCCAGGTGAGCAGAGCAGAGGAAGTTGCTCCAGATGGTCTAGGGACTATGCTAGGAAGCCAACTCCCAAACAGCAAGCCATCAGAGGGAGTGAACAGGGAGGGAAAACAGAAGTTGGCCAGTGGAGTTCGGCAGGGGAGGTCAAGGGGGAGGCAGCTAATGATGGGTTTGTTTGTTTTTTAATCATTTCCTCGTAACCCACACTTCCATACCAGTGGGGCTGTGTTTTTCACTTCCAGTGAATAGAGGATGAAACACAGGCTATTCCAGTACAATCAGAAAGCTAGAAGAGCAACAGCAAGCTCAGACAGAATAGGAAACTGCTGAGGCGAGGAAAAATGAAGTAAAGAATACTTCTTGGAAAAGCGTGACAATTAGAAGCAAAACAACTGGAAGCCACTCTAGACCAGTGGAAGCATTGGAATTACAGAATCATTTCCAGGTACTTGAGGATGAGACTGGAAGACACCGTGCTGAGGTAGAATTACAGGGGACCCTGCATGAGAGCAAGCAAGAGTCTGAAGGTCAGTCAAACAGAGGCGATGAAAGCAAGGCTTACAACAGGAAGAAGAGATGACTAGTAGTAGTGGGAGACTCCTTGCTGTTTGGGATCGAAACCTAAGTATGTCGTGAAGACCCATGGACTCGCCAGGTAAGCTGTCTCCCAGGAGGATGGACTAGAGATGTGTCTGAAGGGTTCCCAATGCTCATAAAGCCCAATGACAGGTATCCCTTTCTTCTCATCTATGTGGGAACAAATGATTGGCTATGAAGGTGGTGCTGGCATGAGAAATTTGGAGGCCAGGATGGCGGGCTACATTTCCTGGAAGATGGACCAGTGGCAAGGGTCCATCACGTAGATCCACAGTTGGCTACAGAATTGGACTCAAGGAGTGCTTATCAATGGGACCTTCTCAAACTGGGGAGAGGTATCAAGCGAGGTACCACAGGGCTCAGTCCTGGGCCAAGTGCTCTTCCACATTTTTATTAATGAGTTGGATGACGAGATGCAGGGAATGCTAGGGATGGGGGAGAATTTCTCCCCGAAACTTCGGCGGGCCGAGCGCCAACGCATTCGGTCCTCCGAAGGTTGTTCGGGGAGAACTTCTCCCCCCACCATTACAAGGACAGTAAAAAAAAGAAAAACGCCGCTGTGATAGGCTACGTAACGATTAACGTAGCCTATCACAGCTAGATTTGCAAAGTCAGCCATGATAGGCTACGTTAATCATCACGTAGCCTATCACGGGTGACTTAAAAAAAAAAAAAAAAAGCACGTACGGCTAATGGCGGCCCCCATAGGGAGCCGCCATTCGCATTCCTTATTTGGTCCCTGTAGTCTACGTAAAGATTTACGTAGACTACAGCGAAAATAAGGGCAACGCAAATAGCTTCTTTTGAAGTTCGCGGCCGGGGAGACGGGGCGCTTCTCCCCGGCCTGAATTTCGGCCGGGCGAGGAGGGAAGCCTCCCCCCCAGCCTGAACTTCGGGGGGAGCAGTGAAGCGCCTCCCCCCCAATGCGAAGCAAGCTGCGAGACCAGGTAAGTGACTTTTGTGCACCCCTAATGCTGATCAAATCTGCAGATGACACAAAATTGGGCAGGATAGCTAATACCATGGAAGAAGTTACAGAATTCAAAGTGATCTTGAGAGGCTGGAGCTCTGGGCAGAAAACAACAGAATGAAATTTAGTAGGGATGAATGCCAAGTTCTGCACCAAGGAAAAAGAACCCAAATGCACAGTTACAAGGTGGGGAATACTTGGCTCCAAAGGACAACAAGCAAGAAGGATCTGGGAATTGTTGTCGATCACAAGCTGAATCTGAGACTTCCAAATCACATGAAGTACAAGTTGCCCTCTACTCAGCACTGGTTAGGCCTCATCTGGAGTACTGTGTCCAGTTCTGGGCACCACACTTTAAGAAGGATGCAGACAAACTGGAGAGGGTTCAGAGGAGGGCAGGAAAGATCATTGGGCGATTGGAAACAAAGCCCTAATAGGAGAGGCTGAAAGAACGGGCATTTTTAGCCTTGGGAAGAGAAGACTGAGGGGAGATACAGCAGTGCTGTTCAAGTACTTGAAAGATTGTCACAGAGAGGAAGGCCAGGATCTCTTCTCGGTCATCCCAGAATGCAGGACAGGGAATCATGGGCTCAACTAACAGAAAGCCATATTCCAGCTGAACATCAGGAGAAACTTCCTGACGGTTAGAGCAATATGACAATGGAACCAATGACCTAGGGAGGTGGTGGTCTCTCCCACACTGGAAGCATTGAAGACAAGGCGGGACAGCCACCTCTCTGGGATTGTGTGACTTGGATTCCAATACTGAGCAGGGGGTTGGACACAATTATCTTATAGCTCCCTTCCATTCCTACTATTCTATGATTCTATGATTTCACCATCAAACCTCATATCCTTCTGAGCCTTCTACACTGGTGTTGGAGGCACTGAACTCCAGTTCCCCTGCTACCTGAAAGAGTGTCTTAAGAAATTAAGATTCAGTGATCATTCTTTGATCTCTTGAGCTGTGGCATCCCAGACGGTATATGACATTGTCCACCAATTTTGTTTTCATTTTGGTAACCATCCTCTCTCCGTTGTTATCTGGCTATCATCTTGATGTGTTTTGTGAGCATCCCATCTTCTGTGGAATGAAGCAGCTCCTGGCAGTCACTCCTGGTGGCCGCTCCAGGGTCCAAAATAGCAGTTGGCCATAGAGAAAGCCCATGGTCGTTAGAGCATTGCCAGAGTGGAAGAGACTCTATCCAGCAGACTCTATGGTCATGGCCTGGAAGTCCTCTGGAACCTGTTGAAACCCTGGGGAGCCCGCCACATGACACGATAAGTCACCTCGGGACCCTTAACACTTTTGCAGAGGGATGGTTTGTTGGAGTGGCTTACTAAGCATGGGGCATGTGGTTTTCTGCCCCACATGACATGCTTAGCCACCAAGGTGATTTCCTAATCTGTGCAACTTGGGAAAAGCCCTCTCTTAAATATGATCACTTTTGAATTGATTGCGGATCATTCTGACAACTCTAGTTGAGACTGTGAACAGCCAAAGAATGGCATTGTGAGCCATGATGGGAGGTGCATTGAACATGGATGATCACAGCTCAAAGTGATGAGGGCTAAGATATGGACTACATTTTCATGATTTCTAAATCCAGGCTGTTTTCTCTGTCATTCTAGCTTCACACTTCCTTACGAGACATCCAGTTTTCTAATGCTTCCATGGGCGGACTGTATCTGGATAAGACTGGGGAACTGGCAGCTGACTTTGATATCGTGAATTGGGTGATGTTTCCCAATGAGTCTCGTGCTAGAGTGATTATTGGGAGTGTGAAGAGACAGGCATCTCCAGACCTGAAACTCACCATTAAGCAGGAAGCCATTGCCTGGCCCAGCCATTTTAATGAGGTGGGGGAAAGGATTTGTGTCCTATTATTGGCCTTATCTCTTAAGCTCTAAGAATATCCATCCTGTCTTGTGTCTCCCACCCCCACCCCAGCTTCTTATCATTTATTTATTTATTTATTTATTTATTTTATTTCTGTACCGACCAATAGCCAAAGCTCTCTGTGTGGTTCACAAAAATTAAAACCAAACTGCCCGCAATAAAACAAATTTAAATATATAGAACATCCAAACCACAATATAGCAATACAACCGCAATAAAACCTAGCAACAATGCAGGAATTTAAAATACAGGTTTAAAACAGCAAAGCTAAAAGTCTAGAAAGCTAAAATGCTAAAATGCCTGGGAAAATAAAAAAGGTCTTCACCCGGCACCAGGAGTTATACAATGCAGGTGCCAGGCGAACCTCTCCAGGGAGCTCATTCCACAGCCGGGGTGCCACAGCAGAAAAAGCCGTCCTCCTAGTAGTCACCTGCCTCACTTCCTTTGGCAGGGGCTCACGGAGAAGGACTGCTGAGGATGACCTTAAGGTGCATGGATGGGTGTTTCTATGCTGTATTGATCTGGGGTCCTGATCCTGTCAGTTCCAATCATCAAGTCTTTTGGTTATCAAGCTGAAATATGCCAATTCTGCAAAAGATGGCAGTTTCTGGGTAGGAAATGGATGTAGAATAAATATATACAAAAAAGATCCACACCTCCCTTCAGGTGACAAAGCAGTTTGCACCGTGAATGTCTATTATGGTTCCAGGAGCACAATTTTCTCTAGGCTGGATGCTTTCCTATTTCTCCTTAGAGCATGACCAAAGGAGCCAGCAAGCAGGATCTTACAAGTGTCTCTGTTAGATGCCTCCTTCTACCCATGAGCAATGCCTCTCCCCTCCTCTCTCACACCAAACGGCTGACACACTCACAAGAGTAGGGGGGTTTCTCCCTTACCCAACAGGTGCTCAAAACATTTGGCCTGGGAATCTAATTGGCCTGGGGATGGGGATGGGAGAGTCGCCCAACTCTACTGTGATACTCAGGACAACTCACACTCAGCTCTGTGGAGTTCTGATTTTATGCTCACAAACCAGCTCACTACGTATGCCAGTGCTAGAAGCCTTTGATTTATTTATTTATTCCATTTTTATACTGCCCAATAGCCAAAGCTCTCTGGGTGGGTCCCAAAAATTAAAACTACAAAGCGCAGCATGAAACAATGCAAAATATGAAAGCTTGAAACCACAACAGAACACTACAACCAGAATGAAACCTTTCAGCAATGCAGAGATTTTACAATACAGATTTAAAAGACTGAAGCTAAAAGACTAGGAAGCTAAAACGCTGAAATACTGGGAGAATAAAAAGGTCTTCACCTGGTGCCAGAAGGAGTACCACGTAGGTGCCAGGCGAACCTCCCTAGGGAGCTCATTCCACAGCTGGGGAGCCACCGCAGAAAGGGATCCCTTCGCGCCAGGCACCAGCCTGACTTCCTTGGCAGGGGCGCATGGAGAAAGGCCTCTGAGGATGATCTCAGCGTCTGAGCACGAACCTATGGGAGGAGGCGATCCTTCAGATAACCTGGACCCAAACCCTTAAGGGCTTTAAATGTTACTACCAGCACTTTGAATCGGGGCCAGAAATGGATTGGCAGCCAGTGCAGCTCGTAAAGTACTGGCGTAATATGAGCCCAAAGGCCAGTCCCTGTTAACAATCTTGGTGCCCTGCTTTGCTCCAGCTGAAGTTTCTGGACCACTTTCAAAGGCAGCCCCATGTATAACACATTGCAGTAATCCAGGCGAGAGGTTACCAGAGCATGGATAACTGTAGCTAGGCTCTCTCTGTCCAGATAAGGGTGTAGTTGGGTTACCAGCCAAAACTGATAAAAAGTGCTCTGTCTGTGCCACTGACTTCACCTGTGCCTCAAGTGACAGTTCTGGATCCAAGAGCACCCCCAAACTATGAACGTGATCTTTTGGGGGGAGTGCAACTCCCTCCAGAACAGGTTGAATATCACCTAGCCAGGCAGATGAATCACCCACCAGAAGCACCTCCATCTTGTCTGGATTGAGTTTCAGTTTATTGGCCCTCATCCAGTCCATTACTGTGCCCAGGCCCTTATTCAGAACAGCCACTGCCTCAGCTGGGTTTGATGAGAAAGTGACGTAGAGCTGGGTGTCATCCGCATATTGATGGTGCCTCAGCTCACACCTCTGGATAAACTCCCCCAGTGGTTTCATGCAGATGTTAAACAGCATAGGGGATAAAATAGAGCCCTGTGGAACCCCATGGCACAATTGCCATGGCGCAGAGCAGTAATCCCCCAGCACCACCTTCTGCAGTCGGCCATCCATGTAGGAGCAGAACCACCGAAGTGCAGTGCCTCCAACGCCCAGCCCAGACAATGTGCGCAGAAGGATATCATAGTCAATGGCATCTAACGCTGCTGAGATGGTATCTCACTCCCCCATCCCTCTCAAAGCAGAGGTCATCCGACTGGGTGACCAAGGCAGTTTCCATTCCAAAACCAGGCCTGAAGCCCGCATTTAGATAATCTGTTTCATTCAACAGAGCCTGGAGCTGTCCTGCAACCACCCGCTCGAGCACCTTGCCCACGAAGGGGATGTTGGCCACTGGACTATAATTGTTAACATCCTCCAAGTTCAGCTTTTTTAGGAGTGGTCTGATTACCGCCTCTTTTAAAGTGGCCAGCACCACTCCCTCTCTCAAGGAGGAATTTACAAACTCCTGGAGCCAGCTGGACATCCCCTCCTTGTTTGATTTAATAAGCCATGAAGGGCAAGGGTCAAGCACACAAGTGGTTGATCAGACTTGGCTAGGGATGGATGGAACACTTACCTTCCATTCCATTGTGTTTCTGCTGGGGGGGGAGGCACTCCATCCCTCCCCCCAGAATCCTTGACGGGGGGGAGGCGCTCCGTCCCTTCCCCCCGGAATCCTGCCTGGCTGGCTCCGCTCTGCGGCCAAGCCACAGTGCCGCCAGCCGGCTCCGGCCACCCGCAGCTGGCCATCCATAGCCGCCGCCATTTGCGTTCCTTATTTTTGCCATCTTAGTCTACGGCAATATTTACGTTGATTATTACGGCAAAAAGAAAGGGGAACACAAATAGCTTCCTAGTGGGCTCTTACCTGTGTTCGGTCAGAGTCAGCATGAGTTTTCCTCCACCTGCATTCTAGCCGTCTCCCCACTTGCTTCACTGCCCTCAGCTCAGTTGTATACCAAGTAGGGATGTAGGAAACAACTTACCAGTTTCATTTCATGACATCCGTGGTGGGGGGGAAACGCTTCGTCCCTCCCCCCGATATCCTTGCCGTCTGGCTCCACTCTGCAATGAATCTGCAGAGCCACCGGCCGGGGCTGCCCACAGCGAAATCCGGCTGCTGCTGTCCCGCGCAGGGACGCAAATGGCGGTTGCTGTAGGAGCCGCCATTTGCATCCATTTTCTCACCATGATGGGATACGTAAATATTTACGTAGACTATCATGGGCTCAGCAGGGATGCATATGTGTTCCCGGCGTTAACCGAGATAGGCTATGTAAGTATTTACGTAGCCTATCACAGGGAAAATGGTGAAGCGAATCTCAGCCGCAGCCCTGGCCGCCATTCGCAAAGCAGCACGAACGGCACCAAGTAGGTTCTCCGTTTCGCGTACCTTTCGTGGGGTGGTGAGGCGGGGGGGATTCGTTCCATGATGGATTTTAGGGGGCCACATGCACTGGCATTCGGCCTCACTGAGATACGTGGCTGAATTCTCTGAATTCTCTGCCATCCCTAATACCAAGGAGCTGGCCGGGCTCTGCTCAGATGGAGAGGGCGCTTGGGCATGATCGTGTCAACTGCCCGAGTCATCTCTGCATTCCACAGAGCGACCTGGGCTTCAACAGGAGCACCAGCCATACCAGCAGGAAAACCCCCAGAGCCCTCTGGAATCCATCGGAATCCATTAGCCTCTGGGGGTGGACCATTTTAACAGGTCCCCCACCCTTGCAGAGGGGAAAGGCTGCCAGGAGTCTAAACATCAACAGGAAGTGATCTGACCATGACAAATGGACAGATGTTAATTCCTCCACTTTCACATCACCATCCTCCTGCCCAGTCATGATGCTTCAGGCAAGAGTTATTGCAGCCCTACCAGGAGATGCCAGGGATTGAACCTGGGACCTTGTGCCTGTAAATCAGGTGCTCTACTGATGAATTATGGCCCCACTGTGGGTAGAATAGGATTGAGTTAAAGAGGTGGTGAAACCCATGGCGGAATGGCCTCCCACTCCCCTCCACCCCACGGAATCCCCCTGAGACAAAGCTTACCTGGGACGGAGGCAGAGGCGGCGGCGGTGGCTCCCGTGGCAGCGGCTGGTCTCTCGGGCGGCTGCTGTGGCGGCAAATGGTGGACGTTGTAGCGGCCGCCATTTGCGTCCTTCCAGGCTGCCATGATAAGCTACGTAAGTATTCGCCGTTTTAACCTATGTAAATTTTTACGTAGGCTGTCATGGCAAAAAAAAAAAGGGAACGCAAGTAGCGTAGTGGGCACTGTTTGCGTTTCCTTTTTTTTCACCATAATAGCTGACGTAAATATTTACGTAGGCTAAAATGGCGGGGGGGAAAGAAACACAAATGGCACCCACTACGCCATTTGCATTCCCCTTTTCTTTTCCATAATAGCCTACGTAAATATTTGCGTAAGCTAAAACAGCGAAAAATAGGGAACGCAAATGGCAGCCGCCATAGCCGCCGCCATTTGCATACACTTTTTTTTTTTTTGGCTTGCCATGATAGGCTAGGTAAATACTTACGTAGCCTATCACAGCAGCTTCGCTACGGCGTCCCCCATTTGCATCCACAGCAGCCCGTCCGGTGCCGGAACTCTGGCTTCCGACAGCCCTGGCCGGCAGCTCCGCAGAGCCACCGTGGTGCCAAGCCGGCCCACGGAGGATTCCGGGGGGAGGGATGGAGCGCCTCCCCCCCCACAAATCCAAGCTGTGAAAAGGTAAGTGACTTTCTTACATCCCTACTATCTCCCCTATCCCATTTATATAGCAGATAATCTGGCTTGGATTTATTGCTGGTCCCTGGCCTCCCACCCCCAACCATTTGCAGAACGCCATCATCCTATTCAGATGGAGCAAATTGGGAGCAATAGCACAGGAAGACAGATGTTCCTCTAAACTCGAGAAGTACAAAGGTCAGAGAGGAGGCTTGGAGGTGCCAGGTGGGCCTTCCTCTGAAGGCAATGGAGAGATGTCTGGTGACCCCTCAGTTGACAACTGGGGCAGGGCGGAGAGACAGCATCACACCTGTTTTAAAAGAGATTCCTTGCCTAACACTCAACTTCAGGGTGCAGATTACATTGCTGATCCATTTGAATCCCTCTAAGATCAGGGTAGCAAAAATTAGGGCCATGCACAGCCCACCTAACCCAATCAGTCTGAACTCGCCTCAACTGCCCCTGAAGCTGGGTTGACCTACTTCTCAAGTTCTGAAGCAACATCTAGAGATCCGAAGCAAAAGGGGGGATACCTGCACCGAAAGTGACCCCCCACTGTCAATGCCACCACCACAGAACCCCCACTCCTTACCTGGATCTGTCGGGAGTGCCTGCACCCATTGGCTTCTGCAAGGCGGTCACCTTGCATTTATTTTTTAAAATGGCATTTTGTCTTACTGGAAGAAGAAGAGTCATCACTTTGAAAGGAAATGGCAACTCCATCTCAGAGAGTGATGGCTGCATGTGATTCCCTAGAGACCAGGTAAGGAGTGAGGGGCTCACACAGCAGGGTGGGGTTGCTGTCCGCATCAGGCTGAAGTACCCCCAATGCTCTTCAGATTGATCCAACCCATATTGGAGTTCTTTGGCCTGCTCCGGACCTGCTCCGGAATTGCACCGCTTTGCACCGCAGCACCCAGACACGCTAGGGATTCAGGCTTCAGACTGACGTGGCTAAGAGCCCTACTAAAAATGCCCTCTTCCACATAACTCTTGGATATGTTGTCTTAGAGCAGCTGATGAGGCCTGATCCAAGTGGCAAGGCCAGCTGAGATTTGGCTGGTGACAATTGGCAGGAAGACCTTTTGTGGTATGGCAACATCCCTGGAGATATTGGTCTGCCATGAGTCTCAAGCAGGAAGTCCTTTCTGTTTCAAGAGGCCTTTCTATTATTTGAATGTTGGGATGGACGAAAGGGCATCCTTTTAAAAAAAGTAAAGTAAAAAAAAAACCACCACACCAGTGATAGGCTACGTGACGATTTACGTAGCCTATCACGGCTAGATTTCCAAAGTCAGCCATGATAGGCTATGTAAATCGTCACGTAGCCTATCACGGGTGTGGTTTTTTTTTTTTACTTTACTTTTTTTTTCGCGGCCGGGGAGACGGGGCGCTCTTCCCCAGCCTGAATTTCGGCAGCGAGGGATGGGACGCCTCCCCCCCAGCCTGAATTTTGGCCGGGCGGGGCAGGGCGCCTCCCCCCCCTCGCCTGAACTTCGGGGGGAGAACTGAACCACCTCCCCCCCACCATGAAGCAAGTTTCGAGAACAGGCAAGGGACTTTCGTCCATCCCTAAATTCACAGCTGACTTTGGAAATCTAGCCGTGATAGGCTACGTAAATCATTCCATAGCCTATCACGGCTGTGTGTGTGTGTGTTTTTTATGTTTACTTTTTTATTTTGCAATGGCGGTGGTGGCAGCCGGTCAGAAGTCAGCAGGGGGGTGGCAGGCCGTTCCTTCACAGATTTCGGGGGGCCGAATGCAATGGCATTTGGCGTCACCAAGATCCGTGGCGGAATTCTCTGCCATCCCTAGTTGGTACAGTGGAGACTGATGGCTCTGATTACGGCGGAGCTGTGGATCGCTTCTGGGTTTTAGTCAGAACCATACAGAACTATACAACAGATATCCAAGGTACTGAACTTATTTGGGGGATATAAATCCATCAGGTACCCCGGTCCTCAAAATGCCTTTCCATCTCCAGCTGTGCCATGAGGCCTCCGATCCTTCCTTTGCCTTCTGCCCTGCCACTGAAGATCAAAACAGGGAAGAGGAGAGGGCCTTTCCAATGGTGGTGCCTATCCTCCAGCAAAAAGCTCATCTCCCTCCCCCATCGTTCACCGTTATTGCATGCACATGTCTTGAAGCTTGTCCTTTTATTGCTGTTGCTTGTAATTTCTGTTATTCTGGGATTGTCTTTTAGTTTATTTCATTGTTGTACCTTTTCCCCTCCAGTATTTATATTGGCTTGAGTACATGTATAGTATAGGTGGTGTAAACATTTTGAAACAGACCAAAAACATCCGTGCCATGTTGTGATGCATAAATAGTGCTTCCCTGAAACAAGGACCTGGATCACTTCTAAATCACTTAGGGTCACAAGCGTTAGAAACCTTGCTGGGTCCTGTCTAAATTGGAGGACTCATTTCCATAGGCACAAATATTCATAACACTGTTTTCCTGGATGCTCCTTCTCTTTGTTGCTAGACCGTGCCTCATTCCAGATGCACTGAGAGCTGTCGCCGTGGATACTACAAGGAGGTCCAAGAAGGAGAGCCACCATGCTGCTATGCTTGCGCTCCATGTGCGCAAGGAACCATCTCCATTCAGGAAGGTAGGCAAGATCAGAAGAATGGGAGTTCCCTAGGGCAACTCCTTGAATATGCCGAATAGTCCTCACAGCCCTATTTTACTTCTCTCTTTTTTTTCTCATAAACATCTTTATCAAAACATTCCATGAGTAGGTAACAGGAGAAGGCTTCTTAAATGACTGTTGCTCCTAGTGTAAAACATCATGGGAAATCCTTATGGTCATTGGCCATTCACCACTGCTCAGCCTGAAATACCTCATGATGCTTGGGATGTACGAATCCCTTACCTTGCTCTGCTGAGGGGCATCCACGGTGGAGGGGAGATGCTCCTTCCCTCAATGGGGGGGGAGGCGCTCAGCCCCCCCCCCCGGAATCTTCTCCGGCCAGCTCTGGCAACCCAAGACCAGACATCCAGCTGCTGGGCAGCCCTGCAGGGGTACGACAGCCCTGTCGTAGCCGCCGCCATTTGCGTCCCTGTATTGAGCCGTGATCAGCTACATAAATATTTATGTAGCCGATCACGACAGGGGGAAAGTATCACGGCTTGAAGAGGAGGTAGCGAATGGCTGCCGCAGGACGAGCACCATTCGCAAAGCAGCGCGGACGGGAGCAGGTAAGTGCTCCGTTCCGCATGCCTTTTGTGGGTTGGGGGGGCGGGGGCTTCGTTCCACGACGGTTTTTGGGGGGCCGAATGCACTGGCATTCTTCTAGTATGATACTTTCCGGAATTCTCTGACATCCCTACATAATGCCCTTCTAGTACATAGCGTGATTTTAATGAAGACTTGTTCCATTCAACTGAATGCTAATTTTATTTGTTATTACTTGCTCTTCTACAAGGTTTTTTTCTTCTGGTCTGTACATCGTTGTGATCATTGTTGTGATGTGCAGTCTCAAAAGCATTTTGTTTATCACATTAAATATTCATACATCTTTGGAACAGTTGCTAAAGACTTTTGGAACTCTGACGCATACTTGGCTTCAGTTTATTTTTAATCTCCACCATTAATCCCATGAAGTGAGTGGAAAGAAAAGACGATGGGAGTGAATCTCTGGTGTGCAAAGCAGGGGGGAAGCTTAATGCACACTGTTCCTGGTACAAATCATGCCCCCCCCAAAAAAAAAACCACTCTGCTTTTTCAATGCTTGGGACAGGGCAGCATGTACAGACATGGTGGGCCTTTCTCCATTATCTGCAAAGAATTGTCTGCACTGTGCTATGATCCTGTGGCAGGAAAGCAGGGGGTCCCTGGCAGAAAAAGGGATGTGAAAATGGTGCCGAATGCTGATTCAATCTTCTGGTTTTTTTAAACCGCTTTAGTAAAACTTGATTAAAAAATAAGAAAGCTTTATCGAAGTTTCCTACTCCAGATTTCACACTTAACCAGGAGTCCCTTGAGCACCGTCTTGTGGTAGAAAGGTGGGGCATAAGTTGAGTAAATACATAAATCACAAGCCACCCAGCTACCAGGTAGCTTTACATGCCTTACAGGAATATTATGAAGATAAGAACAGGATAACCTCACAGACACTCCCTTACCCCGAACAACGTTAGGATTAATACCCTCACTTTTCCATATTTAAACCAGGTAGGGAGCTGTGTGTATTCCAAGTCAGCACATCAATCCGTCTAGCCCACTCTTCTCTGTTCTTATCTGACTGACAACCACTCTGTAATGCCAGCAGAGATATTATAGTACCTTTCCTGGCCCTGCTACTACTAAGGTCCTCACCTGGTGATGAGTCCATAGACTGGTCTGGTCACAAAACAAGTCCTCTGTGAGGGAATGTTTGTCTCTCTCCCAGCCCAACTGCACATTTTTTCTGGAGGTACAGTTGATGTGAATCCTGCTGAACTCACTCTCCGTCTTCTCAGATGCCGACCATTGCATGAAGTGTCCGGAAGATCAGCATCCAAACAAGGACAGTGATCAATGTGTCCCCAAGAAGATAACCTTCCTCTCCTATGAAGAACCTTTGGGCATTGTCCTGATTTCCTTTAGTCTATTCTTGTCCTTATCCACGGGCTTCGTATTAGGAATCTTCATGAAATACCAAGAAACTCCAATAATCAAGGCCAACAACCGAGACCTGTCCTACATTCTCCTCATCTTCATCATGCTTTCCTTCTTGTCCTCCTTCCTGTTCATTGGGCGGCCAAGGAAAGTGACTTGCCTTCTCCGTCAAACAGTCTTCAGCATCATCTTCTCAGTTGCCATTTCTTCGGTGTTGGCCAAAACCATCACGGTGGTGTTGGCTTTCCTGGCCACAAAACCAGGGAACAGAGTGAAGAGATGGCTGGGGAAGAGTCTTGCAAACTCCATTGTCAGTTCTTGTTCTGGTGTCCAAGTTGTCATCTGCACCATCTGGCTGGGGAGCTCTGCCCCATTCCCTGACTCTGACACGCATTCCCAGCCTGGAGAGAACATCCTGCAGTGCAACGAAGGATCTGTTGTCTTCTTTTATACTGCCCTTGGCTACATGGGCTTCTTGGCTGCCATCTGCTTCACGGTGGCTTTCCTGGCCAGGAAGCTGCCTGGGGCCTTCAATGAAGCCAAACTGATCACCTTCAGCATGCTGGTCTTCTGCAGTGTTTGGCTGTCCTTTGTGCCCTCCTACCTGAGCACCAGGGGGAAATACATGGTGGCCGTGCAGATCTTCTCGATCTTGGCCTCCAGTGCTGGGCTGTTGGGCTGCATCTTTATTCCCAAGTGCTACATCATTGTACTGAGACCTGATCTGAATACGAAGGAGCATATCATGTTCAAAACAAACTAGGGCATCTGATCCATAGAAGAAGAGTTGTGAGAGAATTTTTGGCGTAGGTTTGGAGGAGATACAAGTTTGCTGAGATCTGAGTTAACAGAGCCTTTTGATGTGTTTATCGCTTCAGTTGCACAGTTTTGGTCTTTCTGTTACAGGAGACAGGCAAAGCTGAGCCTTGGGGCTATCACTCTGCCAGTGACCACCATCCATATCTGAGGTAGTGTTGAGGCTGGAACTATACCATACTGACATTGTCCAAGTAATGCATCTGTTGAAGGTGTGGCCCTTAATAGCTGCAGTGTACCAGTATTTTGCAGCTTGCGTGCACATGGAAAGCCCTGAATGCAAGACATTAAATGGATGTTTGTTACTGGCATTAGTGTATTCTGCTTGCTCTGCTTGCTATGACAGTTTGATGCATTTGTTGTCATTAAGAATTATTCTCAAAGAATGCAGGAGTTTAATTCGGTACTTCCATTTCCTTGCTTCTCATTGTCATCTATTGTTGTCACACATTTACTGCACAGAAATGATGCTTTTGATTGAAGGGAATTGGGTTTTTTTGAAGGGGACAGTCTCCCAAACAGAGAGACATTTGATATGGGATAGTCTTGTGCTTAGTTTTTGCTCCTGGGTGTTTTAAACTTTAGATGCTGACATTCTCAGCCTGAGATTTGGGGCTTCTGCCAGTGGAGGCCGGCAGCTCTCATTTCAGTGGAGCTGTGAACCCATCCTGGGTTTCAGACAGAAACCACGTCTGGCGAAAATGTTTGCAAATGGCCAGATGTGTGCTCGTGTTCAATTTGAACAACTTCCCCAGTTCGATTTGTGCAAATATCCCTGGAGACTGGATCATCCCCACTTTAGTTTATGGAGGAAAGTTTCACAAATCAGGAGATGGGTACATGGGTACCCATTCAGTGGTATACATCCGAACCTACTCTGCTGGATAGTCACCCTGCTGTGGTGAATGGGCTTGTGTTTTCCAGTGAACTCCGGGAGTGAAGCGTCGGGAGTTATGTACTCCCAGCAGGGTCACCCATGGCGGCAAGATCAACGGGGAGGAACCAGACAAAGAACAATCCAAGCAAGTCCTCAACAGCAGAATAGGCGGAAGATAGCAAGGTGTACAGTCAGGGCCAGAAATATTGGAACAAGGATAACTGTTTTGGCAGTTGGCCTCTGTATGCCACTGGCTGTACTTCCTGAATGGTTAGTGCCCCACTTTTGTCAAACCCCTTGAATTACAGCTGAAAGTCCTGACTTTGCTCCCATCTGGGTGTGTTTCCTTTAGGGATGGCAGAGAATTCCGCCATGGATCTCAGTGAGGCTGAATGCCAGTGCATTCGGCCCCCCGAAATCTGTGGCAGAACGGCCTGCCCCCCTGCCCCCCCGCCGATCCTCCCCAGGACGATTCTTACCTGGGGCTGATCTTCCAACTGGCTGCCGCCACCGCCATTTGTGGTCATGTTAAAAAAACAACTACAACGATGTGATAGGCCACGTAAAGGTTTACGTAGCCTATCATGGCTGGGTTTAAAAACAACAACCGCAAACGCAAATGGCGGCGGCTACGACCGACGCCATATGCATTCCTTATTTTTGGCCATCTTAGTCTATGTAAATATTTACATAGACCAGAGCTTTCCAAACGGTGTGTCGCGACACATTAGTGTGTCACCAGCAGTGTGTAGGTGTGCGCGGTAAAATTGTGCGGAAGGGCACCACGGAGCTCCCTTACTCACGTTTGCTTTGCTTGGTCCCTCCCCTGGAATTTCCTAAAGCAGCTAATGTTAAAGCTGCTTAGCTGCTAAGGCTTAGGTGCTTTAACATTAGCTGCTTTAGGATCACATGGCTCCTTGATGCAGGACGCACGTGATTGGCGGTGTTGGAGCGGTACGGCGAGGAGTGTGGTGATGCTGGCTGCACGAGGAGTGTGGAGAATTCAAAGTTAGCAGAGCAATTAGTCGAGCAATCAGCTTGGGCGAGAGGCTTCCCCACGTCCTCGGGGTGGCTGCAGTGCAGCGGGGGAGAACAATGGCCCGCTGGATGCCCCCAGAGCAGGGAGGGCTGCGCCGGGCAGGGGAGGAGCTTTGAGCCTGCGCTCCCCAGAAAGGTAGAGGCACGGGGCGAAGAGAGGGGAAGGGAGGCACTGCCCTGGGAGCAGAGCTCGGCTGACACTGGCGCGAAGAATTGGTAGCAGCCACCAGCCCTGCATGGTTTCTGGTGTGCCCTTTGCGGACTTCTTCACCATGCTGCTTTATATTTAAAACTTTTGATTGCTTCATGAAGGAAAATAATTTGCAAAGGTTAAATTGTGTAGGAATATGCACAGATGGCACACCCTCAATGGTTGGTTCAACAAAAGGTTTTATAGCTTTAACAAAGAAAGAGAATGAAAATATTATAATTACTCATTGCTTTTTACATCACAAAGCACTAGTCGCGCAAACCATTGGGAATGAATTAAGAAAAGTTTTGGACAAAGTGGTTCAAATGGTCAATTACATTAAAAGTAGACCTCTGCAATCAAGATTATTTGCTCATATTTGTGAAGACATGGGGGCAAAGTTTAAAAAGCTTCTACTACACACAGAGGTTTGTTAGCTCTCAAGAGGTCGAGTGCTTTCTCGTGTATATGAATTGAGGGAAATGATGCTTAAACTTTTTGAGGAAAATCAGCAAAATGAATTCTGCGATCTAATTCAAAGCAAACTTTGGTGCACAAAATTGGCATATCTTGCTGACATATTTGAACATTTGAATAAAATAAACACCAGTATGCAAGGAAAAGGAGAAAATATCTTAACAGAGGTAGATAAAATTTGTGCTATGAGAGACAAAATAGCAATTTGGAAAAGAAAAGTGAAAGAAGGAAATTTTTAAATGTTTTCCAAAACTGCTGAGTGCAGGCTAAAATGTGATATCAGCTCGCTAACTGTTGACCATTTAACATTGCTTGGAGAGAAAGTTCATCATTCCTTCCCAAATGTTGAAATCCAAGACTATGATTGGATCAGAAATCCGTTTCTTTTAACTGCAATGAGGGATTTTTCACTTATTGAAGAAGAGGAATTAGCTGACATAAAAAATGATCAAAAACTGTTAACGATGCATGAACAGGGTGTAGGGTTGTCAGAGAATTTCTCCACGAATCTCGGGAAAGCCGAATGCCAGCGCATTCGGCTCCCTGAAATTGGTGGAGAAATGGTCTCCCCCCCCCGGGACGGGACTTACCTTGTGCGAATGTCCCTGGCGGCAGCGGCTCCGGAGGCGGTGCGGCAGCGGCGGCTGGTCTTCCAACCGGCTGCTGCCGCCGCCATTTCCAAGTTATAGAAAAAAAAAGTGATAGGCTACGTGAAGATTTACATAGCCTATCACGGCTGAGTGAAAAAAAAAAAACCGTGCGTACGCAAATGGCGGTGCCCATGGGCACCACCTTTTGCCTTCCTTATTTTGGCACATGTAGTCTACGTAACCATTTATGTGGACTACTGAGAAAATAAGGGGAACGCAATCAGCGTAGCGTCTACGCTGTTTGTGTTCCCCTTATTTTCACTGTAGTCTACGTAAATGTTTACGTAGACTACACATGCCAAAATAAGGAACGCAAATGGTGGCACCCCTGGGTGCCTCCATTTGCGAACGTGCATTTTTTTTTTTCCCCTCAGCCATGATAGGCTACGTAGACTAAGATGGCCAAAAATAAGAAACACAAATGGCGGCTGTAGCCTCCGCCATTTGCATACACGGTTTTTTGGTGTGTTTTTTAAGCCAGACGTGATAGGCTATGTAAGTCTTTACGTAGCCTATCACGGCTGACTACAGGGACGCATATGGCGGCGCCTACCGCCACCGCCATTTGCGTCCCTGTTAGCCAGCGGCCGGATGTCCGACTGCTGGCGGAGCTGGCGGCTCTGCAGAATCCCCGTGGAGCGGAGCCGGCTGGCCAGGATTCCGGGGGGAGGGACGGAGTGCCTCCCTCCCCCAGCGGAACCCGGCAGAGCCAGGTAAGGGTACATTCGTACATACCTAGTTTGCTTTCAACTTCAGTGTGGTGGTGTACAGAGGCCAACAGCCAAAACAGTTATCCTAGTTCCAATATTTCTGGCCCTTACTGTTTGTTACAATGTCTGAGAAGGGGGTTGAAGGCTGCAGCAAATAAAGGACCACCAATTCTCATGATATTCATGCCATTGCATTGGAGCCTTTTCTGTGAAGATTGTGTGTTGATCACTGTGCACTGATCTCCACATATAAAACAAATTCATGCACAGGCATCTTCCAATCTAAATCCATCCAACCAAAAGTCCCATGGAAATCAGAGAATGGCAACGGTGTAGGACTGTGAAATCCAGAAGCCCCTAGTCATGGACCGGCACATGGGCGGTGGATACAGATTCAGTCGTGCTAACTCAAGGACCGAGGCTGTTGAGTAGTTCGGCAGCTGTATCCATGCCTGAGCAGTCCTATTCAGTTTCTGCTCCGCTCAACCCATATGGGGAGGGGGCCAGAAAAGGTGCCCTAAACATCGTCTGCCTCATCTTCTCCCTGACTGGATTACCGCATGCAGTGGGGTCACCATTTAGCGGTTGCAAAAGACAAATGAACTTTGGAACATGGAATATACGGACACTGCTGGACAATACAGATAGTGAACACCCTGAATGCAGGACTGCTATCATTGCAAGGGAGCTGAGACGTTTTATCATTGACATAGCAGCACTCCAAGAAACTCGAAGAGCAGGAGAGGGAGAACTCAAGGAAGAAAAAGGGGGTTACACCTTCTTCTGGAAAGGACTGCCTGAACAAGCACGACAAATACATGGAGTAGGCTTGGATATTAAAAATGATCTTATGAAGCTCTTGTCAGAACTCCCTACTGGCATTAATGAACGACTCTCAACCCTTCAAATAAAACTCCAGCAGGCTACTATTCTAAGTGCCTATGCACCATCATTAGATGCTGATGAAGATATCAAAGAAAAATGTTACTCCCAACTGGACACCATCTTATCAGAGATACCTAAGGAGGATAAAATCCTCCTCCTGGGTGATTTCAATGCAAGAGTTGGGCGTGACTTTGATTTGTGGCCAGGGACCATTGGGAAAGATGGAGTCAGCAATAGCAACCAGAATGGAATTCTACTTCTGACTAAATGTGCAGAGCATAATCTCATCATTTCCAACACACTTTTTGGTCTGAAAAATAAATTTAAAACATCATGGAAGCACCCCTGGTCAAAGCACTGGAATCTTCTAGATTATGTAATTGACCATGCCAGAGACCGCTGTGATGTTCTCTTCACTAGAGCCATGTTGAATGCTGATGACTGCTGGAAAGACCACCGATTAATTCGTTCCACGATGAACATTAAGATTGTCCCTCAACATAGGCTCCAAGGAAGAAAACCAAGGTGTAAAATGAACACCCAAGCCCTTCAAGACCCTATTAAGTAAGCGTGCTTTCAAACAACCCTCAAGGATCATCTACCTATGGAAACTCCTGAAAATGTCAAGGAACACTGGAATAAACTGAAGACTTCCAATATTGCAGCCTGTGAACAAATTATCAGATACTAAACCAAGAAACGTCAGGATTGGTTTGATGAGAATGATAGGGCGATTGATCATATTATTGATAAGAAAAGAAAAGCTTTCCAAATATGGCAAAAAAACATCAACTGTGCTGCTAAGAAAAAAAACCTTTGCCAGTGCAAAGGCTGAGGTCCAAAGAAGAACTAGAGAACTTAAGAACTCCTGGTAGATAAAGAAAGCACAAGAAATCCAGCATTTTGAGATGCCCATGACTCATGGGGCTTTTTTAATGCCACAAAGGCCATTTACAGACCAACAAACCATAGTACAAACCCCTTACGCTGCCGCCAGGAACAGTCGTACAAGATAAGACCTGTTCTGGAGGGGGGGGTAGACCGTTCCACCACCAATTTGGGGGGGCCGAATGTGCCGGCATTCGGCCTCCCTGAGATTCGTGGCGAAATTCTCTGACATCCCCATCTTCGATACTGTAAATTGTACAGCTCTCTGGACCATCCTTCTGAAAACCAGATGCCCTAATAATTTTGAGAACTTCTTGCAGCTCCTCCATGACAGCATGACTGTGACAACCTTGGATAACCATGGCTCTCAAAGTGATCCATTCAGAGTGGGATCAGGCATTAAACAGGGATGTGTCACTGTGCCCTAGCTGCCTCTTACAGTCTACTCCAGGAGCCAACTCAAGACACAGACAAAAGGATTCTTTTCAAGGCTTTAATCCTTTTACAACTTAATGACTCTTTCAGATGCTAATCACCAGTGACTAAGCAAGGAACAGCACTGGGGAAAGATAGCAGAGTAGCCTACGCTCCAGGTTAGGCAGTTGGTCCCCATTTGAAGGAGAATCACGGGAAGATCCTGAACTTACGGGCTAGGGAGAGATCCTCCCTCTTTCCCTTGGGTCCTTGGGACACGACCATTGCTTGCGTGCAAAATGAGCGCTACACCTCCTTTCCACGCCCTCCATCTGTCATCGCTCCCTGCGTCAGCGTCAAGCATCCAGCAAGCCCCCCTCCAGCACTCTCTCACTGCCAGTGTCACTATCTATCCCAGGAATGCTGGCAGGAGGAATCTCTGCCAGCTGCTGTGCCTGTGAGAGAGGAGTGAGCTCCTCTCCCATGGATTGCAGTTCCTCCTCAGAATCAGAACTGCTCTGGGGTTCTATTGGCTCAGTTTCCACCCTGACAGATGCGTCATTGCGCCGATCCTATTCGCTATCTTCATCGTCATGATTCTACACCTTGTTGGAGGGAAATTTCCCACTGGTGTAGAAATCATATATCGAACAGATGGAAAACTTTTTAATCTCAGTAGGCTGAAAGCAAAAAGTAAGCTAATTACATCCTGTATCATAGAACATCAATATGCTGATGATAACGTAATCTGCACACATTCAGAGGAAGATCTCCAAACTATCCTAAACATCTGCGCAGAAGCATATGAACAGCTCCGTACTTAATATCAAAAAAACCCAAAGTGCTTTACCAGCAAGCACAAACAAACCCCTCTGTAGTGCCATCAATCCAGCTTAGAGGTGTGATGCTGGAAAATGTTGACCACCTGTCTTATCTTGGCAGCCATCTCTCCACAACAGCTGTAATTCAGCATCACCCAAGCTCTGCGACTGTAGCATTATCCCGAATGAAGCATAGAGTGCTTGAGGATCGGGACATTCACAGGGAGACCAACAAGCTTGTTTACAAAGCCATTGTACTACCAACCTTACTGTATGCCTGTGAAACATGGACCATCTATAAATGCCACTCCCAACTTCTCAAAAAATTCCACCAACGCTGCCTCTGCTCCGAAAAATTCTGCAAATTACTTGGAAGACGGACTAATGTGAGCATACTGGAAGAAGCAAAGACCATCAGCATTGAAACAATGATGCTCCAACATCAACTTTGCTGGATCGGCCATGTTGTTCGATTGCCTGATTATTGTCTTCCAAAGCAGTTACTCTATTCCCAGCTTACAGTGGAAAACAGAATATTGGTGGACATCAAAAGAGCTTTAAAGATGTTCTTAAAGCTAATCTAGAAAAATGTAATGTAAGCATTGAAAACTGGGAAGCTCTAACTCATGAGCATTCCAACTGGAGGTCAGCCTATATTAAAGGTGCTAAAGACTTTGAAGAAGCACGAGTACAGAGCGAAAGGGAGAAATGAGCTCAGAGGGAGGCATGTTAAGCAAACCCTCACTGTGACCGCCTTCCAGCTGGAAACCTATGTCCTCGCTGTGGGAGGCTGTGTAGATCCAGAATCGGCCTTCATAGCCACCTGCAGACCCACTGCTAGAGATTAATGTGTTGATTGACCTATCTTCTATGAATGTCTAATCCTTTTAAAGAGTTATCCATATAGACTCTAACTTTGGAAGACAATCTTACTCGGTCACGAGTGATCGCCATGATGATGATGAGTAACCTATGGCTGCGAGAGCTGGACCATAAGGAAGGCTGAGCGGAGGAAGATAGACCCTTTTGAACTGTGATGTTGGAGGAAAATCCTGAGAGTGCCTTGGACCGCTAGAAGATCAAACCAGTCCATCCTCCAGGAAATAAAGCCAGACTGCTCCATTGAGAGAATGGTATTAAAGGCAAAAGTGAAGTGCTTTGGCCACATCATGAGAAGACAGAATGCCCTGGAGAAAATGCTGATGCTAGGGAAAATGGAAGGCAAAAGGAAGAGGGGCTGACCAAGGGCAAGATGGATGGATGCTATTCTGGAGGTGACGGACTCGACCTTGGAGGAGCTGGGGGTGGTGAGGGCCAACAGGAAACTCTGGCATGGGCTGGTCCATGAAGTCACGAAGAGTTGGAAGCGACTGACCGAATAAACAACAAACAGTTAAAAGTAACCAAGTCAAAATTTATTCATTGCTCAGAAAGGAAGTCTCAAGGTGTTACATCTTATTTATTTATTTATTTATTTATTTATTTATTTATTGCACTTATACCCCGCCTTTTTTCCTGTTGCAAGGAACCCAAGGCGGCTTACATTATCCTCCTTCTCTCCAATTTATCCTCACAACAACAACCCTGTGAGGGCGGTTGGGGTGAGAGCGTGTGACTGGCCCAAAGTCACCCAGTGAGCTTCCATGTCGGAGTGGGCCCTAGAACCTGGGTCTCCCATCTCCCAGTCCAACACTCTTGCCACTACACCACACTGGCTCTCACAAAATGGCCTTTTAGGGATGTACGAAAGTCACTTACCTTTCGCGGATTATGTTGATGGTGTGGGGGGAGGCATTCCGTCCCTCCCCCCAGAATCCTCGCTGGGCGGGGAGGCGATCCGTTCCTCCCCCCCGGAATCCTCTGTGGCCAGCTGTAGGCTAAAACGGTGAATCAAAAAGGGATGCAAATAGCGCCCGCTATGCTATTTGCATTCCCCTTTATTTTCGCCATCACAGTCTACATAAATACTCATGTAGATTAAGACGGCAAAAAGAAGGAACTCAAAAGGCGGCGGCCGTAGCCACCGCCAATTGCGTACGCAGTTTTATTTTTTTAAAAAACCACCCAGCCATGATAGGCTATGTAAAGATTTATGTAGACTATCATGTCGTTTTTTTTTGTTTGTTTTTTTACAAGAGTGGAAATGGCGGCGGTGACATCCCTACTTTATATACAGTACTGCACACATTACTACCATGCCTAGACATCAAATGCTTACTGGTAACAGCAACCAGTAGGTGAACCATGAGTCCCAGCATACCTCGTGCCACCGCACCAATTCTACCCCTCCAGCCCTAGAGAAGAAGCTTTGTGGCCCAGCCAGGATGATTCCACCCCCGCCTCAAGAAGCTTGCATATGCAGGCAGCCCCTTGGCTTTGGGAGTCAACAAAGCTCTGGCCAGCCTTGCATCCATCGACATCTGAAACCAGCCCAGGCACGGGAGGCAGACAGCACCTTTCGTTCTGCGTCCTGCAACCAACCTCGACAGGTTTGATATCGGCAACTGTGTTAAGGGTTGTGAGCACTGTGACGCCTTCCGTTTCAAGTGTGAATTGTCAACTCTTTGCTGCCATGGCAGAAAGTTTTCACTACCACCACCCATGTGTGCTGAGGACTCCAGCAGTTAATCCCTGTGGAGGCGGGTGGGGCAGCTCTCTTGGATGACCTTGCAAGGCAAGCTGGGAGGCTGGGTGGGGGGCCTTGGGACCTCCCCCATGCCTTGGACAGAGGTGAGTCCATCCATCCCTCATGGATAATGCACATTCTGAGAGCGTATATGAGCTGTGGCATTCTGAGAGGGTATATGAGCTTTTCCACCAATGTTATCTTCATTTTGGTAACCATCCTTTCTCCATTGTTATCTGGCTATCTTCTTGATGTGTTTTGTGAGCATCCCATCTTCTGTGGCACGAAAAGCGCTCCTAGTGTCCTCCCCAGGGTCCAAAATAGCTCTTGGCCATAGAGAAAACCCATGGCAGTTAAAGCATTGCCACAGTGGAAGAGACTCTATCCAGCAGACTCTATGGTCATGGCCTGGATGTCCTCTGGAACCTGTTGAAACACTGGGGAGTCCGCCAGATGACACGATAAGTCACCTCGGGACCCTTAACACTTTTGCAGAGGGGTGGTTAGTCGGGGTGGCTTACTACGCATGGGGAATGTGGTTTTCTGCCCCACTTGACATGCTTAGCCACCAAGGTGAGCAGACATTCCTTAACCATTACGGCTTAGCATGATGTCTGACCATGCCTGGTATCTTCATTATGAGTCGGAATGGGCAGGTTTTGTTTTAAAATCTCTGCAAATGATCAGGCATCTTTACTTCTGACCTCTGTTCATTGATGGGATCCACTTTTGTGTATGAGGATTTTGGTCATGTGCCAAGGCGTACTTTGTACTAATGTGCACTTGCACCTACCCCCCCCCCCATAAAACAACAACAAAAACGTCCTGCAAGTTTCCCTAATCTGTGCAACTTGGGAAAAATCATCTCTTAAATATGATCCTTTTTGATTTGAATTGATTGCGGATTATTCTGACAATGGTAGTTGTGACTGTGAACAGTCAAAGAATGGCATTGTGAGCTCGGATGGGATGTGCCTTGACCATGGAAGATCACAGCTCAAAGTGATGGGCCTAAGATATGGACTACATTTTCATGATTTCTAAATGTGGGCTGTTTTGTCTGTCATTTAGGGGTGCACAGAAGTCACTTACCTGGTCTCGCAGCTTGCTTCGCAGTGGGGGTGAGG
The DNA here is from genome assembly GCF_057233095.1 of Heloderma suspectum. Lineage (NCBI taxonomy): Eukaryota > Metazoa > Chordata > Lepidosauria > Squamata > Helodermatidae > Heloderma > Heloderma suspectum. Next base: position 389,993,530 of record NC_139459.1, read on the forward strand.
CGCTTCGCTGCTCCCCCCGAAGTTCAGGCCGGGGGGGAGGCTTCCCTCCTCGCCCGGCCGAAATTCAGGCCAGGGAGAAGCGCCCCGTCTCCCCGGCCGCGAACTTCAAAAGAAAAACAAAAAAGAAAAAACGCCCCTGTGATAGGCTACGTAACGATTAACGTAGCCTATCACGGCTGACTTTGCAAATCTAGCCATGATAGGCTACGTTAATCGTTACGTAGCTTATCACAGGGGCGTTTTTTTTTTTACTTTGCTTGTAATGGCGGCGGCTGAGAGCTGTCGCTATGGATACTACAAGGAGGTCCAAGAAGAAAAGCCACCATGCTGCTATGCTTGCGCTCCATGTGCGGAAGGAACCATCTCCATTCAGGAAGGTAGGCAAGATCAGAAGAATCGGAGTGCCGTAGGGCAACTCCTTGAATATGCCGAATAGTCTTCACAGCCCTATTTTACTTCTCTCTTCTTTTCTCTTAAACCCCTTTAGCAAAACATTCCACGAGCAGGTAAGAGGTGAAGGCTTCTTAAATTATTGTTGCTCCTAGTGTAAAACATCATGGGAATCCCTTATGGTCATTGGCCATTCACTACTGCTCAGCCTGAAATACCTCATGATGCTAGGGATGTGTGAATCCCTTAGCTTGCTCTGCTGAGGGGCATCCACGGTGGAGGGGAGATGCTCCTTCCCTCCTGCCGGAATCCTCGATGGGGGGGAGGCGCTCAGTCCCTCCCCCTGGAATCTTGCCCGGCAGGCTCTGCTCCGCGGCCAAGCAACAGAGCCTCCGGCCACCTCCGGCCAGTTCCGACAACCCGCAACCGGATATCCGGCCGCTGGGCAGCCCTGCAGGGATGCAAATGGTGGCTGTCGTAGCCGCTGCCATTAGCGTCCCTGTATTGAGCTGTGATAGGCTACATAAATATTTACGTAGCCTATCACGACAGAAGGAAAATATCACGGTTTGAAGAGGAGGTAGCGAATGGCTGCCGCAGGACGACTGCCATTCGCAAAGCAGCGCGGACGGGAGCAGGTAAGTGCTCCGTCGCATGCCTTTTGTGGGGGGGGCTTCGTTCCGTGATGGATTTCGAGGGGCCGAATGCACTGGCATTCTTCTAGTTTGATCCTTCGCGGAATTCTCTGACATCCCTACATAATGCCCTTCTAGTACATAGCGTGATTTTAATGAAGACTTGTCCCATTCGACTGAATGCTAATTTTATTTGTTATTACTTGCTCTTCTACAAGGTTTTATTCTTCTGGTCTGTACATCATTGTGATCATTGTTGTGATGTGCAGTCTCAAAAACATTTTAATTAACACATTAAATATTCATACACCTTTGGAACAGATGCTAAAGACTTTTGGAACTCTGACCCCTACTTGGCTTCAGTTTGTTTTTAATCTCTACCATTAATCCCATGAAGTGAGTGGAAAGAAAAGACGACGGGAGTGAATCTCTGGGGTGCAAAGCAGGGGGGAATCTTAGTGCACTCTGTTCCTGGTACAAATCATGACCCCCCCCAAAAAAAAACCACTCTGCTTTTTCCATGATTGGGACAGGGCATCATGGACTGACGTGGTGGGCCTTTCTCCATTATACACAGAGAATTGTCTGCACTGTGCTGTGATCCTGTGGCAGGAAAGCAGGGGGTCCCTGACAGAAAAGGGGATGTGAAAATGGTGCAACTTGCACATTCTGGTGATCAGAGAACTCCCCTGCCGAATGCTGATTCAATCTTCTTTTTTAAACCTCTTTAGTAAAACTTGATTAAAAAATAAGAAAGCTTTATGGAAGTTTCCTGCTCCGAATTTCACAGGTAACCAGAAGTCCCTTGAGCACCATCTTGTGGTAGAAAGGTGGGGCATAAGTTGAGTAAATACATAAATCATAAGCCATTCAGCTACCAGGTAGCTTTTAGGGAAGGGGGAGAATTTCTCCCCGAAACTTTGGGGGGCCGAGTGCCAATGCATTCGGTCCTCCGAAGGTTCAGGGAGAAATACTCCGCCACCCCCCGCCACCCCCACCCCCCCCGGGGTGGGACTTTTACGAATGTCACTCCCAGCGGCGGGTCCCGGCGGCGGTTTGGCAGGTCTTCGTCAGGGGCGGGGGCGGGAGCCGGTCTTTCGACCAGCTGCCGCCGCCGCCATTACAAGAAAAGTTAAAAAAAAAAAAAACGCCCCTGATTGTAGGCTACGTAACAATTAACGTAGCCTATCACGGCTAGATTTGCAAAGTCAGCCATGATAGGCTACGTTAATCGTCACGTAGCCTATTACGGGGCTTTTTTTTTTTTTTTTACTTTTCTTTTGAAGTTCGCGGCCGGGGAGATGGGGCGCTTCTCCCCGGCCTGAATTTCGGCTGGGCGAGGCAGGAAGACACCCCCCCCTCGCATGAACTTCGGGGGGAGAAGCGAAGCGCCTCCCCCCCACCGCAAAAAAAGCTGCGGGACAAGGTAAGTCCCTTTCATACATCCCTAGTAGCTTTACATGCCTTACGGGATTATTATGAAGATAAGAACAGGATAACCACACAGACACTCCTTTACCCCGAACAACGTTAGGATTAATACCCTCACTTTTCCAAACAGGTAGGGAGCTGTGTTCATTCCAAGTCAGCCCATCAATCCATCTAGCCCACTCTTCTCTGTTCTTATCTGACTGACAACCACTCTGTAATGCCCAGCAGAGATATTACATTACCTTTCCTGGCCCTGATACTACTAAGGTCCTCGCCTGGTGATGAGTAGGGATGGGGGAGAATTTCTCCCCGAAACTCCGGGGCCCGAGTGCCAATGTGTTCAGCACACCGAAGTAGTTTCGGGGAGAAATTCTCCGCACCCGGACATCCGGCCGCTGGCTAGCAGGGATGCAAATGGTGGCGGCCGTAGCAGTCAGCCGTGATAGGCTACGTAAACATTTATGTAGCCTATAATTTATTTTTTTTTTACTGGAAATGGCGGCGGACAGGAAGATCTGCCCCAGGTAACATCCCTGACATCCCTACCTAGGGCAACTCCTTGATTATGACAAATAGTCTCCACAGCCCTATTTTACTTCTCTCTTCTTTTCTCTTACACCCCTTTAGCAAAATATCCCATAAGTAGGTAAGAGAAGGGTTCATGAATGACTGTTGCTCCAAGTGCAAAACATCATGGGAATCCCTTATGGTCATGGGCCATTCACGACTGCCCAGCCTGAAATACCTCATGATGCCCTTCTAGTACATAGTGTGATTTTAATGAAGACATGTTCCATTCGACTGAATGCTAATTTTATTTGTTATTAGTTGCTCTTCTTCTACAAGTTTTACTCTTCTGGTCTGTACATCATTGTGATTGTTGTTCTGATGTGCAGTCTCAAAAGCATTTTAATTAACACATTAAATATTCATACATCTTTGGAACAGATGCTAAAGACTTTTTTGAACTCAGACATTTCTTATTTGCGTTGCCCTTATTTTCGCCGTAGTCTACGTACATCTTTATGTAGGCTACAGGAATCAAATAAGGAATGTAAATGGCGGCTCCCTATGGGATCATATATCCCTATGATCTGACTTTGCAGATCTAGCCGTGATAGGCTACGTAAATCGTTACGTAGCCTATCATGGGGCTTTTTTTTTTTTTACTTTTCTTTTTAAGTTGGCGGCCAGGGAGACGGGGCGCTTCTCCCCGGCCTGAATTTCGGCCAGGCGAGGCGGGAAGCCTCCCCCCCGGCCTGAATTTTGGCCGGGCGAGGCGGGAAGCCTCCCCCCCTGGCCTGAACTTCGGGGGGAGAAGCGAAGCGCCTCCCCCCCACCGCGAAGCAAGCTGCGAGACCACGTAAGTGACTTTCATACATCCTTATCTGCCACTGACCGCCATCCACATCTGAGGCAGTGTTGAGGCTGGAACTATACCATACTGACATTGTCCAAATAATGCATCTGTTGAAGGTGTGGCCCTTAACAGCTGCAGTGTACCAGTATTTTGCAGCTTGCATGCACATGGAAAGCCCTGAATGCAAGACATTAAATGGGTGTTTGTTACTGGTGTTAGTGTATTCTGATTGTTCAGCTTGCTGTGACGGTTTCATGCACTTGTTGTCATTAAGAATTTAAACTTTAGATCCTGACACTCTCAGCCCGAGATTTGGGGCAGCTGCCAGTGGAGGCTGGCAGCTCTGATTTCAGTGGAGTTGTGAACCCATCCTGGGTTCCAGACAGAAACCACGTCTGGTGAAAATGATTGCAAATGGCAGATGTGTGCTCATGTTCAATTTGAGCAACTTCCCCAGTTCAATTTGTGCAAATTTCCATGGAGACTGAATCAGCCCCACTTTAGTCTATGGAGGAAAGTTTCACAAATCAGGAAATGGGTACAAATTTTGGGAAATATGCACACATTTCACATTCAGTTGCTGCTTGATTTGTGTGATTTTCCTGTTCCTGCAGAGTGAGCAGACATCGTGAACAGGAAATGGGATGAGCGATGATACAATATTTGGAAGATCTGAGCAGTCTCGATCACTCACTTATTCACCCGTCTCTACCAAAGGCAGCCCCACATACTGGATGTTACTGCAGCCCAAACAGGGTGTAACTTAGGCATGTGTCACCTTGGTCAGATCTGACATCTCTGGAATGGGTGCAGTTGGTACTCTAGCCTCGACCCCGGCCACTGCCCAAACCTGGATTCATGATCATGATCTCCCATCCTTGCCCCTTCCCAGCTGTTTTTTAAAAACATCTTTTGACAGGCTGGCAGAGAGACTTGTGAGTAGGAATGTTGGTGGAATCTGCAATCGAACTAAATGAGTTCAGATTTTTATGAACCCTACCAGCGGATGGGCTTTTCCCCTGGAGGGTGGATTCCGCAGATTTGGGGAGCCACGTTTCTAACCTTCTACTGTTTTGTCCAAATTTTGTTGTAAAAAAAGTCACAATATTAAAAAAACCTGCCTAAAAATGCATATTTTCCCCATAGGCTAGGGAGTTAAAATGCATATTTGGGGGGAATTTGTGCATGGGGGGGGGCATTTTGCCCATGCAAATTTGCAGAAGTTTGGAAACTAAGAAAAATCAGACTCTGTCAATGGGAGGATGATGGAATATAAGGTGCCTGACAATCTGTAAAATGGGCAGGCTTTTCATAATCCCTAATTCCCTGCCTGGGAACAGGAGTTGTGGTGGTCAGGCAGTGCCTGGGGGAAGAGTTCAGAATGCAGAACAACCTGCATCAGAGGCTGATGGGAGAGAGAGAAGGGTGGTGCAGGGCTCAAGAGAGAGAAAGGGCACAATAAGAGAGAAAGGGGCCACAAAGGTAGAGAATGGAATGTCAGAGGGAGGGAGAGAGAAAGGGAAACCAGAGAGGCAAGGGTTGGGAGAGGTACAAATACAGAAAAATGCTCTTGATTGAGCACAGGTTTAGGGATGTGCGAATTGTGTACCTTCCATGCCGCTTGACTTCCGCAGTTTGCGGCCAGTGATCCGTACCATCGTTCACAAGCCCCCGGAATTCTCCTCTTCTTTTCTGCTCTGAAAATTACAAATTTAAATCCGTACTGACAACCGTAATTCCGGTGCCCAGTCATCTCCATGAATCTGCATAACTTCTGTAAGAGAGGCTATTTTCGTAGCTATTTACGAATTTTTCCCCCTGCCCTGAGACATGCAGTAATTACATTTCCTTCTCCTTGGGGCTTCCCAAAAGAAGGCTGTCCTAGGTTTGCCTGAGCGATGCACTCTTTGTTAAAAGCAACACTGTTTAAAAGGAAGAAAAAACCTTTTAAAATGACCATGCTGGTCTGGAGCCCTTTACGAGGTATTATTCTCCCTGCTGAGCTTTATATTTCCACATCCAGCATTGTTGTTGACGTTGTGAGGCTAAAATGGAGAGGAAAACCAAAGTTCTGCAAACTTCTGTCTACTCAGAAGTAAGTCTTATTGAGTTCAATGTGAGCTACTCCTACACATGTCAGCACCCCACTTGCCCCCAGCTCAGCTTTGTATTTCCACATGGTGGCCAAGTCAGGGGATGACATGACCCTGCTGGACTTCTCCTCCTCCTCCCCAGACATAGACCTCCCAGAGACAGGGTGATGCCTTTGAACCATGTATGTCAGGAGACTTGGGGGAGCCTGGGCCCTTCAGAGAGAGGACCATGGGTCCATCCCCACAGCAAGAGGGGAGCTCTGCCTAGAAACAGAGGCTGAGCAACACCCCCCCCCCCCACGAGTCACAGGGAGTATCATCACCTAAAGAGGGCAATCAGCAGTGCTCCTGTAAGAAGTGCCCAACTGCAAAGAAGGTCTCCTCAGGAGAAAGTGCCTCTTCATGGATAGGGCTCTGACCAGAGAGCTCTCATGTACTGTAGCTGTGCTCTGGGTGGGGCTCAGCAGGCTTTGGGGTTAAAAGACTTCAGTGCCTGCCTAGCCAGTGCTAGAAACAGCGGTGTTCCTTCAGGTTCTGTGGCCTCTGTCTTGCCTTGTGGACCTTGCACTGTGATGATAGGGTTGGCGGAGAATTTCTCCCCGAAACTTTGGGGGGCCGAGCGCCAACGTGTTCGGCCCCCCAATGAAGTTTTGGGGAGAAATTCTCCGCACCCCCCCCGCACCCCCGTGGGACGGGACTTACCTTTCCCAAATGTCCCTCCTGGCGGCGGGTCCCAGCGGCGGTTCGTCGGGTCTTCGACAGGGGTGGGGGTGGCAGCCGATCTTTCGACCGGCTGCCTCCACCGCCACTCCAATAGAACTAAAAAAAAAAAAACGCCCCCGTGATAGGCTACGTGATGATTAACGTAGCCTATCACGGCTAGATTTGCAAAGTCAGCCGTGATAGGCTATGTAAATCGTCACGTAGCCTATCATGGGTGACTTTAAAAAAAAAAAGCCCGTATGGCTAATGGCGGCCCCCGTAGGGAGCGGCCATTCACGTTTCTTATTTGGTCGCTGTAGTCAACAACAACAACAAAAATTCCTGCAACTTTCCCTAATCTGTGCAACTTGTAAATATGATCCCTTTTGAATTGATTGCAGATTATTCTGACAACGCTAGTTGTGACTGTGAACAGCCAAAGAATGGCATTGTGAGCCCAGATGGGATGTGCATTGAACATGGACGATCACAGCTCAAAGTGATGAGGCCCAAGATATGGCCTACATTTCATGATTTCTAAATTCTCTGTCATTTTAGCTTCACACTTCCTTACGAGACATCCAGTTTTCTAATGCTTCCATGGGCGGACTGTATCTGGATACGAGTGGGGAACTGGCAGCTGAATTTGATATCGTGAATTGGGTGATGTTTCCCAATGAGTCTCATGCTAGAGTGACCATTGGGAGTGTGGAGAGACAAGCCTCTCCAGACATGAAACTCACCATTAAGTGGGAAGCCATTGCCTGGCCCGGCCATTTTAATGAGGTAGGGGAAAGGATTTGTGTCCTATTGGCCTGTGACATCTCTTAAGCTCTAAGAATATCCACCCTGTCTTGTGTGGCACCCCCCCACCCCCAGATTCTAAACATACATTTATTTATTTATTTCATTTTATTTCTATACCGCCCAATAGCCGAAGCTCTCAGGGTTGTTCACAAAAATGAAAACCAAATGTCCTGCAATAAAACAATTTTAAATATATAGAACATCCAAACCACAATATAGCAATACAACCACAATATAACCTAGCCGCAGTGCAAGAATTTAAAATACAGGTTTAAAGCAGCAAAGCTAAAAGTCTAGAAAGCTAAAATGCTAAAATGCCTGGGAAAATAACAAGGTCTTCACCTGGCACTGGAAGGAATACAATGTAGGTGCCAGGCGAACCTCACTAGGGAGCTCATTCCACAGCCGGGGTGTCACAGCAGAAAAATCCCTCCTCCTAGTAGTTACCCGCATAACTTCCTTTGGCAGGGGCTCACGGAAAGGGGCTGCTGAGGATGATCTTAAGGTCCATGGATGGGTGTTTCTATGCTGTATTGATCTGGAGTCCTGATCCGGTCAGTTTCAATCATCAAGTCTTTTGGTTGAAGCTGATACAAGCTAATTGTGCCAAAGATGGCAGTTTCTGGATAGAAAATGGATGTAGAATAAATATGTACAAAGAAGATCCACACCTCCCTTCAGGTGACAAAGCAGTGGGCACCGTGAATTTCTGTCAGGGTCCCAGGAGCACAATTTTCTCTAGGTTGGATGCTTGATATTTCTCCTAAGAGCACGACCAAAGGAGCCAGCAAGCGGGATCTTACAAGCATCTCTGTTAGATGCCTCCTTCTACCTATGAGCAATGCCTCTCCCCTCCTCTCTCACACCAAAAGGCTGACACACTCACAAGAGTAGGGGGGCTTCCCCCTTACCCAACAGGAGCTCGAAACATTTAGCCTGGGAATCTAATTGACCTGGGGACGGGGTTGGGAGCGTTGCTGTGATACTCAGGACAACTCACCCTCAGCTCTGAGGAGTTCAGATTTAATGCTCACAAACCAGCTCACTACGTATGCCAGTGCTAGAAGCCTTTGATTTGTTTATTTATTCCATTAAGCTCTCTGGATGGTTCCCAAAGTTAAAACTACAAATCACAGCATGAAACAATGTAAAATATGAAAGCTTGAAACCACAACAGAACACTACAACCAGAATGAAAACTATTAGCAATGCAGAGATTTTAAAATACAGATTTAAAACACTGAAGCTAAAAGACTAGGAAGCGAAAAGGCTAAAATACTTGGAGAATAAAAAGGTCTTCACCTGGTGCCAGGGGGAGTACAATGTAGGTGCTGGACAAACCTCCCAAGGGAGCTCATTCCACAGCTGGGGAGCCACCTCAGAAAGGGCTCTCTTCATGCCAGCCACCGGCCTCTCTTCCTTGGCAGGGGCGCACGGAGAATGGCCTCTGAGGATGATCTCAGGGTCTGGGCAGGAACACATGGGAGGAGGAGATCCTTCAGATAACCTGGCCCCAAGCTGTTAAGGCCTTTAAATGTTACTACCAGCACTTTGAATCTGGGCCGGAAATGGACTGGCAGCCAGTGCAGCTGGACAAGTATAGGGATGGCAGAGAATTCCGCCATGGATCTCGGTGAGACCGAATGCCAGTGCATTCGGCCCCCCAAACTCCGTGTCGGAACGGCCTGCCACCCCCCACCCCCTCGCAGATCCCCCCCAGGCAAGCCTTACCTGCGGCGGATTCCCAGGCGGCGGTGATTCCAGCGGCGGCGGTGGCCAGTCTTCCGACCATCGGTGGCTGCCACCATTTCCAGTGTTAAAAACAACACAAAAACCCCAGACGTGATAGGCTATGTAAAGATTTATGTAGCATATCATGGCTAGGTTAAAAACAACAACAAAAACAACGTGATAGGCTATGTAAATCTTTAAGTAGCCTATCACGTCTGACTTTAAAAAACAAAGAAACGCGCGTACGCAAATGGCGGCGGCTATGGCCGCCGCCATTTGCGTTCCTTATTTTGGCCCGTCTTAGTTTATGTAAGTATTTACGTAGACTAAGATGGCGAAAATAAGGAACACAAATGGCGGCGGCCGTAGCCACTGCGATTTGCATACGCGCGTGGTGTGTGTGTTTGTTTGTTTTTTCAGTCAGACGAGATAGGCTATGTAAAGATTTACGTAGGCTATCATGGCTGACTACAGGGACGCAAACGGCGGTGGCTACGCTGCCAGGGGGAGGGACGGAGAACCTCCCCCCCCCCCAGAGGAACCCAGCAGATACAGGTAAGGGCAATTTAGTACATCCCTAGAAAAGTACTGGCGTAATATGAGCTCTCTAGCCAGTCCCTGTTAACAATCTTGTTGCCCTATTTTGCACCAGCTGAAGATTCTGGACCACTTTCAAAGGAAGCCCCATGTATAACACACTGCAGTAAACCAGGCGAGAGGTGATCAGAGCATGGATAACTGTAGCTGGGCTATCTCTGTCCAGATAAGGGCGAAGTTGGGATACCAGCCAAGGCTGATAAAAAATGCTCCATGCCACTGAGTTCAGCTGTGACTCAAGTGATGGTTTTGGATCCAAGAGCACCCCCAAACAGTGAATGTGATCATTCGTCGATGACTCCACAGAGCCACTGGCCGCGGTCACCCGCAGTGACATCCAGCCACTGCTGGCCTGCGCGGGGACGAAAATGGGAGCCGCCATAGGCACCGCCATTTGCGTCCCTTTTTTTCGCCATGATAGGCTACGTAAATATTTATGTAGCCTATCATGGCCTCCGCAGGGATGCAAATGGGGTCCCTGCATTAGCCGAGATAGGCTACGTAAGTATTTACGTGTCCTATCACAGGAAAAATGGTGAAGCAAATGGCAGCCGCAGACCTGGCTGCCATTTGCAAAGCAGCGCGAACGGCACCAGGTAGGTGCTCCATTTCCCGTGCCTTTTGCAGGGTGGTCGGGCAGGGGGGCTTCGTTCCGTGATGGATTTCAGGGGGCTCCATGCACTGGCATTCGGCCTCATTGAGATCCATGGCGGAATTCTCTGCCATCCCTAATACCAAGGAACTGGCCGGGCTCTGCTCAGAGGGAGAGGGCGCTTGGGCATGATCATGTCAACTGCCCGAGTCATCTCTGCATTCCACAGAGCGACCTGGGCTTCAACAGGAGCACCAGCCATACCAGCAGGAAACCCCACAGAGCCCTCTGGAATCCATCGGAATCCATTAGCCTCTGGGGGTGTACCATTTTAATAGGGCCCCCACCCTTGCAGAGGGGAAAGGCTGCCAGGAGTCTAAACCTCAACAGGTGGTGATCTGACCATGACAAATGGACAGAAGTTAATTCCTCCACTTTCACATCACCATCCTCCTTCCCAGTCAAGACAACCAGATTAAGCGTGTGTCCTTTTATATGCATTGGGCCGATGACATATTGAGACAGCCCCATGGTTGTCATGGTGGCCATGAAGTCCGGAGCCGCCACGGATACAGCGGCCTCGGCATGGAAGTTGAGATCCCCCAGGACCTTCATCCGAGGGGTCCTCAACACCATGTCCGACACCACCTCCGCCAGCTCAGGCAGGGAGTCTGATGGGCAGTGGGGTGGGCGGTACACCAACAGAATCCTTAAGCTGTCCCACATGCCCAACACAAGGTAAAGACACCCAAGATCTGCACTCGAATGAGCAGGAAGCCTAGAGAGGGAGATTGAATTCCTATAGACCAGGGCAACCCCCCCTCCCCGACCCTCGAGTCGGTGTTGGTGCTGCACTGAGTAGCCAGGAGGGCACAGCTGGGAGAGAGTGACCCCTCCCAGTTCCCCCACCCCAGTCTCAGTAATACATACCAGGTCAGCCCCCTCATCCACAATCAAATCATGGATGAGGGAGATTTTATTTGGGGCCCACCAGGCATTCAGCATCAGCACCACCAGACCCGAGGGCAGACTGGTAAGGCCGACAGGAACCATCAGGTTGGGGGAAGAACCAGAAGACGGGACAGCTGTAAGGTGTCTAGCCCCTCTTCTCCTCAGCTGGCCTGTTAATCCGCCAATGCCATAACTCCCCCTGCTTGTGACCACAGTTATTTTGGCACCTCCCCGACCCCCTGGACAGACATGTGTTAGGCAGCATGTCTATCCAGTCAGTTAGCCTCTGTCTTGCCTTGTGGACCTTGCCCTGTGATGGATGCTCGGTGGTACTGAACCTTTGCTTTTTTCTTCACTCTGCTTATGGACTGTGTAATATATCTGACTGCCCAACTGTTTTGACTTCTGTCTGCTTATCTGTGCTTTCACCTTTGCCCGTTTCATTACCTTTCATCACCTTGCATCATGGTTACTCCATCCACTCAGAAATTGTGGAGGGGGCCACTGGACAGGGGGGAAATTGAGTGGGGCTCAGCCTCAGGGTGGGAATCTGTACACCAATTCTACCCCTCCAGCCCCTAGAGAAGGCGCTTTGTGGCCCGGCCTGGAAGCTTCCATGCCCACCTCATTCAGCCTGCATATGCAGGCAACCCCTCAGCCTTTTGACAACGGCCAAGCTCTGCCCGCCTTGCATCCGTCAATATCTGAAACCAGCCCAGGCATGGGAGGCAGGCTGTGCCTTTCAGCCTGCGTCCTGCAACCAACATCAATAGTTTCCCTATCAGCAATGGTGTTAAGGTTTGTGAGCACTGTAATACCTGGCTTTTCAATGCCGAATGATCAACTCCTAGCTGCCACAGCAGAAAGTTTTCACTACCCCCCCACTCGCAGGTCCGGATTTCACCCGCAACACGGACACTGATCGAGCAGAGAACAGCACTGGGCTGCACCTTGCTGGAGTCACTCACTAACTGGTACTCAATGTTTGCCCATGCGCTACAGAGTACCGGCAGGTGGGTGAAATCCTCGAGCACGAGGACGCTGCTGCACTTGCTGCTGGGCATGCACCAATGGACATACCTCTGTGCTTCCATTGCGACAGCAGAATGATGAGCACTGTGGCTCACTCTGGATGCGATAATGTTCCCAGGGTCTCTTGAATTGCTTCTGTGTGGACCAGCTCAGATGGCTTTCCCTTGGCTCATCTCTGTTTGGTAGTGTACCCTAAGGGGTGAGAGTGCTGGACGATCTCCTATATAGAGATGCTGATGCTGGGGAAAGTGGAAGGCAAGAGGAAGAGGGGCCGACCAAGGGCAAGATGGATGGATGCTATTCTGGAGGTGATGGACTCGACCTTGGAGGAGGTGAGGGTGGTCAGGGCCGACAGGAAACTCTGGCATGGGCTGGTCCATGAAGTCACAAAGAGTCGGAAGTGACTGACCGAATAAACAACAAACAGTTAAAAGTAGCCCAGTCAAAATTTATTCGTTGCTCAGAAAGGAAGTCTCAAGCTGTTACATTTTATTTATTTATTTATTTATTTATTTATTGAACTTATACCCTGCCTCTTTTCCTCTTCCAAGGAACCCAAGGCGGCTTACATTATCTTCCTCCTCTCCAATTTATCCTCACAACAACCCTGTGAGGTGGGTTGGGCTGAGAGGATGTGTTAAGGGTCACTTTGCCGTCCAATGAGCACTGTGCGGTCAGATGCGCCTCCAAGGTATGGCCAGGTGTACATCCTTGACACTGATGAGGCCACTATGGCTCTACAGCACACTGGGCTGCACCTTGCTGGAGTCACTCACTAACCTGCTACTCAATGTTTACCCATGCGCTACTGAGAACTGGCAGGTCAGTGAAGTCCTTGAATATGAGAACTCTGCTGCATTTGCTATGCCTATGGACGTATCATTGTGCTTCCATCACGATGGCAGAATGATGAAGTTTCTGGCTCAGTCTGTAAGATCTACTGTTCCCCGTGTCTCTGAAATTGCTTCTGTGTTCTTAGCTTGGATGGCTTTCCTCTGGCTGATGGTTGTCTGCCTACACCTCTCTTCTGCCATGGACAACTCTATGTTGTCATGAGTCACATGCACTCATTGGAAAACCTTAAGAATCAAATGACTCATGGACCAGAACAAGGACATTACAGGGGCATCCGTGGAGTCGATACCAAGAACACAGTATTTAAGAAAGTTTTGAAAAGATCAAAGATGTAACACTTGGAATGTTTCAAATAATAATGTTAGTTACCTTAAACTTATCTTTACATTTCATTTTTCTCAGCAAACTGGGGTCATAACTAACCAATTTGTTGAATATAATTTAGCTCTTCCCGAACAAGATAATGCACAGTTCTGATGAGCTCACTGGAAGTACTAATAGTACTTAATAATAATAAATAGTACTATTAATTAATTAATAATAATAATTAATAGTACTTAATACTAAGTACTAATAGGGGGAGATCCTTCCGTTGTATGGCAACCACCATTTGTTCTTTGATCACAGGTAATCCTGGCTGGGAAACTCCCCCAAGTACTGTGCACCTTCATGCGAATAAGGAATGGGGAAGATGTGGCCCTCCTGATGTTCTCGGACTGCAACACCCATCATTTTTCCCCATGGGATAGGCTAGTTTGGGCTGTTGAATGTGCAGTCCAGTGCAGTCTACTGCTATCGGGAGGGCCACACGTTCCCAAACACTGGTATACATCCTGAGAGATTTTCATCTTGGCTCTTTTGTGTGAGCTTTTGGCTTACAGGCCAGTGCAGGCTCACCTTTCCCCCTGGAGAAGCAGAAGATGGAGCTGCCTGTGTGACTTCTCACAAACATGTTTTTCTCCAGTTCTGCAGCTCACCTCGAGGCAATCAGAGAATCCATGAAGTTGCAGCTGTGAAGCTTCCCCTGATCATTATCATAAACATAGTGATCTATTCTGAATCTTGCCAAAGCTCAAGAGATGTTGGCTATCTGTTTCCTTGGAGACCGACGATGTCAACATCAGAATGAAAGGCAGCTCCAGGAACCCTCCTGCACCATGCCTGATAAACTTGTTGCATAAAATATCTCCTGTGCTCCAGAGAGCCTGGGCTCAGATTCAGACAGGCCGAGATGTCCATGCCTGTGGTGTAGTTTAGTACAGCACCTCCCACCACTGCCTATGGCTCAGAATTGGATGTCGTTGTAAAGACACTGCAGCCTCCATCTCGCAAGACTTTTCCCACGTCTCCTGATTAGCTGGCTGTGGACGTGAAAGGAAACTCAGAAAGCAGGAACAGCAGGAGGGAGGCAGAGCCAAAATGATATCATTGCTGCTGCTGCTGTTGCTCCTGCTTCCTTATGCAGCTGGTCAACTGCAGGAGACAGACTGCCTGAGGACTCAGAAGAAAGAGCAAGAGTTAGGGTCCTATTATTACCGGCCAGGAGATTACCTCATCAGCGGTGTCCTGTCCTCACAGTATTTCTTATGCAACAAACCATACATTTTCTCTGAGTCCCCTTTAACCAGGGTTGTGAAGTAAGTGATGCAGATGATCTAATGCTTCCAATCCCACACTCCGGTTGTCCCCATTTGTGGGAGACTGTCCATCTTTTCTGGTATCTCTGGTCATCCCTGATAAATTGCTCTCCTGACTTTTGCCACTCTGTCCTTTTTGAAGAAGAATTTGGAGCTTCATTAAAATGAAAGCATTATTTAGTTCAGTATGACTGGATCCATGGGGTTCTCTTGCATGGTTTCAGCCAAAAGAAGCAGCAGCCTCTTTGATAGTAAATGTTGTGCTAAGACACAGGCTGGAGCTGGGGAGGTTCTTTCTTGGGAGTGGTCCAAATGCAGATGTCCGCACAGAGGTTCCCTGTCTGGAATAATTACAGGGCCATAGTTCTAAGGCTGAGCATCTTTCTTCCTCATCCACCACAGTACGTGACTGTAAATCCTACTGCACTCTGTGGGATTTTCTTCTGAGGAAACCACGTGTGTGTGTGTGTGTGTGTGTGTGTGTGTGTGTGTGTGTTTATGTAATGGGCATTAGACCCATTCAAGGTAAAACACAAGAGATAATATCAGGACACAGGGATACAATTTCTTCAGTTTAGCCCGTACAATCAGCTGAGTGCTCATACGCATGATGATTAGAAAATAATTAGCCACCCCTTTGTTGAGATAGCTGACTTTTTCCAGGACACTGAATGACCAATCTTTCCTCAGAATGCCCTGGGAAGTTAATCAGCAGAGCATACAGCATATGGCCTCTCAAATCAGAATAAATATTACAATGAAAGAGTCCTTGGGTCAAAGTTGCAGGGACTCCTGCCTTACACAGACACGATCTGATATGGAATGGAGTTTCCCTAAACCTCCCCTGAAATGCTGCTGCTGGTCCAAGATGAAGTCATGCATGAATGGATGCTTGATGGCCCTGTTTATTCTGAGGAGGCATCAGACAAGAGGGTGAAGTACCAGAAGTAGGCAGCATCACATGGGGTCACTGGGGGAACACGTTCTGTGGGGCAGGAGAGTAGTTCCTGTCATTCAGTATCATCAAGTCTCTGAATCAAGACTGCAGAAGCCTGTGGTTGCTCCTGTGTTAGAAGAGATTCAAGCCAAACACCAGTTTAGTCATTTTGTGTTCTGTGCATAGATTCCCTATAATGGAGAAAAGGCTTCTGGGATGGCAGTGAACCAAAGCCCTTGGTTATCTTTTTGGTGATCTGTTCATTTAGGTTATTAGAGATAGGAGAATTAAGAATCTGTATAATGTGTCTCCAAATTTTTTCCATCTATATCAATGTATATCTAATATACGGTGGCAGATCATCGGCACCGAGCTACACCTCTTGGATTATTAATATGTAGATCTCTTCTTCTTCCCCCACACCTCCACCTGAAGATAACGTGGCTTAAGACTATTAACATCCTTCTTGCTATTAAGGACTAGTTAATATTCCAGACTGGATGAGTGGCTGGTGTGGAAATTCTTTTCTATTTGAATGCCGTCTTAAAATGGGGTAAAAACCTTGAAATGCCTTTTCGTTTTCTGAGGCATTGTATATTCTACACCTTCTTCCTTCCTAAGAGGACAAACTGTTTTCCAAGAGACACTGTACAAACAGGAGAAATCATCCTCCCAAGTAGCCCATGTAACTCAAGTGGGAAAAAAATCCAGACAAAATCTGTCAAACTGCAGGAGCTCGCCTATCAAAATTAATCCTCCTAGAAAAAAGCCATTTCTGACCAGTTCTACTTCAAAATTGCCACAGGCCATCCTCAAATACACTTCTCCTCCACTATGAAGATTCAGACTTGTCTGTTGAGGCATTTTCTCAACATAAAGAATAGAATCTACTCTCCCCCCCCCCAACCTCTGGTTATAAGAGAATACTATACCCCAGTTTTCTCCTCCACAACTGGAGTGGCACAGGCGAAAAGGCGCATGTCTTACGAGCCACCCACCTTGCTTCCTTTGGCGGGGGCTTCTGAAGTCAGACTGCTAAAGCTGATCTCAGGGTCTGAGCAAAGGTAGATGGGAGGATACGATCCTTCAGGTAGCAAGGGGGGGTGCTGGGGGGGGCAGATTGTGCATTTGGGGGCACCAAGCTGAGCTTAGGATATTTTTTTGAATATCCTGTCTGCAGTGAGCTAAGATGGCAAAAGCAAGTGTCTGTAACCCTCCTTTTAAGGTTCTACAGGGTGTGTGACTACCGACTGGAAAAATGGTGATCCTTCCAGAAGTGTTAAAAGAGTGCTTCGTTTTCAGTTTCCACTTTGATGTTTCAGTTTCCAGTGAGTAAAAGTGAGTGGGACACAGCTGTTCTTTGAGGCGACGTTCCCGAGCCCTTAACACTTCAAATACTGTAGACATTATAAGGTCTATGTAGGTAACAATAAAAAACATTGTTATTTTTATTTATACATACTGAAACAGCATGGATAAGAGGGCAAAGTTATTCTATGACTTCCCCTCCCCATATTACTCACCTTTAATTCTCTATGGGTGATATTCAGTATCAAAAGCTTGCAAAGCTAAAAGAGAAGTGATTTCAAGATCATTTTGGGGAAAGGAGAGATTGAAGCTGAACTCAAACCATAAGTGAAATCCCTTGAAACACACAGAATTATAAAGGCAGGAAGAAGGAGACCCGTGGACCCGTGCATGCCCATGCCCACACGGGTGCACACAGAAGACCTGAAATTAGCATTTCTCCAAAGCATTTACTTACTTTTAAATATGCCAGCCTACTTTACCATCATTTGATTGGTCAGTACATATCCACTACATGTCCCTCCAGACACTTTTCATACGGATGTCAGAGAATTTTGCCACGAATCTCGGGGAGGCAGAATGCCAGCGCATTCGGCCCCCCAAAATCGGTGGCAAAATGGTCTGCCCCCCCCCGGGACAGGAATTACCTTTGGCGAATCTCCCTGGTGGCAGCGGTTCCGGCCACGGTTCGGCGGCTGTTCGGCAGCAGCCGCCGCCGGTCTTCCTCCTGGCAGCTGCTGCCACCATTTCCAGTAAAAAAAAAGCCAAAAAACGTGATAGGCTACGTGAAGTTTTATGTAGCCTATCACGGCTAGATTTTTTTAAAAAATACAGTGATAGGCTACGCAAATGTTTATGTAGCCTATTATGGCTGAGTGAAAAACAAAAACAAAAAACCGCGCGTATGCAAATGGCATACGCTGCAGGTTTTCTCCCCTTCCTCCTCAACATCCAAAATCAAAAAGTGACAGGAGATCCTATTGACTTGCATACAAATTAAAAGCATTATTTTTTAAAAAAAAATTCCACCATCCCCACTACATGAGGAATAGGAAAGCATCAATGTTTTATACTTAAAACAAACAAACAAAAGTTTTGTTTTTTCTCCACAAACTCAGATCCAAAAAAGGTTGTTGGAACAAACTCTCAAAGTCGCTCTGGAGAGAGAGAAGGGTTTGTTCGTTTGCTTGCTTGCTTTTTCTCTTTATACTGCTGTTTCTGTCCCCATAGTTCACCAATAGACCTGGAAATTTCATGGCATGTAAACACAACACTTCTTCTGGCACCTGTAATTTTCAAATACATTGGTGAAGCCATTCTGAATGATACCCCACACCTATTAGGATTCTACATGACAGAATGATTGTTTTTACTGATAAGCCTTAACAAAAGAGATGCGTGTGTGTGTGTGTGTGTGTCTGTGTGTGTGTGTGTGTGTGTGAGAGAGAGAGAGAGAGAGAGAGATTACCTATCTAAGTATAGTCAGACAGACACTTATGTCCTTGATCCTTGCAATCTGCCAACATCCCCGCTCAAGGAATGTGGTACAAATATCTCCATCTTTCCTTTCATCAGGTAAATGGATATTGAATTACCTTGCAACACAGGTAGGTTTGCTGCTCCCTATGAATGTCCAAAGCATTATGTGATGATCGGCTCTACTGCTATTGAAAAAGCATGAAAAAGTATTTGAGGGTATAAACGGAAGAAACTGAGATTTGTTTTCGTTCAAAGGAGAACGACAGCACAAGGCATTGCATTTGATTTTTGTTTATTTTTTGCAGTTTCCACACTACAAGGCACTGGCACATCCTGTATTTCATGTTTGCCATTCAGGAGATCAACCGGAACCCCAGGCTCTTACCCAACATCACCCTGGGCTACAACATCTACAAGTCCTTCTTCGACGGAAGAGCCACCTCCTATGCCATGCTGCAGCTCCTTGCTGGGGGTGAAAGCAACATGCCACATTACAGCTGCGGGAGAAGGAATCACTTGCTGGCTGTCCTTGAAGGGGCTGAATCGGACCTCTCCCTCCACATTTCCTCCATGTCGAGCATCTACAAAACCCCACAGGTGTGAATGGGGATCGGACAGGAGGCCAGGTGCATAGAAAGGAGAGCTGAGCACTGCTTGGGCTTAGCTCTCGCTCTTCAGCCCCTGTGCCTCCTGGGCATCATGGTTCTCTGGAGTGTGTGTTGGAGGTGAGTCATGGCAGTGGTGGAGCTCTGGGATGGGAGGCCAGGCATCCCTGGGGGCAGGGATGGCAGGAGACCACGGAAGCTGTACTAGACATAGCGTATCATGGCAAAAAAATAGGAACGCAAAGGGCGGCCACCATAGCCACCACCATTTGCATCCGCAGGCTCTGCATGCCTGCGAATACACCTGGCTGGTGGCTCTGCCGAGTCGCCGCAGAGCAAAGCCAGCTGTGTTACGATTTCAGCACCTCCCTCCCACTGGGAACCATCTTCGAAAAGGTAAGTGACTTTCGTACATCCCTACCAACAACTGCTGAGCTCATGAATTCTGAACTATCGCCAGCTTTCAGAGGAGCCTTTAGGGCAGCCCCACATAGAGTGCATGGCAGTAATCCAGTCGTCAGGTTATTAGCACCTGTACCATGGTGAACAAGCTACCCCATCCAGGAGAGGCCGTAGCTGGCGAACCAGCTGAAGTTGGCAAAAGACACTCCAAGCTGCATGGGCCACGTGGGCCTGCAGGGACAATGGATGTAGGACTCCCCCCAGATTGCACACCTGATCTTTGAAGGGGAGTGCAGCCCCATCCAGAAGAGGCAATGGCCCTATCTTCATGGGAACCAGTGACACACAGGGCTTCCGTCCTCTTCCAAATCCCCTCATGACTACTCCCAGTGCATTCATACAGATGTTGAGCAATATTGGGGACAAGATGGTGCCCTGTGGAACCCTTTAACTCAACTGCCAAGGGGTCAAGAAATGGACAACTAACATTACTCCCTCAAATCAGCCCCATAGTTTGAGTGAAACCATTGTAATCCACGTTTTCCGCTGCCCTTCCCACAGCGTCGATCCAGCAGGAACCACGGTCCATGGTACCCAAAGCCGATGAGAGATGGAGCAGAATTAGCAGAGTGGCATTCCCCCTGTCTCTCTCTTGATATAGATCATCCAGCAGAGCAACCAAGGCTGATTCAGTCCTGTAACCAGGTCAAAACACAAAGTGGGGTTCTTTGCTTCTCAGGTGGCTCCTTGATTGCTTTAATTCTTGAATAAGGCTCCTGTGTGCTCCCCAAACAGAATCTAGAACATAGTTGGGGGCGAGGGGAAATCTATCCTTTTCAGTTCCCTGATGGAAGGCAGCGAGCAGGTCTAACCTCCATTGACTGGTACCTGAAATGTATCACTCTACAGTATTTTGAATGGGTGAAAAGGACCCCAGTGTTCCTCTTGGGCTGCACCACAAATGGAGCTTGAGATATTTTTGCACTCCCTGTCCACATATTCTGCCTCATACTGACAGGCATTGATTTAGATACTATTTATTCATTCATTCATTTCATTTATATCCTGCCTTTTTTCCTCTTTATGGAACCCAATGCGGGGCACATAATCATCCTTCTATTTTAGCCAAAATTATTTGACCTTCATCCAGAAAACAAACTGATACTAAACTACCGTCTCTGACTTTACTTTGCTACCTAGATCAGTTATGGCATTGCTACTCCTGTTGCTAATGACAGAAGTCAGTTCCCTTTTGTCTACCGCATGGCCCCGAAGGAAGAAACCCAGTACCCGGGGATCGTCCAGCTGCTCCTGTTCTTCCGATGGACATGGGTCGGTCTCTTTGCTCCAGACACTGAGAATGGAGAGAGGTTCCTAGGTGCCTTGACACCCCTGATGATCAGCAGTGGAATTTGTGTCGCTTTCTCCAAAAGACTACAACGACATTTCTTAAATTACATATTCCAGATGGACCTTTCTTTCGTGGGGAAAGAAGTGAAGGTAATTGTTTACTATGCGGACTCCCACTATGGCTGTTTACCGTTGATGTTTATACAAGAAACACTCGAAAAGAACCCAACTGGGGCAAAACTCTGGATCACACCAGCTTTTCAGGACATTAACATCAACTTGTCTCTTCCACCTTCTGACTTCCATTTCCTCCATGGTTCTTTGTCCTTCATAATGAAGACCAAAATTATGACAAAATATGACTACTATGAGCCAGTCTCCTCTTCTCTGGAACTGTTTTGGGATGAAACTTTTAAGTGTTTCAGTTCAATGCATGTTTTGTCCATGAAAATTTGGACAGGGTGCAGGGAGAAAGAGAAACAGGCAACGCTGCCCCAGGAGGAGATTGAGAGAGCCCTGTCTCAGGACAGCTACGTAACTTATAGCAGCATCCAAGCTGTGGCCCATGCCTTACATGCTGCATATTCATCCCGACCCAAGCGGATGTTGATGGTGGGTGATGGAGAAAGGCGGGAACATCAAAGGCTGCAACCCTGGCAGGTATTCCCTTTTCCTTTAGCAACACCTCTATAAAGGCGCATGATAAGATGACCAAACATGGGTTAGAGCAGATAATGGTTCCCTCTGCATGGCAGTGAGGCAGTAGACCATGTTTTCTGCCACCGTTACATGCTCAAGTAGCTTCCCTCCTCCAAAAATCCCTTACAAATGAAGCCCCAGGCCCATCGAGAACCAGTTGTTGACTCCCCCCACCCAGCCCCTTTGACTCGGTTCACCAAGCCATGTGGCGCTGACAGTAGGGGTGTACAAAACCCCGCTTACCTGGCTTCGATGGGTTCCACAGGTGGGGGAGGCGATCTGTTTCTCCCCAGGGAATCCTTGACGGTGGCGAGGTGATCCATTCCTTCCCCCGGAATCCTGCCCGGTTGGCTCCTCTCTGCGGCCAGGCTGCAAAGGGGCGTCCAGCCGCTGCCAGGCTGGTGCAGATGCAAATGGCGTCCTGCGTAGGGGATGCCTTTTGAGTGCCTACACAAGCACGTGATAGGCTACATAAATATTTATGTAGCCTATCACAGCTAAAGCAGGGGCGCAAATGGCGTAGGGGATGCTATTTGCATCCCTTCTTTATCCATGATAGGTTACATCAATATTTCCGTATCCTATGACGGCTAAAGCCGGAACGCAAATGGTGTAGGGGAAGAAACTCGCATCCCTGCTTTAGCCGTGATGGGCTATGTAAATATATATGTTCCCTATCATGGGCTGGCATGGGGACGCAAATGGCAGCTGCCACGACAGCCGCCATTTGCGGCCGCAGCAGCCCGGCAGCCATTGGAGCAAGCGCAAGAGCTGCAGCCAGGTAGGCTCTGTTTCACGGGGCTTTCGTGGGAGGGAGGGGTGGGGGGATCTGTTCCACCATGGTTTCTACGGGGCCGAGTTCACTGGAATTCACCCCCCTGGAATCCATGGTGGAATTCTCTAACTTCCCTAGCTGACAGAGCTGGGCGCTGAGCAGCTGGGAACAGCCCCGAGTTCTCACCACACACACCCCAACCATTCTCACTCTCTCCTCCTTGCAAGGGAGAGATGGCATGTGTGGCTGGGGTATATACAGCACTGAGGCCTCATCTTGCCCTGTCGGCTGTCAAGGAAGCCCTTACCAGCTGGCATTGTCTGGATGAGGCCTCAGCACACCACCCTCTCTAGCCATCTTCTCCTTGCAAAGAGACCATGGTAATAAGGGATGTACGAAAGTCACTTACCTGTTTGCGGACTATTCTTTTGCTGGGGGGGAGGCGCTCCGTCCCTCCCCCCGAAATTCTGGCCGTTTACGTAGACTAAGACAAGCCAAAATAAGGAATGCAAATGGCGGTGCCCATGGGCGCCGTCATTAGCGTACGCACGTGTTGTGTTTATAAGCAGCTGTGATAGGCTATGTAAACATTTACGTAGCCTATCACGGTGTTTTTTAAAATTTAGCCGTGATAGGCTATGTAAATCTTTACATAGCCTATCACGTTTTTGTTTTGTTTTTTGCTTGGAAATGGCGGCGGCGGCGGCAGCCGGTTGGAAGACTGGCCTCCGCCGCCGCCGCCACTGCACTGCCGCCGGAGCCGCCACCGCCAGGAAGATCCGCCAGGAAGATACTAGAGGGTATATGAGCTGTGGCATTCCGAGAGGGTATATGAGCTTTTCCACCAATGTTATCTTCATTTTGGTAACCATCCTTTCTCCATTGTTATCTGGCTATCTTCTTGATGTGTTTCGTGAGCATCCCATCTTCTGTGGCACGAAAAGGGCTCCTAGTGTCCTCCCCAGGGTCCAAAATAGCACTTGGCCATAGAGAAAACCCATGGCAGTTAAAGCATTGCCACAGTGGAAGAGACTCTATCCAGCAGACTCTATGGTCATGGCCTGGAAGTCCTCTGGAACCTGTTGAAACACTGGGGAGTCCGCCAGATGACACGATAAGTCACCTCGGGCCCCTTAACACTTTTGCAGAGGGGTGGTTAGTCAGGGTGGCTTACTACGCATGGGGAATGTGGTTTTCTGCCCCACATGACACACTTAGCCACCAAGGTGAGCAGACATTCCTTAACCATTACGGCTTAGCATGATGTCTGAGTATGCCTGGTATCTTCATTATGAGTCGGAATGGGCAGGTTTTGTTTTAAAATCTCTGCAAATGATCAGGCATCTTTACTTCTGACCTCTGTTCATTGATGGGATGCACTTTTTTGTACGAGGATTTTGGTCATGTGCCAAGGCGCACTTTGTACTAATGTGCACTTGCACCTACCCCCCCCCCATAAAACAACAACAAAAAAGTCCTGCAAGTTTCCCTAATCTGTGCAACATGGGAAAAGTCATCACTTAAATATGATCCCTTTTGATTTGAATTGATTGCGGATTATTCTGACAACTGTAGTTGTGACTGTGAACAGTCAAAGAATGGCATTGTGAGCTCGGATGGGATGTGCCCTGACCATGGAAGATCACAGCTCAAAGTGATGGGCCTAAGATATGGACTACATTTTCATGATTTCTAAATTTGGGCTGTTTTGTCTGTCATTCTAGCTTCACACTTCCTTACGAGAAATCCAGTTTTCTAATGCTTCCATGGGCGGACTGTATCTGGATAAGACTGGGGAACTGGCAGCTGACTTTGATATTGTGAATTGGGTGATGTTTCCCAATGAGTCTCATGCTAGAGTGACTATTGGGAGTGTGGAGAGACAGGCATCTGCAGACCTGAAACTCACCATTAAGCAGGAAGCCATTGCCTGGCCCGGCCATTTTAATGAGGTAGGGAAAAGGATTTGTGTCCTATTATTGGCCTTATCTCTTAAGCTCTAAGAATATCCATCCTGTCTTGTGTGTCCCCCGCCACCACCTCCAGCTTCTAAACATTTATTTATTTATTTCATTTTATTTCTATACCGACCAATAGCCAGAGCTCTCTGGGTGGTTCAGAAAAATTAAAATCAAACGGCCTGCAATAAAACAATTTTAAATATATAGAACATCCAAACCACAATATAACAGTACAACCACAGTAAAACCTAGCAACCTAGCAACAGTGCAGGAATTTAAAATACAGGTTTATAACAGCAATGCTAAAAATCTAGAAAGCGAAACTGCTAAAATGCCTGGGAAAATAAAAAGGTCTTCACCTGGCACCAGCAGTTATACAATGTAGACGCCAGGAGAACCTCACTAGGGAGCTCATTCCACAGCCGGGGTGCCACAGCAGAAAAAGCCCTCCTCCTAGTAGTCACCCGCCTCACTTCCTTTGGCAGGGTCTCACGGAGAATGGCCCCTGATGATAATCTCAGGGTCTGGGCAGGAACACATGGGAGGAGGTGATCCTTCAGATAACCTGGCCCCAAACCCTTAAGGGCTTTAAATGTTACTACCAGCACTTTGAATCGGGGCCGGAAATGGACTGGCAGCCAGTGCAGCTGGTAAAGTACTGGTGTAATATGAGCTCAAAGGCCAGTAACAATCTTGCTGCCCTATTTTGCACCAGCTGAAGTTTCTGGACCGCTTTCAAAGGCAGCCCCACGTATAATGCATTGCAGTAATCCAGGCGAGAGGTTATCAGAGCATGGATAACTGTAGGTAGGCTCTCTCTGTCCAGATAAGGGCATAGTTGGGATACCAGCCGAAGCTGATAAAAAGTGCTCCATCCCACTGAGTTCCCCTGTGCCTCAAGTGACAGTTCTGGATCCAAGAGCACCCCCAAACTATGAACGTGACCCTTTGGGGGGAGTGCAACCCCCTCCAGAACAGGTTGAATATCACCTAGCCGGGCAGATGAACCACCCACCAGCAGTATCTCCATTTTGTCTGGATTGAGTTTCCGTTTATTGGCCCTCATCCAGTCCATTACCGTGCCCAGGCCCCGATTCAGAACAGTCATTGCCTCAGCTGGGTTTGATGAGAAATTTGACATATTGATGGCACCTCAGCCCACACCTCCGGATAAGCTCCCCCAGCAGTTTTGTGCAGATGTTAAACAGCATAGGGGATAAAATAGAGCCCTGTGGAACCCCATGGCACAATTGCCATGGCGCAGAGCGGTAATCCCCCAGCACCACCTTCTGGCATTGGCCATCCAAGTAGGAGTAGAACCACTGCAGTGCAGTGCCTCCAACACCCAGCCCAGACAATCTGTGCAGAAGGATATCATAGTCAATGGCATCGAACGCTTCTGAGATGATATCTCACTCCCCCGTCCCTCTCAAAGCAGAGGTCATCCCACAGGGTGACCAAGGCAGTTTCCATTCCAAAACCAGGCCTGAAGCCCGGATCTAGATAATCCGTTTCATTCAACAGTGCCTGGAGCTGTCCTGCAACCCTCCGCTCGAGCACCTTGCCCAGGAAGGGATGTTGGCCACTGGCCTATGATTGTTAACATCCTCCAGGTTCGGCTTTTTTAGGAGTGGTCTGATTACCGCCTCTTTTAAAGTGGCCAGCACCACTCCCTCTCTCAAGGAGGAATTTACAAACTCCTGGAGCCAGCTGGACATCCCCTCCTTGTTTGATTTAGTAAGCCATGAAGGGCACGGGTCAAGCACACAAATGGTCCATCGGACTTGGCTAGGGATCGATGGAAAACTTACCTTCCGTTCCGTTGTGTTTCTGCTGAGGGGGAGGTGCTCCGTCCCTTCCCCCTGGAATCCTGCCTGGCCGGCTCCACTCTGTGGCCAAGCTGCGGAGCCGCCGTCCAGCTCCGGCCGCCCGCTGCCGGACATCCAGCCTCTGGGTAGTCTGCAGGGATGCAAATGGCGCCTGCCGTAGCAGCCGCCATTTTCGTCCCTGTATTTAGCTGTGATAGACCACGTTAGTACTTATGTAGCCTATAACGTCTGGGTAGGTAAAAAAAAAAAAAAGCGTATGCAAATGGCGGCGGCTACGGCCACCGCCATTACGTTCCTTATTTTTTGCCATCTTCGTCTACGGCAATATTTACGTCGACTATTACGGCAAAAAGAAAGGGGAAAACAAATAGCTTGCTAGTGGGCTCTTACCTGTGTTCAGTCAGACTCAGCACGAGTTTTCCTCCACCTGCATTCTAGCCAACACCCCACTTGCTTAACTGCCCTCAGCTCAGTTGTATACCAAGTAGGGATGTACGAAAAAACTTACCGGTTTCGTTTCATGACATCCGTGTTGGGGGGGAGGCGCTTCATCCCTCCCCCCGATATCCTTGCCAGCTGGCTCCACTCTTCAAAGAATCTGTGGAGCCACCAGCCGGGGCCGCCCACAGCGACATCCAGCCGCTGCTGGCCTGCGCAGGGACGCAAATGGTGGTTGCTGTAGCCGCCGCCATTTGCATCCCTTTTTCTCACCATGATGGGATACGTAAATATTTACGTAGACTATTATGGGCTCCGCAGGGATACATGTAGGGTCCCATCGTTAACCGAGATAGGCTATGTAAGTATTTACGTAACCTATCACGCCAGGTCAAAAAAACTCAAAACAAAACAGTGTACGCAAACAGCTGCGGCTACAGCGGTTGCCATTTGGGTTCCCACATTTTCGCCGTTTTAGCATATGTAAATATTTACGCAGGCTGTCACGGCAAAAAAAAGGGAACGCAAATAGTGTAGTGGGTTCTATGTGCGTTTCCTTTTTTCCCACCGTAATAGCTGACATAAATATTTGTGTAGGGTAAAACGACGGGGAAAAAAGAAACTCAAATGGCATCCACTATGCCATTTGCATTCCCCTTTTCTTTGCTGTAATAGCCTACATAAATATTTACGTAAACTAAAACGGCAAAAAATACGGAATGAAAATGGCAGCCACCATAGCCGCCATTTGCGTACACTTTTTTTTTTTGGCTTGCCATGATAGGCTACATAAATACTTACGTAGCCTATCACAGCAGCTTCACAGGATGCAAATGGTGGCTGCTACGGTGGCCTCCATTTGCATCCGCAGCAGCCTGTCCATGGCCAGAACTCTGGCTGCCGACGGCCCTGGCTGGCAGCTGCGCAGAGCCACCGTGGAGCGGAGCCGGCCAATGGAGGATTCCAGGGGGAGGAATGGAGCGTCTCCCCCCCCCATGAATCCAAGCTGTGAAAAGGTAAGTGACTTTCGTACATCCCTACTATCTCTCCTATCCCATTTATATAGCAGATAATCTGGCTTGGATTTATTGCTGGTCACTGGCCTCCCGCCCCCAACCATTTGCAGAACGCCATCATAATATTCAGATGGAGCAAATTGGGAGCAATAGCACAGGAAGACAGCCTCAACCGCCCCTGAAGCTGGGTTGACCCAGTTCTCCGGTTCTGAAGCAACATCTAGAGACCCAAAGCAGAAGGGGGGAAACTCCCACCGAAAGTGACCCCCCCACTGTCAATGCTGAACTTATTTGGGGGACATAAATCCATCATGTACCCCACTCCCTGTCTGTCAATCCACCAGGTGCCCCCCTCCCTAAAATGCCTTTCCGTCTCCAGCTGTGCCATGAGGCCTCCGATCCTTCCTTTGCCTTCTGCCCTGCCACTGAAGATCAAAACACGGAAGAGGAGAGGGCCTTTCCAAAGGTGGTGCCTATCCTCCTGCAAAAAGCTCATCTCCCTCCCACATTGCTCACCATCATTGCATGCACATGTTTTGAAGCTTGTGCATTTACTGCTGTTGCTTGTAATTTCTGTTATTCTGGGATTGTGTCTTAGTTTATTTCATTGTCGTACCTTTTCCCCTCCAGTTTTTATATTGACTTTAGTACATGTATAGTATAGGTGGCATAAACATTTTGAAACAAACAGACCAAAAACGTCCGTGCCATGTTGTGATGCATAAATAGTGCTTCCCTGAAACAAGGACCTGGATCACTTCTAAATCACTTAGGGTCACAAGCGCTAGAAACCCTACTGGGTCCTGTCTAAATTGTAGGACTCATTTCCATAGGCACAAATATTCATAACACTGTTTTCCTGGATGCTCCTTCTGTTTGTTGCTAGACAGTGCCTCATTCCAGATGCACTGAGAGCTGTCACCGTGGATACTACAAGGAAGTCCAAGAAGGAGAGCCACCATGCTGCTATGCTTGCGCTCCATGTGCGGAAGGAACCATCTCCATTCAGGAAGGTAGGCAAGATCAGAAGAATCGGAGTGCCGTAGGGCAACTCCTTGAATATGCCGAATAGTCTCCAGAGCCCTATTTTACTTCTCTCTTCTTTTCTCTTAAACACCTTTAGCAAAACATTCCATGAGTAAGTAGGAGAAGAAGGCTTCATGAATGACTGTTGCTCCTAGTGTAAAACATCATGGGAATCCCTTATGGTAATAGGCCATTCATTACTGCTCAGCCTGAAATACCTCATGATGCCTTTCTAGTACATAGCGTGATTTTAATGAGGACTTGTTCCATTTGGCTGAATGCTAATTTTATTGGTTATTAGTTGCTCTTCTTCTACAAGGTTTTACTCTTCTGGCCCATAAATCATTGTGATCATTGTTCTGATGTGCAGCCTCAAAAACATTTTCATTAACACATTAAATATTCATACATCTTTGGAACAGATGCAAAAGACTTTTTGAACTCTGACCCCTACTTGGCTTCAGTTTGTTATTAATCTCTACCATTAATCCCATGAAGTGAGTGGAAAGAAAAGATGATGGGAGTGAATCTGTGGGGAGCAAAGCAGGGGGGATGCTTAGTGCACACTGTTCCTGGTATAAATCATGCCCCCCCCCCAAAAAAAAAACCCACCCTGCTTTCTCCATGATTGGGACAGGGCAGCATGTACAGACATGTTGGGCCTTTCTCCATTATACGCAGAGAATTGTCTGCACTGTGCTGTGATCCTGTGATAGGAAAGCAGGGGGTCCCTGGCAGAAAGGGAATGTGAAAATGGTGCAACCCTCACTTTCTGGTTATCAGATACTACTAAGGTCCTCGCCTGGGGATGAGGCCACAGACTGGTCTGGTCACAAAACAAGTCCTCTGTGAGGGAATGTTTGTCTCTCTTCCTGCCCAACTGCACATTTTTTCTGGAGGTACAGTTGATGTGAATCCTGCTGAACTCACTCTCCGTCTTCTCAGATGCCGACCATTGCATCAAGTGTCCGGAAGATCAACATCCGAACAAGGACAGAGATCAATGTGTCCCCAAGGAGATAACCTTCCTCACCTATGAAGAACCTTTGGGGATTGTCCTGGTTTCCTTTAGTCTATTCTTGTCCTTATCCACAGGCTTCGTATTAGGAATCTTCATGAAATACCAAGAAACTCCAATAATCAAGGCCAACAACCGAGACCTGTCCTACATTCTCCTCATTTTCATCATGCTTTCCTTTTTGTCCTCCTTCCTGTTCATAGGGCGGCCAAGGAAAGTGACTTGCCTTCTCCGACAAACAGTCTTCAGCATCATCTTCTCAGTTGCCGTTTCTTCGGTGTTGGCCAAAACCATCACGGTGGTGTTGGCTTTCCTGGCCACCAAACCAGGAAACAGAGTGAAGAGATGGCTGAGGAAGAGTCTTGCAAACTCCATTGTCAGTTCTTGTTCTGGTGTCCAAGTTGTCATCTGCACCATCTGGCTGGGGAGCTCTGCCCCATTCCCTGACTCTGACATGCATTCCCAGCCAGGACACAACATCCTGCAGTGCAATGAAGGTTCTGTTGTCTTCTTTTATACTGCCCTTGGCTACATGGGCTTCTTGGCTGCCATCTGCTTCACGGTGGCTTTCCTGGCCAGGAAGCTGCCTGGGGCCTTCAATGAAGCCAAACTGATCACCTTCAGCATGTTGGTCTTCTGCAGTGTTTGGCTGTCCTTTGTGCCCTCCTACCTGAGCACCAAGGGGAAATACATGGTGGCCGTGCAGGTCTTCTCCATCTTGGCCTCCAGTGCTGGGCTGTTGGGCTGCATCTTTCTTCCCAAGTGCTACATCATTGTACTGAGACCTGATCTGAATACCAAGGAGCATATCATGTTCAAAACAAACTAGGGTATCTGATCCATAGAAGTAGAGTTGTAGGAGAATATTTGGCGTAGGTTTGGAGGAGATACAGGTTTGGTGAGATCTTAGTTATCAGAGCCTGTTGGTGTGCTTATAGCTTCAGTTGCACAGTTTCGTTGTTTCTGTGACAGGAGACAGGCAAAGCTGAGCCTTGGGGCTATCACTCTGCCAGTGACCGCCATCTGCATCTGATGTAGTGTCGAGGCTGGAACTATACCATACTGACATTGTCCAAATAATGCATCCGTTGAAGGTGTGGCCCTTATCAGATGCAGTGTACCAGTATTTTGCAGCTTGCCTGCACATGGAAAGCCTGAATGCAAGACATTAAATGGATGTTTGTTACTGGCATTAGTGTATTCTGATTGCTCTGCTTGCTATGACAGTTTCATGCACATGTTGTCATAAAGAATTATTCTCAAAGAATGCAGGAGTTTAATTTGGTACTTCCATTTCCTTGCTTCTCATTGTCATCTATGGTCGTCACACATTTACTGCACAGAAATGATGTTTTTGATTGAAGGGAATTGGTTTTTTTTTTAAGGGGACAGTCTCCCAAACAGAGAGATATTTGACATGGGAGAGTCTTGTGCTCAGTTTTTGCTCCTGGGTGATTTAAACTTTAGATCCTGACATTCTCAGCCTGAGATCTGGGGCTGCTGCCAGTGGAGGCTGGCAGCTCTGATTTCAGTGGAGCTGTGAACCCATCCTGGGTTTCAGGCAGAAACCACGTCTGGCAAAAATGTTTGCAAATGGCCAGATGTGTGCTCGTGTTCAATTTGCACAATTTCCCCCGTTCGATTTGTGCAAATATCCCTGGAGACTGAATCATCCCCACTTTAGTTTATGGAGGAAAGTTTCACAAATCAGGAGATGGGTACAAAGTTTGGGAAATGTGTGCACATTTCACATTCAGTTGCTGCTAGGGATGGGGGAGAATTTCTCCCCGAAACTTCGTGGGGCTGAGTGCCAACGTATTCGGCCCCCCGAAGTAGTTTCGGGGAGAAATTCTCTGCCCTCCCGCCCCCCGCCCCCCCCGGGATGGGACTTACCTTTCCCGAATGTCGCTCCTGGTGGCGGGTCGCAGCGGCGGTTCGGCAGGGCTTCGACAGTAGCAGGGGCGGCAGCCGGTCTTTTGACCGGCTGCTGCCGCCACCATTCCAAGAAAAGTAAAAAAAAAAAAAACACCCCCGTGATCGGCTACGTGACGATTAACGTAGCCTTTCACAGCTAGATTTGCAAAGTCAGCCATGATAGGCTACGTAAATCGTCACGTAGCCTATCACGGCTGACTTAAAAAAAAAAAAAAGCATACGGCTAATGGCGGCCCCCATAGGGAGCCACCATTCGCGTTCCTTATTTGGTCGCTGTAGTCTATGTAAAGTCTCCTTGATTCCTCCCCCTGCAGGAGCACTTCAGTCTCTCTTTTCTGCCTGTTGAGGGCAGATGTATTTTTACTTCAGTTGAGGGAGAAGTTTCTCTTTCCCACACACTTGCACCATCATTCAGGAGGGACCTGGTGCTGGGGAGAGAAGGCTTGGATGGAGGCCTGGCTTTTTCTCACTAGGTGACTTCATTATGACTTCTCTTCCTCCTTATTTGTGAGCACGAGGACGCTGCTGCACTTGCTGCTGGGCATGCACCAATGGACATACCTCTGTGCTTCCATCATGACCGCAGAATGATGAGCACTGTGGCTCACTCTGGATGCGATAATGTTCCCCAGGTCTCTTGAATTGCTTCTGTGTGGACCAGCTGAGATGGCTTTCCTTTGGCGCATCTCTGTTTGGTAGTGTACCCTAAGGGGTGAGAGTGCTGCACGATCTCCTATACAGAGATGCTGATGCTGGGGAAAGTAGAAAGCAATAGGAAGAGGGGCCGACCAAGGTCAAGATGGATGGATGATATTCTGGAGGTGAGGGACTTGACCTTGGGGTAGCTGGGGGTGGCGACGGCCGACAGGAAGCACTGGCATGGGCTGGTCCATGAAGTCATGAAGAGTCGGAAGTGACTGACCGAATAAACAACACAATCCTGGCTAATCCAGCACAAGGAGTGCAAGTGGGAGGCTTGCAAAGGGAGAAGGGCTGGGAAACTCCCCCAAGTATTGTGCACCTTCATTCACATAAGGAATGGGGAAGATGTGGCCCTCCTGATGTTCTTGGACTGCAACTCCCATCGTTTTTCCCCATGGGCTAGGCCAGTTCGGGCTGCTGAATGTGCAGTCCAGTGCTATCTGGAGGGCCACACGTTCCCATTCAGTGGTATACATCCTAATCTACTCTGCTGGATCGTCACCCTGCTGTGGTGAGTGGGCTTGAGTGTTCCAGTGAACTCCGTGAGTGAAGCCATCGGGAGTTAGGTACTCCCAGCAGGGTCACCCATGGCGGCAAGATCAAGGGGGGGAACCAGAGAAAGAATGATCCAAGCAAGTCCTCAACAGCAGAACAGGTGGAAGATAGCAAGGTGTACAGTCAGGGCCAGAAATATTGGAACAAGGATAACTGTTTTGGCAGTTGGCCTCTGTATGCCACTGGCTGTACTTCCTGAATGGTTAGTGCCCCACTTTTGTCAAACCCCTTGAATTACAGCTGAAAGTCCTGACTTCGCTCCCATCTGGGTGTGTTTCCTTTAGGGATGGCAGAGAATTCTGCTATGGATCTTGGTGAGGCCGAATGCCAGTGCATTCGGCCCCCTGAAATCTGTGGCGGAATGGCCTGCCCCACCCCCCCCCCCACGGATCCTCACCAGGACCAGACTTACCTGGAGCGGATCTTCCAACCGCCGCCACCATTTGTAGTCTTGTTAAAACAACAACAACAACAATATGATAGGCTACGTAAAGATTTACGTAGCCTATCATGGCTGGGTTTAAAAACAACAACAACAACCGCATATGCAAACGGCGGTGGCTATGGCCGCCGCCATATGCATTCCCTATTTTTGGCCATCTTAGTCTAGGTAAATATTTACGTAGACCAGAGCTTTCCAAACTGCGTGTCGCGACACATTAGTGTGTCGCCGGCAGTGTGTAGGTGTGTCGCGCGAAAATTGTGCGGAAGGACACCGCGGAGCTCCCTTACTCACGTTTGCTTCGCTTGATCCCTCCCCCGGAACTTCCTAAAGCAGCTAATGTTAAAGCAGCTTAGCTGCTATGGCTTAGGTGCTTTAACGTTAGCTGCTTTAGGATCATGTGGCGTCTTGATGCAGGACGCACGTGATTGGCGGTGTTGGAGCGGTACGGCGAGGAGTGTGGTAACGCTGGCTGCACGAGGAGTGTGGAGAATTCGAAGTTAGCAGAGCAATTAGTCGAGCAATTTGCAATCAGCTCGGGCGAGAGGCTTCCCCACGTCCTCGGTGTGGCTGCAGGGCAGCGGGGGAGAACAACGGCCCGCTGGATGCCCCCAGAGCAGGGAGGGCTGCGCCGGGCAGGCGAGAAGCTTCGAGCCTGCGCTCCCCAGAAAGGTAGAGGCGCGGGGCGAAGGGAGGGGAATGTCCCTCTCGGCGGCGTGTCCTGGTGTTGTACACCTTGCTATCTTCTTCCTGTTCTGCTGTTGAGGACTTGCTTGGATCGTTCTTTGTCTGGTTCCTCCTCCTTGACCTTGCTGCCATGGGTAACCCTGCTGGGAGTACAAATGTCCCGACGGCTTCACTCACGGGGTATAGTTTCACCATAGTCTACATAAGTCTTTACGTAGACTACTCCTGCCCAAACAAGGAACGCAAATGGCAGCGCCCATGGGTGCAGCCATTTGCGTACAAGTTTTTTTTCTTTTCTTTCAAAGTCACCCGTGATAGGCTACATAAATCTTTATGTAGCCTATCACGGCTGACTTTGAAAACCTAGCCTTGATAGGCTACGTAAATCGTTACGTAGCCTATCACGTGTTTTTGGGTTTTTTTTACTTTTTTTTTCTTTACTTTTTTTATTGCACGGCCGGGGAGACGGGGCGCTCCCCCCCAGACTGGATAGCGGCGGCAAGGGATGGGGCGCATCCCCCCTGGCCTGAATTTCGGCTGGGAGGGGCGGGGCGCATCCCTCCCGCCATGAACTTCAGGGGAAGTACCGAAGCGCCTCCCCCCCACCGCAAAGGAAGCTGCGGGACCAGGTAAGGGACTTTCGTCCATCCTTAATGAAACTCAAGAAGAAAAAGATACACTATATGGAAAGTTCTTTCTGAAGCAGTCACACTTGTACAAATGCAGCGTGAAGGGAAAGATCAGCAACCTTCTCTTTGTTTGAATAAAAAGCACACTCTGCACATGCACAGGGAATGGACAAAATGAGGAATTTGAGGAATATTTGAAGAACCAGGGAATATGAAGAATGATATTCTTCCATTATATTTGTGTGTGGGGAATCTCCCTCAATCCAGCTGTTCCCTGGAACCCCTCCCCCTTCACCCAAGGGTCTTCTGAGATCCTGACCTCAGGGTGCCGTTACGCAGAGGATTCCGTAGCACGGACTGAAGGGAATTTGATCCCATTTCAGTCCATGGCGGAATTCTCTGACATCCCTACACAGGGTGCCAGAGAGAAAATGTGTGTGTCAGGAGTGGAGGAGAGCGTGACACACAGAGACACAAACCGACATTAGGCCAAATGCACACAGAGGTGATAAATGGATTGAGTAGAACAACTTGGATCCGTGGCTTTTACAAGGGAACTCCCAAATCCGCCATGTCACCTCTCTGGGTCCCCAGATGTGCTCTGTGATTTAGTGGTGGTTGTGTTGGCATCGCAGGAAGATCCATGAGGACAAGCCATAGCTTGCTCCAAGTTTGAGGGGGCCTGAGACTTACTTCTGAGTAGACATGCACAGAGTTGGTTCTCCTCTCCATTTTAGCCTCACAACGTCACCAGCAAGGCTGGATGTGGAAACAGAAAGCCTAGCAGGGGGAATAATACTCGTGCAGGGCTCCAGACCGGCATGGTCATTTTAAAAGGTTTTCTCTTTCTTTAAAACAGCATTGCTTTAAGCAAAGAGTGCATCGCTCAGGAACACCTGGGGCAGCCTTGTTTTGGGAAGCCCGGAGGGGGAGGAAGTGTTTTGGCTGAAAGTAAATGGAGAGGGAGGATTTCAATTGAAAAAGAACACCCACAAACAAGGCGGTGAGCACAATTCATTTTTTTTTAAAGGTATGTTATCGGAATATGTTGTTGTTCAGTCGTGCCCGACTCTTCGTGACCCCATGGACCATAGCACGCCAGGCCTTCCTGTCCTGCGCTCTCTCCCGGAGCGTGCTCAAGTTCATATACATTGCATCGGTGATGCTATCGAGCCATCTCATCCTCTGCCATCCCCTTCTCCTTTTGCCTTCAGTCTTTCCCAGCATCAGGGTCTTTTCCAGAGAGTTTTCTCTTCGCATTAGGTGGCCAAAATATTTGAGCTTCAGCTTCAGTATCTGTCCTTCCAATGAGCACTCAGGGTTGATTTCCTTTAGGATTGACTGATTTGGGCATTTGCTATACCTATGGACATATCATTGTGCTTCCATCACGATGGCAGAATGGTGAAGTTTCTGGCTCAGACTGTAAGATCTAATGTTCCCCGTGTCTCTGAAATTGCTTCTGTGTTGTTCTCTTGGATGGCTTTCCTCTGGCTGATGGTTGTCTGCCTACACCTCTATTCTGCCATGGACAAGGATGTTACAGTCGACATCAAGAACACAGTATTTAAGGAAGTTTTGAAAAGATCAAAAATGTAACACTTGGAATGTTTCAAATAATAAAGTTAGTTACCTTAAACTTATCTTTACATTTCATTTTTCTCTGCTAACTGGGGTCATAACTAACTAATTTGTTGAATAGAATTTAGTTCTTCCCAAACAAGATGATGCACAGTTCTGATGAGCTCACTGGAAGTACTAATAGGCAGAAATCCTTCCGTTGTATGGCGACCACCATTCGTTCTTTGATCATCGGTAATCCTGGCTGGGAAATTCCCCCAAATAGTGTGCACCTTCTTGCGCATAAGGAATGGGGAAGATGTGGCCCTCCTGATGTTTTCGGACTGTAACGCCCATCATTTTCCCCCATGGGCTAGGCCAGTTTGGGCTGCTGAATGTGCAGTTCAGTGCAGTCCACTGCTATCTGGAGGGCCACACGTTCTCAAACACTGGTACACATCCTCAGAGATTTTCCTGATCTTGGCTCTTTTGTGTGAGTTTTTCGAATACAGGCCAGGC
The DNA here is from genome assembly GCF_057233095.1 of Heloderma suspectum. Taxonomy (NCBI): domain Eukaryota; kingdom Metazoa; phylum Chordata; class Lepidosauria; order Squamata; family Helodermatidae; genus Heloderma; species Heloderma suspectum. Next base: position 390,030,215 of record NC_139459.1, read on the forward strand.
CAGGCTCACCTTTCCCCCTTGCCAACCAGAAGATGAAGCTGCCTGTGTGACTTCTCACAAACACGTTTTTCTCCAGTTCTGCAGTTCGCCTTGAGGCACTCAGAGAATCCATGAAGTTGCAGCTGTGAAGCTTCCCCTGATCATTATCAAAAACATAGTGATCTATTCTGAGCCTTGCCAAAGCTCAAGAGATGCTTTGCTTTCTGTTTTCCTTGGAGACCAATGATGTCAACATCAGAATGAAAGGCAGTGCCAGGAACCCTCTTGCACTCACTGTGCCTGAAAAGCTTGGTGCATAAAACATCTCCTGTGCTCCCGAGAGACTGGGCTCAGATTTCGGACAGGCTGAGAAGACCATGCCTGTGGTGTAGTTTAGTACACCACCTCCCACTGCTGCCTTTGGCTCAGAATTGGATGTCGATGTAAAGACACTGCAGCCTCGATCTTGCAAGACTTTTCTCATGTCTTCTGATTAGCTGGCTGTGGAGGTGGAAGGAACAGTCACAAAGGAGGAACTGCAAGAGGCAGGCAGACCCAGAATGATACTGTTGCTGCTGCTGCTGTTGCTCCTGCTTCCTTATGCAGCCGGTCAACTGCAAGAGACAGACTGCGTGACCACTCAGAAGAAAGAGCAAGAGTTAGGGTCCTATTATTACCGGCCAGGAGACTACCTCATCAGCGGAGTCCTGTCTTCACAGTATTTCTGAAGAAACCATGTGTGTGTGTGTGTGTGTGTGTGTGTGTAATGGCGTTAGACCCATTCAAGATAAAACACAAGAGGTAATGTCAGGACACAAGGATACAGTTTCTTCAGTTTAGCTCGTGCAATCAGCTGAGTGCTCATACGCATGATGATTAGGAAATAATTAGCCACCTCTTTGTTGAGATAGCTGACTTTTCCCAGGACAGTGAATGACCAATCTTTCCTCAGAATGCCCTGGGAAGTTAGTCAGCAGGGAATACAGCATATGGCCTCTCAAATCAGAATAAAAATTACAATGAAATTGTCCTTGGGTCAGAGTTTCAGGGACTCCTGCCTTACACAGACACAATCTGCTTTGGAAGGGAGTTTCCCCAAACCTCCCCTGAAATGCTGCTTCTGGTCAAAGATTAAGTCTTGCATGAATTAATGCTTGATGGCCCTGTTTATTCTAAGGAGACATCAAAGAAGACGGTGAAGTACCAGAAGTAGGCAGCGTCACATGGAGTCACCGGGAAACAGATTCTGCTGGGCAGGAGTGTAGTTCCTGTCATTCAGTATCATCAAGTCTCCGAGTCAAGACTGCAGAAGCCTTTGGTTGCTCCTGCGTTAGAAGAGATTCAAACCAAACACCAGTTCATCAGCACCGAGCTACGCCTCTTGCATTATGAATAGGTAGATCTCTTCTTCTTCCCCCACTCCTCCCCCTGAATATCACGTGGCTTAAGACTATTAACATCCTTCATGCTATTAAGGACTAGTTAATATGCCAGACTGGCTGAGTGGCTGGTGTGGAAATTATTTTCTATTTGAATGCTGTCTTAAAATGGGGTAAAAACCTTGAAATGCCTTATCGTTTTCTGAGGCAGAGTACATTCTACACCTTCTTCCTTCCTAAGAGGACAAACTGTTTTCCAAGAGACACGGTACAAACAGGAGAAATGATCTTCCAAAGAAGCCCGTGTTCTCAAGTGGGAAAAAAATCCAGACAAGATCTGTCAAACTGCAGGAGCTTGCCTATCAAAATTAAACCTCCTAGAAAAAAGCAATTTCTGACCAGTTCTACTTCAAAATTGCCACAGGCCATCCTCAAATACACTTCTCCTCCACTATGAAGATTCAGCCTGGTCTGTTGAGGCATTTTCTCAATATAAGAAATAGAATCTACTCTCCCCGCCCCCAACCTCTGGTTATAAGAGAATATGATACCCCAATTTTCTCCTCCACAACTGGGATGTTGTGTTCCCGAGCACTTAACACCTCACATACTGTATACATTATAAGGTCTATGTAGGTAATAATAAAAAAACATTGTTATTTTTATTCATACATACTGAAACAGCACGGATAAGAGGGCACAGTTAATCTATGACATCCCCTCCCCACATTACTCACTTTTAAGTCTCTATGGGTGATATTCAGTAACAAAAGCTTGCAAAGCTAAAAGAGAAGTGATTTAAAGATCATTTTGGGGAAAGGAGGGAGTGAAGCTGAACTCAAACCAGAAGTGAAATCCCTCGAAACACATAGAACTATAAAGGCAGGAAGACAGAGACCTGGAGACCCGTGCATGCGCATGCCACACACACGGGCGGCGGGCGCACACAGAAGACCTGAAATTAGCATTTCTTCAAAACATTTACTTACTTTGAAATATGCCAGCCTACGTTACTATCATTTCATTGGTCAGTACATACCCACTACATGTCTCTCCAGACATTTTTTAACAGTCAATATCCCTGGCAAATTGGGGAACTTTTTTTTTTAATGGCTGTTGCCATTTTGATCTCCCTCTCAAACACCAGAAAACATGGCATGATGGAACGAAAATAAGGCCTACAATCTTGGCTAATGACTTGCATACAAGTTAAAGGGGTTATTTTAAAAAAAATTATTTAAAAAATATTCCCCCATCCCCAACACAGGAGGAATAGGAAATCATCGATGTTTTAGACTTTAAAAAAGTTTTTTTTTTCTTCACAAACTCTGATCCAAACAAGGTCACTGAAACATACTTCCCAAGTCACTTTGGACAGAGAGAAGGGATTGTTTGCTTGTTCTCTTATACTGCTCTTTCTCTCCCCATAGTTCACCAGTAGACCTTGAAATTTCATGGCATGTAAACGCAACACTTCTTCTGGCACCTGTAATTTTCAAAAACATTGGTGAAACCATTCTGAATGATATCCCACCCCTATTATGATTCTCCATGACAGAATGATTATTTTCACTGATAAGCCTTAACAAAAGACACATGTGTGTGTGTGTGTGTGTGTTTGTGTGTGTGTGTGTGTGTGTGAGAGAGAGAGAGAGAGAGAGAGATTACCTATCTAGGTATAGTCAAACAGACACCTATCTCCTTGATCCTTGCAATCTGCGAACATCCCCTCTCAAGGAATGTGGTACAAATATCTCCATCTTTCCTTTCATCAGGTAAATGGATTCTCAATTACCTTGCAACACAGGTATGCTTGCTGCCCCCTATGAATGTCCAAAGCATTATGTGATGATTGGCTCTTCTGGGATTGAAAACCTTTGAATAAGAATTTTTGGGTATAAAAGAATGAAAGTGAGATTTGTTTTCGTTCAATGGAGAACGACAGAACGAGGCATTGCATTTAATTTTTGTTTATTTTTTGCAGTTTCCACACTACAGGGTACTGGCACATCCTGTCCTTCATGTTTGCCGTTCAGGACATCAACCGGAACCCCAGGCTCTTACCCAACGTCATCCTGGGCTACAACATCTACAAGTCCTTCTTCGACGGAAGAGCCACCTCCTACGCCATGCTGCAGCTCCTTGCTGGGGGTGAAAGCAACATGCCACATTACAGCTGCGGGAGGAAGAATCACCTGCTGGCTGTCCTTGAAGGGGCTGAATCGGACCTCACCCTCCACATTTCCTCCATGTCGAGCATCTGCAAAATCCCACAGGTGTGAATGGGGAGTGGACAGGAGGCCAGGTGCAAAGGTAGGGGAGCTGAGCACTGCTTGGGCTCAGCTCTCGCTCTTCAGTCCCTGTGCCTCATGGGCATAATGGTTCTCTGGAGTGTGTGTTGGAGGTGAGTCATGGCAGTGGTGGAGCTCTGGGATGGGAGGCCAGGCATCCCTGGGGGCAGGGATGGCAGGAGACCACGGAACCTGTACTGGACAGCTTTCCATGTGATCCCCAGCCCACTTCCTGACCATTCCCGTAGAGACGTGAAAACGTCCATTTACGGCAAAATGCAACACAGAGGGAATCCCCTTCTTTGTGCTGTTTCTGCCCTGCATTGGATCGGACGTTGCCTCTGACTTCGGTGGAGGTCTGAGTGCCCATGTATCTGTATAGGATTGCACCTTTAATCATTTCTTGAAAGGGTCTCCTATGCAGACGTTGCAGAAAACTGTAGTGGCTGACAGGAACGAGAACCCTCCCCAGCAGTTTTTGCAGCCCCCACATGACCACTGCCATGATTCCTCCCCAGAAGTTATGATGTCACCCATCACTCTGTTGAAGGCACAGCCCCGTAGGGCATTTATTATTTCTTTATTTATTTCTGTATTCATTTCTTTATTTATTCATTTACATTTATATTTCACTCCACATCTAGACAAAAACAATTACAATACAACTGGATTGCATTGGTGCTGGGGCTGGTATACTGGTCCCAAGTTGTTTAGCTCTTTGTACACTAGTAACCCCCCCCCCAATCTGACCTGGTATCAAATAGGCAGGTAGTGCAGTTCCCTCAGCAAAGGTAGCATGCTGAAGAGGGTCAGCTCCCATCAACAGCCAAGCTCCTAAATTCTGAACTATCGCCAGCTTTCGGAGCAGCCTTGAGGGCAGCCCCACATAAAATGCTTGGTAGTAATCCGGTCTTCAGGTTAATAGCACCTGCACCATAGTGAGGAAGCTACCCCATCCAGGAAAGGCCGTAGCTGGTGAACCAGCTGAAGTTGGGAAAAGACACTCCAAGCTGCAAGGGCCATGTGGGCCTGCAGGGACGATGGATCTAGGACTCCCCCCAGATTACAAACCTGAAGGGGAGTTCAGCCCAACCAAAAGAGGCAATGAGCCTGTCTCCTGCACTGCAGAACCACTCACCCACAGGGCTTCCGTCCTGTTCCAAATCCCCTCATTACTGCTGCCAGTGAATTCATACAGATGTTGAGCAATATTGGGATGACGGTGGTGCCCTGTGAAACCCTTGGCTCAATTGCCAAGGGGTCATGGAATGGACACCCAACATTACTCCCTCAAATCAGCCCCATAAGCAGGAGTGAAACCATTGTAATGTAGCAGAAATCAGAGTCAGAGAGACCACGGAGTGAAGGAAAATGAGTACTTCTTTATTTAACGCGCAGGCTTAACGCTGGAATCACTTCCAAAGAGCCAGAAGCCCCGAGGCATAGCCACACATTACTTTTATAGAGATGATGACACACAAGCGACCCTTTCTCCCACCCCCTCTCCTGTGGTTTTACAGTTGGTACCGTTGTTTATAGTACAGGAAATGGGCCATAGGACATTCTGTCTTGAGAACAAGGATACAGTCTTGCAGTAAGCAAAAAGGCAAAATCATGACCGTGTTGTGCAATTCGGCTTGCTGACAGGGGAAGTCTCTACATTGCTGTTCCTGCCAAACTATGCTGGCTCAGCAAGAACATTAGTCCATTTAGTCTGACCCCCGACATGGCTGCTACATTCCCCCCTTAAATGCATAATTTTATTACAATTATAGCATTTCATCACACAAGTAGACATCTCGGTTGGCAAGGCATAACACAGGATTTTTATGGCAACTTTCTTACTTAATATCTTGTTGAGCTATTAAAGCATAGTAGGTGGCTGTTTTTGTGGCTGAGGCAATAAACAGATTGTTTAAGCAACGCATAAACCAGGGGATGGAGAGGCATAACAGTACCCCTACCACTGCTGCTGGTAAAATCAGAACAAATAATGCTTTGAGCCAGCTGAGATCTGGAAGCCAAGAGGTCAACCAGTCGAGCCAATTATGTTGCTCTATTTTGATGTCAGCGACTATTTGGTGCTGTTTGTTGATCTGTTCATCTACAGCATTGCCATTATCCGTTAAGTTAAAGCAACAGAGCTTTTGGTGTGTCTCACAACCCAAATGATGAAGAAGGAAGAGGTAATCTATACCAGCTCTATTTTCTAGAACCACACCTCTTAGATCACGCAACTTCTTTATTTAATAATGACAATGCTCGTGAGGTGGCATTTATACTTTTGGCCAAGCTGCACGCTAACCGGTTGATCTTCAGACCATCAGCCAAGGCTAAACCTGGAACACCAACTAGTGACATCGCTAAGGCCAATTTTTCTGAGTCAGAGTATAGCTGCACATGACTATTACAATCTTCAGTCAGTTGCTGTGCTCGAGGCTGCCGTTGATGGATTTTTTTTAGGCCGCGGGGGGAAGGAATGGCACTAGGCGACTGAGGCAACATGGTTGGTTATCAGACAAGTTGGCAGGAATAAATGACCAAGTGCGGGAACCATATGTCTAAAACTATCCATTTGGCAAAAGTATGTGGGCCTCATTAAAAGATATATTTTGAATTTCATTACAGTGGAAGGGGGGGGGACCAGGGATGGCTTTACATTTTCCAGAAGGTTTTTGACAATTGGGCATTTGCGCACACGTAGCATTTGTTCCAGCAACAATGGGGGTGCATAAATTCTGTAGGGGGTAGGATCTTTGCAACCATGCCCCAATCAGCATTTTGGGAGTAAGTTAAACTTACACTATAAACTCTTAACATGGTATCTTTTTGAATTCGTTCAGGATGGTTACAGACAGGTATTAGACGTGCTAATAAGCCTGTGCAGGTATATCCTTTGGTAAAGAAAAATACTTTATCCCAGTGATGTTAGCTAAGTGAAGCCAGTAATTATCAGCGAATTGCTGGGACAAACTACCTCCTCCAGGGGCAGGCCCCCCTTTTTCATATCTTATTAGGGAAACACAATGCAACGCTACTAACACTACAACACGCATGTTTGATCTTCTTTGGGATCTGACCGTATGCTGGGCAGCTATTCACCTGGCTAGCTGCAGCAGGGTCTAGTCCCCTTCTTCAATTCTCCAGGTGCAGGTCTGACCGTACGCTGGGTGGACAGCCTCCAGGTGTGCCCACAGTAAGGTCTAGCCTGAGTCTTCTTACTGCCTTTTCAGAATGATTTTTAAAGGATTTTTAGGATGTCTGTTTACAGTCCATTCCTCTCCTTTTGCTCTCTTGACTCGTGTCCAATGTATCTAGGGTTTAATTCTAGCTACTTTTATAGCTGTGGGGGTGGAAAGTATAACAGTTTTTGGTCCTCTCCATCTGGGAGTCAAAGGGTCATTTTTCCACTCTTTAACTCTTACTTCAACTCTTGGTTGGAAAGGATGAACTTCTGTGATGGGAATTGGGGGCTTATTTTCTAAGGCAAAGCGACACTGGGCTTGAAGAACTTTGCCCAGTGTTTGGACTTCTTGTCTAAGGCTAACGTTTGCTTGCTCTTGATGCCGCTCCAGCGTCAATCATGAAGTCAATGTCACGGCCCCTCACAGTGGCAGTGACTAGGGGCTTCCTGGGGCTGAGATTAAGGGGGCCCGGTCTGTCTTATTTAAGACTTTTGGCTTTAGCCACTTTGGTTATATTAATTGCTTTCTTTATTCTTGCCCTCATGGCTTCTAACAGCAGAGTTTGATACTGGGTGAGGTGCTTTAGCCCTGCTTGTGTGTTGGGAGAGAGAAACCTCTCACCCACTCTTGCTTTTTCTCTCTTTTGCTGATCTGCCTGTATTGCAGATCATGTTTCAAACTTTTTATATAAAACTTTCCGCTCTATGCACCAGCCTTGTCTTTTTGCAAGTTAAACTCACTTACTTAAACTTTTCTGCCCTACACCAGTCCCAATGACGCACATTTGGGATAGGCTCTTCTTCTCCTTCTAGTTACATTTTCTCATCTTAAAGAACTATTACATTATTGTGGCTACTTTATCCTGAGTAATAAGCTCTAGGCATAACCAGCTGCTTCCAATTTACCCTGGGGCAACTATGGCCACGCTTTTTCTTTATAAATGTTTTCTCTCTTTGCTTCTTGCCTCCTTTTTCTTCTTTATTTCCCTTCTCTATCTTTCTGCCACTTTTTCTATTTCTCTGTCTTTTTCTACTTGTCACCCATTGGGAACCACACTCAGTATCATTTGGAGTCGCAACTAACAGTAAAAACATCTGCAAATATCACATATATTTTATGATATCTAAGAAATCATAAAATATACACAATAAACTTTTTTTTGCAATTTAACACAATGAATGGAAAACACTTTTTGCATGGTAAGGCATGATGGAGCCGATCCAGCAATCATACTGCTCTTCTGGCTGAAAGCTCAGAGCCCATTAAAATCAAGGGACGGGCATACTCACACACGCAAAGAGTTTTAGGTCACCATTTTTGCATCGGCAACTCTATGCTGCATGAGTACTGGCAGAAGGAAATCTAAAAGTTATAGATCAAACTTAGCCTGCTGTACACTGAGCTGACTACAAACACAGACACACGATCTACAGCAATGAGAGTTCAAGTTTATGAAAAGCGTCACAGCACTGTCCATGGCAAGTCTTTGACAATTCAAAATTTTAGTCCATGTGCAGAGTGTCTCTAAAAAGCCCAGATGATGGAGCCAAACAGAGAAGGCTCTGGGCAATGAAGATGAGATGTTTCCAGCAAAGACTGCCCACTTTTGCATCAGTTTAAAAAAGGGGAAGTGTGGCCCTACACCCGTTCTGATAGACAAAGGCCTTTAACTTTTTAGCAAGGCTTCTGTCTAAACAGAGTAGCACAGCTCAGCTCTCTAGCCGTGACGCTTCAACCTGGGCAACTCCTCTGTAAATTTTATTTTATTTCCATCAGGTTCTCACAGACATCTTTTCTAGCTTCTCTGCCTGCCAAGGCCAGACCAGCTAGGGAGTTGGGTGACTCCCCCTGGCTCTGAGAACGCTGACGGAGATAAGCTCATACAGACTTTGACGTTTTAAAAACTTACTCTTTTTTCTCTCTCCTTTAATCTGGTACACGAAAGCAAAGTGCCGAAACTCAGGACGCTGGGTGGGTGATGGGCATCGCCTTATACTTGCATTTTTTTCAGGCAGCCATTAATCTTCTTCGGGGAGGCGGTGGGGTGATTTGCAGGACTTCAAAGGCAAGCTTCCCAGTTTGTTTGTATTTGTAAATCCCAAGCTTAAAACAGGACATGATGAGGTACAGGGCAGCCAAATCTTTGCTTTGGCACGGGCAACAAATAACTCAGGTTAGCTTTCTTCGCTGGGGTCTCAAACAGGAAAACAGTCTTAATTTAAAGTTGTAACATCACTGACAGCGTCAGCCAGCCAGCTACACAGATTTCACTGTTTTTCAAGACAGTTACTCCAATATCTTCTTTTCTTCTCAATCAGGTTGGGTCTCCCAGCTTACACAGTTTATTGCAGCTTCCAGGAGCGTGGTAGTAGCGTAATTTTGGCTTGGCCAGGAACATGCTGTCTGGTTTCTCGGTCTCTTCAGCACACACACTCAGGCAGTTTAACACTGGACACTCAAATCAGTGAGATTTCTTCATTGCAGGGAATCCCACAGCAAAAGCTTAATGGTTACGCTCTTCAGAAATCATATAGCTGATGGTCTACAGGCTCTATGAAATTCTAGGACAGTTCAAAGCTAAACATGGCTACCTTGACAGAGATCTTCATCATGGTCTCTCCACTTCATTCTGCCTTGGGACCGTCCTATGGCACACTTTCCACTCGAAGAGGGGTCTAGCTTGTGCCCTGGGGGCTGATTCTTCACCTTTATTTCATTTTGCACCTTCATCTTCTGGGTCTTCATTTTCAGTTTCCATTTCTTAGGGATTTCATCTCAATCAGGCGAGGTGATGATGTTGCACAACTCAGAACGTTGTGGGCAATTCTCCTGCTGCCCTCCCGGCGCACTAGGCTAACGGTTACTTCTTCGGCCTCACACTCCCACGCTTCGTCAAAAGCCAGGCTGTCTTGCAACATTTCTCTGATTAACAGACTCAGATCTTGTTCTTTTTTTTTCTCTCAGCTCGAGCTTGAGCTTTTTTGCTATTCCCTCTCTCTATTCTATTCTGAATCCTTTTTAAAAATATATTTTTCCTTTTTTTTTAACATAAATCTCAAGGGGGTGCAAGTCTTGCTTTTCCCACCTCCCATAGCTTCTCTCCTAAGATAAAGACAGACACAAGGAGGGAAAGGAGATTGGTCAGTGAGTAAGGGGTCTCACTGGCTGACACAAAAGGAATTTCACACCACGCACTTTGCTACTGGCCTGGGCACCCGGACGGTCAATGGTATGCATCAGAAACCGCAGTAGCCACTCACACCATCATCAATCTCTCCACTGCATTTATATGTCCCTGCCACCCACTTTTCCAACTTTTCACTAGAGCGGAAAGCGGCTTCCCTAGCTTTCTCAGCTTCCTGCTGAGTACTGGCCGTGCTGAGTACTGGCGCCCGCTCGGGGGTGTGATCAGGCCCCCCTTTTACCCGCAAGGAGTAGGTTCTACCAACACTGACCTTTTTCTTAAGGTGGGGCCCTCTTTTTTTCTGCCCAGTGGCCTTTCTCCCTAAAGGCGGGGCCCACTTTCTACTCTATATACTTGCCTTTCTCCTGAAGGCTTCCAGAGTGGGTTTCAACTCAATTGCAGCTGCGATACAGGCAGGGCTCAAATTCCTTTCTCCGCTCGCTGGGGTTCCCTTGATGCTCACAGCCGTTCAGGAGATCCCTGAATGGTATCCCGGCGCAAGCGGTATCCCGTTCACCCGACAAAAAGGTTGGTGGCGCCAAGAAGGGAAAATGTGCGCCGAGGTCTCCCTCCTGGTGTGGCGAAGAAGAGCAGGCAAGTGCCACCTGTCTGGCTCAGAGCCTGCCACATCCAAGTCACGGCACCATTTATGTAGCAGAAATCAGAGTCAGAGAGACGACGGAGTGAAGGAAAATGAGTACTTCTTTATTTAACGTGCGGGGTTAAGGCTGGAATCACTTCCAAAGAGCCAGAAGCCCCGAGGCATAGCCACACATTACTTTTATAGAGATGATGACACACAAGCGACCCTTTCTCCCACCCCCTCTCTTATGGTTTTACAGTTGGTACAGTTGTTTATAGTACAGGAAACGGGCCATAGGACATTCTATCTTGAGAACAAGGATACAGTCTTGCAGTAAGCAAAAAGGCAAAATCATGACTGTGTTGTGCAATTCGGCTTGCTGATGCCCTTCCCATAGAGTCAATCCAGCAGAAAACCATGGTCCATGGTACCCAAAGCCGATGAGAGATGGAGCAGAATCAGCAAGGGGGCACTCCCCCATCCCTCTCTTGATATAGATCATCCATCAGGGCAACCAAGGCTGATTCAGTCTTGTAACCAGATCAACACCCAAAGTGGGGTTCTTTGGTTCTCATGTGGCCCCTTGATTGCTTTAATTCTTGAATAAGGCTCCTGTGTGCTCCCCAAACAGAATCTAGAACATAGTTGGGGGCGAGGGTAAATCTATCCTTTTCAGTTCCCTCATGCAAGGCTGCGAGCAGGTCTAACGTTCATTGATTGGTTCCAGAAGTGTATCACTCTACAGGATTTTGAATGCGTGTAAAGGACCCCAGTGATCCTCTTGGGCTGCACCACAATGAAGCTTGAGATATTTTTGCACTCCCCGTCCACATCTTCTACCTCATACTGACAGGCATTGATTTAGATACTATTTAGTTATTTGTTTGTTTGTTTGTTTACTCATTCATTCATTCATTCATTTCATATATATCCTGCCGTTTTTCCTCTTAAAGGAACCCAATGCGGGGCATATAATCGTCCTTCCATTTTAGCCAAAAATATTTGACCTTCATCCAGAAAACAAACTGATACTAAACTACCGTCTCTGACTTTACTTTGCTCCCTAGATCAGTTATGGCATTGCTACTCCTGTTTCTAATTAAAACGGTCAGTTCTCTTTTGTCTACCGCATGGCCCCGAAGGAGGAAACCCAGTACCCGGGGATCGTCCAGCTGCTCCTGTTTTTCCGATGGACGTGGGTCGGTCTCTTTGCTCCAGACACTGAGAATGGGGAGAGGTTCCTGGGTGCCTTCACACCCCTGATGATTAGCAGTGGGATTTCTGTCGCTTTCTCCAAAAGACTACAACGACATTTCTTAAATTACATGTTCCAGATGGACGTTTCTTTCTTGGGGAAAGAAGTGAAGGTAATTGTTTACTATGCGGACTCCCACTATGGCTATTTACCGTTGATGTTTATGCAAAAAACACTCGAAAAGAACCCAACTGGGGCAAAACTCTGGATCACATCAGCTTTTCAGGACGTTGACATCAACTTGTCTCTTCCACCTTCTTACTTCCACTTCCTCCACGGTTCTTTGTCCTTCATAATGAAGACTAAAATTATGACAAAATATGACTACTATGAGCCAGTCTCCTCTCCTCTGGAACGGTTGTGGGATGAAACATTTGAGTGTTTCAGTTCGATGCATGTCTTGTCCATGAAAATTTGGACAGGTTGCAGAGAGAAAGATAATCAGGCGACGCTGCCCCAGGAGGAGATTGAAAGAGCCCTGTCTCAGGACAGCTACGTTACTTATAGCAGCATCCAAGCTGTGGCCCATGCCTTACATGCTGCATATTCATCCCGACCCAAGCGGATGTTGATGGTGGGTGATGGAGAAAGGCGGGAACATCAAAGGCTGCAGCCCTGGCAGGTATTCCCTTTTCCTTGGGCAACACCTCCATAAAGACGCATGATAAAGATGACCAAACGTGGGTTAGAAGAGATAATTGTTCCCTCTGCATGGCAGTGCAGGCAGGCAGTAGACCCTGTTTTCTGCCACCGTTACATGCTCAAGTAGCTTCCTTCCTCCAAAAATCCCTTACAAATGAAGCCCCAGGCCCATCGAGAACCAGTTGTTGTTGTTTTCTGAAGCACCATCAGGATACAATCTCTTGACTTTGCAGTCAACTGAATAATTTTTTGGTAGAAGACCCATTGGGATCCATTTCTCTGATCGTGGTCTTATGAAGTGCCCAGGGAGTTTGCAGCAATGTGCCCCTTCTTACATGTCCTCTGAATATAAGCTAGCTGTGGAGGATGGGGTATGACCAGGTGGGTGCAGGCTGTGGGAAATAGGGATGTCACAAGCACCCACCTTCATCTGGGAGGCCATCAGACTCCCTCCACCCAGCCTCCTTGACCCCACTCACCGAGCCATGTGGCGCTGACAGAGCTGGTCGCTGAGCAGCTGGGAACAGCCCCGAATTCTAACCCCCCCCCCCAACCACTCTCACTATCTCCTCCTTGCAAGGAGGAGTTGGCAAGTGTGGCTGGGGGATATACAGCACACACACACACACACACCTCTCCTGTCCTTTTTCTTGGCCCTGTTGTCTTCTGTTGTCCTCCTGCCTTGCTTGTAGGCAGTCCAGCATTTACTTTTCTTCTGATCCCCCCCTCTCCCTCCTTGTGTGTTCGTTTTTGTGTTTGTGTTGTGCTCAAGCAAGCAGTGTGTGTCAAAGTACGACACAGTCCACATTTCAAAAAGCAGTAGGCAAAGACACAAAGACACTAAACACACATTAACATCTATTATTTGAATAACTCAAAACCACCCTGGGTTGCAAAGCAAGCAAGCCCAATATGGGGCAGCTTCAGCGTCTTGTTGGCAGGGGCAGAGCAGAGGTGGACGAGGTGGGGCTGGGATTAGCAGCCCTGGTCGGCAGTCAGGCTGTCCCCCGGGCCAGATAGTGAGTGTTGGTGTAGTGGGGCAGCTGAATGCAGAGGCAAGTTGCAGTGCTGAGAGGACACTGACCGAGGAGGCACTTCACAGCAACCTACAGCAGAGATCAGGGACACTGACCTCCTCCACTCCAACAACTAACTTCTCAGATTATTATCCTTCCTGAGTTTGTTTTGTACTTCTGAGAAAAGCACATTTTAGCAGTGCCTAGCACAACAACTACTTTGCCAGATGGTCTGAAATTTGGCAGGTGGAATCCCCTCCATGGGGAATCCCAGGTTTCCAAATTTCATGTGTTTAGCATAAAACCTGTAAACCTGACAGCCATTTCTATTTTTCAATGCCAGTCAATGAGAACATGTCATATCAGAATGATTCGGATATCTAAATCTTGCTTTGGATTGGGGTCTGAAGAAAATGGATGGGGTCCGAATCAGCCTGAAGCAAAGCAGGGCTGCTTCAGATGGTGCAAAGTCACATCTGAACTGTGATGGGGACTCTGTTCACAGCACTGGTTTTGGATAACTGCTGCTAGCCCTAATACCCCCATTTGGCTAGTGGTCTCAAGAGGGAGGGCGGTGGCAGCCCAGCTGCAGTTCCTGATTGTCTAGCCCCTTTCCATTTGGATCCCCTCTCTGGTTATGTGACTGAATCAGTCTTGGTCTCAGGAAGGATGACCATTAAAAGAAACAAGGGAAAATCCACGCTGTTGATTCTACTTGATCTCACATCTCCTTTGACATGTCTGTTTCCTGTTTCCCACCTGAGCAGTGCAGAGGAAGCTGCTCCAGCTGGTCTTTGGACTAGAGAAGCAAGCAAGCTCTCAGAGAGGGAGCGATCACAGCAAGAGAACACGGAGAGCAGACGGGAGTTGGCCAGGGGAGTTGCAGGGGAAGAGGCGATGAAGGCAAAGCAGTGAGTGGGCTGGAGTAAGCCCAAGGGGCTGTCCTTTCCCTTCTGAGTCTCCGTGTGCTCACCATGTGCTCCTGAGAGCTCCAAATGAATTGAGGTGGTGTGGCTGGAGTGATCCCTGCAGCTGTGTGGGCAGGAAGTTTCAGTCTGTGTCCCACCTCCCCGGTGAGCAGAGCAGAGGAGGCTGCTCCAGCTGGTCTACGGACTATGCAAGGAAGCCAGCTCCCATAGAGCGAGCCATCACAGGGAGTGAACAGGGAGAGAAAACAGGAATTGGCCAGGGGAGTTCGGCAGGGGAGGTCAAGGGGGAGTCAGCTAATGAGGGTTTTTTTTTCATTTTTTTAATCCTTTTCTTGTAACACACACTTCCATACAAGTGTGGCTGTGTTTTTAACTTCCAGTGAACAGAGGACAAAGCACAGGCTATTCCAGTACAATCCGAAAGCGAAAAACATAAAGCTAGAAGAACAACAGCAAGCTGAGGCAGAATGGGAAATTGCTGAGGCGAGGGAAAATGAAGTAAAGGATAATCCTTGGAAAAGTGTGACAATTAGTAGCAGAACAACTGGAAGCCACTCTAGACCAGTGGAAGCATTGGAACTATGGAATCGTTTCCAGGTACTTGAGGATAAGACTGGAAGACACCGTGCAAAGGAAGAATTACAGGGGACCCCGCATGAGAGAAAGCAAGAGGCTGAAGGTCAGTTAAACAGAGGCAATGAAAGCAAGGATTACAACAGGAAGAAGAGATGACTAGTAGTAGTGGGAGACTCCTTGCTGTTTGGGATTGAAATCTAAGTATGTCGTGAAGACCCATGGACTCACCAGGTAAGCTGTCTCCCAGGAGGATGGACTAGAGATGTGTCTGAAGGGTTCCCTATGCTCATAATGCCCAATGACAGGTATCCCTTTCTTCTCATCTATGTGGGAACAAATGATACCGACAAGCAGAGCTACAAATAAATCATGTCAGACTTTGAAGCTTTGGGAAGGAAGCTCAAGAACTTTGTGGCCCAGGTAGTTTTCTCTTCCATCCTTCCAATAGTTTGAAGAGGGATAAAAAGGGAAAGAAAAATACTCCAGGTGAATGACTGGCTATGAAGGTGGTGCTAGCATGAGGAATTTGGAATCTAGGACCACGGGCTATATTTCCTGGCAGATGGACCAGTAGCAAGGGTCCATCAGGTGGATCCACAATTGGCTACAGAATTGGACTCAAGGAGTGCTTATCAATGGGAACTTCTCAAACTGGGGATTGGTATCGAGCAAGGTACCACAGGGCTCAGTCCTGGGCCAAGTGCTTTTCGACATTTTTCCTAATGTGTTGGATGAGGAGATGCCGAGAATGTTGATCAAATGTGCAGATGACACAAAATTGGGCAGGATAGCTAATACCATGGAAGACAGTTACAGAATTCAAAGTGATCTTGAGAGGCTGGAGCTCTGGGCAGAAAACAACAGAATTCAATTTGGTAGGGATAAATGCCAAGTTCTGCACGTAGGATAAAGAACCCAAATGCACAATTACACGGTGGGGAATACTTGGCTCCAAAGGACAACAAGCGAGAAGGATCTTGGAATTGTTGTTGATCACAAGCTGAATCTGAGACTTCCAAATCACATGAAGTACAAGTTGACCTCTACTCAGCACTGGTTAGGCCTCATCTGGAGTACTGTGTCCAGTTCTGGGCACCACACTTTAAGAAGGATGCAGACAAACTGGAGAGGGTTCAGAGGAGGGCAGGAAAGATCATCAGGTGACTGGAAACAAAGCCCTAAAGGAGAGGCTGAAAGAACTGGGCATCTTTAGCCTTGGGAAGAGAAGACTGAGGGGAGATACAACAGTGCTTTTCAAGTACTTGAAAGGATGTCACATAAAGGAAGGCC
Organism: Heloderma suspectum; assembly: GCF_057233095.1. NCBI lineage: Eukaryota > Metazoa > Chordata > Lepidosauria > Squamata > Helodermatidae > Heloderma > Heloderma suspectum. The sequence continues at coordinate 390,046,524 of NC_139459.1, forward strand.
AGGATCTCTTCCCGATCATCCTAGAATGAGGGACACGGAATCATGGCCTCATGGTACAAGAGGACAGATTCCAGGTGAACATCAGGACAAACTTCCTGACAGTTAGAGCAATACGACAATGGAGCCAATGACCTAGGGAGGTGGTGGGCTCTCCCACACTGGAGGAATTCAAGATGAGGCTGGACAGCCACCTGTCAGGGATTCTTTGACTTGGATTCCTGCATTGAGCAGGTGGTTGGATGCAATGGTCTTATGGCCCCCTTCCATTCCTACTATTCTATAATTCTAAGATTTTACCATCAACGCTCGTAACATTCTGGGCCTTCTACACTGATGTTGGAGGCACTGAACTCCAGTTCCCCTGCTACCTGCAAGGGTGGTTTCAGAAATTAAAATTCGGTGATCATTCTTTGATCTCTTGAGCTGTGGCATCCCAGACGGTATATGACCTTTTCCACCAATGTTGTTTTCATTTTGGTAACCATCCTCTCTCCACTGTTATCTGGCTATCTTCTTGATGTGTTTTGTGAGCATCCCATCTTCTGTGGCACGAAAGGGCTCCTGGCATTCACTCCTGGTGGCCTCTCCAGGGTCCAAAATAGCACTTGGTCATAGAGAAAGCCCATGGCAGTTAGAGCATTGGCAGAGTGGAACAGACTCTATCCAGCAGACTCTATGGTCATGGCCTGGAAGTCCTCTGGAGCCTGTTGAAACCCTGAGGAGTCCGCCAGATGACACGATAAGTCACCTCGGCCCCTTAACACTTTTGCAGAGGGGTGGTTAGTCGGGGTGGCTTACTAAGCATGGGGAATGTGGTTTTCTGCCCCACATGACATGCTAAGCCACCAAGGTGAGCAGAGATTCCTTAACCATTATGGCTTAGCATGATGTCTGAACATACCTGGTATCTTCATTATGAGTAGGACTGGGCAGGATTTGTTTTAAATCTCTGCAGATGATCAGGCATCTTTACTTCTGCCCTCTGCTCATTGATGGGATACAATTTTTTGTACGAGGATTTTGGTCATTTGAAAAGGCGCACTTTGTACTAATGTACACTTGCACCTCCCCCCCCCCCGTAAAACAACAACAAAAAAGTCCTGAAAGTTTCCCTAATCTGTGCAACTTGGGAAAAGCCCTCTCTTAAATATGATCACTTTTGAATTGATTGCGGATTATTCTGACAACTCTAATTGTGACTGTGAACAGCCAAAGAATGGCATTGTGAACCCAGATGGGATGTGCACTGAACATGGAAGTTCAAAGTGATGAGGCCTAAGATATGGCCAACATTTTCATGATTTCTAAATCAGGGCTGTTTTCGCTGTCATTCTAGCTTCACACTTCCTTACGAGACATCCAGTTTTCTAATGCTTCTATGGGCGGACTGTATTTGGTAAGACTGGGGAACTGGCAGCTGACTTTGATATTGTGAATTGGGTGATGTTTCCCAATGAGTCTCGTGTTAGAGTGACTATTGGGAGTGTGGAGAGACAGGCATCTTCAGACATGAAACTCACCATTAAGCAGGAAGCCATTGCCTGGCCCAGCCATTTTAATGAGGTAGGGGAAAGGATTTGTGTCCTATTGGCTTGTGACATCTCTTAAGCTCTAAGAATATCCACCCTGTCTTGTGTGTCACACCCCCACCCCCAGATTCTATTTATTTATTTTATTTTATTTTATTTATTTCATTTCTATACCGCCCAATAGCCGAAGCTCTCTGGGTTGTTCACAAAAATTAAAACCAAATGTCCCGCAATAAAACAATTTTAAATATATAGAACATCCAAACCATAATATAGCAATACAACCACAATGAAACCTAGCTGCAGTGCAAGAATTTAAAATACAGGTTTAAAGCAGCAAAGCTAAAAGTCTAGAAAGCTAAAATCCTAAAATGCCTGGGAAAATAAAAAGGTCTTCACCTGGCACTGGAAGGAATACAATGTAGGTGCCAGGCCAATCTTACTAGGGAGCTCATTCCAGAGCCAGGGTGCCACAGCAGAAAAAGCCCTCATCCTAGTAGTCACCCGCTTCACTTCCTTTGGCAGGGGCTCATGGAAAAGGGCTGCTGAGGATGATCTTAAGGTCCATGGATGGGTGTTTATATGCTGTATTGATCTGGAGTCCTGATCCTGTCAGTTCCAGTCATCAAGTCTTTTGGTTGAAGCTGAAACAAGCCAATTGTGCCAAAGATGGCAGTTTCTGGATAGAAAATGGTTGTAGAATAAATATGTACAAAGAAGATTCACACCTCCCTCCAGGTGACAAAGCAGTGGGCACCGGGAATGTCTGTCAGGGTCCCAGGAGCACAATTTTCTCTAGGCTGGTTGCGTGCCTATTTCTCCTTAGCGCACAACCAAAGGAGCCAGCAAGCGGGATCTTACAAGCATCTCTGTTAGATGCCTCCTTCTACCCATGAGCAATGCCTCTCCCCTCCTCTCTCACACCAACCAGCTGACACACTCACAAGAGTAGGGGGGCTTCTCCCTTACCCAACAGGTGCTCGAAACATTTATCCTGGGAATCTAATTGACCTGGGGACAGGGTTGGGAGCGTTGCTGTGATACTAAGGACAACTCACCCTCAGCTCTGAGGAGTTCAGATTTAATGCTCACAAACCAGCTCACTACGTATGCCAGTGCTAGAAGCCTTTGATTTGTTTATTTATTCCATTAAGCTCTCTGGATGGTTCCGAAAGTTAAAACTACAAATCACAGCATGAAACAATGTAAAATATGAAAGCTTGAAACCACAACAGAACACTACAACCAGAATGAAAACTTTTAGCAATGCAGAGATTTTAAAATACAGATTTAAAACACTGAAGCTAAAAGACTAGGAAGCGAAAAGGCTAAAATACTTGGAGAATAAAAAGGTCTTCACCTGGTGCCGGGGGGAGTACAATGTAGGTGCTGGGCAAACCTCCCAAGGGAGCTCATTCCACAGCTGGGGAGCCACCGCAGAAAGGGCTCTCTTCACGCCAGCCACCAGCCTCACTTCCTTGGCAGGGGCGCACGGAGAATGGCCTCTGAGGATGATCTCAGGGTCTGGGCAGGAACACATGGGAGGAGGCGATCCTTCAGATAACCTGGCCCCAAGCTGTTAAGGCCTTTAAACCAGCACTACCAGCACTTTGAATCGGGGCCGGAAATGGACTGGCAGCCAATGCAGCTGGAAAAGTAAAGGGATGGCAGAGAATTCTGCCACGCATCTCGGTGAGGCCGAATGCCAGTGCATTCAGCCCCCTGAACTCCATGTCGGAATGGTCTGCCATCCCCCACCCCCCCGCGGATCCCCCCCAGGATGAGACTTACCTGCGGCAGATCTTCCAGGCGGCAGCGATTCCGACGGCGGTGGCGGCTGCGGTGGCCGGTCTTCCGACCGCCGGCGGCCGCCGCCATTTCCAGTGTTAAAAACAACACAAAAAACCCAGACGTGATAGACTATGTAAAGATTTACATAGCCTATCATGGCTAGGTTAAAAACAACAACAACAACAACAACAACAACAACAACGTGATAGGCTACAAAAATCTTTATGTAGCCTATCACGTCTGACTTTAAAAAACAAACAAATGCGCGTACACAAATGGCGGCAGCTACGGCCGCCGTCATTTGCGTTCCTTATTTTGGCCCGTCTTAGTTTACGTATTTACGTAGACTAAGAGGGCGAAAATTAGGGGGAACACAAATAGCATCCGCTACGCTATTTGCGTTCCCCTTATTTTCACCATCTTAGTCTACTTAAATATTTACTTAGACTAAGATAGGCCAAAATAAGGTACACAAATGGTGGCGGCCGTAGCCATGGCGATTTGTGTACGCGCGTGGTGTGTGTGTTTTTTTTTAAGTCAGACGAGATAAGCTATGTAAAGATTTACGTAGCCTATCATGGCTGACTACAAGAATGCAAACGGCGGTGGCTACGATGCCAGGGGGAGGGATGGAGAACCTCCCCCCTCCCAGCGGAACCCAGCGGAAACAGGTAAGGGCAATTTCATACCTTCCTAGAAAAGTACTGGCGTAATATGAGCTCTCTGGCCAGTCCCTGTTAACAATCTTGCTGCCCTATTTTGCACCAGCTGAAGATTCTGGACCACTTTCAAAGGCAGCCCCACGTATAACGCATTGCAGTAATCCAGGCGAGAGGTTATCAAAGCATGGATAACTGTAGCTAGGCTATCTCTCTCCAGATAAGGGCGAAGTTGGGATACCAGCCAAAGCTGATAAAAAATACTCCATGCCACTGAGTTCAGCTGTGACTCAAGTGACAGTTTTGGATCCAAGAGCACCCCCAAACAATGAACGTGATCCTTTGGGGGGAGTGCAACCCCCCCCAGAACAGGTTGAATATCACCTAGCTGGGCAGACAAACCACCCACTAACAGTATGTCCATCTTGTCTGGATTGAGTTTCAATTTATTGGCCCTCATCCAGTCCTTCACTGTGCCCAGGCCCAGATTCAGAACTGCCACTGCCTCACCTGGGTTTGATGAGAAAGAGAGGTAGAGCTGGGTGTCATGCTCATATTGATGGAACCTCAGCCCACACCTCCGGATAACCTCCCCCAGGGGTTTTATGGATATGTTAAACAGCATGGGGGATAAAATGGAGCCCTGTGGAAATCCATGGCACAATTGCCATGGCACAGAGCGGTAATCCCCCAGCACCACCTTCTGGAGTCGGCCATCCAAGTAGGAGCAGAACCACTGCAGTGCAGTGCCTCCAACTCCCAGCCCAGACAATCTATGCAGAACGATATCATAGTCAATGGCATCGAAAGCTGCTGAGATGGTATCACACTCCCCCTGTCCCTCTCCCAGCAGAGGTCATCCCACAGGGCGACCAAGGCAGTTTCCATTCCAAAACCAGGCCTGAAGCCCGATTGACATGGATCTAGATTATCCGTTTCATTCAACAGTGCCTGGAGCTGTCCTGCAACCACCCGCTCAAGCACCTTGCCCAGGAAGGGATGTTGTCCACTGGCCTATAATTGTTAACCTCCTCCAGATTTGGCTATTTTAGGAGAGGTCTGATGACCTCTTAAAGCGGCGGCACCATTCTCTCTCTCAAGGAGAAATTTACAACCTCCTGGACCCAGCTGGACATCCCCTCCTTCTTTGATTTAATAAGCTATGAAGGGCAAGGGTAGGGATGTACGAAAGTTCCACCACGGATCTCAGGGAGGCTGAATGCCAGCGCATATGGCCCCCCAAAATCTGTGGCGGAACGCCCCCCCCCACCCCCCCGGGATGAGACTTACCTTGGGTGGATCTTGCATCTGTGCTAGCCAGCATCTCTGCTAGCCAGCGGCCGGATGTCCGGGTGCTGGCGGAGCCGGCCGGCGGCTGCGCAGAATTGCTGCGGAGCGCAGCCGGCTGGCCAGGATTCCAGGGGGGGAGGAACAGAGCGCCTCCCCCCCGGCCAGGATTCCGAGGGGAGGGATGGAACGCCTCCCCCCTACCATCAACATAATCCACGGAATGGTAAGTCCCTTTCTTACATCCCTAGGCAAGGGTCAAGAACCAAGTGGTCGATCGGACTTGGCCAAGCAACTTCTCTGCATTCTCAGGCCTCAATAACTGAAACCCAGCCAATAAAACTGGACCAGATAGAGCTCTGAACACCTCTACCACTGGATCTGCATTAATCGGGGTGTCCAATCCATGACAAATCTGAGCGACTTTATCTTTGAAGTGCCGTGCAAACCCGTTACACAGTGCAACCGAGAGTCCCACAGTTGCCTCTCCCTGGCCAAGAATGAAACTGGCCGCAAACCACTCAGAAAAGCTCCTCTGGATGACACTTAGAAGATGCAATACTGGTAGAAAAGCCTCTTTGCCACCCTCACCGCTGCCTCTTTGCCACCCTCACCGTGACAGAATAGGCTTGATAGTGAGCTCTTTCCTGTGTTCGGTCAGACTCAGCACGAGTTTTCCTCCACCTGCATTCCTGCCGTCTCCCCAATTGCTTCATTGCCCTCTGCTCAGTTTTATACCAAGTAGGGATGTACGAAATGACTTACCTGTTTCGATTCATGACATCCGCAGTGGTGGGGAGGTGCTCCGTCCTTCCCCCAGAAATCCTTGCCAACCGGCTCCACTCGTCAATGACTCCACAGAGCCGCTGGCCGCGGTCACCCGCAGCGACATCCAGCTGCAGCTGGCCTGCACGGGGACGAAAATGGGAGCCACCGTTGGCACCGCCATTTGCGTCCCTTTTTTTCGCCATGATAGGCTACATAAATATTTACATAGCCTAACATGGCCTCCGCAGGGATGCAAATGGGGTCCCTGCATTAGCCGAGATAGGCTACGTAAGTATTTACGTAGCCTATCACAGGAAAAATGGTGAAGCGAATGGCAGCCGCAGAGATGGCTGCCATTTGCAAAGCAGCGCGAACGGCACCAGGTAGGTGCTCCATTTCCCGTACCTTTTGTGGGGTGGTGGGGCAGGGGGGCTTCGTTCCGTGACAGATTTTGGGGGGCTACATGCACTGGCATTCGGCCTCATTGAGATCCTCATTGAGCAGGGTGTGGTTGCTGTCCGCATCGGGCTGAAGCACCACCAAAGCTCTTCAGAGTTATCCAACCCATATTGGAGTTCTTCGGCCTGATCCTGACCTGCTCTGGAATTGCGCGGCTTTGCACCGCAGCACCAAGACATGATAGGGATTCAGGCTTCAGACTGACTTGGTTAACAGCCCTAGTAAAAATGGCATCTTCCACATGACTCTTGGAAATGTTGTCTTAGAGCATCTGATGAGGCCTGCTCCAAATGGCAAGGCCAGCTGCGATTTGGCTGGTGACAATTGACAGGAAGGCCTTTTGTGGTGCGGCAACATCCCTGGAGATGTTGGTCTGCCATGAGTCTCAAGCAGGAAGTCCTTTCTGTTTCAAGAGGCCTTTCTATTATTTGAATGGGATTTTCATGTTGTGATCCTTTTGTGTTGAATGGTTGGTTTTTATGTAGTGCTTTTATTCATTTAATTCGATGCATTCTGTGGTTTGGTACAGTGGAGACTCGTGGCTCTGATTTCGGCGGGGCTGTGGATCCATTCTGGGGTGTCAGAACCATCCAGAACAATAAAAAGAGTTATCCAAGGTGCTGAACTTATTTGGGGGACATAAATCCATCATGTACCCCACTCCCTGTCTTTAAATCCAGGTACCCCCTTCCTTAAAATGCGTTTCCGTCTCCAGCTGTGCTATGAGGCCTCCGATCCTTCCTTTGCATTCTGCCCTGCCACTAAAGATCAAAATCAGGAAGACGAGAAGGCCTTTCCAATGGTGGTGCCCATCCTCCCGCAAAAAGCTCATCTCCCTCCCACATTGCTCACCATCATTGCATGCACATGTTTTGAAGCTTGTGCATTTACTGCTGTTGCTTGTAATTTCTGTTATTCTGGGATTGTGTTTTAGTTTATTTCATTGTCGTACCTTTTTCCCTCCAGTTTTTATATTGGCTTGAGTACATGTATAGTATAGGTGGCATAAACATTTTGAAACAAACAGACCAAAAATGTCCGTGCCATGTTGTGATGCATAAATAGTGCTTCCCTGAAACAAGGACCTGGGATAACTTCTACTTCACTTAGGGTCACAAGCGCTAGAAACCCTGTTGGGTCCTGTCTAAATTGTAGGACTCATTTCCATAGGCACAAATATTCATAACACTGTTTTCCTGGAAGGTCCTTCTCTTTGTTGCTAGACCATGCCTCATTCCAGATGCACTGAGAGCTGTCGCCGTGGATACTACAAGGAGGTCCAAGAAGGAGAGCCACCATGCTGCTATGCTTGCGCTCCATGTGCGGAAGGAACCATCTCCATTCAGGAAGGTAGGCAAGATCAGAAGAATGGGAGTTCGCTAGGGCAACTCCTTGAATATGCCGAATAGTCTCCACAGCCCTATTTTACTTCTCTCTTCTTTTCTCTTAAACCCCTTGAGCAAAACATTCCATGAGTAGGTAAGAGAAGAAGGCTTCTTAAATGACTGTTGCTCCTAGTGTAAAACATCATAGGAATCCTTTATGGTCATGGGCCATTCACTACTGCTCAGCCTGAAATACCTCATGTTGCCCTTCTAGTACCTAGCATGATTTTAATGAGGACTTGTTCCATTCAACTGAATGCTAATTTTATTTGTTATTAGTTGCTCTTCTTCTACAAGGTTTTACTCTTCTGGTCTGTACATCATTGTGATCATTGCTCTGATGTGCAGTCTCAAAAACATTTTAATTAACACATTAAATATTCATACATCTTTGGAACAGATGCTAAAGACTTTTTGAACTCTGACCCCTACTTGGCTTCAGGTTATTTTTAATCTCCACCATTAATACCATGAAGTGACTGGAAAGAAAAGATGATGGGAGTGAATCTCTGGGGTGAAAAGCAGGGGGGATGCTTAGTGCACACTGTTCCTGGTATAAATCATGCCCCCCCCAAAAAAGAACACTCTGCTTTTTCCATGATTGGGACAGGGCAGCTTGTACAGACATGGTGGGCCTTTCTCCATTATAGGCAGAGAATTGTCTTCACTGTGCTGTGATCCTGTGGCAGGAGAGCAGGGGGTCCCTGGCAGAAAAGGGGATGTGAAAATGGTGCAACCCGCACATTCTGGTGATCAGAGTACTCCCCTGCCCAACGCTGATTCAGTCTTCTGTTTTTTTAAAACTTCTTTAGTAAAACGTGACTAAAAAATAAGAAAACTTTATTGAAGTTTCCTACTCTGGATTTCAAACATAATCAGGAGTCCCTTGAGCACCGTCTTGTGGTAGAAAGATGGGGCATATGTTGAGTAAATAAATAAATCACAAGCCACTCAGCTACCAGGTAGCTTTACTTGCCTTACAGGATTATTATGAAGAATAACCTCACAGACACTCCCTTACCCTGAACAATGCTGGGATAAATACCCTCACTTTTCCATATTTAAATGAGGTAGAGAGCTGTGTTTATTCCTAGTCAGCCCATAAATCCATCTAGCCCACTCTTCTCTGTTCTTCTCTGACTGACAACCACTCTCTAATGCCCCACAGAGATATTACAGTACCTTTCCTGGCCCTGAGACTACTAAGGTCCTTGCTTGGTGATGAGGCCATAGTGGTCTGGTCACAAAACAGATCCTCTTTGAGGGATTTTTCCCTCTCTCCCTGCACAAATGCACATTTTTTTCTGGAGGTTCAGTGTATGTGAATCCTGTTGAACTCACTCTCCGTCTTCTCAGATGCTGACCATTGCATCAAGTGTCCGGAAGATAAGCATCCAAACACGGACAGAGATCCATGTGTCCCCAAGGAGATAACCTTCCTCTCCTATGAAGAACCTTTGGGCATTGTCCTGACTTCCTTTGCTCTATTCTTGTCCTTATCCACGGGCTTCGTATTAAGAATCTTCATGAAATACCAAGGAACTCCAATAATCAAGGCCAACAACTGCGACCTGTCCTACATTCTCCTCATCTTCATCATGCTTTCCTTCTTGTCCTCCTTCCTGTTCATGGGGCAGCCAAGGAAAGTGACTTGCCTTCTCCGACAAACAGCCTTCAGCATCATCTTCTCAGTTGCCATTTCTTCGGTGTTGGCGAAAACCATCACGGTGGTGTTGGCTTTCCTGGCCACAAAACCAGGGAACAAAGTGAAGAGATGGCTGGGGAAGAGTCTTGCAAACTCCATTGTAGGTTCTTGTTCCGGTGTCCAATTTGTCATCTGGCTAGGGAGCTCTGCCCCATTCCCTGACTCTGACATGCACTCCCAGCCTGGAGAGAACATCCTGCAATGCAATGAAGGTTCTGTTGTCTTCTTCTATATTGCCCTTGGTTACATGGGCTTCCTGGCTGCCATCTGCTTCATGGTGGCTTTCCTCGCCAGGAAGCTGCCTGGGGCCTTCAGTGAAGCCAAACTGATCACCTTCAGCATGCTGGTCTTCTGCAGTATTTGGCTGTCCTTTGTGCCCTCCTACCTGAGCACCAAGGGGAAATACATGGTGGCCGTGCAGGTCTTCTCGATCTTGGCCTCTAGTGCTGGGCTGTTGGGCTGCATCTTTATTCCCAAGTGCTACATTATTGTGCTGAGACCTGATCTGAATGCAAAGGAGCATATCATGTTCAAAACTAACAAGGACATCTGATCCATAGAAGTAGAGTTGAGATCTTAGTTAACAACTTACTTAACAATAACTATTCTATTCTATTCTATTCTATTCTATTCTATTCTATTCTATGATTCTTACAGAGCCTTTTGATGTGCTTATCTCTTCAGTTGCACAGTTTCAGTATTTCTGTTACAGGAGACAGGTGACAGGTAGTGGTGAGGCTGGAACGATAACATACTTAGGGATGTCAGAGAATTTCGCCACAAATCTCGGGGAGGCCGAATGCCCGTGCATTCGGCCCCCTGAAATCAGTGGCAAAACGGTCTGTCCCCCCACCCCCCCGGGATGGGATTTACCTTGTGCGAATGTCCCTGGTGGCGGCGGCTCCGGCGGCGGTTTGGTAGCGGTTCAGCGGCGGTGGCTGCAGCGGCCAGTCGTCCGACAGTCTGCCGCTGCCGCCATTTCCAAGTTAAAAAAAGAAGTGATAGGCTACATAAACATTTACGTAGCCTATCACGGCTACATTTTTTTAAAAAACGGCTGAGTTAAAAAAAAAAACCGTGTGTACTTTACAAGTAAAAACATTACATTACATTACATCTCCCTTCCCCGTAGGATTCAGTTTAAAGCCCTCCTGATGAAGTTCTTCATGCTGTGGCCAAACACATTCTTCCCAGCCTTTGTGAGGTGCAACCCATCCCTAGCCAACAGCCCATCTTCCAGGAAGTATAGCCCGTGGTCCCAGAATCCAAATCTCTCTCGTCGGCACCACCTTCGTAGCCAGTCATTCACCCGGAGTATTTTTCGTTCCCTTTCTATCCCTCTTCTAACTACTGGAAGGATGGATGAGAAAACTATCTGGGCCCAAAGTTCTTGAGTTTCCTTCCCAAAGCTTCAAAGTCTGACGTGATCTCTTCGTAGCTCCGCCTGGCAGTATCATTTGCTCCCACATGGATGAGAAGAAAGGGATACCTGTCAGTGGGCTTTATGAGTGCAGGCAACCTTTCAGTCACGTCTCTAATCTGTCCTCCCGGGAGACAACATACCTGGCGAGTCCATGGCTCTTTGCGACATACTTGGGTCTCGACCCCACGCAGCAAGGAGTCTCCCACTACTACCCCTCTTCTCTTCTTCTTCTTGTAGGCCTGGGTTTCATCGCCTCTGTTTGACTTACCTTAACCTCTTGCTCACTCTCATGCAGGTTCCCCTGTGATTCTTCCTCTGCAGGCTGTCCTCCAGTCTCATCCGCAAGTACCTGGAATCAGTTCCACAGCTCCACTGCTTCCACTGGTGCAGGGTGGCGTCTAGTTCTTCTTCTCCTAACTGTCACCCTTTTCCAAGGAGTATCCTCTATTCCATTTTTCTTCCCCTCAGCATTTCCCACTGCCTCATCTTGCTGTTGCTCTTCCAGCTTCTGGTCTGCCCTTTGCTGCTGTAGTTCCCCCATTCTGTCCAAGAACTCTTCGTGTTCTCTTATTCCCCGGAGGGTCGACAGTCGCCCCTCCAGTCCACTTACTTTTTCCTCCAGCAGCGTGATCAACTTGCTCTTGTTGCAGGTGTAGGCCATGTTGTTCTCAGGCAAGAAAACAAACATTGCACACACCTTGCAGGTCACCACCACTGGAGAGTCTTGTCCTTCCATTGCCTCTTTTCCCTTTTTGTGTCTAGCTTTGTGATTGTTCTAGACTAGCCTGTGCCTGCTCCTCTACTCAGTAGAGGTTAAAAGCAGAGTCCCACTGGTGTGAAAGTGTGTGTTACAAGACAAATAAAAGGAAAAAAAGTTAGTTAAAATAAAAAATGAAAAAAAAAATGAAAAAAATGAAAAAAAATGTTAGGGGCCTCCCCCTTGACCTCCCCTGCCGAACTCCCCTGGCCATCTCCTGTTTGCTCCTCCTGTTCGCTCGCTCTCTGGGAGCTTGCCTGCTTCTGTAGTCCCTGGACCAGCTGGAGCAGCTTGCTTTGCTCTGCTCTGCTCAGCTGGGAGGCGGGAAACAGACTGAAGCTTCCCGCCCAGTCAGCTGCTGGGAGTACTCAGGCCACACCCCTCCAATTCAGTTGGAGCTCTCAGAAGCACCTGGTGAGCTCACAGCCAATCAGAAGGATAAAGGGCAGCCCCCTGGGCTTCCTGCAGCCCACTTACCTCTTAGCCTTGTCTCCTTTGTCTCCTTTGTCTCTTCAACCCCTGCAACTCCCCTGGCCAACTCCTGTTTGCTCCCCCTGTTCGCTTGCTCTGTTCGCTCGCTCGCTCTGTTCGCTCGCTGATTGGGACAGGGCAGCACGTACAGACATGGTGGGCCTTTCTCCATTATACACAGAGAATTGTCTGCACTGTGCTGTGATCCTGTGACAGGAAAGCAGGGGGTCCCTGGCAGAAAAGGTGATGTGAAAAAGGTGCAACCCTCACTTTCTGGTTATCAGAGTACTCCCCTGACCAATGCTGATTCAGTCTTCTGTTTTTTAAAACTTCTTTAGTAAAGCGTGACTCAAAAATAAGAAACCTTTATGGAAGTTTACTACTCTGGAATTCAAACATAATCAGGAGTCCCTTGAGCACCGTCTTGTGGTAGAAAGGTGGAAAATAAGTTGAGTAAATAAATAAATCACAAGCCACTCAGCTACCAAGTAGCTTTACATGCCTTACAGGATTATTATGAAGATAAGAACAGGATAACCTCACAGACACTCCCTTACCCTGAACAATGCTGGGATAAATACCCTCACTTTTCCATATTTAAACGAGGTAGGGAGCTGTGTTTATTCCAAGTCAGCCCATCAATCCATCTAGCCCACTCTTCTCTGTTCTTCTCTGACTCAGACTGAATCAGCCCCACTTTAGTCTATGGAGGAAAGTTTCACAAATCAGGAAATGGGTACATAGTTTGGGAAATATGCACACATTTCACATTCAGTTGCTGCTTGATTTGTGTGATTTTCCTGTTCCTGCAGAGTGAGCAGACATCGTGAACAGGAAATGTGATGAGCGATGATACAAGATTTGGAAGATCTGAGCAGTCCCGACTCTCACTCATTCACCCATCCCTACCAAAGGCAGCCCCACATACCGGATGTTACCGCAGGTCCACAGCCCAAACAGGGTGTAACTTAGGCATGTGTCACCTTGATCAGATCTGACATCTCTGGAATGGGTGCAGTTGGTACTCTAGCCTCACCCCTGGCCACTGCCCAAACCTGGATTCATGATCATGATCTCCCATCCCTGCCCCTTCCCAGCTGTTTTTTAAAAACATTTTTTGACAGGCTGGCAGAGAGACTCGTGAGTAGGAATGTTGGAGGAATCTGCAATAGAACTAAGAGAGTTCAGATTTTTATGAACCCTACCAGTGGATGGGCTTTTCCCCCTGAGAGTGGATTCCGCAGATTTGGGGAACCATGTTTCTAACCTTCGACTGTTTTGCAAAAATTTTGTTGTAAAGAAATGTCAGAATCAGAATTAAAAAAAAACACCTGCCTGAAAATGCACATTTTCCCCATAGGCTAGGGAGTTAAAATGCATATTTGGGGGGAATTTGTGCATGGGGGGGGCATTTTGCCCATGCAAATTTGCAGAAGTTTGGAAACTAAGAAAAATCAGACTCTGTCAATGGGAGGACGATGGAATAGAAGGTGCCTGACAATGAGCAGGCTTTTCATAATCCCTAATTCCCTCCCTGGGAACAGGAGCTGCGGTGGTCAGGCAGTGCCTGGGGGAAGAGTTCAGAATGCAGAACAACCTGCATCAGAGGCTGATGGGAGAGAGAGAAGAGTGGTGCAGGGCTCAAGAGAGAGAAAGGGCACAATAGGAGAGAAAGGGGCCACAAAGGTAGAGAATGGAATGTCAGAGGGAGGGATGGAGAAAGGGGAGCTCTTGCACAAGGGGTGCGAGAGGCACAAATACAGAAAAAGTGCTCTTGAGAGAGCACAGGTTTAGGGATGTACGAAATGCGTACCTTCCACGCTGCTTGACGTCCGCAGTTTGTGGCCAGTGCTCCGTACCATCATTCACAAGCCCCTGGAATTCTCCTCTTTTTTTCCGCTCCGAAAATTACCAAGATAAATCTATACCGACAACTGTAATTCCGGTGCCCAGCCATCTCCATGAGTCTGCATAAATTCTGTAGGAAAGGCTATTTTTTGTAGATATTTACATACTTTTTCCCCTGCTCTGAGACGTGCAGTACTTCTTTCAGCCGAAACATGTCCTCCTCCTAGGGGCTTCCCAAAAGAAGGCTGTCCTAGGTGTGCCTGAACGGTGCACTCTTTGTTTAATGCAACACTGTTTGAAAGAAAGAAAAAACCTTTTAAAATGACCATGCCGGTCTGGAGCCCTGCACGAGGTATTATTCCCCCTGCTAAGCTTTATATTTCCACATCCAGCGTTGTTGATGACATTGTGAGGCTAAAATAGAGAGGAGAACCAACCTTGTGCATGTCTACTCAGAAGTACGGCTTATTGAGTTCAATGCGACTTACTCCTACACATGTCAGCACCCCACTTGCCCCCAGCTCAGCTTTGTATTTCCACATCCAGCTCATGATCAAACCTCTTTGTTAGTTATCTCACTCACTGGGTGATTTTGGGCTGGACTCTAACCACTACACCATACTTCTGTTATGAAACTCATGAAGAAAAAGAGACAGTATAATGGAAAGTTCTTTCTGAAGCAGTCACACTTGTACAAATGGAGCATGAAGGGAAAGATCAGCAACCTTGTCTTTGTTTGAATAAAAAGCACACTCTGCACATGCTCAGGGAATGGACAAAATGAGGAATTTGAAGAATATTTGAAGAACCAGGGAATATGAAGAATGATATTCTTCCATTAGGGGTGTGTGTGTGTGTGTGTGTGCAGCTTCTCCCTCAATCCAGCTGTTCCCTGGAAGCCCCCGCCACATTCACCCAAGGGTCTTCTGAGATAACTAACAGGAGGTTTGATCATTTATGATCATTTATTCATTTAAAAAAAACTTACATATTTATTATCAGAATATACTACCTTGCCCCTTCATGGATCACTGCCTTGTTGTGGCGAAGGGGCTTGCGTAACTCAGTGAAGCCATAAGCTATGCCGTGCAGGGCCACCCAAGACGGACAGGTCATGGCAGAGAGTTCTGACAAAATGTGGTCCACTGGAGAAGGAAATGGCAACCCACTCCAGTATTCTTGCCAAGAAAACCCCATGGAACGTATCACAAGGCTAAAAGGGATGACGCCGGAAGATGAGCCCCTCAGGTCGGAAGGTGTCCAATATGCTACTGGGGAAGAGCAGAGGGTATTTCCAAGTAGCGCCAGAAAGAGTGAAGCGGCTGGGCCAAACCCGAAAGGACACTCAGCTGTGGATGTGTCTGGCGGTGAAAAGAAAATCCGATGCTGTAAAGAACAATATTGTTTAGGAACCTGGAATGTCAGATCAATGAATCAAGGTAAGCTGGAGGTGGTCAAACATGAGATGGCAAGATTGAACATCGACATCTTGGGAATCAGCGAACTAAAATGGACAGGCATGGGCGAATTTAATTCAGGTGACCATCATATCTACTATTGTGGGCAAGAATCCCTTAGAAGAAATGGAGTAGCACTCATAGTCAACAAAAGGGTGGGAAAAGCAGTACTGGGGTACAATCTTAAAAATGATAGAATGATCTCAGTACGAATCCAAGGCAAACCATTCAACATCACAGTAATTCAAGTCTATGCCCCAACCACTGAGGCCGAAGAAGCTGAGGTTGATCGGTTCTATGAAGACCTACAACACCTTCTAGAACTAACACCAAAAAAAGATGTCCTCTTCATCATAGGGGATTGGAATGCTAAAGTAGGAAGTCAAGAAATCACCGGGATAACAGGCAGGCATGGCCTTGGTGTACAAAATGAAGCAGGACAAAAGCTAATAGAGTTTTGCCAAGAGAACATGCTGATCATAGCAAACACTCTTTTCCAACAGCACAAGAGGCGACTCTACACATGGACGTCACCAGATGGTCAATATCGAAATCAGATTGATTATGTCCTTTGCAGCCAAAGATGGAGAAGCTCCATACAGTCAGTAAAAACAAGACCTGGAGCTGACTGTGGCTCAGATCATGAGCTGCTTCTTGCAAAATTTCGGCTTAAATTGAAGAACGTCGGGAAAACCACTAAACCTTTCAGGTATGACCTAAATCATATCCCTGATGAATATACAGTGGAGGTGAGGAATAGATTTCAGGGATTAGACCTGATAGACAGAGTGCCTGAGGAACTATGGACGGAGGTCCGTAACATTGTTCAGGAGGCAGCAACGAAATCCATCCCAAAGAAAAAGAAATGCAAGAAAGCAAAGTGGCTGTCTGATGAGGCTTTACAAGTAGCTGAGGAAAGAAGGGAAGTGAAAAGCAAGGGAGAAAGGGGAAGATATACCCAACTGAATGCAGAGTTCCAGAGAATAGCAAGGAGAGACAAGAAGGCCTTCTTAAATGAACAATGCAAAGAAATCGAGGAAAACAACAGAATGGGAAAGACTAGAGATCTCTTCAAGAAAATTGGAGATCTCAAGGGAACGTTTTGTGCAAAGACGGGCATGATAAAGGACAAAGAAGGCAGGGACCTAACAGAAGCAGATGAGATTAAGAAGAGGTGGCAAGAATACACAGAAGAACTATACAGGAAAGATCTGAATGTCCCTGATAGCCATGATAGTGCGGTCACTGAACTTGAGCCGGACATCCTCGAGAGTGAAGTCAAGTGGGCCTTAGGAAGCATTACTAACAACAAAGCTAGCGGAGATGACAGTATTCCAGCCGAGCTATTTAAAATCCTAAAAGATGATGCTGTTAAAGTGCTGCATTCAATATGCCAACAAATCTGGAACACTCAACAATGGCCGCAAGACTGGAAAAGGTCAGTTTACATTCCAATTCCAAAGAAGGGCAACGCCAAAGAGTGTTCAAACTACCGCACCATTGCGCTCATTTCACATGCCAGCAAGGTGATGCTCAAAATCCTGCAAGCTAGGCTTCAGCAGTATGCGAACCGAGAACTACCGGAAGTACAAGCTGGGTTTCGAAGAGGCAGAGGAACTAGAGATCAAATCGCCAACATTCGCTGCATCATGGAGAAAGCAAGAGAATTCCAGAAAAACGTCTATTTCTGCTTCATTGACTACGCTAAAGCCTTTGATTGTGTGGATCACAACAAACTGTGGCAAATTCTGAAAGTGATGGGAGTACCAGACCACCTTACCTGTCTCCTGAGAAACCTGTACGAGGGTCAAGAAGCAACAGTCAGAACCAGACATGGAACAACCGATTGGTTCAAAATTGGGAAAGGAGTACGACAAGGCTGCATATTGTCACCCTGCTTATTTAACTTATATGCAGAGTACATCATGAGAAATGCTGGGTTGGATGAATCAGAGGTCGGAATTAAGATTGCCGGGAGAATTATCAACAACCTCCGATATGCAGACGATACCACCCTAATGGCAGAAAGCGAAGAGGATCTCAAGAGCCTCTTGTTGAGGGTGAAAGAGGAGAGTGCAAAAGCTGGTTTGAAACTCAACATTAAAAAAACTAAGATCATGGCATCTGGCCCCATCACTTCCTGGCATATAGAAGGGGAAGAAATGGAAGCAGTGACAGATTTTACTTTCTTGGGCTCCAAGATCACCGCAGACGGTGACTGTAGCCATGAAATTAAAAGACGCTTGCTCCTTGGGAGGAAAGCTATGGCCAACCTAGACAGCATAGTAAGAAGCAGAGACATCACCTTGCCGACAAAGGTCCGTCTAATCAAAGCTATGGTTTTCCCAGTAGTAATGTATGGCTGTGAGAGCTGGACTATAAGGAAGGCTGAGCGCCGAAGAATTGATGCTTTCGAACTGTGGTGCTGGAGAAGACTCTTACGAGTCCCCTGGACTGCAAGGAGGTCAAATCAGTCCATCCTAAAGGAAATCAACCCTGAGTGCTCATTGGAAGGACAGATAATGAAGCTGAAGCTCCAATATTTTGGCCACCTAATGCGAAGAGAAAACTCCCTGGAAAAGACCCTGATGCTGGGAAAGACTGAAGGCAAAAGGAGAAGGGGACGGCAGAGGATGAGATGGCTAGATAGCATCACGGATGCAATGAATATGAACTTGAGCACACTCCGGGAGAGAGCGCAGGACAGGAAGGCCTGGCGTGCTATGGTCCATGGGGTCACGAAGAGTCGGACACGACTGAACGACTGAACAACAAACTACCTTGCGTTTTTATTTACGAAAGTTTTGCGACTCTGTGCGGATGACAAAAGAAAAAGCCGCATGACTGCTGGCTCCGCAAGACCTCGTGGTGCCGTTCCGCACAGGATTCCTTGGCACGGACTGAAGGGAATTCGATCCCATTTCAGTCCGTGGCAGAACTCTCTGACATCCCCAATATATTCCACGAATTACTAACATGCTTAGACATCAAACACTTATTGGTAACAGCAACCAGTAGGTGAACCATGAGTCCTGCTGCTGTGACAGCACTCCAAGCAGTGTTACCTGGGCTGGGTCTAAACACTCTTTTAATCTCCCCCAGTGCCCCAGAGTAATGGTACCAAAGGGACATGGTGGGGAGTGTAAAGGTGGCTTGATTAGAGGTGGCCAAGTCAGAGGATGTCATGACCCTGCTGGACTTCTCCTCCTCCTTGGTCGTAGACCTCCCAGAGACAGGGTGATGCCTTTGAACCATGTATATCAGGAGACTTGGGGTGCCTGGGCCCTTGCGGGAGAGGACCATGGGTCCATCCCCACAGCAAGAGGGGAGCTCTGCTTAGAAACAGAGGCTGAGCAACACCCCCCCCCCAGTCACAGGGAGTATCATCACCTAAAGAGGGCAATCAGCAGCTCCTGTAAGAAGTGCCCAACTGCAAGGAATGTCTCCTTGGGAGAAAGTGCCTCCTCATCAGTAGGGCTCTGACCAGAGAGCTCTAATGTACTGCAGCTGTGCTCTGGGTGCGGCTCAGCAGGCTTTGGGGTTAAAAGGCTTCAGTGTCTGCTTAGCCAGTGTTAAAAGCAGTGGTGTTCCTTCAGGTTCTTTGGCTTCTGTCTTGCCTTGTGGACCTTGCCCTGTGATGGATGCTTGGTGGTACTGAACCTTTGCATTTTTCTTCGCTCTGCTTATGGACTGTGTAATATATCTGACTGCCCAACTGTTTTGACTTCTGTCTGCTTATCTGTGCTTTTGCCTTTGCCCGTTTCATTACCTTTCATCACCTTGCATCATGGTTATTCCATCCACTCAGAAATTGTGGAGGGGGCCACTGGACAGGGGGAAATTGAGTGGGGGTCAGTCTCAGGGTGGGAATCTGTACACCAATTCTACCCCTCCAGCCCCTAGAGAAGGCGCTTTGTGGCCCGGCCTGGAAGCTTCCACGCCCACCTCATTGAGCCTGCATATGCAGGCAACCCCTCAGCCTCTTGACAACAGCCAAGCTCTGCCCGCCTTGCATCCGTCAGTATCTGAAACCAGCCAAGGCATGGGAGGCAGGCTGTGCCTTTCAGCCTGCGTCCTGCAACCAACATCGACAGTTTCCCTATCGGCAATGGCATTAAGGTTTGTGAGCACTGCAACACCTGGCTTTTCAATGCCGAATGATCAACTCCTAGCTGCCACAGAAGAAAGTTTTCACTACCCCCCCCCACTCGCAGGTCTGGATTTCACCCACAACACGGACACTGATGGCTCCTTTCTGGGCAAGCAATTCCTGAAGGGTGTTCGCAAGGATAACGGGCCTCTAGGCTGGGCTTCCCAGTCTGCATCACCCAAGACTGCACAGCCGCAAGGCCCCAGTGCACTTGTGTTCAGGGTGCAAGGCTCAGTTCAGCCTCTGATGAGCACTTTGCGGTCAGATGAGCCTCCAAGCTATGGCCAGCTGTGCATTCTGGACACCGAGGAGGCCACTATGGCTCTCCTGGATCGAGCAGAGAACAGCACTGGGCTGCACCTTGCTGGAGTCACTCACTAACTGATACTCAATGTTTGCCCATGTGCTACAGAGTACCGGCAGGTGGGTGAAATCCTCGAGCATGAGGACGCTGCTGCACTTGCTGCTGGGCATGCACCAATGGGCGTACCTCTGTGCTTCCATCACGACCGCAGAATGATGAAGAGGGGCCGACCAAGGGCAAGATGGATGGATGATATTCTGGAGGTGAGGGAGTCGAACTTGGGGGAGCTGGGGGTGGTGACAGCCGACAGGAAGCTCTGGCGTGGGCTTGGCCATGAAGTCATAAAGAGTCGGAAGTGACTGACCGAATAATCAACAAAATCCTGGCTAATCCAGCACAAGGAGTGCAACTGGGAGGGTTGCAAAGGGAGCAGGGCTGGGAAACTCCCCCAAGTAGTTTGCACCTTCATGCGCATAAGGAATGGGGAGGATGTGGCCCTCCTGATGTTCTCGGACTGCAACTCCCATCATTTTTCCCCATGGGCTAGGCCAGTTAGGGCTGCTGAATGGGCAGTCCAGTGCTATCTGGAGGGCCACATGTTCCCATTCACTGGTATACATCCTAATCTACTCTGCTGGATCGTCACCCTGCTGTGGTGAGTGGGATTGTGTGTTGCAGTGAACTTCGTGAGTGAAGCCATCGGGAGTTATGTACTCCCAGCAGGGTCACTCATGGCGGCAAGATCAAGGGGGGGAACCAGAGAAAGAATGATCCAAGCAAATCCTCAACAGCAGAACAGGTGGAAGATAGCAAGATGTATAGTCAGGTGTACATTTATGTAGCCTATCACGGCTTACTGCAGGGACGCAAACGACGGCGGATACGGCTGCCGCCATTTGCATCCTGGCAGGACAGGATTCACAGCTGGAGGGACGGGGCACTTCCCCCCCGGCCAGAATTTTTTGGGGAGGGACGGAGCGCCTCCCCCTCACCGCGAATCAACTTCTGGGTTCAGGTAAGGGACTTTTGTACTTCCCTAACAGGGTGACTTAGACCGCTTTTGGATTCACATTTCAAAAATGCATCCAAACATAGCTAAAAAAGCATTAAAAATTCTTCTGGAGTTTTGTACTACATACATTTGTGAAGTATCTTTTTCAACGATGGCAAAGTTAAAGACACTGAAACGTGGAAGCTTAAAAA
This sequence comes from Heloderma suspectum, assembly GCF_057233095.1. Taxonomy (NCBI): domain Eukaryota; kingdom Metazoa; phylum Chordata; class Lepidosauria; order Squamata; family Helodermatidae; genus Heloderma; species Heloderma suspectum. Next base: position 390,067,720 of record NC_139459.1, read on the forward strand.
TACTTGATGACGAAATGCGAGTGTCTTTATCTAATATTCCATCAAATATTGAAGTGCTGTGTTCATCCCATCAACCTCATACATCCCATTAAAATGGTAAGTAGTTATTGGTGTTATTCAACTTTTTTAAATTCTTGCACATACAACTCATAAATGACAACAATGTATGTTACTATCTTACAAATCATATATTTTTAAAAATATAAATGAAAGTTTTTCATGAGATATGTTGTATCCCCATACATTTCTTTATTACAATTTATGTATGTGTCCGTATCTCTTATAATGGGTTAGTTTAACCTCCAGTTTGCTAGTAAAATTGAGTTACCATGTCATGAAATGATGCATGTCTAAAAAGTGTGTCACCAACACAAAAAGTTTGGAAAGCTCTGACGTAGACTAAGATGGTGAAAACAAGGAGAACGCAAATAGAGTGGTGGACACTATTTGCGTTCCCCCTTATTTTCGCCGTCTTAGTCTATGTAAATATTTACGTAGACTAAGACGGCCAAAAATAAGGAACACAAATGGAGGCGGCTGTAGCCACCACCATTTGCGTACGCACGTTTTTTGGTGTGTTTTTTAAGCCAGACGTGATAGGCTATGTAAGTCTTTACGTAGCCTATCACGGCAGACTACAGGGACGCAAATGGCGGCGGCTACGGCCACCGCCATTTGCGTCCCTGCTATCCAGTGGCTGGATGTCTGGCTGCAGGCGGAGCTGCTGGCTCTGCAGAATCCCCATGGAGTGGAGCCGGCTGGCCAGGATTCTTGGGGGAGGGACGGAGTGCCTCCCTCCCCCAGCGGAACCTGGCAGAGCCAGGTAAGGATACATTCGTACATCCCTGGTTTCCTTTCGACTTCAATGTGGTGGTGTACAGAGGCCAACAGCCAAAACAGTTATCCTTGTTCCAGTATTTCTGGCCCTTACTGTATGTTATAATGGCTGAGAAGGTGGATGAAGGCTGCAGCAGATAAAGGACCACCAATTGTCATGATATTCATGCCATTGGATTAGAGCCTTTTCTGTGAAGACTGTGTGTTGATCACTGTGCACTGCTCTCCACATATAAAGCAAATTCATGCACAGGCATCTTCCAATCTAAATCCAACCAACCAAAAGTCCCATGGCAATCAGTGAATGGCAATGGGGCAGGACTGTGAAATCCAGAATCCCCTAGTCATGGACGGCACATGGGCGGCGGATACAGATTCAGTCGTGCTGACTCAAGGACCGAGGCTGTTGAGCAGTTCAGCAGCTGTATCCACGCCTAAGCAGTCCTATTCAGGATCCTCTCTGCTCAACCCTTATGGGGAGGGGGCTAGAAGAGGTGCCCTAAACATCGTCTGCCTCATCTTGTCCCTCACTGGATTACCGCATCCAATGGGGTCACCATTTAGCAGTTGCAAAAGACAAATGAACATTGGAACACGGAATATACGGACACCGCTGGACAATACAGATAGTGAATACACTGAATTCAGGCATGCCATCATTGCAAGGGAGCTGAGATGTTTTAACATTGACATAGCAGCACTCCAAGAAACTCGAAGAGCAGGAGAGGGACAACTGAAGGAAGAAAAAGGAGGTTACACCTTCTTCTGGAAAGGACTGCCTGAACAAGAATGATGAATACATGGAGTAGGCTTTGATATTAAAAATGATCTTATGAAGCTCTTGTCAGATGTTCCTACTGGCATTAATGAACGACTCTCCAACCTTCGAATAAAACTCCCCAAAAACCAGCAGGCTACTATTCTAAGTGCCTATGCACCATCATTAGATGCTGATGAAGACATCAAAGAAAAATGTTTCTCCCAACTGGACACCATCTTATCAGAGATACCTAAGGAGGATAAACTCCTCCTCCTGGGCGATTTTAATGCAAGAGTTGGGCGTGATTTTGATTTGTGGCCAGGGACCATTGGGAAAGAAGGAGTCGGCAATAGCAACCAGAATGGAATTCTACTTCTGACTAAATGTGCAGAGCATAATCTCATCATTTCCAACACACTTTTTGGTCTGAAAAATAAATTTAAAACATCATGGAAGCACTCCTGGTCGAAGCACTGGAATCTTCTAGATTATGTAATTGTCCATGCCAGAGACCGCTGTGATGTTCTCTTCACTACAGCTATGATGAATGCTGATGACTGCTGGACAGACCACCGATTAATTTGTTCCATGATGAACATTAAGATTGTCCCTCAACATAGGCTCCAAGGCAGAAAACCAAGGTGTAAAATGAACACCCAAGCCCTTCAAGACCCTATTAAGTGAGCCTGCTTTCAAACAACCCTCAAGGAACATCTTCCTATGGAAACTCCTGAAAATGTCGAGGAACACTGGAATAAACTGAAGACTTCCAATATTGCAGCCTGTGAACAAACTATCAGATACCAAACCAAGAAACTTCAGGATTGGTTTGATGAGAATGATAGGGCGATTGAACATATTATTGATAAGAAAAGGAAAGCTTTCCAAATATGGCAAAAAGACATCAACTCTGCCCCTAAGAAAAAAACCTATGCCAGGGCAAAGACTGAGGTCCAAAGAAGAACTAGATAACTTAAGAACACCTGGTAGATAAAGAAAGCACAAAAAATCCAGCATTTTGAGATGCCCATGACACATGGGGCTTTTTTAATGCCACAAAGGCTATTTACAGACCAACAAACCATAGTACAAACCCCTTACGCCACCGCCAGGGACATTCGCACAAGATAAGTCCCGTCCTGGGGGGGGGGCAGACCGTTCCGCCACCAATTTAGGGGGGGGCGAATGTGCTGGCATTTGGCCTCCCTGAGATTCGTGGTGAAATTCTCTGACATCCCTACCTTCGATACTGTAAATTGTACTGCTCTCTGGACCATCCTTCTGAAAACCAGATGCCCTAATAATTTTGAGAACTTCTTGCAGCTCCTCCATGACAACATGACGGTGACAACCTTGGATAACCATGGCTCACAAAGTGATCCATTCAGAGTGGGATCAGGCATTAAACAGGGATGTGTCATTGTGCCCTAGCTGCCTCTGACAGTCTACTCCAGTAGCCAACCCAAGACACAGACAAAAGGATTCTTTTCAAGGCCTTAATCCTTTTACAACTTAATGACTCTTTCAGATGCTAATCACCAGTGACTGAGCAAGGAACAGCACTGGGGAAAGATAGCAGAGTAGCCTACACTCCAGTTTAGGCAGTTGGTCCCCATTTGAAGGAGAATCACGGGAAGATCCTGAACTTATGGGCTAGGGAGAGAGCCTCCCTCTTTCTCTTGGGTCCTTGGGACACGACCATTGCTTGCATGCAAAACGAGTGCTATGCCTCCTTTCCGCGCCCTCCATCTGTCGTCGCTCCCTGCATCAGCATCGAGCATCCAGCAAGCCCCCCTCCAGCACTCTCTCACTGCCAGGGTCACTATCTCTCCCAGGAATGCTGGCAGGAGGAATTTCTGCCAGCTGCTGTGCCTGAGAGAGATGAGCGAGCTCTTCTCCCATGGATTGCGGTTCCTCCTCAGAATCAGAACTGCTCTGGGGTTCTATCGGCTCAGTTTCCACCCTGACAGATGTGTCACTGGGCCGATCTTATTCGCTATCTTCATCACCATGATTCTACACCTTGTTGAAGGGAAAGTTCCCACTGGTGTAGAAATCATGTATCGAACAAATGGAAAACTTTTTAATCTCAGTAGGCTGAAAGCAAAAAGTAAGGTAATTACATCCTGTGTCATAGAACATCAATACGCTGATGATAACATAATCTGCATACATTCAGAAGATGTTCTCCAAACTATCCTAAACATCTTTGCAGAAGCATATGAACAGCTCGGCCTCTCGCTTAACATCAACAAAACCCAAAGTGCTTTACCAACAAGCACAAACCAACCCCTCTGTAGCGCCAGGTTAACAGTGTGATGCTGGAAAATGTTGACCAACTTTCTTATCTTGGTAGCCATCTCTCCACAAAAGCCTACATCGATGCTGAAATTCAGCATTGCATGAGATCTGCGACTGTAGCATTCTCCCGAATGAAGCGTAGAGTGTTTGAGGATCGGGACATTCGCAGCGAGACCAAAATGCTTGTTTACAAAGCCATTGTACTACCAACCTTACTGTATCCCTGTGAAACATGGACCATCTATAAATGCCACTCCCAGCTTCTCGAAAAATTCCACCAACGCTGCCTCCGCTTTGAAAAATTCTGCAAATTACTTGGGAAGACAGACGGACAAATGTGAACTGGGGGTGGTGAGGGCCGACAGGAAACTCTGGGATGGGCTGGTCCAGAAAGTCACGAAGAGTCGGAAGCGACTGACCGAATAAACAACAAACAGTTAAAAGTAACCCAGTCCAGATTTATTTGATGCTCAGAAAGGAAGTCTCAAGCACTTATACCCCGCCTTTTTTCCTCTTGCAAGGAACCCAAGGAGGCTTACATTATCCTCCTCCTCTCCAATTTATCCTCACAACAACAACCCTGTGTGGTGGGTTGGGCTGAGAGTGCGTGACTGGCCCAAAGTCACCCAGTGAGCTTCAATGGCTGAGTGGGCCCTAGAACCTGGATCTCCCAGCTCCTAGTCCAACAGTCTTGCCACTACACCACACTGGCTCTCACAAAATGGCCTTTTAGGGATGTACAAAAGTCACTTACCTTTCACGGATTATGTTGATGGTGTGGGGGGAGGCATTGCATCCCACCCTCCACAAAACTCGCCAGGGGGGGAGGCAATCCGTTCCTCCCCCCCCCCGGAATCCTCCGCGGCCGGCTGTGCTCCACAGCCGCTCTGCGGAGCAGCTGGCCAGGACCAGCCAGGCCAGAGCCATCCGCAGCAGGATTTCCGGCCACGGAGGGCTCTGGGGGAAACCAAAAACAAACCTTGTACGCAAATGGCGGCAGCGATGGCCGCCGACTTTTGCCTTCCTTATTTTTGCCCTTAATCTACGTAAATATTTACGTAGACTGTGATAGCGAAAATAAAGGGTCCCAGCATACCTCGTGCCACCGCACCAATTCTACCCCTCCAGCCCTAGAGAAGAAGCTTTGTGGCCCAGCCAGGATGATTCCACCCCCACCTCAAGAAGCTTGCGTATGCAGGCAGCCCCTTGGCTTACGGAGTCAACAAAGCTCTGGCCAGCCTTGCATCCATCAACACCTGTAACCAGCCCAGGCACGGGAGGCAGACTGTGCCTTTCATCCTGCGTCCTGCAACCAACCTCGACAGGTTTGATATCGGCAACTGTGTTAAGGGTTGTGAGCACTGCGAAGCCTTCCTTTTCAAGTGTGAATTGTCAACTCCTTGCTGCCATGGCAGAAAGTTTTCACTACCACCACACTTAGTTCCCATTTTCATCGCGACATTGTCACCGATGGCTCCATTCTGGGCATGAAATTCCTGATGGACGTTCGCAAGCACAGCAGTACTCTAGGCTTTGGTTCCTGGCATGCACCCCTCAAGATTGCACAGCCACAAGCTCCCAATCCATTTGTGTTCAGAGTGCAAGGGTCACTTTGCCATCTGATGAGCACTGTGCGGCCAGATGCGCCTCCAAGCTATGGCCAGCTGTACATCCTTGACACCGATGAAGCCACTGTGGCTCAACAGCACACTGGGCTGCACCTTGCTGGAGTCACTCACTAACCTGCTACTCAATGTTTACCCATGCGCTACTGAGAACTGGCAGGTCAGTGAAGTCCTTGAGCACGAGAACTCTGCTCCATTTGCTATACCTATGGACGTATCATTGTGCTTCCATCATGATGGCAGAATGATGAAGTTTCTGGCTCATTCTGTAATATCTAATGTTCCCTGTGTCTCTGAAATTGCTTCTTAGCTTGAATGGCTTTCCTCTGGCTGATGGTTGTCTCCCTACACCTCTCTTCTGCCATGGACAACACTATGTTGTCATGAGTCGTGTGCACTCGGTGGTAAACCTTAAGAATCAAGTGACTGATGGACCAGAACAAGATCGTTACAGGGGCACCCCTGGAGTCGACACCAAGAACACAGTATTTAAGGAAGTTTTGAAAAGTTCAAAGATGTAACCCTTGGAATGTTTCAAATAATAAAGTTAGTTACCTTAAACTTATCTTTACATTTCATATTTCTCTGCTAACTGGGGTCATAACTAACCAGTTTGTTGAATATAATTTAGTTCTTCCCGAACAAGATGATGCACAGTTCTGATGAGCTCACTGGAAGTACTAATAGGGGGAGATGCTTCCGTTGTATGGCAACCACCATTCATTCTTTGATCACTGGTAATCCTGGCTGGGAAACTCCCCCAAGTAGTGTGCACCTTCTTGTGCATAAGGAATGGGGAAGATGTGGCCCTCCTGATGTTCCCCGACTGCAATGCCCATCATTTTCCCCATGGGCTAGGCTAGTTTGGGCTGTTGAACATGCAGTCCAGTGCAGTCCACTGCTACCTGGAGGGCCACACGTTCCCAAACACTGGTATACATCCTTAGAGATTTTCTTGATCTTGGCTGTTTTATGTGAGTTTTTTGAATTCAGGCCAGGGCAGGCTCACCTTTCCCCCTGGACAACCAGAAGATGGAGCTGCCTGTGTGACTACTCACAAACATGTTTTTCCCCAATTCTGCACCTCGCCTCGAGGCACTCAGAGTATCCATGAAGTTGCAGCTGTGCAGCTTCCCCTGATGATTCTCAAAAACATAGTGATCTATTCTGAGTCTTGCCAAAGCTCAAGAGATGTTTTGTTTTCTGTTTTCCTTGGAGACCAATGATGTCAACATCAGAATGAAAGGCAGCTCCAGGAACCCTCCTGCAACGTGCCTGAAAAGCTTGGTGCATAAAATCTATCCTGTGCTCCCGAGAGCCTGGGCTCAGATTTAGACAGGCCGAGATGACCATCCCTGTGCGGTAGTTTAGTACATCATCTTCCACCGCTGCCTATGGCTCAGAATTGGATGTCGTTGTAAAGACACTGCAGCCTCGATCTCGCAAGTCTTTTCTCACATCTCCTGATTAGCTGGCTGTGGAGGTGAAAGGAAACTCAGAAAGCAGGAACAGCAGGAGGGAGGCAGAGCCAGAATGATATCATTGCTGCTGCTGCTGTTGCTCCTGCTTCCTTATGCGGCCGGTCAACTGCAGGAGACAGACTGCCTGAGGACTCAGAAGAAAGAGCAAGAGTTAGGGTCCTATTATTACCGGCCAGGAGACTACCTCATCAGCGGAGTCCTGTCTTCACAGTATTTCTATTGCAACAAACCATACGTTTTCTCTGAGTCCCCTTTAACCAGGGTTGTCACGTAAGTGATGCTGATGATGTAATGCTTACAAACCCGCACTTCAGTTGTCCCCATTTACGGGAGACTGTCCATCTTTTCTGGTATCTCTTGTTATCCCTGATAAATTGCTCTCCTGACTTTTGCCACTCTGTCCTTTTTGAAGAAGTATTTGGAGCTTCATTAAAGTGAAAGCATTATTAAGTTCATTACGCTCATGTATGACTGGATCCATGGGGTTCCCTTGCATTGTTTCAGCCAAAAGAAGCAGCAGCCTCTTTGATAGTAAATGTTGTGCTAAGAAACAGGCTGGAGCTGGGGAGGTTCTTTCTTGGGAGTGGTCCAAATGCAAATGTCCGCACAGAGGTTCCCTGTCTGGAATAATTACAGGGCCATAGTTCTAAAGCTGAGCATCTTTTTTCCTCCTCCACCACAGTACGTGACTGTATATCCTACTGCACTCTGTGGGATTTACTTCTGAAGAAACCATGTGTGTGTGTGTGTGTGTGTGTGTGAGTGTGTGTGTATGTAATGGGCGTTAGACCCAGTCAAGATAAAACACAAGAGATAATATCTGGACACAGGGAAACAGTTTCTTCAGTTTAGCTCATACAATCAGCTGAGTGCTCATACGCATGATGATTAGAAAATAATTAGCCGCATCTTTGTTGAGATAGCTGACTTTTCCCAGGACAGTGAATGACCAATCTTGCCTCAGAATGCCCTGGGAAGTTAGACAGCAGAGTATACAGCATATGGCCTCTCAAATAAGAATATAAATTACAATGAAAGAGTCCTTGTGTCAGAGTTTCAGGGACTCCTGCCTTACACAGACACAATCTGCTTTCAATTAAAGTTCCCCAAACCTCCCCTGAAATGCAGCTGCTGGTCAAAGATTATGTCTTGCATGAATGAATGCTTCATGGCCCTGTTTATTCTGAAGAGACATCAAGGAAGAGGGCAAAGTACCATAAGTAGGCAGCATCACATGGGGTCACTGGGGGAACACGTTCTGCTGGGCAGGAGAGTAGTTCTTGTCACTCAGTATCATCAAGTCTCTGAATCAAGACTGCAGAAGCCTGTGGTTGCTCCTGCGTTAGAAGAGATTCAAGCCAAACACCAGTTTAGTCATTTTGTGTTCTGTGCATAGATTGCCTATAATGGAGAAAAGGCTTCTGGGATGGCAATGAACCAAAGCCCTTGGTTATCTTTTTGGTGATCTGTTCATTTAGGTTATTAGAAATAGGAGAATTAAGAATCTGTATAATGTGTCTCCAAATTTTGTCCATCTATATCCATGTATATCAAATATACGGTGGCAGATCATCGACACTGAGCTACGCCTCTTGGATTATTAATATGTCGATCTCTTCTTCTTCCCCCACTCCTCCCCCAAATATAACATGGCTTAAGACTATTAACATCCTTCGTACTATTAAGGACTAGTTAATATTCCAGACAGGCTGAGTGGCTGGTGTGGAAATTCTTTTCTATTTGAATGCAGTCTTAAAATGGGGTAAAAACCATGAAATGTGTTATAGTTTTCTGAGGGATAGTATATTCTACACGTTCTTCCTTCCTAAGAGGACAAACTGTTTTCCAAGAGACACTGTACAAAAAGGAGAAATGATCCTCCAAAGTAGCCCATATAACTCATTGGGGAAAAAATCCAGACAAAACCTGTCAAACTGCAGGAGCTCGCCTATCAAAATTAAACCTCCTAGAAAAAAGCAATTTCTGACCAGTTCTACTTCAAAATTGCCACAGGCCATCCTCAGATACACTTCTTCTCCACTAGGAAGATTCAGCCTGGTCTGTTAAGGCATTTTCTCAACATAAGGAATAGAATCTACTCCCCCACCCCAACCTCTGGTTATAAGAGAATACTATACCCCAGTTTTCTCCTCCACAACTGGAGTGGCACAGGTGCAAAGGTGCTTGTCTTACTTGCCACCCACCTTGCTTCCATTGGTGGGGGCTTCTGGAGCGAGATGGCTAAAGCTGATCTCAGGGTCTGGGCAAGGGTAGATGGGAGGATACGATCCTTCAGGTAGCAAGGGGGGGGTGCTGGGGGGGCAGATTGAGCATTCGGGGGCACCAAGCTGAGCTGAGGGGCTGTGTTTTTTGAATATCCTGTCTGCAGTGAGCTAAAATGGCAAAAGCAAGTGTCTGTAACCCTCCTTTTAAGGTTCTACAGGTTGTGTGACTACTGACTGGAAAAATGGTGATCCTTCCAGAAGCATTAAAGAGTGCTTCGTTTTCAGTTTCCACTTTGATGTTATTTCCAGTGAGTAAAAGTGAGTGGGACACAGCTTTTCTTTGAGGCGATGTTCCCGAGCCCTTAAGACTTCAAATACTGTATACACTATAAGGTCTATGTAGGTAACAATAAAAAACATTGTTATTTTTATTTATACATACTGAAACAGCATGGATAAGAGGGCACAGTTAATCTATGATATCCCCTCCCGATATTACTCACTTTTAATTCTCTATGGGTGATATTCAGTAACAAAAGCTTGCAAAGCTAAAAGAGAAGTGATTTAAAGATAATTTTGGGGAAAGGAGAGAGTGAAGCTGAATTCAAACCATAAGTGAAATCCCTTGAAACACAGAGAACTATAAAGGCAGGAAGAAGGAGACCCGTGGACCCGTGCATGCCCATGCCCACACGGGTGCACACAGAAGACCTGAAATTAGCAATTCATCAAAGCATTTACTTACTTTTAAATATGCCAGCCTACTTTACCATCATTTGATTGGTCAGTACATACCCACTACATGTCCATCCAGACATTTTTCATAGGGATGTCAGAGAATTTCGCCACGAATCTTGGGGAGGCTGAATGCCAGCACATTCGGCCCCCTGAAATTGGTGGCAAAATGGTCTGCCACCCCCCTGGCCCCCCTGGGACGGGTCTTACCTTTGGCAAATCTCCCTGGCGGCGGCGGCGGCTCCGGCTACGGTGCGGCGGCTGTGCAGTGGCGGTGGCTGCGGCCGCCATTTCCAGTAAAAAAAAAAAAAAAGCAAAAAAAGTGATAGGCTACATAAAGATTTACGTAGCCTATCACGGCTAGATTTTAAAAAAATACCGTGATAGGTTACGCAAATGTTTATGTAGCCTATCACGGCTGTGTGAAAAACAAAAACAAAAAACTGCGCGTACGCAAAAACCCATGGGCGCCGCCATTCCCATTCCTTATTTTGGCATGTGTAGTCTACGTAAATATTTACGTAGCCTACGGCGAAAATAAGGGGAACGCAAATAGTAGCGTCTAGCACTGCCATTTTGATCTCCCTCTCAAACAGCAGAAAACATGGCACGATGAAGAAAACAAAATGAAAACATGGCCTACAGTGGTGGCTAATGACTTGCATACATGTTAAAAAGGGTTATTTAAAAAAAAAATATTCCACCATCCCCAAGACAGGAGGAATCGGAAATCATCAATGTTTTAGACTTTAAAAAAAGTGTTTTTTTTCTTCACAAACTCTGATCCAAACAAGGTCACTGAAACATATTCCCCAAGTCACTTTGGACAGAGAGAATTTTTGGACTTTTTTTTTTAAATGGCTGTGGCTGTATTGATTTCCCTCTCAAACACCAGAAAATATGGCATGATGCAGAAAAGAAAATGAAAACAAGGCCAACAATGGCTGCAGGTTTTCTCCCCTTCCGCCTCAAAATCCAAAATCAAAAATTGACAGGAGATCCTACTGACTTGCATACAAATTAAAAGGATTCTTTAAAAAAAAACGTTTTCCACCATCCCCACCACATGAGGAATAGGAAAGCATCAATGTTTTATACTTAAAACAAACAAACAAAAGTTTTGTTTTTTCTCCACAAACTCAGATCCAAAAAAGGTTTTTGGAACAAACTCTCAAAGTCGCTCTGGACAGAGAGAGGGGTTTGTTTGTTTGCTTGCTTGTTTTTTTCTCTTTATACTGCTGTTTCTCTCCCCATAGTTCACCAATAGACATGGAGATTTCATAGCATGTAAACGCAACACTTCTTCTGGCACCTGTAATTTTCAAAAACATTGGTGAAACCATTCTGAATGATACCCCACCCCTATTAGGATTCTACATGACAGAATGATTGTTTTTACTGATAAGCCTTAACAAAACAGACGTGTGTGTGTGTGTGTGTGTGTGAGTGTGTGTGTGTGTGTGTGTGTGAGAGAGAGAGAGAGAGAGAGAGAGATTACCTATCTAAGTACAGTCAGACAGACACTTATCTCCTTGATCCTTGCAATCTGCCAACATCCCCACTCAAGGAATGTGGTACAAATATCTCCAACTTTCCTTTCATCAGGTAAATGGATATGGAATTCCCTTGAAACACAGGTATGTTTGCTGCTCCCTATGAATGTCCAAAGCATTATGTGATGATCGGCTCTACTGGGATTGAAAAAGCATGAAAAAGAATTTGAGGGTATAAAAGAAAGAAAGTGAGATTTGTTTTCGTTCAATGGAGAATGACAGCGCAAGGCATTGCACTTAATTTTTGTTTATTTTTTGCAGTTTCCACACTACAAGGCACTGGCACATCCTGTATTTCATGTTTGCCATTCAGGAGATCAACCGGAACCCCAGGCTCTTACCCAACATCACCCTGGGCTACAACATCTACAAGTCCTTCTTCGACGGAAGAGCCACCTCCTACGCCATGCTGCAGCTCCTTGCTGGGGGTGAAAGCAACATGCCACATTACAGCTGCGGGAGGAAGAATCACCTGCTGGCCATCCTTGAAGGGGCTGAATCGGACCTCTCCCTCCACATTTCCTCCATGTCGAGCATCTACAAAATCCCACAGGTGTGAATGGGGAGTGGACAGGAGGCCAGGTGCATAGAAAGGAGAGCTGATCACTGCTTGGGCTCAGCTCTCGCTCTTCAGTCCCTGTGCCTCCTGGGCATAATGGTTCTCTGGAGTGTTGTTGGAGGTGAGTCATGGCAGTGGTAGAGCTCTGGGATGGGAGGCCAGGCATCCCTGGGGGCAGGGATGGCAGGAGACCACGGAAGCTGTACGAGACATAGCCTATCACGGCAAAAAAACAGGAACGCAAGGGGCGGCCACCATAGCCACCACCATTTGCATCCGCAGGCTCTGCATGCCTGCGAATGCACCTGGCTGGCAGCTCTGCTGAGTCGCCGCAGAGCAATGCCAGCTGTGTTAGGATTTCCATACCTCCCTCCCACTGGGAATCATCTTCAAAAAGGTAAGTGACTTTCGTACATCCCTACCAACAACTGCTGAGCTCATGAATTCTGAACTATCGCCAGCTTTCAGAGGAGCCTTTAGGGCAGCCCCACATAGAGTGCATGGCAGTAATCCAGTCATCAGGTTATTAGCACCTGTACCATGGTGAACAAGCTACCACATCCAGGACCGGCTGTAGCTGGTGAACCAGCTGAAGTTGGCAAAAGACACTCCAAGCTGCATGGGCCACTTGGCCTGCAGGGACGATGGATGTAGGACTCCCCCCAGATTACAAACCTGATCTTTGAAGGGGAGTGCAGCCCCATCCAGAAGAGGCAATGGCCCTATCTCCTGGACTTGGGAACCAGTGACCCACAGGGCTTCCATCCTCTTCCAAATCCCCTCATGACTACTCCCAGTGAATTCATACAGATGTTGAGCAATATTGGGGACAAGATGGTGCCCTGTGGAACCCTGTAACTCAACTGCCACGGGGTCAAGAAATGGACACCCAACATTACTCCCTCAAATCAGCCCCATAGTTTGAGTGAAACCATTGTAAGCCACGTTTTCCGCTGCCCTTCCCACAGCGTCGATCCAGCAGGAAACCATGGTCCATGGTACCCAAAGCCGATGAGAGATGGAGCAGAATTAACAGAGTGGCATTTCCCCCATCTCTCTCTTGAGACAGATCATCCACCAGAGCAACCAAGGCTGATTCGGTCCTGTGACAAGGTCAAAACCCAAAGTGGGTTGCTTTTGTTCTCAGGTGGCCCCTTAATTGCTGTAATTCTTGAATAAGGCTCCTGTGTGCTCCCCAAACAGAATCTAGAACATCGTTGGGGGTGGGTATAAATCTATCCTTTTCAGTTCCCTCATGCAAGGCAGCGAGCAGGTCTAATGTTCATTGATTGGTTCCTGAAGTGTATCACTCTACAGTGTTTTGAGTGCGTGTAAAGGACCCCAGTGTTCCTCTTGGGCTGCACCACAAATGGAGCTTGAGATATTTTTGCACTCCCCGTCCACATATTCTGCCTCATACTGACAGGCATTGATTTAGATACTATTCATTCATTCATTCATTCATTCATTCATTTCGTTTATATCCTGCTTTTTTCCTCTCTAGGGAACCCAATGCGGGGCACATAATCATCCTTCTATTTTAGCCAAAATAATTTGACTTTCATCCAGAAAACAAACTGATATTAAACTACCGTCTCTGACTTTACTTTGCTCCCTAGATCAGTTATGGCGTTGCTACTACTGTTTCTAATGACAAAAGTCAGTTCCCTTTTGTCTACCGTATGGCCCTGAAGGAAGAAGCCCAGTACCCAGGGATCGTCCAGCTGCTCCTGTTCTTCCGATGGACGTGGGTCGGTCTCTTTGCACCAGACACTGAGAATGGGGAGAGGTTCCTAGGTGCCTTGACACCTCTGATGATCAGCAGTGGAATTTGTGTCGCTTTCTCCAAAAGACTACTACGACATTTCTTAAATTACATATTCCAGATGGACCTTTCTTTCTTGGGGAAAGAAGTGAAGGTAATTGTTTACTATGCGGACTCCCACTATGGCTGCTTTCCGTTGACGTTTATACAAAGAACACTTGAAAAGAACCCAACTGGGGCAAAACTCTGGATCACACCAGCTTTTCAGGACATTAACATCAACTTGTCTCTTGCACCTTCTGACTTCCATTTCCTCCACGGTTCTTTGTCCTTCATAATGAAGACCAAAATTATGACAAAATATGACTACTATGAGCCAGTCTCCTCTTCTCTGGAACTGTTTTGGGATGAAAATTTTAAGTGTTTTAGTTCAATGCATGTTTTGTCGATGAAAATGTGGACAGGTTGCAGAGAGAAAGAGAAACAGGCAACGCTGCCCCAGGAGGAGATTGAGAGAGCCTTGTCTCAGGACAGCTACATAACTTATAGCAGCATCCAAGCTGTGGCCTATGCCTTACATGCTGCATATTCATCCCGGCCAAAGCACATGTTGATGGTGGGTGATGGAGAAAGGCGGGAACGTCAAAGCCTGAAGCCCTGGCAGGTATTCCCTTTTCCTTTGGCAACACCTCCAGAAAGACACATGATAAAGATGACCAAACGTGGGTTAGAGCAGATAATGGTTCCCTCTGCATGGCAGTGCAGGCAGGCAGTAGACTCTGTTTTCTGCCACCGTTACATGCTCAAGTAGCTTCCCTCCTCCAAAAATCCCTAACAAATGAAGCCCCAGGCCCATCAAGAACCAGTTGTTGTTGTTTTCTGAAGCACTTAATGTTTTTGTTGTAGGAGACCCGTTGAGAGCAATTTCTCTGATCGCGGTCTTATGAAGTGCCCATGGAGTTTGCAGCAATGTGCCCCCTCTTGCATGTCCTCCGAATATAAGCTAGCTGTGGAGGATGGGGTATGACCAGGTGGGTGCAGCCTGTGGTAAATAGGGATGTCACAAGCACCCACCTTCATCTGGGAGGCCAGCAGATTCCCCCACCCATCCCCTTTGACTCCGCTTGCTGAGCCATGTGGCGCTGACAGTAGGGGTGTATGAAACCCCACTTACCTGGCTCCGCTGGGTTCCACAGGTGGGGGGAGGTGATCTGTTTCTCCCCACAGAATCCTCGATGTGGGGCAATGTGATCCATTCCTTCCCCTGGAATCCTGCCCGGTTGGCTCCGCTCTGCGGCCAGGCTGCGAAGCCAACAGCCAGGCCAACCGAAAGCGGGGCGTCCAGCCGCTGCCAGGCTGGTGCGGATGCAAATGGCATCCTGTGTAGGGGATGCCATTTGCGTTCCTACACAAGCCTGTGATAGGCTACGTAAATATTTATGTAGCCTATCATGGCTAAAGCAGGGGCGCAAATGGTGGAGGGGACGCTATTTGCATCCCTGCTTTAGCCATGATAGGTTACATCAATATTTACGTATCCTATGACGGCTGAAGCGGGAACGCAAATGGTGAAGGGGAAGACATTTGCAACCCTGCTTTAGCCGTGATAGGCTACGTAAATATATACGTTCCCTATCACGGGCTGGCATAGGGATGCAAATGGCAGCTGCCACGCCAGCTGCCATTTGCAGCCGCAGCAGCCCGGCAGCCATCAAGCCATCGCCGGAGCTGCAGCCAGGTAGGCTCTGTTTCATGGGGCTTTCGTGGGGTGGAGGGGTGGGGGGCTCCATTCCACCATGGATTCTAGGGGGCCGAATTCACTGGAATTCGCCCCCCCCAGGATCCATGGTGGAATTCTCTAACATCCCTAGCTGACAGAGCTGGGCGTTGAGCAGCTGGCAACGGCCCCGAGTTCTCACCACATGCACCCCAACCATTCTCACTCCCTCCTCCTTGCAAGGGGGAGATGGCATGTGTGGCTGGGGTATATACAGCACTGAGCCCTCATCTTGCCTTGTCGGCTGTCAAGGAAGCCCTTACCAGCTGGCGTTGTCTGGATGAGGCCTCAGCACACCACCCTCTCTAGCCATCTTCTCCTTGCAAAGAGACGATGGTAATTAGGGATGTACAAAAGTCACTTACCTGTTTGCGGATTATGCTGTTGCTGGGGGGGAAGTGCTCCATCCCTCCCCCCAAAATTCTGGCCGGGGGGGAGGCACTCCGTCCCTCCCCCCCCCGAGTCCTCGCCGGCCGGCTCTGCTCCGCGTTCCCCTTATTTTTGCCGTAGTCTGCGTAAATGTTTACGTAGACTAAGATGAGCCAAAATAAGGAACATGGGTGCCGCCATTTGCGTACGCGCAGGTTGTTTCTTTAATCATTTATTTATTTATTTTTATTTCATTTCATTTCTATACCGCCCAATAGCCGAAGCTCTCTGCCTTAGCTGAAGCTAATCAGCCATGATAGGCGATGGAAACATTTACGCAGCCTATCACGGTTTTTTTCTAAAATTTAGCCATGATAGGCTACGTAAATCTTTACATAGCCTATCACATTTTTGTTTTGTTTTTTACATGGAAATGGCGGCGGCGGCAGGTGGGCGGAAGACTGATCTCTGCAGCCGCCACCGCTGAAATGCTGCCGGAGCCGCCACCACCAGGAAGGTCCGCCCCAGGTAAGTCCCATCCCAGGGGGGGCGGGCGGCCATTCCGCCATTGATTTCGGGGGGCCGAATGCGCTGGCATTCGGCCTCCCGATATCCATGGCGGAACGTTTGTACATCCCTACGATGGTTTGCTTGCTGGGCCCATGTGTGCTGAGGACTCCAGCAGTTAACCCCTGTGGAGGTGGGTGGGGCAGCTCACTAGGATGACCTTGCGTGGCAAGCTGGGAGGCTGGGTGGGGGGCCTTTGGACCTCCCCCATGCCTTGGACTGAGGTGAGTCCATCCATCCCTAGTGGAGAATGCATCCCGATGTGAGGGGGTAGTGCCTGCTGTTCCTAAGGGAGCAGTAGTGTGACCATTTATTTTGAAACATTGTCTGGACTCTATGTTTTGGATAAGGCTGTGCACATCTTCGGACTGAATCCTGAATAACTAAGCAAAGTGGGCTTCTTTGGAGGTGCCTTGTCATGATCTGAAGTGGATCAGAACAGCGCCAAGGAGCCCCGAAGCGAAGCAGGTCGTTGCCAAGGCTCCTCAGTTCCACTTGGATCTTCAGAGGCATTCTAATGCCTTCTGAAGCACAGACAACCCATCTCCAAAAAGTAGCAACTTGCAAAAGATATGGGAGGGGGAGAGGAGGGGGAGGTGGGAGCTGGAAATGGTGAGCCTTGGTGAATGGCATCTCCAATTGCCAAATGAGGGCAGAGTTTAACCCAGCAGTCTCCAAACAGTGACAGTGGTGGAGGAGGGGGGCAGAATGAGAGTGGACTCATTGGAGAGTTCAGTCTGCTTTCATTGCAGTGTGTGTGTGTGTGTGTGAGAGAGAGAGAGAGAGAGAGAGTAAGAGGGAGAGAGCGAGCACTGATTAGTTGGTGGTTTTGGTTTACGGCGTGTTGTGCGTACATGGTGTGCGTGCTTGTACTTTCTTCATCCTTCCAAATCCAACTTTTCTTTTCTTTTCTTTTTGTTTCTTATATATCTATATGGCGTGTGTGTGCTTGTACTTCATTCTTCCATCCCAATCCAATTTTTTTCTTTCATTCTTTTTTTCTTTCTTTCTTTCATTTGTAGATCCTTTATTTGAAAAACCAAACACTTGAAAAATACGGAGGTTGAGTTTCCCTCTTTCTGTTCCTGGTTCTTTGTCTCTCCCCTCCCCCTTCTCTAATATGTTTTACACTTCATTCTTTTCTTGGCTGTTTATTTTAAAAAGGAGAAATACAATAAAATGTACTTTCCTTTCCTTCCCTTGCCTCTTTCTTTTGCTTCCACGACACCCTTTCTTTGCCCTTACTTTCATTCTGTCTAGATTTTACACACACACACGCACACACACACACACACTAATCTCCTGTCCTTTTTCTTGGCTCTCCTCCACCTGCCCCCCTCCTCCTTTCCCATATTCCTTCCTTCCCCATTTTTGCTCACATTTCCCTTAAACAACAGCAAGAACAAGAACAGTTAAAAACCACGTTGTCTTCTCTTGTCCTCCTGCCTTGCTTGTAGGTAGTCCAGCATTTGCTTTTCTTTTGATCTCCCCCGTCTCTCAACTTGTGTGTTCATTTTTGTGTTTGTGTTTGTGTTGTGCTCAAACAAGCAGTGTGTGTCAAAGTACGACACAGTCCACATTTCAAAAAACACTAGGCAAAGCACTAAACACACATTAACATCATGTTAACATCATTTCCCCCAGTCCAGATAGCAAGCAAGCAAGCCCAATATGGGGCAGTCAGCTGCTCCCCCGGTCCAGATAGTGAGTGCTGGTGTAGTGGGGCAGCTGAATAGAGAGGCAAGTTGCAGTGCTCAGAGGTCACTGACCAAGGAGACACTTCACAGCAACCTACAGCAGAGATCAGGGACAGTGACCTCCTCCACTCCAACAACTAACTTCTCGGATTATTATCCCTCCTGAGTTTGGTTTGTAATTCTGAGAAAAGCACATTTTAGCAGTGCCTAGCACAACAACTACTTTGCCAGATGGTCTGGAATTTGGCAGGTGGAATCCCCTCCATGGGGGATGCCAGGTTCCCAAATTTCATGTGTTTAGCACAAAAACTGTAAACCTGACAGCCATTTCTATTTTTCAATGCCAGTCAATGAGAACATGTCATATCAGAATGATTCGGATATCCAAATTTAGCTTTGGATTGGGGTCTGAAGAGAAGCGGAAGGGGTCAGAATCAGCCTGAAGCAAAGCAGGGTTGCTTCAGAAGGCCCAAAGTTGCATCCAAACCGTGATAGGGACTCTGTTCACAGCTAGGGATGGAAGAAAGGGACTTACCTTGTCCCGCAGCTTGCTTCGCGGTGTGGGGGAGGCGCTTCGCTTCTCTCCCCGAAATTCAGGCCGGGTGGGGGAGGAGCCCCACCTCAACTGCCCGAAATTCAGCCGCGAAAGAAAAAGTAAAAAAAAAAAAACCGTGATGGGCTACGTAACAATTTACGCAGCCTCTCACGGCTGACTTTGGAAATCTAGCCATCATAGGCTACGTTAATCGTTACGTAGCCTATCATGGTTTTTTTTTTTTCTTTACTTGTAATGGTGGCAGCAGCAGCCGGTCAAAAGTCCGGCTGCTGCCCCTGCCCCCAACGAAAACCCGACGAACCGCCGCCGGGACCCGCCGCCGGGAGGGACATTCACCAAATGTAAGTCCCATCCCGGGGGGGGGGGGTGGCAGAGAATTTCACCACCGCTTTCGGGGGGCCGAATGTTTTGGCACTCAGCCCCCTGAAGATTCAGGGAGAAATTCTCCGCCATCCCTATTCACAGCCCTGGTTTTGGATACCTGCTGCCAGTCCTAATACCCCCCTTTGGCTAGTGGTCTCAAGAGGGAGGGTGGTGGCAGCCCAGCTGCAGTTCCTGATTGTCCAGCCCCTTTCCATTTGGATTCCCTCTCTGGTTATGTGACTGAATCAATCTTGGTCTCAGGAAGGATGACCATTAAAAGAAACAAGAGGAAATCCACGGTGTTGATTCTGCTTGATCTCACATCTCCTTTGACATGTCTGTTTCCTGTTTCCTACCTGAGCAGTGCAGAGGAAGCTGCTCCAGCTGGTCTCAGGACTATAGAAGCAAGCAAGCTCACAGAGGGGGCGCGATCACAGCAAGTGAACAAGGAGAGCAGACGGGAGTTGGCCAGGGGAGTTGCAGAGTTGCAGGGGAAGAGGCGATGAAGGCAAAGCAGGGAGTGGGCTGGAGTAAGCCCAGGGGGCTGTCCTTTCCCTTCTGAGTCTCCGTGTGCTCCCCATGTGCTCCTGAGAGCTCCAATTGAATTGACGGTGTGTTGCCAGAGTGATCTCTGCAGCTGTCTGGGCAGGAAGTTTCAGTCTGTGTCCCACCTCCCAAGGTGAACAGGGCAGAGGAGGCTCTTCCAGCTGGTCTAGGGACTATGCAAGGAAGCCAGCTCCCAAAGAGCGAGCCATCAGAGGGAGTGAACAGGGAGAGAAAACAGGAGATGGCCTGGGGAGTTCAGCAGGGGAGGTCAAGGGGGAGGCAGGTAATGATGGTTTTTTTAAAAAAAAATTAATCCTTTTCTTGTAACACACAATTCCATACCAGTGGGGCTGTGTTTTTAACTTCCAGTGAATAGAGGACAAAGCACAGGCTATTCCAGTACAATCAAAAAGCAAGAAACATAAAGCTAGAAGAGCAACAGCAAGCTGAGGCAGAATAGGAAACTGCTGAGGCGAGGAAAAATGAAGTAGGGGGTACTCCTTGGAAAAGGGTGAAAATTAGGAGCAGAACAACTAGAAGCCACTCTACACCAGTGGAAGCGTTGGAACAATGGAATTATTTCCAGGAACTTGAGGATGAGAGTGGAGGACACTATGCAGAGGATGAATTACAGGGGACCCCGCATGAGAGCAAGCAAGAGGCTGAAGGTCAGTCAAACAGAGGCGATGAAAGCAAGGCTTACAACAGGAAGAAGAGATAACTAGTAGTAATGGGAGACTCCTTGCTGTGCGGGATCGAAACTAAAGTATGTCGTGAAGACCCATGGACTCACCAGGTAAGCTGTCTCCCAGGAGGATGGACTAGAGATGTGTCTGAAGGGTTCCCTATGCTCATAAAGCCCAATGAAAGGTATCCCTTTCTTCTCATCTGTGTGGGAACAAATGATACTGACAAGCAGAGCTACAAAGAAATCAGGTCAGGCTTTGAAGCTAGAATGACTGGCTATGAAGGTGGTGCTGGCATGAGAAATTTGGAGTCTAGGACCGCGGGTTATATTTCCTGGCAGATGGACCAGTAGCAAGGGTCCATCAGGTGGATCCACAGTTGGCTACAGAATTGGACTCAAGGAGTGCTTATCAATGGGACCTTCTCAAACTGGTGAGAGGTATCAAGCGAGGTACCACAGGGCTCAGTCCTTGGCCAAGTGCTCTTCCACATTTTTATTAATGAGTTGGATGAGAAGATGCAGGGAATGTTGATCAAATCTGCAGATGACACAAAATTGGGCAGGATAGCTAATACCATGGAAGACAGTTACAGAATTCAAAGTGATCTTGGTAGGCAGGAGCTCTGAGCAGAAAACAACAGAATGCAATTTAGTAGGGATAAATGCCAAGTTCTGCACCTAGGATAAAGAACCCAAATGCACAGTTACAAGGTGGGGAATACTTGGCTCCAAAGGACAGCAAGCGAGAAGGACCTTGGAATTGTTGTTGATCACAAGCTGAATCTGAGACTTGCAAATCACATGAAGTACATGTTCGTCTCTACTCAGCACTGGTTAGGCCTCATCTGGAGTACTGTGTCCAGTTCTGGGCACCACACTTTAAGAAGGATGCAGACATACTGGAGAGGGACCAGAGGAGGGCAGGAAAGATCATCAGGTGACTGGAAACATAGCCCTACTAGGAGAGGCTGAAAGAACTGGGCATCTTTAGCCTTGGGAAGAGAAGACTGAGGGGAGATACAACAGTAGGGGTGGACGAAAGTCACTTACCTTTTCTCGCAGCTTGTTTGCGGTGGGGGGGAGCGCTTCGCTGCTCCCCCCGCGAAGTTCAGGCCGGGGGGGGGGAAGCTTCCCGCCTCGCCCGGCTGAAATTCAGGCCGGGGAGGAGGCTTCCCGCCTCGCCCGGCCGAAATTCAGGCCGGGGAGGAGGCGCCTCGCCTCACCAGGCCGCGAACGCGGAAGTAAAAAAAAAACAAAAAAACGCCCCCTGATAGGCTACGTGACGATTCACGTAGCCTATCATGGCTAGATCTGCAAAGTCAGCCGTGATAGGCTATGTGAATCGTCATGTAGCCTATCACGGGTGACTTTAAAAAAAAAAAAGCGCGTACGCGAATGGCGGCCCCCATAGGGAGCCGCCATTCGCGTTCCTTATTTAG
Organism: Heloderma suspectum; assembly: GCF_057233095.1. Lineage (NCBI taxonomy): Eukaryota > Metazoa > Chordata > Lepidosauria > Squamata > Helodermatidae > Heloderma > Heloderma suspectum. Next base: position 390,089,563 of record NC_139459.1, read on the forward strand.
TGGCTGTAGTCTACCTAAATGTTTACGTAGACTACGGCGAAAATAAGGGCAATGCAAATAGCATTGCCCTTATTTTCGCCGTAGTCTACGTAAACATTTACGTAGACTACAGCCACCAAATAAGGAATGGGAATGGCGGCTCCCTATGGGGGCCGCCATTATCCGTACACTCTTTTTTTTTTTTTTAAGTCACCCGTGATAGGCTACGTGACGATTGACGTAGCCTATCACAGCTGACTTTGCAAATCTAGCCGTGATAGGCTACGTGAATCGTCACGTAGCCTATCAGGGGACTTTTTTTTTTTCTTTTATTACAATGGTTGGGGGTGGCAGCCGGTCGAAAGACCGGCTGCCGCTCCTGCCCCGCTCGAACACCCGACGAACCGCCACCCGGACCCGCCGCCGGGAGCGACATTCAGGGAAGGTAAGTCCCGTCCCGGGGGGGGGCAGGGGGGTGCGGAGGATTTATCCCCGAAACTTGTTTGGGGGCCGAACACGTTGGCGCTCGGCCCCCGAAGTTTCGGGGAGAAAAAGTGCTCTTCAAGTACTTGAAAGGTTGTCACAGAGAGGAAGGCCAGGATCTCTTCTTGATCATCCCAGAATGCAGGACACAGAAAAACCTCCTGACTGTTAGAGCAATATGACAATGGAACCAATGACCTAGGGTGATGGTGGGCTCTCCCACAGTGGAGGCATTCAAGACGAGGCTGGACAGCCACCTGTCAGGGATTCTTTTTCTTGGATTCCTGCATTGAGCAGGGGGTTGGACGCAATGGTCTTATAGCCCCCTTCCATTCCTACTATTCTATGATTCTATGATTCTACCATCAAACCTCGTATCCTTCTGGGCCTTCTACACTGGTGTTGGAGGCACTGAACTCCAGTTCCCCTGCTACCTGCAAGGGTGGTTTCAGAAATTAAGATTTGGTGATCTCTGGAGCTGTGGCATCCCAGACGGTATATGCCCTTGTCCACCAATGTTCTTTTCATGTTGGTAACCATCCTCTCTCTATAGTTACCTGGCTATCTTCTTGATGTGTTTTGTGAGCATCCCATCTTCTGTGGCACGAAAGGGCTCCTGGCATTCACTCCTGGAGGCCTATCCAGTGTCCAAAATAGCACTTGGCCATAGAGAAAGCCCATGGCAGTTAGACCATTACCCACAGTGGAAGAGACTCTATGCAGCAGACTCTATGGTCATTGCCTGGACGTCCTCTGGAGCCTGTTGAAACACTGGGGGGTCCACCAGATGACACTATAAGTCACCTCGGGCCCCTTAACACTTTTGCAGAGGGGTGGTTAGTCGGGGTGGCTTACTAAGCATGGGGAACGTGGTTTTCTCCCCCACATGACACACCAAGGCACCAAGGTGAGCAGAGATTCCTTAACCATTGCGCTTAGCATGATGTCTGAACATACCTGGTATCTTCATTATGAGTAGGAATGGGCAGGATTTGTTTTAAAACATCTGCAGATAATCAGGCATCGTTACTTCTGCCCCCTGTTCATTGATGGGATGCACTTTTTTGTACGAGCATTTTGGTCATTTGCCAAGGCACTTGAACCTCCACCCCCCATGTAAAACAACAACAATGAAGTCCTGCAAGTTTCCCTAATCTTTGCAACTTGGGAAAAGCCATCTCTTAAATATAATCACTTTTGAATTGATTGCGGTTTATTCTGACAACACTAGTTGTGACTGTGAACAGCCAAAGAATGGCATTGTGAACCCGGATGGGATATGCACTGAACATGGAAGTTCACTGCTCAAAGTGATGAGGCCTAAGATATGGACTACATTTTCTTGATTTCTAAACCGGGGCTGTTTTCTCTGTCATTCTAGCTTCACACTTCCTTACGAGACATCCAGTTTTCTAACGCTTCCATGGGTGGACTGTATCTGGATAAGACTGGGGAACTGGCAGCTGACTTTGATATCGTGAATTGGGTGATGTTTCCCAATGAGTCTCGTGCTAGAGTGACTATTGGGAGTGTGGAGAGACAGGCATCTCCAGACATGAAACTCACCATTAAGCGGGAAGCCATTGCATGGCCCAGCCAGTTTAATGAGGTAGGGAAAGGATTCCTGTCCTATTCTTGGCTTGAGACATCTCTTAAGCTCTAAGAATATCTATCCTGTCTTGTGTGTCCCAACCCCCACTGCCATCTTCTAAACATTTATTTATTTATTCATTTCAATTTATTTCTATACCGCCCAATAGCCAAAGCTCTCTGGGTGGTTGACAAAAATTAAATAAACAAAGCATAGCATGAAACATTGTAAAATATGAACACTTGAAACCCCAACAGAACACTACAACCAGAATGAAACCTTTCAGCAATGCAGAGACTTTACAATACAGATTTAAAGCATTAAAGCTAAAAGTCTAGGAAGCTAAAACGCTGAAATACTGGGAGAATAAAACGTTCTTCACCTGGCGCCAGGAGGAGTACAACATAGGTGCCAGGCAAACCTCCCTAGGGAGCTCATTCCACAGCTGGGGAGCCACCACAGAAAGAGCTCTCTTCACGCCAGCTACCCGCCTCACTTCCTTGGCAGGGGCCCAAGGAGAATGGCCTCTGAGGATGATCTCAGGGTCTGGGCGGGAACACTGGCTCCAAGCTGTTAAGGGCTTTAAAGGTTACTACCAGCACTTTGGATCGGGGCCGGAAATTGACTGGCATCCAGTGCAGCTGGAAAACGTAATATGCGTAATATGAGCTGGCTGGCCAGTCCTGCTAACAATCCTGCTGCTTTATTTTGCACCAGCTGAAGTTTCTGGACCGCTTTCAAAGGCAGCCCCACGTACAACGTATTGCAGTAATCCAGGCGAGAGGTTATCAGAGCATGGATAACTGTAGCTAGGTTATCTCTGTCCAGATAAGGGCATAGTTGGGATACCAGCCGAAGCTGATAAAAAGTGCTCCATACCACTGAGTTCCCCTGTGCCTCAAGTGACAGTTCTGGATCCAAGAGCACCCCCAAACTATGAATGTGATCCTTTGTTGGGAGTGCAACCCCCTCCAGAACAGGTTGACTATCACCTAGCCGGGCAGATGAACCACCCACCAGCAGTATCTCCATCTTGTCTGGATTGAGTTTCCGTTTATTGTAGGGATGTACGAACGTTTACGTAGCCTATCATGTCTGACTTTAAAAAAAAAACAACAACTTGCGCACGCATCCGCTACGCTATTTGCGTTCCCCTTGTTTTTGCCTTCTTAGTCTATGTAAATGTTTACGTAGACTAAGATGTGCCAAAATAAGGAACACAAATGGTGGCGGCCGTGGCCGCCACCATTTCCGTATGCGCGTTGTTGTTGTTGTTGTTTAAGTCAGCCATGATAGGCTACGTAAACATTTTGAGTCCCTGCTAGCCAGCGGCCGGATGTCCGGCTGCTTGCGGAGCCGGACGGCAGCTCTGCAGAATCCCTGCGTAGCCCAGCTGGCCGGCCAGGATTCCGGGGGGGGAGGAACGGAGCGCCTCCCCCCCGGCAAGGATTCCGGGGGGAGGGACGGAACGCCTCCCCCCCCAAACATAAACATAATCCGTGAAAGGTAAGTGCCTTTTGTACATCCCTAGCCCAGGCCCCGATTCAGAACCGCCACTGCCTCAGCTGGGTTTGATGAGAAAGAAAGTTAGAGCTGGGTGTCATGCGCATATTGAAGGCGGCTCAGCCCACACCTCCGGATAACCTCCCCCAGCGGTTTCATGCAGATGTTAAACAGCATGGGGGATAAAATAGAGCCCTGTGGAACCCCATGGCACAATTGCCATGGCGCAGAGCGGTAATCCCCCAGCACCTCCTTCTGGAGTCGGCCATCCAAGTAGGAGCAGAACCACTGCAGTGCAGTGCCTCCAACTCCCAGCCCAGACACTCTGTGCAGAAGGATCTCATAGTCAATGGCATCGAAAGCTGCTGAGATGGTCTCACACTCCCTCTCTCCCTCTCAAAACAGAGGTCATCCCACAGGGCGACCAAGGCAGTTTCCACTCCAAAACCAGGCCTGAAGCCCAGATCGAGATAATCCGTTTCATTCAACAGTGCCTGGAGCTGTCCTGCAAGTTGCAACCACCCACTCAAGCACCTTGCCCAGGAAGGGGATGTTGGCCACTGGCCTATAATTGTTAACATCCTCCAGGTTTGGCTTTTTTAAGAGTGGTCTGATTGCCATCTCTTTTAAAGCAGCCGGCATGACTCCCTCTCTCAAGGAGGAATTTACAACCTCCTGGACAGAGCTGGACATCCCCTCCTTGTTTGATTTAATAAGCCATGAAGGGCAAGGGTCAAGCACAGAAGTGGTCGATCGGACTTGGCCAAGCACCTTGTCTGCATTAGGGATGTCAGAAAATTCCGTGATGGATTTTGGTGAGGCCGAATGCCAGTGCATTCGGCCCCCCGAATTCCATCGTGGAACGAAAGCCCACCCCCCACCCCACGAAAGGCGCCTGGAGCGAGGTCCCTGCCGCCCCCAACCCATGAAAGGCATGCGAAACAGAGCACTTACCTGCTCCCGTACACGCTGCTTTCCGAATGACAGCTGTCCTGCCATTCCAGAGGGGTCTGGGGGGGGGGCCACAAGGGGCAGACTGTAAGAAGTAACACAATGCCCAGTTGGGGCAATACACATTGGAGCCAGACTCAAGGTGAGATTTTGTGAGGAGATGCCCATCCTCCCCATATGTTCTGGGGCGCAATAGAGGGATATTCTGAAAGCATTCTGGTTCAGGGTTGATCTCTGCAGTATTCTACATTAACAGACCTGAATCTTCCTAAAAAACAAAGGGTTGGAGTAAAATAATGCCCCGCCTTTCACACGCATCTCATGCAGTTTTAGGAAGGGTGGGTGATAACCCCACTTGCTGATAAGACGCCTACAGGACAATCTGAAAGAGCAAAATATCTCCCACATCTGAAAATAGGGATGTACGAAAGTCACTTACCTTTTTGCGGATGTGATTCGCAGTGGGGGGGAGGCACTCCGTCCTTCCCCCTGGAACCCTCGACAGGGGGGGAGGTGATCCGGTCCTCCCCCCTGGAATCCTGCCCAGCCAGTTCCGGCCATGGACGGGCTGCTGTGGACACAAATGGCGGCCGCTGTAGCATCCGCCATTTGCGTCCAGCCAGGCTGCCGTGATAGGCTATGTAAGTATTTACGTAGACTATCACGCCAGGTCAAAAAAACCCAAAACAAGGCAGCGTACGCAAATAGCGGCGGCTACGGCGGCCGCCATTTGGGTTCCCTCTTTTTCGCCGTTTTAGCCTACTTAAACATTTACTTAGGCTGTCGCGCCAAAAAAAAGGGGAACACAAATAGCGTAGTGGGCACTATTTGCATTGCTTTTTTTCCCACCGCAATAGCCGATGTAAATATTTACATAGGCTAAAACTGCGGGGGGGGGGGAACACAAATGGAGCCCACTACGCCATTTGCATTCCCCTTTTCTCCGCCGTAATAATCCAAGCTGCGAAAAGGTGAGTGACTTTCGTACATTCCTACTATCTCCCCTATCCCATTTATATAGCAGATAATCTGGCTTGGATTTATTGCTTGTCCCTGGCCTCCCACCCCCAACCATTTGCAAAACACCATCATCCTATTCAGATGGAGCAAACTGGGAATAATAGCACAGGAAGAAGGTCTGAAATGAGGCTTGGAGGTGCCAGGTGGGCCTTCCTCTGAAGGCAGTGGAAAGAATTCCAGTGACCCCAAAGTTGAAAACTGGGGCAGGGCAGGGAGACAGCACCACACCTGTTTTAAAAGAGCTTCTTTGGCTCACACTGAGCTTCAGGGTTTAGATTAAGGTGCTGATCCATTTGAATCCCTCTAAGATCAGGGTAGCAAAAATTAGGGCTGTGCACAGCCCACCCAACCTAACACAGAGTTGAGATTAGAGGACTCAAATCGGCCTGAACTCTAGGGATGTACGAAAGTGACTTACCTTTTGCAGATTATGGTGATGGGGGGGGGGGAGGCGTTCCGTCCCTCCACCCGGAATCCTGGCCAGGGGGGGATCTCTCCGTTCTTCCCCCTGGAATCCTCGAATGGCCGGCCGTGCTCCGTGGCAGCTCCATGAAGCAGCCAGCCACGGCTGCCCCAGCAAGGCCAGAGCCATCCGCAGCCGGATTTCCAGCCGCGGAGGGCTCTGGAAAAAACAACAACAACCAACCGCGTACACAAATGGCACCGGCTACGGCCGCCACCATTTGCATTCCTTCTTTTTACCATCTTAATCTACGTAAATACTTACGTAGACTATGAGGGCGAAAAGGAAGGGGAACGCAAATAGTGTAGCAGGTGCTATTTGCATCCCTTTTTCATTCACCGTTTTAGCCTACGTAAATCTTTTCGTAGGCTAAAATGGCAAATCAAAAGGGTCGCAAATAGAACTCGCTATGCTATTTGTGTTCCCCTTTATTTTCGCCGTCATACTCTACATAAATATTTACGTAGATTAAGATGGTTTAAAAGAAGGAATGCAAATGGTGGCGGCCATAGCCGCCTCCATTTCCGTATGCCGTTTATTTGTTTTTTAAACCCACCCAACAATGATAGGCTACATAAAGATTTACGTTGCCTATCATGTCTTTTTTTCTTTTTTTTTAAACCTAGCCATGATACGCTACGTAAATCTTTACATATCCTATCACGTCTTTTTTTTTTTTTTTACACACAAGCTTGGAAATGGCAGCGGCGGCAGCTGGTCGGAAGACCGGCCGCCCCCGCCGAAGCCCCTGGCGCAGATGCCAGCGCAGACGCTGCCGCCCAGAAGCTCCGCCCCAGGTAAGTCTCATCCTGGGGGGGATCCACAGGGGATGGGGGCGTGGCAGGCCATTCCGCCACGGAATTTGGAGGGCCGAATGCACTGGCATTCGGCCTCACCGAGATCCGTGGCAGAATTCTCTGACATCCCTACTGAACTCACCTCAACCGACCCTGAAGCTGCGTTGACCCACTTCTCCAGTTCTGAAGCAACATCTAGACCCCCAAAGAACAAGGGGGGAAACCCCTAATGAGAGTGACCCCCACTGTCATTGCCACCCCCACTGAACCCCCACTCCTTACCTGGATCTGTCGGGAGTGCCTACACCCATTAGCCTCTGCAAGGGGGTCACCTTTATTTTTTTAATGGTTTTTCCTCATACTGGAAGAAGAGTCACCATTTTGAAAGGAAATGGCAACTCTCTCCATGAGAGTGATAGCTGCATGTGATTCCCAGGAGACAAGGTAAGGAGTAAAAGGCTCACACAGCAGGGTGGGGTTGCTGTCCGCATCAGGCTGAAGCAACCCCAAAGCTCTACAGAGTGATCCAACACATCTTGGAGTTCTTTGGCCTGAACCTGACCTGCTTCGGTATTGCACCGCTTTGCACCGCAGCACCCAGACACAATAGGGATTCCGGCTTCAGACTAAAGTGGTTAACAGCCCTAGTAAAAATGCCCTCTTCCACATGACTCTTGGATATGTTGTTTTAGAGCTCTGATGAGGCCTCGTCCAAGTGGCAAGGCCAGCTGAGACTTGGCTGGTGACAATTGGCAGCAAGGAATTTTGTGGTGTGTAACATCCCTGGAGATATTGGTCTGCCATGAGTCTCAAGCAGGAAGTCCTTTCTGTTTCAAGAGGCCTTTCTATTATTTGAATGGGATTTTCATGTTGTGATCCTTTTGTGTTTAATTCTTGGTTTTTACATAGTGCTTTTATTCATTTAATTTGACGACTTCTGTGGTTTGGTACACTGGAGCCTGGTGGCTCTGATTACAGGGAGGCTGTGGATCCCTTCTGGGTTTTAGTCAGAACCATCCAGAACTATACAACAGTAATCCAAGGTGCTGAACTTATTTGGGGGTATAAATCCATCCGGTACCCCGCTCCTTAAAATGCCTTTCCGTCTCCAGCTGTGCCATGAGGCCTCCGATCCTTCCTTTGCCTTCTGCCACTGAAGATCAAAACACGGAAGAGGAGAGGGCCTTTCCAACGGTGGTGTCTATCCTCCCACAAAAAGCTCATCTCCCTCCCCCATTGCTCACCGTCATTGCATGCACATTATTTGAAGCCATTTATTGCTGTTGCTTTAATTTCTGTTATTCTGGGATGCATAAATAGTGGTTCCCTGAAACAAGGACCTGGCATCCCTTCTACTTCATTTTGGGTCACAAGGGCTAGAAACCCTGTTGGGTCCTGTCTAAATTTGAGGACTCATTTCCATAGGAACAAATATTCATAACACTGTTTTCCTGGATGCTCCTTCTCTTTGTTGATAGACCATGCCTCATTCCAGATGCACTGAGAGCTGCCGTCCTGGACACTACAAGGAGGTCCAGGAAGGAGAGCCACCATGCTGCTATGCTTGTGCTCCATGTGCGGAAGGAACCATCTCCATTCAGGAAGGTAGGCAAGATCAGAAGAATGGGAGTTCCCTAGGGCTAGGGATGTACAAAAGGCACTTACCTTTCGTGGATTATGTTGATGGGGAGGGGAGGCACTCCGTTCCTCCCCCCCCCCCGGAATCCTGACCGGCTGGCTGTGCTCTGCAGGGATTCTGCGGAGCCACCGGCCGGCTCTGCCAGCAGCCAGACATCCGGCCGCTGGCTAACAGGGATGCAAATGGCGGCAGACATAGCCGCCGCCGTTTGCGTCACTGCAGTCAGCCATGATAGGCTACGTAAATGTTTATGTAGCATATCACAGCTGACTTAAAACACAACAACAACAACAACAACGCGCGTACGTTTGTACGCTATTTGCGTTCCCCTTATTTTCACCATCTTAGTCTACGTAAATCTCGACGTAGACTAAGAAGTGCCAAAATAAGGAACGCAAATGGTGGTGGCCGTGGAAATGGAAATGGCGGCAGTGGCTGCCGCCGCTGCCACCGCGGAACCGCTGCCACCGCCGGAGCTGCCGCCTCCAGGAAGATCCGCCCCAGGTAAATCTCGTCCCGGGGGGGGTGGGGGGCAGACCATTCTGGCTGGCATTCGGCATCCCCGAGATCTGTGGTGGAATTCTCTGACTTCCCTACCTAGGGCAACTCCTTGAATATGCCAAATAGTCTCTACAGCCCTATTTTACTTCTCTCTTCTTTTCTCTTAAACCCCTTGAGCAAAACATTCCATGAGAAGGTAAGAGAAGAAGTCTTCATGAATGACTGTTGCTCCTAGTGTAAAACATCATGGGAATCCCTTATGCTCATGGGCCATTCACTACTGCTCAGCCTGAAATACCTCATAATGCCCTTCTAGTACATAGTGTAATTTTAATGAAGACTTGTCCCATTCGACTGAATGCTAATTTCATTCATTATTAGTTGCTCTTCTTCTACAATGTTTTATTCTTCTGGTCCATACATCATTGTGGTCGTTGTTCTGATGTGCAATCCCAAAAGCATTTTAATTAACACATTAAATATTCATACATCTTTGGAACAGATGCTAAAGACTTTTTGAACTCTGACCCCTACATGGCTTCAGTTTATTTTTAATCTCCACCATTAATCCCATGAAGTGAGTGGAAAGAAAAGATGATGGGAGTGAATCTCTGGGGTGCCAAGCAGGGGGGATGCTTAGTGCAAACTGTTCCTGGTATAAATCATGCCACCCCCCAAAAAAAAACAACACTATGCTTTTTCCATGATTGGGACAGGGCAGCATGTACAGACATGGTTGGCCTTTCTCCATTATACACAGAGAATTGTCTGCACTGTGCTGTGATCCTGAGGCAGGAAAGCAGGCGGTCCCTGGCAGAAAAGGAGATGTGAAAATGGTGCAACCCCCACTTTCTGGTGATCAGAGTACTCCCCTGCTGAAGGTTGATTCAGTCTTCCATTTTTTTAAAACCTCTTTAGTAAAACTTGATTAAAAAAATAAGATAGCTTTATGGAAGTTTCCAATTTCAGATTTCAACCATAATCAGGAGTCCCTTTCTTGTGGTAGAAAGGTGGGGCATAAGTTAAGTAAATACATAAATCACAAGCCACTCAGCTACCAGGTAGCTTTACATGCCTTACAGGAATATTATGAAGATAAGAACAGGATAAGGTCACAGACACTCCCTTACCTCGAACAACGTTGGGATAAATACCCTTGCATTTCCATATTTAAACCCGGTAGGGAGCTGTGTTTATTCCAAGTCAGCCCATCAATCCATCTAGCCCACTCTTCTCTGTTCCTCTCTGACTGACACTCTGTAATGCCCCACAGAGATATTACAGTACCTTTCCTGGCCCTGCTACTACTAAAGTCCTCACTTGGTGATGAGGCCATAGACTGGTCTGGTCACAAAACAGGTCCTCTGTGAGGGAATGTTTCTCTCTCTCCTTGCCCAACTGCACATTTTTTCTGGAGGTACAGTGGATGTAAATCCTGCTGATCTCACTCTCCGTCTTCTCAGATGCCGACCATTGCAACAAGTGTCCAGAAGATCAGCATCCAAACACAGACAGAGATCAATGTGTCCCCAAGGAGATATCCTTCCTCACCTATGAAGAACCTTTGGGGATTCTCCTGATTTCCTTTGCTCTATTCTTGTCCTTATGCACAGGCTTCGTATTAGGAACCTTCATGAAATACCAAGAAACTCCAATAATCAAGGCCAACAACCGAGACCTCTCCTACATTCTCCTCATTTTCATCATGCTTTCCTTCTTGTCCTCCTTTCTGTTCATGGGGCGGCCCAGGAAAGTGACTTGCCTTCTCCGACAAACAGCCTTCAGCATCATCTTCTCAGTTACCGTTTCTTCGGTGTTGGCCAAAACCATCACGGTGGTGTTGGCTTTCCTGGCCACAAAACCAGGGAACAGAGTGAAGAGATGGCTGGGGAAGAGTCTTGCAAACTCCATTGTCAGTTCTTGTTCCGGTGTCCAAGTTGTCATCTGCACCATCTGGCTGGGGAGCTCTGCCCCATTTCCTGACTCTGACATGCACTCCCAGCCTGGACAGATCATCTTGCAATGCAACGAAGGATCTGTTGTCTTGTTCTATACTGCCCTTGGCTACATGGGCTTCCTGGCTGCCACCTGCTTCACGGTGGCTTTCCTCTCCAGGAAGCTGCCTGGGGCCTTCAATGAAGCCAAGCTGATCACCTTCAGCATGCTGGTCTTCTGCAGTGTTTGGCTGTCCTTTGTGCCCTCCTACCTGAGCACCAAGGGGAAATACATGGTGGCCGTGCAGGTCTTCTCAATCTTGGCCTCCAGTGCTGGGCTGTTGGGCTGCATCTTTCTTCCCAAGTGCTACATCATTGTACTGAGACCTGATCTGAATACCAAGGAGCATATCATGTTCAAAACAAACTAGGGCATCTGATCCATAGAAGTAGAGTTGTGGGAGAATATTTGGCATAGTTTTGGAGGAGGTACAAGTTTGGTGAGATCATAGTTAACAGAGCTTTTTGATGTGCTTATAGCTTCATTTGCACAGTTTCAGTTTTTCTGTTACAGGAGACAGGCAAAGCTGAGCCTTGGGGCTATCACTCTGCCAGTGACCGCCATCCGCATCTGAGGTAGCGTTGAGGCTGGAACTATACCATACTCACATTGTCCAAATAATGCATCTGTTGAAGGTGTGGCCATTAACAGCTGCAGTGTACCAGTATTTTGCAGCTTGAGTGCACATGGGAAGCCCTGAATGAAAGACATTAAATGGATGTTTGTTACTGGCATTGGTGTATTCTTATTGCTCTGCTTGCTATGACGGTTTCATGCACTTGTTGTCATTAAGAATTATTCTCAAAGAATGCAGGAGTCTAATTTGGTACTTCCATTTCCTTGCTTGTCATTGTCATCTATGGTCATCACACATTCACTGCACAGAAATGATGTTTTTGATTGAAGGGAATTGTTTTTTTCGAAGGGGACAGTCTCCTGAAAAGAGAGAGATTTGACAGGGGATAGTCTTGTGCTCAGTTTTTGGTCCCGAGCCATTTAAACTTCAGATCCTGACATTCTCAGCCTGAGATCTGGGGCAGCTGCCAATGGAGGCTTGCAGCTCTGATTTCAGTGGAGCTCTGAACCCATCCTGGGTTTCAGACAGAAACCACTTCTGGCAAAAATGTTTGCAAATGGCAAATGTGTGCTCATGTACAATTTGAGCAACTTCCCCAATTCAATTTGTGCAAATTTCCATGGAGAATGAATCAGCCCCACTTTAGTCTATGGAGGAAAGTTTCACAAATCAGGAAATGGGTACAAAGTTTGGGAAATGTGTACATATGATTTCACATTCATTTGCTGCTTGATTTGCGTGATTTTCCTGTTCCTGCAGAGTGAGCAGATATCATGAACAGGAAATGTGATGAGCAATGTTACAATATTTGGAAGATCCTAGCAGTGTCGGATCTCACTCATTCACCTGTCCCTACCAAAGGCAGCCCCACATACTGGATGTTACCACAGCCCAAACAGGGTGTAACGTAGTCATGTCTCACCTTGATCAGATCTGACATCTCTGGAATGGGTGCAGTTGGTACTCTAGCCTCTCCCGTGGCCACTGCCCAAACCTGGATTCATGATCATGATCTCCCATCCCTGCCCTTCCCAGCTGTTTTTTAAAAAACATTTTTTGACATGCTGGCAGAGAGACTTGTGAGTAGGAATGCTGGAGGAATCTGCAATAGAACTAAGTGAGTTCAGATTTTTATTAACCCTACCAGTGGATGGGCTTGTCCCCTGGAGGATGGATTCCGCAGATTTGGGGAACCATGTTTCTAACCTTCGACTTTTTGTCCAAATTTTGTTGTAAAAAAAGTCACTTTTTAAAAAAAAACCTGCCTAAAAATGCACATTTTCCCCATAGGCTAGGGAGTTAAAATGCATATTTGGGGGGAATTTGTGCATGGGGGGGGCATTTTGCCAAGGCAAATTTGCAGAAGTTTGGAAACTAAGAAAAATCAGACTCTGTCAATGGGAGGATGATGGAATGGAAGGTGCCTGACAATCCACAAAATGAGCAGGCTTTTCATAATCCCTAATTCCCTGCCTGGGAACAGGAGTTGTGGTGGTCAGGCAGCGCCTGGGGGAAGAGTTCAGAATGCAGAACAACCTGCATCAGAGGCTGATCGGAGAGAGAGAAGGGTGGTGCAGGGCTCAAGAGAGAGAAAGGGCACAATAAGAGAGAAAGGGGCCACAAAGGTAGAGAATGGAATGTCAGAGGGAGGGAGAGAGAAAGGGAAATCAGAGTGGCAAGGGGTGGGAGAGGCACAAATACAGAAAAATGATCTTGAGAGAGCACAGGGACTTAGGGTTGTACGAATTGTGTACCTTCCATGCCGCTTGACTTCCGCAGTTTGTGGCCAGTGCCCCGTACCGTCCTTTACAAGCCCCCGGAATTCTCCTCGTCTTTTCTGCTCCGAAAATTACGAAGATAAATCCGTACTGACAACCATAATTCCGGTGCCCATCGATCTCCATGAATCTGCATAACCTCCATAAGAAAGGCTATTTTTCGTAGCTATTTACGAATTTTTTCCCCTGCCCTGAGACGTACAGTAATTACTTTCAGCGGAAACATTTCCTCCTCATAGGGGCTTCCCAAAGGAAGGCTGCCATAGGTGTGCCTTAGCGATGCACTCTTTGTTTAAAGAAACACTATTTTAAAGAAAGAAATAACCTTTTAAAATGAAAATGCCGGTCTGGAGCCCTGCACGAGTATTATTCCCCCTGCTAAACTTTCTATTTCCACATCCAGCCTTGTTGGTGACATTGTAAGGCTAAAATGGAGAGGAGAACCAAACTTGTGCATGTCAACTCAGAAGTAAGTCTTATTGAGTTCAATGCGAGTTACCCCTACACATGTCAGCACCCCACTTGCCCCCAGCTCAGCTTTGTATTTCCACATGGTGGCCAAGTCGGGGGATGGCATGACACTGCTGGACTTCTCCTCCTCCTCCCCAGATGTAGACCTCCCAGAGACAGGGTGATGCCTTTGAACCATGTATATCAGGAGACTTGGGGGAGCCTGGGCCCTTGGGGGAGAGGACCATGGGTCCATCCCCACAGCAAGAGGGCAGATCTGCTTAGAAACAGAGGCTGAGCAACAACAACCCCCCACCAGTCACAGGGCTTATCACCTAAAGAGGGCAATCAGCAGGGCTCCTTTAAGAAGTGCCCAACTGCATGGAAGGTCTCCTCAGGAGAAAGTGCCTCCTCATGAGTAGGGCTGTGACCAGAGAGCTCTACTGTACTGCAGCCGAGCTCTGGGTGGGGCTCAGCAGGCTTTGGGGTTAAAAGACTTCAGTGTTTGCCTAGCCAGTGCTAGAAACAATGGTGTTCCTTCAGGTTCTGAGGCTTCTGTCCTGCCTCGTGGACCTTGGCCTGTGATGGATGCTTGGTGTTACTGAACCTTTACTGGTTACTGACACCGAGGAGGCCACTATGGCTCTCCTGGATCGAGCAGAGAACAGCACACTGGGCTGCACCTTGCTGCAGTCACTCACTACATGATACCCAATGTTTTCCCATGTGCTACTGAGTACCGAGACGTGGGTGAAATCCTCAAGCATGAGGACACTGCTGCACTTGCTGCTGGGTATGAGTTGGCCAAGGGAGTTGCAGGGAAAGAGGCGATGAAGGCAAAGCAATGAGTGGACTGGAGTAAGCCCAGGGGTCTGTCCTTTCCCTTCTGAGTCTCCGTGTGGTCACCATGTGCTCCCGAGAGCTCCAATTGAATTGAGGGGGTGTGGCCTGAGTGAACCCTGCAGCTGTGTGGGCAGGAAGTTTCAGTCTGTGTCCCACCTCCCAGGTGAGCAGAGCAGAGGAGGCTGCTCCAGCTGGTCTAGGGACTGTTCAAGGAAGCCAGCTCCCAAAGAGCGAGTGATCAGAGGGAGTGAACAGGGGGAGAAAACAGGAGTTGGCCTGGGGGGTTCAGCAGGGGAGGTCAAGAGGGAGGCAGCTAATGATGTGTGTTTTTTTCATTTTTTTAATCCTTTTCTTGTAACACACACTTCCATACCAGTGGGGCTGTGTTTTTAACTTCCAGTGAATAGAGGACGAAGCACAGGCTATTCCAGTACAATCAGAAAGCGAGAAACATGAAGCTAGAAGAGCAACAGCGAGCTGAGACAGAATGAGAAACTGCTGAGGCGAGGAAAAATGAAGTAGGGGATACTCCTTGGAAAAGGGTGAGAATTAGGAGCAGAATGCTACAGTCGCAGAGCTTGGGTGATGCTGAATTTCAGCTTTTGTGGAGAGATGGCTGCCAAGATAAGACAGGTGGTCAACATTTTCCAGCATCACACCGTTAAGCTGGATTGATGACACTTCAGAGGGGATGGTTTGTGCTTGCTGGTAAAGCACTTTGGGTTTTTTTGATGTTAAGTGCCGAGCTGTTCATATGCTTCTGTGAAGATTTGAGTTCCTTGCGAGAGGGAGAAAGGCGGGGTATAAATGCAATAAATAAAATAAATAAAATAAAATAAGATGTTTAGGATAGTTTGGAGATCTTCCTCTGAATGTGCCCAGATTATGTTATCATCAGAATATTGAGGTTCTATGACACAGGATGTAATTACCTTACTTTTTGCTTTCAGCCTACTGAGATTAAAAAGTTTTCCATTTGTTCGATATATGATTTCTACACCAGTGGGAAATTTCCCTTCAACAAGGTGTAGAATCATGGCGATGAAGATAGCGAATACGATCGGCACAATGACACATCTGTCAGGGTGGAAACTGAGCCAATAGAACCCCAGAGCAGTTCTGATTCTGAGGAGGAACCGCAATCTGTGGTAGAAGAGCTTGCTCCTCTCTCACAGGCACAGCAGCTGGCAGAGATTCCTCCTGCCAGCACTCCTGGGATACATATTGACCCTGGCAGTGAGAGAGTGCTGGAGTGGGGCTTGCTGGATGCTCGACGCTGATGCAGGGAGCGACAACAGATGGAGGGCATGGAAAGGAGGCGTAGCACTCGTTTTGCGCGCAAGATTGCTGGGAGAATTATCAACAACCTCCGATATGCAGACGATACCACCCTAATGGCAGAAAGCGAAGAGGATCTAAAGAGCCTCTTGTTGAGGGTGAAAGAGGAGAGTGCAAAAGCTGGTTTGAAACTCAACATTAAAAAAACGAAGATCATGGCATCTGGCCCCATCACTTCCTGGCATAAAGAAGGGGAAGAAATGGAAGCTGTGACAGATTTTACTTTCTTGGTCTCCAAGATCACCACAGACGGTGACCGTAGCCATGAAATTAAAAGATGCTTGCTCCTTGGGAGGAAAGCTATGGCCAACCTAGACAGCATAGTAAGAAGCAGAGACATCACCTTGTTGACAAAGCTCCATCTAATCAGAGTTATGGTTTTCCCAGTAGTAATGTATGGCTGTGAGAGCTGGACTATAAGGAAGGCTGAGCACCGAAGAATTGATGCTTTCGAACTGTGGTGCTGGAGAAGACTCTTACGAGTCCCCTTGAGTGCAAGGAGGTCAAATCAGTCAATCCTAAAGGAAATCAACCCTGAGTGCTCATTGGAAGGGCAGATCCTGAAGCTGAAGCTCCAATATTTTGGCCACCTAATGCAAAGAGAAAGCTCTCTGGAAATGACCCTGATGCTGGGAAAGACAGAAGGCAAAAGGAGAAGGGGACGGCAGAGGATGAGATGGCTAGATAGCATCACCGATGCAATGAATATGAACTTGAGCACACTCCGGGAGAGAGTGCAGGACAGGAAGGCCTGGCGTGCTATGGTCCATGGGGTCACAAAGAGTCGGACACGACTGAACGACTGAACAACAACAACAATGGTCGTGTCCAAGGACCCAAGAGAAAGAGGGGGGATCTCTCCCTAGCCCATAAGTTCAGGATCTTCCCGTGATTCTCCTTCAAATGGGGACCAACTGCCTAACCTGGAGTGTAGGCTACTCTGCTATCTTTCCCCAGTGCTGTTCCTTGCTTAGTCACTGGGGATTAGCATCTGAAAGAGTCATTAAGTTGTAAAAGGATTAAAGCCTTGAAAATAATCCTTTTGTCTGTGTCTTGGGTTGGCTACTGGAGTAGACTGTCAGAGGCAGCTAGGGCACAATGACACATCCCTGTTTAACGCCTGATCCCACTCTGAATGAATCACTTTGAGATCCATGGTTATCCAAGGTTGTCACCGTCATGTTGTCATGGAGGAGCCACATGAAGTTCTCAAACTTATTAGGGCATCTGGTTTTCAGAAGGTCCAGAGAGCAGTACAATTTACAGTATCGAAGGTGGGGATGTCAGAGAATTTCACCACGAATCTCAGGGAGGCCGAATGCTGGCACATTCGGCCCCCCAAAATTGGTGGCAGAAAGGTCTGCCCCCCCCCCCCCAGGACGGGACGTATCTTTTGCGAATGTCCCTGGTGGCGCGTAAGGGGTTTGTACTATGGTTTGTTGTTTTGTAAATGCGGATTTACAAATGCGGAACTAAAAAAGCCCTGTGAGTCATGGGCATCTGCAAAATGCTGGATTTCTTGTGCTTTCTTTATCTACCAGGCATTCTTAAGTTCTCTAGTTCTTCTTTGGACCTCAGCCTTTGCACTGGCATAGGTTTTTTTCTTAGCGGCAGAGTTGATGTCTTTTTGCCATATTTGGAAAGCTTTCCTTTTCTTATCAATAATATGTTCAATCGCCCTATCATTCTCATCAAACCAATCCTGAAGTTTCTTGGATTGGTATCTGATAGTTTGTTCACAGGCTGCAGTATTGGAAGTCTTCAGTTTATTCCAGTGTTCCTTGACATTTTCAGTGGTTTCCATAGGTAGATGTTCCTTGAGGGTTGTTTGAAAGCAGGCTCACTTAATACGGTCTTGAAGGGCTTGGGTGTTCATTTTACACCTTGGTTTTCTTCCTTGGAGCCTATGTTGAGGGACAATCTTAATGTTCATCATGGAACGAATTAATCGGTGGTCTGTCCAGCAGTCATCAGCATTCATCATGGCTCTAGTGAAGAGAACATCACAGCGGTCTCTGGCATGGTCAATTACATAATCTAGAAGATTACAGTGCTTCGACCAGGGGTGCTTCCATGATGTTTTAAATTTATTTTTCTGGCCAAAACGTTTGTTGGCAATGATGAGATTATGCTCTGCACATTCAGTCAGAAGTAGAATTCCATTCTGGTTGCTATTGCTGACTCCTTCTTTCCCAATGGTCCCTGGCCACAAATAAAATCATGCCCAACTCTTGCATTAAAATCACCCAGGAGGAGGATTTTATCCTCTTTAGGTATCTCTGATAAGATGGTGTCCAGTTGGGAGTAACATTTTTCTTTGATGTCTTCATCAGCATCTAATGTTGGTGCATAGGCACTTAGAATAGTTGCCTTCTGGTTTTTGGTGAGTTTTATTCGAAGGGTTGAGAGTCGTTCATTAATGCCAGTAGGAACTTCTAATAAGAGCTTCATAAGATCATTTTTAATATCAAAGCCTACTCCATGTATTCATCATTCTTGTTCAGGCAGTCCTTTCCAGAAGAAGGTGTAACCTCCTTTTTCTTCCTTCAGTTGTCCCTCTCCTGCTCTTCGAGTTTCTTGGAGTGCTGCTATGTCAATCTTAAAACGTCTCAGTGTCAGGGTGGACACTGAGCCCATAGAATCCCAGAGTAGTTCTGATTCTGAGGTAGAGGAGCTGCTCCTGGGAGAGGAGCGCGCTCATCTTTCCCTGGGCCAACAGCTGACAGAGATTCCTCTCACCAGCATTCCTAGCTTAGATAGCAGTCCCAGGAGTGACAGAGCACGGGAAGCAGACTTGCTGGACGCGCAACGCCGACGCAGAGAGCGGCGCCAAATGGAGGGCGCGGAAAGAAGGCGTAGTGCCCGGTTGGCGTGCAAAGGTTGCGCCCAGAGGATCCAAGGGAAAATTGGAGGGACTCTCCCTAGCCCATACGTTCAGGGTTTGCCAGTGATTCCCTTTCAAACAGGGACCAACTGTTCCAACTTAGGGCATAGGTACTGTGCTGCTCAGTAGGGGTGGACGAAAGTCACTTACCTGTCGTCGAAGGGCATTTGCGGTGGGGGGGAGGCACTTCGCTGGTCCCCCCGCGAAGTTCAGGCCAGGGGGGGAGGCTTCCCGCCTCGCCCGGCTGAAATTCAGGCCGGGGGGGAGGCTTCCCGCCGTGAACACGAAAGTAAAAAAAAAAAAAAGTCGCCTGACGATTCACGTAGCCTATCACAGCTAGATTTGCAAAGTCAGCCGTGATAGGCTACGTGAATCGTCACGTAGCCTATCACGGGTGACTTAAAAAAAAAAAAAAAAGCGCGTACGCGAATAGCGTTGCCCTTATTTTCGCCGTAGTCTACGTAAACATTTACGTAGACTACAGCGACCAAATAAGGAACGGGAATGGCGGCTCCCTATGGGGGCCGCCATTATCCGTACACTCTTTTTTTTAAAAAAAAAAGTCACCCGTGATAGGCTACGTGACGATTCACGTAGCCTATCACGGGTGACTTTGCAAATCTAGCCATGATAGGCTACGTGAATCGTCACGTAGCCTATCAGGGGAAATTTTTTTTTTTTCCTTTCATTGCAATGGCGGTGGCGGCAGCCGGTCGAAAGACCGGCTGCCGCTCCCGCCTCGCTCGAACACCCGCCAAACCGCCGGCCGGACCAGCCACCGGGAGGGACATTCGGTGAAGGTAAGTCCCGTCCCGGGGGGGGTGTGGGGTGTGCGGAGGATTTCTCCCCGAAACTTGTTTGGGGGGCCGAACACGTTGGTGCTCGGCCCCCCGAAGTTTCAGGGAGAAATTCTCCGCCATCCCTACTGCTCAGATCTAGTTGCTAACAGTAGAGTTGTTAAGTTGTAAAAGAGGAATAGAGCGTTGAAAGGAATCCCTTTGTCTGTGTCTGGACTTGGCTACTGGATTAGACTGAGAGAGGCCTCCAAGGTGCCCTTGACAGCTTGGTCCCTGTTCCTCTTTTTTTCTCTCTCTCTTCTCCTATTGCCTTATGGAGGGTGCCAGGGACCCGGCAGTGCAAGCTCTAGCGCAAGAGAACCAGATGCTCCGTGATCAGGTGGCTCAACTGACAGCTGCCATGCAAAATCTACAGGCTGCGGTTCAACCCCCTCCACCTCCGATTCCCTCCCGGTGCAAGTGCCTGGTTGCTTTGCCAGAGAAGTTTTCTGGTGAGAAAGGAGTTTTTCAGACGTTCAGGGCCCAATCAGAGCTGTACATGCATTTTTGGCCTGAGGATTTCCAGACGGAACACGTTCGTGTTGGTTTCATCATTAAACTACTGTCAGGCATGGCAGCTGGATGGGCTTCGGGGCTCCTGCTCGCAAATGACCCCCTTCTCGGAGACTATCAAGGTTTCATGACAGCCATGGCCTGATTTTTTGGTGACCCCCTGCGCATGCAGACAGCTTCTCGGGAGATTCACTGCCTCCGGCAGGGCAAGGACTCAGTTTCCAGCTACGCGACAACCTTTCGCTTACTGATGCAGGATTTACAGTGGAATGATGCTGCGCTAGTGGCTCAGTTTTTGGATGTTTTGAACGACCAGGCAGGGAGTGAGGAAAATCCCCCCCCTCTGATTCTTTCCCCCCAAGGCCTGGTGGCAGCTGCGGTACCTCGTTCTTGAGAGGAGCTGCTTCTCTCTGCACAGGCTCAGGATGCTTTTGCTTGCACAAAGGTGGAGGAATTGGGGCTAGCCTCTGCCCCCCCACTCTACCCCCTTCTCTTTGTGAGGTGGCCTGCTTTACCATTCCCGCCGGGTCTATGTGCCTTCTAGACCCCTCTGCGAGAAGGTCCTCCATCAGTGCCATGACTCCCCCATAGCTGAGCATTTTGGCGTCACCAAGACCCTGCATGGAGTGACAAGGGATTTTTGGTGGCCTTGTGTGTGTTGGGACATCAAGTCCTATGTCGCCTCCTGCCCAACCTGCCAGCAGGTGAAGGCCCCCTCAGGCAAGCCCACAGGCTTGCTTCACCCCCTGCCTACCCCCTCAGGTCCTTGGAAACTGCTCTCCCTTGAATTCATCACTGACTTGCCTCGCTCACATGGCAAGACCACCATTCTGGTGGTGGTGGATTTGTTTTCTAAGATGGCCCATTTCATCCCCTGCTCTGGGTTGCCCACAGCCAGGGAGACGGCAGAGCTGTTCTTGGCGCATGTTTTCTGCCTCCACGGATGGCCTGAGGGTCTCATATTGGATAGGGGGGCCCAATTCACTGCCCATTTCTGGAGGGATCTACTTGCATTGCTCCATGTGATGCTCCGTCTTTCCTCCGTCCGTCATCCACAGACGGACTGTCAGACTGAGCGAACCAATGCAATTCTGGACCAATATTTGTGCTGTTATGTCAATTACCAGCAACATTACTGGTTTTCCTTGCTGCCACTCACAGAATGTGCTTATAACAATGCCTGCCATGCTTCCACCCACCAAACTCCATTTTTTGCCAATTTTGGTTACCACCCCAAGGCTTTCCTGTCCACCCTAGCTCCCTCTTTGGTGCCGGCGGCCCATGACTTTTTAGAGGAGTTGCAAGCAGTGCACCCCCTCTTTCGGGACTCCCTTGAGCAAGCCAAGACAGCCTACAAGCCTCTGCGGACCGGCGGCGCCAGCCGGGTCCGTCTCTGCAACCAGGGTACTGGGTTTGGTTGTCCCCCCATACCTCCCCTCTCACTTGCCCGCAAGGAAGCTTGCGCCTCGCCGCACGGGGCCTTTCCAGATTACGGCCCAGATTAACCCTGTTGCCTTTCACCTGGCTCTCCCCCCCTCCATGAAGATCCATCCTGTTTTTCATCCCCCAGTTTCTGGTGACCCTCATTGCTCAGTCGGCTCCCCACCACCACCACCACTAGGGGGAGGAGGAGTTTGAGGTCACGGAGATTCTGGACTCCCGCCTTTCTCATAGCCGCCTGCAATATCTGGTGGACTGGAAAGGCTACGGGCCTGATGAGCAATCCTGGGAACCCGCGGAAAATGTGCATGCTCCATTGCTGCTGAGGCGCTTCCACCAGCTGTACCCCCACAAACCCAGGGCCCCAGGGGAGGAGCATGAGGGGGGGCCTCATGGGAGCGGGGATGATGTCAGGGTGGACACTGAGCCCATAGAATCCCAGAGGAGTTCTGATGCTGAGGAAGAGCAGCCGCTCCCGGGAGAGGAGCGTGCTCATCCTTCCCAGGGCCAACAGCTCACAGAGATTCCTCCCACTGGCATTCCTAGCTTAGATAGCAGTCCTGGGAGTGACAGAGCATGGGAAGCAGACTGGCTGGACTTGCGACGCCGACGCAGGGAGCGGCGCCAAACAGAGGGCGCAGAAAGGAGGTGTAGTGCCTGGTTGGTGCACAAACAACGGTTGTGCCCTGAGGATCCAAGGGAAAAGGGGAGGGACTATCCCTAGCCCATATGTTCAGGGTCTGCCAATGATTCCCTTTAAATGGGGACCAACTGTTCCAACTTAGGGCATAGGTACTCTGCTGCTCATATCTAGTTGCTAACAGTAGCGTTGTTAAGTTGTAAAAGAGGAATAAAGCTTTGAAAAGAATCCCTTTGTCTGTGTCTGGACTTGGCTACTGGATTAGGCTGAAAGAGGCCTCCAAGTAGCCCTTGACACTCAGCTCCCTTGCAATGATGGCAGTCCTGCGTTCAGGGTGTTCACTATCTGTATTGTCCAGAAGTGTCAGTATATTCCATGTTCCAAAGTTTATTTGTCTTTTGCAACTGCTAAATGGTGACCCCACTGGATGCCGTAACCCAGTCAGGGAGAAGATGGGGCAGACGATGTTTAGGGCACCATTTCTAGCCCCCTCCCCATATGGGGTGAGCAGAGTGGATCCTGAATAGGCCTGCTGAGGCATCGATACAGCTGCCGAATTACTCAATTGCCTCGGTCCTTGAGTCAGCACGACTGAATCTGTTTCCCCTGCCCATGTGCCAGTCCATGACTAGGGGCTTCTGGATTTCACAGTCCTCTGTACACCACCACATTGAAGTTGAAAAGAAACACACCCAGATGGGAGCAAAGTCAGGACTTTCAGCTGTAATTCAAGGGGTTGGACAAACAAAGTGTTTTTTTGGACAAAAGAAAAAAACCATTCAGGTTTTGAAAATGAAAACCATTTTTCATTCTCTGCCATCCCTAAAGGAAACACACCCAGATGGGAGTGAAGTCAGGACTTTCAGCTGTAATTCAAGGGGTTTGACAAAAGTGGGGCACTAACCATTCAGGAAGTACAGCCAGTGGCATACAGAGGCCAACTGCCAAAACAGTTATCCTTGCTCCAATATTTCTGGCCCTGACTGTACACCTTGCTATCTTCCGCCTGTTCTGCTGTTGAGGACTTGCTTGGATCGTTCTTTGTCTGGTTCCTCCCCCTTGATCTTGCTGCCATGCATGACCCTGCTGGGAGTACATAACTCCCGATGGCTTCACTCACGGAGTTCACTGCAACACACAATCCCACTCACCACAGCAGGGTGACGATCCAGCAAAGTAGGTTAGGATGCATACCAGTGAATGGGAACGTGTGGCCCTCCAGATAGCACTGGACTGCCCATTCAGCAGCCCTAACTGGCCTAGCCCATGGGGAAAAACGATGGGCGTTGCAGTCCAAGAACATCAGGAGGGCCACATCTTCCCTATTCCTTATGCGCATGAAGGTGCACACTACTTGGGGGAGTTTCCCAGCCCTGCTCCCTTTGCCAGCCATTGTTACAGCTTCAAATGCGGAGGGTTATTGATGGGCTTCAAGTTGAACTTGGGCTAGAGAGCCAGTGTGGCGTAGTGGCTAGAGTGTTGGACTAGGAGCCCAGAGATCTGGGTTCTAGTCCCCACTCAGCCATAGAAACATACTGGGTGACTTTGGGCCAGTCACAGACTCTCAGTCCAACCTACCTCACAGGGTTGTTGTTGTGAGGATATAAGGGAGAAGTGGAGGATCATGTAAGCCTCCTTGGGTTCCTTGCAAGAGGAAAAAGGGTGGGATATAAATGCAATAAATAAATAAATAAATAAATAAATAAATTCTGCCATGGATTTCAGTGAGGCTGAATGCACGGGCATTTGGCCCCCAGAAATCCATGGCGGAATGGCCTCCCACCCCCCACCGTCCCGTGGAACTCCCCCAGAATGAAACTTACCTCGGGCTCCGGCGGCAGCTGGTCTTTTGACCAGCTGCCGCGGCCGCCATTTCTGTCCTGCGCTTTGCCGTGATAGGCTACATAAGTATTTACGTAGCCTATCACGGCAAGCAACCCCCCCAAAAAAACCACGTACTCAAATGGCGGCGGCTACGGTGGCCGCCATTTGTGTTCCTTATTTTCCCTACCGTAATAGCTTACGTAAATATTCACATAGGCTAAAACGGCGGCGGGGGGGGAAGGAATGCAAATGGCGCCCACTATGCTATTTGTGTTCCACTTTTTTTTTCCCACCGCAATGGTTTACATAAATATTTACATAGGCTAAAACAGTGAAAAAAAGGGAATGCAAATGGCGGTCGCCGTAGCCACCGCCATTTGCGTACGCGTTTTTTTTTTTTTGAGAAGGCTGCTCAGCAGCCGGATTTCTGGCTGCGGGCAGGCCCAGCCGGCGGCTCCACGGAATCTCCGCGGAGCGGAGCCGCCTAGGTCAGGATTTCGGGGGGAGGTGCGGTGCGCCTCCCCCCCACCGTGAATCGCCCGGTCGAAAAGTTATGTGAGTTCTACTCAGTCCATTTATCACCTCTGTGTGCATTTGGCCTAATGTCGGTTTGTGTCTCTGTGTGTCATGCTCTCCCCCACTCCTGACACACACATTTTCTCTCTGGCACCCTGTGTAGGGATGTCAGAGAATTCCGCCATGGACTGAAATGGGATCAAATTCCCTTCAGTCCATGCCACGGAATCCTCTGAGGAACGTCACCCTGAGGTCCAGATCTCAGAAGACCCTTGGGTGAAGGGGGGAGGGGTTCCCCACACACAAATAATGGAAACACAAATAAAACACAAATAATGGAAGAGTATCATTCTTCATATTCCCTGGTTCTTCAAATATTCCTCAAATTCCTCATTTTGTCCATTCACTGTGCATGTGCAGAGTGTGCTTTTTATTCACACAAAGAGAAGGTTGCTGATCTTTCCCTTCACGCTGCATTTGTACAAGTGTAACGGCTTCAGAAAGAACTTTCCATTATACTGTATGTTTTTCTTCTTGAGTTTCATTAAGGATGGATGAAAGTCCCTTACCTGGTCCCGCAGCTTGCTTTGCGGTGGGGGGGAGGCGCTTCGGTTCTCCCCCTGAAGTTCTTTGCAGGGGGGAGGCACCCCGCCCCTCCCGGCCGAAATTCAGGCCGGAGGGGAGGTGCCCCAACCCTCGCTGCCGAAATTCAGGCTGGGGGGGAGCGCCCCGTCTGTCAAGGGCTCCTTGGAGGCCTCTCTCAGTCTAATCCAGTAGCCAAGTCCAGAAACAGACAAAGGTATTCCTTTCAAAGCTTTATTCTTCTTTTACAACTTAACAACTATACCGATTGCAACTAGATCTGAGCAGCACAGTACCTCTGCCCTAAGTTGGAACAGTTGGTCCCCGTTTGAAAGGTAATTACTGGCGGATCCCTGAACTTAAGGACTAGGGAGAGTCCCTCCCCTTTTCCCTTGGATCCTCTGGGCGCAGCCATTGTTTGCGCGCCAACCTGGCATTACACCTCCTTTCCGCGCCCTCCATCTGGCGCCGCTCTCTGCGTCTGCGTCGCGCATCCACCAAGTCTGCTATCTGTGCTTGGTCACTCCCTGGACTGCTATCTAAGCTAGGAATGCTGGTGGGAGGAATCTCCATCAGCTGTTGGTCCTGGGAAAGAGGAGCGCACTCCTCTCCCAGGAGCGACTGCTCTTCCTCAGAATCAGAACTACTCTGGGATTCTATGGGCTCAGTGTCCACCCTGACACCGTCTCCCCAGCCACAAAATAAAAAAAAATGAGACTACCCCTGCCCAAATAAGGAACGCAAATGGCGGCTCCCATGGGCGCCGCCATTTGCATACACACTTTTTTTTTATCACCTGTTTGTTTGTTTTTTTACTTTATTTTGTAATGGTGGAGGCGGCAGCCAGTCGGAAGACCGGCCGCCCCCCCCGCCGAAACGTCGCCAGGACCCGCCGCCGAGAGGGACATTCGAAGGAGGTAAGTCCCACCCCGGGGGGGGGGGTCAGAGAATTTCACCACCAATTTCAGGGGGCCGAATGTGTTGGCATTCGGCCTCCCAGAGATTCTTGGAGAAATTCTCTGCCATCCCTAAGTTTCATATAACAGAAGTATGGTGTAGCAGTTAGAGTCCAGCCCAAAGTCACCCAGTCAGTGCGATAACTAACAGGAGGTTTGATCATGAGCTGGATGTGGAAATACAAAGCTGAGCTGGGGGCAAGTGGGGTGCTGACATGTGTAGGAGTAAGTCGCATTGAACTCAATAAGTCTTACTTCTGAGTAGACATGCACAAGGTTCGTTCTCCTCTCCATTTTAGCCTCACAACATCAACAACACTGGATGTGGAAATATAAAGCTTAGCAGGGAGAATAATACCTCGTGCAGAGCTCTAGAACGGGATGGTGATTTTAAAAGGTTCTTTTTCTTTCTTTCTTTCTTTCTTTCTTTCTTTCTTTCTTTCTTTCTTTCAAACAGCATTGCTTTAAACAAATAGTGCATCACTCAGGCACACCTAGGATAGCCTTGTTCTGGGAAGCCCCTAGAGGAGGAAGTGTTTCGGCTGAAAGTAATTACCGCATATCTCAGGGCAGGGGAAAAATACGTAAATATCTATGAAAAATAGCCTGTCTTACAGAGGTTATGCAGAATTATGGCTGTCGGTACGGATTTATCTTCGTAATTTTCGGAGCGGAAAAAATGAGGAGAATTCCGGGGGCTTGTTAATGATGGAGCACTGGCCGCAAACTGTGGAAGTCAAGCGGCACGGAAGGTACACTATTCATACATCCCTAGTTCTGATGAGCTCACTGGAAGTACTAATAGGGGGAGATTAGGGATGTCAGAGAATTCTGCCACGGATCTCAGTAAGGCCGAATGACAGTGCATTCGGACCCCCGAAATCCATGGCAGAACGAAGCCCCTCCACCCCCCAACCCCTCAAAAGGCCTGACCACCGCAACTCCAGCTCCCAGGTAGGGAATTAGGGATAGTGAAAAACCTGTTCATTTCCCGGATTGTCAGGCACCTTCAATTCAATCGTCCTCAGAGTCTGATTTTTCTTAGTTTCCAAACTTCTGCAAATTTGCATGGGCAAAATTCCCCCCTAAAGCACAAATTCCCCCCAAATATGCATTTTAACTCCTCCTAATTTGTGCAAAACATTTGAAGGTTAGAAACATGGTTCCCCAAATCTGTGGAATCCACCCTCCAGGGGAAGACCCATTCACTGGTAGGGTTCATAAAAATCTGAACTCACTTAGTTCTATTGCGGATTCCTCCAACATCCCTACTCACAAGTCTCTCTGCCAGCCGGTCAAAGTTTTTTTAAAAAAATAACTGCTGGGAAGGAGCAGGAATTGGAGATCATGATCATGAATGCAGGTTTGGGCAGTGGCCAAGAGTGAGGCTAGAGTACCAACTGCACACATTACAGAGATGCCAGATCTGATAAAGGTGACACATGCCTAAGTTATACCCTGTTTGGGCTGCGGTAACATCTGGTATGTGGGGCTGCCTTTGGTAGGGATGGGTGAATGTGTGAGACACGAGACTGCTCAGATCTTCCAAATATTGGATCACCGCTTGTCACTTTTCCTGTTCATGATGTCTGCTCACTCTGCAGGAACAGGAAAATCACGCAAATGAAGCAGCAACTGAATGTGAAATGTGCGCACATTTCCCAAACTTTGTACCCATCTCCAGATTTGTGAAACTTTCCTCCATAACTAAAGTGGGGATGATCCAGTCTCCAGGGATATTTGCACAAATCGAACTGGGGAAGTTGTGCAAATTGAACATGAGCACACATCTGCCATTTGCAAATATTTTTGCCAGGTGTGGTTTCTGTCTGAAACCCAGGATGGATACACAGTTCCAATGAAATCAGAGCTGCCAGCCTCCACTGGCAGCACCCCCAAATCTCAGGCTGAGAATGTCAGGATGTAAAGTTTAAATTGCCCAGGACCAAAAAACTGAGCACAAGACTATCCCATGTCAAATGTCTCTCTTTGGGAGACTGTCCCCTTCAAAAAAACCCAATTCCCTTCAATCAAAAACATCATTTCTGTGGAGTAAATGTGTGACGACCATAGATGACAATGAGAAGCAAGGAAATGGAAGTACCGAATTAAACTCCTGCATTCTTTGAGAATAATTCTTAATAACACCAAGTGCATGAAACCGTCATAGCAAGTAGAGCAATCAGAATACACTAATGCCAGTAACAAACATCCATTTAATGTCTTGCATTCAGGGCTTTCGATGTGCATGCAAACTGCAAAATACTGGTACACTGCAGCTGTTAAGGGCCACACCTTCAACAGATGCATTATTTGGACAATGTCAGTATGGTATAGTTCCAGCCTCAACACTACCTCAGATGTGGATAGCGGTCACTGGCAAAGTGAGACCCTCAAGGCTCAGCTTTGCCTGTCTCCTGTAACAGAAACACCAAAACTGTGCAACTGAAGCTATAAGCACATCAAAAGGCTCTGTTAACTCAGATCTCACCAAACTTGTATCTCCTCCAAACCTATGCCAAATATACTCCACAACTCTACTTCTATGGATCAGATGCCCTAGTTTGTTTTGAACATGATATGCTCCTTTGTATTTAGATCAGGTCTCAGTACAATGATGTAGCACTTGGGAAGAAAGATGCAGCCCAACAGCCCAGCACTGGAGGCCAAGATCGAGAAGACCTGCACAGCCACCATGTATTTCCCCTTGGTGCTCAGGTAGGAGGGCACAAAGGACAACCAAACACTGCAGAAGACCAGCATGCTGAAGGTGATCAGTTTGGCTTCATTGAAGGCCCCAGGCAGCTTCCTGGCGAGGAAAGCCACTGCGAAGCAGATGGCAGCCAAGAAGCCCATGTAGCCAAGGGCAGTATAAAAGAAGACAACAGATCCTTCGTTGCACTGCAAGATGTTCTGTCCAGGCTGGGAGTGCATGTCAGAGTCAGGGAATGGGGCAGAGCTCCCCAGCCAGATGGTGCAGATGACAACTTGGATACCAGAACAAGAACTGACAATGCAGTTTGCAAGACTCTTCCCCAGCCATCTCTTCACTTGGTTCCCTGGTTTTGTGGCCAGGAAAGCCAACACGACCATGATGGTTTTGGCCAACACCGAAGAAACGGCAGCTGAGAAGATGATGCTGAAGACTGTTTGTCGGAGAAGGCAAGTCACTTTCCTTGGCCGCCCCATGAACAGGAAGGAGGACAAGAAGGAAAGCATGATGAAGATGAGGAGGATGTAGGAGAGGTCTCGGTTGTTGGCCTTGATTATTGGAGTTTCTTGGTATTTCATGAAGATTCCTAATATGAAGGCTGTGGATAAGGACAAGAATAGAGCAAAGGAAATCAGGACAATCCCCAAAGTTTCTTCATAGGTGAGGAAGGATATCTTCTTGGGGACACATTGTTCTCTGTCCTTGTTTGGATGCTGATCTTCCAGACACTTGATGCAATGGTCGGCATCTGAGAAGACAGAGAGTGAGTTCAGCAGGATTCACATCAACTGTACCTCCAGAAAAAATGTGCAGTTGGGCAGGGAGAGAGACAAACATTCCCTCACAGAGGACTTGTTTTGTGACCAGACCAGTCTATGGCCTCATCACCAGGCGAGGACCTTAGTAGTCGCAGGGCCAGGAAAGGTACCATAATATCTCTGCTGGGCATTACAGAGTGGTTGTCAGTCAGATAAGAACAGAGAAGAGTGGGCTAGATGGATTGATGTGCTGACTTGGAATAAACACATCCCTACCTGGTTTAAATATGGAAAAGTGAGGCTATTAATCCTAAGGTTGTTCGGGGTAAGGGAGTGTCTGTGAGCTTATCCTGTTCTTATCTTCATAATAATCCTGTAAGGCATGTAGAGCTACCTGGTAGCTGAGTGGCTTGTGATTAATATATTTACTCAAGTTATGCCCCACCTTTCTATCACAAGACGGCGCTCAAGGGACTCCTGGTTATGTGTGAAATCTGGAGTAGGAAACTTTGATAAAGCTTTCTTATTTTTTAATCAAGTTTTACTAAAGAGGTTTAAAAAAACCAGAAGATTGAATCAGCATTTGGCAGGGGGTACTCTGATCACCAGAAAGTGGGGGTTGCACCATTTTCACATCCCCTTTTCTGCCAGGGATTGCCTGCTTTCCTGCCACAGGATCACAGCACAGTGCAGTCAATTCTTTGCGGATAATGGGGAAAGGCCCACCATGTCTGTACATGCTGCCCTGTCCCAATCATGGAAATAGCAGAGTGGTTTGTTTTTTTGGGGGGGCACGATTTATACCAGGAACAGTGTGCATTAAGCTTCCCCCCTGCTTTGCACCCCAGAGATTCACTCCCATCATCTTTTCTTTCCACTCCCTTCATGGGATTAATGGTGGAGATTAAAAATAAACTGAAGCCATGTAGGGGTCAGAGTTCCAAAAGACTTTAGCATTTGTTCCAAAGGTGTATGAATATTTAATGTGTTAATTAAAATGTTTTTGAGAGTGCACATCACAACAATGATCACAACGATGTACAGACCAGAAGAATAAAACCTTGTAGAAGAAGAGCAAGTAATAACAAATAACATTAGCATTCAGTCGAATGGGACAAGTCTTCATTAAAATCACGCTATGTACTAGAAGGGCATTATGTAGGGATGTCAGAGAATTCTGCAAAGCATCATACTAGAAGAATGCCAGTGCATTCGGTCCCCTAAAATCTGTCATGGAACTAAGCCCCCCCCACACACACACACAAAAGGCATGTGAAATGGAGCACTTACCTGCTCCCATCCGCGCTGCTTTGCGAATGGCAGTCGTCCTGCGGCAGCCATTTGCTACCTCCTCTTCAAGCCCTGATATTTCCCCCCTGTTGTGATTGGCTAGGTAAATATTTATGTAGCCTATCATGGCTCGATACAAGGACCCAAATGGCAGTGGCTATGACAGCCGCCATTTGCGTCCCGTGGCGGGTTGCCGGAGTTGGCCAGAGCTGGCCAGCGGCTCCGGGGCTTGGCAGCAGAGCAGAGCCAGCTGGGCAAGATTCCAGGGGAGGGACTGAGCGCCTCACCCCCCCGTCGAGGATTCCGGCGGGAGGGAAGGGGCATCTCCCCTCCACCACGGATGCCTGTCAGTAGAGCAAGGTAAGGGACTCATACATCCCTAGCATCATGAGGTATTTCAGGCTGAGCAGTAGTGAATGGCCCATGACCATAAGGGATTCCCATGATGTTTTACACTAGGAGCAACGGTCATTCATGAAGCCTTCTCCTCTTACCTACTCATGGAATGTTTTGCTAAAGGTGTTTATGAGAAAAAAAGAGAGAAGTAAAATAGGGCTGTGAGGACTATTCGGCATATTCAAGGAGTTGCCCTAGGGAACTCCCATTCTTCTGATCTTGCCTACCTTCCTGAATGGAGATGGTTCCTTCTGCACATGGAGCGCAAGCATAGCAGCATGGTGGCTCTCCTTCTTGGACCTCCTTGTAGTATCCACGGTGACAGCTCTCAGTGCATCTGGAATGAGGCATGGTCTAGCAACAAAGAGAAGGAGCATCCAGGAAAACAGTGTTATGAATATTTGTGCCTATGGAAATGAGTCCTGCAGTTTAGACAGGACCCAACAGGGTTTCTAGCGCTTGTGACCCTAAGTGAATTAGAAGTGATCCCAGGTCCTTGTTTCAGGGAAGAACTATTTATCCATCACAACATGGCATGGACGTTTTTGGTCTGTTTGTTTCAAAAAGTTTATGCCACCTATACTATACATGTACTCAAGCCAATATAAAAACTGGAGGGGAAAAGGTACGACAATGAAATAAACTAAAAGACAATCCCAGAATAACAGAAATTACAAGCAACAGCAATAAAAGGACAAGCTTCAAGACATGTGCATGCAGCAACGGTGAACGATGGGGGAGGGAGATGAGCTTTTTGCGGGAGGATAGGAACCACCATTGGAAAGGCCCTCTCTTCTTCCCTGTTTTGATCTTCAGTGGCAGGGCAGAAGGCAAAGGAAGGATCAGAGGCCTCATGGCCCAGCTGGAGACGGAAAGGCATTTTAAGGAGCGGGGTACCTGATGGATTTATATCCCCCAAACAAGTTCAGTACCTTGGATAACTGTTGTATAGTTCTGGATGGTTCTGACTGAAACCCAGAAGGGATCCACAGCCCCGCCGTAATCAGAGCCATCAGTCTCCACTGTACCAACTAGGGATGGCAGAGAATTCTGCCACGGATCTCAGTGAGGCCTAATGCCAGTGCATTTGGCCCCCCAAAATCTGTGGAGGAACGGCCTGCCACTCCCCCCCCCCCACAACCCACGTATCCCCTCCAGCATGAGACTTACCTGGGGCGGATCTTCCGGGCAGCAGTGGCTCCGGTGGCGGCTCCAGCGGCAGTGGGTGAGGCACATGGACTTCCGACCAGCTGCCGCTGCCGCCATTTGCAGGCTTGTCAGGTTTTTTTTTTTTTACAAGACGTAAAATCCAACAATTCAACACAAAAGGATCACAACATGAAAATCCCATTCAAATAAAAGAAAGGCCTCTTGAAACAGAAAGTACTTCCTGCTTGAGACTCATGGCAGACCAACATCTCCAGGGATGTTACACACCACAAAAGGACTTCCTGCCAATTGTCACCAGCCAAATCTCAGCTGGCCTTGCCACTTGGAGCAGGCCTCATCAGAAGCTCTAAGACAACATATCCAAGAGTCATGTGGAAGAGGGCATTTTTACTAGGGCTGTTAGCCATGTCAGTCTGAAGCCTGAATCCCTAGCGTGTCTGGGTGCTGCGGTGCAAAGCGTCGCAATTCCAGAGCATGTCAGGATCAGGCCAAAAAAATTACAATATGGGTTGGATCACTCTGAAGAGCATTGGGGGTGCTTCAGCCCGATGCAGACAGCAACCCTTCCCCACTGTGTGAGCCCCTCACTCCTTACCTGGTCTCCAGGGAATCACATGCAGCCATCACTCTCTTAGATGTAGTTGCCATTTCCTTTCAAAATGGTGACTCTTCTTCTTCCAGTAATACGAAATGCCATTTTAAAAAATAAATGAAAGGTGACCCCCTTGCAGAGGCCAATGGGTGCAGGCACTCCCGACAGATCCAGGTAAGGAGTGGGGGTTCTGTGGGCTTGGCAATGACTGTGGGGGGTCACTTTCAGCGGGGGTTTCCCCCCTTCTGCTTCGGGTCTCTAGATGTTGCTTCAGAACTGGAGAAGTGGGTCAACCCAGCTTCAGGGGCGGTTGAGGCGAGTTCAGGACGATTGGAGTCTTCTAAACTGAGCTCTGAATTAGGTTGGGTGG
This sequence comes from Heloderma suspectum, assembly GCF_057233095.1. Classification (NCBI taxonomy): domain Eukaryota; kingdom Metazoa; phylum Chordata; class Lepidosauria; order Squamata; family Helodermatidae; genus Heloderma; species Heloderma suspectum. Next base: position 390,122,951 of record NC_139459.1, read on the forward strand.
GCTGTACATGGCCCTAGTTTTTGCTACCCTGATCTTAAAGGGCTTCAAATGGATCAGCACCTTAATCTGCACCCTGAAGCGGAGTGTTAGGCAAGGAATCTCTTTTAAAACAGGTGAGGTCCTGTCTCTCCGCCCTGCCCCAGTTGTCAACTGAGGGGTCACCAGACCTCTGTCCACTGCCTTCAGAGGAAGGCCCACCTGGCACCTCCAAGCCTCCTCTCTGACCTCTGTACTTCTCCACTTTAGAGGAACGTCCATCTTCCTGTGCTATTGCTCCCAATTTGCTCCATCTGAATAGGATGATGGCGTTCTGCAAATGGTTGGGGGCGGGAGGCCAGGGACAAACAATACATCCAAGCCAGATTATCTGCTATATAAATGGGATAGGGGAGATAGTAGGGATGTACGAAAGTCACTTACTTTTTCGCAGCTTGGATTCATGGGGGGGGGCGCTCCGTCCCTCCCCCCGGAATCCTCCATGGGCCGGCTCCGCTTCACAGCGGCTCCGCAGATCTGCTGGCCAGGGCCGTTGGCAGCTGGAGTTCCGGACGTGGACGGGCTGCTGCGGATGCACATCGGGGCCACCGTAGCGGCCACCATTTGCATCCTGTGAAGCTGCTGTGATAGGCTACATAAGTATTTACGTAGCCTATCACGGCAAGCCAAAAAAAAAAAGTGTACGCAAATGGCCATTTGTATTTCTTTTCTTCCCCACCGTTTTAGCCTACACAAATATTTACGTCAGCTATTAAGGTGGAAAAAAAAGAAACGCAAATAGCGCCCACTACACTATTTGCATTCCCCTTTTTTCACTGTGACAGCCTACGTAAATATTTCCGTAGGCTAAAACGGTGAAAAAGGGGGAACCCAAATGGCAGCCGCCGTAGCCACAGCCATTTGTGTACACTGTTTTGTTTCGAGTTTTTTTGACCTGGCGTGATAGGCTACGTAAATATTTACATAGCCTATCTCGGTTAACGCCGGAACCCCTATGTATGCCTGCGGAGCCCATGATAGTCTACGTAAATATTTACGTATCCCATCATGGTGAGAAAAAAGGATGCAAATGGCGGCGGTTACAGCAACCGCCATTTGCGTCCCTGCACAGGCGAGCAGCGGCCGGATGTCGCTGTGGGTGGCCCTGGCCGGTGGCTCCCCAAATTCATTGAGGAGTGGAGCCGGCAAACAAGGATGTCATGAAAGGAAACCGGTAAGTTGTTTCGTATATCCCTATTTGGTATACAACTGAGCTGAGGGCAGTGAAGCAAGTGGGGAGACGGCTAGAATGCAGGTGGAGGAAAACTTGTGCTGAGTCTGACCGAACACAGGTAAGAGCCCACTATCAAGCCATTTGTGTTCCCCTTTCTTTCTCTGTAATAGTCGACGTAAATATTGCCGTAGACTAAGACGGTGAAAAATAAGGAACGCAAATGGCGGCGGCCGTAACCGCCGCCATTTGCATATGGTTGGGTTTTTTTTATCTACCCAGACGTTATAGGCTACATAAGTACTTACGTGGTCTATCACAGCTAAATACAGGGACAAAAATGGCGGCCACTACGGCAGCTGCCATTTGCATCCCTGCTGGCTGCCCAGCGGATGGATGTCCGGCTGCAGGTGGCCGGAGCGGGCTGGCAGCTCCGCGGCTTGGCCGCAGAGCGGAGCCGGCCAGGCAGGATTCCTGATTATCTAGATCTAGGCTTCAGGCCTGGTTTTGGAATGGAAACTGCCTTGGTCACCCTGTGGGATGACCTCTGCTTTGAGAGGGACGGGGGAGTGAGATACCATCTCAGCAGCGTTTGATGCCATTGACTATGATATCCTTCTGCACAGATTGTCTGGGCTGGGTGTTGGAGGCACTGCACTGCAGTGGTTCTGCTCCTACTTGGATGGCCGAGTCCAGAAGGTGGTGCTGGGGGATTACCACTCTGCGCCATGGCAATTGTGGCATGGCGTTCCACAGGGCTCTATTTTATCCCCTATGCTATTTAAAATCTGCATGAAACTGCTGGGGGAGCTTATCTGGAGTTGTGGGCTGAGGGGCCATCAATATGTGGATGACAACCAGCTCTACCTCTCTTTCTCATCAAACGCAGCTGAGGCAATGGCTGTTCTGAATCAGGACCTGGGCACAGTAATGGACTGGATGAGGGCCAATAAACTAGGGATGGCGGAGAATTTCTCCACAAATCTCAGGGAGGCCGAATGCCAACTCATTCAGCCCCTCGAAATTGGCAGTGAAATTCTCTGCCCCCCCCCCCGGGATGGGACTTACCTCCCTCGAATGTCCCTCTCGGCGGCGTTTTGGTGGGGGCGGGGGTGGCAGCCGCCGCCATTACAAAGTGAATGTTAAAACACACACACACGTGATAGGCTAGGTAACGATTTACATAGCCTATCATGGCTAGATTTCCAAAGTCAGCAATGACAGGCTACGTAAATCGTTACGTAGCCTATCACGGGTGGCTTTGGAAAAAAAAAAAGCATGTACGCAAATGGCGGCGCCCATGAGCACTGCCATTTGCATTCCTTATTTGGGCCCGGGTAGTCTACATAAAGATTTACGTAGACTACGGCGAAAATAAGGGCAATGCAAATTCTATGATATCCTTCTGCATAGAGTGTCTGGGCTGTGAGTTGGAGGCACTGCATGGCGTGGTTCTGCTCCTACTTGGATGGCCGACTCCAGAAGGTGGTGCTGGGGGATTACCGCTCTGTGTCATGGCAATTGTGCCATGGGGTTCCACAGGGCTCCATTTTATCTCCTATGCTGTTTAACATCTGCATGAAACTGCTGGGGGAGCTTATCCGGAGGTGTGGGCTGAGGCGCCATCAATATGCGGATGACACCCAGCTCTACCTCTCTTTCTCTTCAAACCCAGGTGAGGCAGTGGCTGTTCTGAATCGGGACCTGTGCACGGTAATGGACTGGATGAGGGCCAATAAACTGAACCCCAATCCAGACAAGATGGAGGTACTGCTGGTGGGTGGTTCATCTGCCCGGCTAGGTGATATTCAATCTGTTCAGGAGGGGGTTGCACTCCCCCCAAAGGATCACGTTCATAGTTTGGGGGTGCTCTTGGATCCAGAATTGTCACTTGAGGCCCAGAGCACTTTTTATCATTTTGGTTGGTATCCCAACTACACCCTTATCTGGACAGAGAGAGCCTAGCTGCAGTTATCCATGCTCTGATAACCTCTCGCCTGGATTACTGCAATGCGTTATACATGGGGCTGCCTTTGAAAGCGGTCCAGAAACTTCAGCTGGCGCAAAGTAGGGCAGCAAGTTTGTTAACAGGGATTGGCCTTTGAGCTCATATTACGCCAGTACTTTACCAGCTGCACTGGCTGCCAGTCCATTTCCGGCCCCAATTCAAAGTGCTGGAAGTAACATTTAAAGCCCTTAAGGTTTGGGGCCAGGTTATCTGAAGGATCGCCTCCTCCCATGTGTTCCTGCCCAGACCCTGAGATCATCCTCAGAGGCCATTCTCTGGGAGCCCCTGCCAAAGGAAGTGAGGCGGGTGACTACTAGGAGGAGGGCTTTTTCTGCTGTGGCACCCCGGCTGTGGAATGAGCTCCCTAGTGAGGTTCCCCTGGCACCTACATTGTATAACTCCTGGTGCCAGGTGAAGACCTTTTTATTTTCCAAGGCATTTTAGCATTTTCGCTTTCTAGACTTTTAGCTTTGCTGTTATAAACCTGTATTTTAAATTCCTGCACTGTTGCTAGGTTTTATTGCGGTTGTATTGTTATATTGTTGTTGGACTTTCTATATATTTAAAATTGTTTTATTGCGGGCCATTTGATTTTAATTTTTCTGAACCACCCAGAGAGCTTCGGCTATTGGTCGGTATAGAAATAAAATCAATCAATCAATCAATCAATGTTTAGAAGCTGGGGGTGGGGGTGGGACACACAAGACAGGGTGGATATTCTTAGAGCTTAAGAGATAAGGCCAGTAATAGGACACAATTCCTTTCCCCTACCTCATTAAAATGGCCGCGCCAAGCAATCGCCTCCTGCTTAATGGTGAGTTTCATGTCCGGAAATGCCTGTCTCTCCACAATCCCAATAGTCACTCTAGCATGAGACTCATTGGGAAACATCACCCAATTCACGATATCAAAGTCAGCTGCCAGTTCCCCAGTCTTATCCAGATACAGTCCGCCCATGGAAGCATTCGAAAACTGGATGTCTCGTAAGAAAGTGTGAAGCTAGAATGACAGAGAAAACAGCCCAGATTTAGGAATCATGAAAATGTAGTCCATATCTTGGGCCTCATCACTTTGAGCTGTGATCGTCCATGTTCAGTGCACATCCCATCGGGGCTCAAAATGCCATTCTTTGTCTGTTCACAGTCACAACTAGAGTTGTCAGAATGATCCGCAATCAATTCAAAAGTGATCATATTTAAGAGAGGGCTTTTCCCAAGTTGCACAGATTAGGGAAACTTGCAGGACTTTTTTGTTGTTGTTTTATGGGGGGGGAGGTCCAAGTGCACATTAGTGCAAAGTGCGCCTTGGCACATGACCAAAATCCTCGTACACAAAAGTGCATCCCATCAATGAACAGAGGGCAGAAATAAAGATGCCTGATCATCTGCAGAGATTTTAAAACAAAACCTGCCCATTCCTACTCATAATGAAGATACCAGGCATGTTCAGACATCATGCTAAGCCGTAATGGTTAAGGAATCTCTGCTCACCTTGGTGGCTAAGCATGTCATGTGGGGCAGAAAACCACATTCCCCATGCTTAGTAAGCCGCTCCAACTAACCATCCCTCTGCAAAAGTGTTAAGGGTCCCAAGGAGACTTATCGTGTCATCAGGCGGGCTCCCCAGGGATTCAAAAGGCTCCAGAGGACTTCCAGGCCATGACCTAGTCTGCTGGATAGAGTCTCTTCCACTGTGGGCAATGCTCTAACTGCCATGGGCTTTCTCTATGGCCAAGTGCTATTTTGGACTCTGGAGAGGCCACCAGGAGTGACTGCCAGGTGCCCCTTCCTGCAACAGAAGATGGGATGCTCACAAAACACATCAAGATGATAGCCAGATAACAATGGACAGAGGATGGTTACCAAAATGAAAACAACATTGGTGGACAAGGTCATATACTGTCTGGGATGCCAGAGCTCAAGAGATCAAAGAATGATCACCGAATCTTAATTTCTGAAACCACCCTTGCAGGTAGCAGGGGAACTGGAGTTCAGTGCCTCCAACACCAGTGTAGAAGGCCCAGAAGGATATGAGGTTTGATGGTAGAATAATAGAATCATAGAACAGTAGGAATGGAAGGGGGCTATAAGACCATTGTGTCCAACCCCCTGCTCAATGCAGGAATCCCAGTCAAAGGATCCCTGACAGGTGAATGTCCAGCCTCGTCTTGAATGCCTCCAGTTTGGGAGAGCCCACCATCTCCCTAGGTCATTGGTTCCATTGTCGTATTGCTCTAACCATCAGGAAGTTTCTCCTGATGTTCAGCTGGATCTGACTTCCTGTAACTTGAGGCCATGATTCCGTGTGCTGCATTCTGGGATGATGGGGAAGAGATCCTGGCCTTCCTCTCTGTGACAACCTTTCAAGTACTTGAAGAGCACTGTTGTATCTCCCCTCAGTCTTCTCTTCCCAAGGCTAAACATGCCCAGTTCTTTCAGCCTCTCCTATTAGGGCTTTGTTTCCAGTCGCCCAATGATCTTTCCTTCCCTCCTCTGAACCCTCTCCAGTTTGTCTGCATTCTTCTTAAAGTGTGGTGCCCAGAACTGGACACAGTACTCCAGATGAGGCCTAACCAGTGGTGAGTAGAGGGCAACCTGTTCTTCATGTGATTTGGAAGTCTCAGGTTCAGCTTGTGATGACAACAATTCCCAGATCCTTCTTGCTTGTTGTCCTTTGGAGCCAAGTATTCCCCACCTTATAACTGTGCATTTGGGTTATTTTTCCTTGGGGCAGAACTTGGCATTTATCCCTACTAAATTTCATTCTGTGGGTTTCTGCCCAGAGCTCCAGCCTCTCAATATCACTTTGAATTCTGTAACTATCTTCCATGGTATTAGCTATCCTGCCCAATTTTGTATCATCTGCAGATATTATCAGCATTTCTCATGCTAGCACCACCTTCATAGCCAGCCATTCACCTGGAGTATTTTTCTTTCCCTTTTTAACCCTCTTCAAACTACTGGAAGGATGTATGAGAAAACTACCTAGGCCCCAAAGTTCTTGAGTTTCCTTCCAAAGCTTCAAAGTCTGATGTGATTTCTTTGTAGCTCTGCTTGTCGGTATCATTTGTTCCCACATAGATGAGAAGAAAGAGATACCTGTCTTTGGGCTTTATGAGCATTGGGAACCCTTCAGACACATCTCTAGTTCATCCTCCTGGGAGACAGCTTACCTGGTGAGTCCATGGGGTCTTCATGATATACTTAGGTTTCGATCCCAAACAGCAAGAAGTCTCCCACTACTACTAGTCATCTCTTCTTCCTGTTGTAAGCCTTGCTTTTATCTCCTCTGTTTGACTGACCTTCAGCCTCTTGCTTACTCTCATGTGGGGTCCCCAGTAATTCTTCCTCTGCATGGTGTCCTCCACACTCATACTCAAGTACCTGGAAATGATTCCGTAGTTCCAATGCTTCCACTTGTCTAGAGTGGCTTCCAGTTGCTCTGCTCCTAATTGTCACGCTTTTCCAAGGAGTATCCTTTACTTCATTTTTCCTCGCCTCAGCAGTTTCCTATTCTGCCTCAGCTTGCTGTTGCTCTTCTAGCTTTACTTTTCTTGCTTTCTGATTGTACTGGAATAACCTGTGCTTCATCCTCTATTCACTGGAAGTGAAAAACAGAGCCCCACTGGTATGGAAGTGTGTGTTACAAGGAAATGATTTAAAAAAAACAAATAAAAAACCCCCATCATTAGCTGCCTCCCCCTTGACCTCCCCTGCCAAACTCCCCTGGCCAATTCCTGTCTGCTCTCCCTGTTCGCTTGCTGCGATCGCTCGCTGTCTGGGAGCTTGCTTGCTTCTATAGTCCTGAGACCAGCTGGAGCAGCTTCCTCTGCACTGCCCAGGTGGGAAACAGGAAACAGACATGTCAAAGGAGATGTGAGATCAAGTAGAATCAACAGCATGGATTTTCCTTTGTTTCTTTTAATGGTCATCCTTCCTGAGACCAAGACTGATTCAGTCACATAACCAGACAGGGAATCCAAATGGAAAGGGGCTAGACAATCAGGAACTTCAGCTGGGCTGCCACCACCCTCCCCCTTGAGACCACTAGCAAAATGGGGATATTGGGACTGGCAGCAATTATCCAAAACCAGGGCTGTGAACAGAGTCCCCATCATGGTTTGGATACATCTCTGAACCTTCTGAAGCAGCCCTGCTGTGCTTCAGGCTTTTTCTGACCCCCTCCACTTCTCTTCAGACCCAAATCCAAAGCAAGATTTGGATATCCGAATCATTCTGATATGACATGTTCTCATTGACTGGCTTTGAAAAATAGACATGGCTGTCAGGTTTACAGTTTTTATGCTAAACACATGGAATTTGGGAACCTGGGATCCCCCATGGAGGGGATTCCACCTGCCAATTTTCAAACAGTCTGGCGAAGTAGTTGTTGTGCTAGGCACTGCTAAAATGTGCTTTTCTCAGAAATACAAACCAAACTCAGGAGGAATAAAAATCTGAGAAGTTAGCTGTTGGAGTGGAGGAGGTCACTGTCCCTAATTCCACTGTAGGTTTCTTTGAAGTGTCTCCTCCATCAGTGCGCTCGGAGCACTGCAACTTGCCTCCGCACTATCTGAACTGGGGGAGCAGCGGACAGCCGACCAGTGCTGCTAATCCCAGCCCCACCTAGTCCACCTCTGCTCTGCCCCTGCCAACAAGACGCTGTTGTTTAGCACAGGCTAAAATGTGCTTTTCTCAGAATTACAAACCACACACATGAGGGATAATAATCCGAGAAGTTAGTTGTTGGAGGAGGTCACTGTCCCTGATCTCTGCTGTAGGTTGCTGTGAAGTGCCTCCTCGGTCAGTGGCCTCTGAGCACTGTAACTTTCCTCCACATTCAGCTGCCCCACTACACCAGCACTCACTATCTGGACCGAGGGAAAGCCTGACTGCCGACCAGGGCTGCGAACTAGGGTTGTACGAAAGTCACTTACCTTGAATGAAATTTGATTCATGGTGGGGGGGGGGTGGCGCTCCGTCCCTCCCCCCAAAATTCTGGCGGGGGGGAGGCGCTCCGTCCCTCCACCCCTGAATCCTGGCCGGCCAGGCGGCAAATGGCGGCGGCCATAGCTGCCGCCGTTTGCTTCCCTGCAGTCAGCCGTGATAGGCTACGTAAATGTTTACGTAGCCTATCACGGCTGAGTAAAAAAATAAAAAAACAAAACCTCGCATATGCAAATGGTGGTGCCCATGGGCACCGCCATTTGCGTTCCTTATTTGGCATGTCTAGTCTACGTAAATATTTACATAGACTACGGTGAAAATAAGGGGAACGCAAATAGCCATTTGCCGCCATTTGCGTACGCGTGGTTTTTTTTTTACCTCAGACATGATAGCCTACGTAAACATTTGCGTAGCCTATCACGGTACTTTTTAAAAATCTAGCTGTGATAGGCTTTGTAAATCTTTATGTAGCCTATCACATTTTTTTGTTTTTGTTTTTGTTTTCACTGGAAATGGCGGCGGTGGCAGCTGGTCAGAAGACCAGCTGCCGCCGCGCCGCCACCTGAGCCGCTGTCGCCAGGAGGATTCGCCCAAGGTAAGTCCCATCCCGGGGGGGGGGGGGGGGCAGACCGTTTTGCCACGAATTTCGGGGGGCCGAATGTGCTGGCATTCGGCCTCCCCGAGATTCGTGGTGAAAATCTCTGACATCACTATGCAAATCCCAGCCCCGCCTCGGCCAGCTCTGCTCTGCCCCTGCCAACAAGACAGTGAAGCTGCCCCATATTGGGCTTGCTTGCTTTGCAACACAGGATGGTTCTGAGTTATTCAAATAATTGATGTTAGTGTGTGTTTAGTGCTTTGCCTTCTGTTTTTTGAAATGTGGACTGTGTCGTACTTTGACACACACTGCTTGCTTGAGCACAACACAAAGACAAACACAAAAATGAACACACAAGGAGAGAGAGAGAGAGAGAGAGAGAGTGGAATACAGCAATTGAAGTATATAACTTGTTCAAAAAGAACAGGAGGAACAGAAAGGGAGGTGAGGTTGCACTGTATGTGAAAAATACATATCTCTGCACAGAAATACAGGAGGAGGAGCTTGGTAGCCCCATCGAGAGCATCTGGGTTGAAATAAATGGAGCAAAGAATAAAAGGAACCTGGTGGTCGGAGTCTACTACCGGCCACCCAATCAAGGAGAAGACGAGGATGAAACTTTTGAAAAAGCAAATAGCCAATGTGTCAAGGAAGCATGATGTAGTAGTAATGGGGAACTTCAATTTCCCCGATATTTGTTGGGAGACAAATTCTGCAAAACATGGCCCCTCTAGGAAATTCCTGACTTGTGTGGTGGATAACTTCTTCCTACAGAAAGTAGAGGAAGGAACTAGAGGTTTAGCTATCCTTGACTTGATCCTAACCAACAGAGATGACTTAGTGGGTAAAGTAGCAGTTACAGGAACTCTGGGGGAAAATGACCATGTTGTACTTGAGTTCTTGTTTCTAAGGGAAGCAAAAGCCGAGTGTAGTCAAACGCGTACCCTAGATTTTAGGAAAGCTGATTTTAATAAACTCAGGACAATGATCAGTAAGGTCCCATGGCAAGCGACTCTAACAAGAAAAGGAATCCAAGATGTGGGGGAGCTTTTAAAAAAGGAAATTCTCAAGGCACAATCACAAACAATTCCAACAAGAAGAAAAGGTGGAAGACAACAGAAGAAGCCAATGTGGCTTCACAAAAAGCTTAGGGATGACCTGAAAACAAAAAAAGGACACATATAGGAAGTGGAAGGAAGGCCAAGTAACAAAGGAAGAGTACAGGCAGGTAGCACAGAATTGCAGGGATGGCGTCAGGAAGGCTAAAGCTGAGAATGAGCTGAGGTTAGCAAGGGGTGCTAAAAGCAACAAAAAGGCTTTCTTCAGCTACGTGCATAGTAAAAGGCAGAGGAAAGACATGATGGTTCAGCTATTAAATAAGGATGGCAAAACGATAACAGATGACAAAGAAAAGGCAGAGGTGCTCAATTCCTACCTTGGCTCAGTCTTCTCCCAAAAGAGGGTCTATGACCTGCCTGGCAAAGGCAAAGTACAGGCTGAAGGGGCAGGATTGCAGCTTGAGATTGATAGGCATATGGTCAAGGAACACCTAATGACTTTGAATGAATTCAGATCTCCAGGGCCAGATGAACTGCATCCTAGTCATAAAGGAACTGGCAGAAGAACTCTCAGAACTGCTGTCTATTCTCTTTAAGAAATCATGGAGGACGGGGGAAGTGCCAGGTGACTGGAGGAGGGCTAACGTTCTCCTTATCTTCAAAAAGGGTAAAAAGGAGGAATCTGGGAACTACAGACCAGTCAGTCTGACATCAATCCCTGGGAAAATTCTGGAGCAGATGATAAAGGAACCCATCTGGAAGCACCTTGACAACAATGCCGTGATTACTCGAAGCCTACATGGAGTTGCCAAAAACAAGTCCTGCCAGGCAAATCTGATCTCATTTTTTGATCAAGTAACCTCCCTTGTAGACTGTGGGAATGCTGTAGACATCATATACCTCGACTTCAGCAAAGCTTTCGACAAAGAGCCCCATGATATCCTGATGAGCAAACTAGCTCAAAGTGGGCTAGATGAAACAATGATCAGCTGGATCCACAGTTGGCTACAGAATCGGACTCAAAGAGTGCTTATCAATGGGACCTTCTCAAACTGGGGAGAGGTAACGAGTGGGGTACCGCAGGGCTCAGTCCTGGGCCCAGTGCTCTTCAACATTTTTATTAATGACTTGGAGGAGAAGGTGCAGGGAATGCTGATCAAATTTGCAGATGACACAAAATTGGGTGGGATAGCTAATACTTTGGAAGACAGAAACAAAATTCAAAGTGATCTGGATAGACTGGAGCGCTGGGCAGAAATCAACACAATGACATTTAATAGGGACAAATGCCAAGTTCTGCACCTAGGAAAAAGAAACCAAATGCACAATTCCAAGATGGGGGATACGTGGCTCAACCACACTACAAGCGAGAAGGATCTTGGAATTGTTGTCGATCACAAGCTGAATATGAGCCAACAATGTGATGTGGCTGCAAAAAAGGCAAATGCTATTTTGGGCTGCATTCATAGAAGCATCGCTTCCAAATCCCGGGAAGTACTAGTTCCCCTCTACTCAGCACTGGTTACGCCTCATCTGGAGTACTGTGTCCAGTTCTGGGCACCACACTTGAAGAAGGATGCAGACAAACTGGAGAGGGTTCAGAGGAGGGCAACAAAGATGATCAGGGTACTGGAAACAAAGCCCTATGAAGAGAGACTGAAAGAACTGGGCATGTTTAGCCTTGAGAAGAGAAGACTGAGGGGAGATATAATAGCACTTTTCAAGTACTTGAAAGGTTGTCACAGAGAAGAAGGCCAGGATCTCTTCTTGATCATCCCAGAGCACAGGACACGGAATAATGGGCTCAAGTTTCAGGAAGCCAGATTCTGGCTGAACATCAGGAAAAACTTCCTGACTGTAAGAGCAATACGACAATGGAACCAATTACCTGGGGAGGTGGTGGGCTCTCCCACACTGGAGGCCTTCAAGACGAGGCTGGACAGCCATTTGTCAGGGATGCTCTGACTTGGATTCCTGCATTGAGCAGGGGGTTGGACTCGATGGCCTTGTAGGCCCCTTCCAACCCTACTATTCTATGATTCTATGATTCTATGATTCTATGAGAGAGAGAGAGAGATCAAAAGAAAAGCAAATGCTGGACTACCTACAAGCAAGGCAGGAGGACAACAGAAGACGACGGGGTTTTTAACTGTTGTTCTTGCTGTTGTTTAAGGGAAATGTGATCAAAAATGGGAAAGGAAGGAATACAAGAATGGAGGAGGGGCAGGTGGAGGAGAGCCACAAAAAAGGACAGGAGAGTAGTGTGTGTGTGTGTGTGTGAAAAATCTAGACAGAATGACAGTAAGGGCAAACAAATGGTGGAGAATTGAGAAGGGTGGGGTGGATGTGAAAGAAAGAGGCAAGGGAAGGAAAAGGAAAGTAGTTTTTATTGTATTTCTCCTTTTTACAATAAAGAGTCAAGAAAAGAAGGAAGTGTAAAACCTATTAGAGAAGGGGAAGGGGAGAGACAAAGAACCAGGAACAGAAAAAGGGAAACTCAAACTCCATACTTTTCAAGTGTTTGGTTTTTCAAATAAAGGATCTACAATTGAAAGAAAGCAAGAAAAAAAAAAGAATAGTTCGATTTGGAACGAAGAAGAAAGTACAAGCACACATGCGCCATATAGATATAGCCAAATCTAACTAACAATATGTCATAAACCAAAACCACCACCTAATCAGTGCTTGCTCTCTCCCTTTCCCTGTCCCCCACCTCTCTCACACACACACATTGAAATGAAAGCAGGCTGATCTCTCTAATGAGTCCACTACAAGATTGCCCCCCCCTCCTCCACCACTGTCACTGATTGGAGACTGCTGGGATACACTCTGCCCTAATTGGGCAATTAGAGTTGCCATTTGCCAAGACTCACCATTTCCCTCTCCTGCCTCCCCCTCCTCTCCCCATCCCATATCTTTTGCAATTTGCTACATTTTGGAAACGGGCTATCTGCGCTTCAGAAGGCATCAGAATGCCTCTGAAGATCCAAGCAGAACCGAGGAGCCTTGGCCATGAGATGCTTCGCTTCGGGGCACTTCAGCGCTGTTCTGATCCACTTCGGATCATGGCGAGGCACCTCCAAAGCAGCCCACTTTGCTTCGTTGTCGGGGTTGACACTGAGCCCATAGAATCCCAGAGTAGTTCTGATTCTGAGGTGGAGCAGCCGCTCCTGGGAGAGGAGCATGCTCATTTTTCTAAGGCCCAATAGCTAGCAGAAATTCCTCTCACCGGCATTCCTGACATAGATAGCAGTCCCAGGAGTGAGATAGGGTGGGAAGAAGACTTGCTGGACACGCAACGCCGACACAGGGAGTGGCGCCAAATGGAGGGCACGGAAAGGAGGTGTAGTGCCCGGTTGGCGCGCAAACAACGGTTGCGCCTAGAGAATCTAAGGGAAAAGGGGAGGGACTCTCCCTAGCCCATAAGTTCAGGGTCTGCCAGTGATTCTCCTTTAAGCAGGACCAACTGTTTCAACTTAGGGCATAGGTACTCTGCTGCTCATAGCTAGTTGCTAACAGTAGAGTTGTTAAGTTGTAAAAGAGGAATAAAGCTTTGAAAAGAATCCCTTTGTCTGTGTCTGGAAGTGGCTACTAGATTAGACTGAAAGAGGCCACCAAGGAGCCTTTGACAGTTATTTAGGATTCAGTCCAAAGATGTGCACAGCCTTATCCGAAACCATAGAGTCCAGACAATGCTTCAAAACAAATGGTCACACTACTACTCCCTTAGAAACAGCAGACACTACCCCCTCACAACGGGATGCATTAACCACTCCGGATGGATGGACTCACCTCTATCCAAGGCATGGGGGAGGTCCAAGAGCCCCCCGCCCAGCCGCCCAGCTTGCCTCGCAATGTCTGCCAAGCAAGCTGCCCCACCCGCCTCCACAGGGGTTCACTGCTGGAGTTCTCAGGACACATGGGCCCAGCATGCAAGCCCTCATCTCTTCACAAGGAGGAGATGGCTAGAGAGGCTGGAGTGCTGAGGCCTCATCCAGACCATGCCAGCTGGTAAGGGCTTCCTCGACAACCAACAGGGCAACATAAGGCCTCAGTGCTGTATATGCCCTAGCCACACTTGCCATCTCCTCCTTGCAAGGAGGAGATAATGAGAGAGGTTGGGGTGCGTGTGGTGAGAACTTGGGGCTGTTCCCAGCAGCTCAGCAACCAGCTCTGTCAGCGCCACATGGCTCGGTGTGTGGGGTCAAGGGGGCTGGGGGGGGGAGTCTGCTGGCCTCCCAGATGAAGGTGGGTGCCTGTGACTTCCCCATTTACCACAGGCTGCACCCAATTGGTCATACCCCATCCTCCACAGCTAGCTTTTATTAGGAGGACATGTAATCGGGCACATTGCTGCAAACTCCCTGTGCACTTCATAAGACCGCGATCAGAGAAATGGATCCCAATGGGCCTTCTACAACAAAAACATTAAGTTGACTGCAAAGCCAAGATATTGTATCCTGATGGAGCTTCAGAAAACAACAACTGGTTCTCGAAGGGTCTGGGGCTTCATTTGTAAGGGGTTTTTGGAGGAGGGAAGCTACTTGAGCATGTAATAGTGGTAGAAAGGGAATACCTGCCAGGGATGCAGCCTTTGATGGTCCCGCCTTTCTCCTTCACCCAGCATCAACATCCGCTTGGGTCGGGATGAATATGCAGCATGTAAGGCATGGGCCACAGCTTGGATGCTGCTATAAGTTACGTAGCTGTCCTGAGACAGGGCTCTTTCAATCTCCTCCTGGGGCAGCATCACCTGTTTCTCTTTCTCCCTGCAACCTGTCCAACTTTTCATGGACAAAACATGCGTTGAACTGAAACACTCAAATGTTTCATCCCACAACCATTCCAGAGAAGAGGAGACTGGCTCATAGTAGTCATATTTTGTCATTATTTTAGTCTTCATTCTGAAGGACAAAGATCCGTGGAGGAAATGGAAGTACTGAGGCTCCTGAGACAAGTTGTAGTCCATGTCCTGAAAAGCTGGTGTGATCCAGACTTTTGCCCCAGTTGGGTTCTTTTCGAGTGTTCTTTGTATAAACATCAATGGTAAACAGCCATAGTGGGAGTCCGCATAGTAAACAATTACCTTCACTTCTTTCCCCAAGAAAGAAACGTCGATCTGGAATATGTAATTTAAGAAATGTCGTTGTAGTCTTTTGGAGAAAGCGACACAAATTCCACTGCTGATCATCAGGGGTGTGAAGGCACCCAGGAACCTCTCCCCATTCTCAGTGTCTGGAGCAAAGAGGCCGACCCACGTCCATCCGAAAAACAGGAGTAGCTGGACAATCCCCGGGTACTGGGTTTCTTCCTTCGGGGCCATGCGGTAGACAAAAGGGAACTGACTTTTGTCATTAGAAACAGGAGTAGCAATGCTGTAACTGATCTAGGGAGAAAAGTAAGGTAAGAGACAGTAGTTTAACATCAGTTTGTTTTCTGGGTGAAAATAAAATATTTTTGGCTAAAATGGAAGGACGATTATGTGCCCCGCTTTGGGTTCCTTAAAGTGGAAAAAAGTGCAATAAATAAATGCAATAAATAAATAAATATTGTCTAAATCAATGCCTGTCAGTATGAGGCAGACTATGTGGACGGGGAGTGCAAAAATATCTCAAGCTCCATTTGTGGTGCAGCCCAAGAGGAACACTGGGGTCCTGTACACGCATTCGAAACACTGTAGAGTGATACACTTCAGGGTCCAGTCAATGAACGTTAGACCTGCTCGCTGCCTTGCATGAGGGAACTGAAGAGGACAGATTTAGCCCTGCCTCCAGCGATGTTGTGGATTCTGTTTGGGGAGCACACTCGAGCCTTATTCAAGAATTACGGCAATCAAGGGGCCACATGAGAACAAAAGCAACCCACTTTGTGTTTTGACCTGGTTACAGGACCGAATCAGCCTTGGTTACTCTGCCAGATGATCTATCTCAAGAGAGGGACAGGGGGAATGTCACTCTGCTAATTCTGCTCCATCTCTCATCAGCTTTGTGTACCATGGACCATGATTTCCTGCTGGATTGACTCTGTGGGAAGGGCATCGAAGACGTGACTTACAATGTTTTCACTCAAACTATGGGGCTGATTTGAGGGAGTAATGTTGGGTGTCCATTTCTTGACCCCTTGGCAGTTGAGTTACAGGGTTCCACAGGGCACCATCTTGTCCCCAATATTGGGCAACGTCTGTATGAATTCACTGGGAGTAGTCATGAGAGGATTTGGAACTGGACAGAAGCCCTGTGGGTCACTGGTTCGCAAGTCCAGGAGATAAGCTCATTGCCTTTTCTGGATAGGGCTGCACTCCCCTTCAAAGATCAGGTTTGTAATCTGGAGGGAGTCCTACATCCATTGTCTCTGCAGGCCCACGTGTCCCATGCAGCTTGGAGTGTCTTTTGCCAACTTCAGCTGGATCACCAGGTATGGCCTCTCCTGGATGTGGTAGCTTTTTCACCATGGTACAGGTTCTAATAACCTGAAGACTGGATTACTGCCATGCACTCTATGTGGGGCTGCCCTCAAGGCTGCTCCAAAAGCTGGCAATTGTTCAGAATTCAGGAGCTTGGCCGTTGTCGGGAGCTGACTCTCTTCAGCATGCTACCTTTGCTGTGGGAACTGCGCTACCTGCCTATTTGATACCAGGTCAAATTTAAGGGGTTATTTACTATCTACAAAGAGCTAAAGAACTTGCGACCATGATACCTGCCAGAGCACCAATACAATCCAGTTGTATTGTAATTATTTTTCTTTCTCCCACTCTCTCTCTCTTCTTTAAAAATATTTTTTAACGTGGCGTTTTATTCTTTTACCTTATCTTTTATCTTTTCTTGTTCACCACTCCGGAATCTGTCTAGATGTGGAGTGAAATATGGATGTAAATGAATAAATACAGAAATGAATACAGAAATACAGGAGGGCTTTTTCTGCTGTGGCACCCCGGCTCTGGAATGAGCTCCCTAGTGAGGTTCGCCTGGCATCTACATTGTATTCCTTTCGGCACCAGGTGAAGACCTTTTTATTTTCCCAGGCATTTTAGCATTTTAGCTTTCTAAATTTTTAGCTTTGCTGTTTTAAATCTGTATTTTAAACTCCTGCACTGCTGCTGGGTTTTATTGTGGTTGTATTGTTATATTGTGGTTTCAATGTTCTATATATTTTAAATTGTGTGTTGTTTGGTTTTAATTTTTGTGAACCGCCCAGAGAGCTTCAGCTATTGGGCGGTATAGAAATGAAATAAATAAAATAAATAATAAAGAAATAAAATAAAGAAGTAATAAATGCCTTACAGGGCTGTGCCTTCCACAGAGAGATGGGTGACATCATACCTTCTGGGGCAGAATCATAGCAGTAGTCATGTGGGGGCTGCAAAAACTGCTCGGGAGGGTTCTCGTTCCTGTCAGCCACTACTGTTTTCTGCAACGTCTGCATCGGAGAGCCTTTCAAGACATGATTAAAGGTGCAATCCTATACAGATAGACAGGCACTCAGACCTCCACTGAAGGCAGAGGCAACCTCCAATCCAATGCAGGGCAGAACCAGCGTAAACAAGGGGATTCCCTCTGTGCTGCACTTTGCCTTAGATGGACGTTTCCACTAGGGTTGGTGGAGAATTTCTCCCCGAAACTTCGGGGGGCCGAGCGCCAACGTGTTCGGCCCCCCGAACAAGTTTTGGGGAGAAATTCTCCGCACTCCCCCACCCCCTGCACCCCCCCCGGGATGGGACTTACCTTTCCCAAATGTCCCTCCCGGCGGCGGGTCCCGGCGGCGGTTCGTCGGGTCCTCTTCAGGGGCGGGAGCAGCAGCCGGTCTTCTGACCGGCTGCCGCCGCCGCCATTCCAATAAAAGAAAAAGAAAAAAACGCCCCCGTGATAGGCTACGTGACGATTACCGTAGCCTATCACGGCTATATTTGCAAAGTCAGCCGTGATAGGCTACGTCACTCGTCATGTAGCCTATCACGGGTGACTTAAAAAAAAAAAGCGCGTAGGGATAATGGCAGCCCCCATAGGGAGCCGCCATTCCCGTTCCTTATTTGGTCGTGCTCAGCTCCCCTTTCTATGCACCTGTCCTCCTGTCCTCTCCCCATTCACACCTGTGGGATTTTGAAGATGCTCGACATGGAGGAAATGTGGAGGGAGAGGTCCGATTCAGCCCCTTCAAGGACGGCCAGCAGGTGATTCTTCCTCCTGCAGCTGTAGTGCGGCATGTTGCTTTCACCCCCAGCAAGGAGCTGCAGCATGGCGTAGGAGGTGGCTCTTCCGTCGAAGAAGGACTTGTAGATGTTGTAGCCCAGGGTGATGTTCGGTAAGAGCCTGGGGTTCCGGTTGATCTCCTGAATGGCAAACATGAAGGATAGGATGTGCCAGTACCTTGTATCGTGGAAACTGCAAAACAGTAAATAAGAACAAAATTCAATGCCTCATGCTGTCGTTCTCTGTTGAACGAAAACAAATCTCAGTTTCTTTCTTTTATACCCCTACCTTCTTTGTCATGCAATTTAAATCTCAGAAGAGCCGATCGTCACATAATGCTTTGGAAGTTCATAGGGAGCGGCAAATGTACCTGTGCTGCAAGGTGTTGGCAGATTTCAGGGATCAAGGATCTAGCTGTCTGTCTGTGTGTCTGTCTGTCTGTCTATATTTAGATAGATTCTCTCTCTCTCTCTCTGTCTCTCTCTCACACACACACACATACACACACACACACACACACGTGCCTTTTGTTAAGGATTATCAGTGAAAACAATGTTTTTGAAATTTACTGGTGCCAGAAGAAGTGTTGCGTTTACATACCATCAAATTTCCAGGTCTATTGGTGAACTATGGGGAGAGAAACGGCAGTATAAGAGAAAAAGCAAACAATCTCCTCTCTCTCTCCAAAGTGACTTGGGGAGTATGTTTCAGTGACCTTGTTTGGATCAAAGTTTCTGAAGAAGAAAAACAAACTTCTTTTAAGGCTAAAACGTTGATGATTTCCTATTCCTCCTGTGTTGGGGATGGTGGAATATATATATATTTAAAAAAAAACAACCCTTTTTAACGTGTGTGCAAGTCATCAGCTGCCATTGTAGGCCTTGTTTTCATTTTGTTTTCTGCATCATGTCATGTTTTCTGGTGTTTGAGAGGGAAATGAAAATGGCCACAGCCATTAAAGGAAAAAAAAAAGTTCCACAATTTGCCAGGGATATCACTGGAAAAAAAATGTCTGGAGGGACATTTAATGGGTATGTACTGACCAATCAAATGATGGTAAAGTAGGCTGGCATGTTTAAAAGGAAGTAAATGCTATGAAGAAATGCTGATTTCAGATCTTCTGTGTGCGCCCATGTGTCTGTGTGGGCATGCGCATGCACGGGTCTGCAGGTCTGCTCCTTCCTGCCTTTATAGTTGTAAGTGTTTCAAGGGATTTTACTTCTGGTTGGACTTCAGCTTCACACTCTGCTTTCCCCCAAATTATCTTTAAATCACTTCTCTTTTAGCTTTGCAACCTTTATTGCTGAATATCACCCACAGAGACTTAGCAGTGAGTAATATGGGGAGGGGGGAGTCATAGATTAACTGTGCCCTCTTATCCACGCTGCTTCAGTATACATAAATAAAAATAGCAATTATTTTATTATTACCTACATAGTGCTTATAATGTTTACAGTATTTGTGTTAAGGGCTCGGGAGCGTCGCCTCAAAGAAAAACTGTGTCCCACTCACTTTTACTCACTGGAAATCACATCAAAGTGGAAACTGAAAACGAAGCACTCTTCAACGCTCCTAGAAGGAAGAGCGTTTTTCCAGCTGGTACTCACACAACCTGCACAACCTTAAAAGGAGGGTTACAGGCACTTGCTTTTGCCATCTTAGCGCACTGCAGACAGGGTATTCAAAAAACAAAGCCCCTCAGCTCAGCTTGGTGACCCCGAATGATCAATCTAGACCCCCAGCACCCCCCTTGCTACCTGAAGTTTCATCTCCTCCCATATACACTTGCCCAGACCCTGAGATCAGCTTTAGCCATCTCGTTCCAGAAGCCCCCACCAAAGGAAGCAAGGTGAGTGGCTAGAAAGACCAGGGCCTTTTCTCCTGTGGCATCCCAGTTGTGGAGGAGAAAATTGGGTGAATCGTATTCTCGTATAATCAGAGGTTGGGGGGGGTAGATACTATTTCTTATATTGAGAAAATGCCTCAACAGACCATGCTGAATCTTCCTAGTGGAGGAGAAGTGTATCTGAGGATTGCCTGTGGCAATTTTGAAGTAGAACTGGTCAGAAATTGCTTCTTTCTAAGAGGTTAAATTTTGAAAAGTGAGCACCTGCAGTTTGACAGATTTTGTCTGTTCTTGTTTTTTCCCACTTGAGTTACATGGGCTACTTTGGAGGATCATTTCTCCTGTTTGTACAGCAAAAACAGTCTGCAAAACAGTCTGTCATCTTTGATAAGGAAGAAGGTGTAGAATATACTATGCCTCAGAAAACGATAAGGCATTTCAAGGTTTTTACTCCATTTTAAGCCGGCATTCAATTAAAAAAGAATTTCCACACCAGCCACTCAGTCATTATGGAATATGAACCAGTCCTTAATAGTATGAAGGATGTTAATAGTCTTAAGCCATGTTATATTCGGGGGGGGGGGAAGGGGGAGAAAAAGAGATCTACATATTAATAACACAAGAGGCATAGCTCGGTGTTGATGATCTGCAACCGTATATTTGATATACATGGATATAGATGGACAAAATTTGGAGACACATTATACAGATACTTGATTCTGCTATTTCTAATAACCGAAATTAACAGATCACCAAAAAGATAACCATGGGCTTTGGTTCATTACCATCCCAGAAGCCTTTTCTCCATTATAGGGAATCTATTAAAAAACACAAAACGAACTCAACTGGTGTTTCGCTTGAATCTCTTCTAACGCAGGAGCAACCTCAGGCTTCTGAAGGCTTGTTAGAGAGACTTTATGATACTGAATGACAGGAACTACACCTGAGTAACTTCCCAGGGCATTCTGAGGAAAGATTGGTCATTCACTGTCTTGGGAAAAGTCAGATATCTCAACAAAGAGGTGGCCAATTATTTTCTAATCATCATGCATATAAACACTCAGCTGGTTGTATGAGCTAAACCGAAGAAACTGTATCCCTGTGTCCTGATATTATGTCTTGTATTTTATCTTGAATGGGTCTAACACCCATTACACACATACATACACACACACACACACACACACACACACACGGTTTTTTCAGAAGTAAATCCCAAAGAGTGCAGAAGGATTTACAGTCACGTGCTGTGGTGGATGAGGAAGAAAGGTGCTCAGACTTAAGAACTATGGCCCCGTAATTATTCCAGACAGGGAACCTCTATGTGGACATTTGCATTTGGACCACTCCCAAAAAACTACCTCCCCAGCTCCAGCCTGTGTCTTATCACAACATTTAAAAGCAAAGAGGCTGCTGGTTCTTTTGGCTGAAACAATGCAAGGGAACCCCATGGATCCAGTCATATGTGAGCGTACTGAACTAAATGGTGCCTTTACTTCAATGAAGCTCTGGATTCTTCTTCAAAAAGTGCAGAGTGGGTAAAGTCAGGAGAACAATTTATCAGGGATGACCAGAGTTACCAGAAAAGATGGACAGTCTCCTGTAAATGGGAACATTACAACCGGAATGTGGGTTTGGAAGCATTACATCATCAGCATCACTTACTTCACAACCCTGGTTAAAGGGGACTCAGAGAAAACGTATGGTTCGTTGCACATGAAATACTGTGCAGACAGGACTCCGCTGATGAGGTAGTCTCCTGGCCGGTAATAATAGGACCCTAACTCTTGCTCTTTCTTCTGAGTCCTCAGGCAGTCTGACTTCTCCAGCTGACTGGCCGCATAAGGAAGCAGGAGCAACACCAGCAGCAGCAACGGTATCATTCTGGGTCTGCCTCCCTCCTGCCGTTCCTCCTTTGTGACTGTTCCTTTCACCTCCACAGCCAGCTAATCAGAAGTGAGAAAAGTCTTGCGAGATTGAGGCTGCAGTGTCTTTCCAACAACATCCAATTCTGAGCCATAGGCAGTGATGGGAGGTGGTGTACTAAACTACACCCCAGGCATGGTCATCTCAGCCTGTCTGGAATCTGAGCCCAGGCTCTCGGGAGCACAGGAGATGTTTTATGCACCAAGCTTTTCAGGCACAGAGAGTGCAAGAGGGTTCCTGGAGCTGCCTTTCATTCTGATGTTGACATCATTGGTCTCCAAGGAAAACAGGAAGCAAAACATCTCTTGAGCTTTGGCAAGACTCAGAATAGATCACTGTTTTTGATAATGATCAGGGGAAGCTTCACAGCTGCAACTTCATGGATTCTCTGAGTGCCTCGTGGCGCAGGTGCAGAACTGGAGAAAAACATGTTTGTGAGAAGTCACACAGGCAGCGCCATCTTCTGGTTGGCAAGGGGGAAAGGTGAGCCTGCCCTGGCCTGTATTCGAAAAATTCACACAAAAGAGCCAGGAGCAGGAACATCTACTTATGCGCATGAAGGTGCACACTACTTGGGGGAGTTTCCCAGCCCTGCTCCCTTTGCCAACCCTCCCAATTGCACTTCTGGTGCTGGATAAGCCAGGATTACCAGAGAGCAAAGAACGAATGGTGGCCGCCATACAACTGAAGGATCTCCCCCTATTAGTATTTCCAGTGAGCTCATCAGAGCTGTGCATCATCTTGTTTGGGAAGAAGTAAATTATATTCAACAAACTGGTTAGTTACAAACACAGTCTGCAGAGAATAATGAAATGTAAAGATAGGTTTAAGGTAACTAAATTTATTATTTGAAACATACGAGGTGTCACATTTTTCATCTTTTCAAAACTTCCTTAAATACAGTGTTCTTGGTGTCGACTCCAGGGATGCCTCTGTAACGTCCTTGTTCTGGTCCATCAGTCATTCGATTCTTAAGGTTTACCAATGTGTGCATGTGACTCATGATAAGATAGAGTTCTCCATGGCAGGAGAGAGATGAAGGCAGACAACAGAGGAAAGCCATCCAAGCTAACATCACAGAAGCAATTTCAGAGACTTGGAGAACATAATGCATCTAGAGTAGGGTATAAAAACCCCTTACCTGGTTCTGGTTGGGGAATCTGCTGAGGGGGAGAGGCGACCCGGTCCTTCCCCCAGAATCCTTGATGGGGGGGAGGCAATCCGGTCCCCCCCCCAGAATCCTGCCCGGCCAGCTCTGCTCCGTGGGCAGTCCCTGTATGTGCTGGCCAGGTGATCCTCAGCCGGGCCTCCAGCTGCTGCCGGGCTGGTGCAGACACGACTGGCGTCCTGCATAGGGGACGCCATTTGCATCCCTATGGTAGCCCGTGATAGGCTACATAAAGATATACGTAGCCTATCACGGTAAAGGCAGCCATACAAATGGCTGCCGCTACGTCATTTGCGGCCGCAGCAGCCCAGCAGTGGCCAGCCGGTAGACCAGCCGGAGCTGCCGCCGCTGCATTCACCTCAGGTAAGCTCTGTCCCAGGGGGATTCCGCGTGGTGGCGGGGGGTGGGAGGCCATTCCGCCATGGATTCTGGGGTGCCGGATTCTAAATAATCCGGCCTCACTTGACTCCATGGCGGAATTTTCTGACATCCCTAATCTAGAGTGAGCCATAGTGTTCATCATTCTGTGGTCGTGATGGAAGCACAGGGGTTTGTCCGTTGGTACACGCCCAGCAGCAAGTGCAGCAGTGTCCTCGTGCTTGAGGATTTCACCCACCTGTCGGTACTCAGTAGCGCATGGGAAAACATTGGGTATCAGGTCGTGAGTGACTCCAGCAAGGTGCAGCCCAGTGTGCTGTCCTCTGCTCGATCCAGGAGAGCTATAGTGGCCTCCTCGGTGTCAAGGATGGCCGTAGCTTGGAGGCTCATCTGACCGCAAAGTGCTCATCCGAGGCTGAACTGAGCCTTGCACCCTGAAGACAAGTGCACTGGGGCCTTGTGGCTGTGCAGTCTTGAGTGGTGTAGACCAGGAAGCCCAGCCTAGAGGCCTGTTTCGCTTGCAAATGCCCTTCAGGAATTGCTTGCCCAGAAAGGAGCCATCAGTGCCAGTGTTGCGGGTGAAATCCGGACCTGCGAGTGTGGGTAGTGAAAACTTTCTGCCATGGCAGCTGGGAGTTGATGATTCAGCATTGAAAAGCCATTTGTCAAGGATGCTCTGACTTGGATTCCTGCAGTGAGCAGGGGGTTGGACGCAATGGTCTTATAGCCCCCTTCCATTCCTACTATTCTATGATTCTATAATTCTATGATTCTCTAGGGGCTGGAAAGGTGGAATTGGTGCAGCGGCATGAGTTGTGCTGGGACTCATGGTTCACCTACTGGTTGCTGTTACCAGCAAGCATTTCATGCCTAGGGATGGTAGTAATGCGTGGAATATATAAATGTTGTTTTGTTAAATGCAACAGCTGAAGACTTCCTTTCTGAGCAATAAATAAACTTCAACTAGCTAACATTTAACTGCAGGTATCTCTCAATCCCTTCATGATTTCTTTGCCGGCTGTATGTTACTGGCATATCATGGTACTTTGGCCTGCACCTCTGATTATTCAGGTGTACAGAGACTTTTGTGTGTGTTCATATTTGCTTTCACTCCAATTTGCAATCGATGGTTTAATTAACCTTGACTGTTTTGATATTAAATATAATATATATATATATATATATATATATATATATATATATACTTTTCTCTCTGCCACCTTGTGCTCTCTCAAGAGCACTTTTCTGTATTTGTGCCTCTCCCACCCCTTGCCTCTCTCGTTTCCCTTTCTCTCTCCCTCCCTCTGACATTCCATTCTCTACCTTTGTGGCCCCTTTCTCTCTTATTGTGCCCTTTCTCTCTCTGGACCCCTGCACCACCCTTCTCTCTCTCCCATCAGCCTCTGATGCAGGTTGTTCTGCATTCTGGACTCTTCCTCCAGGTGCTGCCTGACCTCCAAAACTGCCATTCCCAGGTAGGGAATTAGGGATTGTGTAAAACCTCAGCCACCTTCTATTCCATCATCCTCCCGTTGTCAGAGTCTGATTTTTCTAAGTTTCCAAACTTCTGCAAATTTGCATGGGCAAAATGCCCCCCCCCCATGCACAAATTCCCCCAAATATGCATTTTAACTCCCAAGCCTATGGGGAAAATATGCATTTTCAGGCAGGGTTTTTTTTAAAAAAATTGTGAATTTTTTTACAACAAAATTTGGACAAAACAGTTGCAGGTTAGAAACATGGTTCCCTAAATCTGCGGAATCCACCCTCCAGGGGAAAAGCCCATCCGCTGGTAGGGTTCATAAAAATCTGAACTCACTTAGTTCTATTGCAGATTCCGCCAACATTCCTACTCACAAGTCTCTCTGCCAGCCTGTCAAAAAATATTTTAAAAAAACAGCTGGGAAGGGGCAAGGATGGGAGGTCATGATCATGAATCCAGGTTTGGGCAGTGGCCAGGGGTGAGGCTAGAGTACCAACTGCACCCATTCCAGAGATGTCAGATCTGATCAAGGTGACACATGCCTAAGTTACACCCTGTTTGGGCTGCGGTAACATCCAGTATGTGGGGCTGCCTTTGGTAGGGATGGGTGAATGAGTGAGACTCAAGATGGCTCGGATCTTCCAAATATTTGTACCCATTTCCTGATTTGTGAAACTTTCCTCAATAGACTAAAGAGGGGCGGATTCAGTCTCCATGGAAATTTGCACAAATCGAACTGGGGAAGTTGTGCAAATTGAACACGAGCACACATCTGGCCATTTGCAAACATTTTCGCCAGACGTGGTTTCTGTCTGGAACCCAGGAGGGGTTCACAGCTCCACTGAAATCAGAGCTGCCAGCCTCCACTGGCAGCTGCCCCAAATCTTAGGCTGAGAATGTCAGTATCCAAAGTTTAAATGGCCCGGGACCAAAAACTGAGCACAAGACTATCCCATGTCAGATATCTCTCTGTTCAGGAGACTGTCCCCTTCAAAAAAAAACAATTCCCTTCAATCAAATCATCATTTCTGTGCAGTAGATGTGTGATGACCATAGATGACAATGAGAAGCAAGGAAATGGAAGTACCAAATTAAACTCCTGCATTCTTTGAGAATAATTCTTAATGACAACAAGTGAATGAAACCATCATAGCAAGCAGAGCAAGCAGAATACAGCAATGCCAGGGCTTTCCATGTGCATGCAAGCTGAAAAATGTATGAACGTCACTTACCTTTTTGCAGATGTGATTCACGGTGGGGGGGAGGCGCTCCGTCCCTCCCCCCGGAATCCCTCCCAGAGTTCCGGCCATGGATGGGATGCTGTGGACACAAATGGCGGCCACTGTAATGGCGTACATTTGCGTCCTGTGAACCTGAGGTAATAGGCTACATAAGTATTTATGTAGCCTATCACGGCAAACAAAAAAAAACAACAGCATATGCAAATGGCAGCGGCTACAGTGACCGGCATTTGCGTTCACTATTTTTAGCCGTTTTAGCCTACTTAATGTTTATGAAGGCTATTACGGCAAAAAAAAGGGGAACACAAATAACGTAGTGGGTGCCATTTGCTACCCCCCCTTTTAGCCTATGGAAATATTTATGTGGGCTATTATGGCAGGAAAAAAAAAGGAAAACAAATAGCGCCCACTATGCTATTTGCATTCCCCTTTTTTTGAACGCAATAGCCTACGTAAATATTTATGTAAGCTAAAACAGCTAAAAATAGGGAACGTAAATGGTGGCTGCCGTAGCCGCCGCCATGTGCGTACGCTGTTTTTTTTGGGGGGGGGGCTTGCCATGATAGGCTACATAAATACTTAGGTAGTCTATCATGGCAGCCTCGCAAATTGCAGCCGCAGCAGCTGGTCAAAAGAGCAGCCGCCGCTTCCGCCGCTGCTGCCTCTCGAGCCCCACGGAAGTTTATCTCCGGGGTTTTCTGCCAGGAGGCGGGGGGACCGAATGCCAGTGCATCCGTGGTGGAATTCATGCCATCCCTAGGACGCAAGCTGCAAAATACTGGTACACTGCAGCTGTTAAGGGCCACACCTTCAACAGATGCATTATTTGGACAATGTGAGTATGGTATAGTTCCAGCCTCACCACTACCTTAGATGAGGATGGTGGTCACTGGCAGAGTGATAGCCCCAAGGCTCAGCTTTGCCTGTCTCCTGTAACAGAAACACTGAAACTGTGCAACTGAAGAGATAAGCACATCAGAAGGCTCTGTTAACTAAGATCTCAGCAAAATTCTATCTCCTCCAAAGCTATGCCAAATATGCTCCCACAACTCTACTTCTATGGATCAGATTCCCTAGTTTGTTTTGAACATGATATGCTCCTTCGTATTCAGATCAGGTCTCAGTACAATGATGTAGCACTTGGGAAGAAAGATGCAGCCCAACAGCCCAGCACTGGAGGCCAAGATCGAGAAGACCTGCACGGCCACCATGTATTTCCCCTTCGTGCTCAGGTAGGAGGGCACAAAGGACAGCCAAACACTGCAGAAGACCAGCATGCTGAAGGTGATCAGTTTGGCTTCATTGAAGGCCCCAGGCAGCTTCCTGGCCAGGAAAGCCACCGTGAAGCAGATGGCAGCCAAGAAGCCCATGTAGCCAAGGGCAGTATAAAAGAAGACAACAGATCCTTCGTTGCATTGCAAGATGTTCTGTCCAGGCTGGGAATGCATGTCAGAGTCAGGGAATGGGGCAGAGCTCCCCAGCCAGATGGTGCAGATGACAACTTGGACACCGGAACAGGAACTGACAATGGAGTTTGCAAATCTTTTCCCCAGCCATCCCTTCACTCTGTTCCCTGGTTTTGTGGCCAGGAAAGCCAACACCACCGTGATGGTTTTGGCCAACACTGAAGAAACGGCAACTGAGAAGATGATGCTGAAGGCTGTTTGTCGGAGAAGACAAGTCACTTTCCTTGGTCGCCCCATGAACAGGAAGGAGGACAAGAAGGAAAGCATGATGAAGATGAGGAGGATGTAGGAGAGGTCTCGGTTGTTGGCCTTGATTATTGGAGTTTCTTGGTATTTCATGAAGATTCCTAATACAAAGCCTGTGGATAAGGATAAGAATAGAGCAAAGGAAATCAGGACAATCCCCAAAGGTTCTTCATAGGTGAGGAAAGATATCTCCTTGGGGACACATTGATCTCTGTCTGTGTTTGGATGCTGATCTTCTGGACACTTGTTGCAATGGTCGGCATCTGAGAAGACGGAGAGTGAGTTCAGCAGGATTTACATCCACTGTACCTCCAGAAAAAATGTGCAGTTGGGCAAGGAGAGAGAGAAACATTCCCTCACAGAGGACCTGATTTGTGACCAGACCAGTCTATGGCCTCATCACCAAGTAAGGACTTTAGTAGTAGCAGGGCCAGGAAAGGTACTGTAATATCTCTGTGGGGCATTACAAAGTGTCAGTCAGAGAGGAACAGAGAAGAGTGGGCTAGATGGATTGATGGGCATGATTTATACCAGGAACAGTGTGCACTAAGCATCCCCCCTGCTTTTCACCCTAGAGATTCACTCCCATCAT
The DNA here is from genome assembly GCF_057233095.1 of Heloderma suspectum. Taxonomy (NCBI): domain Eukaryota; kingdom Metazoa; phylum Chordata; class Lepidosauria; order Squamata; family Helodermatidae; genus Heloderma; species Heloderma suspectum. The sequence continues at coordinate 390,151,300 of NC_139459.1, forward strand.
CTTTTCTTTCCACTCACTTCATGGGATTAATGGTGGAGATTAATAATAAACTGAAGCCAAGTAGGGGTCAGAGTTCAAAAAGTCTTTAGCATCTGTTCCAAAGATGTATGAATATTTAATGTGTTAATTAAAATGCTTTTGAGACTGCACATAAGAACAACGATCACAATGATGTACAGACCAGAAGAGTAAAACCTTGTAGAAGAAGAGCAACCAATAACAAATAATATTAGCATTCAGTCGAATTGAACATGTCTCCATTAAAATCACGCTATGTACTAGAAGGGCATCATGAGGTATTTCAGGCTGAGCAGTAGTGAATGGCCCATGACCATAAGGGATTCCCATGATGTTTTACACTAGGAGCAACAGTCATTCATGAAGCCTTCTTCTCTTACCTACTCGTGGAATGTTTTGCTCAAGGGGTTTAAGAGAAAAGAGAGAAGTAAAATAGGGCTGTGGAGACTATTTGGTATATTCAAGGAGTTGCCCTAGGTAGGGATTTCAGAGAACTCCGCCACGGATTCGGCCCCCCGAAATCGGTGGTGGAACGGTCTGCCCCACCACCTCCCCCGGGACGAGACTTACCTGGGGCGGATCTTCCTGGGGGCGGCGGCAGCTAGTCTTCCGACCGGCTGCCGCCGCCGCCATTTCCAGTAAAAAAAAAATAACCTGATAGGCTACGTAAATGTTTACGTAGCCTATCACGGCTGACTTGAAAAAACAACAACAACAAGGTGTGTTCCTTATTTTGGCACGTCTTAGTCTATGTCAAGATTTATGTAGACTAAGACGGTGAACATAAGGGGAACGCAAATAGCGTACAACCGTATGTGCGTTGTTGTTGTTGTTGTTGTTTTTTAAGTCAGCTGTGATAGTCTACGTAAATATTTACATAGCCTATCACGGCTGATTGCAGGGATGCAAATGGCGGCGGCTACAGCCGCTGCCATTTGCATCCCTGCTAGCCAGCAGCTGGATGTCCGGCTGGATGTCCGGTGGCTCCGCAGAATCCCTGTGGAGCACAGCCAGCCGGTCAGGATTCGAGGTGGGGAGGAGGAACGGAGTGCCTCCCCTCCCCATCAACATAATCCACGAAAGGTAAGTGCCTTTGGTACATCCCTAGCCCTAGGGAACTCCCATTCTTCTGATCTTGCCTACCTTCCTGAATGGAGATGGTTCCTTCCGCACATGGAGCGCAAGCATAGCAGCATGATGGCTCTCCTTCTTGGACCTCCTTGTAGTATCCACGGCGACAGCTCTCAGTGCATCTGGAATGCGGCACCGTCTAGCAACAAAGAGAAGGAGCATCCAGGAAAACAGTGTTATGAATATTTGTGCCTATGGAAATGAGTCCTACAATTTAGACAGGACCCAACAGGGTTTCTACCGCTTGTGACCCTAAATGAAGTAGAAGGGATCCCAGGTCCTTGTTTCAGGGAAGCACTATTTATCCATCACAACATGGCATGGACGTTTTTGGTCTGTTTGTTTCAAAATGTTTATGCCACCTATACTATATGTGTACTCAAGCCAATATAAAAACTGGAGGGGAAAAGGTACGACAATGAAATAAACTAAAAGACAATCCAAGAATAACTGAAATTACAAGCAACAGCAATAAATGGAGAAGCTTCAAAACGTGCGCATGCAGTGACGTTGAACAATGGGGGATGGAGATGAGCTTTTTGTGGGAGGACAGGCACCACCATTGGAAAGGCCCTCTCCTCTTCCGTGTTTTGATCTTCAGTGGCAGGGCAGAAGGCAAAGGGAGGATCGGAGGCCTCATGGCACAGCTGGAGACGGAAAGGCATTTTAAGGAGCAGGGTACCTGATGGATTCATATCCCCTAAATAGGGATGTACGAAAGTCACTTACCTTTCCACAGATTATGTTCATCGTGGGGGGGAGGCGTTCTGTCCCTCTCCCCAGAATCCTCGATGGGGGGGAGGTGATCTAGTCGTCTGCCCCAGAATCCTCGACGTCCGGCTGTGCTCCATGGCGGCTCTGCGGATCAGCCGGCCAGGCCCAGGCCAGAGCCATCCGCAGCCAGATTTCTGGCCGCGGAGGGCTCTGGGTAAAAAAAAAAAAATGCGTACGCATTTTCTTTGCCATGATAGGCTCTGTAAGTATGTAAATACTTACATAGCCTATCACGGCAGCCTGGAAGGAACCAAATGGCGGCAGCTAAGATGGCCGCCATTCACGGCCACAGCAGAATCCCATTCGAGGATTCCACAGGATGGCAGGGGGGGGGAGGCCCTTCCTCCATGGGTTTCACCACCTCTTTAACTCAATCCAATTCTACCCATAGTGGGGCCATAATTCAGCACTACAGCCCCTGATTTAAAGGCACAAGGTCCCAGGTTCAATACCTGGCATCTCCGGGTAGGGCTGCAATAACTCCTGCCTGAAACCCTGGAACGTTACCAGTCAGTGTCAGCAGTACTGGGTTAGATGAGCCCATATTTTTGGAGGCAGCTGCTTAAGTTGACCCTTGAATTCAGTATGACTTGGGAGTAATGACTGACTGACTGGATAGACATGTAGCCTAACACATGTCTGTTCAGGGGGTCGGGGAGGTGCCAACATAACTGTGGTCATGGGCAGGGGGAGGTATGGCATTGGCAGATTAACAGGCCAGCTGAGGAGAAGAGGGGCTAGACACCTTACAGCTGTCCCATCTTCTGGTTCTTCCCCCAACCTGATGGTTCCTGACGGCCTTACCAGTCTGCCCTCGGGTCTGGTGGTGCTGATGCTGAATGCCTGGTGGGCCCCAAATAAAATCTCCCTCATCCATGATTTGATTGTGGATGACGGGGCTGACCTGGTATGTATTACTGAGACCGGGGTGGGGGAACTGGGAGGGGTCACTCTCTCCCAGCGGTGCCCTCCTGGCTACTCAGTGCAGCACCAACACCGACTCGAGGGTGGGGGAGGGGGGTTTGCCCTGGTCTATAGGAATTCAATCTCCCTCTCTAGGCTTCCTGCTCATTCGAGTGCAGATCTTGAGTGTCTTTACCTTGTTTTGGGTACGCGGGACAGATTAGGGATTCTGTTGGTGTACCGCCCACCCCGCCGACCATCAGACTCCCTGCCTGAGCTGGCGGAGGTGGTGTCGGACTTGGTGTTGAGGACCCCTCGGATGATGGTCCTGGGGGATCTCAACGTCCATGCCGAGGCCGCTGTATCTGTGGCAGCTCCGGGCTTCATGGCCACAATGACAACCATGGGGCTGTCCCAATATGTCATCGGCCCAACGCATATAAAAGGACACACGCTTAATCTGGTTGTCTTGACTGGGCAGGAGGATGGTGATGTGAAAGCGGAGGAATTAACATCTGTCCATTTGGTATGGTCAGATCACTTCCTGTTGAGGTTTAGACTCCTGGCAACCTTTCCCCTCTGCAAGGGTGGGGGACCTGTTAAAATGGTCCACCCCCAGAGGCTAATGGATTCCGATGGATTCCAGAGGGCTCTGGGGGGTTTCCTGCTGGTATGTCTGGTGCTCCTGTCAAAGCCCAGGTCGCTCTGTGGAATGCAGAGATGACTCGGGCAGTTGACACGATCATGCCCAAGCGCCGTCTCCCTCTGAGCAGAGCCTGGCCAGCTCCTTGGTATTAGGGATGGCGGAGAATTCCACCACGGATCTCAATAAGGCTGAATGCCAGTGCATGGGGCCCCCGGAAATCTGTCACGGAACGAAGCCCCCCCACCCCCACCCCACGAAATGTACACAAAACCGAGAACCTACCTGGTGCCGTTCGCTCCACTTTGCAAATGGCGGGCAGGTCTGCGGCTGCCATTCGCTTCATCATTTTTCCTGTGATACGCTATGAAATACTTATGTAGCCTATCTCGGTTAACGCAGGGACCCCATTTGCATCCCTGTGGAGCCCATGATAGTCTACGTAAATATTTACATATCCTATCATGGCGAAAAAAAGGGACGCAAATGGTTGTGGCTACAGTAGCCGCCATTTGCATCCCTGCGCTAGCCAGCAGCAGCCGGATGTCGCTGTGGGCTGCCCTGGCTGGTGGCTCTGTGGAGTTGTTGAGCAGTGGAGCCAGCCAGCAAGGATTTCAGGGGGAGGGACGAAGCGTCTCCCCTCCACCACGGATGTCATGAAACAAAACAGGTAAGTTGTTTCATACATCCCTCGTGCTGAGTCTCACCGAACACAGGTAAGAGCTCACTATCGAGCCTACTCTGTGGCGGTGCGGGTGGCAAAGAGACAGTGCTTTTCCACCACTGTTGCATCTTCTCAGTGTCATCCAGAGGAGCTTTTCTGAGTGGTTGGTGGCCTGTTACATTCTTGGCCAGGGAGAGACAACTGTGGGACTCTCGGTTGCATGCTGTGATGGGTTTGCCCGGCACTTCGAAGATAAAGTCGCTCAGATTTGTCATGAATTGGACACCACCATTAATGCAGATCCATTGGTAGATGTGTTCAGAGCACCATCTGGTCCCGTTTTATTGGCTGAGTTTCAGTTATTGAGGCCGGAGGATGCAGACTAGGGATGTACAAATCCCTTACCTTGTTCCGCTGAAGGGCATCGGCGGTGGGAGGGAGGCGCTCCATCCCTCCCCCTGGAATCCTCGATGGGGGGGAGGCACTCGGTCACTCCCCCTGGAATCCTGCCTGGCCGGATCTGCTCCGCGGCCAAGCTGCGGAGCCGCTGGCTGTCTCTGTCCGCCTGCCTGCAGGGACGCAAATGGTGGCTGTCGTGGCCGCCACCATTTGCGTCCCTTTATTGAGCCGTGATAGGCTACGCAAATATTTACATAGCCTATCACGGCAGGGGGGGAAACCCCAGCGTACACAAATGTCGGTAGCCACCACCATTTGCATACACTGGGTTCCTCCCCGCCTGCCGTGATAGGCTACGTAAATATTTACACAGCCTATCAGGGCTTGAAGGGGAGGAAGCGAATGGCAGCCTCAGGATGGCTACCATTCGCAAAGCAGCGCGGACGGGAGCAGGTAAGTGCTCCGTTTCGCACACCTTTCATGGGGTGGGGGCAGCGGGGACTTTGTCCCGTGCCGTTTTGTGAGTCGGGGGGGTGGGGGCTTTGTTCCGCGATGGATTTCAGTGGGCCGAAGGCACTGGCATTTGGCCTCACTGAGATCCGTCTCAGAATTTTCTGACATCCCTAATGCAGACAAGGTGCTTGGCCAAGTCCGATCGACCACTTGTGTGCTTGACCCTTGCCCTTCATGGCTTATTAAATCAAACAAGGAGGGGATGTCTGGCTGGGTCCAGGAGGTTGTAAATTCCTCCTTGAGAGAGGGAGTGGTGCCGGCTCCTTTAAAAGAGGTGGTAATCAGACCACTCCTAAAAAAGCTGAACTTGGAGGATGTTAACAATTATAGGCCAGTGGGCAAAATGCCCTTCCTGGGCAAGGTGCTTGAGCAGGTGGTTGCAGGACAGCTCCAGGCACTGCTGAATGAAACAGATTATCTAGATCCATTTCAGTCGGGCTTCAGGCCTGGTTTTGGAATGGAAACTGCCTTGGTCGCCCTGTGGGATGACCTCTGCCGGGAGAGGGACAGGGGGAGTGCGACCCTGTTGATTCTCCTGGACCTCTCACTGGCTTTTAATACCATCGACCATGGTATCCTTCTGGATAGGTTGTCTGGGTTGGGAGTAGGAGGCACTGCACTACAGTGGTTCCACTCCTACTTGGATGGCCGATTCCAGAAGGTGGTGCTGGGGGAGTATTGCTCTGCGCCATGGCAATTGTGACATGGGGTTCCACAGGGCTCTATTTTATCCCCTATGCTGTTTAACATCTGCATGAAACTGCTGGGGGAACTTATCCAGAGGTGTGGGCTGAGGCGCCATCAATATGCGCATGACACCCAGCTCTACCTCTCTTTCTCATCAAACCTAGCTGAGGCAGTGGCTCTTCTGAATCGGGTCTGGGCACGGTAATCGACTGGATGAGGGCTAATAAAGTGAAACACAATCCAGACAAGACGGAGGTACTGCTGGTGGGTTGTTCATCTGCCCGGCTAGGTGATATTCAACCTGTTCTGGAGGGGGTTGCACTCCCCCCAAAGGATCACATTCATAGTTTTGGGGTGCTCTTTGACCCAGAACTGTCACTTGAGGCACAGGTGAACTCAGTGGCATGGAGCACTTTTTATCAGCTTCGGCTGGTATCCCAACTACACCCTTATCTGGACAGAGAGAGCCTAGCTACAGTTATCCATGCTCTGATAACCTCTCGCCTAGATTACTGCAATGCGTTATACGTGGGGCTCCCTTTGAAAGCCGTCCAGAAACTTCAGCTGGTGCAAAATAGGGCAGCAAGATTGTTAACAGGGGCTGGCCAGTGAGCTCATATTACGCCCGTACTTTACCAGCTGCACTGGCTGCCAGTCCATTTCCGGCCCCGATTCAAAGTGCTGGTAGTAACATTTAAAGCCCTTGATGGCTTGGGGCCAGGCTATCTGAAGGATCGCCTCCTCCCATGTGTTCTTGCCCAGACCCTGAGATCATCCTCAGAGGCCTTTCTCCATGTGCCCCTGCCAAGGAAGTCAGGCCGGTGGCTGGCACGAAGGGAGCCCTTTCTGCGGTGGCTCCCCAGCTGTGGAATGAGCTCCCTAGGGAGGTTCGCCTGGCACCTACGTTGTACTCCTCCTGGCGCCAGGTGAAGGCCTTTTTATTCTCCCAGTATTTCAGCATTTCAGCTTCCTAGTCTTTTAGCTTCAGTGTTTTAAATCTGTATTGTAAAATCTCTGCATTGCTGAAAGGTTTCATTCTGGTTGTAGTGTTCTCTTGTGGTTTCAAGCTTTCATATTTTGCATTGTTTCATGCTGCGCTTTGTAGTTTTAATTTCTGGGACCCACCCAGAGTTTTGGCTATTGGGCAGTATAGAAATGAAATAAATAAACAAGTCAAAGGCTTCCAGCACTGGCATATGTAGTGAGCTGGTTTGTGAGCAGAAAATATCAACTTCATAGACCTGAGAGTGAGTTGTCCTGAGTATCACAGTAGAGTTGGGCAACTCTCCCATCCACAGGTCAATTAGATTCCCAGGCTAAATATTTTGCGCACCTGTTGGGTAAGGGAGAGGCCCCCCTACTCTTGTGAGTGTGTCAGCCGGTTGGTGTGAGAGAGGAGGGGAGAGGCATTGCTCATGGGTAGAAGTTTCTAACAGAAACGCTTGTTAGGTCCCGCTTGCTGGCTCCTTTGGTCGTGCTCTAAGGAGAAATAGGCAAGCATCCAGCCTAGAGAAAATGGTGCTCCTGGCACCCTGACAGACATTCATGGTGCAAACTGCTTTGTCACCTGAAAGGAGGTGTGGGTCTTCTTTGTACATATTTATTCTACATCCATTTTCTATCCAGGAACTGCCATCTTTTGCACAATTGGCTTGTTTCAGCTTGATTACCAAAAGACTTGATGACTGGAACTGAAAGGATCAGGACTCCAGTTCAAGACAGCATAGAAACACCCATCCATGGACCTTAAGATCATCCTCAGCAGCCCTTCTCCATCAGCCCCTGCCAAAGGAAGTGGGGCGGGTGACTACTAGGAGGAGGGCTTTTTCTGCTGTGGCACCCCGGCTGTGGAATGAGCTCTCTAGTGAGGTTTGCCTGGCACCTACATTGTATTCCTTCCGGTGCCAGGTGAAGACCTTTTTATTTTCCAAGGCATTTTAGCATTTTAGCTTTCTAGACTTTTAGTTTTGCTGTTTTAAACCTGTATTTTAAAATCCTACACTGCTGCTAGGTTTTATTGTGGTTGTATTGTTATATTGTGGTTTGGAAGTTCTATATATTTAAAATTGTTTTATTGCGGGCCATCTGGTCTTAATTTTTGTGAACCACCCAGAGAGCTTCGGCTATTCAGTGGGATAGAAATGAAATGAATGAATGAATGAATGAATGAATGAATGAATAAATAAATAAATGTTTAGAAGCTGGGGTTGGGAGTGGGACACACTAGACAGGGTGGATATTCTTAGAGCTTAAGAGATGTCACAAGCCAATAATAGGACTCAAATCCTTTCCCCTACCTCATTAAAATGGCCGGGCCAGGCAATGGCTTCCTGCTTAACTGTGAGTTTCATGTCTGGAGATGCCTGTCTCTCCACACTCCCAATAGTCACTCTAGCACGAGACTCATTGGGAAACATCACCCAATTCACGATATCAAAGTCAGCTGCCAGTTCCCCAGTCTTATCCAGATACAGTCCGCCCATGGAAGCATTAGAAAACTGGATGTCCCGTAAGGAAGTGTGAAGCTAGAATGACAGAGAAAACAGCCTGGATTTAGAAGTCATGAAAATGTAGTCCATATCTTAGGCCTCATCACTTTGAGTTGTGAACTTCCATGTTCAGTGCACATCCCGTCTGGGTTTACAATGCCATTCTTTGGCTGTTCACAGTCACAATTAGTGTTGTCAGAATAATCAGCAATCAATTCCAAAGGGATCATATTTAAGAGAGGGCTTTTCCCAAGTTGCACAGATTAGGGAAACTTGCAGGACTTTTTTGTTGTTGTTTTATGGGGGCGGGGGGAGGTGCATATGTACGTTAGTACAAAGTGCGCCTTTGCAAATGACCAGAATCCTCGTACAAAAAAGTGCATCCCATCAATGAACAGAGGGCAGAAGTAAAGATGCCTGATCATCTGCATAGATTTTAAAACAAATCCTGCCCATTCCTACCCATAATGAAGATACCAGGCATGTTCAGACATTATGCTAAGCCATAATGGTTAAGGAATCTCTGCTCACCTTGGTGGCTTAGCATGTCATGTGGGGGAGAAAACCACATTCCTCATGCTTAGTAAGCCACCCCGACTAACCACCCCTCTGCAAAAGTGTTAAGGGGCCGAGGTGACTTATCGTTTCATCTGGCGGACTCCTCAGGGTTTCAAAAGGCTCCAGAGGACTTCCAGGCCATGACCATAGAGTTTGCTGGATAGAGTCTCTTCCACTCTGGGAATGCTCTAACTTCCATGGGCTTTCTCTATGGCCAAGTGCTATTTTGGACCCTGGAGAGGCCACCAGGAGTGAATGCCAGGAGCCCTTTCATGCCACAGAAGATGGGATGCTCACAAAACACATCCAGAAGATAGACAGATAACAATTGAGAGCGGATGGTTACCAAAATGAAAACAACATTTGTGGACAAGGTCATACACCGTCTAGGATGCACAGCTCAAGAGATCAAAGATGATCACTGAATCTTAATTTCTGAAACCACCCTTTCAGGTAGCAGGGGAACTGGAGTTCAGTGCCTCCAACACCAGTGTAGAAGGCCCAGAAGGTAACGAGCATTGATGGTAAAATCTTAGAATCATAGAATAGTAGGAATGGAAGGGGGCTATAAGACCATTGCGTCCAACCCCGTGCTCAATGCAGGAATCCAAGTCAAAGAATCCATGACAGGTGGATGTCCAGCCTCATCTTGAATGCCTCCAGTGTGGGAGAGCCCACCACCTCCCTAGGTCATTGGTTCCATTGTCATATTGCTCTAACTGTCAGGAGGTTTTTCCTGATGTTCAGCTGGAATCTGGCCTCCTGCAACTTGAGGCCATGATTCCATGTCCTGCATTCTATGATGATTGAGAAGAGATCCTGGCCTTCCTCTCTGTGGCAACCTTTCAAGTACTTGAAGAGCACTGTTGTATCTCCCCTCAGTCTTCTCTTCCCAAAGCTAAAGATGCCCAGTTCTTTCAGCCTCTCCTATTAGGGCTTTGTTTCCAGTCACCTGATGATCTTTCCTGCCCTCCTCTGAACCCTCTCCAGTTTGTCTGCATCCTTCATAATGTGTGGTGCTCTGAACTGCACACAGTACTCTAGATGAGGCCTAACCAGTGCTGAGTAGAGGGCAACTTGTACTTCATGTGATTTGGAAGTCTCAGATTCAGGTTGTGATCGACAACAGTTCCAAGATCCTTCTCGCTTGTTGTCCTTTGGAGCCAAGTTTTTCCCTCCGTGTAATTGTGCATTTGGGTTCTTTATCCTACGTGCAGAACTTGGCATTTATCCCTACTAAATTTCATTCTGTTGTTTTCTGCCCAGAGCTCCAGCTTCTCAAGATCTCTTTGAATTCTGTAACTGTCTTCCATAGTATTAGCTATCCTGCCCAATTTTTTGTCATCTGCACATTTGATCAACATTCTCTGCATCTCCTCATCCAACTCATTAGTAAAAATGTGGAAGTGTAGTAAAAATGGAACCTAAAAGCCATTGTATGTGTCTTAAGCAGCACATAGTACTGTAAGAGCTGTGCATGCCTGGAATGAGCAGACAGTAACCCTAAGAGAAGGTTGCTAAGCAAACCGCTGGCAACCAATCAAAAGTGACATGCTGGCTGAGGAATGCAAGCTAAGTGATAAAACTGTAGTGTGGAGGTTGCCCAGGGTCGACTCTGCTTTGAGCGTGAGCTCCTTTGTCGAACTGTTTGCAAACAATAAAATCGAGTTGGACCCAGCCTGAAGTTGACTCTCCTCTTTGGGGCAAATTGGACTAGCCTCCAGGGGGCGAAACTAGCATTTTGTGCAACAAACTGGCGAGCAGTCAGGAGTCCCTTGGACCACCCTGGGGTCGAACGACAGAACCGGCAAAGGTGCCTGTGGGGCGCGCCGGACCGCCTTTGAGGTCTGCCACGGCACCAGAGAACGGGGGTCGGGACACCCAGGAGGTTAAAGGCGTGGACTCCATTGATTGAGTCAACCAGGCTGAATGGGTCTGAAGAGACGGCACTAGGGTGTTGGGCAGAGTAAGTACTTGATTTCCCTTCTGTCTTTCTGTTTGAGTTGCCTTCGGAGCGTCTGAGGTTTGTCAGACTCTGTGTAAACGTCTGAGGTTTGTCAGACTCCGTGTAAGTGTCGGAGGTTTGTCAGGCTCCGTGTATGGTTTCAAACAGAGGTAGGCACAATGGGGGCGGGTAGCTCCCGTTTAGAAAGCTCTGCCACTCCCTTGGGATGCATGCTAAAGAACTTTAGCAAAGTCAAGCGTCTGAGGTTTGTCAGACTCCATGTACTAAGATGTCGAAAGGCAAGCTGGTTACACTCTGTCAATTGGACTGGCCAGCATTTGGAATTAGTTGGCCAGACATAGGATCCTTTGGTGTAAATCTTGTAAATGCTGTATATAAAAATGTGGTGAATAATGGGCAATGGGATCAATTCGCCTATATTGATAGTTGGTTAAATTGGTGCGGAAAGAATCCCCCTTAGTTACAGAAGTGTAAATGTGTAAATGTGTTACTGGCAAAGGACCACAGGGGCAAGAGACCCCGGGTGGTGTCTGAATCAAGTATTAAGAGATAAATTTGCCTCAGGGAAGGTGAGGTTATCAGCATTTGGATGAGTGCCAACCAAAATCCACTGAAGGCGAGAAAAGGTTGAATATAAAGTTCAATATTGTAGTCATGATGGTATGCTCCGAGGTGAAGCCCAAAGCCCCTGTTCTCCCTGATTCAACCCCACGGAAGGAGCTTGAAGACTGGGAGACCCTGCCCAAGGTGCCCTGAGCTCCCCCCGGTCTGATTCGGCCTGTTAGGTTGGGAGGAGAGGTTGTTGGGGGAGGGAGGGGGCCCTCCAGAGACAGTTTGTCTGCCACCGTATCCAAGTTTGTTAGAAGAAGCAAAAGCAGTTGAAAAACATTGCAACATCTGAAGAAAGAGCTTTGTTTGACGACTTAAAGACTGTGGCAAAATCAAGAAACAAAGACAGAGCAAGTTCTTAAAATATCAGGGTCTGTGTGAGCTTCTCTCTGTCAGCCTGCTCAGAGCAGAGCCAAGGGGGACTTGCCTAACCCCCCTTCGCCATGGCTGGTTTAGCCTTAGCAAGCAGAGAGGCTGGAAGGTGTCTGTGAGGACCTGACAAAAGAGTGAGATTTGCAAAAAGAAAAACAAGAAAAGCATCACAGCTGGAAAGCTGAGCAGCACTGCTCTGTTCTTACCTGTGGAGGAATCTAGAAGAGGTGTAAGGTTACACCTTCCCCATTCGAACTGATGAAGAGACACAGAGCTTTTGTTAAAAAACATCCCTTCTTTATGGCCCAAAGCCTTCTTTGTTAGAGGCACTCTGCACATGGACTGGAACTTTAGACAGTTAAAGACTTGCCATAAAAAGTACTGTGAGGCTTGTCATAGCCTTAAACTCCCGTTGTTGTAGATTGTGTGTTTGTTTGTGATCAGCTCAGTGTACAGTTTGATTTGTGATTTCAACACTCAGATAAAAAGCTGCATTTGACTGAAAGAACTGGGTATATTTAGCCTTGAGAAGAGAAGACTGAGAGGAGATCTGATAGCACTCTTCAAGTACTTAAAAGGTTGTCCCAGAGAGGAAGGCCAGGATCTCTTCTCAATCATCCCAGAGTGCAGGACACGGAATAATGGGCTCAAGTGACAGGAAGCTGGATTCCAGCTGAACATCAGGAGAAACGTCCTAACTGTTAGAGCAATACGACAATGGAACCAATTACCTGGGGAGGTGGTGGGCTCTCCCACCCTGGAGGCATTCAAGACGAGGCTGGACAGCCATCTGTCAGGGATGCTCTGATTTAGATTCCTGCACTGGGCAAGAGGTTGGACTCGATGGCCTTGTAAGCCCCTTCCAACCCTACTATTCTATGATTCTATGATTTCCAAGGCTTTGATTTCATTTACCCTAATGAAGCATACAGATACAAATTTCTAGAGATTCATAGACTACAAAGGAAACAGCCTTCAAAAAGTTCAAAGAGAAACTACGAAAGTTAGTTTCCCTTTAAAAAGGGGGGCAGCAAATTCTCTTAACTTAAGAGGTGAGAGAAAAAGAGTCCCCCACTCTCCCGTGATACTTCTAAGCCCAGCTGTGTTTCTGAAGCCTAAGAAAGTTCCTGCCCCATGTGTTCCAGCTCTTTCTCAAAATCTGAACTGTTCTGACGTTCCATTTGCTCAGAGGCAAACCTGACACTCTGCCAAAACTCATGCAGTGTGGAGTTGCCGATGCAAAAATGGTGGCTTGGAACTCTTTCCACATATGAGAACGCCCTTCCCTTGATTTTGATGGGCCCTGACCATGCAGTCAGAGGAGCTGTATAATGGTTAGATCTGTTCCACCATGCCCTACTATACAAAACAAATGTTCTCCAGTCATGGTGTTAGATTTTAATGATGTGAAAAAGGTATAAAAGAAGGCAGAAGAAAGTAGCAGACAAAAAGGCTTAAAAAAGAAAGAAAGCTTATCCCAAATGTGTGTCGTTGAGATTAGTAAGAAGATCTAAGCAAGCGAGTCTCTGTCGAAGCAATGGCAAACAGCCTAACTTGCAGAGAAAACAAAGAGTTAAAACTGGTGCATGGCACAGAGAATTTGAAACATGATTTGCAGAACAGGCAAGCCAAAAGATAAATGTGCCTGTTACAAGAGGGAGGCTATAGTAGCCATAAAAAGGGGTGAAGCCCCCGTATGAAGCTTTAACAAAAATATTACCCACTAGAAGTGGACAATTAAAACAAAAAAGGCTTTTCTTAAATTGAAGCAAGCCGTAATATCACCGCCTGCTTTAGCCTTATCAGATCCCAGATCATGAAGTTTTTAGAGCTATGGTGCACATGAGAGCACATAAAAAAGTGCCATTCCTGGAAAAAGGAAAAGGCAATGCTGGCAGCCACCATGGGCAGAGATATAAACAGCAGCTTGAGAGCACAGAAGCGACCAGAGGAGGGGGGCAGAAAAGGAAAGGGCCGACCGGGGCTCAATAAATGTGCGTATTGCCGAGAGAAGAGACATTGGAAGAAAGATTGTCCGGAGCTGAAAGAAAAGAGAAAAGAGACTCACCCTGAAGGCTGCCAAATGCTGGCAAGGTCCTCCAGTGGGGGGAGTCTAGCTGAAGGGCCACCACCCTACGAACAAACGCTAGGGAGAATCCCAAGGTAAAAGTAAGGGTTGGTGGCGAGGACTGTAAAGCCCTAGTAGATACTGGAGCCACATTTTCTATGATCCCTGTGAAGCCCCCCAGCAAGAGAAAGTGGAAAGCATGTAACTATAAAAGAAATTAAAGGGGAAAAAAAACAAACTAAATTGCCCATGTGTAAGCCCCTCCTCACGAAGACTGGAAATAACATACTGGAACATGCCTTTGTAGTTTCATCTGCATACCTGGTTGCCCTCTTGGGGCGGGACTTGTTAACAAAACTGCAAGCTAAAATCTTCTTCAGTGATAATCAGATTGTAGTACAGCTGCCAGCAATGCAGGGCTCAAATTATCGAATGGCCCTTCAAGCAATCAAGATTGTGTCAGAGGCCAAAGGGACTGAGATTTTAGAGAATGTTAATCCATGTGTGTGGGCAGACAGAACCCCTGCCCGACCAAATGCATAACACAAATTAAAATCTTCTTTAAAAAGGGAGAGCCCTGTGTGCGTAAGGCAGTATCCTCTGAAAAAAGCCACCTGTGCAGGCTTGAAGCTGCTCATTGAGAAGTTCAAAAATTATGGTTAGTTAATAAAGGGATCATCCCCCTTTAACACCCCGATTTTGAGTGCACCTGAGGCAGATAGCACCTCCTTCAGGTTAGACCAAGACCTGAGAACAGTGGCTGACTGCCCTTTGTGCCTCAAAAATGATTCAAAGATGTTTGAGCCCCCAGCTCAAATGAGAAGTCGCCCATGCGCTTACTATCCTTTTCAGAGATTTCAAATTGACTTTTCAGAGTTGCCCCAAACTCATGGCTATCGGTACCTGCTAGTAATGATAAAAGCAATTGACTGCACCGCTCAGACAGTAGCCAAGATCCAGTTAAAAAGTAATCCCTAAGCTCTTGTTACCTAAAGAGAGTGAATCAAATCAGGGGCCCTATTTTGTTGGACAAGTGACGCAAGTAGTGGCCCAGGCATAACAAACTAACTAGAAGCTACACCCCCCTTGGAAACCTCAATCTACAAGTCAAGTTGAGAAGATGAACCGCACCTTAAAGACAATGCTCATTAAAATTTGTTTAAAGATTAAGTTGAAAGGCCACAGGCCTTGCCAATCACCTTGACTCGAGTATGGTGTGCCCCCAAGGGAAGTATTAAATTCACACCTTTTAAATGTTCCATAAGTGCCCACCTCGGATATTACGTATGGCTGATAGCTTAAATGTGAATTTAAAAGTAAGTTTTAAGATTCAAGGTTATGTTACTGCTTTGCAGTCTGTTTTGTTTTCACAGGTTTGCGACACTGCACCAATCCTGGCCTTTAGATGCTCCAGTGCATAATCTCAATCGCAGCAATTGGGTGCTAATCCAGTCGTAGAAAGATGAACCACCTACTAAGAAGCAGAAGGGTCTGTTTCAGATCCTACTTACCACTCCCATTGCTATGAAAGTCGCCAAAGAAAAGAAATGGATTCATCACACTGAATAAAGGCATCACCTGCACCAGAGAGGGTCACACCGGAAGCTGACCCACCTGAAGGTCACCGTTGGAATAATGAACCCCTGAAAGGACTCAAGTAGCTCTACAGAAAGAGGGTGCTCTCGTTTCAAGGGTTCCTGATGAACAGAACAAAATTGAGTTCCAAAAGTTCAAAAAAAAAAAGTGTTTTTGTTGTCAACATTCTAGTAGCTAGAACAAAGGCGTCCTAGGCCTCACTTGCTGTTTAGAGAAAACCATCAATGCCACAGCAATAATAGTTTGCGCCTTTAAGTGCATAGTCCACCGCGGGACCAAAGAGAGTATAAATTTGAGAAAAGCCTTTTGAGGGGGGAATTGTAGTAAAAATGTAGCCTAAAAGCCATTGTATGTGTCTTAAGCAGCACATAGTACTGTAAGAGCTGCACATGCCTGGAATGAGCAGACAGTAACCCTAAGATAAGGTTGCTAAGCAAACCGCTGGCAACCAATCAAAAGTGACACGCTGGCTGAGGAATGCAAGCTAAGTGATAAAACTGTAGCGCGGAGGTTGCCCAGGGTCGACTTTGCTTTGAGCGTGAGCTCCTTTGTCGAACTGTTTGCAAACAATAAAATTGAGTTGGACCCAGCCTGAAATTTACTCTCCTCTTTGGGGCAAATTGGACTAGCCTCCAGGGGGCAAAACTAGCATTTTGTGCAACAGAAGAGCACTTGGCCCAGGACTGAGCCCTGTGGCACCTCGCTCAATACCAATCCCCAGTTTGAGAAGGTCCCATTGATAAGCACTCCTTGACTCCGATTCTGTAGCCAACTGTGGATCCACCTGATGGACCCTTGCTACTGGTCCATCTGCTAGGAAATATAGCCCGCGGTCCTAGATTCCAAATTTCTCATGCTAGCACCACCTTCATAGCCAGCCATTCACCTGGAGTATTTTTCTTTCCCTTTTTATCCCTCTTCAAACTACTGGAAGGATGTATGAGAAAACTACCTGAGCCCCAAAGTTCTTGAGTTTCCTTCCCAAAGCTTCAAAGTCTGACATGATTTCTTTGTAGCTCTGCTTGTAGCTCTGCTTGTCGGTATCATTTGTTCCCACATAGGTGAGAAGAAAGGGATACCTGTCATTGGGCTTTATGAGCATAGGGATCCCTTCAGACACATCTCTAGTACATCCTCCTGGGAGACAGCTTACCTGGTGAGTCCACGGGTCTTCATGACATACTTAGATTTGAATCCCAAACAGCAAGGAGTCTCCCACTACTACTAGTCATCTCTTCCTGTTGTAAGCCTTGCTTTCATTGCCTCTGTTTGACTGACCTTCAGCCTCTTGCTTGCTGTCATGCGGGGTCCCCTGTAATTCTTCCTCTGCACACTGTCCTCCACTCTCATCCTCAAGTACCTGGAAATGATTCCATAGTTCCAACGCTTCCACTGGTCTAGAGTGGCTTCTAGTTGTTCTGCTCCTAATTCTCACCCTTTTCCAAGGAGTATCCCCTACTTCATTTTTCCTCGCCTCAGCAGTTTCCTATTCTGCCTCAGCTTGCTGTTGCTCTTCTAGCTTTATGTTTCTCGCTTTCTGATTGTACTGGAATAGCCTGTGCTTTGTCCTCTATTCACTGGAAGTGAAAAACACAGCCCCACTGGTATGTAAGTGTGGGTTACAAGAAAAGGATTTAAAAAAATGAAAAAAAAATCATTAGCTGCCTCCCCCTTGACCTCCCCTGCCGAACGCCCCTGGCCAACTCCTGTTTTCTCTCCCTGTTCACTCCCTCTGATATCTCACATCCATCGGGAGACCAAGATTGATTCAGTCACATAACCAGAGAGGGAATCCAAATGGAAAGGAGCTAGACAATCAGGAACTGCAGCTGGGCTGCCACCACCCTCCCCCTTGAGACAACTAGCCAAATGGGGGTATTAGGGCTGGCAGCAGTGATCCAAAACCAGGGCTGTGAACAGAGTCCCCACCACGGTTTGGATGTGACTTTGGACCTTCTGAAGCAGCCCTGCTTTGCTTCACGCTGATTCTGACCCCTTCCGCTTCTCTTCAGATCCCAATCCAAAGCAAGATTTGGATATCCGAATCCTTCTGATATGACATGTTCTCATTGACTGGCTTTGAAAAATAGAAATGGCTGTCAGGTTTACAGGTTTTATGCTAAACACATGAAATTTGGGAACCTGGCATCCCCCATGGAGGGGATTCCACCTGCCAAATTTCAGACTGTCTGGCAAAGTAGTTGTTGTGCTAGGCACTGCTACAATGTGCTTTTCTCAGAATTACAAACCAAACGCAGGAGGGATAATAATCCGAGAAGTTAGTTGTTGGAGTGGAGGAGATCACTGTCCCTGATCTCTGCTGTAGGTTGCTGTGAAGTGCCTCCTTGGTCAGTGACCTCTGAGCACTGCAACTTGCCTCTGCATTTAGCTGCCCCACTACACCAGCACACACTATCTGGACCGGGGGAGATCCTGACTGCCGACCAGTGCTGCTAATCCCAGCCCCACCTCGTCCACCTCTGCTCTGCCCCTGCCAACAAGACGCTGAAGCTGCCCCATATTGGGCTTGCTTGCTTTGCAACACAGGGTGGTTCTGAGTTATTCAAATAATAGATGTTAATGTGTGTGTAGTGCTTTGCCTACTGCTTTTTGAAATGTGGACTGTGTCGTACTTTGACACACACTGCTTGCTTGAGCACAACACAAAGACAAACACAAAAACAAACACACAAGGAGACAGAGAGAGAGAGAGAGAGAGAGAGAGAGAATCAAAGGAAAAGCAAATGCTGGACTACCTACAAGCAAGGCAGGAGGACAACAGAAGATGACGGGCTTTTTAACTGTTGTTGTTCTTGCTTTTGTTTAAGGGAAATGTGATCAAAAATGGGAACAGAAGGAATACAGGAATGGAGGAGGGTGGGGTGGGTCAAGGAGAGCCAAGAAAAAGGTGTGTGTGTGTGTGTGTGTGTGACTGTGTGTGTAAAATCCAGACAGAATCAAAGTAAGGGCAAACAAATGGTTGAGAACTGAAAAGAGTGTTGTGGAAGTGAAAGAAAAAGGCAGGGGAAGGAAAAGGGAAGTAGTTTTTATTTTATTTCTCCTTTTTAAAATAAACAATCAAGAAAAAAAATGAAGTGTAAAACCTATTAAAGAAAGGGAAGGGGAGAGACAAAGAACCAGGAACAGAAAGAGGGAAACTCAACCTCCGTAATTTTCAAGTGTTTGGGTTTTCAAATAAAGGATCTACAGTTGAAAGAAAGCAAGAAAAAAAAAGAATGGAAGGAAGAAGAAAGTACAAGCACACACACGCCATATAGATATAGCCAAATCTCCCTAACAACACATCATAAACCAAAACCACCATCTAATCAGTGCTCTCTCTCTCTCTCTCTCTCTCTCACACACACACACTCACACACACACACACACACTGTCACTGATTGGAGACTGCTGGATTACACTCAGCCCTCATTTGGCGACTGGAGCTGTCATTCCCCAAGGCTCACCATTTCCCCCTCCCGGCTCCCCCTCCTCTCCCCATCCCATATCTTTTGCAAGTTGCTACATTTTGGAAAAGGGCTATCTGCACTTCAGAAGGCATCAGAATGCCTCTGAAGATCCAAGTGGAACTGAGAAGCCTTGGCCATGAGCTGCTTCACTTCGGGGCACCTCGGCGCTGTTCTGATCCACTTTGGATCATGGTGAGGCACCTCCAAAGCAGCCCACTTTGCTTTGTTGTCAGGGTGGACACTGAGCCCATAGAATCCCAGAGTAGTTCTGATTCTGAGGTGGAGCAGCTGCTCCTGGGAGAGGAGCATGCTCATCTTTGTGAGGACCAATAGCTGACAGAGATTCCTCTCACCGGCATTCCTGACATAGATAGCAGTCCCGGGAGTGAGACAGCATGGGAAGAAGACTTGCTGGACACGCAACGCCGACGCAGGGAGCGGTGCCAAATGGAGGGCGTGGAAAGGAGGCGTAGTGCCCTGTTGGCGTGCAAACAACAGTTGCACCTAGAGAATCGAAGAGAAAAGGGGAGGGACTCTCCCTGGCCCATAAGTTCAGGGTCTGCCAGTGGCTCTCCTTTAAACGGGACCAACTGTTTCAACTTAGGGCATAGGTACTCTGCTGCTCATAGTTAGTTGCTAACAGTAGAGTTGTTAAGTTGTAAAAGAAGAATAAAGCTTTGAAAAGAATCCCTTTGTCTGTGTCTGGAATTGTCTACTGGATTAAACCAAAAGAGGCCACCAAGGAGCCCTTGACAGTTATTTGGGGTTCAGTCCAAAGATGTGCACAGCCTTATCCGAAACCATAGAGTCCAGACCATGCTTCAAAACAAATGGTCACACTACTACTCCCTTAGGAACAGCAGGCACTACCCCCTCACATCGGGATGCATTAACCACTCCGTATGGATGGACTCACCTCTATCCAAGGCATGGGGGAGGTCCAAGAGCCCCCCGCCCAGCCTCCCAGTGTGTGTGGTGAGAACTCGGGGCTGTTCCCAGCAGCTCAGCGACCAGCTCTGTCAATGCCACATGGCTCGATGAGTGGGGTCAAGGGGGCTGGGTGGGGGGAGTCTGCTGGCCTCCCAGATGAAGGTGGGTGCTTGGGACATCCCCATTTACCACAGGCTGCACCCACCTGGTCATACCCCATCCTCCACAACTAGCTTTTATTAGGAGGACATGTAATTGGGCACATTGCTGCAAACTCCCTGTGCACTTCATAAGACTGCGATCAGAGAAATGGATCCCAATGGGTCTTCTACAACAAAAACATTAAGTTGACTGCAAAGTCAAGAGATTGTATCCTCATGGTGCTTCAGAAAACAACAACAACTGGTTCTCTAAGGGTCTGGGGCTTCATTTGTAAGGGGTTTTTGGAGGAGGGAAGCTACTTGAGCATGTAACAGTGGCAGAAAACAGGGTCTAGTGGCTGCCTGTACTGCCACGCAGGTTAAGGATGGACGAAAGTCCCTTACCTGGTCCCGCAGCTTGCTTCGCGGTGGGGGGGAGGTGCTTCGGTTCTCCCCCCGAAATTCAGGCCGGGGAGGAGTGCCCTGTCTCCCCGGCCATGAAATAAAAAAGTAATTTAAAAAAAAACACACACATACACGGGAAAGGCTACGTAACTATTTACGTAGCCTATCATGGCTAGATTTCCAAAGTCAGCCATGATAGGCTATGTAAATCGTTACATAGCCTATCACGGGTGACTTTGAAAAAAAAAAAAAAAGCACGTGCGCAAATGGCGGCCCATGGGCGCCGCCATTTGCGTTCCTTGTTTGGGCAGGGGTAGTCTACGTAAAGATTTATGTAGACTACAGCGAAAATAAGGGCAATGCAAATAGCGTTGGCCTTATTTTCGCCATAGTCTACATAAATCTTTATGGAGACTACCCAGGCCCAAATAAGGAATGCAAATAGCGGCGCCCATGGGCACCGCCATTTGCGTACACGCTTTTTTTTTTTCAAAGTCACCCGTGATAGGCTATGTAACGATTTATGTAGCCTATCACGGCTGACTTTGGAAATCTTTGGAAACTGGCCCCCGTGCCCGCCCCCGCCAAAACGCCGCCGAAACGCCTCCGGGACCCGCTGCTGAGAGGGACATTCGAAGGAGGTGAGTCCCATCTGGGGGGGGCCGGGGGGGCGGAGAATTTCACCACCAATTTCGGGGGGTCGAATGCGTTGGCATTCAGCCTCCCGGAGATTCGTGGAGAAATTCTCCGCCATCCCTACATGCAGGCGGAACAATTATCTGCTCTAACCCATGTTTGGTTATCTTCATCATGAGTCTTTATGGAGGTGTTGTGAAAGGAAAAAGGAATACCTCCCAGGGCTGCAGACTTTGACGGTCCCGCCTTTCTCCTTCACCCACCATCAACATCTGCTTGGGTCGGGATGAATATGCAGCATGTAAGGCATGGGCCACAGCTTGGATGCCGCTATAAGTAATGTAGCTGTCCTGAGACAGGGCTCTTTCAATCTCCTCCTGGGGCAGCGTCGCCTGTTTCTCTTTCTCCCTGCAACCTGTCCAAATTTTCATGGACAAAACATGCATTGAACTGAAACACTCAAATGTTTCATCCCACAACCGTTCCAGAGAAGAGGAGTGTGGCTCATAGTAGTCATATTTTGTCATTATTTTAGTCTTCATTCTGAAGGACAAGGATCCGTGGAGAAAATGAAAATAATAAGGTTCCTGAGACAAGTTGTTGTCCATGTCCTGATAAGCTGGCGTAATCCAGACTTTTGCCCCAGTTGGTTTCTTTTCGAGTGTTCTTTGTATAAACATCAACGGAAAGCAGCCATAGTGGGAGTCTGCATAGTAAACAATGACCTTCACTTCTTTGCCCAGGAAAGAAACATCTATCTGGAATATTTGCTGTATGATATTTCGTGGTAGTCTTTTGGAGAAAGCGACACAAATTCCACTGCTGATCATCAGGGGTGTGAATGCACCCAGGAACCTCTCCCCATTCTCAGTGTCTGGAGCAAAGAGACCGACCCACGTCCATCGGAAAAACAGGAGTAGCTGGACGATCCCCGGGTACTGGGCTTCCTCCTTCGGGGCCATGCGGTAGACAAAAGGGAACTGACTTTTGTCTTTAGAAACAGGAGTAGCAATGCCGTAACTCATCTAGGGAGCAAAGTAACATAAATAGACAGTAGTTTAACATCAGTTTGTTTTCTGGATAAAAATGAAATATTTTTGGCTAAAATGGAAGGACGATTATGTGCCCCACATTGGGTTCCTTAAAGTGGAAAAAAGGCAGGGTATAAATGCAATAAATAAATAAATATTATCTAAATCAATGCCTGTCACTATGAGGCAGAATATGTGGACAGGGAGTGCAAAAATATCTCAAGCTTCATTTGTGGTGCAGCCCAAGAGGAACACTGGGGTCCTTTACACACATTCAAAACACTGTAGAGTGATACACTTCAGGAACCAATCAATGAACGTTAGACCTGCTCGCTGCCTCGTGTGAACCAACGGAAAAGGATAGATTTCTCCCAGCCCCCAACTATGTTCTCGATTCTGTTTGGGAAGCACACAGGAGCCTTATTCAAGAATTAAAGCAATCAAGGGGCCACATGAGAACAAAAGCAACCCACTTTGAATTTTGACCTGGTTAGAGGACTGAATCAGCCTTGGTTGCTCTGCTGGATGATCTATCTCAAGAGAGGGACAGGGGGAATACCACTCTGCTAATTCTGCTCCATCTCTCATCAGCTTTGTGTACCATGGACCATGGTTTCCTGCTGGATTGACGCTGTGGGAAAGGCAGCGGAAGACATGGCTTACAATGGTTTCACTCAAACTATGGGGCTGATTTGAAGGAGTAATGTTGGGTGTCCATTTCTTGACCCCTTGGCAGTTGAGTTACAGGGTTCCACAGGGCACCATCTTGTCCCCAATATTGCTCAACGTCTGTATGAATTCACTGGGAGTAGTCATGAGGGGATTTGGAAGAGGACGGAAGCCCTGTGGGTCACTGGTTCCCAAGTCCAGGAGATATGGCCATTGCCTCTTCTGGATGGGGCTGCACTCCCCTTCAAAGATCAGGTTTGTAATCTGGGGGGAGTCCTACATCCATTGTCCCTGCAGGCCCACGTGGCCCATGCAGCTTGGAGTGTCTTTTGCCAACTTCCGCTAGTTCGTCAGCTACGGCCTCTCCTGCATGGGGAGCTTGTTCACCATGGTACAGGTGCTAATAACCTGACGACTGGATTACTGCCATGCACTCTATGTGGGGCTGCCCTCAAGGCTGCTCCGAAAGCTGGTGATTGTTCAGAATTCAGGAGCTTGGCTGTTGTTGGGAGCTGACTCTCTTCAGCATGCTACCTTTGCTGTGGGAACTGCACTACCTGCCTATTTGATACCAGGTCAAATTTAAGGGGTTATTCAGTAGTGTACAAAGAGCTAAACAGCTTGGGACCAGGATACCTGCTAGAGCACCAATACAATCCAGTTGTATTGTAATTATTTTTCTTTCTCCCACTCTCTCTCTCTTCTTTAAAAAATAATTTTTAAGATGTAGTTTTATTCTTTTACCTTATCTTGTATCTTTTATTGTTCACCACTCCGGAATCTGTCTAGATGTGGAGTGAAATATGGATGTAAATGAATAAATACAGAAATGAATACAGAAATAAATAAAGAAATAATAAATGCCCTACAGGGCTGTGCCTTCAACAGAGTGATGGGTGACATCATACCTTCTGGGGCAGAATCATGGCAGTGGTCATGTGGGGGCTGCAAAAACTGCTGGGGAGGGTTCTCGTTCCTGTCAGCCACTACTGTTTTCTGCAACGTCTGCATCGGAGAGCCTTTCAAGACATGATTAAAGGTGCAATCCTATACAGATAGACGGGCACTCAGACCTCCCCTGAAGTCAGAGGCAACATCCGATCCAATGCAGGGCAGAACCAGCGTAAACAAGGGGATTCCCTCTGTGCTGCACTTTGCCTTAGATGGACGTTTTCACGTCTCTATGTGTGGCATTGGGAAGGGGCAGGAACCGGGCTGGGGATCACATGGAAAGCTGTCTAGTACAGCTTCCATGGTATCCTGCCATCCGTGCCCCCAGGGATGCCCGGCCAACCATGCCAGAGCTCCACCACTGCCACGACTCATCCCCAACACACACTCCAGAGAACCATTATGCCCATGAGGCACAGGGACTGAAGAGTGAGAGCTGAGCCCAAGCAGTGCTCATCTCCCCTATCTATGCCCCTGGCCTCCTGTCCACTCCCCATTCACACCTGTGGGATTTTGTAGATGCTCGACATGGAGGAAATGTGGAGGGAGAGGTCCGATTCAGCCCCTTCGAGAATGGCCAGCAAGTGATTCTTCCTGCTGCAGCTGTGATGTGGAATGTTGCTTTCGCCCCCAGCAAGGAGCTGCAGCATGGCATAGGAGGTGGCTCTTCCATCAAAGAAGGACTTGTAGATGTTGTAGCCCAGGGTGATGTTGGGTAAGAGCCTGGGGCTCAGGTTGATCTCCTGAATGGCAAACATGAAGGACAGGATGTGCCAGTACCTTGTATCGTGGAAACTACAAAACAGTAAATAAGAAAAAAATTCAATGCCTCATGCTGTCGTTCTCCATTGAATGAAAACAAATCTCAGTTTCCTTCTTTTATACCCCTAAATTCTTTTTCATGCAATTGAAATCTCAGAAGAGCCGATCATCACATAATGCTTTGGATGTTCATAGTGAGCGGCAAATGTACCTGTGCTGCTGCAAGGCGTTGGCAGATTTCAGGGATCAAAGATCTGTCTCTCTGTCTATATTTAGATAGATAATCTCTCTCTCTCTCTCTCTCTCTCTCTCTCTCTCTCTCTCACTTTCTCTCTCTCTCTCTCTCTCTCACACACACACACACACACACACACACGCAAACACGTGCCTTTTGTTAAGGATTATGTTTTTGAAATTTACTGGTGTCAGAAGAAGTGTTACGTTTACATACCAGGTCTATTGGTGAACTATGGGGAGAGAAACAGCAGTATAAGAGAAAAAGCAAGCAAACAGTCCCCTCTCTCTGTCCAAAGTGCCTTGGGGAATATGTATCAGCGACCTTGTTTGGATCGGGGGGGGGGGCATTTTTTTAAGGCTAAAACATTGATGATTTCCTATTTTTCATGTTTTGGGGATGGTGGAATACTTTTTTTTTTTTTAAAAAACCTCTTTTTAACATGTATGTAAGTTACCTGCAGCCGTTCTAGGCCTTGTTTTCATTTTGTTTTCCGCATCATGCCATGTTTTCTGTTGTTTGAGAGCGAAATCAAAATGGCCAGAGCCATTTAAAAAAAAAAAGTGCCCCAATTTGCCAAGGATATCTACTTGGAAAAAAAATGTCTGGAGCGACATTTAGTGGGTATCTACTGACATATCAAATGATGGTAAAGTAGGCTGGCATATTTAAAAGGAAGTAAATGCTTTGAAGAAATGCTAATTTCAGATCTTCTGTGTGCGCGCGTGTGTCTGGTCATGCGCATGCACGGGCCTGCAGGTCTGCTTCTTCCTGCCTTTATATTTCCAAGTGTTTCAAGGGATTTTACTTCTGGTTTGAGTTCTGCTACACACTCTGCTTTCCCCCAAATTATCTTTAAATCAATTCTTTTTTAGCTTCACAACTTTTGTTACTGAATATCACCCACATAGCCTTAAAAGTGAGTAATATGGGGAGGGGGGAGTCATAGATTACAGTGTCCTCTTATCCATGCTGTTTTGGTATGCATAAATAAAAATAACAACTCTTTTATTATTACTCCCATAGTATTGTTTACAGTGTTTGTGTGAAGTGCTCGGGAACGTCGCCTCAAAGAAAAGCTGTGTCCCACTCACTTTTACTCACTGGAAATAACATCAAAGTGGAAATTGAAAGCGCTTCTAGAAGCAAAAACATTTTTCCAGTTAGTAGTCACACAACCTGTAGAGCCTTGAAAGGAGGGTTACAGACACTTGCTTTTGCCATCTTAGCTCACTGCAGACAGGATATTCAGAAAACACAGCCCCTCAGCTCAGCTTGGTGCCCCGAATGCTCAATCTGCCCCCCCAGCACCCCCCTTGCTACCTGAAGTTTCATCTTCTCCCATATACACTTGCCCAGACCCTGAGATCAGCTTTAGCCATCTTGCTCCAGAAGCCCCTGCCAAAGGAAGCAAGGTGTGTAGCTACTAAGACAAGGGCTTTTCTCCTGTGGCATCCCAGTTGTGGAGGAGAAACTTGGGTGCATCGTATTCTCTTATAACCAGAGGTTGGGGGTGGGGAGAGTAGATTCTATTTCTTATGTTGAGAAAATGCCTCAACAGACCAGGCTGAATCTTCCTAGTGGAGGACAAGTGTATCTAAGGATGGCCTGGGGCAATTTTGAAGTAGAACTGGTCAGAAATGGCTTCTTTCTAAGAGGTTAAATTTTGACAAGTGAGCTCCTGCAGTTTGACAGATTTTGTCTGTTCTTGTTTTTTCCCACTTGAGTTACATGGGCTTCTTTGGAGGATCATTTCTCCTGTTTGTACAGCGAAAACAGTCTGGAAAACAGTCTGTCATCTTTGGTAAGGAAGAAGGTGTAGAATATACTATGCCTTAGAAAACGATAAGGCATTTTGAGGTTTTTACCACATTTTAAACTGGTATTCAATTAAAAAATAATTTCCACACCAGCCACTCAGCCATTCTGGAACATTAACCAGTCCTTAATAGCACAAAAGATGTTAATAGTCTTAAGCCATGTTAGATTCAGGGGGAGGAGGGGGGAGAAAATGAGATCTACATCTTAATAACAGAAGAGGCGTAGCTCGGTGCTGATGATCTGCCACCGTATATTTGATAAACACGGATACTGATGGACAAAATTTGGAGACACGTGATACAGATTCTTAATTCTCCTATTTCTAATAACCTAAATGAACAGATCACCAAAAAGGTAACCACGGGCTCTGGTTCATTGCCATCCCAGAAGCCTTTTCTTCATTAAAGGGAATCTATGCACAAAACACAAAATAAACTCAAGTGGTGTTTTGCTTGAGTCTCTTCTAACGCAGGAGCAACCCCAGGCATCTGCAGTCTTGATTCAGAGACTTGATGATACTGAGTGACAGGAACTACATTCCTGCCCAGCAGAACCTGTTCCCCCAGTCACCCCATGTGATGCTGCCTAGTTCTGGTACTTTACCCTTTTCTTTGATGTCTCTTCAGAATAAACAGGGCCATGAAGCATTCATTCATCCAAGACTGAATCCTTGACCAGCAGCAGCATTTCAGGGGAGGTTTTGGGAAACTCCATTCCAAAGCAGATCATGTCTGTGTGAGGCAGGAGTCCCTGCAACTCTGACCCAAGGACTCTCTTATTGTAAGTTTTATTCTGATTTGAGAGGCCATATGCTGTATGCTCTGCTGACTAATTCCCAGGGCATTCTGAGGAAAGATTGGTCATTCACTGTCCTGGGAAAAGTCAGATATCTCAGCAAAGAGGTGGCTAATTATTTTCTAATCATCATGCATATGAGCACTCAGCTGATTGTATGAGCTAAACTAAAGAAACTGTATCCCTGCGTCCTGGTATTATGTCTTGTATTTTATCTTGAATGGGTCTAACACCCATTACACACACACACACACACACACATGGTTTCTTCAGAAGTAAATCCCTCAGAGTGCAGTAGGATTTACAGTCACGTACTGTGGTGGATGAGGAAGAAAGGTGCTCAGCCTTAAGAACTATGGCCCTGTAATTATTCCAGACAGGGAACCTCTGTGTGGACATTTGCATTTGGACCACTCCCAAGAAAACACCTCCCCAGCTCCAGCCTGTGTCTTATCACAACATTTAAAAGCAAAGAGGCTGCTGGTTCTTTTGGCTGAAACAATGCAAGGGAACCCCATGGATCCAGTCATACGTGAGCATACTGAACTAAATGATGCCTTCACTTTAATGAAGCTCTGAATTCTTCTTCAAAAAGGACAGAGTGGCAAAAGTCATGGGAGCGATTTATCAGGGATGACCAGAGATACCAGAAAAGCTGGACAATCTCCCATAAATGGGGTCAACTGGAGTGCGGGTTTGGAAGCATTAAATCATCTGCATCACTTACTTCACAACCCTGGTTAAAGGGGACTCAGAGAAAACGTATGGTTCATTGCACATGAAATACTGTGAAGACAGGACTCCACTGATGAGGTAGTCCCCTGGCCGGTAGTAATAGGATCCTAACTCTTGCTCTTTCTTCTGAGTCCTCAGGCAGTCTGACTTCTCCAGCTGACTGGCCGCATAAGGAAACAGGAGCAACAGCAGCAGCAGCAACGGTATCATTCTGGGTCTGCCTCCCTCCTGCCGTTCCTCCTTTGTGACTATTCCTTTCACCTCCACAGCCAGCTAATCAGGAGACGTGAGAAAAGTCTTGCAAGGTCAAGGATCCAGTGTCTTTACAACAACATCAGCATGGCCATCTCGGCCTGTCTAAATCTGAGCCCAGGCTCTTGGGAGCACAGGAGATGTTTTATGCACCAAGCTTTTCAGGCACAGTGAGTGCAAGAGGGTTCCTGGAGCTGCCTTTCATTCTGATGTTTACATCATTGGTCTCCAAGGAAAACAGAAAGCAAAACATCTCTTGAGCTTTGGCAAGGCTCAGAATAGATCACTGTGTTTTTCATAATTATCAGGGTAAGCTTCACAGCTGCAACTTCATGGATTCTCTGAGTGCCTCGAGGCGCAGGTGCAGAATTGGGGAAAAACATGTTTGTGAGAAGTCACACAGGCAGCTCCATCTTCTGGTGGGCAAGGGGGAAAGGTGAGCCTGCCCGGGCCTGTATTCGAAAAACTCACACAAAAGAGCCAAGATCAGGAAAATCTCTTAGGATGTGTACCAGTGCTTGGCAACACGTGGCCCTCCAGCCTAATGGCTTAGCCCATGGGGAGGAATGAAGGGAGTTGCAGCCTGGGAAGAAATACAGTCAGGATTACCAGTGATCAAAGAATGAATGGTGGCCGCCATACAACTGAACTATCTCTCCCTATTAGTATTTCCAGTGAGCTCATCAGAACTGTGCATCGTCTTGTCTGGGAAGAAGTAAATTATATTCAACAAACTGATTAGTTACAAAGACAGTCTGCAGAGAATAATGAAATGTAAAGATAGGTTTAAGGTAACTAACTTTATTATTTAAAACATCCTGGGTGTTTCATTTTTGATCTTTTCAAAACTTCCTTAAATACAGTGTTCTTGGTGTCGACTCCAGGGATGCCCCTGTAATGTCCTTGTTCTGGTCCATCAATCCCTTGATTCTTAAGGTTTACCGATGAGTGCACATGACTCATGATAAGATAGCATTGTCCATGGCAGGAGAGAGGTATAGGCAGACAACCATCAGCCAGAGGAAAGCCATCCAAGCTAACATCACAGAAGCAATTTCAGAGCCTTGGGGAACATAATGCATCTAGAGTAGGGATGTACAAATCCCTTACCTGGTTCCAGTTGGGGCATCCGCTGAGGGGGGGGGAGGCGACCCAGTCCTCCCCCCAGAATCCTCGCTGGGGAGATGCGATCCACTCCTTCCCCTGGAATCCTCGACGTGGGGGAGGCGATCCGGGCATCGCCCCCGGAATCCTGCCCAGCCAGCTCCGCTCCGTGGTCAGTCCCTGGATGCACCAGCCAGGTGATCCTCAGCAGGACTTCACTGGCATGCCGGTACTCAGTAGCGCATGGGAAAACATTGGGTATCACTTAGTGAGTGACTCCAGCAAGGTGCAGCCCAGTGTGCTGTTCTCTGCTCGATTCAGGAGAGCCATAGTGGCCTCCTCGGTGTCAAGGATGGCCGTAACTTGGAGGCTCATCTGACGGCAAAGTGCTCATCAGAGGCTGAACTGAGCCTTGCACCCTGAACACAAGTGCACTGGGACCTTGCGGCTGTGCAGTCTTGAGTGGTGCAGACCAGGAAGCCCAGCCTAGAGGCCTGTTGTACTTGTGAACACCCTTCAGGAACTGCTTGCCCAGAAAGGAGCCATCAGTGCCAGTGTTGTGGGTGAAATCTGGACCTGTGAGTGGGGGTAGTGAAAACTTTCTGCCATGGCAGCTGGGAGTTGATGATTCGGCAGTCAACAGCCAGGCGCTGCAGTGCTCACAAACCTCAACCCCATTGCCGATATGGAAACTGTCGATGTTGGTTGCAGGATAGAGGCTGAAAGGCACATCCTGCCTTCCATGCCTGGACTGGTTTCAGATATTGTTGGATGCAAGGCTGGCCAGAGATTTGTTGGCTCCCAAAGCTGAGGAATTGCCTGCATATGCAAGCTTCTCGAGGCGGGGGTGGAAGCAACCAGGCTGGGCCACAAAGCTCCTACTCTAGGGGCTAGAGGGGTAGAATTGGTGCAGCGGCATGAGTTGTGCTGGGACTCATAGTTCACCTACTGGTTGCTGTTACCAGCAAGCATTTCATGCCTAGGGATGGTAATAATGTGTGGAATATATAAATGTTGTTTTGTTAAATGTAACAGCTCAAGACTTCCTTTCTAAGCAATAAATAAACTTCAACTAGCTAACATTTAACTGCAGGTATCTCTTAATAGGGATGTACGAAAGTCACTTACCTTTTCGAAGGGTGACATTCGTGGGGGGGGAGGCGCACTGTCCCTCCCCCCAAAATTCTGGCCGGGGGGGAGGCGCTCCATCCCTCCCCCCTGAAATTATGGCTGGCCGGTTCCGCTCTGCAGGGATTCTGCGGAGCCGCCGGCTGGCTCCGCCAGCGGCCAGACATCCGGCCGCTGACTAGCAGGGACGCAAATGGCGGTGGCCATAGCCACCGCCGTTTGCGTCCCTGCAGTCAGCCGTGATAGGCTACGTAAATGTTTATGTAGCCTATAACGGCTGATTTAAAAGAAAAAAAATAACCGCGTGTACGCAAATGGCGGCGCCCATGGGCGCCGCCATTTGCGTTCCTTATTTTGGCACATCTTAGTCTATGTAAACATTTACGTAGACTAAGACGGTGAAAATAGGGGGAACGCAAAGAACGTAGCATCCACACTATTTGCGTTCCCCTTAAAAGAGGAGAATTCTGGAAGGTACACAATTCGTACATCCCTACAATAAATAACTATAAATAATTTCCCCACCTTCTTGTAGTAAACAGGTAATCTTTCCAGGGGAAAAAGCACAAATTCCCCCCAAATATGCATTTTAACTCCCTAGCCTATGGGGAAAATGTGCATTTTCAGGCAGGTTTTTCTTTTAATTCTGACATTTTTTTACAACAAAATTTGTGCAAAACAGTCGAAGGTTAGAAACATGGTTCCCCAAATCTGCAGAATCCACCCACCAGGGGAAAAGCCCATTCGCTGGTAGGGTTCATAAAAATCTGAACTCACTTAGTTCTATTGCAGATTCCTCCCTACTCACAAGTCTCTCTGCCAGCCTGTCAAAAAATGTTCTTAAAAAACGATTGGGAAGGGGCAAGGATGGGAGATCATGATCATGAATCCAGGTTTGGGCAGTGGCCAGGGTCGAGGCTAGAGTACCAACTGCACCCATTCCAGAGATGTCAGATCTGATCAAGGTGACACATGTCTATATTACACCCTGTTTGGGTTGCGGCAACATCCAGTATATGGGGCTGCCTTTGGTAGGGACGGCCAGGTGAATGAGTGAGACTCGAGACTACTAGGATCTTCCAAATATTGCATCATCACTCGTCACATTTCCCGTTCACGATGTCTGCTCACTCTGCAGGAACAGGAAAATCACGCAAATCAAGCAGCAACTGAATCTGAAATGTGTGCAAATTTCCCAAACTTTGTACCCATTTCCTGATTTGTGAAACTTTCCTCCATAGACTAAAGTGGGGCTGATTCAGTCTCCATGGAAATTTGCACAAATCGAACTGGGAAAGTTGCGCAAATTGAACATGAGCACACATCCGGCCATTTGCAAACATTTTTGCCAGACGCAGTTTCTGTCAGAAACCCAGGATGGGTTCACAGTTCCACTGAAATCAGAGCTGGCAACCTCCACTGGCAAGTTGCCCCAAATCTCAGGCTGAGAATGCCAGGATCTAAAGTTTAAATTGCCCAGGACGAAAAACAGAGCATAAGACTATCCCATGTCAAATATATCTCTGTTCAGGAGACTGTCCCCTTCAAAAACAAACAAACAAACAAAAACAATTCCCTTCAATCAAAAACATAATTTCTGTGCAGTGAATGTGTGACGACAATAGATGACAATGAGAAGCAAGGAAATGGAAGTACCGGATTAAACTCCTGCATACTTTGAGAATAATTCTTAATGACAACAAGTGAATGAAACTGTCATAGCAAGCAGAGCAATTTCAATACACATGCCATTAACAAGCAAACAAAAATCTATTTAACGTCTTGCATGCAGGGCTTTCCATGTGCACTCAAACTGCAAAATGCTGGTACACTGCAGCTGTTAAGGGCCACACCATTAACAGATTCATTATTTGGACAATGAGGGAATGGCGTAGTTCCAGCCTCACCACTACCTCAGATGCGGATGGCGGTCACTGGCAGAGTTAGACCCTCAAGGCTCAGCTTTGCCTGTCTCCTGTAACAGAAACACCGAAACTGCAACTGAAGCTATAAGTACATCAAAAGCCTCTGTTCACTATGATCTCACCAAAGTATTATCTCCTCTAAACTTAGCCAAATATTCTTTCACAACTCTGTGGATCAGATATCCTAGTTCGTTTTGAACAAGATATGCTCCTTCATATTCAGATCAGGCCTCAGTACAATAATGTAGCACTTAGGAATAAAGATGCAGCCCAACAGCCCAGCACTGGAGGCCAAGATCGAGAAGATCTGCACGGCCACCATGTATTTCCCCTTGGTTCTCAGGTAGGAGGGCACAAAGGACAGCCAAACACTTCAGAAGACCAGCATGCTGAAGGTGATCAGTTTGGCTTCATTGAAGGCCCCACGCAGCTTCCTGGCTAGGAATGCCACCATGAAACAGAGGCAGCCAGGAAGCCCATGTAGCCAAGGGCAATGTAAAACATAGCAATAGACCCTTCGTTGCATTGCAGGTAGGGATGTACGAACGTTCCGCCATGGATCTCAGGGAGGCCGAATGCCAGTGCATTCGGTCCCCCAAAATCGGTGGCAGAATGGCCCCCCGCCCCCCCAGGAGGGGACTTACCTTAGGCGGATCTTCCTGGCAACGGCAGCTCCGGCGGCGGCTCCAGCGGTGGTGCGGTGGCGGCGGCGGCTGCTCTTCCGACCGGCTGCCGTGGCCGCCACTTCCAGGTAAAAAACAAAAAAAGTGATAGGCTACGTAAACATCTACGCTATTTGCATTCCCCTTATTTTCGCCATCTTAGTCTACGTAAATGTTTACGTAGTCTAAGATGTGCCAAAATAAGGAACGCAAATGGCTGCGCCCATGGGCGCCGCCATTTCCATATACGTGTTTTTGTATTTTTGTTTATTTTAATCAGCCATTATAGGCTACATAAACATTTACGTAGCCTATCACGGCTGACTGCTACGGCCACCGACATTTGCGTCCCTGCTAGCCAGTGGCTGGATGTCCGACTGCTGGCGGAGCCGGCCGGTGGCTCCACAGAATCCCTGCGGAGCCGGCCGGCCAGGATTCGGGGGGAGAGGAACGGAGCGCCTCCCTCCTGCCAAGATTGCGGGGGGAGGGACGGAACGCCTCCCCCCCAGCATCAGCATAATCTGTGGAAAGGTTAAGTACCTTTCATACATCCCTAATTGCAGGATGATCTGTCCAGGCTGGGAATGCATGTCTAGGGGTGGACGAAAGTCCCTTACCTGTCGTTGAAGCTTGTTTGCGGTGGGGGGGAGGCGCTTCATTGCTCCCCCCATGAAGTTCAGGCCGGGCGGGGAGGCTTCCCGCCTCGCCCGGCCGAAATTCAGGCCAGGGAGGCGGCTTCCCGCCTCGCCCGGTCGCGAACTCCAAAGTTAAAAAAAAAAACAAAACGCCCCCGTGATAGGCTACGTGACGATTAACGTAGCCTATCAAGGCTAGATCTGCAAAGTCAGCCGTGATAGGCTACGTTAATCGTCATGTAGCCTATCACGGGTGACTTAAAAAAAAAAAAAAAAGCGCGTACGCTAATGGCGGCCCCCATAGGGAGCCACCATTTGCGTTCCTTATTTGGTCGCTGTAGTCTACGTAAATCTTTACGTAGACTACGGCGAAAATAAGGGCATCGCAAATAGCTTTTTTATCCGTACGGGGGCATTTTTTTTTTCTTTTATTGGAAATGCAGCGGCGGCAGCCGGTCAAAAGACTGGCTGCCGCTTCCGCCCCGCACGAACACCCGCCGAACCGCCGGCCGGACCTGCCGCCGGGAGGGACATTCGGGAAAGGTAAGTCCCATCCCGGGTGTGTGTGTGGGGGCGGGGGGGGCAGAGAATTTCTCCCCGAAACTTGTTCGGGGGGCTGAACACATTGGCACTCGGCCCCCCGAAGTTTTGGGGAGAAATTCTCCGCCATCCCTATGCATGTCACAGTCAGGGAATGGGGCAGAGCTCCCCAGCCAGATGGTGCAGATGACAACTTGGACACTAGAACAAGAACATACAATGGAGCTTGCAAGTCTCTTCCCCAGCCATCTCTTCACTCTGTTCCCTGGTTTTGTGGCCAGGAAAGCCAACACCACCATGACGGTTTTGGCCAACACTGAAGAAACGGCAACTGAGAAGATGATGCTGAAGGCTGTTTGTCGGAGAAGGCAAGTCACTTTCCTTGGCCACCCCATGAACAGGAAGGAGGACAAGAAGGAAAGCATGATGAAGATGAGGAGAATGTAGGAGAGGTCTCGGTTGTTGGCCTTGATTATTGGAGATCCTTGGTATTTCATGAAGATTCATGAAGATTCCTATTACGAAGCCCATGGATAAGGACAAGAATAGAGCAAAGGAAATCAGGACAATCCCCAAAGGTTCTTCATAGGTGAGGAAGTTTATCTCCTTGGGGACACATTGATCTCTGTCCGTGTTTGGATGCTGATCTTCCGGACACTTGATGCAATGTTCGGCATCTGAGAAGACGGAGAGTGAGTTCAGAAGAATTCAAATCCACTGTACCTCCAGAAAAAATGTGCAGTTGGGCAAGGAGAGAAACATTCCCTCACAGAGGACCTGTTTTGTGATTAGACCAGTCTATGGCCTCATCACCAAGTGAAGACCTTCGTAGTAGCAGGGCCAGGGAAGGTAATGTAATATCTCTGTGGGGTATTGGAGAGTGGCTGTTAGTGAAAAAGAGAGAAGAGTGGGCTAGATGAATTGGTGGGCTGACTTGGAATAAACACAGCTTCCTACCTCGTTTAAATATGGAAAAGTGAGGGTATTTATCCCAACATTGTTCGGGGTAAGGGAGTGTCTGTGAGGTTATCCTGTCCTAATCTTCATAATAATCCTGTAAGGCATGTAAAGCTACCTGGTAGCTGAGTGGCTTGTGATTTATTTATGTACTCAACATATGCCTCACCTTTCTACCTCAAGATGGTGCTCAAGGGACTCCTGGTAACATCTGAAATCTGGAGTAGGAAACTTCCATAAAGCTTACTTAATTTTTAATCAAGTTTTACTAT
Source organism: Heloderma suspectum (assembly GCF_057233095.1). Taxonomy (NCBI): domain Eukaryota; kingdom Metazoa; phylum Chordata; class Lepidosauria; order Squamata; family Helodermatidae; genus Heloderma; species Heloderma suspectum. The sequence continues at coordinate 390,186,745 of NC_139459.1, forward strand.
AGAGGTTTTTTAAAAATGGAAGACTGAATCAGCATTCAGCAGAGGAGTACTCTGATCACCAGAAAGTGGGGATTGCTCCATTTTCACATCCTCTTTTCTGCCAGGGACCCCGTACTTGACTGCCATGGGATCGCAGCGCAGTGCAGACAATTCTCTGCATATAAAGGAGAAAGGCCCACCGTGTCTGTAAATGCTGCCCTGTACCAATCATGGAAAAAGCAGAGTGTTTTTTTTTGGGTGGGAGCATGATTTATACCAGGAACAGTGTGCACTAAGCATCCCCCCTGCTTTTCACCCCAGGGATTCACTCCCATGGTCTTTTCTTTCCTCTCACTTCATGGGATTAATGGTGGAGATTTTAAAACAAACTGAAGCCAAGTAAAGATCAGAGTTCAAACAGTCTTTAGCATTTGTTCCAAAGATTTATGAATATTTAATATGTTAATTAAATTGCTTTTAAGCCTGCACATCAGAACTATGATCACCGTGATGTACAGATGAGAAGAATAAGAAGAAGAGCCAGTGTGGTGTAGTGGCAAGAGTGTTGGACTAGGAACTGGGAGATCTGGGTTCTAGTTCCCACTTGGCCATGGAAGCTCACTGGGTGACTTTGTGCCAGTCACAGACTCTCAGCCCAACCCACCTCACGGGGTTGTTGTTGTGAGGATAAAATGGAGAGGTGGAGGAGGATAATGTAAGCCGCCTTGGGCTCCTTGCAAGAGGAAAAAAGGCAGGGTATAAGTACAATAAATAAATAAATAAATAAATAAATAAGAATAAAACCTTGTCAAAGAAGAGCAAGTAATAACAAATAAAATTAGCATTCAGTCGAATGGAACAAGTCTTCATTAAAATCACGCTATGTACTAGAAGGGCATCATGAGGTATTTCAGGCTGGGCAGTAGTGAATTGCCCATGACCATAAGGAATTCCCATGATGTTTTACACTAGGAGCAATGGTCATTCATGAAGCCTTCTTCTCTTACCTACTCATGGAATGTTTTGCTCAAGGGGTTTAAGAGAAAAGAAGAGAGAAGTAAAACAGGGCTGTGGAGACTATTCAGCATATCCAAAGAGTTGCCCTAGGCAACTCCCATTCTTCTGATCTTGCCTACCTTCCTGAATGGAGATGGTTCCTTCCGCACATGGAGCGCAAGCATAGCAGCATGGTGGCTCTCCTTCTTGGACCTCCTTGTAGTATCCACGGCGACAGCTCTCAGTGCATCTGGAATGAGGCACGGTCTAGCAACAAAGAGAAGGAGCATCCAGGAAAAGAGTGTTATGAATATTTGTGCCTATGGAAATGAGTCCTACAATTTACACAGGACCCAACAAGGTTTCTCAGAACTGGAGAAGTGGGTGAACCCAGCTTCAGGGGTAGCTGAGGCGAGTTCAGTAGGGATGTCAGAGAATTCTGCCACGGATCTTGGTGAGGCCGAATGCCAGTGCATTCGGCCCTCCGAATTCCATGGCGGAATGACCTGCCACCCCCCCCATGGATCCTCCCCCCCCCCGGGATGAGACTTACCTGGGGTGGATCTTCCAGGCACCGGCGGTGGCGCCGGCGGCTCTGCCAGCGGCTTTGGCGGCGGCAGCGGCCGGTCTTCTGACCAGCTGCCACCGCCGCCATTTCCAGGCTTGTGTGTAAAAGAAAAAAAAAGACATGATAGGTTATGTAAAGATTTACGTAGCCTATCATGGCTATGTTTTAAAAAAAAAAGGAAAAAAAGACGTGATAGGCTATGTAAATCTTTACGTACCCTATCATGGTTGGGTGGGTTTAAAAAACAAATAAACTGCGTACGCAAATGGCGACGTCTACGGCTGCCGCCATTTGCATTCCTTCTTTTAAACCATCTTAATCTACGTAAATATTTATGTAGACTATGATGGCGAAAATAAAGGGGAACGCAAATAGCATAGCGGGTGCTATTTGCATCCCCTTTTGATTCGTCATTTTAGCCTACATAAAGATGGTAAAAAGAAGGAACGCAAATGGTGGCGGCCGTAGCCGGTACCATTTGCATACGCGGTTGGTTGTTGTTGTTGTTGTTTTTCCCAGAGCCCTCCGCGGCCAGAAATCCGGCTGCAGATCGCTCTGGCCTGGCTGGGCCGGCTGTGGCTGGCTGCTCCGTGGAGCTGCCATGGAGCACACTCGGCCATTCGAGGATTCCAGGGGGAGAGACGGAACGCCTCCCCCCCCACCATCAACATAATCTGCGAAAGGTAAGTCACTTTCATACATCCCTAGAGTTCAGGCCGATTGGAGTCCTCTAATCTCACATCTGTATTAGCTGGGCCATGCAATGGCTTCCCGGTTAATGGTGAGTTTCAGGTCTAGAGATGCCTGTCTCTCCACACTCCCAATAGTCACTCTAGCACGAGACTCATTGGGAAACATCACCCAGTTCATGATATCAAAGTCAGCTGCCAGTTCCCCAGTCTTATCCAGGTACAGTCTGCCCATGGAAGCATTAGAAAACTGGATGTCTCGTAAGGAAGTGTGAAGCTAGAATGACAGAGAAAATGGCCCAGATTTAGAATTCATGAAAATGTAGTCCATATCTTGGGCCTCATCACTTTGAGCTGTGATCTTCCATGGTCAGTGCACACCCCATCTGGGCTCAGAATGCCATTCTTTGGCTGTTCACAGTCACAACTAGAGTTGTCAGAATAATCTGCAATCAATTCAAAAGTGATCATATTTAAGAGAGGGCTTTTCCCAAGTTGCACAGATTAGGGAAACTTGCAGGACATTTTTTTTTTTTTTACATGGGGGGGAGGTGCAAGTGCACATTAGTACTAGTGTGCCTTGGGACATGACCAAAATCCTCATACAAAAAAGTGCATTCCATCAATGAACAGAGGGCAAAAGTAAAGATGCCTGATCATCTGCAGAGATTTTAAAACAAAACCTGCCCATTCCTACTCATAATGAAGATACCAGGCATGTTCAGACATCATGCTAAGCCATAATGGTTACGGAATCTCTGCTAACCTTGGTGGCTTAGCGTGGGGGAGAAAACCACATTCCCCATTCTGAGTAAGCCATCCCGACTAACCACCCCTTTGCAAAAGTGTTAAGGGGCCCGAGGTGACGTATTGTGTCATCTGGAGGACTCCCCAGTGTTTCAACAGGCTCCAGAGCACTTCCAGGCCATGACCATAGAGTCTGCTGGGTAGAATGTCTTCCACTGTGGGCAATGCTGTAACCACCATGGGCTTTCTGTATGGCCAACTGCGATTTTGGACCCTTGAGCGGCCACTGGGAGTGAATGCCAGGAGCCCTTTTGTGCCAAAGAAGATAGCAGGCTCACAAAACACATCAAGAAGATAGCCAGATAACAATGGGGAGAGGATGGTTACCAAAATGAAAACAACATTGGTGGAAAGGTCATGTACCCTCTGGGATGCCACAGCTCAAGAAATCAAAGAATGATAACTGAATCTTAATTTCTGAAACCACCCTTGCAGGTAGCAGGGGAACTGGAGTTCAGTGCCTCCAACACCAGTGTAGAAGGCCCAGAAGGATACAAGGGTTGATGGAAGAATCATAGAATAGTGGTGTTGGAAGGAATCTATAAGACTACTGCATCTTTACGTAGACTAAGGCGAAAATAAGGTCAATGCAAATAGCGTTGCCCTTATTTTCGCCGTAGTCTACGTAAATCTTTACGTAGACTACAGCGACCAAATAAGGAACGGGAATGGCGGCTCCCTATGGGGGCCGCCATTATCTGTACGCACTATTTTTTTTTTTAAGTCACCCGTGATAGGCTACGTGACGATTTACGTAGCCTATCACGGCTGACTTTGCAGATCTAGCCATGATAGGCTACGTTAATCGTCACGTAGCCTATCACGGGGGCGTGTTTTTTTTTCTTTTATTGGAATGGCGGGGGCAGCAGCAGGTCGAAAGACCGGCTGCCGCTCCTGCCCCAGACGAACACCCGCCGAACCGCCGGCTGGACCCGCCGCCGGGAGGGACATTCGGCAAAGGTAAGTCCCGTCCCAGGGGGGGTGCGGGGGGTGGGGGGGTGCGGAGAATTTCTCCCCGAAACTTGTTAGGGGGGCCGAACACGTTGGCGCTCGACCCCCCGAAGTTTCGGGTAGAAATTTTCCTCCATCCCTATTAAAGTGTGGTGGCCAGAACTGGACACATTACTCCAGATGAGGCCTAACCAGTGCTGAGTAGAGGGCAACTTGTACTTCATGTGATTTGGAAGTCTCAGATTCAGGTTGTGATTGACAACAATTCCAAGATCCTTCTCGCTTGTAGTCCTTTGGAGCCAAGTTTCACCCATCTTGTAAGCTGCAGAACTTGGCATTTATCTCTACTAAGTTTCATTCTGGTGTTTTCTGCCCAGCTCTCCAGCCTATCAAGATCACTTTGAATTCCATTTCTGTCTTCCATGGTATTAGCTATCCTGCCTCATTTTGTGTCATCTGTAGATTTGATCAGCATTCCCTACATCTCCTCATCCAACTCATTAATAAAAATGTGAAGAGCACTTGGCCCAGGACTGATCCCTTTGGTACCTCACTCGTTACCTGTCCCCAGTTTGAGAAGGTCCCATTGATAAGCACTCCTTGAGTCCGATTCTGTAGCTAAGTGTGGATCCACATGATGGACCCTTGCCAAAAGTCCATCTCCCAGGAAGTATACCCGTGGTCCCAGACTAGGGATGGTGGAGAATTCTGCCACTGATTTCAGTGAGGCCGAATGCCTCATGGAATAGCCCTGGAACGAAACTTACCTGTGGCTCCAGCGGTGGTGGTAGCTCCGGAGGCGGCAGCAGCAGCTGGTCTTTTAACCGGCTGCCATGGCCACCATTTGCATCCTGCGAGGCTACCGTGATAGGCTACTTAAGTATTTATGTAGCCAAAAAACCCACCAGCGTACGCAAATGGCAGCAGCTATGGCGGCCGCCATTTGCGTTCCCTATTTTTAGCCGTTTTAGCCTAAGTAAATATTTATGTAGGCTAAAACGGCAAAAAAAAAGGAAGAAGCCCACTATGCTATTTGCGTTCCCCTTTTTTTCGCCATAATAGCTTACGTAAATATTTACATAGGCTCAAACTGCAAAAAAACTGGAACGCAAATGGCGGCCGCCGTAGCTGCCACCATTTGCGTACGCTCTGTTTTTGGGGTTTTTTTGCTTGCCAGATGTCCGGCTGTGGGAGGCCCCAGCCAGCAGCTCCATGGAATCTCCGCAGAGTGGAGCCGGCCAGGTCAGGATTTCGGGGTGAGGTGCAGAGCCTCTCCCCCCCACCGTGAATCACCCCATCAAAAAGGGAAGTGACTTTTGTACATCCCTAATTTGTACATCCTGAGGATGTGGACCGGATCCTGGGAGAGGTGAGAGCCACCATGGGTGTTCTAGATCCTTGCCCTTCCTGGCTCATAAAAGCAGCCAGAGGTGGACTGGCCAAGTGGGTAAGGGGAGTGGTTAATGCCTCCCTTAGGCATGGCAGAGTTCCAGCCTGCTTGACCTCCCTGAACCCCACCATATTGGATAATTATTGGCCAGTCTCCAATATTCCATTTCTGGGCAAGATATTGGAGTGTGTGGTGGCCTCCCTACTCCAGGGATTCCTGGATGAAACAGATTACCGAAATCCATTTCAGTCTGGCTTCAGACACTGTTACGGGACAGAAACTGCTTTGGTCACCTTGGTGGATGCCCTTCACTGGGAAGTAGATAGGGGGAGTGTGTCCCTGTTGGTCCTGCTGGACCTCTCAGTGGCTTTCGATAGCATCGACCCTTATATCCTTCTGGGCCGCCTCACTGGGGTGGGACTTGGAGGCACTGTTTTGCATTGGCTCCATCCCTTTTTGGAGGGGCGGACCCAGAAGGTGGTGCTGGGGGACTCCTGTTCGACTCCCAGGCCATGGGCTTGTGGAGTCCCTCAGGGTTCTGTTTTGTCCCCCATGCTATTTAACATATACATGAAACCACTGGGAGAGGTTGTCTGGAGTTTGGGGATTCAGTGTCACCAGTATGCTGATGACACCCAAATCCATTTTTCCTTTCCATCTAATTCCAAGGAAGCTGTTGGGGTGCTGAACTGGTGTCTGTCAGCAGCAATGGACTGGATGAGGGCAAACAAATTGACGCTTAATCCAGACAAGACAGAGGTGCTTCTAGTCAGTCAAAAGGTAGATGAGGGAATAGGGGTACAGCTTGTGCTAGATGGGGTTACACTCCCCATGAAGACACAGGTTCACAACTTGGGTGTACTTCTGGATCCATCCCTGAGTCTGGATGCCCAGGTTTCAGTGGTGGCTAGGAGTGCATTTGCACAGTTAAAGCTCGTGCACCAGCTGTCCCCATTCCTTGAGATGCCTGACTTGGCCACAATAACACATGCCTTAGTTACATCCAGTTAGGATTACTGTAACACACTCTACGTGGGGCTGCCCTGGAAGAGTGCTTGGAAACTTCAGCTGGTTCAGAGAGCTGCTGCCACACTGCTGACTGGGGCTAGTTACAGGGAGCATACCACTCCCCTGCTAAAACAGCTTCACTGGCTCCCAGTCTGTTTCCAGGCACAATTCAAAGTGCTGGTCATGTCCTATAAAGCCCTATATGGCTCGAGTCCAGATTATTTGAAAGACCATATTCTCCCCTATGAGCCTGCTCATGCCCTGAGATCTTCAAGGGAAGCCCTTTTCGCTGTCCCGTTACTATCACAGGAACACAGGTTGGGAACACGGGAGAGGGCGTTCTTGGTGGCTGCCCCAAGGCTCTGGAACTCCCTTCCCAGGGAGGCAAGCGTGGCACCCTCCTTGATAGGCTTTCACAGGCATGAAAAACCTTTTTTGCTCCAGCAGGCCTTTGGGGATAATTAGTCTGGACCTGTGAAAATATGACAGATGGGTACTATTTTTCTTGTTGTCTTTTAATATTTTGATATTTTTACAATTTTAATATTTAGGATTTAGTTATATTTTTAACTTTTGTACACTTGAATTTATAGTTCTATTTATATACTAAATTCTAATTGTATATATACAATTGTAATTGTAGATATAATATGATAATGATAATACTGATAATAATTGTAGCTGTGCAATTCTGAGTGGTGCGTGCCAGGCAGCAAAGCCTAGAGTACTGCTGTCTTTGCAAACGTCGTTCAGGAATTTCTTGCCGAGAAAAGAGAGATCAGTGCTGATGACATCCGGAACTGAGTGGTGGTAGTGAACACTTTCTGCCATGGCAGCTAGGAGTTGAGGATTCACCCTTGAAAAGCAAGGCATCACAGTGCTCACAAACCTTAATAGACTTGCCAATATCAAACCTGTCGAGGTTGGTTGCAGGACACAGGATGAAAGGCAGAGTCTGTCTCCTTTGCCTGGGCTGGTTTCAGATGTTGATGGATGCGAGGCTGGCTGGAGCTTCGATGGCTCCAAAAGCCGAGGGGCTGCCTGCATTTGCAAGCTTCTTGAGGCAGGAGTGGAAACATCCAGGCTGGGGCACAAAGCTTCTTCTCTAGGGGCTGGAGGGGTAGAAGTAGTGCGGAGGTGTCAGTCATGCTGAGACTCCCAGTTTGCCTGCCTGGTACTGTTACCAGGGAGCTTTTGATGTCTAGGCATGTTAGTGATGCATGGAATATATAAAGGTTGTTTTGTTAAATGTAAGAGCTTGAGACTTCCTTTCTGAGCAATAAATAAACTTTGACTGGGTTACTTTTAACTGTAGGTGTCTCTTCTTCCCTTCAAGATTTGTTTGCCCGCAGTATGTTCCTGGGATATCATTCTACTTTCGCCTGTAGCTCTGTTTATAAGGTGTACAGAGACATTTTTGTGTTCATATTTCATTTCACTCCAATTTGCAATGGATTGTTCGTTTAATTGAGCTTGACTTTTTAAATATTAAAAATAAATCTTTATAGTATATTGCTATAGAAAATAGCCTACTTATTATGATATTTTTAAGGAAGCTTTATACATAAACTCCTGACTTTGAATTATAGGGAAAGCTGTTGTCATCCATGGAATCTGCATGTCAAGACTTTTCCAATGAAGTGCATTTCAAGAGAATCAATCAGCAGGAAGGGAGTCAAAAAGAGATAACTAATTTACTCCCAACTGGGAAATAGATACATATACACACACACACACTTTTCTAGTTATCAGAGCAGCCCTCTTCTGAGCTGGTGTCAGTACATGGTGTCCATGGTGTCCACAGTATCTGAGTGGAGGGAGTAACCATGAAGATAGGTAATGAAACAGGCAAAGGTGAAAGAACACATAAGCAGACAGAGGTCAAAACACAGTTGGGCAGTCAGAGACCTTGCACAGTCCATAAGCAGAGCCAAGAAAAAAGCAAAGGTTCAGTAAGACTGAGCATCAATCACAGGACAAGGTCCAGGAGGCAACAGAGAAAACACAGAGCCTGAAAGAACACAATTGTTTCAGCTGCGGTACATTAGAGGCCTCTGGTCAGAGCCCTACTCATGAGGAGTCACTTTCTCCTGAGGAGGCTTTCCTTGCAGTTGGGGACTTCTTGTTACATGAGCCCTGCTGGTTAGCCTCTTACAGCAGTGATGCTCTCTAAGAATGGGTTCACTCAGCATTTCTTTCTGAAACAGAGCTCCCCTCTTGCTGTGGGGATGGACCCATGGCCCTCTCCCCAGAAGGCCCAAGCTCCCCCAAGTCTCCTGATATAGATAGTTCAAATGAATGGCTCCATCTCTGAGACTTCTAGGTCCTTGGGGGAGGAGGAGGAGGAGACCAGCAGGGTCATGCCATCCCCTGACTTGGCCACCTCTGATATATAGACCCAGCCAGGTAGCAGTGCTTGGAGTGCTGTCACCACAGCCAGGTATGGCCCCAGGGCCCCTTAAACAGCAGGGCCCCTCCGGAGGACACTCGGCCCCCTCAAATTTGGAGCAAGCCATGGCCTGTCCTCATGGATCTTCTTGGGATGCCAAGACAACCACCACTAAATCACAGGATGCATCTGGGGACACAGAGAGGTGACATGGTGGCTTTGGAGGGGGTTCCCTTTTAACAGCCACGGATCCATCTTTTTCTGCCACGGCAGTGATGGAAATGCTGGATGCAGGATGTCCAGGGAGTCCTGTGTGATCTGGGAAGTATTTGATGGTGGTTTGCAGGGATGGAACTCTGGGGGATCTGAATACTTCAGCAGACGCACAGACTATATTTTTGAAAGTTGGGATATATAAGTGAATTATTGACTGACTGACTGAATAATACATATATACATACACAATAAAAATAAAAAGAGAAGCAGAAGGTGTAGAGAGAACCAAACCAAATGAGGGAGCAAGGAGGAGGGCGAAGAGCATGGTTTCGGAGCTCTGGTCTCACCTCCATCTACAGAAACAGAGAAATCCTATGGCACTCTAAACACTGTCTATTACTGCTTGTACATAGGGTTGTACGAAAGTCACGTACCTGTTCACGGATTATGCTGATGCTAGGGGGGAGGCGTTCCGTCTTTCCCCCCGGAATCCTGGCCGGCTGGCTGTGCTCCGCAGGGATTCTGCGGAGCTTCTGGCCAGCTCCGCCAGTGGCCGGACATCCGGCCGCTGGCTAGCAGGGACGCAAATGGCGGCAGCCGTAGCCACCAACTTTTGCATCCCTGCAGTCAGCTGTGATAGGCTACGTAAATGTTTACGTAGCCTATCACGGCTGATTTAAAAAAAAATACGTGTACGCAGATGGCGGCGCCCATGGGCGCCGCCATTTGCATTCCTTATTTTGGCACGTCTTAGTCTACGTCAACAGTTACGTAGACTAAGACGGCGAAAATAAGGGGAACGCAAATAACGTAGACACTACGCTATTTGTGTTCCCCTTATTTTTGCCGTCTTAGTCTACATAAATGTTTACGTAGACTAAGACGTGCCAAAATAAGGAACGCAAATGGCGGCGCCCATGGGCGCCGCCATTTGCGTACACGTATTTTTTTTTAAATCAGCCGTGATAGGCTACGTAAACATTTACGTAGCCTATCACACTGTTTTTTTAAATCTAGCCGTGATAGGCTACGTAAATCTTTACATAGCCTATCACTTTTTTTGTTTGTTTGTTTGTTTTACCTGGAAATGGCAGCGGTGGCAGCCAGTCGGAAGACTGGCTGCCGCAGCCGCCACCACCGCACCACCGCCAGAGCCACCGCTGGAGCCGCCGCCGCCAGGAAGATTGGCCTAAGGTAAGTCCCGTACTGGGGGGGGGGCGGGGGGCCATTCCGCCACCGATTTCGGGGGGCCAAATGCGCTGGCATTCGGCCTCCCTGAGATCCGTGGTGGAACTTTCATACATCCCTACGTGTACATAGGTCTGTGCACTGCAGAGCAAATGGACAATTGGCCTTGGCAATCATTTACTATAGAAGCAATATCATATGAGACAAGGCCAAGGTACTCTGTTAGGATGAATGTCCACAAAACACAGACAGGTTGAGTACTGCACATTATGAAACTTTCTTTTACTGAATCACAATGTCAAGCGATCTTATACCAAAATTGCCTGTGGAGACAGACAACAACTCCCAGGGGAGGCCGTTGGCTCCAGTTTTGGTGAAGCCGTGAATACATGCTGGTTCAGCACATTGGATTCCTCCTTTTGAGCTCTGGTTGGTTGTGTCTGAAACCCAGAATGCTTAAACAGCTCCACTGCCATCACAGCTGCCAGCCTTCAGTGGCAGTTGCTGCAAATCTCAGGCTGAGAATCTCAGGATCTAAAGTTTCAATGGCCCAGTACCAAAAATGGAGTATAGGATTATCCCATATCAAATATCTCTCTGTTCAGCAGACTGTCCACTTCGAGATACAATTCCCACTGAACAAAAACATCATTTATGTGCAGTAAATGTGTGATGACCATAGATGATAGTTGTCAGGAGAGCCCTGGTGGCCTCTTTCAGTAGACTCCAATAGCCAACTCAAGACAGAGACGGAAGGTTTCTTTTCAAGGCTTTAATCCTTTTACAACTTAATGACTCTTTCAGATGCTGATCACCAGCAAATAAGCAAGGAACAGCAGAGTGACCTATGTGCCGAGTAGTCAGTTGATCCCCGTTTGAAGGAGAGTCACTTGAAGACCCTGAACTTATGGGCTAGGGAGAGATCCTCCCTCCTTCCCTTGGGTCCACGGGAGGCGGCCGTGGCTTGCATGTCGAACGGGTGCTATGCCTCCTTTCCATGCCCTCCATCTGTCATCACTCCCTGGTTCAGCGTCAAGTGTCCAGCAAGCCCCCCTCTTGCACTTGCTCACTGCCAGTGTCACTATCTATCTCAGGAATGCCAGCAGGAGGAATCTCTGCCAGCTGCTGTGCCTGTGAGGGATGAGCTGGCACCTCTCCCACGGATTGCTGATCCTCCTCAGAATCAGAACTGCTCTGGGGTTCCATCGGCTCAGTTTTCACCCTGACAACATCCCCGCTCCCATGAGGCCCCCCCTCGTGCTCTTCCCAGGTTCGCTAATCTGGCCTGTACCCCTTCCAGTCTACTAGATATTGCAGGCAGCCATGAGAAAGGTGGAAGTCCAGCATCTCCGCGACCTCAAACTCCTCCTCGCCCTCCACCAGCACTAGCAGCGGGGGGGAACTGAACGAGTGATGAGAGTCACCAGAAACCAGGGGGGACAGCAAGGACCAATGAAAAACAGGATGGATCTTCATGGAGGGGGGGAGAGCCAGGCGAAAAGCAACAGCGTTAATCTGGGCCGTAATCTGGAAAGGCCCCATGCGGCGAGGCGCAAGCTTCCTTGCGGGTGAGTGAGAGGGGAGGTATTGGGTGGACAACCAAACCCAGTCCCCTGGTTGCAGAGACGGACCCGGCTGGTGCTGCCAGTCTGCAGAGGCCTTGTAGGCTGTCTTGGCTTGCTCAAGGGAGTCCCGTAAGAGATGGTGTACTGCTCGCAACTCCTCTAAAAAGTCATGGGCCGCTGGCCCCGAAGATGGAGCTAAGGTGGATGGGAAAGCCTTGGCTGGTAACCAAAATAGGCAAAAAATGGAGTTTGGGGGGTGGAAGCATGGCAGGCATTATTATAAGCAAATTCTGTGAGAGGCAGCAAGGAAAACCAGTCATCTTGCTGGGAATTGACATAACAGCACAAATATTGCTCCAGAGTTGCATTGGTGCACTCGGTCTCTCTGTCTGTCTGTGGATGGTGGGTGAAGGAAAGATGGAGCGTCACATGGAGAAGCCCAAGTAGCTCCCTCCAGAAATGGGCAGTGAATTGGGGCCCCCTATCCGAAATGAGACACTCGGGCCATCCGTGGAGCCGGAAAACATGCACCAAAAAAAGCTCCGCCGTCTCCCTGGCTGTGGGCAACCCAGAGCAGGGGATGGAATGGGCCATCTTAGGAAACAAATCCACCACCACCAGAATGGTGCTCTTACCGTGTGAGCGAGACAAGTCAGTGATGAAGTCAAGGGAGAACAGTTTCCAAGGTCCTGAGGGGGTAGGCAGGGGGTGAACCAAGCCTGTGGGCTTGTCCGAGGGGCCTTCACCCGCTGGCAGGTTGGGCAGGAGGCGACATAGGACTTGACGTCCCGACACACGTGGCCACCAAAAATCCCTCGTCACTCCATGCAAGGCCTTTGCAACGCCAAAATGCCCAGCAGTGGGGGATTCATGGCTAAGGATGTATGAAAGTCACTTACCTGGTCCTGCAGCTTGCTTCGCGGTGGGGGGGAGGCGCTTTGGTTCTTCCCCCGAAGTTCAGTCCGGGGGGGGAGGCACCCCGCATCGCCCGGCCGAAATTCAGGCCGGGGAGAAATGCCCCGTCTCCCCAGCCGTGAAATACAAAAGTGAATGTAAAAAAAAAAACCCCACACACGTGATAGGCTATGTAACGATTTACGTAGCCTATCATGGCTAGATTTCCAAAGTCAGCCATGATAGGCTACGTAAATCGTTACGTAGCCTATCACGGGTGACTTTGAAAAAAAAAAGTGCGTATGTGCTTTAAAAGTGCGTTGCCCTTATTTTCGCCGTAGTCTACGTAAATCTTTACGTAGACTACCCCGGCCCAAATAGGGAACGCAAATGGCGGCACCCATGGGCGCCGCCATTTACGTACGTGTTTTTTTTTTCAAAGTCACCCGTGATAGGCTACGTAATGATTTACGTAGCCTATCATGTCTGACTTTGGAAATCTAGCCGTGATAGGCTACGTAAATCGTTACGTAGCCTATCGTGTGTGTGTGTGTTGGTTTTTTTACATTTACTTGGAAATGGCGGCGGTGGCAGCCAGTCGGAAGACCGGCCGCCACCCCCACCGAAACTCCGCCGAAACGCCGCCGGGACCCGCCACCGAGAGGGACATTAGAGGGAGGTAAGTCCCATCCCTGGGGGGGTGGGGGGGCAGAGAATTTCACCGCCGATTTCGGGGGGCCGAATGCATTGGCATTCAGCCTCCCCGAGATTCGTGGAGAAATTCTCCGCCATCCCTAGTCATGGCACTGATGGAGGACCTCCTCGCGGAGGGGTCTAGAGGGCACATAGACCCAGCTGAAATGGTAAAGCAGGCCACCTTGCAAAGAGAAGGGGGTATGGGGGGCGGAGGCTAGCCCCAATTCCTCCACTTTTGTGCAAACAAAAGCATCCTGAGCCTGTGCAGAGTGAAGGAGCTCCTCCGAAGAGTGAGGCACCACAGCTGCCGCCAGGTTCCGGGGGGAAAAATCAGAGAGGGGGGATTTCCCTCACCCCCTGGCTGGAGGTCCAGCTCACAAGAAAGAGCATCTGCTTGTAGGTTGTCAGAGGCCTTCAGATGGCAAATCTTAAGGTGGAACCGGGAATAATTATCCTACTTTCCGGCGTGGCCGCTAAATGGGCTTCAGGACTCCATCTTGCTAACGACCCCCTGCTCGGAGTATATCAAGATTTTAATGACAGCGATGGCCCATTTTTTCAATGACACCCTGCGCATGCAGATAGCTTCTCAGGAGATTCACCACCTCAGGCAGGGCAAGGACTCAGTTTCCAGCTATGCAACAACTTTTTGCTTGCTGATGCAGGATTTACAGTGGAATGATGCTGCGCTGGTGACACAGTTTTTGGACGGTTTAAACGACGAGATCTTGGATGGGTTGGCTTGCACACCCAGCCTGCTGACTTTGGAAGACCTCATCCAGACCTGCCTCCTCCCATTCCCCCACGTTAAATGCCCCTCCCCCACCCCCGCCCCTGCGGTGGGGGCGGAGGAGACCCCGATGCAGCTGGGGGCTACCCGAGCCCCGCTGCCACCAGAGGAGCTTGAGCGCCGGCAAGCTGAGCACCGTTGCTTTCGGTCTGGAAAACTGGGCCATTTCACCAAGGCCTGCCGTGTTAGATTCGCAGCTCCTCTGCCTCCCCCTCCTCTCCTTCCTCCTTGTTCTCCTCCTCCTCATCCCCAGGCCTGACTAGACTGCCCTCCCCAAGTCTGTTGGGGGCCTCCAGTTTGGGGGTCGGTTCCCCACTGGGTGGGTGCCTTCTGCAACCCCCCCACCCTCCCATCTGCTATTGCCGGTTCACTTACGCTCCTCCCATTGGGGTAGGGTGGAAGCCCTGGCTTTAGTGGACTCTGGAGCTAGGACCAGTTTTATGGATGAGACCTTCGCCCTCTTCCACAAGATTCCTACCCTACCCCTTCCTGCCCCCTTGGCAATGGAGACCATCGATGGGCATCCTCTCTCTTTGGGCGCAATGACTCGTATTACAATTCCACTCACTCTGCGTGCCCAGTCCCACGTTGAGCAGATTCAGTTTCACTTAGCCAAGGTTCCCCTATACCCAATCGTGCTGGGTGTTTCCTGGCTCTCTAAGCATAATCCTCAGATTTCTTGGGGGCTTCAGCAGGTGGAGTTTGCGTCTCCCTACTAGGGATGTCAGAGAACTCCGTGACAGATCTCGGTGACGCCGAATGCCAGTGCATTAGCCCCCCCCCCAATCCATCACGGAACGAAGCCCCTGCCCCTCACCCCATTAAAGGTGCGTGGGACGAAGTCCCCACTGCCCCCACCCCATGAAAGGCACATGAAACGGAGCACTTACCTGCTCCCGTCTGTGCTGCTTTGCGAATGGCGGCCATCCTGCGGCTGCCATTCGCTTCCTCATCTTCAAGCCGTGATAGGCTACATAAATACTTACGTAGCCTATCACAGCTAATGGAGGGATGCCATCTGTGTCCCTGTGGAGGCTGTGATAGGCTACGGAAGTATTTATGTAGCCTATCATGGCGGCAGGGTGGGGAACCCCAGTGTACGCAAATGGCGGTGGCTACCGCCATTTGCGTACGCTGGGGTTTTTCCTCCTGCTGTGATCGGCTACATAAATATTTACGTAGCTTATCACAGCTCAATACAGGGATGCAAATGGCAGCGGCTATGACAGCCACCATTTGCATCCCTGCAGGGCTGCCCAGTGACCGGATGTCCAGCTGCGGGCGGCTGGAGCTGGCCGGTGGCTCCGTGGCTTGGCCACATAGTGGAGCCGGCCGGGCAGGATTCTGGGGGGAGGGACGGAGCGCCTCCCCCCCGTTGAGGATTCCAGGGGGAGGGACGGAGTGCCTCCCGCCCACCGCGGATTCGTACATCCCTACTCCCTAATGCTGGGAGCATTGCCTTCCTGAGGAGGCACCTGTCCCAGTCCACGCCTTAACCCCTTCCTCTCCCTCCTCGTCTGTTTCTGGAAGTTCTTCAGCTACCGTCATCCTCCCAGAGAAGTATGCAACTTTTTGGGATGTTTTTGACAAGAAGGAGGCTGACCCGCTCCCCCACCACCACCTGTTTGACTGTGCCATTAACCTCATTCCAGGGGCGACCATCCCTGCTGGCTGGCTGTATTCAATGTCGGACCCGGACCTTCGAGCTGTGTGTGGGTTTTTGGACATGAATCTCAAATGTGGCTTAATTCGCCCTTCCTCCTCCTCCGCCTGCTCCCCTACCATGTTTGTGCACAAAAAAATCGGGAGAACTCCACCCGGTGCACGATTTCAGAGCACTGAATTCAGTCTTGATCCCTGACAAGTACCCCCTCCCCTTGATCCCTGAGATGCTGGAGCGCCTGGGGCGAGCCAAGATTTTCACGAAGTTGGGCCTGCATGGCGCCTACAATCTGATTCACATCCGGGAGGGGGATGAGTGGAAGACCTTTTCGGCACCCGGAACGGAGTGTATGAATACCTAGTGATGCCGTTTGGGCTCGCCTGCACCCCCCCACACACATTTTAGCTTTTTATGAATGCCATCTTCCGGGACTATGTGCTGTTGCTCCTAGGGATGGACAAAAGTCCCTTACCTGATCCCAAAGCTTGTTTCGCGGTGGGGGGGAGGCGCTCCATCCCTCCCCCCCAAAATTCTGGCTGGGGGGGAGGCACCCCATCCTACCAGCCACGAAACCTCCTCTCCTGCCAGGACGCAAATGGCGGCGGCCGTAGCAGTCCGTAGTAGTCCCTGCAGTCAGCCATGATAGGCTACGTAAATGTTTACGTAGCCTATCACGGCTGACTTAAAAAAAAAAAAAGCACGTGGGCACCACCATTTGCATTCCTTATTATGGCACATGTAGTCTATGTAAACATTTACATAGACTACGGAGAAAATAAAGGGAACTCAAAAGCGTTCCCCTTATTTTCGCCGTAGTCTACGTAAATGTTTACGTAGACTACACGTGCCAAAATAAGGAATGCAAATGCATAACATTTGCGTACGCGCTTTTTTTTTTTTTAAAGTCAGCTGTGATAGGCTACGTAAACATTTACGTAGCCTATCACGGTGTTTTTTTAAAATCTAGCCATGATAGGCTACGTAAATCTTTACATAGCCTATCACGTTTGTTTGTTGTTGTTGTTGTTTTACTTGGAAATGGTGGCGGCAGCAGCCGGTCAGAAGACCGGCCACCGGAGCTGCCGCTGCCGAACTGCTGCCGGAGCTGCTGCCGCCAGGGACATTCAAACAAGGTAAGTCCCATCCGGTGGGGGGGGGGGCAGACTGTTTCTCCACCAATTTCAGGGGGCCGAATGCGCTGGCATTCGGCCTCCCCGAGATTCATGGAGAAATTCTCTGACATCCCTAGTTGCTCCACATTGAATCAGCTAGGGATGTCAGAGTATTCCACCATGGACTGAAATGGGATCAAATTCCCTTCAGTCTGTGCCATGGAACACTCTGTGGAATGGCATCACGAGGTCCTGCGGAGCCAGCAGTCATGCAGCTTTTTTTTTTTGTCATCTGCACAGAGTTGCGAAATTTTCGTAAATACAAATGCAAGGTAGTATATTCCAATAATAAATACATACTTTTTTCTTTTTTTTAATGCATTGTGCTCACCTCCTTTTTTGTGGGTGTTCTTTTTCAATTGAAATCTTCCATCTCCATTTACTTTCAGCCAAAACACTTCCTCCTCCTTGGGGCTTCCCAAAACAAGGCTGCCCTAGGTGTGCCTGAGCGATGCACTATTTGTTTAAAGCAACACAGTTTGAAAGGAAGAAAAAACCTTTTAAAATGACCATGCCGGTCTGGAGCCCTGAATGAGTATTATTCCCCCTGCTAGGCTTTCGATTTCCACATCCAGCCTTGTTGGTGACATGGTGAGGCTAAAATGCAGAGGAGAACCAACTCTGTGCATGTCTACTCAGAAATAAGTCTTACTGAGTTCAATGCAACTTATTCCTACACATGTCAGCACCCCACTTGCCCCCAGCTCAGCTTTGTATTTCCACATCCAGCTCATTAGCAAACCTTCTGTTAGTTATCTCAGAAGGCCCTTGGGTGAATGGGGAGGGGTCCCAGGGAACAGCTGGAGGGAGGGAAATTATACACACACACACACACACACACACATAATGGAAGAATATAGTGCTTCATATTCTCTGGTATGTTTATTCCTCATTTTGTCCATTCCCTGAGCATGTGCAGAGTGAGCTTTTTATTCAAACAAAGAGAAGCTTGCTGATCTTTCCCTTCATGCTGCATTTGTACAAGTGTGACTGCTTCAGAAAGAACTTTCCATTATACTGTCTCTTTTTCTTCAGGAGTTTCATATAACAGAAGTATGATGCAGTGCTTAGAGTCCAGCCCAAAGTCACCCAGTGAGATAATTAACAGGTTTGCTAATGAGCTGGATGTAGAAATACAAAGCTGAGCTGGGGGCAAGTGGGGTGCTGACATGTGTAGGAGTAACTCACATTGAACTCAATAAGACTTATTTCCGAGTAGACATGCACAGAGTTGGTTCTCCTCTCCATTTTAGCCTCACCATGTCACCAACAAGGCTGGATGTGGAAATAGAAAACCGGGCAGGGGGAATAATACCTCGTGCAGGGCTCCAGACCAGCATGGTAATTTTAAAAGGTTTCTTTCTTTCTTTCAAAAGGCATTGCTTTAAACAAAGAGTGCATCGCTCAGGCACACCTAGGGCAGCCTTGTTTTAGGAAGCCCCAAGGAGGAGGAAGTGTTTTGGCTGAAAGTAATGACTGCACATCTCAGGGCAGGGGGAAAAATACATAAATATCTATGAAATAGAGCCTTTCCTATGGAAGTTATGCAGAATTACAGCTGTCGGTATGGATTTATCTTCGTAATTCTTGGAGCGGAAAAAAAGAGGAGAATTCCAGGGGCTTGCAAACGATGGTACAGAGCACTGGCCGCAAACTGCGGAAGTCAAGCGGCACGGAAGGTACACAATTCGTACATCCCTCCAATGGAGTTTGCAAGACTCTTCCCCAGCCATCTCTTCACTTGGTTCCCTGGTTCTGTGGCCAGGAAAGCCAAGACCCCTGTGATGGTTTTGGACAACACCAAAGAAACGGCAACTGAGAAGATGATGCTGAAGGCCATTTGTTGGAGAAGGCAAGTCAATATCCTTGGCAGGCCAATGAACAGGAAAGAGGACAAGAATGAAAGCATGATGAAGATGAGGAGAATGTAGGAAAAGTCTTGGTTGTTGGCCTTGATTATTGGAGTTTCTTGGTATTTAATGAAGATTCCTAATACAAAGCCCGTGGATAAGGACAAGAATAGAGCACAGGAAGTCAGGACAATCCCCAAAGGTTTTTCATACGTGAGGAAGGTTATATCCTTAGGGACACATTGATCTCTGTCCTTGTTTGGATGCTGATCTTCTGGACACTTGGAGAATGGTCTGCATCTAAGGAGGAGGAGAGTGACTTCAGCAGGATTTACATCAATTCAAGTTTGATGAAGTTGCCATCTGTGGCCACATCACCAAAAGAGGACCTTAGTAGCAGGGCCAGAAAAACTGTCTCTTTGGGACATTACAGACTCTTGGTCAGTCAGAGAAGAATAGAGAAGAGATAGATTGATGTGTTGATATGGAATAAAGACTCCTTCCTACCTCATTTAAATATGGAGAAGCGACTGTATTTATCCAAATGTTGTTCAGGATAAGGGAGCATCTGTTTGGGTATCCTATTTTTATCTTCATAATAATCCAGTAAGGCATGTTAAGCTCCATGGTAGTGGAGTGGTTTTTTATGTATTTCTTTGCTCAAATTATGCACCATCTTTCCACATCAAGATGCCACTCCAGGGACTCCTGGTTAGGTTTCAAATCCAGAGAAGGAAAATTTCATGAAGTCTTCCTATGTTCTTACCAAGGTTCTACTGCTCTGATATCCAGAACATAGGAGTTGTGCCATTCTCACATTCTCTTTTCTTCCAGACATCTCCTGTTTGCCTTCCACAGGATCACAGCAAAGTGCAGATGATTCTCTGCATGTAATGGAGAAAGGCCCACCCTATCTGTACATATGGCCCCATCCCAATCATGCATAAAGCAGAGTGGTTCTTTGTGGGGGGCATGACTAATGCCAGGAAAAGTGTGCACTAAGCATCCGCCCTGCCTCGCACCCTAAAGACTGACTCCCACAGTCATTTCTTTCCATTCAATTGGTGGGATTAATGGTGGAGATTAAGAATACTGAAGCCAAGCAGTGGCAGAGTTCAAAAAAGTCTTTACCATCTGTTCTAAAGATGTATGAATATTTAATGTAAAAATTAAATGCTTTTGACCCTGCACATCAGAACAAGTATCACAGTGATATATGAACCAGAATAACAAAATGTTGTAGAAGAAGAGCAACTAATAACAAATAAAATAAGCATTCTGTGAACTGTGAACTGAGCAGTAGTGAATGGCCCATGACCACAAACCGCATCTCTGAGCAGGGATTTGAACTCAGGTCTCTCCAAGTCCAACGCTCCCATTGCTTCATCAAGCTGTCTAATTCCAAGGAATTCCCATGATATTTTCAAAGAGGAGCAACAGTCATTCATAAAGCCTTCTTCTCCTACCTACTCATGGAAAGTTTTGCTCAAGGGTTTTAAAAGAAAAGAAGAGAGAATCAAAATAGGGTTGTGGAGACTATTGGGTGTATTCAAACAGTTGCCATGTTTCCCAAGGAAACTCTCATTCCTCTGATGTCGCCTACCATCCTGAATGGAGATGATTCCTTCCGTGCATGGAGTGCAAGCAAAGCAGCATGGTGGCTCTCCTTCCTGGACCTCCTTGGTGCATCCAGGGAGACAGCTCTCAGTGCACCTGGAATGAGGCATGGTCTAGCAGCAAAGAGAAGGAGCATCAAGGAAACAGTATTATAGATATTTGTGCCTATGGAAAATAGTCATACAATTTAGACAGGACAGGTAGTGGCGGAGGCAATAGGGGGAGAGAGATGAGAGGCCCCTTGTCTCTGCACTTAGAATCCATACCACCTCTTTTAACTAAATCTGATTCTACCCATATTGGGGCAATAATTCAGCAGTACAGCACTTGATTGACATGCACAAGGTCCCAGGTTCAATCCCTGGCATCTCCAAGTAGGGCTGGAATTAGGGGTGTACGAAACCCCGCTTACCTGGCTCTGCTGGGTTCTGCAGGTGGGGGGAAGCGATCCGTTCCTCCCCAGGGAATCCTCGACTGGGGGGGAGGAGATCCGTTCCTCCCCCCTGGAATCCTGCCCAGCTGGCTCCACTCTGTGGCCAGGCCACGGAGCCGCTGGCCAGGCCAACCTGCAGCGGGGCCTCCAGCCGCTGCCAGGCTGCTGCAGATGCAAATGGCATCCTGTGTAGGGGACGCCATTTGAATCCCTACGCCAGCCCGGAATAGGCTACGTAAATATTTACATGGCCTATCACGGCTAAAGCAGGGACGCAAATGGCGTCCCTGCATTAGCCGTGATAGGCTACGTAAGTATTTACGTAGCCTATCTCGGCCATTCGAAAGATGCGAATGGTGGCTGCAGACGCAGATGTCATTCGAGGAGCACCAGAACGGCCGACAAAGGTAGGCTCCGTTCCGGGCCCATTTTGTGTGGGGGGGCCTTCGTTACGCCACAGATTTCAGGAGGCCGGATGTGCTGGCATTTGGCCTCACCGAGATCCATGGCGGAATTCTCCGCCATGCCTAGCTGGAATATCTCCTGCCTGAAACAATGGCCTTGTAGGCCCCTTCCAACCCTACTATTCAATGAAACCCTGGAGACGCACTACCAGTCAGTGTCAACAATACTGGGTTAGTTGAACCCATATTATTGGAGGCAGCTTCCTACATTGACGCTTGCATTCACAATGAATTGGGGGTTGCGTTTAACTGATTGGAGAGCCATGTAGCCTAACACATCTTTAGAAGCCTGGAAAAAAATCACACAACAGGACAGGTATTATTAGAGCTTGAGAGATGTCACAAGCAAATAATAGGACACAAATTTCCCCTACCTTATTAAAATGCCCTGGCCATACAATGGCTTCCCAGTTAATGGTGAGTTCCATGTCTGGAGATTCCTGTCTCTCCACACTCCCAATATTCCCTCTAGCACAAGACTCATTGGGAAACATCACCCAATTTACGATATTGTAGTCCGTTGCCAGTTCCCCAGTCTCATTCAGATAAAGTCCACCCACGGAAGCATTAGAAAACTGGATTTCTCCTAAGAAAGTGTGAAGCTACAAGGACAGAGAAAACAGCCCACATTTAGAAATCATGAGAATATAGTCAATATCTTAGGCCTCATCAGTTTGAGCTGTGATCTTCCATGGTCAGTGCACACCCCATCTGGGCTCAGAATGCCATTCTTTAGGTGTTCACAGTCACAACTAGGGATGTCAGAATAATCCCAAATCCACACAAATGAGACGCCTGATAATCTGCAGAGATTTTTAAACAAGATCTGTACCTTTCTACTCATGACGAAGATACGAGGCCTGTTCAGACATCATGCTAAGCCATGATGGTTAAGGAATCTGTGCTAACCATGGTGGCTTCGCATGTCATGTGGGGGAGAAAACCACATTCCCCATTGTTAGTAAGCCACCCCAACTAACCACCCCTCTGCAAAAATGTTAAGGGGGCTGAGGTGGCTTATCATGTCATCTGGCGGGGCCCCCAGTGGTTTCAATGGGCTCCAGAGGACTTCCAGGCTGTGACCACAGAGTCTGCTGGGTGGAGTGTCTTCTACTATGGACAACACTCTAGCTGCCATGGACTTTATGGCTGAAGGCCTATTTCAGATGCTGGTGCAGCCACCAGGACCGAACATCAAGACTCCTTTTGTGCCATGGAGGATGGGATACTCAGGAAACACACCAGGAAGATAGCCAGGTAACTTTGGAAAGGGGATGTTTACCCAAATTTAAATAACCTTAGTGAAAAGGGTAATTTATCCTCTGGGATGCCACAGCTCAAGGCCTCAAAGAATGATCACCAAATGTTAATTTCTGACTCCACCCTTGCTGGTAGCAGAGGAACCAGAGTGCATTGCCTCCAACACCAGTGTGGAAGACCCAGAAGTATACGAGGGTTGATGGTATGAAAAGCAGATGTGAGATGAAGTAGAATCAACAACGTGGCTTTCCCCGTGTTTCTTTTAATGGTTATCCATCATGAGACTGATACTGATTTGTTCACATAACCAGAGGAGGAATCCAAATGGAAAGGGTCTTGATCATCAGTAGCTGCAACTGGGCTGTCATCAGCCTCTTAAGACCATTGGCCAAAAAGGGGTTATTAGGATCGGAAGTAGTTATCAAAATTAAGGGCTGTGAACAGACTCACCGCTTTGCTTCAGATGCCACTTTAGACATTCCAAAGCAGCCTTGCTTTGCTTCAGACTGATTCGGACCTCATCCGCTTTGCCTCGGATGTGAATCCAAAGCAAGAGTCAGATATCCGAATCATTCTTACAGGATGTTTAACCATTGACCTCCATTGGAACATATAAATGGCCATCATGTTTCCAGTTTTCATGACAAACTCATGAAATTTGGGGACCTAGCATACCGTTTGGAGGGAATTCCACCTGCCACATTTCAGACAGTTTGGCCAAGTAGTTTTTGTGCTGAGCGCAGGTGAATCTTGATTGTTTTTTCAACAAAAAACTCTCAAAGCAAAGAGCTATAACTTTTCATTGTTTCAACAGAGGTGCATGAAGTTTGGGGAAGTGTCAGCAAGCCTGGAGAGCATCTGACCTGAGAAAATTTACTTATTTATTTATTTGTTTGTTTGTTTATTTATTTCTATACCGCCGAATATCTGAAGCTGTCTGAGTCAGTTTGGCAAGGACTTTCTGGTGCTAAGCACTGGTAAATTGTTCAGTTCTCAGAAACTCAAAACAAACGCAGAAGGCATCAGAGAAGTTTGGCTTTGTAGCAGGGAAGATCAGTATCCCTAATCTCTGCTGTAGGTTTCATGGAAGTGCCTCCTCAATCAGTGACCTCTCAGCATTGAACCTTGCCTCTGCACTCGGCTGTCCTACTACACCAGGACACACTATCTGCACTGGGGGAGATCCAGCTTGCCTACCAGTGCTGCTAATCCCAGCCACACCTCGTCCACCCCTGCCTCTCCAAGCAAAACCTCAAAGATGCCTCATATTGGGCTTGCTTGCTTTGCAACCCAGTGTAGCATTGAATTACTGAACCAATAGACGTTAATGTGAGTCTAGTGCTTTGCCACACACTGCTTGCTTGAGTACAACACAAGCACACACACACAGAGAGAGAGAGAGAGAGAGAGGTAAAAGAAAAGCAAACACTGGGCTACCTACCATAAAGCAGGGGAGGACTACAGAGGAGAAGGGTTTTTTCCATTGTTTTGTTTTGTTTTTAAGGGAAAATAGATCAAAAATAGGAAAGGAGGGAAAGGGAATTTGAAGGCTGGGGGTGGAATGGATCCAAGAACAGGGACAGGAGAGTAATAAAAGAAACAGTCAAGAAGAGCTGATTGGCTACAGAATCGGACTCAAAGAGTGCTTATCAATGGGATCTTCCAAATCACATGAAATAGTACTTTTCCTCAACTGAGCACTGGTTCAGCTGAACATCAGGAAAAACTATCTGGCTGTGAGAGCAAGTACATGAACTTGCAAGGAGGAGATAGTGAGAGTGGTTAGGTTGCACCTGGTGACAACTCGGGGCAGTTCCCAGCTGCTCAGCAGCCAGCTCTGTCAGCACCACACAGCTCAGGGAAAGGGATCAAGGGACCTGGGTGGGCGAAGCCACAGGGATCCAAGAAGAAGGCTCCGGAGCTGGCCAGCGGGGAGGATCTGGTCAGTGAGGATTCCTCCTAGAGGAGGAATCTAGTAAGTCTTCTGATCCTCCATGGATGCCGGGGGCCAGATTCTTTTGAATCCGGCCTCACTGGGGTCCATGGAGGATTTCTCTCCCATCCCTAGGGACATCCCTAGTTACCACAGGCTGCACCCACCTGGTCATCCCCAATCCCCCACAGCTAGCTTTGATTAGGAGGACATGTAGTCAGGTGCATTGCTACGAACACATTGTCCACTTAATCTGGACACAATAACTGAAATGGATCCCACTGGATCTTCTACTAGAAAAACATTAAGTTCACTGCAAAGTCAGGCAATTCTATCCTTACGCTAATTCACAAGGACAAAACAACATGTTCTCAGCGGGTCTGGGGCTCCATTTGTAAGGGATTTTTGGCGGAGGACAGCTTCTTGGGGATTTAATGGTGGCAGAAATACAGGATCTGTTTCCTGCCTGCACTGCCGCACAGGAGGAAGAATTATCTGCTCTAACAAATATTTGGTTATCTTCAGCATGAGGTTTTATGGAGGTGTTGCAAAAGGCAAAGGGAATACCTGCCATGGTTGCAGCCATGGTTGTTCCCGCCTTACAAAAGTCACTTAAATTGATTCGCGGTGGGGGGGAGGCACTCCGTCCCTCCCCCTGGAATCCTCGACAGGGGGGGAGGTGATCCGGTCCTCCCCCCCCCCGGAATCCTGCCCAGCCGGCTCCACTCTGTGGCGGCTCCGCGGAGCAGCCGGCCAGGGCCATCCACAGCCGGAGTTCCGGCCGTGGACGGGCTGCTGTGGCCGCCATTTGCATCCAGCCAGGCTGCCGTGGTAGGCTACATAATTATTTACGTAAGATAAAATGGCGGAAAATAGGGAATGCAAATGGCAGCTGCAGTAGCCTGGCCGCAGCCAGCCAGGAGCCCAGCTGCCACCACGTGAGCCGCCACCGCATCCGCCGCCGCATCCGCCCCAGGTAAGTTCCATCCCAGAACTATTTGCGCTCCTTTATTTTTCGCCGTTCTAGCCTATGTAAATATTTAGGCTATGTTTTCTACATTCTACATAGGCTAGAACGGCGAAAAATAAAGGAATGCAAATAGCGCCCACTACGCTATTTGCGTTCCCCCTTTTTTCACCATTTTATCTTACGTAAATGTTTACGTAAGATAAATCTGCGAAAAATAGGGAACACAAATGGCGGCCACCGTAGCCGCCACCATTTGCGTACGCTGGGGTTTTTTTGGGGGGGTAGTCGTGATAGGCTACGTAAATTCTTACATAGCCTATCACGGCTGCCAGGCTGGATGCAAATGGCGGCCACTATGGCAGCTGCCATTTGCATCCGCAGCAGCCCGTCTGTGGCTGGAAATCCGGCTGCGGATGGCCCTGGCCAGCTTCTCTGCAGCCTGGCCACGGAGCGGAGCCTGCCATTGAGGATTCCAGGGGGGAGGACCGGAACGCCTCCCCCCCATCCCCACCCAGTGAAAGATTCTGCAAAAAGGTAAGTGAGTTTTGTACATCCCTACCCTAACAAAACTGAAGGGATGGAACCATGGTCCTCTCTCCTGAGGGCCCTGGCTCTAGGGATGATGGAGAATTTCTCCCCGAAACTTTGGGGGGCCGAGCGCCAATGTGTTCGGCCCCCCGAACAAGTTTCGGGGAGAAATCCTCCGCACCCCCCCGCCCCCCGCACCCCCCTCCGGGACGGGACTTACCTTCGCCAAATGTCCCTCCCGGCAGCGGGTCCGGCCAGCGGTTCGGCGGCTGTTTGTGCGGGGCGGGAGCGGCAGTCGGTCTTTCGACTGGCTGCCGCCGCCACTATTCCAAGAAAAGAAAAGAAAAAACAAACGCCCCTGTGATAGGCTACGTGACGATTAACGTAGCCTATCACGGCTAGATTTGCAAAGTCAGCCATGATAGGCTACGTAAATCGTCACGTAGCCTATCACGGGTGACTTTAAAAAAAAAAAAAAAAGCACGTACGGATAATGATGGCCCCCATAGGGAGCCGCCATTCGCGTTCCATATTTGGTCGCTGTAGTCTACGTAAAGATTTACGTAGACTACGGCGACCAAATAAGGAACGGGAATGGCGGCTCCTAGGGGTGGATGAAAGTCCCTTACCTGTCCTCGAAGGACGTTCGCGGTGGGGGGGAGGCTCTTCGCTGCTCCCCCAGCGAAGTTCAGGCCGGGGAGGAGGCTTCCCGCCTCGCCCGGCCGCGAACGCGAAAGTTTTTTTTTTTTTAAAAAAAGCCCCCTGATAGGCTACGTGACGATTAACGTAGCCTATCACGGCTAGATCTGCAAAGTCAGCCGTGATAGGCTACGTCAATCATCACATAGCCTATCACGGGTGACTTTAAAAAAAAAAGCGTGTACGCTAATGGCGGCCCCCATAGGGAGCCGCCATTCGCGTTCCTTATTTAGTCGCTGTAGTCTACGTAAATGTTTACGTAGACTACAGTGACCAAATAAGGAACGGGAATGGCGGCTCCCTATGGGGGCCGCCATTATCTGTACACACTTTTTTTTTTTAAAGTCACCCGTGATAGGCTACGTGACGATTGACATAGCCTATCATGGCTGACTTTGCAAATCTAGCCGTGATAGGCTACGTTAATCCTTACATAGCCTATCAGGGGGCGTTTTTTTTTATTTTATTGCAATGGCGGCGGCGGCAGCCGGTCGAAAGACCGGCTGCCGCTCCTGCCCCGCTTGAACACCCACCGAACCGCCAGCTGGACCCGCCGCCGGGAGGGACATTCGGCGAAGGTAAGTCCTGTCCCGGGGGGTGTGTGTGGGGTGCAGGGGGGGTTCGGGGGATTTCTCCCCGAAACTTGTTCTGGGGGCCGAACACGTTGGCGCTCGGCCCCCCGAAGTTTCGGGGAGAAATTCTCCGCCAACCCTAGCGGCTCCCTATGGGGGCCGCCATTACCGTACGCGCTTTTTTTTTTTAAAGTCACCCGTGATAGGCTACGTGACGATTAACGTAGCCTATCACGGCTGACTTTGCAGATCTAGCCATGATAGGCTACGTTAATCGTCATGTAGCCTATCACGGGGGCAGTTTTTTTTTTTTAAACTTTCGAGTTCGTGGCCGGGCAAGGCGGGAAGCCTCCCCCCCTGGCCTGAACTTCGCGGGGGGAGCAGCGAAGTGCCTCCCCCCCACCGCAAACAAGCTTCGGCGAAAGGTAAGGGACTTTCGTCCACCCCTACCTGGCTCCCCCAAGTGTACTGGTACAGATGGTTCAAAGTCATCACTCCATCTCTGGGAGTTCTAGCTTCTTGGAGAAGGAGGAGGATGTGTCCAGCAGGGGCATGACATCCCCTGACTTGGCCACCTCTGAACTAGCCACCTTTGAATTTCCAGTAAATCAGAGAACACATCTGTGGACACAGAGATGTGACATGGTGGTTTTGGAGGAAGTTCCCATGTAAAAGCCATAGATCTATGGTTTTGTGCCATGTCCGTGATGGGAATGGTGGGTGCATGATGTTTAGGCTCAGTCCATGGAGTCATGTGTGATCTGTGAAGGATTTAATAGTGGTTTACGGGGGAGGGATCTCATGTCACAATCATACACAATCAAGAGGATCCATTCTACTCAATCCATTTATCATCTCTGTGTGCATTTGGCCTAATGTTGGTGTGTGTCTCTGTGTCATGCTCTCCCCCACTCCTGACACATATTTCCTCTCTGGCACCCTGTGCTCTGTGAGAAGCATTTTTCTGTATGTGTGCCTCCCCACCCCCCTTGCCTCTATGGTTTCTCTTTCTCTCTCACTCCATTGTCATTCTGTTCTCTGCCCTTGTGGCCCCTTTCTCTCATATTGTGCCCTTCCTCTCCATTAACCCCTGCACCACCCTTCTTTCTCTCCCCTCAGCTGTGTTGCTGGTTGTTCTGTATTCAAAAGTCTTCCGCCAGTTGCTTCCTGACCACCACAACTTTCACTCCTGCATTGGCCCATTGGCCTGTAAGCCCACATTACCAGCAGGTTTAGAAAGGCCTAGAGATCCATCATGCTCTCTGACTTTGGTCCATTGGCTGCAGTTTCCTGATAGTGGGCCTCTTGATTTGTCAGAGGAGTCTAAGGTCGATATCGCTGCCTCAGCACATTCCATGCCAACTAGCACTGATATCTTATCAGGGTCTCTGATGTGCCTGGGAAATGAAGCTCTGTTTGTCTTAAAGCTACAGGTGTCTGTGCTGGGAAAGTTCTCATTGTTTTCCTAGCACTGTTAGTCTATGCTGGGAAAGTTGCTGATGAATGCTAATTAACTCTTTCTCCTTTCATACCGCCTCTTTGCTAACATGTATGGTATAAGACCCATTGTACCCCTTGGCTCTGGGTTCAGAGAAGCTGTTCAGCAGCCCAAACTGGACTAGCTGATGTGGAAAAATGATGGGAGTTGCAGGCTAAGAAGATCAGAAGGGCCACATCTTCCCCATTTCTTATGTGCATGAATGTGCACACTACTTGGGGAGTTTCCCAGCCCTGCTCCCTTTGCCACCCCTCCCAATCTTGTGCTGGATAAGCCAGGATTACCAGTGATCAAAGAACGAATGGTGGTCGCCATACAGCTGAAGGATCTCCCCCTATTAGGACTTCCAGTGAGCTCATCAGAACTGTGCATCATCTTGTTTGGGAAGAAGTAAATTATATTCAACAAACTGGTTAGTTACAAACACAGTCTGCAGAGAATAATGAAATGTAAAGATAGGTTTAAGGTAACTAACTTTATTATTTGAAACATTCCAGGTGTTACATCCATGATCTTTTCAAAACTTCCTTAAAAACAGTGTTCTTGGTGTTGACTCCAGGGATGCCACTGTACAGTCCTTGTTCTGGTCCATCAATCACTTGATTCTTAAGGTTTACCAATGAGTGCACGGGACTCATGGCAACATAGCATTGTCCATGGCAGAGGAGAGGTGTAGGCAGACAACCATCACCCAGAGGAAAGCCATCCAAGCTAACAACACAGAAGCAATTTTAGAGACATGGGGAACATTAGAGATTCCAGATTGAACCATAAACGTCATCATTCTGCCATCGTGATGGAAGCACAATGATATGTCCATAGGTATAGCAAGTGCAGTAGAGTTCTCTTACTCAAGGACTTCATTGACATGCTGGTTATAAGTAGCACAAGGGTAAACATTGATTAGCAGGTTAGTGAGTGACTCTAGAAAGGTGCAGCCCAGTGTGCTGTTCTCTTCTCGCTCGAGGTGAGCCATAGTGGCCTCACCAGTGTCAAGGATGTACAGCTGGCCATAGCTTGGAGGCGCATCTGACTGCACAGTGCTAGGGATGTACAAAAGTCACTTACCTTTTTGCAGATGTGATTTGCAGGGGGGGGAGGCGCTCCGTCCCTCGCCCTGGAATCTTCCCTGGCCAGCTCCGCTCTGTGGTGGCTCCGCGGAGCCGCCAGCCAGGGCTGTCCACAGCCGGAGTTCCGGCCACGGCTACGGATGGGCCACCGTAGCATCTGCCATTTGTGTCCTGCTAAGCTGTTGTGATAGGCTACGTAAGTATTTACATAGCCTATCACAGCAAGCCCAAAAAACACACCAGCGTATGCAAATGGTAGTGGGTAGGGATGTCTGAGAATTCCGACACGGATCTTGGGGTGGCTGAATGCCAGCGCATTTGGCCACCCGAAATCGGTGGTGGAACTGTCTGCCCCCCCACCCCCTCCTGAGATGAGACTTAGCTGGGGCGGATTTTCCTGGCGGCGGCTCCGACGGCGGTTCGGCGGTGTCAGCAGCCAGTCTTCCAACCGGCTGCCACCGCCTCCATTTCCATTAAAAAAAAAGAAGGGATAGGCTATGTAAAGATTTACGTAGCCTTTCACAGCTAGATTTAAAAAAACCCACCATGATAGGCGACGTAAATGTTTACGTAGCCTATCACGGGTGAGTAAAACAAACAAACAAAAATGCATACGCAAATGGCGGCATCCATGGGTGCCACCATTTGCATTCCTTATTTTGGCACGTCTAGTCTACGTAAACATTTACGTAGACTACAGCGAAAATAAGGGGAATGCAAATAGTGTAGCATCTACGCTATTTGCGTTCCCCTTATTTTCACCGTAGTCTATGTAAATGTTTACATAGACTAGATGTGCCAAAATAAGGAACGCAAATGGCGGCACCCATGGGCGCCGTGTTTGCATACGTGAGGGGTTTTTTTGTTTTTTTTTACTCAGCTGTTTTTTACATTTATGTAGCCTATCACGGCTGACTGCAGGGACGCAAACGGCGGCGGCTACGGCCGCTGCCATTTGCGGACCCGGTTGGCCAGGATTCGGGGGGGGGGAGGGACAGAGCGCCTCCCCCCCACCTCAAATCAACTTTCGTGAAAAGGTAAGTGACTTTCGTACATCCCTAGTGGAATATATAAAGTTCATTTTGTTAAATGTGACAGCTTGAGACTTCCTTTCTGAGCAACGAATAAACTTTGACTGGTTACTTTTAACTGTAGGTGTCTCTTAATTAGGGTTGTCAGAGAATTCCACCATGGACCCCAATGCGGGTGGATTCAAAACAATCTAGCCTCCAGAGTCTGTGGTGGAAAGGGACCCTTACCCCCACCTCCTCGCAGAATCCTCCCCGGCCCAATCCTCCCCGCCGGCAGCTCCGAAGCAGCAGCGATACGGCCACCATTGCTGTGCCGTATTGCTGCCTGAGGCTGACTGCTGACTTCATTTACAGCTGTGTTTAGCTTAATCTAAGAGCATTGCAGCTGCAAATGGCGTAATGGGCGCCATTTGCATCCAGAGTCAGCCTCAGCCAGCGATACGGCACAGCAATGGCAGCGGTATTGCTGGCGCTCCAGAGCCAGCTGGCAGATCAGCGGAATTGGAGAGGAGCCAGCCAGTGAGTTTTCTGGGGGAAGGGATGGATCGTTCCCCCCCCCTGCAGAACACCCCTGGAACAAAAGGTAGGGGTTCTGCCCACCCCTACTCCTAATCCCTTCATGATTTGTTTGCCAGCTATATGTTACTGACATATTTTGTACTTTTGCCTGCACCTTTATTTATAAAAGTGGACAGAGATTCTTTATTGTTCATATTTCATTTCACTCCAATTTGTGATGTTTCTTTAATTATACTTGACTTTTGATATTAAAAGTAAACCTTTAAAGTGTATTGCTACAGAGAACAGCCTAATACTTTGAATAAAAAAAGCTTTATGGACAAACATAATCTCCCGGCTTTGAATTGTAGTGAAAAGCACTGTGATCTGTTGAATCTGCTTGTCAAGAGCTTTTCAAAGCAGTGTGTTTCCTGAGAACAGATTAACAGGAAGGCAGTCAAAAAGGGACAATCAATGTACTCCCAGATTTGAAGTAGATAACACAAACGAGCACACACACAATTTTCTAGTTAAGAGAGCAGCCCTCTTCTGAGGTGGTGTCCCTACATGGCATCCATGGGCAGTTGCCATGCCCCCTGTGCCCTGTCATGGTCCACTGCCGATGCCTGGCCTGAGCCCTCCTCATTCCCTCCCCCCATCAAGCATTGGCTTCAAGAGACTCTGAGTGAAGGGAGTAACCAAGAAGAAAGGTAACAAAACAGGGGGAGGTCAAAGCACAGATAAGCAGCCAGAAACATGGGCCAGGCTAAAGTAGGAGCGTTTGAGATAGCAGACAAGGTCAAAACACAGTTGGGCAGTCCGATACCTTACAGGCCACAAGCAGAGTCAAGAAAAAAAATATCCAAGGGTCAGTGACACCAAGCATCAATCGCAGGACAAGGCCCAAGAGGCAAGGTAGAAACCACAAAACCTGGAAGAATACTGTTGCTTCTAGCCCTGGCTAGCTAGACACAAAAGGCATTGAAACCCAAAGCCAGACAAGCCCCACCCACAGCTCAGCTGCAGTACATTAAGGCTCTCTGCTCAGACCCCTACGCATGAGGAGTCACTTTCTCTTGAGGAGACCTTCCTTGCAATTGGGCACTTCTTACAGGAGCCCTGCTGGTCGGCCTCCTAAGGCAATGGTGCTGTTTGAGACCGGAGGGTCACTCAGGCTCTGTTTCAGAAGCAGAGCTCCCCCCTTGCTGTGGTGATGGACCCGTGGTCCTCTTGCCTGGGGCCCAGGCTCACCCACATCTCCTGATATACATGGTTCAAAGGCATCACTCCATCTCTGGGAGTTCTAGGTCCTTGGAGGAGGAGACGGAGGAGGGATGAGTCCAGCAGGGGCATGACATCCCCCGACTTGGCCACCTCTGACCTGGCCACCTTTTAATTGCCAGTAAATCTCAGAAGCCCCTTCATGGATCACTGCCTTGTTGTGGCGAAGGGGCTTGCGTAACTCAGTGAAGCCATAAGCTATGCCATGCAGGGCCACCCAAGACGGACAGGTCATGGCAGAGAGTTCTGACAAAATGTGGTCCACTGGAGAAGGAAATGGCAACCCACTCCAGTATTCTTGCCAAGAAAACCCCATGGAACGTATCACAAGGCTAAAAGAGATGACGCCGGAAGATGAGCCCCTCAGGTCGGAAGGTGTCCAATATACTACTGGGGAAGAGAAGAGGGTATTTCCAAGTAGCGCCAGAAAGAGTGAAGCGGCTGGGCCAAAGCCGAAAGGACACTCAGCTGTGGATGTGTCTGGTGGTGAAAAGAAAATCCGATGCTGTAAAGAACAATATTGTTTAGGAACCTGGAATGTCAGATCAATGAACCAAGGTAAGCTGGAGGTGGTCAAACATGAGATGGCAAGGTTGAACATCGACATCTTCGGAATCAGCGAACTAAAATGGACAGGCATGGGCGAATTTAATTCAGGTGACCATCATATCTACTATTGTGGGCAAGAATCCCTTAGAAGAAATGGAGTAGCACTCATAGTCAACAAAAGGGTGGGAAAAGCAGTACTGGGGTACAATCTTAAAAATGATAGAATAATCTCAGTACGAATCCAAGGCAAACCATTCAACATCACAGTAATTCAAGTCTATGCCCCAACCACTGAGGCCGAAGAAGCTGAGGTTGATCGGTTCTATGAAGACCTACAACACCTTCTAGAACTAACACCAAAAAAAGATGTCCTCTTCATCATAGGGGATTGGAATGCTAAAGTAGGCAGCCAAGAAATCACCGGGATAACAGGCAGGCATGGCCTTGGTGTACAAAATGAAGCAGGACAAAAGCTAATAGAGTTTTGCCAAGAGAACATGCTGATCATAGCAAACACTCTTTTCCAACAGCACAAGAGGCGACTCTACACATGGACGTCACCAGATGGTCAATATCGAAATCAGATTGATTATGTCCTTTGCAGCCAAAGATGGAGAAGCTCCATACAGTCAGTAAAAACAAGACCTGGAGCTGACTGTGGCTCAGATCATGAGCTGCTTCTTGCAAAATTTCAGCTTAAATTGAAGAACGTAGGGAAAACCACTAAACCGTTCAGGTATGACCTAAACCATATCCCTGATGAATATACAGTGGAGGTGAGGAATAGATTTCAGGGATTAGACCTGATAGACAGAGTGCCTGAGGAACTATGGACGGAGGTCCGTAACATTGTTCAGGAGGCAGCAATGAAATCCATCCCAAAGAAAAAGAAATGCAAGAAAGCCAAGTGGCTGTCTGATGAGGCTTTACAAGTAGCTCATGAAAGAAGGGAAGCGAAAAGCAAGGGAGAAAGGGGAAGATATACCCAACTGAATGCAGAGTTCCAGAGAATAGCAAGGAGAGACAAGAAGGCCTTCTTAAATAAACAATGCAAAGAAATCGAGGAAAACAACAGAATGGGAAAGACTAGAGATCTCTTCAAGAAAATTGGAGATCTCAAGGGAACGTTTTGTGCAAAGACGGGCATGATAAAGGACAAAGAAGGCAGGGACCTAACAGAAGCAGATGAGATTAAGAAGAGGTGGCAAGAATACACAGAAGAACTATACAGGAAAGATCTGAATGTCCCTGATAGCCATGATAGTGCGGTCACTGAACTTGAGCCGGACATGCTTGAGAGTGAAGTCAAGTGGGCCTTAGGAAGCATTAGTAACAACAAAGCTAGCGGAGATGACAGTATTCCAGCCAAGCTATTTAAAATCCTAAAAGATGATGCTGTTAAAGTGCTGCATTCAATATGCCAACAAATCTGTAACACTCAACAGTGGCCACAAGACTGGAAAAGGTCAGTTTACATTCCAATTCCAAAGAAGGGCAACGCCAAAGAGTGTTCAAACTACCGCACAATTGCACTCATTTCACATGCCAGCAAGGTGATGCTCAAAATCCTACAAGCTAGGCTTCAGCAGTATGTGAACCGAGAACTACCAGAAGTACAAGCTGGGTTTAGAAGAGGCAGAGGAACTAGAGATCAAATCGCCAACATTCGCTGGATCATGGAGAAAGCAAGAGAATTCCAGAAAAATGTCTATTTCTGCTTCATTGACTACGCTAAAGCCTTTGATTGTGTGCATCACCACAAACTGTGGTAAATTCTTAAAGTGATGGGAGTACCAGACCACCTTACCTGTCTCCTGAGAAACCTGTACGAGGGTCAAGAAGCAACAGTCAGAACCAGACATGGAACAACCGATTGGTTCAAAATTGAGAAAGGAGTACGACAAGGCTGCATATTGTCACCCTGCTTATTTAACTTATATGCAGAGTACATCATGAGAAATGCCGGGTTGGATGAATCAGAGGTCAGAATTAAGATTGCTGGGAGAATTATCAACAACCTCCGATATGCAGACGATACCACCCTAATGGAAGAAAGCGAAGAGGATCTCAAGAGCCTCTTGTTGAGGGTGAAAGAGGAGAGTGCAAAAGCTGGTTTGAAACTCAACATTAAAAAAACTCAGATCATGGCATCTGGCCCCATCACTTCCTGGCATATCGAAGGGGAAGAAATGGCAGCAGTGACAGATTTTACTTTCTTGGGCTCCAAGATCACCGCAGACGGTGACTGTAGCCATGAAATTAAAAGACGCTTGCTCCTTGGGAGGAAAGCTATGGACAACCTAGACAGCATAGTAAGAAGCAGAGACATCACCTTGCCGACAAAGGTCCATCTAATCAAAGCTATGGTTTTCCCAGTAGTAATGTATGGCTGTGAGAGCTGGACTATAAGGAAGGCTGAGCGCCGAAGAATTGATGCTTTCGAACTGTGGTGCTGGAGAAGACTCTTACGAGTGCCCTGGACTGCAAGGAGGTCAAATCAGTTCATCCTAAAGGAAATCAACCCTGAGTGCTCATTGGAAGGACAGATACCGAAGCTGAAGCTGAAATATTTTGGCCACCTAATGCGAAGAGAAAACTCTCTGGAAAAGACCCTGATGCTGGGAAAGACTGAAGGCAAAAGGAGAAGGGGACGGCAGAGGATGAGATGGCTAGATAGCATCACGGATGCAATGAATATGAACTTGAGCACGCTCCGGGAGAGAGCGCAGGACAGGAAGGCCTGGCGTACTATGGTCCATGGGGTCACGAAGAGTCGGACACGACTGAACGACTGAACAACAACAACAAAATCTCAGAAGACATCTGTGGACACAGAGAGGTGAGATGTTGGTTTTGGAAGGAGTTGCCTTGTCAAACCCTGGATCCAGGTTTTTGTGCTATGGCAGTGCTGGAAATGCTGGATCCATGATGTTTAGGGCTCAGTCCTTCGAATCACGTGTGGTCAGTGAAGGATTTGATGGTAGATTGCAGGGAAGGGATCCCATGTCACAAAATCAAGAGGATCCATTCTACTCAATCCACTTATCACCTCTGTGTGCATTTGGCCTAATGTTGGTGTGTGTCTCTGTGTGTCATGCTCTTCCCTACTCCTGACACACACATTTTCTCCCTGGCACTCTGTGCTCTCTCAAGAGCATGTTTCTGTATTTGTGCCTCTCCCACCCCTTGCCTCTCTGGGTGACCTTTCTCTCTTCCTCCCTCTGACATTCCATTCTCTATCTTTGTGGCCCCTTTCTCTCCTATTGTGCCCTTTCTCTCTTGAGTCCTGCACCACCCTTCTCTCTCTCCCATCAGCCTCTGATGCTGGTTGTTCTGCACTCTGAACTCTTCCACCTGCTGTTGCCTGACCACCACAACTCCAGCTCCCAGGTAAGGAATTTGGGATTGTGAAAAACCAGTTCATTTCACGGATTGTCAGGCACCTTTTATTCCATCCTCCTCCCATCGACAGAGTCTGATTTTTCTTAGTTTCTGAATTTCTGCAAATTTACATGGGCAAAATTCCCCCCAAATGCACAAATTCCCCCCAAATATGCATTTTAACTCCCGAGCATATGGGAGAAAGTTGCATTTTCAGCCAGGTTTTTTTAAAAAAAACTGTTACATGTTTTTACAACAAAATTTGTGCAAAAAAGTCGAAGGTTAGAAACACGGTTCCTCAAGTCTGTGGAATCCACCCACCAGGGGAAAAGCCATCTGCTGCTGGTTGGGTTCATAAAAATCTGAACTCACTTAGTTCTCTTGCAGATTCCTCCAGCATCCGTACTCACAAGTTTCTGTGCCAGCCTGTCAAAAAATGATTTCATAAAACAGCTGTGAAGGGGCAAGGAT
Organism: Heloderma suspectum; assembly: GCF_057233095.1. Classification (NCBI taxonomy): domain Eukaryota; kingdom Metazoa; phylum Chordata; class Lepidosauria; order Squamata; family Helodermatidae; genus Heloderma; species Heloderma suspectum. Next base: position 390,223,811 of record NC_139459.1, read on the forward strand.
GGGAGATCATGAATCCAGGTTTGGGCAGTGGCCAGGGGTGAGGCTAGAGTACCAACTGCACCCATTCCAGAGATATCAGATCTGATCAAGGTGACACATGCCTAAGTTACACCCTGTATGGGCTGCGGTAACATCCTGTATGTGGGGCTGCCTTTGGTAGGGATGGGTGAATGAGTGAGATTCGACACTGCTCAGATCTTCCAAATATTGTATCATCGCTCATCACATTTCCTGTTCACGATGTCTGCTCACTCTGAAGGAATAGGAACATCGCGCAAATCAAGCAGCAACTGAATGTGAAATGTGTGCACATTTCCAAATGTTTGTAACCGTTTCCTGATTTGTGAAACTTTCCTCCATAGACTAAAGTGGGGCTGATTCAGTCTCCAGGGACATTTGCACAAATCGAACTGGGAGGGTTGCGCAAATTGAACACGAGCACACATCTGGCCTTTTGCAAACATTTTCAGCAGACGTGTGCACATGATTGCATTCAGAACTTCATTCTGGAGGTGCTTATGTGATTTGCGAGCAAAAACAATATCCTCATATATCCCTGGTCTTTGGAAAGTGTTTTTAAACTGCAGATGGTACAGAATGCTGCAGCTGGACCATTGACCGGGGTTATTTACAGATAACATGGAACTCCCAAATTACAAGAGCTTCACTGTTGGCTACTGGTCTATTTCCAGACTGATTTATGGTGCTGGTTATTGCTTAGAATGTCATGCATGACTTGGAATCAAGCTGTTTGAGCTATGAATGAATAGGGGTGGACGAAAGGCACTTACCTTTCATAGAAGCTTGTTCGTGGTGGGGGGAGGCGCTTCGCTGCTCCCCCCGCGAAGTTCAGGCCGGGGGGGGAGGCTTCTCGCCTTGCCCGGCTGAAATTCAGGCAGGGGAGGAGGCTTCCCGCCTCGCCCGGCCGCGAACTCCATTGTTTTGTTTTGTTTTAAAAAAAAAAACGCCCCCGTGATAGGCTACGTGACGATTAACGTAGCCTATCACGGCTAGATCTGCAAAGTCAGCCGTGATAGGCTACGTTAATCGTCACGTAGCCTATCACGGGTGACTTAAAAAAAAAAAAAGCACGTACGCTAATGGCGGCCCCCATAGGGAGCCGCCATTCGCGTTCCTTATTTAGTCGCTGTAGTCTACGTAAATGTTTACGTAGACTACGGCGAAAATAAGGGCAACACAAATAGTGTTGCCCTTATTTTCGCCGTAGTCTACGTAAATCTTTACGTAGACTACATCGACCAAATAAGGAACGGGAATGGCGGCTCCCTATGGGGGCCGCCATTATCCGTACGCGCTTTTTTTTTTTAAAGTCACCCGTGATAGGCTACGTAAATCGTCACGTAGCCTATCACGGCTGACTTTGCAAATCTAGCCGTGATAGGCTATGTTAATCGTCACGTAGCCTATCACGGGGGCATTTTCTTTTCTTTTATTGGAATGGCGGCGGCGGCAGCCGGTCGAAAGACCGGCTGCCGCTCCCGCCCCGCTCGAACACCCGCCGAACCGCCGGAAGGACCCGCCACCGGGAGGGACATTCGGCAAAGGTAAGTCCCGTCCCGGGGGGGGTGCGGGGTGTGGGGGGGTGCAGAGGATTTCTCCCCGAAACTTGTTCGGGGGGCCAAACACGTTGGCGCTCGGCCCCCCGAAGTTTCGGGGAGAAATTCTCCACCATCCCTATGAATGAATATCATTTACTATGTTAATCCTTAGACCATAGCAGCACAAAACCAACTTACAGAACTTAGTCAAAGTGATAGTAGACTACAGTAATCACTAACTAGAATACTTAGTTGAAATTGTTAGAATTAAAACATATTCTTCAAATAACAAGCTTTACATATGCAATCCATGCATGATATGATGGATTAAGAATACATCTCTCATATTTTCCAGTCTCCCATGCAAGGCATCACAATGGGACCTACAGACTTTCCCCCACGTTTTGCAGCCTTGACTGTAGAAGAAGCAACCCTCCAGGCCACACACTGCAGAGCTGCTTTTACCAGAAAACCGAATTTCATCTGTACATCCCAAAAGTGCATTTTTCCTTAAGAAGAGATCTAAATCACAATCTCTAATATCAGTATAGAGTTGACATTTGAGAATATAACGTGCCAAATCCCACAAAACGGGGTTCCCACAAAGAGACAATCTCTCTTAGAATGGCACACCACAAAACCTACCCACTTTCATCATTGAATCCATTTGTTTGAAGTGCCATTGAGTGAAACCCTTCGACATTTTAGAGTCATGGGGAATATAAGGTACCCTTCAGAGTGGTGCTGTCCTGTCATCCCTGCCAAGCACCTCACTGCTCTAAAGCTATTTGGAATAGTGCTCAAGGTGATGAACAACACTAAAGTATGTGCATTTTGCGATCCTCATTCTATTTTTCAGAAAATGGTGACCACAGAGCTCAACAAGGCTGCTGGGGTGATGGCTGCTTGCTGAGCACAGGCAGGGAGTGGGCAGGGGCAGGGGCTCGGAGAGCGGGGCTTAGGGGTGTGGGCAGGGGCAGTTCTGCTGGACTCCCAGATGGAATCAGGTGCCTGCAACAACCCTACTTAGCTATGGTAAAGAGTTTGAGAGGCTGGGACTGTCCCCCAAGAAACCCCAAGAAGCCCCCTTTCACCCTCTCTCTCCTCCATTGTTGAGCATGGAGAAGCAGAAGGCATGGAGAGAACCACACCAACTATGAGGCGGTGAGGGAGGGGGCGGAGACCGCGATATCTGGACTGTGGCTCTGAGCTCCATCCCCAGAAATGGAGAAATCCTGTGGTCCTCTGGCCACATAAATTATGTGGAATAAATGTGTAATGACCAAAGATGACAATGACAAGCAAGGAAATGGAAGTACCAAATTAAAATCCTGCATTCTTTGACAGTAATTCTTAATGACAACAAGTGCTTGAAACCTGTCAGTTCCATTCATCCTCTGAACAAGAGGACATCCAAGTGTTTCAGTGGAGGATGCACTAGCTTCCCAGGCACCACTGAATGACTTCAGCCTGATACCCCTTGCCTCTCCTGGCTCAAAGTGTTGGAAAAGCTGGTGTGCCGTACAGCAGAGTTGCCTTATATGGAGAAATCCTATGGTCCTCTGGACACTGTCTAGTGGTTATAGGATTGCTCTCACTTTATTAGTGCTTTTGTAAACATCATCAGAGAAGTTGTTTAACTACAAGCACCCTCTAAAGCTGGGTGTGTGAGAGGAAGGAAGTGAGGAGCATATGGCTCCTTGCTTCCTTGTTGCAGAGGCAGATGAGGAAGAAGGAAGAGGAGGGGGAGGGAGCAGGGAAAAGGAACTGATCAAGCTACAGGACAGCATGGGGGTGAACAAGACAAGCAGCTGTTGATGCAACACACTCACTATCACCCCCTGGTGTTCTGGAAGAATGTGGGGTTGTTCCTACTACCCAACACAAAGCAGGTGGTATGGAAATGTGGCCGGGAATGGGGGAGGGGAGATCCTTGGGAAGCCCTTCATTAAATACATCTCAGGACCATGAGTTCCACTTTCAAACAACTCTTAAGCATTAGGATGTCTCTCCTCCTGATGATAAGGAGTCACAAAAATGAAACACTCCTAGAGCTGTGGTGTTAATTAGGGGTCAACCCAAATTTAGTTTGGGCTGCACACTACAGTTCCTGATTCATCTCTCTCTCTCTCTCTCTCTCTCTCTCTCTCTCTCTGCAGTTATTGGCAGGGAGGCATATGCTTCACAGCATCTTGTTCCAAAGGGAAGCATTGGACAAGACACTCACTGGCAATTATTCAGCAGGGCCCAAGACAGTGTCTTGAGGCCAGAAGAAATGTTGGGCCAGATTGGATGTCTTGTTGAGGACACTGTTCTGGTTGCAGCGGTGGATGTCATGTGGTTGATTTCATGTGGCCCAAACCTTTGGTTGGTGTGCATACTCCTCTCCCTTGATCTTTCAGAGTATGTTGGGAGGGTATATGAATTAACATGTCACAGAGTGTTACACAAAGCCCATGGTTTGGACTGGAGAAAATTGTTTCAGATCTTGATGAGAGCAGTTGCCCAGTCATGGAGATAATAGAATCATAGAATGGTAGGGTTGAAGGGGGCCTATGAGACCATCAAGATTAACCCCCTGCTCAGTGTGGGTATCCAAGTCAAGGCATTCCTGACAGGTGGTTGTCCAGCCTCATAAATATTACATGGAACATATATTGCATATGGCATGGAATAGCCTAAATCCTATTTTGGGGCACAGGGGAATGGGAAAGCTAGTACCCAACTTCAGTACTGTTCTTGACACTGCCCTCAACTGCATAGCCTTTACTGATTGAGATGGAGTCCAGCCATGGCTTCAAATCCAAAGGGAATTATAAGAAATCCAACTTGGGCAGAGTTATGTGCCCACCCCCACCCCCACTTACCACCCAGCTTTCCTAAAACTCAGCCCAGGTTCTCAGCGGCATAGGTGTCAGTTATGTACCAACTTCTTCAGGCTTGATTCAAGGTAGAAGTAGGGATGTCAGAGAATTCCACGACAGATCTCGGTGAGGCCGAATGCAAGTGCATTCGGCCCCCCGAAATCCATGGCAGAACAAAGCCCCCGCTTCCCCCAACCCACGAAAGTCAGGTGGCGTGAAGCCCCCACCCCAAGAAAATAGCACAAAACGGAGCACTTACCTGCTCCCGTAGGCACCGACTTGAGAATGGCGGCCGCCCTGCGGCCGCCATTCACTTCCTCTTTCATGCCGTGATAGGCTACATAAATACATACGTAAGCTATCACAGCTAATGCAGGGACACCTTTTGCGTCCCTGCGGAGGCCGTGATAGGCTATGTAAGTATTTACGTAGCCTATCACAGCAGACTAAAAAAAAAAAATGCGTACGCAAATGGCAGCAGCTATGGCCGCGCCATTTGTGTTCCTTATTTTTGGCCGTCTTAGTCTATGTAAATATTTACGTAGACTATTATGGCCAAAATAAATTGGAACGCAAATACCGTAGCGGGCGCTATTTGCGTACCCCTTTATTTTTGCCGTAATAGTCTACATAAATATTTACGGATTCCTGAACGCACTTGGGGATTCTCTGGGGCATGCCAACGGCCACTCGGTCGAGACCCTGGTGGGTGGCTGGAATGCCACAATCACTGGGGCATTACATCAGGTGGCTCCGAAACGCCCTCTCCCCCTGAACAGGGCTCGGACTGCACCATGGTTCCATACGCGATTACGAGCTCTGAAACAGGAGGTGAGACGGCTAGAGCGCCGGTGGCAGAAGTCTCGCTCCAAAGACGATCAGACACGGGCTAGAGCTGTATCTTCAGCCTATCATGTGGCGGTGAAGGCAACAAAAAAGGAATATTATGCTGCCTCCATCACGTCTGCAGAGTGCTGTCCCCGGAGGCTGTTCCAAGTGATCTGGAGCCTGGTCGGTCCTGTGGCTCCGGAACCACTGGAGCATTCTAAGGCCTCCTGTGAGGCCTTGGCAAGGCACTTTGCAGATAAAATTGATCAGATTAGGTGTGTTACTCTGCACGCTGTGGATACAGTTAGTGAGCAAGAGGCGGCCTGTGGCAAACCGGTTTTGTGGGATCGGTTCCAGCTTCTTCCTCCTGATGAAGTGGACAAGGTGCTTTCATCGGTACGGCCAACCACCTGCTTACTTGATCCTTGCCCATCTTGGCTCATTATGAGCTTCAGAGAGAGACTGGGTGAGGGGATCAAGGCGGTGGTGAATGCCTCCCTTGAGGAGGGAGTGATGCCATCAGCCCTCAAGGAGGCAGTGATAAGACCGCTCTTAAAGAAGCCCTCCTTGGATCCTCAAGTTTTGAACAACTTTCGCCCAGTCTCAAATCTGCCATTTTTGGGCAAGGTGATTGAGCGGGTGGTGGTGGTGCAGTTGAAGGCACACTTGGAAGAAACTGATTATCTAGACCCATTTCAGTCAGGCTTCAGGCCTGGGCATGGGACAGAAACGGCCTTGGTCGCCTTGGTAGATGATATGAGGAGGGCTCTGGATAGGGGTGAATGCTCCTTCCTTGTTCTCCTCGACCTCTCAGCGGCTTTCGATACTGTTGACCATGGTATCCTCCTGGACCGGCTGGAGGGGTTGGGTATTGGGGACACCGTATTGCGGTGGTTCCGGTCCTTCCTCTCCGGCAGGTACCAGAGGGTAGCACTGGGACAGGAGGTTTCGGACCCGTGGCCACTTACTTGTGGGGTGCCACATGGTTCCATCCTCTCCCCGATGCTATTTAACATCTATGTGAAGCCGCTGGGGGCTATCATCAGGAGGTTTGGGGTGCAGTGTCATCAATATGCGGATGACACGCAGCTCTACCTCTCGTTCAAATCTTCACCAAGGTTGGCCGTAGAATCCCTGTCCAAATGTCTGGAGACGGTGAGTGGCTGGATAGGGAGGAATAGGCTGAAGCTGAACCCGGACAAGACCGAGGTACTTTTGGTGGGAGACAAGAGGAGGCTGGGGGATGTTGACCTGGTGTTAAATGGGGTATGGCTACCCTTGAAAGACCAGGTCCGCAGCCTGGGGGTCATTTTGGACTCCCAGCTGTCCATGGAGGCTCAGGTGTCAGCTGTGAGCTGGACAGCGCTGTATCAACTCCATCTGATACGGCGGCTGCGCCCCTTCCTTCTCGACCATCTGCTCCCATCGGTAGTACATGCCCTGGTCTCCTCTCGTTTAGACTACTGTAATGCGCTCTACGTAGGGTTACCCTTGAAGACGGTTCGGAAACTGCAGCTGGTACAGAACGCGGCGGCTCGCTTGATTAAAGGCACCCGCTGGTGAGATCACATCACTCCAGTGCTGAAGGAGTTGCAGTGGTTACCAGTTGTTTTCTGGGCCAAATTCAAGGTGTTCGTTTTGACCATTAAAACCCTATATGGTTCCGGCCCAGCCTATCTTAAGGAGCACCTCCAGCAGCACCAGACAGGCCGCTTAACAAGATCAGCCTCGGATGGCGTTCTCTCTGTCCCATCAACCAGGACAGCTAGACTGGTGGGGACTAGGGATGGGGGAGAATTTCTCCCCGAAACTTCAGGGGGCCGAGTGCCAACGTGTTCGGCCCCCCGAAGTAGTTTCGGGGAGAAATTCTCCGCACCCCCCCGCACCCCGCACCCCCCCGGGACGGGACTTACCTTTCCGAATGTCCCTCCCGGCGGTTGGTCCTGGCGGCGGTTCGTCAGGTCTTTGACAGGGGCAGAGGCGGCAGCCGGTCTTTCGACCGGCTGCCGCTGCCGCCATTCCAATAAAAGTTAAAAAAAAAAAACGCCCCCGTGATAGGCTACGTGACGATTAACGTAGCCTATCACGGCTAGATTTGCAAAGTCAGCCATGATAGGCTACGTAAATCGTCACGTAGCCTATCACGGGTGACTTAAAAAAAAAAAAAGCGCGTACAGCTAATGGCGGCCCTCATAGAGAGCCGCCATTCACGTTCCTTATTTGGTCGCTGTAGTCTACGTAAAGATTACGTAGACTACGGCGAAAATAACGGCAACACTATTTGCGTAAATCTTTATGTAGACTACAGCGACCAAATAAGGAACGCAAATGGCGGCTCCCTATGGGGGCCGCCATTTGTGTACGCGCTTTTTTTTTTTTTTAAAGTCACCCGTGATAGGCTACGTGACGATTAACGTAGCCTATCATGGCTGACTTTGCAGATCTAGACGTGATAGGCTACGTTAATCGTCACGTAGCCTATCAAGGGGGCGTTTTTTTTTTAACTTTTTATTTCGCGGCCGGGTGAGGCGAGGCGCCTCCTCCCCGGCCTGAATTTCGGTCAGGCGAGGTGGGAAGCCTCCCCCCCAGGCCTGAACTTCGGGGGGAGCAGCGAAGCGCCTCCCCCCCACCGCGAAGCAAGCTGCGAGACCAGGTAAGTGGCTTTCGTGCACTCCTAGTGGGGACAAGGGAGAGGGCCTTTTCTGTGGTGGCCCCCACTCTGTGGAACTCCCTCCCTAGGGAACTCCGTCATGTCCCCTCTTTAATGAGCTTCCGTCGTGCATTAAAAATCTAGTTGTTCAGGCAGGTATTTGGGGTGGGTTAGGGTATTTTAGAAAATGTTTTTATTGTAGAATTTTATTGTTTTAAACTGTTTTTATTGTATGTTGTACATCGCCCAGAGTGGCTGGGTGACCAGCCAGATGGGCGATTAATAAATTTAATAATAAATAAATAAATTCTGCTCTTAATGTTGACATTTATGTTTTTTGGACTCTTAAGGCAATCTTTGGGGAAATCCCCTTCAGCTTTGGCAAAAATAAGAAGAAATCATAATGATTTTAAGCATAGTGTCCATCACATCTGCAACATCCTAAAGTCCATGTAGCTCCAAGCACAGGTGCATGTATGGAGGAAAAAAAGCATTTGTGCAAACTCCCCAGAGCTGCTCCATAAGCTGGTTGGGAGTTAGCGAATGGACAATTGACCTTGGCCAGGCATTTACTATAGAAGTAATATCATAAGAGGCAAGGCCAAGATACTCCTTTAGGATGATTATCCACACAACACATCATGGTTGGGTACCATACATTATGAAAATTTCTTCAGCTGAATTATAATGTCAAGCCAACTTGTACCAAAACTGAGTGTTAACACAGGCAACAGCTCCCAGTGGAGGCTGGTGGCTCCAGTTTTGGAGGGAGTGGAAATCCATGATGGTTCAGCACGTTGGATTCCTCCTTTCGAGTTCTGGCTGGTTCTGTCTGAAACCTAGAATGGGTGCACAGCTCCACTGAAATCACAGCTGCCAGCCTCCACTGGCAGCTGCCCTAAATCTCAGGCTGAGCATTTCAGGATCTAAAGATTGAATGGCCTGGGACCAAAAACTGAGCATAAGACTATTGCATATCAAATATCTCTCTGTTTGGGAGACTGTCCCCTTCCAAAAAAACCAATTCCCTTCAATCAAAAACATCATTTCTGTGCAGTAAATGTGTGATGACCATAGATGACAATGACCAGCAAGGAAATGGAAGTACTGAATTAAAATCCTGCATTCTTTGAGAATAATTCTTAATGACAACAAGTGAATGAAATTGTCATAGCAAGCAGGTCAATTACAATACACTCATGCCATTAACTAACAAACAAAAATCCATTTAACGTCTTGCATTCAGGGCTTTTCATGTGCACTCAAGCTGCAAAATGCTGGTACACTGCAGCTGTTAAGGGCCACACCATTAACAGATGCATTATTTGAACAATGTGAGTATGGTATAGTTCCAGCCTCACCACTACTTCAGATGCGGACGGCGGTCACTGGCAGAGTGATAGCCCCAAGGCTCAGCTTTGCCTATCTCCTGTAACAATAACACCGAAACTATGCAACTGAAGCTATAAGCACATCAAAAGGCTCTGTTAACTAAGATCTCACGAAAATAGTATCTCCTCCAAACCTATGCAAAATATTCTCCCACAACTCTACTTCTATGGATCAGATGCCCTAGTTTGTTTTGAACATGATATGCTCCTTTGTATTCAGATCAGGCCTCAGTACAATAATGTAGCACTTGGGAATAAAGATGCAGCCCAACAGCCCAGCACTGGAGGACAAGATCGAGAAGACCAGCACAGCCACCATGTATTTCCCCTTGGTGCTCAGGTAGGAGGGCACGAAGGACAGCCAAACACTGCAGAAGACCAGCATGCTGAAGGTAATGAGTTTGGCTTCATTGAAGCCCCCAGGCAGCTTCCTGGCGAGGAAAGCCAGAGTGAAGCAGATGGCAGCCAAGAAGCCCATGTAGCCAAGGGCGGTATAAAACAAGACAACAGATCCTTCATTGCATTGCAGGATGATCTGTCCAGGTTGGGAGTGCATGTCACAGTCAGGGAATGGAGCAGAGCACCCCAGCCAGATGGTGCAGATGACAACTTGGACACCAGAACAAGAAATGACAATGGAGTTTGCCAGCCTCTTCCCCAGCCATCTCTTCACTCTGTTCCCTGGTTTTGTGGCCAGGAAAGCCAACACCACTGTGATGGTTTTGGCCAACACTGAAGAAACGGCAACTGAGAAGATGATGCTGAAGGCCATTTGTCGGAGAAGTCAAGTCACTTTCCTTGGCTGCCCCATGAACAGGAAAGAGGACAAGAAGGAAAGCACGATGAAGATGAGGAGAATGTAGGACAGGTCTCGGTTGTTGGCCTTGATTATTGGAGTTTCTTAGTATTTCATGAAGATTCCTAATATGAAGCCCATGGATAAGGACAAGAATAGAGCAAAGGAAATCAGGACAACCCCCAAAGGTTCTTCATAGGTGAGGAAGGTTATCTCCTTGGGGACACATTGATCTCGGTCCTTGTTTGGATGCTGATCTTCTGGACACTTGGTGCAATGGTCAGCATCTGAGAAGATGGAGAGTGAGTTCAGCAGGATTCACATCAACTGTACCTCCAGAAAAAATGTGCAGTTGGGCAGGGAGAGAAACATTCCCTCACAGAGGACCTGCTTTGTGACCAGATGTTTCAGTCTATGGCCTCATCACCAAGCGAGGACCTTAGTAGTATCAGGGCCAGGAAAGCTGTCTCTGTGGGGCATTACAGAGTGATTGTGCGTCAGAGAAGAACAGAGAAGAGTGGGCTAGATGGATTGGTGGGCTGACTTGAAATAAACACAGTTTCCTACCTGGTTTAAATATGGAAAAGCGAGGCTATTTATACCAACATTGTTCTGGGTCAGGGCGTGTCTGTGAGCTTATCCTGTTTTTATCTTCATAATAATCCTGTAAGGCATGTTAAGCAACCTGGCAGCTGAGTGGCTTGTGATTTATTTATTTTCTCCACTTATGCTTACCACACGATGGGGCTCAAGGGACTTCCTGGTTAACTTTGAAATCCAGAGTAGGAAACTTCCATAATGCTTTCTTATTTTTAATCACGTTTTACTAAACGGGTTTAAAAAAAACAGAAGACTGAATGAACGTTGGGCAGGGGAGTTCTCTGATCACCAGAACGTGGGGGTTGCACCATTTTCAGATCCCCTTTTCTGCCAGGGACCGCCTGCTTTCCTGCCACAGGATCACAGCACAGTGCAGACAATTCTCTGTGTATAATGGAGAAAGGCCCACCATGTCTGTACATGCTGCCCTGTCCCAATCATGGAAAAGGCAGAGTGATTTTTGGGGGGGAGGGGGCATGATTTATACCAGGAAGAGTGCACTAAGCATCCCCCCTGCTTTGCACCCCAGAGATTCACTTCCATTGTCTTTTCTTTCCACTCACTTCATGGGATGAATGGTGGAGATTAAAAAAAACCCTGAAGCCAAGTAGGGGTCAGAGGTCAAAAAGTCTTTTGCATCTGTTCCAAAGATGTATGAACATTTAATATGTTAATTAAAATGCTTTCGTGCCTGCACATCAGAACAATGATCACAATAATATACGGACGAGAAAAATAAAACATTGTCGAAGAAGAGCAACTAATAACAAATGAAATTAGCTTTCAGACGAATGGAACAAGCCTTCATTAAAATCACGCTATGTACTAGAATGGCATCATGAGGTATTTTAGGCTGAGTAGTAGTGAATGGCCCATGACCATAAGGTATTCCCATTATCTTTTACACTAGGAGCAACAGTCATTCATGAAGCCTTTTTCTCTTACCTACTTATGGGATTTTTTGCTAAAGGGGTTTAAAGGAAAAGAAGAGAGAATTAAAATAGGGCTGTGAAGACTATTCGGCATATTCAAAGATTTACCCTATTACCCAAGGGAACTCTGATTCTTCTGATCTTTCCTACCTTCCTGAATGGAGATGGTTCCTTCTGTGCATGGAGCACAAGCATAGCAGCATGGTGGCTCTCCTTCTTGGACCTCCTTGGCGTATCCATGGTGACAGCTCTCAGTGCATCTGGAATGAGGCACGGTCTAGCCACAAAGAGAAGGAGCATCCAAGAAAACAGTGTTATGAATATTTGTGACTATGGAAAAAAGCCGTGTTTAACTACATAAAAACCAACGATTAAACACAAAAGGATCACAACATCAAAATGCCATTTGAAAAATAAAAAGGCCTCTTGAAACAGAAACAACTTCCTGCTTGAGACTCATGGCTAGGGATGTACGAAACTCACTTACCTTTTCTCAGATTGGTTTGTGGGGGGAGAGGTGCTCTGTCCCTCCCCCCAGAATCCTCGACGGGTGGGGAGGCGATCCGGTCCTCCCCCCCACGGAATCCTGCCCGGCCGGCTTTGCTCCGCAGTCAGCCAGGCCCATCCGCAGCCGGATTTCCGGCCGCGGATGGGCTGGTGCAGACGCAAATGGCAGCCCCCTTAGCGGCCGTCATTTGTGTCCCTGCGTTAGCCGTGATAGGCTACATAAGTATTTACATAGCCTATCATGGCTAACCCCCCCCCCCAAAAAAAACCCAGCGTACACAAATGGCATCGGCTATGGCCACCATTTGCGTTCCCTATTTTTCGCCATTCTAGCCTACGTAAATATTTACATAGGCTATTATGGCGAAAAATAGAGGAATGCAAATAGTGTAGTGGGCGCTATTTGCATTCCTTTATTTTTCGCTGTTCTAGCCTACGTAAATATTTTTTTGATTGGCTTGCCGTGATAGGCTACATAAATACTTACGTAGCCTATCACAGCAAAGACCAGGACAACAATGGCGGCTGCAGCAGCTGGTCGAAAGACCAGCCGCCGCTGCCAACACCAGACCCACCACCAGACTCGCCGCCGGTCCCACCAGAACATCTGCCCCAGGTAAGCCTCATCCCAGGGGGAATCTGTGGGAGGGCGGGGGGCAGGCCGTTCCACCACGGATTTCGGGGGGGGCAAACACCATTGCATTCAGCCTCACTGAAATCCATGGCAGAATTCTCCACCATCCCTACTCATGGCAGACCAAGATCTCCAGGGATGTTGCCACACCACAAAAGGCCAGCCAAATCTCAGCTGGCCTTGGCACTTGGAGCAGGCCTCATCAGATGCTCTAAGACAATATATCCAAGAGTCACGTGCAAGATGCCATTTTTACTAGCACTGTTAATGACTTCAGTCTGAACCCTGAATCCCCAGCATGTCTGTTCAGTTCTGGAGCAGGTCAGGATCATGCCAAAGCACTCCGATATGGGTTGGATCACTCTGAAGAGCTTTGGGGGTGCTTCAGCCCGATGCGGACAGCAACCCCACCCTGTTGCGTGAGCCCCTCACTCCTTACCTGGTCTCCAGGGGATCACCTGCAGCCATCACTCTCTTAGAGGGAGTTGCCATTTCCTTTCAAATTGGTGACTCTTCTTCCAGTAAAAGGAAATACCATTTTAAAAAATAAATAAAAGGTGACTCCCTTGCAGAGGCCAATGGGTGCAGGAACTCCCGTCAGATCCAGGTCAGGAGTGGGGATTCTGTGGGGTTGGCAATGACAGTGGTTGGGTCACTTTTGGTGGGGGTTTCCCCCCTTCTGCTTTGGGTCTCTAGATGTTGCTTCAGATCTGGAGAAGTGGGTCAATCTGGCTTTCGGGGAGCTTGAGGCGAGTTCGGCCTGGTTCGAGTCCTCTAAATTGACCTTGATCTTAGGTTGGTTGGGCTGTGCACAGCCCTACTTTTTGCTAGCCTGACCCTAGAGGGCTTCACATGTATCAGCACCTTAATCTGCATCCTTAAGCTGTGTGTGAGCCAAAGAAGCTCTTTTAAAACAGCTGGGAGCTGTCTCTCTGCCCTGCCCCAGTTATGTGTCTTGGGTTGGCTATTGGAGTAGACTGTAAGAGGCAGCTAGGGCACCCCTGACAGCTTGGTCCCTGTTCCTCTTTTTTTCTCTCTCTCTCTGCTCCTACTGCCTATGGAGGTTGCCATGGACCTGGCTGTGCAGGCCCTGGCTCAAGGGAACCAGGCTGTTCGGGATCAAGTGGTTCAACTGACCACTGCCGTACAGAGTCTGCAAGCTGCGGTTCAACCCCACCACCTCCGATTCCCCTCCGCCGCAAGTGCCCAGTGGCTCTGCCAGATAAGTTTTCTGGTGAGAAAGGACTTTTTCAGATTTTCCAGGCCCAATCGGAGCTGTACATGAGCCTATGACCTCAGGATTTCCTGACAGAACAGGTTTGTGTGGGCTTCATCATTAACCTACTTTCAGGCGTGGCAGCTAAATGGGCTTTGGGACTTCTTCTCGCTAATGAGCCCCTGCTCGAGGACTATCAAGGTTTCATGACAGCAATGGCCCGTTGTTTCGGTGACCCTCTGTGCACGCAGATGGCTTCTCGGAAGATTCGCTGCCTCAGGCAGGGCAAGGACTCAGTTTCCAGCTACGCGACAACTTATCGCTTGCTGATGCAGGATTTACAGTGGAATGATGCTGTGCTGGTGGCTCAGTTTTTGGATGGTTTGAACAATGAGATCTTGGATGAGTTGGCACGTACGCCTAGCCCACCTACTTTGGGGGACCTCATCCAGACCTGCCTCCAGATATATAGTCAGCTGGAGGGGTGCTGGCAGACCCGGCAGGGCGCTGGGGGCCAAGATTTTCCTCCTCCCATTCCCCCACATTTCCTGCCCCCTCCCCCACCCTGTGGTGGTGGGGGAGAGACCTCGATGCAGCTGGGAGCTACCCAAGCCCCGCTGCCACCGCAGGAGCTAGAGCGGCGGCGAGCGGAGCGCCGATCCTTTCAGTGTGGAAAGCTGGAACATTTTGCCAAAACCTGCCATGCTAGACTAGCAGCCCCACTACCTTCCCCTCCTCTCCTTCCTCCTCCTCCTGCTCATCCCTAGGCCTGACTAGGCTGCCCCACAAGCTTGTTGGGGGTCTCCAGTGTGAGAGTCGGTTTCCCACCTGGTGGGTGCCTTCCGCAACCCCCCCACCCTCCCATCTACTATTGCAGGTTCACCTCCACTCCTCCCAGTGGGGAAGGGTGGAGGCCCTAGCTTTAGTGGACTTGGGGGCTATGGCCAGTTTCATGGATGAAACTTTCACCCTCTTCCACAGGATTCCCTACCCTGTCTCTTCCTTCCTAGGGATGGCGGATAATTTCTCCACTAATCTCCGGGAGGCTGAATGCCAATGCATTCGGCCCACCAAAATTGGTGGTGAAATTCTCCGCTGGCCCCCCGCCCCCCCCCCGGGATGGGACTTACCTTGTGCGAATGTCCCTCTCGGCGGCGGGTCCTGGTGGCGTTTTGGCGGCGTTTCGGCGGGGGCGGCGGCCAGTCTTCTGACTGGCTGCCGCTGCCGCCATTGCAAATTAAAACAGGAAAGTAAAAAAAACACACACTTTACTTTTACTTTACTTTTTTTTTCGCGGCCAGGTAGACGGGGCGCTCCTCCCCGGCCTGAATTTTGGTGGTGAGGGATGGGGCACCTCCCCCCCTCGCCTGAACTTTGGAGGGAGAACTGAAATGCCTCCCCTCCACCGCGAAGCAAGCTGCAGGACCAGGTAAGTCCCTTTCCTCCATACCTATTCCTTCCCCCTTGGCAGTGGAGACCATTGAAGGGCGTCCTCTTTCTTTGGGCATGGTGACCAGGATTACAGCTCCACTCACTCTGCGCGCTCAGTCCCACGTTTAGGAGATTCAGTTTCACTTGGCCAAGGTTCCCCAATACCCTATCATGCTGGGTGTTTCCTGGCTCTCTATGCATAATCCTCAGATTTCTCAGGGTTTTCAGCAAGTGGAATTTGTGTCTCCCTACTGCTGGGAGCATTGCCTCCCGACCGAGGCGCCAGTCCCAGTCCAGGCCTTAACCCTTTCCTCCCCCTCCTCATCTGCTTCTGGCAGTTCTTCAGCTACCATCATCCTCCCAGAGAACTATGCAGCTTTTTGGGATGTGTTTGACAAAAAGGAGGCTGACCGCCTTCCCCCGCATTGCCCTTTTGACTATGCCATTAACCTCATTCCTGGGGTGACCATCCCTGCTGGCCAGCTGTATTCGATGTCGGAGCCGGAACTTCAAGCTCTGAGGGAGTTTTTGGACACAAACCTCAGACGTGGCTTCATTCGCCCCTCCTCCTCCCCCGCCTGCACCCCTACCATGTTTGGGTACAAAAAATCAGGAGAACTCCTCCCGGTGCACGATTTCAGAGTGTTGAATTTGGTCTCCATCCCTGACAAGTACCCCCTCCCGCTCATACCTGAGATGCTGGAGCGCCTGGGGCAAGGCAAGATTTTCACAAAGTTGGACCTGCGTGGCGCCTACAATGTGATTCGCATCCAGGAGGGGGATAAGTGGAAGACCTGTTTTGGCATCCGGTACAGAGCATATGAATACCTAGTGATGCCGTGTGGGCTCGCCTGCGCCCCTCCCCCATGTTTTCGTGTTTTATGAATGCCATTTTCCGGGACTATTTGGACACTTTCCTCATTGTGTATCTTGATGATTTACTTATATTTTCTGAGGACCCCCACACCCATCAGCACCATGTCTCCGCCATCCTCCAGTGCCTCCGTGAGCACCATCTTTATGCCAAGCTGGAGAAATATGAGTTTGACTTAACCTCTTTGGACTATCTTGGCTACATTATCTCAGCTGATGGTATCAGGATGGATCCTGAAAAGGTTCAGGCTGTCCTCTCCTGGCAGGCTCCATCCACCAAGAAGGACTTGCAATGTTTTCTGGGGTTTGCAAATTTTTACAGAAAGTTCCTGCCCAGCTTTCTCGGCTGACATCTCCTCTTACTGACCTCCTTAAGGGCAGGAAATCTCCTTTTCATTGGACAGCATCTGCCCAACAGGCTTTCAAGGAACTTAAGAAGCTTTTTATTTCTGAGCCGATCCTGTTACATCCCAACCCGAGGAAGCCTTTTGTAGTGCAAACTGATGCCTCTGACTTTGCGGTGGGGGTGATGCTTTTTCAGTCAGATCGGGCAGGCGGTGGGTTGCAATCCTACGCCTACCACTCCAGGAAGCTGAACATGTCTGAGAGGAATTATACCATCTGGGAGAAGGAACTGTTGGCCATCAAGTCCACTTTGGAGACCTGGCATCATCTTCTGGAGGGGGCACAGCACTCAGTCCAAGTTTGAACTGGCCATCACAACCTGGAACATCTTCAGACAGCCCATGCATTAAACCAGCGGCAGATTAGGTGGTTGCTTTTTTCCCCCCAGTTCCACCTTAAGATTTGCCACGTGAAGGCCTCTGACAACCAACAAGCAGATGCTCTTTCTCATAAGCCTGACCTCCAGCCAGGGGGTGAGGGAAATCCCCCCCTCTCTGATTTCCCCCCCCCCAGAGCCTGGCAGCAGGTGCGGTACATCACTCTTGGGAGATGCTCCTTCACTCTGCACAGGCTCAGGATGCTTTTGTCTGCACAAAAGTGGAGGAATTGGGGCTAGCCTCTGCCCCCCCACTCTGCCTCCTTCTTTTTGCGAGGTGCCCTGCTTTACCATTCCGGCCGGGTCTATGTGCCTTCTAGAACCCTCCACGAGAAGGTCCTCTATCAGTGCCACGACTCCTCCACAGCTGGGCATTTTGGCGTTGCCAAGACCCTGCATGGAGTGACAAGGGATTTTTGGTGGCCTCGTGTGTGTTGGGACGTCAAGTCCTATGTCGCCTCCTGCCCAACCTGCCAGTGGGCGAAGGCCCCCTCAGGCAAGCTCTACCCCCTCAGGACCTTGGAAACTGCTCTCCCTTGACTTCATCACTGACTTCCCCGCTCACACGGTAAGAGCACCATTCTGGTGGTGGTGGATTTGTTTTCTAAGATGGCCCACTTCACTCCTTGTTCTGGGTTGCCCACAGCCAGAGAGACAGTGGAGCTTTTTTTGGCGCATGTTTTCCGGCTCCACGGATGGTCCAAGGGTCTCATTTCAGATAGGGGGACCCAAGTCACTGCCCATTTCTGGAGGGAGCTACTTGGGTTTCTCCATGTGATGCTCTGTCTTTCCTCTGCCCACCATCCACAGACGGACGGTCAGACCGAGCATACCAATGCGACTCTTGAGCAATATTTGTGCTGTTATGTCAATTACCAGCAAGATGACTGGTTTTCCTTGCTGCCTCTCACAGAATTTGCTGATAACAATGCCTGCCATGCTTCCACCTGCCAAACTCCATATTTTGCCAATTTTGGTTACCACCCCAAGGCTTTCCTGTCCACCTTAGCTCCCTCTTTGGTGCCGGCGGCCCATGACTTTTTAGAGGAGTTGCGAGCAGTACACCACCTCTTACAGGACTCCCTCGAGCAAGCCAAGACAGCCTACAAGGCCTCTGCAGACCGGTGGCGGCAGCCGGGTCCATCTCTGCAACTGGGGGACTGGGTTTGGTTGTCCACCCACTACCTCCACTCTCACTCGCCCGCATGGAAGTTCACACCTCGTCGCATGGGGCCTTTCGTGATTACGGCCAGATTAACCCTGTTGCTTTTCACCTGGCTCTCCCCCCCTCCATGAAGATCCATTCTGTTTTTCACCAGTCCTTGCTGTCCCCCCTGGTTTCTGGTGACCGTCATCCCTCGGTAGGCTTCCCCCCCCCCCGTGGCCAGTGCTGGTGGAGGGGGAGGAGGCGTTTGAGGTCACGGAGATTCTGGACTCCTGCCTTTCTCGCAGCCACTTGCAATATGTAGTGGACTGGAAGGGGTACGGGCCAGATGAACAATCTTGGGAACCTGCGGAAAATGAGCATGATCCATTGCTGCTGAGGTGCTTCCACCAGCTGTACTCCCACAAACCCAGGGCCCCAAGGGAGGAGCATGAAGGGGGCCCCCAGGGGAGTGGGGATGATGATTTCTACACCAGTGGGAAATTTCCCTTCAACAAGGTGTAGAATCATAGCGATGAAGATAGCGAATAAGATCAGCGCAGTGATGCATCTGTCAGGGTGGCCGATAGAACCCCAGAGCAGTTCTGATTCTGAGGAGGAACAGCAATCCATGGGAGAGGAGCTCGCTCATCTCTCACAGGCACAGCAGCTGGCAGAGATACCTTCTGCCAGCATTCCTGGGATAGATAGTGACCCTGGTAGCGAGAGGGTGCTGGAGGGGGGCTTGCTGGATGCTCGACGCTGATGCAGGAGCAACGACAGATGGAGGGCACGGAAAGGAGGCGCTGTGCTCATTTGGCGTGCAAGCAACGGCCACATCCCGAGGAACCAAGGGAAAGAGGGAGGATCTCTCCCTAGCCCATAAGTTCTGGGTCTTCACGTGATTCTCCTTCAAATGGGGACCAGCTGCCTAACCTGAAGCATAGGCTGCTCTGCTATCTTTCCCCAGTGCTGTTCCTTGCTTAGTCGCTGGTGATTAGCATCTGCAAGAGTCATTAAGTTGTAAAAGGATTAAAGCCTTGAAAAGAATCTTTTTGTCTGTGTCTTGAGTTGGCTATTGGAGTAGACTGTAAGAGGCAGCTAGGGTGCCCCTGACACAACCCTGAACCAAAAATGCTTTCCTAATATCCCTCTATTGCTCCCCAGAACAAATGGGGAGGATGGGCATCTCCTCACAAATCTCACCTTGACTCTGGCTCCAGAGCGTACGGCCCCCACTGGGCATTGTGTTACTCCTTATGGTCTCCCCCTTGTCTCTGCACTTAGAATCCATACCACCTCTATTAACTCAATCCAATTCTACCCATACTGGGGCCATAATTCAGCAGTAGAGTACCTGATTTGCATGCACAAGGGCCCAGGTTCAATCCCTGGAATCTCCTGGTAGGGCTGGAATAAATCCTGCCTGAAACCCTGGAGAGCTGTTACCAGTCAGTGTCAACAATACTGGGTTAGATGAGCTCATATTTTTGGAGGAAGCTACCTATGTTGACCTTTGAACTTAGTATGCATTGGGAGTAATGAATAACTGACTGGATAGACATATAGCCTAACACAAGTTTAGAAGCTGGGGGGGGGGACACACAACACAGGGTGGATATTATTAGAGCTTAAGAGATGTCACAAGCCAGTAATAGGACACAAATCACTTCACCTACCTCATTAAAATGGCCAGGCCAGGCAATGGCTTCCCGATTAATGGTGAGTTTCATGTCTGGAGATGCCTGCCTTGTCACACTCCCAATATTCACTCCAACATGAGACGCATTGGGAAAAATCACCCAATTCACGATATCAAAGTCAGCTGCCAGTTCCCCAGTCTTATCCAGATACAGTCCACACATGGAGGTATTAGAAAACTGGATTTCTCTTAAGAAAGCGTGAAGCTAGAATGGCAGAGAAAATGGCATGGATTTAGAAATCATGAAATTATAGTCAATATCTTAGTAGGGGTGGACGAAAGGGACTTACCTTGTCCCACAGCTTGCTTCACGGTAGGGGGCAGGCGCTTCGGTTCTCCCCTCAAAGTTCAGGTGAGGGGGGGAGGTGCCCCGCCTCACCCACCTGAAATTCAGGCCAGGGGGGGAGGCGCCCCATCCCTCGTCGGCAAAATTCAGGCTGGGGAGGAGTGCCCCGTCTCCCCGGCCGCGAAAAAAAAGTAAAAAACAAAACAAAACACACACCCGTGATGGGCTACGTAACGATTTGCGTAGCCTATCATGGCTAGATTTATAAAGTCAGCCATGATAGGCTACGCAAATCGTCACATAGCCTATCACGGGTGACTTCGGGGAAAAAAAAAAACCCGTACGCAAATGGGCACCGCCATTTGTGTTCCTTATTTTGGCACGTCTAGTCTACGTAAAGATTTACGTAGACTACGGAGAAAATAAGGGCAACGCAAATAGCGTGCCCTTATTTTCGCCGTAGTCTATGTAAATCTTTATGTACACTAGAAGTGCCAAAATAAGGAACGCAAATGGTGGCACTCATGGGGCATCGCCATTTGGTTACGCGCTTCCCCCCCCCATTGTCACCAGTGATAAGCTACGTGATGATTTACGTAGCCTATCATGGCTGACTTTGGAAATCTAGCTGTGATAGGCTACGTAAATCGTCACGTAGCCTATCACTGGTGTGTTTTCTTTTGTTTTTACTGTACTTTTTTATTTTGTAATGGCGGCGGCGGCGGCCGGTCAGGAGACCGGCCCCCGCCCCCGCTGAAACGCCACCGAAACGCCACCAGGACCCGCCGTCGAGAGGGACATTCGCTGAAGGTGAGTCCCATCCCGGGTGGGGCGGGGGGCCAGCGGAGAATTTCCCCAACACTTTTGGGGGGCCGAATGCGTCAGCACTCAGCCTCCTGAAGATTCATGGAGAAATTCTCCGCCATCCCTATATCTTAGGCCTCATCAGTTTGAGCTGTGATCTTCTATGGTCAGTGCACATCCCATCTGGGCTCAGAATGCCATTCTTTGGCTGTTTACAGCCACAACTAGAGTTGTCAGAATAATCCGCAATCTATTCTAAAGTGGTCATATTTAAGAGATGGCTTTCCCCAAGTTGCAGATTAGGGAAACTTGCAGGACTTTTTTTTTTTTTTTTACATGGGGTGGGGGAGGTGCAAGGGCACATTAGTACAAAGTGCGCCTTTGCACATGAACAAAATACTCGGAGAAAAAAGTGCATCCCATCAATGAACAGATAGCAGAAGTAAAGATGCCTCATTATTTGCAGAGATTTTAAAACAAACCCTGTACATTCCTACTCATAATGAAGATACCAGGCATGTTCAGACACCATGCCAAGCCATAATGGTTAAGGAATCTCTGCTAGGGATGGCGGAGAATTTCTCCCCGAAACTTCGGGGGGCTGAGCGCCAACATGTTCGGCCCCCCGAACAAGTTTCGGGGAGAAATCCTCCACACACACCCCGCCCCCCGCCCCCCCGGGACAGGACTTACCTTCCTTGAATGTCCCTCCCGGCGGCGGGTCCGGCTGGCGGTTCGTCCGGTGTTCGAGCGGGGCGGGAGCAGCAGCCGGTCTTTCGACCGGCTGCCGCCCCCGCCATTGCAATCAAAGAAAAAAAAAAAATGTCCCCTGATAGGCTACGTGACGATTCACGTAGCCTATCACGGCTAGATTTGCAAAGTCAGCCGTGATAGGCTACGTGAATCTTCACGTAGCCTATCACGGGTGACTTAAAAAAAAAAAAGAAAAAGTGTGTACGGATAATGGCGGCCCCCATAGGGAGCCGCCATTCCCCTTCCTTATTTGGTCGCTGTAGTCTACGTAAATGTTTACGTAGACTACAGCGAAAATAAGGGCAACGCTATTTGCGTTGCCCTTATTTTCGCTGTAGTCTACGTAAACATTTACGTAGACTACAGCAACTAAATAAGGAACGTGAATGGCGGCTCCCTATGGGGGCCGCCATTCGTGTATGCGCTTTTTTTTTTTTTTTTTAAGTCACCCGTGATAGGCTACATGACGATTCACGTAGCCTATCACGGCTGACTTTCCAGATCTAGCTGTAGTAAAAATGTAACCTAAAAGTTGGTTACTCCAGGGGGCAAAACTAGCATTTTGTGCAACATAGCCATGATAGGCTATGTGAATCGTCACGTAGCCTATCAGGGGACGTTTTTTTTTTTTACTTTCGTGTTCGCGGCCGGGCAAGGCGGGAAGCCTCCTCCCCGGCCTGAATTTCGGCCGGGCGAGGCAGGAAGCCTCCCCCCCGGCCTGAATTTCGGCCGGGCGCGGCGGGAAGCCTCCCCCCCCGGCCTGAACTTCGCGGGGGGAGCAGCGAAGCGCTCCCCCCCACCGTGAACAAGCTGCGAGAAAAGGTAAGTGACTTTCGTCCACCCCTAATCTCTGCTAACCTTGGTGGCTTAGCATGGGGGAGAAAACCACATTCCCCATTCTTGGTAAGCCACCCCGACTAACCACCTCTCTACAAAAGTGTTAAGGGGCCAGAGGTGACTTACTGTTGTCATCTGGCGGGCTCCCCGGTGGTTTCAACAGGCTCCAGAGGACTTCCAGGCCATGACAATAGAGTCTGCTGGGTAGAGTGTCTTTCACTGTGAGTAATTCTCTAACCACCATGGGCTTTCTCTATGGCCAAGTGCCTATTTCAGACCCTGGAGCGGCCACCAGGAGTGACTGCCAGGAGCCCTTTCGTGCCACAGAAGATGGGATGCTCACAAAACACATCAAGAAGGTAGCCAGATAACAATGGAGAAAGGATAGTTACCAAAATGAAAATAACATTGGTGGAAAAGTTTATATACCCTCTGGGATGCCACAGCTAAACAGATATAAGAATGATCACCAAAACTTTATTTCTGAAAGCACCCTTGCAAGTAACAGAGGAACTGTTCAGACATCATGCTAAGCCATGATGGTTAAGGAATCTGCAAACCATGGTGGCTTCGCATGTCATGTGGGGGAGAAAACCACATTCTCCATTGTTAGTAAGCCACCCCAACTAACCACCCCTCTGCAAAAATGTTAAGGGGGCTGAGGTGGCTTATCATGTCATCTGGCGGGGCCCCCAGTGGTTTCAATGGGCTCCAGAGGACTTCCAGGCTGTGACCACTGAGTCTGCTGGGTGGAGTCTCTTCTACTATGGACAACACTCTAGCTGCCGGACTTTATGGCTCAAGGCCTATTTCAGATGCTGGTGCAGCCACCAGGATCGAACATCAAGACCCCCTTTGTGCCATAGAGGATGGGATACTCAGGAAACACACCAGGAAGATAGCCAGGTAACTTTGGAAAGGGGATGTTTACCCAAATTTAGATAACCTTAGTGAAAAGGGTCATTTATCCTCTGGGATGCCACAGTTCAAGGCCTCAAAGAATGATCACCAAATGTTAATGTCTGACTCCACCCTTGCTGGTAGCAGAGGAACCAGAGTGCAGTGCCTCCAACACCAGTGTGGAAGACCGAGAAGGATACGAGGGTTAATGGTATGAAAAGCAGATGTGAGATGAAGTAGAATCAAAAACGTGGCTTTCCCTGTGTTTCTTTTAATGGTTATCCATCATGAGACTGATACTGATTTGTTCACATAACCAGAGGAGGAATCCGAATGAATCATAGAATAGTAGGTTTAGAAGGGGCCTATAAGACCATTGAGTTCAACCCCCTGCTCAGTGCAGGAATCGAAGTCAAAGAATCCCTGAGAGGTGGCTGTCCAGCCTCATCTTGAATGCCTCTAGTGTGGGAGGCTGTCAGGAAGTTTTTCCTGATGTTCAGTTGGAATCTGGCTTCCTGTACCTTGAACCCATGATTTCGTGTCCTGCATTCTGGGATGATCAAGAAGAGATCATGGCCTTTCTCTCTGTGACAGCCTTTCAAGTACTTGAAGAGAGCTATCATATCTCCCCTCAGTCTTCTCTTCTCAAAGCTAAATATGCCCAGTTGTTTCAGTCTTTCCTATTAGGGCTTTGTTTCCAGTCCCCTGATCATCTTCGTTGCCCTCCTCTGAACCCTCTCCAGTTTGTCTGCATCCTTCTTAATGTGTGGTGCCCAGAACTGAACACAGAACTCCAGATGGCCTAACCAGTGCTGAGTAGAGGGCAACTTGTCCTTCACGTGATTTGGAAGCTATACTTCTTTTAATGCAGCCCGAACTAGCATTTGCCTTTTTTTGCAATATGATTTGCAGATCATATTGTTCTCTCATATTCAGTTTGTGATCGACAACAGTTCCAAGGTCCTTCTCATTTGTAGTCCTTTGGAGCCAAGTATCGCCCAACTTGTAACTGTGCATTTGGGTTCTTTTTCCTAGGTGCAGCACTTGGCATTTATCCCTATTAAATGTCCTTCTGTTGTTTTCTGCCCAGTGCTCCAGCCTCTCAAGATCACTTTGAATTCTCTTTCTGTCTTCCATGGTATTAGCTATCCTGCCCAATTTGGTGTCACCTGCAGAGTTGATCAGCATTCCCTGCACCTCCTCATCCAATTCATTAATAAAAATGTGGAAGAGCAGTTGGCCCAGGACTGAGCCCTGAGGTAACTCGCTCATTACCTCTCCCCAGTTTGAGAAGGTCCTATTGATAAGCACTCCTTGAGTCCGATTCTGTAGCCATCTGTGGATCCACCTGATGGACCCTTGCCAACAGTCCATCTTCCAGGAAGTATAGCCCATGGTTCCAGACTCCAAATCTCTCACCACCCGCACCACCTTCATAGCCAGTCATTCACCTGGAGTATTTTTCTTTCACTTTCTATCCCTCTTCTAACTACTGGAAGGATGAATGAGAAAACTACCTGTGCCTGGGCCCCAAAGTCCTTGAGTTTCCTTCCTAAAGCTTCAAAGTCTGACATGATTTATTTGTAGCTCTGCTTGTTGGTATCATTTGTTCCCACATAGATGAGATGAAAGGGATACCTGTCAGTAGGCTTTATGAGCATAGGGAACCCTTCAGACACATCTCTAATCCATCCCCCTGGGAGACAGCTTACCTGGCAAGTCCATGGGTCTTCATGACATACTTAGGTTTTGATCCCAGACAGCAAGGATTCTCCCACTACTACTACTCATCTCTTCTTCTTGCAAGCCTTGCTTTCATCGCCTCTGCTTGACTGACCTTCAGCCTCTTGCTTGCTCCCATGCAGGGTCCCTTTTAATTCTTCCTCTGCATGGTGTCCTCCAGTCTCATCCTCAGGTACCTGGAAATGATTCCATAGTTCCACTGCTTCCACTGGTACAGAGTGGCTTCTAGTTGTTCGATGCCTAACTGTCTCCCTTTTCCAAGGAGTATCCTCTACTCCATTTTTCTCACCTAGGGCTGTACGAAACCCCGCTTACCTGGCTCCGCTGGGTTCCGCAGGTGGGGGGAGGTGATCCGTTCTTCCCCCCGGAATCCTCGATAGGGGGGGAGGTGATCCGTTCCTCACCCCCCCCCCCGGAATCCTCCTTGGCCAGCTCCGCTCCGCAGCCAGGCTGCAGAACCGCCGGCCGGGCCAACCCGCTATGGGGCCTCCAGCCACTGCTGGGCTGGTGCGGATGCAAATGGCATCCTGCATACCCTATGGTAGCCTGTGATAGGTTATGTAAATATTTGCATAGCCTATCACGGCTAAAGCGGGAACGCAAATGGCGTCCCCTATGCAGGATGCCATTTGCGGCTCCAGCAGCCACCGAAGCCGCAGCCGCAGCCAGGTAGGCCCCGTTTCGTGGGGTTTTTGCGGGGTGGAGGGTCGGAGGGCTCCGTTCTGCCATGGATTCCGGGGGGCTGAATTCACTGGAATTCAGCCCCCCTTGGATCCATGGCGGAATTCTCTAACATCCCTATTCTTGGCTCAGCTTGCTGTTGCTCTTCTAACTTCTGTTCTTAACTTTGCTGCTGTAGTTCCACTGTTCTGTCCAAGAACTCTCCCTGTTCTCTTATTCCATGGAGGATCAGCACTCACTGTTCCAGTCCTCTTACTTGTTCTGCTAACAGTGGGGTCAACTTGCACCTGTTGCACATGTTGGCCATGTTGATCTCAGGCAAGGAAACAAACATGGCACCGATCTTGCAGGTCACTGCCACTGGAGAGTCTTTTCCTTCCATAGTCTCTATTCCCTTTATGTTTCTAGCTTTCTGATTGTACTGGAATAGCCTGTGCTTCGTCCTCTATTCTCTGGAGTTTAAAAACACAGCCCCACTGCTATGGAAGTTTTTAAAAAAACTGGAAAAAAAAAACCACCATTAGGTGCCTCCCCTTGACCTCTTCTGCTGAACTCCCCTGGCCAACTCCTGTCTGGTCTCCCACTGGGAGGCAGGAAACAGACTGAACCTTCCTGCCCACACAGCTGCTGGGATCACTCAGGCCACACCCCCTCAATTCAATTGGAGCTCTCAGGAGCACATGGGGTGCACACGGAGACTCAGAAGGGAAAGGACAGCCCCCTGGGCTTACTCCAGCCCACTCACTGCTTTGCCTTCATCGCCTCTTCCCCTGCAACTCCCCTGCAACTCCTATCTGCTCTCCCTGTTCACTTGCTCTGATCACTCACTCTCTGGGAGCTTGCTTGCTTCTATAGTCCCGAGACCAGCTGGAGCAGCTTCCTCTGCACTGCTCAGGTAGGAAACAGGAAACAGACATATCAAAGGAGATGTGAGATCAAGTAGAATCAACAGCGTGGATTTTCCCTTGTTTCTTTTAATGGTCATCCTTCATGAGACCAAGACTGATTCAGTCACATAACCAGAGAGGGAATCCAAATGGAAAGGAGCTAGACAATCAGGAGCTGCCGCTGGGCTGCCACCACCGTCCCTCTTGAGATCACTAGCCAAATGGGGGTATTAGGACTGGCAGCAGTTCTCCAAAACCAGGGCTGTGAACAGAGTTCCCATCACAGTTTGGATGAGACTTTGGACCATCTGAAGCAGCCCTGCTTTGCTTCAGGCTGATTCTGACCCCATCCGCTTCTCTTCAGATCCCAATCCAAAGCCAGATTTGGATATCCGAATCATTCTGATATGACATGTTCTCATTGACTGGCATTGAAAAATAGAAATGGCTGTCAGGTTTTCAGTTTTCATGCTAAACACACAAAATTTGGGAACCTGGCATCCCACATGGAGGGGATTCCACCTGCGAAATTCCAGACAGTCTGGCAAGGTAGTTGTTGTGCTAGGCACTGCTAAAATGTGCTTTTCTCAGAATTACAAACCAAACTCAGGAGGGCTAATAATCTGAGAAGTTAGTTGTTGGAGTGGAGGAAGTCACTGTCCCTAATTTTGCTGTAGGTTTCTTTGAAGTGCCTCCTTGAGGCACTTCAACTTGCCTCCACATTCAGCTGCCCCACTACACCAGCACACACTATCTGGACCAGTGACTGACCAGTGCTGCTAATCCCAGCCACACCTCGACCACCTATGCCCTGCCAACAAGACCCTGGAGATGCCTCATATTGGGCTTGCTTGCTTTGCAACACAGTGCAGTTTTGAATTATTCAAGTAATAGATGTTAATGGTTGTAGTGCTTTACACCTTTTTTGCGGGGGAAATGTGGACTGTATAGTGCTTTGGCACACGCTGTTTGCTTGTGAACACCGCCGCCACTGCCGGAACATCTGCCCTAGGTAAGCTTTGTCCCGGGGGGGATTCTGCGGGGTGGCGGGGGGTGGGAGGCCGTTCTGCCATGGGTTTTGGGGGGCCAAATACCAATGCATTCGGCCTCACTGAAATCTGTGGCGGAATTCTCCGCCATGCCTATCCCTGCCTTGAATGAAGCCACCGAAAAGGACAGATTTAGTCCCACCTCGACCCAACTTGGTTTTCAGTTTTGTTTGGGGAGCACACAGGAGCCTTCTTCAAGAATTACAGCCATGATGGGGCAACATGAGTCCAAAAGCAACCCACTTCAGGTTTTCACCCGGTTAAAAGACCGAATCAGCTGGGGCTGCCGTGGTGGATGACCTTTATCAAGAGAGAGACAGGGGAGTGCCACCCTGCTACTTCCGCTTGATCTCTCATCAGATTTGGATAGCATCACCATGACATCCTCCTTTATTGACTCTGTGGGGTGAGCATTGGAGGCACTGCATTACAGTGGTTCCGATCCTACCTATGGGGCCAGTTTTGGACACTAACATTGTGTGACCATTCCTTGACCCTTTGTCAATTGAGCTACAGGCTTCCACAGGGCACCATCTTGTCCCCAATGTTGTTCAACATCTGTATGAAGCCGCTCTGAGGGGTCATGAGTGGATTTGGAGCCAAGTGATGAGATGAAGCTCTATGTCCCTGTGACATCTGAAACAGGTGAGGCTGTGCAAATCCCGGACCACTGCGTAGACTCAGTAGCGGGCTGGATGAGGACCAGTGAACTGAAACCTAATCTTGGCAGGATGCAAGCCCTGTTTATGAGTGCTTCCCACATCCGGCAGATAAAACCATTGCCTCTTCTGGAGGGGGTTGCACTCCCCTTGAAAGAGCAGGTGTGTAGTCTGGGGGTACTTCTAGATCCATCATTGTTCCTGGAAATAGGGATGGTGGAGAATTCTACCACGGACTCCAATGAGGCCAGATTCTAAAGAATCCAGCCACCCAGAATCTGTGGCAGAACGGAAGACTTACCTCCGCCTTCCCGTAGAACCCTCTTCGGACTGATCCCCCAGCTCCAGATTGCCAGCGATATGGCCACCACATTGTATCGCTGGCTGAAGGGGACTGAAGGCCTTAGTTTAAGGTGAATGCAGCCGTAAATGGCTACACAACATCTGGTGGCCACGGGATGGCTCTACTTAGAGATCGCCCAATGTGTCATTGCACATGGTAGCAGCTGACATAGGAGAGGGCCTAGTGCTTGTTGGGCTCAGTTTCCATTCAATCCCTGCCAAAAGAAGCAGGGATTGCCAGGACGGGGGTATGGGACCTCCTGAGCCTGTGGATTCTTGGCAGCTGTCCGACCATGCTGACCCTGATGCTGACCCTGATGGTCCTCTTTCTCCAGCCTCATTTCTCCACAGGCAACTCCTGACCACTCCAACACCTGAGGCCAGAACTGATGATGGTCTTCCTCTGGCCTCTCTTTTTGATGCCCAGCTGCCCATCCCAAAGCACCACAACTGCCGGGAATCACCTCCGATGGACACTGCAGAGGACAAACGTACCCAGTAGCACAGGCACTGAAGAGTGGGAGCGGAGCCAATCCAGTGCTCGATTCCCATTTCTATGCTCCTGACCACCTGTCCCCTCCCACTACGCACCTGTGGGATTTTGTAGATGCTCGACATGGAGGAAATGTGGAGGGAGAGGTCCGATTCAGCCCCTTCAAGAACAGCCAGCAGGTGATTCTGTCTCCCGCAGCTGTAATGTGGAATGTTGCTTTCGCCCCCAGCAAGGAGTTGCAGCATGGCATAGGAGGTGTCTCTGCCTTCGCAGAAGGACTTGTAGAGGTTGTAGCCCAGGGTGATATTGGGTAAGAGCCTGGGGTTCTGGTTGATCTCCTGAATGGCCAACAAGAAGAACAGGATGTGCCAGTACCTTGTAGGTTGCAAACTGCAAAACAATAAACAAAAATTAAATTCAGTGCCTCGTGCTGTCGTTCTCCATTGAATGAAAGCAAATCTCAGTTTCTTTCTTTCATACCCCTAAATTCTTCTTCATGCAGTTTTAATCTCAGAAGACCCAATCATCACATCATGCTTTGGAATTTCGTAGGGGGCAGAAAACATTCACATGTTTCAAGGAAATTAAGTATCCATACAACTGATAAACAGAAAGATGGAGATATTCACACCACATTCCTTGAGGGGGGGGGATGTTGACAGATTTCAAGGAACACACACACACACACACACACACACACACACATGTGCCCTCTGCTAAGGCTAGTCAGTTCAAACAATCATTCCAACATGTAAAATGGAAATTGGAGTCGGGGATTAGTCAGAGTGGTTTCACCAATGTTTTTGAGATTTGCAGGTACCAGGAAGAAGTGTTGGATTTACATACTGTGACATTTCCAGTTCTGCTGGTGAACGTCTGACAGAGGAAGATCAGTTTAACGAGAAAAAAGCAAGAAAACAAACAAGCAAAATAATAAAATAATTGTTAGTGTCATTTCTAAATTCCAAAACAACTTGGATAGGAGTGCACTGTTAATCTATGACTTCCCCCTCCCCAAATTAGTTACTTTAAAACCTCTGTGGGTGATATTCAGTAACACAACTTTGCAAAGCCAAAAGAGAATTGATGTAAAGATCATTAGGGGAAAGCAGAGAGTGAAGCTAAACTCACACCAGAAGTAAAATCCCTTGCAACACAGAAGCAATAAGTAGACATAAAAGCACGCGCGCGCACAAACACACACACACACACAGAGATTTGTAATTAGCATTTTCTTCAAAGCATTTACATGCTTTCTAATACCGCAGCCTAATTTTCTATCATACGATTGGTCAGTACATTCCCACTAAATGTTGCAACAGAGAATTTCCCCTGTAGATATCCCTGGCAAACTAGGCAACTCTTCTTTGTTTGTTTTTTAATGGCTGTGGGCATTTTCTTCCCCACACCCCAAACACCAGAAAACATGGCATGATATGGAAAAAAAAAGACCACTGCAATTAAAAGAAGGCTGCGAGTGGCTGCAGCTTTTCTCCCCTTCCTCCTCACCATTCAGAATCAACAAGTGACAGACGCTCCTATTGACTTGCATATCTGCTAAAAAGGTGGCGGTGGTTGTTTTGAAATCACATCCAACCATCCCCAATACATGAGGAAGAGGAATATATCCATGTTTTTGTCTTTAAAATAAAACATTGTTTTTTAAACAAACTCTGGTCCAAAAAAGGTGGTTGATATAAACTCTCAAACTGCCTTATTATTACTTACATAGTGGTTATGATGTTTAGAGTATTTCAAGTGCTAAGCATTCAGTAATGTTGCCTCAAAGTAAACTGGTTTTCCACTGACTTTTACTTAGCGCAAATAACATCAAAGTGGAAATTGAAAATGAAACACGCTGTAAAGCTGATACAGGGAAGATCACTTTTGTAGTTAGAATCATAGAATCATAGAACAGTCGGGCTAGAAGGGGTCTATAAGACCATTGATTCCACCCCCCTGCTCAGTGCAGGAATCCAAGTCAGAGCATCCCTGACAGATGGCTGTCCAACCTTGTCTTGAATGCCTCCAGTATGGGAGAGCCCACCACCTCCCTAGGTCATTGGTTCCATTGTTGTATTGCTTTAACCGTCAGGACGTTTTCCTGATCTTCAGCCGGAATCTCACCAAACAGGCAGCTAATTATTTTTTTTCTAATTGCCATGCATAAAAGAGCTCAGCTGATTATTCATTGTCCTAGCTAAACTTAAGAAACTGTATCCCTGTGTCCTGATATTATGTCTTGTATTTTAT
Source organism: Heloderma suspectum (assembly GCF_057233095.1). NCBI lineage: Eukaryota > Metazoa > Chordata > Lepidosauria > Squamata > Helodermatidae > Heloderma > Heloderma suspectum. The sequence goes on from NC_139459.1 coordinate 390,255,406, forward strand.
TTTGTTTTGAATTGGTCTAAGGCCCGTAATATATACATAGATAGATGATAGATGATAGTTAGATAGATAGATAGATAGATAGATAGATAGATAGATAGACAGAAGATAGATAGATAGATAGATAGATAGATAGATAGACAGACAGATCTGGCTTATTCAGAAGTAAATCCCACTGTGTGCAGTAGGATTTAATCTCAAGTACTGTAGTGGATGCCCCTTCATGGATCACTGCCTTGTTGTGGCGAAGGGGCTTGCGTAACTCAGTGAAGCCATAAGCTATGCTGTGCAGGGCCACCCAAGACGGACAGGTCATGGCAGAGAGTTCTGACAAAATGTGGTCCACTGGAGAAGGAAATGGCAACCCACTCCAGTATTCTTGCCAAGAAAACCTCATGGAACATATCACAAGGATAAAAGAGATGACGCCGGAAGATGAGCCCCTCAGGTCAGAAGGTGTCCAATATAGTACTGGGGAAGAGCAGAGGGTATTTCCAAGTAGCACCAGAAAGAGTGAAGCGGCTGGGCCAAAGTGAAAAGGACACTTAGCAGTGGATGTGTCTGGTGGTGAAAAGAAAATTCGAAGCTGTAAAGAATAACATTGTTTAGGAACCTGGAATGTCAGATCAATGAATCAAGGTAAGCTGGAGGTGGTCAAACATGAGATGGCAAGATTGAACATCGACATCTTGGGAATCAGCGAACTAAAATGGACAGGCATGGGTGAATTTAATTCAGGTGACCATCATATCTACTACTGTGGGCAAGAATCCCTTAGAAGAAATGGAGTAGCACTCATAGTCAACAAAAGGGTGGGAAAAGCAGTACTGGGGTACAATCTCAAAAACAATAGAATGATCTTGGTATGAATCCAAGGCAAATCATTCAACAGCACAGTAATTCAAATCTATGCCCCAACCACTGAGGCCGAAGAAGCTGAGGTTGATCGGTTCTATGAAGACCTACAACACCTTCTAGAGCTAACACCTCTTGTTAGCCTCTTGTTGAGGGTGAAAGTGGAGTGTGCAAAAGCTGGTTTGAAACTAAACAGTAACAAAACTAAGGTCATGGCATCTGGCCCCATCATTTCCTGGCATATAGAAGAGGAAGATATGGAAGCAGTGACAGATTTTATTTTCTTGGGCTCCAAGATCACTGCAGACGGTGACTGTAGTAGCCATGAAATTAAAAGATGCTTGCTCCTTGGAAGGAAAGCTATGGCAAACCTAGACAACATAGTAAGAAGCAGAGACATCACCTTGCCAACAAAGGTCCATCTAATCTAAGCTATGGTTTTCCCAGTAGTAATGTATGGCTGTGAGAGCTGGACTATAAGGAAGGCTGAGTGGTGAAGAATTGATGCTTTCGAACTGTGGTGCTGTAGAAGATTCTTACAAGTGCCCTGGACTGCAAGGAGGTCAAATCAGTCAATCCTAAAGGAAATCAACCCCGACTGCTCATTGGAAGGGCAGATACTGAAGCTGAAGCTCAAATATTTTGGCCACGTAATGCGAAGAGAAAACTCCCTGGAAAAGACCCTGATGCTGGGAAAGATTGAAGGCAAAAGGAGAATGAGACGGCAGAGGATGAGTTGGCTAGATAGCATCACCGATGCAATGAATATGAACTTGAGCACACTCTGGGATAGAGCACAGGACAGGAAGGCCTGGTGTGCTATGGTCCATGGGGTTATGAAGAGTTGGACATGACTTAACGACTGAACAACAACAACAACAACTGTAGTGGATGAGGAGGAAAGGTGCTCATCCTTCACACAGGGCCACAACTATGGCTCTGTAATTCCTCTGGAGAAGGAACCTGTGGGTGGGCATTTGCATTTGGACCACTCCCAAGAAAGAACCACCCCAGCTCCAGCCTGTGTCTTATCACAGCATTCAAAGGCAAAGAGGTTGTCTGTGATTTTGGTTGAAACAATGCCAGGGAACCCCATTTATCCAGCCATAAGGGATCATACTGAAGTAAATGATGCCTTTAATTTAATGGAGATTCCTTCTTCAAAAAGCACAGAGGGGCAAAAGTTGGGACAGCGATTTACCAGGGATGACCAGATATAACAGAACAGAAGGACAGTCTCCAGTAAAAGGGGACAACTGCAGTGTGGGTTTGGAATCATTAAATCATCATCACTTACGTGACAACCCTGGCTAAAGGGGACTCAGAGAAAACGTATGGTTCTTGACAATCAAAATACTGTGAAGAGAGGACTCCACTAATGAGGTAGTCTCCTGGCCGGTAATAATAGGATCCTAACACTTGCTCTTTCTTCTCACATCTCTGGCATTTTGTGTTCTGCACTTGACAGGCTGCATAAGGAAGAAGGAGCAACAGCAGCAGCAGCAATGATAGCATTCTGGCTCTGCCTGCCTCATACAATCCCTGCTTTGTGACTGTTCCTTTCACTACCACAGCTATCAAATCAGAAGATGTGAGAAAGGTCTTGCAAGATCGAGGCTGCAGTGTCTTTACAAGGACATCAAACTCTGAGGCAAAGACAGCAGGGCGGCGGGGGGATGTACTCAAGTACAGCACAGGCATGGCCATCTCAGCCTGTCCGAAACCTGAGCCCGGGCTCTTGGAAGCACAGGAGATATTTTATGCACCAAGCTTCACAGGCACAGTGCAAGAGATTTTCTGGCACTGCCTTTGATTCTGATGCTTGCTTGCTTGGTCTCCAAGGCAAACAGAAAACAAAACATCTCTTGAGCTTTGGCAAGAATCAGAAGAGATCACTATATTTTTGATAATGATGAGGGGAAGCTTCACATCTGCAACTTCATGGATCCTCTGAGTGGCTTGAGGTGCAGGTGTAGAGCTGGAGAAAAACATGTTTGCAAGGAGTCACATATGCAGCTCCATCTTCTGGCATGGGCGGGCATGGGGGAAAGGTGAGTATGGCCTGAACTGTATTAGAGAAACTCACACAAAACAGCCAAGATCAAGAAAATCTCTTAAGACACAAACCAGTGGCTGGGAACCTGTGGCCCTCCAGATAGTTCTGGACTGCAAGTCCAACAGCCCTAGCTGGCATAGTCCATGGGGAGGAATGATGGGATCTGCAGTCCAAGAAGTTCAGAAGGGCCACTTCTTCCCCATCCCTGATGCGCATGAATGTGCACACCACTTGGGGAGTTCCCCAGCCCTGCACCCTTTGCCAAACCTCCCGATTGCACTTCTGGTGCTGGATAAGCCAGGATTACCAGCGTCAAAGAACAAATGGTGGCCGCCATACAAGTCAGTGATCTCCCCCTGTTATTACTACCAGTGAGTTTCTCAGAACTCTGCATAATCTTCTTTGGGAAGAAGAAGTAAATCATATTCCAAAAGCTGATGATTTGCGAACACAGCCCATGGCAAAAAATAAAATCTAAGTAAAGGGTGAAGTTATCTAAGTGTGCTTATTGAAACATTCCAAGTGTTGCATTGTTTATTTATACAACACTTCCTTAAAAACACAGTTCTTGTTGTCAACTCCAGGGTGGCCACTGGAACGTCCATCTTCTGGCCCATCGACCATTTGAATCCTGAGGTTTGCCAAAGAGAGCAAGTGACTCTTGGCGATGCAGAGCAGTCCGTGGCAGAAGAGAGGCATAGGCCAACAGATGCCAACTTGTTTTGCCCAGCTGCAACATGTGCCCTGCCAGGACCCCACCCAACCTCACTGTGAAAGTGCAGCAAAGGATCAACCAAAGGGTTTCCATGGCTCTCCATGTTGATCTTGCTGCACTCTCCACTTTTAGGGTATAATACCAGAGAACGATCAGCCAGAGGAAAGCCATCCCAGCTAACAGACTCAGAAGCAATGTCAGAGACATGGGCAATGTATTAACTTCCAGAGTGTGCCATAGTGTTCATTATTCTGCAGTCGTGATGGATGTACAGTGATACATCTGTAGCCACACATCCAGCAGCAAGTGCAGCTGAGTTCTCGTACTCAAGGACTTCACTGACATGCCAGTACTCAGTAGAGCATGGGCAAACATTGAGTATCAGGTTAGTGAGTGACTCCAGGAAGGTGCAACAAAGTGTGCTGTTCTCTGCTCGATCGAGGCGAGCCATAGCGGCCTCCTCAGTGTCAAGAATGTACAGCTGGCCATAGCTTGGAGTCTCATCTGACCACAAAGTGCTCATCAGATGGTAAACTGAGCCTTGCACCCTGAACATAAATGGACTGGGACCTGCGGCTGTGCAATCTTGAGCGGTGCATACCAGGAAGCCAAGCCTACAGTCCTGTTGGACTTTCAAATGCCCTTCAGGAATTGCTTGCCCAGAACAGAGCCATTGGTGACAATGTTGTGGATGAAATCTGGAACCATGAGTGGGGGTAGTGAAACCTTTCCACCATGGCAGCAAAGGGTTGATGATTCATCACTGAAAAGCAAGGCATCGCGGTGCTCACAAACCTTAAAGGAGTTGCCAGTGTCAAACCAGACGATATGAGTTGCAGGTCACATGGAGAAAGGTACAGTCTGCCTCCTGTGCCTGGGCTGGTTTCAGATATGGACAGATGCGAGGCTGGACAGAGCTTTGCTGTCATCAAAAGCCCAATGGGGAGCCTGCATACGCATGCTTGGCGAGGCGGCATGGCAGTATTCCAGGAGGGGGTGTGGAGCTTCTTCTCTAGGGTCTGGAGGGGTAGAAGTAGTGCGGAGGTGTGAGTCATGCTGAGACTCAAGGTTTGCCTACCGGGTACTGTTACCAGTAAGCGTTTGATGTCTAGGCATGTTAGTATTGCATGGAATATGTAAAGGTAGTTTTGTTAAATGTAACAGCTTGAGACTTCCTTTCTGAGCAATGTATAAACTTTGACTGGGTTACTTTTAACTGTAGGTGTCTCTTTACCCATTCATGATTTGTTTGCCAGCCATATGTCATTGGCATATGGTGTACTTTGGCCTGCACCTCTGTTTCTAAAGGTGTACAGACATTTGTGTGCATGTGTTCATATTTCATTTCACTTCGACATGCAATAGATCATTTTTGTTTCATTAGACTTGACTTTTTTATATTAAACATAAACCTTTATAGTATATTGATGAAGAAAATAGCCTCATTCTTTGAATAAAAAAAGCTTTATAGACATACATAATCTCCTGACTTTGAATTGCAGTGAAAACCACTGTTATTTGTGGAATCTGCATGTCATGAGCCTTTCAAAGAAATGTGTTTCTTGAGAACCAATCAACAGGAAGGCAGTGAAAAAGGGATAACCAACTTAATCCACCTTTTAATTACACACACACACACACACACACACACACAGAGTTTTTGAGTTATCAGAGCAGCCTTTTTGGAGCTGGTGTCAGTACGTGGTATCCATGGGCAGTTGCCAGGCCCCCTGTGCCCTGTCATGGTCCACTGCTGATGCCCAACCTCAGTCCTCCTCACCCCCCCTTGTCCTGCATTGGCCCCCAACAGACTCTGAGTGAAGGGAGTACCAAAAAGAAAGGTAACAACACTGGCAAAGATGACACCACAGATAAGCAGTGCGAAACATGGGGCCAGGCTAATGCTGGAGTGGTTGAGATAACAGACAGAAGTCAAAACACAGTTGGGCAATCAGATACCCTACACAGTCCAGGAGCAAAGTCTAGAAGAAATGCAAGGGTCAATAACATCGAACATCAATCCCAGGGCAAGGTCCAGGAGGCAAGGTAGAAGACACAAACTGTGGGGATGGAACCATGATCCTCTCTACCGAGGGCCCTGGCTCCCCCAAGTCCCCTGATATAGATGGTTCAAAGGCATCACTCCATCTCTGGGAGTTCTAGGTCCTTGGAGGAGGAGAAGGAGGAGGAGGAGGAGGAGGAGGAGGAGGAGGAGGCCAGCAGGGGCATGACATCCCCTGTCTTGGCCACCTCTGATCTAGCCACCTTTGTAATTTCCAGTAAATCAGGGAACAGATGCAAGGCTGGACAGAGCTTTGCTGTTGAGCCTGTCGTCAAAAGCCCGATGGGGTGCCTGCATATCCAGGCCGGGGTGCAAAGCTTCTTCTCTCGGGGCTGGAGGGGTAGAAGTTAGGGATGGCGGAGAATTTCTCCCCGAAACTTCGGGGGGCCGAGCGCCAACGTGTTCGGCCCCCCAAACAAGTTTCGGGGAGAAATCCGCCGCCCCCCCCGCCCCCCGCCCCCCCCGGGACGGGACTTACCTTCCCTGAATGTCCCTCCCGGCGGCGGGTCCGGCTTGTGGTTCGTCCGGTGTTCGAGCGGGGCGGGAGCGGCAGCCGGTCTTTCGACCGGCTGCCGCCCCCGCCATTGCAATAAAAGAAAAAAAAAAAGTCCCCTGATAGGCTACGTGACAATTCACGTAGCCTATCATGGCTAGATTTGCAAAGTCAGCCGTGATAGGCTACGTGAATCGTCATGTAGCCTATCACGGGTGACTTAAAAAAAAAAAAGTGTGTACGGATAATGGCGGCCCCCATAGGGAGCCGCCATTCCCCTTCCTTATTTGGTGGCTGTAGTCTACGTAAATGTTTACGTAGACTACGGCGAAATAAGGGCAACGCTATTTGCGTTGCCCTTATTTTCACCGTAGTCTACGTAAACATTTACGTAGACTACAGCAACTAAATAAGGAACGTGAATGGCGGCTCCTTATGGGGGCCGCCATTCGCGTACGCGCTTTTTTTTTTTAAGTCACCCGTGATAGGCTACGTGACGATTCATGTAGCCTATCACGGCTGACTTTCCAGATCTAGCCGTGATAGGCCACGTGAATCGTCACGTAGCCTCTCAGGGGACTTTTTTTTTTTTTTTTTTACTTTCGTGTTCGCGGCCGGGCGAGGCGGGAAGCCTCCCCCCCGCCTGAACTTCGCGGGGGGAGCAGCGAAGCGCTCCCCCCCACTGTGAACAAGCTGCGAGAAAAGGTAAGTGACTTTCGTCCACCCCTAGTAGAAGTAGGGCGGAGGTGTGAGTCACGCTGAGACTCCCCGTTTGCCGGCCAGGTACTGTTACCAGTAAATGTTTGTTGTCTAGGCATGTTAGTAATGCGTGGAATATGTCATTGTTATTTTGTCAAATGTAACAGCTCAAGACTTCCTTTCTGAGCAATGAATAAATATTGACTGGGTTACTTTTAACTGTAGGTGTCTCTCTATCCCTTAATGAATTGTTCTCTATGTTATTGGAATGTGTTGTACTTTGGCCTGCACCTCTGTTTCTAAAGGTGTACAGACATTTTTGTGTGTGTGTTCATATTTCATTTCACTATGACATGCAATGGATCATTTTTGTTTCATTAGACTTGATTTTTTTATATTAAACATAAACCTTTATAGTATATTGATGAAGAAAATAGCCTAATGGTTTGAATAAAAAAAGCTTTATGGACATACATAATCTCCCGACTTTGAATTGCAGTGAAAACCAGTTATTTGTGGAATCTGCATGTCATGAGCCTTCCAAAGAAATGTGTTTCCTGAGAACCAATCAATTCTACAGGAAGGCAGTCAAAAAGGGATGACCATCTTGCTCCACCTTTCAATTACACACACACATGCACGGACACATGGTTTTCTAGTCATCAGAGCAGCCCTCTTCAGAGCTGGTGTGAGTATGTGGCATCCATGGGCAGTTGCCAGGCCCCCTGTGTCCTGTCGTGGTCCATTGCTGATGCCTGCCCTGACTCCTCCTCATCCCTCCCACCTTGCGTTGGCCCCAGCAGACTCTGAATGACGCGAATAACCAAGGAGAAAGGTACCTAAACTGGCAAAGATGAAACCACAGTTAAGCAGTGAGAAACATGGTGCCAGGCTAATGCAGGAGTGGTTGAGATAGCAGACAGAGGTCAAAGCACAGTTGTGCAGTCAGATACCTTACACAGTCCAGGATAAAAGTCAAGAAGAAAGAATAACACCAAACCTCAATCCGAGGGCAAGGTCCAGGAGGCAAGATAGAAGACATAAAACTGTGGGGATGGAACCATGGTCCTCTCTCCTGAGGGCCCTGGCTCCCCCAATCTACTGGTACTGATGGTTCAAAAGCATCACTGGAATTCTAGCTTCTTGGAGAAGAAGAAGTCATCATCTAGCAGGTGCATGACATCCCCTGACTTGGCCACCACTGAAATACCGACCTTTGAATTTCCAGTATATCAGAGAACACACCTGTGGACACAGAGATGTGACATGGTGGTTTTGGAGGGAGTTCCTGTGTAAAAGCCATAGATCCATGGTTTTGTGCCATGTCAGTGCTGGGAATGCTGGCTGCACAATGTTTAGGCTCAGTCCTAGGGATGTACAAAACACTTATCTGGTTTTGTCCAGGGACATCCGCGGTGGGGGGGAGGCGCTCCGTCCCTCCCCCCGAAATCCTTGATGGGGGGGGAGGCAATTCGTTCCTCCCCCCCAGAATCCTGCCCGACCAGCTCCGCTCCGTGGCCAGGCCACGGAGCCACCGGCCAGGCCAACCCGCAGTGGGGCCTCCAGCCGCTGCCGGGCTGCTGCGGACGCAAATGGCGTCCTGAGTAGGGGACGCCATTTGCATCCCTATGGTAGCCCATGATAGGCTACGTAAATATTTACGTAGCCTACGACGGCTAAAACGGGAATGCAAATGGAGTTCTCTGGGTGTCCTTTCTCTCCCCCTCCCTCTGACAATCCATTCTCTATCTTTGTGGCCCCTTTCTCTCATATTGTGCTCTTTCTCTCTCTTGACACCGGCAACATCCTTCTTTCTCTTCCCTCAGCTGCTGTTGCTGGTTGTTCTGTATTCGAAACTCTTCCCACAGTTGCTGCCTGACCACCACAACTCTAATTCCTGTATTGGCCCATTGGTCTGTAAGCCCACATTACCAGCAGGTTTAGAAAGGCCTAGAGATCCATCATGCTCTCTGACTTTGGTCTATTGGCTGCAGTTTCCTGATAGTGGGCCTCTTGATTTGTGTGAGATGAGTCAAAGGTTGATATCACTGCTTCAGCGCATTCCATGCTAACAAGCGCTGGTATCTTATCAGGGTCTCTGATGAGTCTGGGAAGTGAAGCTCTGTTTGTCTTAAATCTACAGGTATCTGTGTTGGGAAAGCTCTCATTGGTTTCCTTCTGACCAAGCACTGTTAGTTTATGCTGGGAAAGTTGCCGATGAACGCTAATTAACACTTTCTCCTGTCATGCTGCCTCACTGCTAACATGTATGGTATAAGACCCATTGTACCCCTTGGCTCTGGGTTCAGAGAAACTGTCTGATCCAACCACTAGGTATGCCTATGTGGTGTACTCAGTAAAGTCTCCTTGTAAGCACACCTGGATCTGGCTTATCGCCAGATCTCGGCACCTCTAAATTAGGAGGCCTACTGCAGAGGCAATACAACTCCCAGGTAGGGAAGTAGGGATTGTGAGAAACCTGTTAATTTCACTGCTTGTCAGGGGCCTTTTATCCATTGTCCTCCCCTTGACAGAGTCTGATTTTTTTCTTAGTTTCTGAATCTGTGCAAATTTGCATGGGCCAAATGTGCAAATTCTCCAAAAATGCTTCCACCCAAATGCATATTTTAACACCCTAGTCTTTGTGGGAAATGTGCATTTTCAGCCAGGTTTTTTTTAATTGCAGCATATTTTTGCTCAACAAAATGTGCACAAAATGGTTGAAGGTTCGAAAAACAGTTCTGGAAGTCTGTGGAACCCACCCAACAAGGGAAATGACAATTCACTGGCCGAATTCATAAAAACCTGAACTCATTTGGGATGTCAGAGAATTCCACCACAGATCTCAGTGAGGCATTCGGTCCCCTGAAATCTGTGGTGGAACGAAGCCCCCCGCCCCACCACCCCGCAAAAGGCGCACATAATGGAGCACTTACCTGGTGCCGTTCACACTGCTTTGTGAATGGCGGCCATCTCTGCGGCCACCATTCGCTTCCCCATTTTTGCCGTGATAGGCTACATAAATACTTACATAGCCTATCATGGCTAACGCAGGGACGCCATTTGCGTCCCAGTGGAGGCCGTGATAGGCTACCTAAATATTTACGTAGCCTATCACGTCAAAGAAAGGGAATGCAAATGGCGGCTGCCTTAGCCGCTGCCATTTGCGCCCCTGTTTTTTTGCCATAATAGGCTATGTAAATATTTATGTAGCCTATCACGGCGAAAGACAGGGGCACAAATGGTGGCCGCTACGCCATTTGTGCCCCTGTATTTTTGCCATGATAGGCTACGTAAATATTTATGTAGCCTATCACAGAAAAAAAACAGGAACGCAAACGGCGACCGCCGTAGCCGCCGCCATCTGCATCCGCAGGCTCTGCACACCTGCGAATGCACCCAGCCGGCAGCTCCATGGAGTTTCTGCAGAGCGGAGCCAGCCAGGTTAGGATTTGGGGGGGAGGTGCGGAGTGCCTCCCCCCCACCGCAAATCACCCCCTTCAAAAAGGTAAGTGACTTTCGCACATCCCTACCAACATCCCTGATTTCAGGTCTCTCTGGCAGCCCATAAAAAAAGTTTTAAAAAGAACCGCTGGGACGGGGCAGGAGTGGGAGAACATGATCACAAAATGCAGGTGTCCAGGTTTGAGCAGTGGCCAGCGGTGAGGCTAGAATACCAACTGCACCTATTCCAGAGATGTCAAATTTGAACATGGTGACATGTGCCTAAGTTACACCCCATTTGGGCTATGGAAACATCCTCCATGTGGGTCTGTCTTTGGTAGGGATGGGTGAATCAGCAATATTCGAGAGTGCTAGGATTCTCCAAATGTTGTATCAGAACTCGTCAAATTTCCTGCTCACGATTCCTGATCACTCTGTGCGAATGGGAAAATCCAGCAAATCCAGCAAATCGAGCAGTACTCGAATGGGAAATTTCTGCAAATTCCCTCAGTCTCCAGGGACATTCGCAGAAATCGAAATGGAAAAGTTGCGTGAATTGAACCAGAGCACACGTCTGGCCATTTACGAACATTTTCGGCAGACACCTGCTTGTGATCTTGTTCGGAAACTTTATGCTGGGCGTGCTTGCATGGTTTGCGAGCAAAAACTATATTCCCATATATCCCCAGTCTTCCAAAAGTGGTTTTCAAACTACAGATGGTCTAGAATGCTGCATCTGGACTACTGACCAGGGCTATTTACATGTAAAACAGAACTCCCAAATTACAAAAGCTTCACTGTGGGTTACTGATCTATTCCCAGACAAAAATTATGGTGCTGATTATTACTTAAAATGTCATGCATGACTTGGAATCAGGCCATTTGAAATACAAATGCATAGCATCTACTGCATTAATCCTTAGACCATAGCAGCACAAAACCAAGTCACAGAACTTACTAAAAGTGACATAAGAACACAGGAATCACTAATGGAAATTAGTAGCTGAATTTGTTAAAATTGAAATGTATTCTTACAATAACAAGATTTACATATAAAATACCTGACATTAAAGACTTAGGTAAGAATACATTTCTCATATTTTCCACTCTCCCAGGCAAGGCACCACAATGGGATCTACATACATTTCCCTACATTTCACAGCCTTGACTGTAAAAAAAAAAAAAAAAAAAAAAAGCAACCCTCCTGGACACACACTGGTAAGTTCCTTGTAGCAGAAAACCCAATTTCCTCCTTATATTCCAAAAGTGCATTTTCCTTAAAAAGAGACCTAAATCACAATCTCTAATATCAGTATAGAGTTGACATTCGAGTAGGGATGTACGGAAGTCCCCTTACCTGGCTCCGCCGGGTTCTGCTGGGGGGGAGGCACTCTGTTCCTCCCCCCGGAATCCTGGCTGGCCAGCTCCGCTCCGCCGGAATTCCGCGGAGCCACCAGCCGGCTCCGCCAGCAGCCGGACATCCGGCCGCTGGCTAGCAGGGATGCAAATGGCAGTGGCCATAGCCACCGCCGTTTGTGTCCCTGTAGTCAGCCATGATAGGCTATGTAAAGACTTACATAGCCTATCACGTCTGGCTTAAAAAAAAAAAAAAACACGTGTATGCAAATGGCGGCAGCTACGGCCGCTACCATTTGCATTCCTCATTTTTGGCCATCTTAGTCTACGTAAATATTTACGTAGACTAAGAAGGCAAAAATAAGGAATGCAAATGGCGGCAGCTGTAGCCGCCATTTGCGTACACATGTGTTTTTTTTTTTTTAAACCAGACGTGATAGGCTACGTAAGTCTTTATGTAGCCTATCACGTCTTGTAAAAAAAAACAACAACAAGGCAGCAAGACTGTAAATGGTGGCGGTGGCAGCCGATCGGAAGACCAGCCCCCACAACGGCTGCCACCAAAGCCGCTGCTGGAACTGCCACTGCCCGGAAGATCCGCCCCAGGTACGTCTCATCCTGGGGGGATCCGCTGGGCGGTGGGGGGGTGGCAGGCCATTCCACCACAGATTTCGGGGGGCCAAATGCACTGGCATTCAGCCTCACCGAGATCTGTGGTGGAATTCTCTGCCATCCCTACATTCGAGGATATAAGGTGCCAAATCCTCTCAAACTGGTTTCCCATGGCACGAACACACAATCTTTCCTACACAGGTATACCACAAAATCTACCCTCTTTCATCATTGAGTCCATGTGTTTGAAGTGCAACTGAGTGAAAACCCTCGACATTTTAGTGTCTTGGGGAATAGAAGGCACCCTTCAGATTGGTGCTGTTCTTTCGTCCCTGCCAAGCACCTCACTACTCTAAAGCTATTTGAAATAGCACACCACGTGATGAACAACACTAAAGTATAAGATCAAATATAAAAGTATAATTTAAACAGAACAGCAAATACGTCGAAGCTGCATAAGTAAAAAAGAAAGAGCACCAGCCACTTCAGACCCACTCAGCAAGCAGCATAATAACCCAAAGCCTGCCTGAAAGAAGACCCCTTTGCCTGCTGCTGGGAGGTCAACGAAGTTGCAGCTTGCCTGGTAACTTGCGTATGGTAAGGAGTTCCCAGAGCTGGGACCATCACCGAAAAAAACCTCCTGTTCTCTTCCTGCCAAATGTGCATCCAGTTGAGGCAAGATTAGGGATGGTGGAGAATTCCGCCATGGATTTCAGTGAGGCCGAATTAGGGATGTACGAAAGGGACTTACCTTGTCCCTCAGCTTTTTTCGCAGTGGGGGGGAGGCGCCTCGCTTCTCCCCCCGAAGTTCAGGTGAGGGGGGGGGAGGCTTCCGCGAACGCAAAAGTTAAAAAAAAAAAAAACAACGCCCCCTGATAGGCTACGTGATGATTCACGTAGCCTATCACGGCTAGATCTGCTACTAAAGTCACGGGTGACTTTAAAAAAAAAAAAAAAAGCGCGTACGGATAATGGCGGCCCCCATAGGGAGCCGCCATTCCCGTTCCTTATTTGGTCGCTGTAGTCTACGTAAATGTTTACGTAGACTACGACGAAAATAAGGGCAACACTATTTGCGTTGCCCTTATTTTCGCCGTAGTCTACGTAAAGATTTACGTAGACTACAGCGACTAAATAAGGAACGGGAATGGCGGCTCCCTATGGGGGCCGCCATTATCCGTACGCACTTTTTTTTTTTTTTTTAAAGTCACCCGTGATAGGCTGCGTGACGATTGACGTAGCCTATCACGGCTGACTTTGCAGATCTAGCCGTGATAGGCTACGTGAATCGTCACGTAGCCTATCAGGGGGCATTTTTTTTTTCTTTCATTGTAATGGCGGCGGCGGCAGCCGGTCGAAAGACCGGCTGCTGCTCCCGCCCCGCTCGAACACCCGCCAAACCCCTGGCCGGACCAGCCACTGGGAGGGACATTCGGTGAAGGTAAGTCCTGTCCGGGGGGGGGGGTGCGGGGGGGGGGGTTCGGAGGATTTCTCCCCGAAACTTGTTCGGGGGGCCGAACACGTTGGCGCTCGGCCCCCCGAAGTTTCGGGGAGAAATTCTCCGCCATCCCTAGATTAGGATTTTGGGGGGAGATGCGGAGCACCTCCCCCCCACTGCGAATCATCCCATTGAAAAGGTAAGTGACTTTCGTACATCCCTAGGCAAGATAGATAGAAGAACCTCTCCGGAGCATCTTCGTACCTCGGCAGCCTCACAGTCCTTCTTGTGGAAAGGTGGGATATAAAAATGAATGAATGAATGAATGAATGAATGAATGAATGATACACACATACATACATACATACATACATTAAAATTTTATTAAAAATAAAAAAAGCAGGGAACTTGGAGGGCAGAGAGAGCTTGAGCTGCTGCCCAGCTGCTTCTCCGGAGGAATGCAGAACAGAAGGTTGTTTAGGGTGCAGCTCCCTCATTCCTCATTCATGTATTATTGTGTTGGACATTTCTAAATATGTTGGAAGGGAGCAGTGTGCTTCTCCCCAGTTATGGCTGCCACTTCCTCTCAGTTCCATTCACTCTTGCCTCTGAACAAGAGGACATCCTGGAGTTTCAGTGGAATATGAACTAACTTCCCAGGCACCACAAAAAGCCTTCAGCCTGATACCCCTTGCCTCTCCTGGATCAAAGTGTTGGAAAGTTTGGTGTGACTTACAGCACAGTTGCCTTATATAGACAAAACATGGTAGCACAGCATTTTAGTGTTGGAGGCAATAAACACAGGCTAGAGCCAGTTTAGAAGACATTCACTTTAACTAAGGGCACAATGCTATGAAGATAGTTGCCAGCCTCCGAACTTGGAGCCTGGCAACTATGCTGTGCAGATCGTCTCCTCTGTGCTCTGGCTGCCCTGCATTTTCAGCTAGACTAGACATGCAATTTCAGGCATCTAGCAAGGGATGTTGGAGCAGGAGGGGGGAGGCTGTGCAGCCATAGGAAGTCTTGTAAACATTTTTAAAATGGCAACTCCCTGCAATGAGAGCCGGCTCATGAACCGGCCTCAGGAGCTGCCCGCAGCGATGGAGGAGGGAGAGTCAGTGGCCCAGGGAAGGAGGTGGGAGATTGCATGGGGGCCTTGGGTGGGGGGACCATTCGGCCATCAGAATCCCACTTTGGATTTAGGGCCAAGTCGGGTTGAGGCCTCCCTGAATCACCCAAACCGAATTGGGCCCACTTCTGAAGCCACGAAGCTGCTTCAAATTAGGATCAGGGGGTCCCTGCACAGTTCCTTATTCCCCCCCCCTCTCTCTCTCTCTCTCAGCAATGATTGGCAGGGAGGCATAAGCTTCACAACATTTTGTACCAAAGGGAAGTGTTGGACAAGACACTCACTGGCGATTACGCAGTTGGGCCCAAGTCAGCGTCTTGAGGCCAAAATAAATGTTGGGCCAGACACAAAGATTGGGTGTCCATTTGAGGACACTGTCCTGGTTGTATCAGTGCATGACATGTGGTTGATTTCATGTGGCCCAAACCTTAGGTTGGTGTATATACTCCTCTTTCTGGATCTTTCAGTGTGTGTTGGGAGGTTAGAAGAATTCATATGTCACAGAGTGTTATACAAAGCCAATGGTTTGGACTGGAGAGAATTGTTGTGGAACTCAAAGTGGGCAGTTGCCCAGTCATTGAGATATATGACATGCAGTAGCCTAAGCTTTATTTGGGGGCTTCTTCGGACTGAGCATTTTTGGGGGGGATCAGGAACTGGGAAGCTAGACCCCACCTTCAGCCTTGTCCTTGACACAGCTCTCCACTGCATTGCCTTTGCTGATACAGATGGAGGCCAGCCATGGCTTCAGATCCAAAGCAGATGACAGAAAACCTCACTTGGGAAGAGTGATGTCCATGCCCCCATTCCCACCAAGCCTTCCTAAAGCTCAGCCCAGGATCCCAGTGGAACAGCTGTCCGTTCTGCATCAAGTCTGCACCACCTTCAGGCTCAGATCAAGGTGGAAGTCTCCCACTCTGCTCTTGAGTTGGATGTTCATGATTTTGGACTCTAAGGCAATGTTTGTGGAAATCCCTTTGAGCTTTGGCAAAAATAAGAATAAAGCATAATGATTTCAATCTTAGTGCCCATCACAACTGCAACATCCTAAACCCTGTGCTGCTCCAAGTGCAGCTGCATGGATGGAGGAAAGCATGTTTGTGCAAACTCAGTGACACTCCTCCAGATGCTGGTTGGGACTCAGCAAATGGACAATTGACCTTGGCCAGACATTTATCAAAGAAGCAATATCATAAGAGACATAGCCAAGATACACCTTGAGGATGAATCTCACAACACAGCCTGGTTGAGTTCTGTACATTATGAAACTTTCTTCCACTGAATCAAGTTGAGCCAACTAGGGATGTCAGAGAATTTCACCAGGAATCTCAGGGAGGCCGAATGCCAGAGCATTCGGCCCCCCGAAGTCGGTGGCGAAACGGTCTGCCCCCCCGCCCCCCCCCCCCAGGATGGGACTTACCTTGGGCGAATCTTCCTGGCGGTGGCGGTGGCTCCGGCAGCGGCAGCTGTGGCGACCAGTCTTCTGACCGGCTGCCGCCACCGCCATTTCCAGTTAAAAAAAAACAAAAACGTGATAGGCTACTTAAACATTTACGTAGCCTATCTCGGCTAGATTTTTAAAAAATACCGTGATAGGCTACGTAAATGTTTATGTAGCCTATCACGGCTGATTAAAAAAAAAAAAATGTTTGTACGCAAATGGCGGCGCCCATGGGCGCCGCCATTTGCATTCCTTATTTTGACACGTCTTAGTCTACGTAAACATTTACGTAGACGAAGACGGCGAAAATAAGGGAACGCAAATAGCGTAGACACTACACTATTTGCGTTCCCCTTATTTTCGCCGTCTTCGTCTACATAAATGTTTACGTAGACTAATACGTGTCAAAATAAGGAATGCAAATGGTGGCGCCCATGGGCGCCGCTATTTGCGTATGCACGTTGTTGTTGTTTTATTTTAAATCAGCCATGATAGACTACATAAACATTTAATTAGCCTATCACGGCTGACTGCAGGGACGCAAATGGCGGCGGCTACGGCCGCCGCCATTTGGGGACCAGGCCGGCCAGGATTCGGGGGGGGGAGGGACGGAGCGCCTCCCCCCCCAGCCAGAATTTCGGGAGGGAGGGACGGAGTGCCTCCCCCCCCCGGCCAGAATTTTGGAGGGGAGGGATGGAGCACCTCCCCCCCCCGGCCAGAATTTCGGGAGGGAGGGACAGAGTGCCTCCCCCCCCGGGCAGAATTTCGGAGGGGAGGGATGGAGCACCTCCCCCCCCAGCCAGAATTTCGGGGGGAGGGATAGAGCGCCTCCCCCCCACCTTGAATCAATTTCATAAAAAGGTAAGTGACTTTCATACATCCCTAGAGCCAACTTGTTGAGCCAACTTGTACCACAATTGTCTGTGGAGACAGGCAACAGCTCCCAGTGGAGGCTGGTGGCTACTGTTTTGCTGAAGCTGTGAATCTATGCTGGTTTAACATGTTGGATTCCTCCTTTAGAGTTCTGGCTGATTCTGTCTGAAACCCAGAATGGGTTCACAGCTCCATTGAAATCAGAGCCACCAGCATCCACTGGTAGCTGCCCAAAATCTCAGGCTGAGAATTTTAGGATCTAAACTATAAATGGCCTGGTACCAAAAATGGAGCATAGGATTATCCCATAGCAAATATCTCTCTGTTTGGGAGACTGTCTCCTTCGAGATAAAGAATTCCCTCTGATCAAAAGCATCATTTCTGTGCAGTAAATGTGTGATGACCTTAGATAACAATGACAAGAAATGAAATGGAAGAACCAAATAAAAATCCTGCATTCTCTTAGAATAAGTCTTAATGACAAAAAGTGCATGAAAACTTTGAAGCAAGCAAATCAAATACAATACACTAATCCCATTAACCAACCAACAAAAATCCATTTAATATGTTGCATGCTGGGCTTTCCATGTGCACTCAAGCTGGAATATGCTGGTACTCTGCAGTTGTTAAGGGCCACACTTTAAACAGATGTATTAGTTAGACAATATGGGTATGCGATACTTCCAGCCTCACCAATACCTTAGATGTGGATGGCTGTGAGTGGCAGAGTGAGAGACCCAAACTGCAGATTTGGCTATTTGCTGTTAGAGAAGCATGAAGACTATGAAACTGAAGCTATTAGTGCATCAAAAGCCTTGGTTAACTATGATCTCACCAAAATAGTATCTCCTCCAAAGTTCTGCCAAATCTTCTTCCACAGATTTACTTCTATGGATCAGAAACGCTAGATTGTCTTAAACATGATATGCTCCTTTGTATTCAGATCAGGCCTCAGTACAATAATGTAGCACTTGGGAATAAAGATACAGCCCAACAACCCAGCACTGGAGGCCAAGATCGAGAAGACCTGCACGGCTACCATGTATTTGCCCTTGGTGCTCAGGTAGGTGGGCACAAAGGACACCCAAACACTGCAAAAGACCAGCATGCTGAAGGTGATCAGTCTGGCTTCATTGAAGGCCCCAGGCAGCTTCCTGGCCAGAAAAGCCACCATGAAGCAGATGGCAGCCAGGAAGCCCATGTAGCCAAGGGCAGAATAAAACAAGGTGACAGATCCTTCATTGCATTGCAGGATGATCTGTCCAGGCTGGGAGTGCATGTCAGAGTCAGGGAATGGGGCAGAGATCTTCAGCCAGGTAGTGCAGATAACAACTTGGACACTAGAACAAGAACTTACAATGGAGTTTGCAAGACTCTTCCCCAGCCATTTCTTCACCTTGTTCCCTGGTTTTGTAGCCAGGAAAGCCAAGACCACCGTGATGGTTTTGGCCAACACTGAAGAAACGGCAACTGAGAAGATGATGCTGAAGGCTGTTTGTCGGAGAAGGCAAGTCGCTTTCCTTGGCCGACCAATGTACAAGAAGGAGGACAAGAAGGAAAACATGATGAAGATGAGGAGAATGTAGGAGAGGTCTCGGTTGTTGGCCTTGATTATTGGAGTTTCTTGGCATTTCATGTAGATTCCTAATACAAAGCCTGTGGATAAGGACAAGAATAGAGCAAAAGAAGTCAGGACAATCCCCAAAGGTTCTTCATAGGAGAGGAAGGTCACATCCTTGGGGACACACTGATCTCTGTTCTTGTTTGGATGCTGATCTTCTGGACACTTGGTGCAATGGTCAGCATCTGAGAAGAAGGAGAGTGACTTGAGCAGGATTCACAGCAACCCTAGTTTGATGGAGTTGTAATCTGTGGCCACATCACCAAAGGAGGACATTAGTAGCAGGGCCAGGAAAGCAGAATCTCTGGAACATTACAGAGCCTTAGTCAGACAGAGATGAACAGAGAAGAGTGGGCTAGATGGATTGCTGGGTTGATATGAAATAAAGACAGCTTCCTACCTTGTTTAAATATGCAGAAGGGAGTGTGTTTATACTAGGCATGGCGGAGAATTCTGTCACGGATCTTGGTGAGGCCGAATGCCAGCGCATTTGGCCGCCCAAAATCTGTGGCGGAAAGACACCCCCCTGCCCCCCCCCCCCGTGAAATGGGCCCAGAACAGAGCACCTACCCGCTGCTGTGCACGCTGCATTGTGAATTGCGGCTGCATCTGTGGCTGCCATTCGCTTCTTCCATATAGCCGTGATAGGCTATGTAAATACTTACGAAGCCTATCACAACTAATGCAGGGATGCCATTTGCATCCCTGTGGTAGTCGTGATAGGCTATGTAAATATTTACATAGTCTATTACGGCAAAACAGAGGGGTGCAAATGGCGGCCACTATGCCCTTTGCACCCCTCTGTTTTGCCGTGATAGGCTATGTAAATATTTACATAGCCTATTACGGCGGGAAAAAAAGGGAATGCAAATGGTGGCCTCCATAGCCACCGCCATTTTCATTCCCTTAGTTTTGCCGTGATAGGCTATGCAAATATTTACATAGCCTATCACGGCTAAAGCGGGAACGCAAATTGCGTAGGGGACGCCATTTGCGTCCCTGCTTTAGCCGTGATAGGCTATGTAAATTTTTACATAGGCTATCACGGGGAGGGGAAAGGGCACAAATGGCATCCCCTACAAATGGTGGCAGTGGCTGGAGGCTCCGCTGCAGGTTGGTCCAGCCAGCGGCTCCGCAGCCAGCCCAGCGAAGCTGAGCGAAGCCAGCCCAGCAGGATTCCAGGCGGAGGAACAGATCGCCTCCCCCCACCTGCGAACCCAGCGGAACCAGGTAAGCGGGGTTTCATACACCCCTAGTTTATACCAATGTTGTTTAGGGTAAAGGGTTTCTGTGTGGTTATCCTGTTTTCTCTTCATAATGGTCTTGTAAGCCACGTTAAGCTATATGGTAGAGGATCGGCTTGTTATGTATTTATTTACTCAAATTATGTTGCACCTTTCCACAACAAGGTGGTGCTCGTGGGACTCCTAGTTAAGTTTCAAATCCGGATAATTACATCAAGCCCTCCATTTATTTTTACTAAAGTTTTATAAAGGGGTTTGAAGGAACAGAAGACTGATCAACATTGGGCAGGGCAGTGCTCTGATCCCCAGAAAGTTGGGGATGGAGCATTTCCACATCCCCTTTTCTGCCAGGGACTCCCTACTTCCCTGCCACAGAATTGCAGCACAGTGCAAACAATTCTCTACATATAATGGAGAAAGGCCCACCATGTCTCTACTTACAGCCCTGTCCCAATCAAGGAAAAATCAGAGTGGTTCTTTTTTTAGGGGGGGCATGATTTATACCAGGAAAATTGTGCACTAAGCATCCTCCCTGCCATGCACCCCAAAGATTGACTCCCCCGGTCATTTCTTTCCATGCACTTTATGAGATTAATGGTGGAAATTAAAAATACTGAAGTAGGGGTCAGAGATCAAAATTCCTTCACCATCTGTTCCAATAATGTATGAATATTTAATGTAAAAATTTAAATGCTTTTGAGTCTGCACATCCAAAAAAATTATCACAGTGACATATGAACCAGAATAACAAAACCATAGCACCCTAAGGTATTTTATGCAGAGTGTTAGTTAATAGCCCATGACCGCAAGCCCCATTTTTGAGCAGGGATTTGAACTCAAGAAGAAGAGCAATTAATAACAAATAAAATAAGCATTCAGTGCAATGGATCATTGTAATCATTGTAATCACGCCATGTGCTGGAATGGCTGGGTGAATAAACCATAGCGCCCTGAGATATTTTAGGCTGAACAGTGGTGAATAGCCCATGACTGCAAGCCCCATCTCTGAGCAAGGATTTGAACTCAGGTCTCTCTTGTCCAAGTCCAACCCTCCCATTGCTTCTTCAGTCTGTCTAATTCCAAGGAATTCCCATGATATTTTCAACTAGGAGCAACAGTCATTCATAAAGCGTTCTTCTCTTACCTACTCATGGAATGTTTTGCTCAAGAGTTTTAAAAGAAGAATCAAAATAGGGCTGAGGAGACTATTGGGTGTACTCAAATAGTTGCCCTATTTCCCAAGGGAACTCCCATTCCTCTGATGTCACCCACCTTCCTGAATGGAGATTGTTCCTTCCATGCATGGAGCGCAAGCATAGCAGCAAGGTGGCTCTCCTTCCTGGACCTCCTTGGCATATCCGGGGTGACAGCTCTCTGTGCACCTGGAACGAGGCACGGTCTAGCAGCAAAGAGAAGGAGCATCAAGGAAACAGTGTTATCATTATCAATAGTTCTGCCTATGGAAATGAGTCATACACTTCAGAGAGGACCCAACTGGATCTCTAGCGCTAGTGACCCTAAGTGAAATAGAGAAGTGAACCCAGGTCTTTCTTTCAGGGAAGCACTATTTATGCATCATCACATGGCATGGAGGTATTTGGTCTGTTTGTCTCTTTCAAAATTTATATGCCACCTTTACTATACATGTACTCAAGGAGATGTAAAAACTGAAGGGGAAAAGGTATGACAATGAAATAGACAGAGGGACAATGGTAAAATAACAGAAATTACAAGCAACACCAATAAAACTACAAGCTTCAAAACATATGCATGCAATCCTGGTGAACAATAGGGGGAGGGAGATGAGCTTTTCGTGGGAGGATAGCACCACCTCTGAAAAGGCCTTCTCTTCTTCCCCATTTTGATCTTCAGTGGCAGTGCAGAAGGAAAAGGAAGGATTGGAAGCCTGATGCCACAGCTGGAAAAGGAAAGGCTTTTTAAGAGGGGGGGGGTCCATTGTGGATTTAGAGACACTGACGGCAGTATATGGTGGATTTATATCTCCCAAATAAGTTCAGCACTCTCTGGAAAAGACCCTGATGCTGGGAAAGACTGAAGGCAAAAGGAGAAGGGGACGGCAGAGGATGAGATGGCTAGATAGCATCACTGATGCAATGCATATGGACTTGAGCACACTGCGGAAGAGAGCACAGGACAGGAAGGCCTGGCGTGCTATGGTCCATGGGGTCACGAAGAGTCAGACACGACTGAACGACTGAACAACAACAAACCTTGGATAGCTATTTTAGAGTTCTAGGTGTTCTGACTAAAACTCAGACTGAATTCATAGCCCAACTGAAACCTGAGACACCAGACTCCACTGTACCAAACCACAGAATAAAATCTTATCAAATGAATAAAGGCACTAAGTAGGGATGTACAAAAAGTACTTACCTTTCCAATCCGGGGCGTCCATGGTGGGGGGGATGCCCTCCGTCCCTCCGCCTGGAATCCTACCCAGCCGGCCACCATTTGTGTCCTTGCGGAGGCTGTGATAGGCTATGTAAGTATCTATGTAGCTTATCACGGCAAAAGGCAGGGACACAAATGGCATAGCGGCTGCCATTTGCATCCCTACCTTTTGCCGTGATAAGCTATGTAGATACTTACGTAGCCTATCACAGCTTGGCAGGGACGCAAATGGTGGCCGGCATAGCCACCGCCATTTGCGGCCTCAGCACAGCAGCATCTGGAAGACAACCCAGAGCTGCCACTGTCAGAGACGCCGCCGCTGCCGCCGCTGGAGACACCACTGCCACCAGGTAGGCTCCGTCCCGGGGGGATTCCACAGGGTGGCAGGGGGGATTGCCCCATTCTGCCATGGACTCCGGGGCTTCTAAAGAATCCAGCCCCACTGGAGTCCGTGGCAGAATTCTCCAACATTCCTAGCACTAAGTAAAAACAAACAAGTAAACCCAAAATTATCACTTCATAAAAATCCCAATGAAATGACTAAAAAGCCCCTTGGAGAAGAAAGGACTTCCTGGTTGTGTCTCATGGGAGACCAAAATCTCCAGGGATGTTGCCACAATAGAAAATGACTTCCTGCCAATTGTCAACCAGCCAAATCTCAGGGGGTTGAGCCACTTGGAGGAGATGTCATGAGATGCTCCAAGAGAACATATCCAAGACTCATGTGGAGGACGTCATTTTGACTAGGGCTGTGCACTGCTTAAGTCTGAATCCTGAATCCCGAGTGTATTGAGGTGCTTCGGACTGAAGTGGTGGATTTCTAGAACGTGTCTGGACTGGAACAAGCCAAAACACTCCAACGTGGGATAGATGTCTCTCAGGTGCTTTGGGATTTCTTTGGCCCTATCTGGACAGAAACACCATCCAGACGAGTGAGCTCCCCACTCCTTACTTCATCTCCTGGGTATCACATGCAGCCATCACTGTCTGGAAGAGAGTCACCATCTTCTTTCAAGATGGTGACTCTTCTTCTTCCGCTAAGAGGAGTCACCATTAAAAAAAACAAAACAAAATCAGGCAACTCTCACACAGAGGCCAATGAGTGCAGGCACTCGTGACACATTGAGGTAAGGAGTGGGGGGTCTGTGGTGGTAGCAGCAACAGTTGGGGGGCCCTGTTTCATTCAGTGGCATGAAACACCCCACCACTCTCTTCAAGTCTCTAGATGTTGCTTCAGATCTGGTGCCTGAAGTGGATCAACCTGGCATTCGACCAGGACTAGGCGGGTCGGGACAGATTCGGGACTTGCAAGTCGGCTTCCGAAGCGGGTTGGGTGGGCTGTGCACAGTCCTAAGCTTTGATACCCAGAGCCTAGACTGTGAAGGGCTTCAAAGGTATCAGCAGTTTAATTTGCACCCTGAAGCTGACTGGGAGCCACAGAAGCACTTTTAAAACAGGTGAGGTGCTGTCTCTCTGGCCTGCCCCGGTTCTCATCTGAGGGCCCACCAGAACTCTCTCAGCTGTCTTCAAAGGAAGGCCCACCTGGCACCTCCAAGCCTCCTTTCTGACCTCTGTACTACTCAAGTTTAGAGGAACTTCAGTCTTCCTGTGCTATTGCTCCCAATTTGCTCCATCCGAACAGGATGATGATGTTCTGGAAATGGGTCAGGGCGAGAGGCCAGGGACGAGCAATAAATCCAAGCTAGATTATCTGCTAAATACATGGGATAGGGGAGATAGGCAAGAGAGAGGCCAGGAAGAGTAAGAGCTGGAAGTCCAAAGAGTAGAGACAGATGAGGACCAAGGCAAGCCGTTTCCTGCTGACAGTCCTGGGTTATACATGCATTGAGCTGGGATGGAAGTACAGTAAAAGCTTTGTCCTCTGTGATGGATTCACCCTTCTTTGGCCAAGTTCAGATCCGGGAGATATTTTACTCTTTCGGAATGGAGAGGTGCTTATTTGGCTGGGGGGGGGGGTGTTCTCAGCAACTGGTTCTAACCCTGAACAGGAATGCTGTCATGATATCCTAGTATTGCTCTGCCTCCAGAGTGTACTGCCCCAACTGGGCATTGTGTTATTTCTTATGGTCCCCCCCTTGTCTCTGCACTTACAATCCATACCACCTCTTTTAACTCAATTTGATTTTACCCACACTGGGGCCATAATTCACTAGTAAGGTACTTGCTTTACACGCATGCTTGGCATCTCCAGGTAGGCCTGGAATATCTCCTGCCTGAAACCATGTAGAGCCGCTACCAGTCAGTTTCACCATTACTTTGTTAGATGAACCCATAGGTTTAGGCGCAGCTTCCTACGTTGACACTTGAATTCAGTATGAAATGGGAGTTGTGTTTAACTGACTGGATAGCCATGTAGCCTAACATGTCATTAGAAGCCAGGAAAAAACACACACACACAGAACAGGGCAGATATTATTAGAGCTTAAGAGATGTCACAAGCCAATAATAGGACACAAATCCTTTCCCCTACCTGATTAAAATGCCTGGGCCATGCAATGGCTTCCCAGTTAATGGTCAGTTTCATGTCTGGAGATGCCTGTCTCTTCACACTCCCAATAGTCACTCTAGTGCGCGACTCATTGGGAAACATCACCCAATTCACAATATCGTAGTCTGCTGCCAGTTCCCCAGTCATATCCAGATAGAGTCCGCCCATGGAAGCATTAGAAAACTTAATTTCTCTTAAGAAAGTGTGAAGCTAGAATGGTAGAGAAAACAGCCCAGATGTAGAAGTCATGAAAATATAGTCAATATCTTATACCTCATCACTATCATTATCTTAAGCCTCATCACTTTGAGCTCTAATCTTTGATGGTCAGTGCACATCCCATCTGGGCTCAGAATGCCATCCTTTGGGTGTTCACAGTCACAATTAGGGATGTCAGAATAATCCTCAATCGATTCAGGTGAGATTGGATTTGCTTTTTCCAAGTTGCACAGATTCCGGAGACATGCAGACCCCCCCACTGTTTTTTTACT
Organism: Heloderma suspectum; assembly: GCF_057233095.1. Taxonomy (NCBI): domain Eukaryota; kingdom Metazoa; phylum Chordata; class Lepidosauria; order Squamata; family Helodermatidae; genus Heloderma; species Heloderma suspectum. The sequence continues at coordinate 390,280,853 of NC_139459.1, forward strand.
TGGAGGGTGGGGAGGGGACCAAAATTCTGGTACATACTTTGGACTCCATCAATGGACAGTTGGCAAAACTAAAGACACCTGATAATCTGCAGACATTTTTAAACCAAATCTGGACATTCCTACTGATGGTTAGGGAATTTCTGCTAACCACAGCAGCTTAGCATGTCATGTGGGGGAGAAAACCACATTCCCCATTGTTAGCAAGCCACCCCGACTAACCACCCCCTGTGAAAGTGTGAGGGGCCAGCGGTGGCTTACCGTCTCATCTGGAGGCTCCCCAGTGGTTTCAAGAGGCTCCAGAAAACTTCCAGGCCATGACCATAGAGCCTCTGGGTAGAGTGTTCTCCACTGTGGGAAACACTCTAGCCTCCATGGACTTTCTCTATGGCTGGGGGCCTAATTCAGATGCTCGAGCAGAAGCCAGGAGTGAGCTCCAGGAGACTTTTCATAAGATGGAGGGTAGGATACTCAGGAAACACACCGGGAAGGTAGCCAGATAACTACGGGGAGGGGATGGTCACCCAAATGTAAATAACACTGGTGAAAAATGGTCATATACACTCTGGGAAGCACAGTTCAAGAGGTCAAAGAATGAACAACAAATATTAATGTCTGAATCCACCCTTGCAGGTAGCAAAGGAATGAGAGTGCAATGCCTCCCCCACCAGGGTAGAAGGCCCAGAAGGATACGAGGGTTGATGGCATCAAAAGCAGATTGGAGATCAAGTAGAATCAATAGCATGGCTTTCCCCTTGTTTCTTTTGAGGAAGGTCATCTGTCATGAGACCAAGACTGATTCAGTCACATAAGCAGAGGAGAAATCCAAATCAAATGAGACTAGACAATCAGGAGCTGAAACTGGGCTGCTTGCCCCTCTTGAGACCATTAGCCAAAAAGGAGGTATTACGACTGGCAGTAGTTATCTAAAACTAGGGTTGTGAACAGACCCCCCTCCTTTATGGTTTGGATGCCACTTTGGACCTTCTCAAGCAGCCCTGCTTTGCTTCGGACAGCTTCTGACCCCATCCGCTTTGCTTTGGATCCAAAACTGAAGCGAGAGTTGGATATCCGAAACATTCTTATAGTACATTTTTTCATTGACTTGCACTGGAAAATAGACATGGCCATCAGGCTTTCAGTTGATGATAAATGTATGAAATTAGGGGACCTGGCATCCCCCATTGAGGGGATTCCACCTGCCAAATTTTGGACAGTTTAGCCTAGTAGTTTCTGTGCAGAGAGCAGGTGACATTTGATTTTTTTCAGAAAAACTCTCAAAGCAAAGAGTTATACCTTTCACTGGTTGCACAGAGGTGCATGAAATTTCTGGAACTGTCAGCAGACCTGGAGCAGATCCCAGCTGCCAAGAATTGAGATATTTCAACCTGGACGTTCTTTTGCTAGGGACTGGTAAAATGTGCTGCTTTCAGGAACCCAGAACAAAGTCAGAAGGATAATAATCAGAGAAGTTTGGTGGTAAAATGGAGAAGATCACTATCCCTAATCTCTGCTGTACATTTCTCGGAAGTGCCTCCTCGATCAGTGACCTCTGAGCACTGAAACTTGCCTCCGCACTCAGCAGCCCTACTGCACCAGGACCCACTATCTGGACTGGGGGAGAGCCAGCTTGCCTACCGGAGCTGGTAATCCCAGCCACACCTCGTCCACCTCTGCCCCTGCCAACAAGACCCTGAAGATGCCTCATATTGGGTTTGTTTGCTTTGGAACACAGTGTAGTATTGAATTATTGAAATAACAGATGTTAATGTGAGTGTAGTGCTTTGCCCACTGTTTTTTGAACTGTGGACTGTGTTGATCAACACGATCAACTGTGTTGATACACACTGCTTGCTTGAGAACAACAAATCCACAGAGAGTGAGAGAGAGCAAGCGAGAGAGAGAGACAGAGACAGAGACAGAGACAGAGGCAGAGAGAAGAGTGAAAGGAAAGCAACCACTGGACTACTTACAAACAAGGGGGAAAGACTACAGAAGAGAAAGGGGCTTTTCTCTGATTTTTTATTTTTTTTTTAAGGGAGAAGAGATCAAAAATGGGAAGAGAAGGAATACAAGAATTGAGAAGGGTGGAGGGGTGGGTGGATCCAAGAACAAGGACAGAAGAGTAATAAGTGTGTCCATGTGTGTGTGCGTGCATGTAAAATCTAGATGCAATGAAAGTAAGGGCAAACAAATGGTTGAGAATTGAGAAGGGTGGGGTAGAAGCTAAAGAAAAGCTAAAGAGGAAAGGGAAGGAAAGATACAGTAGTTTTTAATTCTTTCTCTGTGTGCTTTTTAAATAAACAATCAAGAAAAGCCAATTGGCTACAGAATCAGACTTATCGGCATCAAGCCGATAAGCTACAGAATTGGACTCAAAGAGTGCTTATCAATGGGACCTTCTCAAACTGAGGTGAGGTAACAAGCGGGGTACTGCAGGGGTCAGTCCTAGGCCCCGTGCTCTTCAAGATTTGTATTAATGACTGGGAGGAGAAGGTGCAGGGAATGCTGATCAAATTTGCAGACCACACGAAATTGGGTGGGATGGCTAATACCCTCAAAGAGAAGAAGAAAAAAATCAAAGTGTTCTTGATGGGCTAGAGCACTGGGCAAGAAAGAATAGAATCATAGAATCATAGAATCATAGAATCATAGAATCATAGAATAGTAGGGTTGGATGGGGCCTACAAGACCATTGAGTCCAACCCCCTGCTCAATGCAGGAATCCAAGTCAGAGCATCCCTGACAGATGGCTGTCCAGCCTCGTCTTGAATGCCTCCAGCGTGGGAGAGCCCACCACCTCCCTAGGTCATGGGCTCTTTCAGTCTCTCTTTCTTTCAGTCTCTCTTCATAGGGCTTTGTTTCCAGTCCCCTGATCAACTTTGTTGCCCTCTTCTGAACCCTCTCCAGCTTTTCTGCATCCTTCTTAAAGTTCAGTGCCCAGAACTGGACACAGTACTCCAGATGAGGCCTAACCAGTGCTGAGTACTAGTACTTCCTGGAATTTGGAAGATATGCTTCTATTAATGCATCCCCAAATAGCAAAAAGAATAGGAAAAAGAAACCAAATGAACAGTTACAAGATGTGGAATACTTGGCTCAACTATACTACAAGCGAGAAGGATCTTGGAATTGTTGTCAATCACAAGCTGAATATGAGCCAACAGTGTGATGTGGCTGCAAAAAAGGCAAATGCTATTTGGGGCTGCATTAACAGAGGTATAGCTTCCAAATCTCAGGAAATACTAGTTCCCCTCTACTCAGCACTGGTTAGGCCTCATCTGGAGTACTGTGTCCAGTTCTGGGCACCACACTTGAAGAAGGATGCAGACAAAATGGAGAGGGTTCAGAGGAGGGCAACAAAGATGATCAGGGGACTGGAAACAAAGCCCTGTGAAGAGAGACTGAAAGAACTGGGCATGTTTAGCCTTGAGAAGGGAAGACTGGGGGAAGATAGGATAGCGCTCTTCAAGTACTTGCAAGGATGTCACAGAGGGGAAGGCCAGGATCTCTTCTTGACTTGGATTCTTGCATTGAGCAGGAGGTTGGACTCCATGGTCTTATAGGCCCCTTCCAACCCTACTCTTCTATGATTCTAAGACCCTATGAAAAGAACGAAGTGTAAAACGTATTAGAGAAGGGGGAAGGGGGGGCAGGGACAACAAAGAAACAGGCACAGAAAGGGGGAAATTCAAACTCAGTACTTTTAAAATGTTTAATTATTTAAATACAGGATCTACACAAGAAAGAAGGAAAGTAGTTGAATTGGGAAGGAAGAGGAATCTACAAACACATGCACACTATGTAGATCTACCCAACTCTCTCTAAAAAAACATCATAAACCAAAACCACCACCTCATCAGTGCTCTCTCTCACACAATGAAACGAAAGCAGGCTGATCTCTCCAATGTATCCACTCCAGCATTGCGCCCACCCCCCTACACCACTGTCACTGATTGGAGACTGCTGTTGTGCGTTCACCCCTTATTTGTCAACTAGAGTTGTCATTTGCCAAAGCTCATTCTCCCCTCCTCCTCCTCTCCCCCTCCCTTATCTTTTTCAAGTTGCTACATTGTAGAGAGAGGCTGTCTGGGCTTCAAGAGGCATCAGAATGCCTCCAAATATCCAAGTGGGACCGAGGAGCCTTGGAGATGAACCACTTCACTTCGGGGCACCTCGGTGCTGTTACGATCCACTTCGGAACACACTGAGGCACCTCTGAAGCAGCCGGCTTTGCTTCACTATTCAGGATTCAGTCAGCAGGGGTGCACAGTCCTATCCAAAACCCTAGAGTCCCGAACAAGTTTCAGAAGATATGGTGACATTACTGCTCCGTTATGAGAAGCAGGCATTACCCCTCACATGAGGGGGTATTAACCACTAGGGATGGCCAAGCTCACCACCATCCAGGGCTTGGGGGAGCTCCAGGAGCCCTATCCCACTTGGCATCCCAGCTCGCCTCACCCCATCAGCCACCCACACTAGCCATCTCCTCCTCATGACGAGGAGTTGGCTAGAGAGGCTTGGGCTCTGAGGACTCATCCTGGCCCTGCCGGTTGTGAACGGCTTCCTTGGCAGCTGACAGGGCAAGATGAGCCCTCAGTGCTGTGCATGCCCCAGCCATGCTTGCCATCTCCTCCTTGCAAGGAGGAGACAGTGAGAGTGGTTGGGATGCATGTGGTGACATCACGGGGCAGTTCCCAGCTGCCAAGCAAGCAGGACTGTCAGCACCACACAGCTCGGCATCCAGGGTCAAGGGGCCCTGGGTGGCTGGAGCCATCGAGCTCCAAGAAGAAGGTGGGTCCTAGTGACATCCCTATTTACCACAGGCTGCACCCACCTGGTCATACCTGTCCCCCACAGCCAGCTTTTATTAGGACGACATGTAGAAGTACAGCAAACACCTTGTCCACTTCGTCACACCACAATAACCGAAGTGGATCCCACTAGATCTTCTACAATGAAAGCATTAGGCTCACAGCTAAGTCAAGCAAGTACATCCTTACACTGCTTCACAAGAAAAAAACAACTGGTTCTGGCGGGTCTGGGGCTCCATTTCTAAGGGCTTCTTGGAGCAAGGAAGCTATCTGGGGATATAATTGTGGCAGACAACGAACATCTATTGGGTGCCTGCACTGCCACACAGGAGGAAAGATTCTGTACCCTATTACACCTTTGGTTATCTTCATCATTAATTTAATGGAGGTGTTGCCAAAGAAAAAAGGGAATACCTCCCAGGGCTGCAGCCTTTGATGTTCCCACCTTTCTCCTTCATGCACTATCAACATCCGTTTGGATGGAGAGGAATATGCAGCATGTAAGGCATGGGCCACAGCATGGATACTGCTGTAAGTAATGTAGCTGTCCTGAGACAGGACTCTCTCGATCTCCTCCTGGGGCAGCGTCACCCGTTTGTCTTTCTCTCTGCATCTTGTCCAAATTTTCATGGAGAAAACATGTGTTGAATTGAAACAGTTGAAGGTGTCATCCCAAAATAGTGACAGAGCAGAGGAATATGATCCATAGTAGTCATATTTTGTCATTTTTGGACTCTTCATTATGAACGACAAAGAACCATGGAGGAACTGGAAGTAAGAAGGCTGAAGGGACAAGTTGAGGTTTATGTCCGGAACATCTGGTGTGATCCAAACTTTTGCCCCAGTTTCTTTCTTTTTGAGTGTTCTTTGAATCAACATCAATGAAACACAGCCATAGTAGGAGTGTGGATAGTAAACAATGACCTTCACTTGTTTCCCCAAGTCAGATAGGCCAATCTGGGAGATTTGATGTAAAATATTTTGTGGTAGCCTTTTTGAGAAAGCGACACAAATCCCACTGCTGATCATCAGGGGTGTCAAGGCACCCAGGAACCTCTCCCCGTTCTCAGTGTCTGGAGCCAAGAGACTGACCCACGTCCATCTGAAAAACAGGAGCAGCTGGACGATCCCTGAGTACTGGGCTTCTTCCTTTGGGGCCGTCCGATAAACAAAAGGGAACTGAGTTTTGTCATTCAAAAAAGGAGTAGTAATGCCATAACTGATCTAGGGAGCAAAGTAAAGTCAGAGACTGTAGTTTAGTATTGTTTTCCTTTCTGGATGAAGTTCAAATATTTATTAACCTGAAATTGCTAGTAACTAAGAAAATGTCTGTCTCTATGAAAGGTGTGGGAGACCATAAACACCACTTGGGATATTTGGAGGGGGAGGACAAAAATATCCCAAGGGTCACTTATGGTGCAGCAGCCACAGAGGAGCATGGGAGTGCTTTTCACACATTCAAAATACTGTAGTGAATCACTTCAGGAACCAGTCGATGGAAGTTAATGTCCTCCCTGCCTCGAGTGAAGCCACCTCCCCTGAAGCCAGAGGCGACCTCCGATCCAATACAGGATAGAAGCAGCACAGAGGAGAGGATTCCCTCCATGCTGCACTTTGCCTTAGATCCACGTTTTCACGCGTCTCAATGCAGCTTTGGGGAAGGGGCAGGAATGGGGCTGGAGATCACATTGGAAGCTGTCTAAAACAGCTTCTGTGGTCTTCAGCCAACCCTGCCCAAGGAACGGCCTGTTTTTGCCCCTCCATGCTCTGTCTTATGAGCAGAGTGGTTCATAGATTCATAGAATCACAGAATAGTAGGGTTGGAAGGTGCCAAAAGACCATCGAGCCCAATGGGTAAAAATATCTCCATCTTTCCTTTGACCAGGTGAATGGATACTTAATTACTTTACAACATGGGTATGTTCGCTGCTCCCTATGAATGGCCAAAGCATTATGTGATGATCAGCTCTTCTGAAATCTAAATTGCATGAAAAATAATTTAGGTGTACAGTTGAAAGCAACTGAGACCATCAGTTCCCTTGGCGCCAGCTACAGGAGGCAGGGGTGGCATGGAGACTGTGGTTTCAGGCCACCAAGCTCAGAGGAGCGTGGTTGCCAGAACCCCAAAATTCCTACAACCACCTACACAACATCTGGTGGCCACAGGATGGCTCTCTAAGAAGATCATCAAATGTGTCATTGAACATGGTAGCAGCTGACACAGAAGAGGGCCTAATGCTTGTTTTGCTCAGTTTCCATTCAATTCCTGCCAAAAAAAGAGGAGGGATTGCCAGGACTGGGGGACGGGACCTCCTGAGCCTGTGGATTCTTGCTGACTGCCACTATTCACCTCCAATGGACACTGCAGAGGACAAGCACGCCCAGTAGCGCAGGCAGAGAAGAGTGGGAGCTGGGCCAACCAGTGCTCAGCTCCCATTTCTATGCTCCTGACCTCCTGTTCCCTCCCACTTCACACCTGTGGGATTTTGTAGATGCTCAACATGGAGGAAATGTGGAGGGAGAGGTTAGATTCAGCCCCTTCCAGAACAGCCAGCAGGTGATTCTTCCTCCCGCAGCTGTAATGTGGAATGTCGCTTTCGCCCCCAGCAAGGAGTTGCAGCATGGCGTAGGAGGTGGCTCTTCCTTCGAAGAAGGACTTGTAGATGTTGTAGCCCAGCGTGATGTTGGGTAAGAGTCTGGGGTTTTGGTTGATCTCATGAATGGCAAACAAGAAGAACAGGATATGCCAGAACCGTGTAGGTTGCAAACTGCAAAACAATAAACAAGCATTGAATTCAATGCCTCGTGCTATCATTCTCCACTGAATGAGAAGAAATCTTTCTTTCATACCCCTAAATCCTTGTTCATGCAATTTAAATCTCAGAAGACCCAATCATCACATCATGCTTTGGAATTTCGTAGGGGGCAGAAAACATTCACATGTTGCAAGGAAATGAAGTATCCATAACCCTGATAAAAAGAAAGATGGAGATATTTATACCACATTCCTTGGGGGGGGATGTTGACAGATTTCATCGTGTGTCTGTTGTTAAGGCTTATCAGTTCAAACAATCATTCCATCATGTAAAATAGAAATTGGGTTCAGGGATTATTTGGAATGATTTCACCAATTTTTTTTTTTTTTTTTAATTTACAGGTGCCAGGAAGAAGTGTTGGGTTTACCTACTGTGACATTTCCAGTTATTGGTGAACTTCTGACAGAGAAAGAGCAGTTTAAAGAGAAAAAAGCAAGCAAACAAGCAAAATAATAAAATAATCATTAGTTTTATTTCTAAATTCCAAAACAACATGGGTAGGAGGGCACTGTTAATCTACAACTTCCCCCTCCCCAAATTAGTTACTTTAAAACCTCTGTGGGTGATATTCAGTAACACAACTTTGCGAAGCTAAAAGAGAATTGATTTAAAGATCATTGGGGGAAAGGAGAGTGTGAAGCTAAACTCACACCAGAAGTAAAATCCCCTGCAACACATTGAACTATACAGGCAAGAAGAAGCAAAAATGCAGACATACAAGCACGAGCACACACACACACACACATACACACCAAGATCTGTAACTGGCATTTTCTTCAAAGCATTTACTTGCTTTCTAATACCCCAGCCTACTTTTCTGTCATATGATTGGTCAGTACATACCCACTAAATGTCCCACCAGAGAATTTTCCCTGTAGATACCCCTGGCAAATGAGGCAACTCTTCTTTTTTTTCTTTTTTTAATGGCAGTGGCCATTTTCCTCCCCCCACCCCAAACACCAGAAAAGATGGCATGATGCAGAAAACAAAATGACCACTGCAATTAAAACAAGGCCTGCAAAGGCTGCAGCTTTTCTCTGCTTCCTCCTTAACATTCAGAATCAACAAGTGACAGGCACTCCTATTGACTTGCATGCCCATTAAAAACGTGGTGGTTGTTGAATAGCATTCGACTATTCCCAATACATGAGGAAGAGGAAATCATCCATGTTTTCGTCTTTAAAATAAAACATTGGTTTTTAAACAAACTCTGGTCCAAAAAAGGTAGCTGATATGAACTCTCAAAGTCACTTTTGACAGAGAGAGTGGTTTGTTTGTTTCCTTTTTCTCTTTATACTGCTCTTTTCTCCTAATATTTCACCAACAGACCTGGAAATTTCATGGTATGTAAACCCAATACTCCTTCCTGGTGCCTGTACATTTCAAGAACATTGGTGAAACGTTTCCAAATGATCCCCAACCCCAATTTCCATTTTATATAACGGAATGATTGTTTGTTACTGATAAGCCTTAACAAAGGACACACTAGTGTGTGTGTGTGTGTGTGTGTGTGTGAGAGAGAGAGAGAGAGAGAGAATATTGATCCATAGATAGATAGATAGATAGATAGATAGATAGATAGATAGATACTTCTTCCTTGAAATCTGTCAACATCATCCCCTCTCGAGGAATGGGGTACCAATATCTCCATCTTTTCTTTTATCAGGTAAATGGATACTTAATTACCTTTCAACACAGGTAGGTATGCTGCCCCCTACAGACATTCAAAGCATTATGTGATGATCGGCTCTTCTGAGATTTAAATTGCATGAAAAACTGTTTAGGAGCATAAAAGAAAGAAATTGAGATTTGTTTTCATTTAATGGAGAAGGCCAGCGTGAGGCAGTGGATTTTATTTTTATTTATTGTTGTGCAGTTTGCAAGATACAAGGTACTGGCACATCCTGACCTTCATGTTTGCCATTCAGAAGATCAACCAGAACCCCAGGCTCTTACCCAACATCACCCTGGGCTACAACATCTACAAGTCCTTCTTCAAAGGAAGAGCCACATCCTACGCCATGCTGCAGCTCCTTGCTGGGGGGGGGGGAAGCAACATTCCACATTACAGCTGTGGGAGGAAGAATCACCTGCTGGCTGTTCTGGAAGGGGCTGAATCTGACCTCTCCCTCCACATTTCCTCCATGTCGAGCATCTACAAAATCCCACAGGTGTGAATTGGGAGGGGACAGGAGGCCAGGTGCATAGAAAGCTGAGCCCTGGTTGGGCTCAGCTCTCACCCTTCAGTGCCTGTGCCCACTGGGCACACTTGTCCTCTGCAGTATGTATTAGAGGCGAGTTGTGGCAGCAGTGGAGCTCTGCAATGGGAGGCCGGGCATCCAAATGTAAGGATGGAGGAGGACCATCATCAGTTCTGGCTTCAAGTGTTGGAATGGTCGGGAGTTGCCGGGGGAGAAATCAGTCTGGGGAAGAGTACAATCAGGGTTGGCATGAGGGGTCAGCATGGTTGGACAGTCGCCAAGAATCCACAGGCTCAGAGGCCCCGTCCCCCAGTCCTGGCAATCCCAGCTTCTTTTGGCAGGGATTGAATGGGAACTAGCCAAACAAACACTTGGCCTTCTTCTGTGTCAGCTGCCAACCATGTTCAATGATACATTTCGCAATCTTCTTAGAACCCAATCCTATGGCCGCTAGACATTGTCCAGGTGGCCATAGGAATTTTTGGTTCTGGCAAACATGCTCCTCTGAGCTCAGTTGCCAGGAACCACACTCTGAGTTCAAAAAAGGTGGCTGATATAAACTTTTCCCAATGCAGTCACATCTTTGAAATGTATACGTTCTTCTCCCATTGATTGAAGTGTGTTTGCGTGCATTTTTCAAAAGTACGCATTTTGCGTGTGCATTTTTCAAATGTATGCATACTATCAAACACTTTTCTTTGGGTCCACAAATCTCATTGCAAGGTTGGAAACTTATAGACATTGACTGAAGATTGTTTTTGAGTGTGTGTTCAGTCTGGGAGGTATGAATTGGGAAAATACTGATTAAAAACAAACTGAAACAAAATCCTCATACATCCCTAGCTATAAGCAGGTCTCAAATTCTGAGGTGGAGGCAAACATTGTACGTTGTCTGGAAGCTGTCTCCAATAGGGTCTTAAGCAAAAGCCTTTCCAAGGATCAATTCACATTTTGAAGCAACAGAGATGTTTTTCATGTTTACACTGGTGTCCCTTGTAATGAATATGAGAAGTATGAAGGGGAGATATGCATCTCCCAACACTTATAACATTATAACGTGTACAGTATTTGAAGCGCTAAGCATTCAGTAATGTTGCCTGAAAGTAAACCGGTGTTCCACTGATCTTTAACTGGCTCAAATAACATCAAAATGGAAAGAGAAAATGAAACATGCTGTAAAGCTAATACAGGGATCATAGAATCATAGAATAGTAGGGTTGGAAGGGGCCCAGAAGACCATCGATTTCACCCCCTGCTCAATGCAGGAATCCAAGTCAGAGCATCCCTGACAGATGGCTGTCCAGCCTCATCTTGAATGCCTTCAGTATGGGAGAGCCCACCACCTCCCTGGGTCATTGGATCCATTGCCATATTGCTCTAAAAGTCAGGAAGGTTTTCCTGATGTTCAGCCAGAATCTGGCTTCCTGTAACTTGAGCCCATTATTCCATGTCCTGGACTCTGGGATGATTGAGAAGAGATCCTGGCCTTCCTCTCTGTGACAGCCTTTCAAGTACTTGAAGAGCGCTATCCTATCTCCCCTCACTCTTCTCTTCTCAAGGCTAAACATGCTGAGTTCCTTCAGCCTCTCTTCATAGGGCTTTGTTTCCAGTCCCCTGATCATCTTTGTTGCTCTCCTCTGAACCCTCTCGAGCTTGTCTGCATCCTTCTTAAAGTGTGGCGCCCAGAACTGGACACAGTGCTCAAGATGAGGCCTAACCAGTGCCGAGTCGAAGGGAACTAGTACCTCAGCTGATTTTGAAGCTATACTTCTATTAATGAAGCTCAAAATGGCATTTGGCTTTTTTTTTTCAGACTCATCACATCGTTCGGTCATATTCAGCTTGTGATTTACAACAGTTCCAAGATCCTACTCCTTTGTAATATTGTTGAGCCAAGTATCCCCCATCTTGTAACTGTGCATTTGGGTTATTTTTCCTAGGTGCAGAACTTGGCATTTATCCCTGTCAAATTCCATTCTGTTGTTTTCTGTCCAGCACTCCAGCCTATCAAGATCACTTTAAAGCGTGCTTCTGTCTTCCAGGGTGTTAGCTATCCCTCCCAATTTTGATCACCATTCCCTGCACCTCCTCATCCAAGTCATTAATAAAAATGTTGATGTGCACTGGGCCCAGGACTGAGCCTTGCAGTGCCCCACTCCTTACCTCTCCCCAGTTTGAGAAGATCCCATTGATAAGCACTCTGTTAGTTCTACAGGTTGTTAGGACTCAAACCATCTGTAGAACCTTGAAAGGAAGGTTACAGACACTTGCTTTTTGCTCCCCTAGCTGACTGTGGACAGTACATTCAAAAAACACAGCCTCTCAGCTCAGCTTGGCGCCCTGTATGGCTTAGCTTGCTCCCCCCCCACCTTGCACCATGGGCAACCGCCCAGCTCGCCCACCTCTAAGGCCGGGCCTGGGATGGATGCTTGCTCCTGTGATGAAATTGAGTGTTCCATCTTCACATGGGAAGGAGAAAAAGCCAATAAACACCACTTTCCTCAATTAATCCAGAAGCCTACTGGGAGTTTGGATTTTCCCCTTTGCAACCCAGTTGGTCCAAGGGTAAAACATGACCAGTGTGAAGGACCACACACTCAACGTTTGAATTCAATTACTGATACAGACCTACATATAATTTATTTAGTTTGCTACCTGAAGGATCCTCTCCTCCCTTATACACTTGACCAGATCTGGAGATCACCTTTAGCAGTCCTACTCCAGAAGCCCCCGCCAAAGGAAGCAAGTTGAGTACCTAATAAGAGAAGGGCCTTTTCTCCTGGGCCACTCCAGTTGAGGAGGGGGGAGCTGAATGAATCATGTTCTATTCTAACCAGAAATTCAGGAGTGGGGGGGGGAGTAAATTCTATGGGCCATATTGAGAAAATGGCCAACAGCCCAGTCTGAAACTTAGCCGTGGAGGAGAAGTGTATTTGTGGAGTGCCTGTGGCCATTTTGAGGTAGTCCTGGTAAGAAATTGCTTTTTTTTCTAGCAGTTTAAATTTTGATAAGTCAGTGAACTCTAGCACTTTGCCAGTTTTTGTCGGATTTTTTCCCCCTTAAGGAGGAAAATGGGCTACTTTGGAGGATCATATCTCTTGTTTGTACAGCTGCTCTGGGAATACAGTCTGCCATCTTAGGTAAGGGAGAAGGTGTAGTATATACTATGCCTCAGAAAAACTATAAGGCATTTGTAGGGTTTCATCCCATTTAAACCCAGCATTCAAAAACAAAGAATTTCCACACCAGCCAGTCAGCCATTCTGGAATATTAACCAGTCCTTAATAGAATTGCAGATGTTCATAATCTTGAGCCTTCTTATATTAAGGGGGATGGGAGAAAAGGAATATAGATCTATGTATTAATAGTACAAGAGGCGTATCTGACCATATATTTGATATTAATGGATATAGGTGGACCAAATTTAGAGACAGATTATAGGGATTCTTAATTCTCCAATTTCTAATACCCTATATTATATGAACAGATCCCCCAAAAATCTTTCCAAGAGCTTTAGCTATTGGGTAGAATAGAAATGAATACATAAATAAAAATAAAAATAAGCCTTTTGTCCAGTACAGGCAATCTTTGCAGAAAACAAAAGATTACCTCAACTGGTGTTTCACTTGAATCTCTTCTAATGTAGGAGCAACAACCAGCTTTTCAGGTCTGGATTCAGAGATTTTATGATACTGAATGACAGGAGCTACACTCCTGCCCAGCAGAACGTGTTCCCTCTGTGACCCTCTGGGATTATGCCCAGTTGTGGTACTTCACCCTCTTCTTTGAAGCCACCTAAGAATAAAGAGGCCCATCGAACATTCATCCTTCCAATACTTTATGTTTTAGCAACAGCAGCATTTCAAGGCAGTTTTTGGGAAAGTCCATTCCAAAGCAGGTCATGTCTATGTAAAGCAGGAGTCCCTGAAACTCTGACAGCCATACTCTGATATTGCCATTTTTATTCTGATTTGAGATATCATATGATGTATCCTCTTGTGACTAACTTCCCAGGACATTCTGATTTAAGATTGGGCATTCACTGTCTTTGAGATAAGATCCCATATCTCACCAAACAGGTGGCTAATTATTTTCTAATTGCCATGCATATAAGCGGTCAGATGATTCATTGTATTAGCTAAACTGAAGAAACTGCATCCCTGTCTCCTGATACTGTGTCTTGTATTTTATCTTGAATGGGTCTAATGCCTGTAATATATATATAGAGAGAGAAAGAGAGAGACAGAGTGAGAGACAGACAGAGAGAGACAGAGAAGGACCTCATTTATTCAGAAGTAAAGCCCACAGAGTGCAGTAGGATTTACTCTCAAGTACTGTAGAGGATGAGGAGGAAAGGTGCTCAGCCTTCACACAGGACCACAACTATGGCTCTGTAATTCCTCTGGAGAAGGAACCTGTGGGTGGGCACCTGCATTTGGACCACTCCCAAGAAAGAACCACCCCAGCTCCAGCCTGTGTCTTATCACAGCATTAAAAGGCAAAGAGGGTGTTTGTTCTTTTGGTTGAAACAGTGCAAGAGAAACCCATTTATCCAGTCACATATGATTGTACTGAACTAAATGATGCCTTCATTTTAATGGAGCTCTGAATTCATCATCAAAAAGCACAGAGGGGCAACAGTCAGGAGAGCAATTTACCAGGATAACGAGAGATACCAGAAAAGATGGACAGTCTCCAGTAAAAGGGGACAACTGCAGTGTGGGTTTGGAAGCATTAAATCATCATTACTTACATGACCACCCTGGCTAACGGGGACTTGGAGAAAACGTATGGTTCTTGACATGTAAAAAACTGTGAAGACAAGACTCCGCTAATGAGGTAGTCTCCTGGCCGGTAATAATGTGATCCTTCCACTTGCTCTTCCTTCTGAGACCTCAAGCATTTTGTGTTCTGCACTTGACAGGCAGCATAAGGCAGCAGGAGCAACAGCAGCAGCAGTAACGGTGTCATTCTGGCTCTGCCTGCCTCTTGCTATTCCTCTGTTCTGACTGTTCCTTTCACCTCCACAGCCAGCTAATCAGCAGACGTGACAAAAGTCTTGCAAGATCGAGGCTGCAGTGTCTTTGCAAATACATCAAATTCTGAGCCAAGAGCAGCAGGAGGGTGGGGAGATATACTCAAGTACACAGCACAGGCATGGCCATCTCAGCCTGTCCTAAATCTGAGTCCAGGCTCTTGGGAGCACAGGAGATATTTTATGCACCAAGCTTTTCAGGAATGGTACAAGAGGTTTCCTGGTGCTGCCTTTGATTCTGATGCTTGCTTGCTTGGTCTCCAAGGCAAACAGAAAACAAAACATCTCTTGAGCTTTGGCAAGAATCAGAAGAGATCACTGTGTTTTTGATAATGAACAGGGGAAGCTTCACATCTGCAACTTCAGGGATTCTCTGAGTGGCTTGAGGCGCAGATGCAGAGCTGGAGAAAAACATGTCTGCAAAGAGTCACATACGCGGCTCCATCTTCTTGCATGGGCAGGCATGGGGGAAAGGTGAGCCTGGCCTGAACTGTATTAGAGAAACTCACACAAAACAGCCAAGATCAAGAAAATCTCCTAAGACACAAACCAGTGGCTGGGAACGAGTGGCCATCCAGATAGTTCTGGACTGTGAATCCAACAGCCCTAGCTGGCATAGTCAGCTATGGGGAGGAATGATGGGAGCTGCAGTCCAAGAAGTTCAGAAGGGCCACTTCTTCCCCATCCCTGATGCACATGAATGTGCACACTACTTGGGGGAGTTTCCCAGCCCTGCTCCCTTTGCCAGCCCTCCTGATTGCACTTCTGGTGCTGGATAAGCCAGGATTACCAGCGTCAAAGAACAAATGGTGGCCGCCATACAACTCAGTGATCTCCCCCTGTTATTACTACCCAGTGAGTTTCTCAGAACTCTGCATAATCTTCTTTGGGAAGAAGAAGTAAATCATATTCCAAAAGCTGATGATTTGCGAACACAGCCCATGGCAAAAAATAAAGTCTAAGTAAAGGGTGAAGTTATCTAGGTGTGCTTATTGAAACATTCCAAGTGTTTCATTGTTTATTTCTACAACACTTCCTTAAAAACACGGTTCTTGATGTCAACTCCAGGGTGGCCAATGGAACGTCCATCTTCTGGCCCATCGACCACTTGAATCCTGAGGTTTGCCAATGAGAGCAAGTGACTCTTGGGAATCTAGAGCAGTCCGTGGCAGAAGAGAGGCATAGGCCGACAGATGCCAACTTGTTTTGCCCAGCTGCAACATGTGCCCTGCCGGGACCCCATCCACCCTCACTGTGAAAGTGCAGCATAGGATCAACCAAAGGGTTTCCCTGACTCTCCACATTGATCTTGTAGCACTCTCCATATTTAGGGTATAACACCAGAGAATGATCAGCCAGAGGAAAGCCATCCCAGCTAACAGACGCAGAAGCAATATCAGAGACACGGGGAACGTATTAATGTCCAGAGTGAGCCACAGTGTTCATCATTCTGCGGTCCTGATTGATGTACAGTGACACATATGTAGGC
This sequence comes from Heloderma suspectum, assembly GCF_057233095.1. NCBI lineage: Eukaryota > Metazoa > Chordata > Lepidosauria > Squamata > Helodermatidae > Heloderma > Heloderma suspectum. The sequence goes on from NC_139459.1 coordinate 390,297,208, forward strand.
GCATGCCCAGCAGCAAGTGCAGCCGAGTTCTCGTACTCAAGGACTTCACTGGCATGCCGGTACTCAGTAGCACATGGGTTAACACTGAGTAGCAGCTTAGTGAGTGACTCCAGCAAGGCGCAGCATAGTGTGCTGTTCTGTGCGTGATCAAGGAGAGACGTAGTGGCCTCCTCAGTGTCAAGAATGTACAGCTGGTCATAGCTTGGAGGCTCATCTGACTGCAAAGTGAGCATCAGATGGTAAAATGAGGCTTGCACCCTGAACACAAATGGACTGGGATCCTAGGCTGTGCAGTCTTGAGTGGTGCATACCAGGAAGCAAAGTCTAGAGTCCTGATGTCCTTGTGAACATCCTTCAGGAATTGCTTCTCGGGGCTGGAGGGGTCGAATTGGTGCAGCTGCATGAGCAGTCCTTGGACCTCCGGTTTGCCTGCTGGTTATTTTTAACCAGTAAGCGCTCGCTGTCCAGGCATGTTTGTTATACGTGGAATATGTAAATGTTATTTTGTTAAATGTAACAGCTCAGGACTTCCTTTCTCAGCAATAACTAAACTTTGACTGGGTTACTTTCAACTGTAGGTGTCTCTTAATCTCATCATGATTTGTTTTCCAGCCGTATGTTACTGGCATGTGTTATACTTTGGCCTGCACCTCTGTTTCTAAAGGTGTACAGATATTTTTGTGTCTGTGTTCATATTTCATTTCAATTCGATTTGCAATAGATCATATTTGTTTAATTAGACTTGACTTCATTGATATTAAAAATAATCCTTTATAGTATATCGATGAAGAAAATAGCCTAATTCTTTGAATAAAAAAAGCTTTATGGACGTACATAATCTCCCGATTTTGAACCACAGTGGAAACCATTGTTATTTGTGGAATCTGCATGTTAAGTGCCTTCCAAAGAAGTGTATTTCATGAGGACCAATCAACAGGAAGGCAGTGAAAAAGGGATAACCACCTTTTAATTACACACACACACTAGGGATCTACGAAAGTCACTTACCTTTTCGCAAATGTGATTCGCGGTGGGGGGGAGGCACTCTGTCCCTCCCCCCGGAATCCTCGATGGGGGGGAGGTGATCTGGTCCTCCCCCCCAGAATCTTGCCCGGCCGGCTCCACTCCATGGCGGATCCACGGAGCAGCTGGCCAGGGCCGTCTGCAGCCGGACTTCCGGCTGCGGACGGGCTGCTGAGGACGCAAATGGCGGCCGCCGTAGAGGCTGCCATTTGCATCCTGCCAGGCTGCCGTGATAGGCTACGTAAGTATTTACATAGCCTATCACGGCAGGCCAAAAACAACAACAACAGAGTATGCAAATGGCTACAGTGCGCTACAGTGGCCGCCATTTGCGTTCCCTATTTTTCTCCATTTTATCTTACGTAAATATTTACGTAGGCTGTTACGGCAAAAAAAAAAAAAGGAACGCAAATAGCGTAGTGGGCGCTATTTGCATTTCCCCCCCTTTTTTTTTGCCATGATGGCCTACTTAAATATTTATGTAAGACAAAATGGCGAAAAATACGGAACGCAAATGGCGGCCGCCATAGCCGCCGCCATTTACGTACGCGTTTTTTTTTTTGCTTGCCGTGATAGGCTACTTAAATACTTACGTAGCCTATCACAGCCTCTGCAGGGATGCAAAAGGCGTCCCTGTGTTAGCCGTGATAGGCTATTACATAAGTATTTATGTAGCCTATCATGGCTATGAAGAAAAAGCGAATGGCGGCCGCAGGGCAGCTGCCATTCGCAAGTCAGCACGGATGGCAGCAGGTAAGTGTTCCATTTCTTATGCCTTTCGTGGGTTGGGTGCTCCATTCCGTGCGCCTTTCATGGGTTGGGGTTGTGGGGGCATCATTCTGCCATGGATTTCGGGGGGGCGAATGCACTGGCATTCGGCCTCACCGAGATCCATGGTGGACTTCTCCACCATCCCTAACACACACACACACACACACACACACACACACACACACACAGTTTTCGAGTTATCAGAGCAGCCCTCTTTGGAGCTGGTGTCAGTACATGGCATCCATGGGCAGTTGCCAGGCCCCCTGTGCCCTGTCATGGTCCACTGCTGATGTCCGACCTCAGTCCTCCTCACTCCCCCCCCCTTGTCCTGCATTGGCCCCCAACAGACTCTGAGTGAAGGGAGTAACCAAGAAGAAAGTTAACAAAACTGGCAAAGATGACACCACAGATAAGCAGTGAGAAATGTGGGGCCAGGATAATGCTGGAGTGGTTGAGATAACAGACGGAGGTGAAACCACAGTTGGGCAATCAGATAACCCATACAGTCAAGAAGAAATGCAAGGGTCAATAACATCGAACATCAATCCCAGGGCAAGGTCCAGGAGGCAAGATAGAAAACACAAAACTGTGGGGATGGAACCATGATCCCCTCTCCCGAGGGCCCTGGCTCCCCCAAGTCCCCTGATATAGATGGTTCAAAGGCATCACTCCATCTCTGGGAGTTCTAGGTCCTTGGAGGAGGAGGAGGAGGAGGAGGAGGCCAGCAGGGGCATGACATCCCCTGACTTGGCCACCTCTGATCTAGCCACCTTTGTAATTTCCAGTAAATCAGGGAACACAGGGCAGGTATGGACACTGTGGTATGGACACAGGGAGGTGATATGGTGGTTTTGGTGGGAGTTCCCATGATAATGCCATGGATCCATGGTTTTGTGCCATGGCAGTGCTAGAAATGCTGACTCCATTGTGTTTATTGCTCAGTCCATGGAGTCATGTGTGATCTGTGGACGATTTGATGGTGGTTTACGAGGCAGGCATCTCATTTCACAATCATGCAAGATCAAGGGGATCCATTCTACTCAACCCATTTATCACCTCTGTGTGCATTTGGCCTAATGTTGGTGTGCATGTGTGTGTGTTTGTATGTGTGTGTGTGTGATTCTCTCCCCTACAACTCTCACTCCCCTGTAGGGAAGTAGGGATTTTGAAAAGCCTGTTCATTTCACGGATTGTCCATGGCAGAAGAGAGGTCTAGACCAATAGACGCCAACTTGGTTTGCCCGGCTGCAACATATGCCCTGCCAGGACCCCATCCAGCCTCACTGTGAAAGTGCAGCAAAGGATCAACAAAAGGGTTTCCATGGCTCTCCATGCTGATCTTGCAGCACTCTCCACATTTAGGGTATAATACCAGATAATGATCAGCCAGAGGAAACAGACTGAGGTTATCTGAGGTAACAGACTCAGAAGCAATATCCAAGACACGGGGAACGTATTACCATCCAGAGTGAGCCATAGTGTTCATCATTCTGTGGTCATGATGGATATTCAGCAATACATCCATAGGCGCATGCCCAGCAGCATGTGCAGCCGAGTTCTCGTGCTCAAGGACTTCACTGACATGCCGGGACTCAGGACCACATGGGTAAACATTGTTAGCAGGTTAGCAAGTGACTGCGGCAAGGTGCAGCCGGTCTGTTGTCCTCTGCTCAGTCGAGGGGAGCCACAGTGGCCTCATCGGTGTCAAGAATGTACAGCTGGCCATAGCTTGGAGTCTCATCTGACCACAAAGTGCTCATCGGATGGTAAACTGAGCCTTGCACCCTGAACACAAATGGACTGGGACCTGTGGCTGTGCAATCTTGAGCGATGCATACCAGGAAGCCAAGCCTACAGTCCTGTTGTTCTTGCGAATGCCCTTCAGGAATTGCTTGCCCAGAACAGAGCCATCAGTGACAATGTTGTGGATGAAATCTGGAACCATGAGTGGGGGTAGTGAAACCTTTCCACCACGGCAGCAAAGGGTTGATGATCACAAACCTCAACAGAGTTGCCAGTATCAAACCTGTCGATATCAGTTGCAGATCACATGGCGAAAGGCACAGTCTGCCTCCTGTGCCTGGGCTGGTTTCAGATATGGACAGATGCGAGGCTGGACAGAGCTCCGCTGTCATCAAAAGCCCGATGGGGAGCCTGCATACACAGGCTTGGCGAGGCGGGCATGCATGGCAGTGTTCCAGGTGGGGGCGCAAAGCTTCTTCTATAGGGGCTGGAGGGGTAGAAGTCATACAGAGGTATGAGGCATGCTGAGACTCACGGTTTGCCTGCTGGGTACTGTTACCAGTAAGCATTTGATGTCTAAGTGTGTTAGTAATGCATGGAATATGTAATTTTTTTTTTTTGTTAAATGTAATCTCCCGACTTTGAATTGCAGTGAAAAGCATTGTTATTTGTGGAATCTGCATGTCAAGAGCCTTCCAAAGAAATGTGTTTCATGAGAACCAATCAACAGGAAGGCAGTCAAAAAGGGATGACCATTTTACTCCACCTTTTAATTACACGCACACATGCACACACACGGTTTTCTAGTTATCAGAGCAGTTTTCTTCAGAGTTGGTTTCAGTACGTGGCATCCATGGGCAGTTGCCAGGCCTGCTGTGTCCTGTCATGGTCCATTGCTGATGCCTACCCTGACTTCTCCTCATCCCCCCCCCTTGGTCTTGTGTCGGCCCCAACAGACTCTGAGTGAAGGGAGTAATGAAGAAGAAAGGTAACAAAACTGGCAAAGATGAAACCACAGATAAGCAGTGAGAAACATGGGGCCAGGCTAATGCAAGAGTGGTTGAGATAGGAGGCAGAGGTCAAAAGAAGAAATCCAAGGGTCAATAACACCAAACCTCAATCCCAGGGCAAGGCCCAAGAGGCAAGAGAGAAGACACTAAACTGTGGGGATGGAACCATGGTCCTCTTTCCTAAGGGCCCTGGCTCCCCCAAGACTACTGGTACTGATGATTCCAAAATGTCACTCCATCTCTGGGAGCTCTAGGTCCTTGGAGAAGAAAGAGGAGGAGTCCAGCAGGGGTATGACATCCCCTGACTTGGCCTCCACTGAACTAACAACCTTTGAATTTCCAGTAAATCAGAGAACACATCTGTGGACATAGAGATGTGACATGGTGGTTTTGGAGGGAGTTCCCGTGCAAAAGCCATGGATCCATGGTTTTGTGCCATGTCAGTGCTGGGAATGCTGGATCCATGATGTTTAGGCTCAGTCCATGGAGTCATGTGTGATCTGTGAAGGAGATGATGGTGGTTTACAGGGGAGGGATCTCATATCACAATCCTGCAAAATCTAGAAGATCCAGTCTCTCTTGACCCCTGCACCACCCTTCTTTTTCTCCCCGCAGCTGTGTCTCTGGTTGTTCTGTATTCAAAGCTTTTCCCCCAGTTGACCACAACTATAATTCTTGTATTGGCCCATTGGCCTGTAAGCCCACATTACCAGCAGCTAGGGATGGTGGAGAATTCCACCACGAATTCCCCCCCAAACCCGTGGCGGAATGGCCCCCTGCCCCCTCCCCCGCAGAATCCCCCTCGGGACGAAGCTTACCTGGGGCGGATGTTCCAGCGGTGGAGGCTCCAGAGCTGGCTCTAGTGGCGGCAGCAGAAGCTGGTCTCTTGGCCGGCTACTGCGGACTCAAATGGCAGCCACCATGCCATTTGCGTAGCTGCCTTTGCCGTGATAGGCTACGTAAATATGTACGTAGCCTATCACGGCAAGCAAAAAAAATAAAAAAGCATACGCAAATGGTGGCGGCTATGGCGGCCACCATTTGCGATCCCTTTTTTCGCTGTTTTAGCCTACGTAAATATTTACGTACGCTATTATGGCGAAAAAAAGGAGAACGCAAATAGCATAGTGGGCGCCATTTGCATTCCTTTTTTTCCCACCATAATAGCTTACGTAAATATTTACGTAGGCTAAAACAGCGAGAAAAAAAAGGAACGCAAATGGCGCCCACTACGTTATTTGCGTTCCCCTTTTTTTCACCGCAATAGCTTATGTAAATATTTACATAGGCTAAAACAGAGAAGAAAGGGAACGCAAATGGCAGCCGCCATAGCCGCCGCCATTTGCGTACACGTTTGGTTTTTTCCCGGAAGGCTGCCCAGCGGCCAGATGTCCAGCTGCGGGCGGCCCCGGCCGGTAGCTCCATAGAATCTCCATGGAGTGGAGCAGGCCAGATTAGGATTTCGGGGGGAGGTGCAGAGCGCCTCCCCCCCCCCATGAATCACCCCATTGAAAAGGTAAGTGACTTTCGTACATCCCTACCAGCAGCTTTAGAAAGGCCTAGAGATCCATCATGCTCTCTGACTTTGGTCTATTGGCTGCAGTTTCCTGATAGTTGGCCTATTGATTTGTCAGACGAGTCAAAGGTCAATATCGCTGCCTCAGCACATCCCATGCTAATGAGCGCTGGTATCTTATCAGGGTCTCTGACGTGCCTGGGAAGTGAAACTCTATTTGTCTTAAAGCTACAGGTGTCTGTGCTGGGAAAGTTCCCATTGGTTTCCTTCTGATCAAGCACTGTTAGTCTATGCTGGGAAAGTTGCAGATGAATGATAATTAACTCTTTCTCCTGTCATGTTGCCTCACTGCTAGGGATGGACGAAAGGGACTTACCTCATCCTGCAGCTTGCTTCGCGGTGGGGGGGAGGCGCTTCGGTTCTGCCCCCGAAGTTCAGGCAAGGGGGGGAGGCGCCCCGCCTCGCCCGGCTGAAATTCAGGCCAGGGGGGAGGCACCCCATCCTTCGCCACTGAAATTCAGGCCGGGGAGGAGCGCCCCGTCTACCCGGCCGCAAAAAAAAAAAAGGAAAGTAAAAAAAACAACAACACACACCTGTGATAGGCTACGTAATGATTTACGTAACCTATCATGGCTAGATTTCCAAAGTCAGCCATGATAGGCTACGTAAATTGTCACGTAGCCTATCATGGGTGACTTTGAAAAAAAAAAAGCACGTACGCAAATGGCGGTGCCCATGGGGTGCCGCCATTTGCGTTTCTTACTTTGGCACGTCTAGTCTACATAAAGATTTACGTAGACTACGGCGAAAATAAGAGCAACGCAAAAAGCGTTCCCTTATTTTCGCCGTACTCTACGTAAATCTTTATGTAAACTAGACATGCCAAAATAAGGAACGCAAATGGTGGCGCCCATGGGCCCCCATCATTTGCGTATGCACTTTTTTTTTTCCCAAAGTCACCCGTGATAGGCTACGTGACGATTTGCGTAGCCTATCACGGCTGACTTTGGAAATCTAGCCGTGATAGGCTACGTAAATCGTCACGTAGCCTATCACGGGTGTTTGTGTGTGGTTTTTTTTTTACTTTTTTATTTTGTAATGGCGGCGGCAGCCAGTCGGGAGACCGGCCGCCGCCCCCACCCCCGACGAAACACCACTGAACCGCCGCCAGGACCCGCTGCCGAGAGGGACATTAGCTGAAGGTAAGTCCCATCCTGGGGGGGGGGCGGGGCGCCAGAGGAGAATTTCCTCAACACTTTCGGGGGGCCGAGTGCCTCGGCGCTCGGCCTCCCAAAGATTCATGGAGAAATTCTCCGCCATCCCTATGGACTATAAGGAAGGCTGAGCGCTGAAGAATTGATGCCTTCGAACTGTAGTGCTGGAGAAGACTCTTACAAGTCCCCTGGACTGCAAGGAGGTCAAATCAGTCAATCCTACAGGAAATCAACCCTGACTGCTCTTTGGAAGGACAGATACTGAAGCTGATGCTCAAATATTTTGGCCACCTAATGCGAAGAAAAACAGAAAAGTCACTAGAAAAGATCCTGATGCTGGGAAAGATTGAAGGCAAAAGGGGAAGGGGTTGGCAGAGGATGAGATGGCTAGATAGCATCACCAATGCAACAAATATGAATTTGAGCACACTCCAGGAGAGAGCACAGGACAGGAAGGCCCGGAGTGCTATGGTCCATGGGGTCACGAAGATTCGGACACGACTTAACACCTGAACAACAAAGAGAGAAGGACCTCTCCGGAGCATCTTAGTACCTGGGCAGCCTCACAGTCCTTCTTGCGGAAAGGTGGGATATAAATATGAATGAATGAATTCATACATACATTCATAATTAAAAATAAAGAGACAGGGAACGGAGGGCAGAGAGAGCTTGAGCTGCTGCCCAGCTGCTTCTCCTGAGGAATGCTGAACAGAAGGTAGTTCAGGGTACAGCTCCCTCATTCCTCATTCATCCCTCATTCCTCATAATCAGTCTTATTATGTCGGACATTTCTAAATATGTTGGAAGGGAGCAGTGTGCTTCACTCCTGATTATGGCTGCCACTTTTATACACAGCATCAGAGAAGGCTATCTCACACTGTTTACCTACAAACACCATCTAAAGCTAGGTGTGAGTGGAAGGAAGTGAAGAGGATATGAGTCCTTGCTTCCTTGTGACAGAGGCAGAAGAGGAAGAAGGAATAGGAAGGGGAGGGAGCAGGGAAAAGGAACTGATCAAGCTGCAGGACAGCAAAGGTGGTGAACAAGAGAAGCAGCAGTTGATGCAACACACGCTCTATCACCCCCCAGTGTCTGGAAGCATGTGGAGTTGTTGCTACTATCCAACACAAAGCATGTGGTATGGAAGTGTGGTCTGGCATGGGGGAGGGGAGATCCTTGGGTTGCCTTTGCTTACATTCACTTAAAGCGAATGAAAGCCCACCACATCTCAACACCATCTGCTCTGCTTTCAAACAACTCATTCGGAAGTCTTTCTTCCTGTTTTTGATGACAAGGAGGCACATGAATGAAACATAGGGATGTACGAATCCCTTACCTAGGCATGGCGGAGAATTCCACCACAGATCTCGGTGAGGCCGAATGCCAGCGCATTCAACCCCCTGAAATCTGTGGCGGAACGAAGCCCCCCTGCCCTCCCACTCCACGAAATGGGCCCGGAACAGAGCCTACCTTGGTCGGCCATTCCGGTGCTCCTTGAATGGCAGCCATGTCTGCAGCCGCCATTCGCGTCTTTTGAATGGCTGTGATAGGCTACATAAATACTCACGTAGCCTATCACGGCTAACACAGGAACGCCATTTGCATCCCTGCACAGGCTGTGATAGGCTACGTAAATATTTACGTAGCCTATCACAGCAAAAAAAAAGGGAACGCAAATGGCTGCGGCTATGGCGGCCGCCATTTGCATTCCCTTTTTTTGTCGTGATAGGCTACGTAAATATTGACATAGCCTATTACAGCTAAAGTGGGAACGCAAATGGGGTAGGGGACACCATTTGTGTCCCTGCTTTAGCCATGATAGGCTACATAAATATTTACGTAGCCTATCACGGGCCAGTGTAGGGACGCAAATGGCATCCCCTACACAGGACACCATTTGCATCCGCACCAGCCCGGCAGTGGCTGGAGGCCCTGCTGCGGGTTGGCCCGGCCGGCGGCTCCATGGCCTGGCCGTGGAGCGGAGCCAGCCGGGCAGGATTCCGAGGGGGAGGAATGGATCACCTCCCCCCCATCGAGGATTCTGGGGGGAGGAACGGATCGCCTCCCCCCTCCTGCGGAACCTGGCGGATCCAGGTAAGCGTGGTTTCATACACCCCTACCCTTAGCTGGCTCCATTCAGGGGCATCCGTGGTGGTGGGAAGGTGATCTGACCCTCCCCCCAGAATCCTCCCTGGCTGGCTCCACTCCACGGTGAGTCCGCAGAGCCGCTGGCCGGGGCTGCCCACAGCTGGACCTCCATCCGCTGCTGGGCTGCAGCCGCAAATGGCAGCTGCCGTAGCAGCCACCATTTGTGTCACTCCGCTGCTGTGATAGGTTGTGTATATATTTACTAACATAGCGAGGGAAATGACAGCAGCAGACGGGTGCCGCCATTCACACCCGCAGATGAGGGCAGCAGATGGCCGACAAAAGGTAGGGTCCATCCCAGGGAGGTTTCGCGGGGTGGTGGGGGGGGATTGCTCTGTTCCGCTATGGTCTCAGCGGGTGGGAGGCTTGATTCTAAACAATCTGGCCTCACTGGAGTCCATGGCAGAATTCTTTAACATCCCTAATGAAACACTCCTAGAGCTGTGGTGTGTAATTTGAGGTCCCCCCAAACTTAGTTTGGGCTGCAGAGTACAGTTCCTTATTCCTCTCTCTCTCTCTCTCTCTCTCTCTCTCTCTCTCTCTCTCTCTCAGCAATGATTGGCAGGGAGGCATATGCTTCACAGCATCTTGTACCAAAGGGAAGCATTGGACAAGACATGGATTGCCAGTTATTCAGTTCAGCCCAAGACAGTGCCCTGTGGCCAAAAGAAATGTTGGACCAGACACAAAGATTGGGTGTCTCATCGAGAACACTGTCCTGGTTGTATCAGTGCATGACATGTGGTTGATTTCATGTGGCCCAAACCTTAGGTTGGTGTGTATACTCTTGTTTCTGGATCTTTTAGTGTGTATTGGGAGGGTATAAGAATTAATATGTCTTGGAGCATTACACAAAGCCAATGGTTTGCACTGGAGAGAATTGTTGTGGATCTCGAAGGGGGCAGTCACCCAGTCATGGAGATATATCACATACAGTAGAATAGCCTAAACTTTATTTTGGGGCACAGGGGCTTCTTGGGGGTGAGCATTCAGCTATATTCCAAACTTTTCTGGGGATCAGGAATTGGGAAGCTAGTCCCCAACTTCATCCTTGTCCTTGACACAGCCCTCCACTGCATTGCCTTTGCTGATACAGATGGAGGCCAGCCATGGCTTCAGAACCAAAGCAGATGACAGAGAATCTCACTTGGGCAAAGTGATGTCCACACCCCCGTTCCCACCAAGCCTTCCTAAAACTCAGCCCAGGAGCACAGTGGAACAGGTGTCCATTATGCACCAACTTCTTCAGGCTCAGTTCAAGGTAGAAGTATCTCATTCTGCTCTTGAGTCTGATGTTTATGATTTTGGACTCTAAGGCAATCTTTGCGGAAATCCCTTTGAGCTTTGGCAAAAATAAGAATAAATCATACTGATTTCAATCATAGTGCCCATCACAACTGCGACATCCTAAGCCCCATGTCGCTCCAAGTGCAGCTGCATGGATGGAGGAAAGCACATTTGTGCAAACTCACTGATGCCCCTCCACATGCTGGTTGGGACTCAGCAAACAGACAATTGACCTTGGCCAGACATTTATCAAAGAAGCAGTATCAAGAGACATAGCCAAGATACACTTGAGGATGAATCTCACAACACAGCCTGGTTGAGTTCTGTATATTATGAAACTTTCTTCCAGTGAATCACATTGTTGAGCCACAGCTCCCAGTGGAGGCTAGTGGCTCCAGTTTTCCTTCAAGCTGTGAATCCATGCTGTTTCAGCACATTGGTTTCCTCCTTCCGAGTTCTGGCAGATTCTGTCTGAAACCCAGAATAAGTTCACAGCTCCACTGAAATCACAGCCGCAGCCTCCACTGGCAGCTGCCCAAAATCTCAGGCTGAGAATTTTCAGGACCTAAATTTTAAATGGATTAAAAGTACCAAAAATGGAGCATAGGATTATCCCATATCAAATTTCTCTCTATTCGAGAGACTGTCTCCTTCAAGTTCCCTCCGATCAAAAACATCATTTATGTTCAGTAAATGTGTGATGACCATAGATGACAATGACAAGAAAGGAAATGGAAGAACTGAATTAAGATCCTGCATTCTCTTAGAATAAGTCTTAATGACAAAAACAAACAAAGATCAATTTAATGTGCTTCATTAAGGGCTTTCCATGTGCACTCAAGCTGCAAAATCCTGGTACACTGCAGCTGTTAAGGGCCATAGCTTGAACAGATGTATTATTTAGACAATATGGGTATGCTATGGTTCCAGCCTCACCACTACCATAGATGTGGGTGGCTGTGAGTGGCAGAGTGAGAGACCCAAACCCCAAATTTGCCTATTTGCTGTTAGAGAAGCATGGAGGCTATGCAACTGAAGCTATCAGTGCATCAAAAGCCTCATTCAGCTATGATCTCACTACAATAGTATCTCCTCCAAAGTTCTGCCAAATCTTCTTCCACAGGTTTACTTCTATGGATCAGATGCACTAGATTGTTTTAAACATGATATGCTCCTTTGTATTCAGATCAGGTCTCAGTACAATAATGTAGCACTTGGGAAGAAAGATACAGCCCAACAACCCAGCACTGGAGGCCACAATCGAGAAGACCTGCATGGCTACCATGTATTTGCCCTTCGTGCTCAGGTAGGAGGGCACAAAGGACAGCCAAACACTGCAGAAGACCAGCATGCTGAAGGTGATCAGTTTGGCTTCATTGAAGGCCCCGGGCAGCTTCCTGGCCAGGAAAGCCACCGTGAAGCAGATGGCAGCCAGGAAGCCCATGTAGCCAATGGAAATATAAAACAAGGTGATAGATCCTTCGTTGCATTGCAGGATGATCTGTCCAGGCTGGGAATGCATGTCAGAGTCAGGGAATGGGGCAGAGCTCCCCAGCCAGATGGTGCAGATGACAACTTGGACACTAGAACAAGAACTTACAATGGAGTTTGCAAGACTCTTCCCCAGCCATTTCTTCACTTGGTTCCCTGGTTTTGTAGCCAGGAAAGCCAGCACCACAGTGATGGTTTTGGCCAACATTGAAGAAACGGCAACTGAGAAGATGATGCTGAAGGCTGTTTGTCGGAGAAGGCAAGTCACTTTCCTTGGCTGGCCAATGAACAGGAAGGAGGACAAGAAAGAAAACATGATGAAGATGAGGAGAATGTAGGAGAGGTCTCGGTTGTTGGCCTTGATTATTGGAGTTTTTTGGTATTTCATGAAGATTCCTAATATGAAGCCTGTGGATAAGGACAAGAATAGAGTAAAGGAAGTCAGGACAATCCCCAAAGGTTCTTCATAGGAGAGGAAGGTTATATTCTTGGGGACACATTGATCTCGGTTCTTGTTTGGATGCTGATCTTCTGGACACTTAGTGCAATGGTCTGCATCTGAGAAGAAGGAGAGTGACTTCAGCAGGATTCACAGCAACTCTAGTTTGATGAAGTTGCAATCTGTGGCCTTGTCACCAAAGGAGGACCTTAGTAGCAGGGCCAGGAAAGCTGAATCTCTGGGACATTACAGAGTCTTTGTCAGTCAGAGAAGAACAGAGAAGAGTGGGCTAGATGTATTGAAGGGTTGATATGGAATAAAGACAGCTTCCTACCTTGTTTAAATATGGAGAAGCAAGTGTGTCTATACCAACGTTGTTTAGGATAAGGGGGTTTCTGTGTGTTTATCCTGTTTTTATCTTCATAATATTCTTGTAAGCCATGTTAAGCTGCGTGGTAGAGGATCAGCTTGTTATGTATTTATTTACTCAAATTATGTTGCACCTTTCCACAACAAGGTGGTGAGCCTTGGACTCCTAGTTAAGTTTCAAATCCGGATAATTACATCAAGCCCTCCATTTATTTTTACTAAAGTTTTACTAATGGGGTTTGAAGGAACAGAAGAAGACTGAATCAACATTGGGCAGGGGAGTGCTCTGATTCCCAGAAAGTTGGGGATGGAGCAATTCCACATCCCTTTTTCTTCCAGGTACACCTTGCTTGTCTGCCACAGGATCCCAGCACAGTGGAGATTATTCTCTGCATATAATGGAGAAAGGCCCACCATGTCTGCACTTACAGCCCTGTCCCAATCAAGGAAAAAGCATAGTGGTTCTTTGTGGGGGGCATGATTTATACCAGGAAAATTGTACACTAAGCATCTTCCCTGCCTTGCACCCCAAAGATGGACTCCCACAGTCATTTCTTTCTATATGCAAATGATGGTGGAGATTAAAAATATTGAATCCAAGTAGGGGTCAGAGTTCAAAAATCCCTTCACCATCTGTTCCAAAGATGTATGAATATTTAATGTAAAAATTTAAATGCTTTTGAGCCTGCACATCTCAAAAATTATCACAGTGATATATGAAGCAGAATAACAAAACTCTGTAGAAGAAGAGCCACTAATAACAAATGAAATTAGCATTCAGTGCAATGGATCAAACCATCATTGTAATCACACTATATGCTGGAATGGCTGGGTGAATAAACCATAGCACCCTGAGGTATTTTAGGCTGAGCAGTAGTGAATAGCCCATGACTGCAAGCCCCATTTCTGAGCAGGGATTTGAACTCAGGTCTCTCCTGTCCAAGTCCAACCTTCCCATTGCTTCATCAGTTTGTCTAATTCTAAGCAATTCCCATAATATTTTCAACTAGGAGCAACAGTCATTCATAAAGCCTTCTTCTCTTACCTACTCATGGAATGTTTTGCTCAAGGGGTTTAAAAGTAAATAAGAGAGAATCAAAATAGGGTTAAGGAGAGTATTGGGTGAATTCAAATAGTTGCCCTGTTTCCTGAGGGAACTCCCATTTCTCTGATCTCACTCACCTGCCTGAGTGGAGATTGTTCCATCCGGGCATGGAGCGCAAGCATAGCAGCAAGGTGGCTCTCCTTCCTGGACCTCCTTGGTGTATCCAGGGCGGCAGCTCTCTGTGCACCTGGAACGAGGCACGGTCTAGCAGCAAAGAGAAGGAGCATCAAGGAAACAGTGTTATGAATAGTTGTGCCTATGGAAATGAGTCATACACTTCAGAGAGGACCCAACTGGATCTCTAGCGCTAGTGACCCTAAGTGAAATAGAGAAGTGAACCCAGGTCCTTCTTTCAGGGAAGCACTATTTATGCATCACCACATGGCATGAAGGTATTTGGTCTGTTTGTTTGTTTCAAAATGTATATACCACCTTTTTGGGGATGTCGGAGAATTTCTCCATGAATCTCTGGGAGGCTGAATGCCAACGCATTCGGCCCCCTGAAATTGGTGGGGAAATTCTCCAACACGCCCCTGCCCCCTCCGGGATGGGACTTACCGTGGCTGAATGTCCCTCGCGGCGGTGGGTCCTGGCAGCAGTTCAACGGCGTTTCGGTGGCAGCGGCGGCGGCTGGTCTTCCAACCGGCTGCCACCACCGCCATTTCCAAGTAAAGTGTAAAAAAAAAAACCCACCCGTGATGGCCTACGTAAAGATTTATGTAGCCTATCACGGCTGACTTTGGGGGGGGGGGAAGCACGTACGCAAATAGCGGCATTCCTTATTTGGGCACGGGTAGTCTACGTAAAGATTTACGTAGACTATGGCAAAAATAACGCTGCGTTGCCCTTATTTTCACCGTGGTCTCCGTAAATCTTTATGTAGACTACCCGTGCCCAAATAAGGAACGCAAATGGCATTCGGCCTCCCCGAGATTCGTGGCGAAATTCTCTGACATCCCTCGGACAGATTCGGGACTTATGAATCGGCTTCCGAAGCGGGTTGGGTGGGCTGTGCACAGTCCTAAGCTTTGATACCCAGAGCCTAGACTGTGAAGGGCTTCAAAGGTATCAGCAGTTTAATTTGCACCCTGAAGTGACTGTGAGCCACAGAAGCACTTTTAAAACAGGTGAGGTGCTGTCTCTCTGCCCTGCCCCAGTTCTCAACTGAGGGCCCACCAGAACTCTCTCAGCTGTCTTCAAAGGAAGGCCCACCTGGCACCTCCAAGCCTCCTTTCTGACCTCTGTACTACTCAAGTTTAGAGGAACTTCAGTCTTCCTGTGCTATTGCTCCCAATTTGCTCCATCCGAACAGGATGATGATGTTCTGGAAATGGGTCAGGGCGAGAGGCCAGGGACGAGCAATAAATCCAAGCTAGATTATCTGCTAAATACATGGGATAGGGGAGATAGGCAAGAGAGAGGCCAGGAAGAGTAAGAGCTGGAAGTCCAAAGAGTAGAGACAGATGAGGACCAAGGCAAGCCGTTTCCTGCTGACAGTCCTGGGTTATACATGCATTGAGCTGGGATGGAAGTACAGTAAAAGCTTTGTCATCTGTGATGAATTTACCCTTCTTTGGCCAAGTTCAGATCTGGGAGATATTTTACTCTTTCAGATTGGAAGCATGCTCATTTGGCCCGGGGGGTGGGGGAGGTCTTATCAGCAAGAGGGGTTACCACCCACCCTTCCTACAACTGCAACAGATGTGTGTGAAAGACTGGCATTATTGTGTTCCAACCCTTTGCTTTTTAAGGAAGATTCAGGGCTCTATTGCTCCCCAGAACATATGGGGAGGATGGGCATCTCCTCACAAATCTGACCTTGACTCTGGCTCCAGAGCGTACTGCCCCCACTGGGCGTTGTGTTACTCCTTATGGTCTCCCCCTTGTCTCTGCACTTAGAATCCATACCACCTCTCTTAACTCAACCCAATTCTACCCATACTGGGGCCATAATTCTGCAGTAGAGCACCTGATTTACATGCACAGGGTCCCAGGTTCAATCCCTGGCATCTCCTGGTAGGACTGCAATAACTCCTGCCTGAAACCCTGGAGAGCTGCTACCAGCCAGTGTCAACAATACTGGGTTACCGGAGCCCATATTATTGGAGGCAGCATCCTACATTGATGCTTGAATTCAGAATGAATTGGGAGTTGTGTTTAACTGACTGGATAGACATGTAGCCTAATATGTGTTTAGAAGCCAGGGAAAAAATCACAGAGCAGGGTGGATACTATTAGAGCTTAAAAGATGTCACAAGCCAATAATAGGACACAAATCCTTTCCCCTACCTCATTAAAATGGCTGGGCCAGGCAATGGCTTCCCGGTTAATGGTGAGTTTCAGGTCTGGAGATGCCTGTCTCTCCACACTCCCAATAGTCACTCTAGCACGTGACTCATTGGGAAACATCACCCAGTTCACGATATCAAAGTCAGCTGCCAGTTCCCCAGACTTATCCAGATACAGTCCACCCATGGAAGCATTAGAAAACTGGATGTCTCGTAAGAAAGTGTGAAGCTAGAATGACAGAGAAAACAGCCCATATTTAGAAGTCATGAAAATATAGTCATTATCTTAGGCCTCATCACTTTGAGCTCTAATCTTTGATGGTCTCTGCACATCCCATCTGGGCTCTTTGAGTGTTCACAGTCACAACTAGGGATGCCAGAATAATCTGCAATCAGTTCAGGAGAGATTGGATTTGACAGATTGAATTAGCTTTTTTTTCAAATTGCACAGATTCCAGAGACTTGCAGACCTTTTTCTTTCTTTTTTTACTTGGGGGGAGGCACACCAAAATTCTGGTACATAATTTGGACTCCATCAATGAACAGTTGGCAGAACTAAAGACACCTGATAATCTGCGGAAACTTCTAAACCAAATCTGGACTTTCCTACTAATAACACATATACCCTCTGGGAAGCCACAGCTCAAGAGATCAAAGAATGAGCACCAAATATTAATGTCTGAATCCACCCTTGCAGGTAGCAGAGCAACGAGAGTGCAGTGCCTCCCCCACCAGGGTAGAAGGCCTAGAGGGATACGAGGGTTGATGGAATCAAAAGCAGATTTGAGATCAAATAGAATCAACAGCGTGGCTTCCCCCTGGTTTCTTTTGAGGAAGGTCATCCATCATGAGACCAAGACTGATTCAGTCACATAAGCAGAGGAGAAATCCAAATCGAATGGGTCTAGACAATCAGGAGCTGAAACTGGGCTTCCCCCCCCCTTGAGACCATTAGCCAAAAAGGGGGTATTAGGACTGGCAGTAGTTATCTAAAACTAGGGTTGTGAACAGACTGCCCCCAATATGGTTTGGATGCCACTTTGGACCTTCTCAAGCAGCCCTGCTTTGCTTCGGACAGATTCTGACCCCATCCACCTTGGGTGTCCGAATCATTCTTATAGGGCATTTTCTCATTGACTTGCACTGGAAAATAGAAATGGCCATCAGGTTTCCAGGTTTCAGGATGAAAGCATGAAATTTGGGGTCCTGGCATCCCCCATGGCGTGGATTCGACCCACCAAATTTCGGACAGTTTGGCCTGGTAATTTCTGTGCGGAGAGCAGGTGGAATTTGATTTTTTTCCAGAAAAACTCTCAAAGCAAAGAGCTATACCTTTCACCAGTTGCACAGAGGTACATGGAATTTCAGGAACTGTCAGCAGGCCTGGGGAGGGTCCCACCTGCCAAAATTTGAGACACTTCAACCTGGACGTTATTGTCCTAGGGTCTAGTTAAATGTGCCATTCTCTGTAACTCAAACCAAACTCAGAAAGATGACAATCAGAGAAGTTTGGTGTTGACCCCACTACACCAGGACACACTATCTGGACTGGGGGAGAGCCAGCTTGCCTGCCGGTGCTGGCCTAGCCACACCTTGTCCACCTCTGCCCTGCCAACAAGACCCCGAAGATGCCCCATATTGGGCTTGCTTGCTTTGCAACGCAGTGTAGTATTGAATCATTGAAATACTAGATGTTAATATGAGTGTAGTGCTTTGCCCACTGTAGGGATGGAGGAGAATTCCGTAGGGATGTACGAAAGTCACTTACCTTTTCAAAGGGTGACATTCATGGTGGGGGGGAGGTGCTCTGTCCCTCCCCCCCGAAATTCTGGCCTGGAGGGAGGTGCTCCGTCCCTCCCCCCTGAATCCTGGCCAGCCAGCTCCGCAAATGGCGGCAGCCGTAGCCGCCGCCATTTGCGTCCCGGCAGTCAGCCGTGATAGGCTACATAAATGTTTACATAGCCTATCACGGATGATTTAAAAGAGAAAAAAAATGTGCGTATGCAAATGGCGGCACCCATGGGCGCCACCATTTGCGTTCCTTATTTTGGCACATCTTAGTCTACGTAAACATTTACGTAGAATAAAATAGCGAAAAATAAGACACCGTAGCCGCTGCCATTTGCGTACGCCTTTTTTTTTTTTTTACCCAGCACCAGCCAGTCTGCAGCTGGAAATCCAGCTGTGGACGGCCCTGGCCTGGCCAGCTGCTCCGTGGAGCTGCCGCAGAGCAGAGCCTGCCGTCAACGATTCCAGGGGGGAGGACCGGATCGCCTCCCCCCCTGTCGAGGATTCCGGGGGGAGGGACGGAGCGTCTCCCCCCCTCCAGCGGACGCCGCCACTGGAACAAGGTAAGGGATTCGTACATCCCTAGCCCACTGTTTTTTGAAATTGCTCGAGCACAACAAAGCCACACACACACACAGAGAGAGAGAGAGAGAGAGAGAGAAGAGTGAAAGGAACTACAAGCAATGGGGAAGAACTACAGAAGAGAAAGAGGCTTTTCATTTATTTTTTCTAAGGGAAAAGATCTCAAAAATGGGAGGGGAAGGAATACAGGAATTGAGAAGGGTGGGGGGAGGGGGGCAGCCAAGAACAAGGACAGAAGAGTAATATGTGTGTGTGTGTGTGTGTGTGTGTGTAACATCTATGCAGAATGAAAGTAAGGGCAAACGAATGGTTGAGAATTGGGAATGGTGGGGTAGAAGCTAAAGAAAGAGGCAAGGGCAGGAAAAGTACAGTAGTTTTTATTTTTTTTGTTTTTTTTAAATAAACAGAAGAAAAACCGACTGGCTACAGAACTGGACTCAAAGAGTGCTTATCAATGGGATCTTCTCAAACTGGGTACTGCAGGGCTCAGTCCTGGGCCCAGCGCTCTTCAGTATTTGTATTAATGACTGGGAGGAGGAGGTTCAGGGAATGCTGATCAAATTTGCTGATGACACAAAACTGGGTGAGATAGCTAATACCCTCGAAGAGAAGAAAAACATTCAAAGTGATCTTGATGGGCTGGAGCACTGGGCAGGAAACAACAGAATGAAATTTAGTGGGGATAAATGCCAAGTTCTGCACCTAGGAAAAAGAACCCACATGCACAGTTACAAGATGGGTGAGACTTGGCCCCAAAGGACTACAAGCGAGAAGGACCTTGGAATTGTTGTCTAACATAAGCTGAATATGAGCCAACAATGTGATGTGGCTGCAAAAAGGCAAATGCTATTTGGGGCTGCATTAACAGAAGTATAGCTTCCAAATCACATGGAGTACTAGTTCCCCTCTGCTCAGCACTGGTTAGGCCTCAGATTGTGTACTGTGTCCAGTTCTGAGCACCGCACGATTAGAAGGATGCAGACAAAATGGACCTTGAGAAGAGAAGAGTGAGGGGAGATATGATAGGGCTCTTCAAGTACTTGCAAGGTTGTCACAGAGAGGAAGGCCAGGATCTCTTCTTGACTTGGATTCCTGCGCTGAGCAGGGAATTGGACTCCATAGTCTTATAGGCCCCTTCCAACCTTACTCTTCTATGATTCTAAGATAAGTGTAAAACATATTAGAGAAGTGGGGAGAGTGAGGGGCCAGGGACAACAGCGAACCAGGAGAAGAAAGGAGGAAACTCAAACTCAGTACTTTTCAAATGTTTGATTATTTAAATAAAGGATCTACACAAGAAAGAAAGAGAGTAGTTGAATTGGGAAGGAAGAAGAATCTGCAAACACACACACATTATATAGATCTACCCAACTCTATCTACCAACACATTGTAAACCAAAGCCACCACCTAATTAGTGTTCTCTCACACACAATGAAACGAAAGCAGGATGATCTCTCCAATGTATCCACTCCAGCATTGCGCCCACCACCACCACTGTCACTGATTGGAGACCGCCGTTTTGCTTTCAGCCCTAATTTGGCAACTACAGTTGCCATTTGCCAAAGATCATTCCCTCCCTCCTCCTCCTCATCTCCCCCTTCCTTATATTTTCCAAGTTGTTACATTCTAGAGACAGGCTGTCTTGGGCTTCAAGAGGCATCGGAATGCCTCCAAATCACCAAGTGGGACCGAGGAGCCTTGGGGACAAACTGCTTCACTTTGGGGCACCTCGGTGCTGTTCCGATCCACTTTGGAACACACCGAGCCACCTCCGAAGCAGCATGCTTTGTTTCACTATTCGGGATTCGGTCGGAAGGGGTGCACAGCCCTATCCAAAACACTGGAGTCAGACCGGTCCGTTATGAGCAGCAGGCATTATCCCTCACATCAGGATGCATTAACCACTAGGGATGGACAGGCTCACCACCATCCAGGGCTTGGGGGAGGTCCAGGAGCCCTACCCCACCTGGCATTCCGGCTCGCCTAGCCCCATCAGCCACCCCCACTAGCCATCTCCTCCTCATGACGAGGAGTTGGCTAGAAAGGCTTGGGCTCTGACGCCTCATCCTGGCCCAGCTGGTTGTGAAGGGCTTCTGTGACAGCCAACAGGGCAAGGCAAGACCTCAGTGCTGTGCATGCCCCGGCCACTCTTGTCATCTCCTCCTTGCAAGGAGGAGACAGTGAGAGTGGTTGGGATGCATGTGGTGACAACACGGGGCAGTTCCCAGCTGCCCAGCAACCAGATCTGTCAGCACCACACAACTCGGCATCCAGGGTCAAGGGGCCTGGGTGGCTGGAGCCATCGAGCTCCAAGAAGAAGGTGGGTCCTAGTGACATCCCTATTTACCAGAACCTGCACCCGCCTGGTCATACCCCTCCCCGCAGCTAGCTTTTCTTAGGAGGACATGTTGTCAGGCACATTGCCGCAAACACCTTGCCCACTTAATCACACCACAATAACTGAAATTGATCCCACTGGATCTTCTACAACAAAATCATTAGGTTCATGGCAAAGTCAAGCAAATATATCCTTTACAAGAAAAAAAACAACAACAACTGGTTCTCGGTGGGTCTGGGGCTCAATTTCTATTGGCTGCCTTCACTGCACACAAGAGGAACCATTCTGTACCCTACCACATCCTTTGTTATCTTCATCATGAGTTTTTATGGAGGTATTGCCAAAGGAAAAGGGGATACCTCCCAGGGCTGCAGCCTTTGATGTTCCCGCCGTTCTCCTTCACCCACCATGAACATCCGTTTGGATCGGGATGAATATGCAGCATGCAAGGCATGGGCCACAGCTTGGATACTGCTGTAAGTAATGTAGCTGTCCTGAGACATAACTCTTTCAATCTCCTCCTGGGGCAGCATTGCCCATTTTGCTTTCTCTCTGCATCCTGTCCAAATTTTCATGGACAAAACATGCATTGAATTGAAACAGTTAAAGGTGTTATCCCAAAACAGTGACAGAGCAGAGGAATATGGTTCATAGTAGTCATATTTTGTCATTTTTGGACTCTTCATTATGAACGACAAAGAACCATGGAGGAACTGGAAGTAAGAAGGTTGAAGAGACAAGTTGACGTTTATGTCCAGAACATCTGGTGTGATCCAAACTTTTGCCCCAGTTTCTTTCTTTTTGAGTGTTCTTTGAATCAACAGCAGTGAAACACAGCCATAGTAGGAGTGTGGATAGTAAACAATGACCTTCACTTGTTTCCCCAAGTCAGATAGGCCAATCTGGGAGATTTGATGTAAGATATTTCGTGGTAGCCTTTTTGAGAAAGCGACACAAATCCCATTGCTGATCATCAGGGGTGTCAAGGCACCCAGGAACCTCTCCCCGTTCTCAGTATCTGGAGCCAAGAGACTGACCCACGTCCATCTGAAAAACAGGAGCAGCTGGACGATCCCTGAGTACTGGGCTTCTTCCTTTGGGGCCATCCGGTAGGCAAAAAGGAACTGAGTATTGTCATTCAAAAAAGGAGTAGCAATGCCATAACTGATCTAGGGAGCAAAGTAAAGTCAGAGACTGTAGTTTAGTATTGTTTTATTTTCTGACTGAAGGTCAATTACATATTAAACTGAAATTACTAGTAACTAAGAAAATGTCTGACTCTATGAAATGTGTAGGGCATATTTGGAGGGGGTGTACAAAAATATCCCAAGTGTCATTTATGGTGCAGCCACAGAGGAGCATGGGAGTGCTTTTCACGCATTCAAAATGCTGTAGTGATTCACTTCAGGAACCAGTCGATGAAAGTTAAGCTGCTCCCTGCCTCGAGTGAAGCCACCGAAAATGACAGACTTAGCCCCATCCCGACCCCAACGAGGTTCTAGATTCTGTTTCGGGAGCACACAGGAGCCTTCTTCAAGTATTACAGCCATGAAGGGGCAACATGAGTACAAAAGCAACCCACTTCGGGTATTGACCTGGTTCAAGGACCAAATCTGCTTGGGTTGCCGTGGTGGATGACCTTTATCAAGAGAGGGACAGGGGAGTACCACCCTGCTACTTCCACTTGATCGCTCATTGGCTTTTGCTACCATGGTCCATGATATCCTCCTGGATTGACTCTGTGGGATGGGCATTGGACACATTGTGCTACAGTGGTTCTGGTTCTTCCAACGTGCCCTGTTTCAGACAGTAACATTGGGTGACCATTCCTGAAGGCAATTGAGCTACAGGCTTCCACAGGGCACCATCTTGTCCCCAGTGTTGTTCAACATCTGTATGAAGCAGCTCTGAGGGGTCATGAGCAGATTTGGAGACAAGTGATGAGATGAAGCTCAGTGTCCCTGTGACATCTGAAAAAGGTGAGGCTGTGCAAGTCCTCAACCACTGCGTAGACTCCGTAATGGGCTGGATGAGGGCCAGTGAACTGAAACCTAACCTTGGCAGGACGCAAGCCGTGTTTATGAGTGCTCCACATGTCCGGGAGAGAAAATCATAGCCTCTTCTGGAGGGGGTTGTGCTCCCTTTGAAAGATCAGGTGTGCAGTCTGGCGGCACCGGCACTCCTAGATCCTTCATTGTCCCTGGAAGACCAGGTGGCCCTCATGGCCTGGAGTGCCTCTTACCAGCTTTGGCTGGTTTGCCAGCTATGGCCTCTCCTGGACAGGGTAGCTTGGTCACAGTCATACAGGTGCTAGTAACCCCGGGACTGCATTACTGCAATGCACTCTAGTGGGGCTGCCCTTGAGGCTCCTCCAGATGCTGGGGATACTTCAGAATGCCGCAGCTCAGCTGTTGTCGGGAGCTGCCCCTTTTCAGCATGTAACTCCTCTGCTGAGGGAGCTGCATTGGCTGCCTATTCGCTACCGGGCCAGGTTTAAGGCTTTAGTACTCGTGTACAAAGCCCTAGACAACTTAGGACCAGGATATCTGAGAGAGCGCCTTCTCCCTTACAAACCTGTCCAGTCACTGAGGTCATCAGAGGGCATGTCCCTGGTGGTTCCACATGGACCTATGGCCCAGTTCGAGTCCACCAGGAAAGGAGACTTCAGTGTGTTGGCCCCCTTCCTGTGGTATTCCCTGCCTTTAAGGGTCAGGCAGGTGCCAACACTGTGCTGTTCCCTGAAAACATCTTTATTTCGTGAAGCCTTTCTTGACTGACCAGCCACAGTTGTATCAGAATTCTGTTTGTTTCTCTTGAAATAAATAAATAAATAAATAAATAAATTGAGTTTTATTATTTTATCTTATCTTGTATCTTTTATTGTTCATCCCTCTAGAATCTGTCTACATGTGGAGCGGAATGCAATTGGAAATAAATACTGTAATAAATAGATGTACTACAGGGCTGAGCCTTTAACTGAGAG
Organism: Heloderma suspectum; assembly: GCF_057233095.1. Taxonomy (NCBI): domain Eukaryota; kingdom Metazoa; phylum Chordata; class Lepidosauria; order Squamata; family Helodermatidae; genus Heloderma; species Heloderma suspectum. Next base: position 390,321,304 of record NC_139459.1, read on the forward strand.
GTGGGTGACATCATACCGTGGTGCGGAATCATGGCAGTGACCAGGTGGGTGCTATGAAAACTGCTGGGGAGGGTTCTCATTCCTGTCAGCCACTACTGTTTATTGTAGTGTCTGCATAGGAGAGCCTTTCCAGACATGAGTAGAGCTGCAATGCTATAGGGATAGACAGGTGCCTCTGACCTCCCCTGAAGCCAGAGGTGACCTCCGATCCAATGCAGGGCAGAAGCAGCACAGAAGAGAGCATTCCTTCCATGCTGCACTTTGCCTTAGATCCACGTTTTCACACGTCTAAATGCAGCTTCGGGGAGGGGTCAGGAACGGGGCTGGAGATCACATTGGAAGCTGTCTAAAACAGCTTCCGTGGTCTCCTGCCAAGCCTGCCCTGAGGAACGCCCTGTGTTTGCCCCTCTATGAGTGGAGCTGTTCCTAGATTCCTAGAATCATAGAATCATAGAATAGAAGGGTTGGAAGGGGCCAAAAGACCATCGAGCCCAATGGGGTACAAATATCTTCATCTTTCCTTTGATCAGGTGAGTGGATACTTAATTACTTTGCAACATGGGTATGTTTGCTGCCCCTTATGAACTTCCAAACCATTATGTGATGATTGGTGTCAGGATTGCCCTGCCTTCTGAATCCTCCAATAGCCAGAATCAACACTCAGACAAAAGGGCTGCTTTCCAAGGCTTATTTCCATTCATCCTAATGAAGCTTACAGGTGCTAATTGCCAGAGACTCAGAGGAAATACAAAGGCACAGCCTACCAGGGGTTTCTAAGACTTAGGACATCAGTTGGTCTCAGTTTGGGGGAAAGCGCGGCAACTCTTGGAACTTAAGGAGTAGGAGCGGAAGGTCTCCCCCTGTCAGGGTTGGATCGGAGCCCAGAGAGCCCAAAGCAGTTCTGATTCTGAGGAAGAGTTAGAAACCACTGGAGAGGAACCCGCCTGCATTTCAGAGGAGCAGCCAGGGCTAGACCCCCTCCTGGTACACATTCCTGAGAGTGATAGTGACCCTGGCAGGGAGAGGGTGGAGCAACACCAGTTTCTAGATGCTAGGCGCCGGCGCACCCTCAACTGCGAGATGGTGGGCGCTGAGAGGTGGCGCTCAGCCCGCTTGGTGTGATGGCAACAGCGCTGCCCTGATGCCCCACAGGAAAGGGGAGGACTCTTTCCTCCTAGCTCATAAGTACAGCTGTTTGCCGCTTTCCGCTCCAAACAGAGATCAACTGATTTCTAAGGTTAGAACCTCCGAGTAGGCAGCTCTTGTCTCACTCGTAGGATCAAGCAATTAGCATCTGTAAGTGTCATTAGGTTGAATGGGAATAAAGCCTTGGAAAAGAGCCCTGTTGTCTGCATATTGATTCTGGCTACCTGGGGATTTCAGAAGGCAGCAGGGGCGACCTCCCGACACTCGCTCTCCTGTGGGGCCTCGGGGCGCAGCTGTTGACATCAAGCCAATTGGGCTGAGTGCCTGAGCTTAGCTCCCGCAACCTCTTGCTTGTGCCTGTGCCTGCGCCTCACATCTAAAAGCTCAAGTTGTCCCTCTCTTTCCATGCCAGGTTCACTGTCGCTCCCAGGAATGTGAGCAGGGGGCCTCCCCCTCCAGCTGCACCTCTGAAATCTGAGAGAGTTCCTCTCCCATGGATTGTATCTCCTCCTCAGAATCAGAGCTGCTTTGGGACTTTATGGGCACAGATCCAACCCTGACAATCAGCACTTCTGAGATCCAAATTGTATGAAAAAGAATTTAGGGGTACAAATGAAAGCAACTGAAAAGATCGCCAAATTCGTCATTGAACATGGTTGGCAGCTGACACAGAACAGGGCCTAGTGCTTGTTTCACTGAGTTTCCATTCAATCCCTGCCAAGAGAAGCAGGGATTGCCAGGATGGGGGTATGGGACCTCCTGAGCCTGTGGATTCTTGGCGACTGTCCGACCATGCTGACCCTGATGCTGACCCTGATGGTCCTCTTTCTCCAGCCTCATTTCTCCACAGGCAACGCCTGACCACTCCAACACCTGAGGCCAGAACTGATGATGGTCTTCCTCTGGCCCCTGTTTTTGATGCCCAGCTGCCCATTCCAAAGCACCACAACTGCCACTATTCACCTCCAATGGACACTGCAGTAGCACAGGCACTGAAGAGTGGGAGCTGGGCCAATCAGTGCTCAGCTCCCATTTCTATGCTCCTGACCTCCTGTCCCTTCCCACTTCACACCTGTGGGATTTTGTAGATGCTCGACATGGAGGAAATGTGGAGGGAGAGGTCCGATTCAGCCCCTTCAAGAACGGCCAGCAGGTGATTCTTCCTCCCACAGCTGTAATGTGGAATGTCACTTTCTCCCCCAGCAAGGAGCTGCAGCATGGCGTAGGAGGTGGCTCTTCCGTCGAAGAAGGACTTGTAGATGTCGTAGCCCAGGGTGATGTTGGGTAAGAGCCTGGGGTTCTGGTTGATCTCCTGAATGGCCAACAAGAAGGACAGGATATGCCAGTACCTTGTACCTTGGAAACTGCAAAACAATACATAAAATAAAATTCATTACCTCTTGCTGTCATTCTCCATTGAATAAAAGCAAATCTCAGTTTCTTTCTTTCATACCCCTAAATTCTTCTTCATGCAATTTAAATCTCAGAAGACCCAATCATCACATCATACTTTGGAATTTCATAGGGGGCAGAAAACATTCACATGTTTCAAGGAAATGAAGTATCATACACCTGATAAACAGAAAGATGGAGATGTTCATACCACATTCCTTGAGGGGGGATGTTGACAGATTTCAACGTGTGTCCGTTGCTAAGGCTAGTCAGTTCAAACAATCATTCCATCATGTAAAATGGAAATTGGGGTTGGGGATCAGTCGGAATGGTTTCACCAACGTTTTTGAAATGTACAGGTGCCAGGAAGAAGTGTTGGGTTTACATACTGTGACATTTCCAGTTCTGCTGGTGAACGACTGACAGAGAAAGAGCAGTTTAACGAGAAAAAAGCAAGCAAGCAAACAAGCAAAATAATAAAATAATCGTTAGTTTTATTTCTAAATTCCAAAACAACATGGATAGGAGTGCACTGTTATCTACGACTTCCCCCTCCCCAAATTAGTTACTTTAAAACCACTGTGGGTGATATTCAGTAACACAACTTTGTGAAGCTAAAAGAGAACTGATTTAAAGATGATTGGGGGAAAGGAGAGAGTGAAGCTAAACTCACACCAGAAGTAAAATCCCCTGCAACACATTGAACTATACAGGTAGGAAAGCAAAAACTCAGACATACATGCACACACACACACACACACACACACACAAAGATCTGTAATTAGCATTTTCTTCAAAGCATTTACTTGCTTTCTAATACCCCAGCCTACTTTTCTGTCATATGATTGGTCAGTACATACCCACTAAATGACCCACCAGAGAATTTTCCCTGTAGATACCCCTAGGAAACTCTTTTTTTTTCCTCTCTTTTTTTTAAATGGCTGTGGGCATTTTCCTCCCCCTACCCCAAACACCAGAAAACATGGCATGATGCAGAAAACAAAATGACCACTGCAATTAAAAGAAGGCCGAGAATGGCTGCAGCTTTTCTCCCCTTCCTCCTCAACATTCAGAATCAACAAGTGACAGGCGCTCCTATTGACTTGCATCATGCCCATTAAAAAGGTGGTGGTGGTTGAATAGCATTCAACCATCCCCAGTACATGAGGAAGAGGAAATCATCCATGTTTTCATCTTTAAAATAAAACATTGGTTTATAAACAAACTCTGGTCCAAAAAAGGTGGCTGATATGAACTCTCAAACTGTCTTATTATTACTTAAATAGTGGTTATAATGTTTACAGTATTTGAAGAGCTAAGTGTTCAGTAATGTTGCCTCAAAGTAAACCGGTTTTCCACTGATTTTTACTTAGCACAAATAACATCAAAGTGGAAACTGAAAATGAAACACGCTGTAAAGCTAATACAAGAAAGATCACTTTTGTAGTTAGAATCATAGAATCATAGAACTGTAGGGTTGGAAGGGGCCTATAAGACCATCGATTCCACCCCCCTGCTCAGTGCAGGAATCCAAGTCAGAGCATCCCTGACAGATGGCTTTCCAGCCTCATCTTGAATGCCTCCGAGGTGGGAGAGCCCACTACCTCCCTAGGTCATTGGTTCCATTGTCCTACTGCTCTAACAGCCAGTAAGTTTTTCCTGATGTTCAGCCGGAATCTGGCTTCCTGGAACTTGAGCCCATTATTCCGTGTCCTGCACACTGGGATGATCAAGAAGAGATCCTGGCCTTCTTCTCTGTGACAACCTTTCAAGTACTTGAAGAGTGCTATCATCTCTCCCCTCATTCTTCTCTTCTCAAGGCTAAACATGCCCAGTTCTTTCAGTCTCTCTTCATAGGGCTTTGTTTCCAGTCCCCTGATCATCTTGTGATCGACAGCAATTCCAAGATCCTTCCCGCTTGTAGTGTGGTTGAGCCATGTATCCCCCGTCTTGTAACTGTGCATTTGGTTTCTTTTTCCTAGGTGCAGAATTTGGCATTTATCCCTATTAAATGTCATTCTGTTGTTTTCTGCCCAGCGCTCCAGTCTATCCAGATCACTTTGAATTTTGTTTCTGTCTTCCAAAGTATTAGCAATCCTGCCCAAGTTTGTGTCATCTGCAAATTTGATCAGCATTCCCTGCACCTCCTCCTCCAAGTCCTTAATAAAAATGTTGAAGAGCAGTGGGCCCAGGACTGAGCCCTGCGGTACCCCACTTGTTACCTCTCCCCAGTTTGAGAAGGTCCCATTGATAAGCACTCTTTGAGTCCAATTCTGTAGCTTATCGGCTTGATGCCTATCGATCTCAAGCTGCAATCCTGCCCCTTCAGCCTGTTCTTCGCCTTTGCCAGGGGGGTCATAGACCCTCTTTTGGGAGAAGACTGAGCCAAAGTAGGAATTGAGCACCTCTGCCTTTTCTTTGTCATCTGTTATCGTTTTGCCATCCTTATTTAATAGCTGAACCACCATTTCTTTCCTCTGCCTTTTACTATGCACGTAGTTGAAGAAAGCCTTTTTGTTGTTTTTAGCATCCCTTGCTAACCTCAGCTCATTCTCAGCTTTAGCCTTCCTGACGCCATCCCTGCAATTCTGTGCTATCTGCCTGTACTCTTCCTTTGTTACTTGGCCTTCTTTCCACTTCCTATATTGGTCCTTTTTTGTTTTCAGGTCATCTCTAAGCTTTTTGTGAAGCCACATTGGCTTCTTCTGTTGTCTTTCACCTTTTCTTCTTGTTGGAATTGTTTGTGATTGTGCCTTGAGAATTTCCTTTTTTAAAAGCTCCCACCCATCTTGGACTCCTTTTCTTGTTATCGTCGCTTGCCATGGGACCTTACTGATCATTGTTCTTAGTTTATTAAAATCAGCTTTCCTAAAATCCAGGGTATGCGTTTGACTACACTCAGCTTTTGCTTCCCTTAGAACCAAGAATTCAAGTACAACATGGCCGCTTTCCCCCAGAGTTCCTGTAACTGCTCCTTTCTCCACTAAGTCATCTCTGTTGGTTAGGATCAAGTCAAGGATAGCCGATCCTCTAGTTCCTTCCTCTACTTTCTGTAGGAGGAAGTTATCCGCCACACAAGTCAGGAATTTCCTGGAGGGGCCATGTTTTGCAGAATTTGTCTCCCAACAAATATTGGGGAAATTGAAGTCCCCCTTTACTACTACATCATGCTTCCTTAAAACATTGGCTATTTGCTTTTCAAAAGTTTCATCCTTGTCTTCTCCTTGATTGGGTGGCCGCCCGGTAGTAGACTCCGACCACCAGGTTCCTTTTATTCTTTGCTCCATTTATTTCAACCCAGATGCTCTCAATGGGTCTACCAAGCTCCTCCTCCTGTATTTCTGTGCAGAGATATGTATTTTTCACATACAGTGCAACCCCACCTCCCTTTCTGTTCCTCCTGTTCTTTTTGAACAAGTTATATCCTTCAATTGCTGTATTCCCGTCATGAGAGTCATCCCACCAAGTCTCAGTTATACCTATCTGGTCATAATTTCCCTCTTGTATTAAGAGTTCAAGTTCGTTCTGTTTGTTTCCCATACTCTGGGCATTAGTATATAGACATCGAAGACCATGTGCTTCACAGTCTGGCTTTGTTCCTACATGTGTCTGAAGACTATTATTGGGCGCTATCAGAGCTGTTCTCTCCGTCGCAGTGCATGCGCCTACGTCCATTGTTACCCCCAACATTACATCTCCCTTCCCCGTAGGATTCAGTTTAAAGCCCTCCTGATGAAGTTCTTCATGCTGTGGCCAAACACAGTCTTCCCATCCTTTGTGAGGTGCAACCCATCCCTAGCCAACAGCCCATCTTCCAGGAAGTATAGCCCGTGGTCCCAGAATCCAAATCTCTCTCGTCAGCACCACCTTCGTAGCCAGTCATTCACCCCGAGTATTTTTCGTTCCCTTTCTATCCCTCTTCTAACTACTGGAAGGATGGATGAGAAAACTATCTGGGCCCCAAAGTTCTTGTGTTTCCTTCCCAAAGCTTCAAAGACTGACGTGATCTCTTTGTAGCTCTGCTTGGCGGTATCATTTGTTCCCACATGGATGAGAATAAAGGGATACCTTTCAGTGGGCTTTATGAGTGCAGGCAACCTCTCAGTCACATCTCTAATCTGTCCTCACAGGAGACAACCTACCTGGCGAGTCCACGGGTCTTCGCGACATACTTGGGTCTCGATCCCACGCAGCAAGGAGTCTCCCACTACTACTGGTCTTCTCTTCTTCTTCTTGTAGGCCTGGGTTTCATCGCCTCTGTTTGACTGATCTTCAGCCTCTTGCTCACTCTCATGCAGGTTCCCCTGTGATTCTTCCTCTGCAGGCTGTCCTCCAGTCTCATCTGCAAGTACGTGGAATCGGTTCCACAGCTCCACTGCTTCCACTGGTGCAGAGTGGCATCTAGTTCTTCTTCTCCTAACTGTCACCCTTTTCCAAGGACTGTCATCTACTCCATTTTTCTTCACCTCAGCATTTCCCACTGCCTCATCTTGCTGTTGCTCTTCAAGCTCCTGGTCTGCCCTTTGCTGCTGTAGTTCCCCCATTTCTGTCCAAGAACTCTTCGTGTTCTCTTATTCCCCGGAGGGTCGACAGTCACCACTCCAGTCCACTTACTTTTTCTTCCAGCAGCGTGATCAACTTGCATTTGTTGCAGGTGTCGGCCATGTTGTTCTCAGGCAAGAAAACAAACATTGCACACACCTTGCAGGTCACCACCACTGGAGAGTCTTGTCCTTCCATTGCCTGTTCTCCCTTTTTGTTTCTAGCTTTATGATTGTTCTAGACTAGCCTGTGCCTGCTCCTCTACTCAGCTTAAAAGCAGAGTCCCACTGGTGTGAAAGTGTGTGTTACAAGACAAATAAATGGAAAAAAGTTAGTTGAAAAAGTAAAAATAAAAAATAAAAGAAAATGTTAGGGGCCTCCCCCTTGACCTCCTGCCGAACTCCCCTGGCCAACTCCTGTTTGCTCCCCCTGTCCGCTCGCTCTGTTCGCTCGCTCTCTGGGAGCTTGCCTGCTTCTGTAGTCCCTGGACCAGCTGGAGCAGCTTGCTCTGCTCTGCTCTGCTCAGCTGGGAGGCGGGAAACAGACTGAAGCTTCCCGCCCAGTCAGCTGCTGGGAGTACTCAGGCCACACCCCTCCAATTCAGTTGGAGCTCTCAGAAGAACCTGGTGAGCTCACAGCCAATCAGAAGGATAAAGGGCAGCGCCCTGGGCTTCCTCCAGCCCACTTACCTCTTAGCCTCTGTCTCCTTTGTCTCCTTTGTCTCTTCAACCCCTGCACCTCCCGTGGCCAACTCCTGTTTGCTCCCCCTGTTCGCTCGCTCTCTGGGAGCTTGCCTGCTTCTGTAGTCCCTGGACCAGCTGGAGCAGCTTGCTCTGCTCTGCTCTGCTCTGCTCTGCTCTGCTCAGCTGGGAGGTGGGAAACAGACTGATTTTATCTTGAATGGGTCTAATGCCTGTAATATATATATATATATAGAGAGAGAGACAGACAGACAGACAGACAAACAGACAGACAGAGACAGAGAGACAGAGACAGAACTAGCTTATTCAGAAGTAAATCCCACAGAGTGCAGTAGGATTTACTCTCAAGTACTGTAGTGGATGAGGAAGAAAGGTGCGCACCCTTAACACAGGGCCACAACTATGTTGCTATAAATATCCTGGACAGGGAACCTGTGAGTGCCCATTTGCATTTGGACCACTTCCTAGAAAGAACCTCCCCAGCTCCAGCCTGTGTCTTATCACAGGGTTGACAAGAAAAGAGGGTGTTTGTTGTTTTAGTTGAAACAATGCAAGGGAAGTACATGGGTCCAGCCAGCCATATCTGAGCGTGCTGAACTAAATGGTACCTTTACATTAATGGAGCTCCGAATTCTTCTTCAAAAAGGACAGAGTGGCAAAAGTCAGGAGAGTGATTTACCAGGGATGACCAGAGATACCAGAACAGAAGGACAGTCTCAGTAAATGGGGAATCCTGGAGTGTGGGTTTGGAAGCATTAAATCACCATCACTTACGTGACAACCCTGGTTAAAGGGGACTTGGAGAAAACATATGGTTCTTGACACTCAAAATATTGTGAAGAGAGGACTCCACTGATGAGGTAGTCTCCTGGCCGGTAATAATGTGATCCTCCCACTTGCTCTTCCTTCTGAGACCTCGAGCATTTTGTGTTCTGCACTTGACAGGCAGCATAAGGCAGCAGGAGCAACAGCAGCAGCAGCAACGATATCATTCTGGCTCTGTCTGCCTCTTGCTATTCCTCCTTTCTGACTGCTCCTTTCAGCTCCACAGCCAGCTAATCAGCAGACATGACAAAAGTCTTCCAAGATCGAGGATGCAGTGTCTTTGCAAGGACATCAAATTCTGAGCCAAAGGCAGCAGGGGGGCAGGGGGATGTACTAAAGTAGAGCACAGGCATGGCCATCTCAGACTGTCTGAAACCTGAGCCCAGGCTCTCGGGAGCACAGGAGATGTTTTATGCACCAAGCTTTTCAGGCACGGTGCAGGAGGGTTCCTGGAGCTGCCTTTCATTCTGATGTTTACATCATTGGTCTCCAAGGAAAACAGAAAGCAAAACATCTCTTGAGCTTTGGCAAGACTCAGAAGAGATCACTGTGTTTTTGATAATGATCAGAGGAAGCTTCACATCTGCAACTCCATGGATTCTCTGAGTGCCTCGAGGCACAGCTGCAGACCTGGAGAAAAACATGTTTGCAAGGAGTCACATATGCGGCTCCATCTTCTGGCATGGATGGGCAAGGGGGAAAGGTGAGCCTGGCCTGACCTGTATTACAGAAACTCACACAAAACAGCCAAGATCAAGAAGATCTCTTAAGACACAAACCAGTGGTTGGGAACCTGTGGCTCTCCAGATAGCACTGGATTGCGAGTCCAACAGCCCTAGCTGGCATAGTCCATGGGGAGGAATGACGGGAGTTGCAGTCCAAGAAGATTAGAAGGGCCACTTCTTCCCCATCCCTGATGCGCATGAATGTGCACACCACTTGGGGAGTTTCCCAGCCCTGCACCCTTTGCCAGCCCTCCTGATTGCACCTCTGGTGCTGGATAAGCCAGGATTACCAGCATCAAAGAATGAATGGTGGCCACCATACAACTCAGTGATCTCCCCCTGTTATTACTGCCACTGAGCTCATCAGAACTGTGTGTAATCTTGTTTGGGAAGAAGTAAATTATATTCCAAAAGCTGGTGATTTGCGAACACAAAAAATAAAATCTAAGTAAAGGGTGGAGTTATCTAGGTGTGTTTATTGAAACATGCCAAGTGTTGCATCGTTTATTTCTACAACACTTCCTTAAAAACACGGTTCTTGATGTCAACTCCAGGGCGGCCACTGGAACGTCCATCTTCTGGCCCATCGTCCACTTGAATCCTGAGGTTTGCCAAAGAGAGCAAGTGACTCTTGGCAATGTACAGCAGTCCGTGGCAGAAGAGAGGCGTAGGCCGAGAGGTGCCAACTTGGTTTGCCCAGCTGCATGTGCCATGCCAGGACCCCAACCAACCTCACTGTGAGAGTGCAGGAAAGGATAAATCAAAGGGTTTCCATGGCTCTCCATGTTGATCTTGCAGCACTCTCTCCATGTTTAGGGTATACCACCAGAGAATGGTCAGCCAGGGGAAAGCCACCCGAGCTAACAGATGCAATGTCAGAAGCAATATCAGAGACATGGGGAATGTATTAATGTCCACAGTGAGCCACAGTGTTCATCATTCTGCGGTTGTGATGGAAGCACACCGATACATCCATAGGCACACATCCAGCAGCAAGTGCCGCAGAGTTCTCATACTCAAGGACTTCACTGACATGATGGTACTCAGTAGTGCATGGGAAAACATTGAGTAGCAGGTTAGTGAGTGACTCCAGCAAGGTGCATCCCAGTGTGCTGTTCTCTGCTCAATCGAGGTAAGCCATAGCGGCCTCCTCAGTGTCAAGAATATACAGCTGGCTGTAGCTTGGAGTCTCATCTGACCGCACAGTGCTCATCCGAGGATAAACTGAGCCTTGCACCCTGAACATAAATGGACTGGGACCTGTGGCTGTGCAATCTGGAGCGGTGCATACCAGGAAGCCAAGCCTACAGTCCTGTTGTCCTTGTGAATGCCCTTCAGGAACTGCTTGCCCAGAATGGAGCCATCAGTGATGATGTTGTGGATGAAATCTGGAACTGTGAGTGGGGGCAGTGAAACCTTTCCGCCATGGCAGCAAAGGGTTGATGATTCACCACTGAAAAGCAAGGCATCGCAGTGCTCACAAACCTTAGCAGAGTTACCAATGTCACACCTATCGATGTTGGTTGCAGGATGCAGGATGATATCTGGGCTGGTTTCAGATATTATAGAAGCATAGAATCATAGAATAGTAGGGTTGGAAGGGGCCTACAAGGCCATCGAGTCCAACCCCCTGGGCAATGCCCCCTGTGTCCTGTCATGGTCCATTGCTGATGCCTACCCGGCTCCTCCTCATCCCCCCCCCCCGTCCTGCAATGGCCCCAACAGACTCTGAGTGAAGGGAGCAACCAAGAAGAAAGGTAACAAAACTGGCAAAGATGAAACCACAGATAAGCACTGAGAAACATGGGGCCAGGCTAATGCTGGAGTGGTTGAGATAACAGACAGAGGTCAAAACTAGGGATGTACAAAAGTCACTTACCACTTCGCGGATCTGCTTCGCGGTGGGGGGGAGGCGCGCTGTCCCTCCCCCTGGAGTCCTGCCTGGCTGGCTCTGCTCCGCTGGGATTCCGTGGAGCCACCGGCCAGCTCCGCCCGCAGCCGGACATCCAGCTGCTGGGCAGCAGGGACACAAACGGCAGTGGCTGTAGCTGCCACCGTTTGCGTCCCTGTACTTAACCGTGATAGACCGTGATACACGTGATAAACCATGATACACTTTTTTTTTACTTTGCCGTGGTAGGCTAGGTAAATATTTACGTAGCCTGCCTACCACGGCAAAGTAAAAAAAAATGTGTACGCAAATGGCGGCGGCTATGGCGGCCGCCATTTGCGTTTGCTATTTTTCGCCATTCTAGCCTACTTATTTTATTTTTTTACCCAGAGCCCTCTGCAGCCGGAAATCTGGCTGCAGACGGCTCTGGCCTGGGCCTGGCCGGCCACTCCGCAGAGCCGCCGTGGAGCACAGCTGGCCGTCGAGGATTCCTGGTGGAGGGACGGAACGCCTCCCCCCCCCGCCATGAACATAATCCGCGGAAAGGTAAGTGACTTCCGTACATCCCTAAACACGTCTGGCCATTTGTGAATAGTTTCAGCAGACGTGCTCAAGGTCGCATTTGGAACTTCGTACTGGGGTGCTTGCATGATTTGCCAGCAAGAACAATATTCTCATTTATCCCCAGTCTTTCAAAAGTAGGGAAGTACAAAAGTCACTTACCTTTTTGAAGGGTGACTTTCGTGGTGGGGGGGGAGGCGCTCCGTCCCTCCCCCCGAAATTCTCCCTGGCCGGCTCCGCTCCGCAGTGACTCCACTGATCCGCCGTCCGGGGCGCTGGGCTGCACAGGGATGCAGATGGCGGCTGCCGTAGACTTAGATAACAATACATTTCTCATATTTTCCAATCTCCCAGGCAATTCAGAACAATGGAATCTAGGGGTGGACGAAAGTCACTTACCTGTCCTCGAAGCTTGTTCGCAGTGGGGGGGAGGCGCTTCGCTGCTCCCCCCGCGAAGTTCAGGCTGGGGGGGAGGCTTCCCGCCTCGCCCGGCCGAAATTCAGGCCGGGGGGGGGGAGGCTTCCCGCCTCGCCCGGCCAAAATTCAGGCCGGGGAGGAGGCGCCTCGCCTCGCCCGGCCGCGAACTCCAAAGTTTTTTTTTTAAAAAAATAACGCCCCCGTGATAGGCTACGTGACGATTTACGTAGCCTATCACGGCTGACTTTGCAGATCTAGCCGTGATAGGCTACGTTAATCGTCACGTAGCCTATCACGGGGGCGTTTTTTTTTTCTTTTATTGCAATGGCGGCGGCGGCAGCCGGTTGAAAGACCGGCTGCCGCTCCCGCCCCGCACGAACACCCGCTGAACCGCCAGCCGGACCCGCTGCCAGGAGGGATATTCGGCAAAGGTAAGTCCCGTCCCGGGGGGTGGGTGCGGGGGGCGGGGGGTGCGGAGAATTTCTCCCGGAAACTTGTTCGGGGGGCCGAACACGTTGGCACTCGGCCCCCTGAAGTTTCAGGGAGAAATTCTCTGCCATCCCAAATGGAATCTACATACTTTCCCATACATTTCGCAGCCCTGACTATAGAAGAAGCAACCCTCCAGGCCACACACTGGTGAGTTGCTTGTAGCAGAAAATGCAACACACACACACACACACACACACATCCAATGGGGTTGAAGGAAGTGTTCAATGTGTTGCCAGCCTGATACTGTTCATTTTAGAGCTATCGTGCAGGGGAAATGTTTTTGAAGGAACAGGAATCCTTGACTTTTCTGCAATCCCCTTTGCCGGTCCAGGATGTCATGGGATGGGGAGAAGGAGGAACCATTAGTTCAGATGATATAGATGAATGTAGACCATGTCTTTTGCCATCCCTTTCTTTGTCCCACAGGTTCCTGGTGTCATGGCTACTGGCTCTGCTTGTCTAGTGGTATTGCTACTCAAAGCCAGTTCCCAGCTGATCCATGCTTTGGTTAGGGATGAGTTAGCAAATCTGGCATACATCACTGAAATCTGAGAAGGTGAGGTGTCTGATGTCAATCTCGCCCAGTTCTGCTCTCCTGGGTATTCACTGCAGCACCAACACAGCAGGGGAGGGACTGTGGTCACTATGAATACTGTCTTGCTCACCAGGAACCCCTTTCACACCACAGGAGCCAATTTGGACCTCTACCTCGCATTGGGCAGGTGAGACATTTTGGCAATGCTGTTGGTGCACCACCCACCCTACTGCCCAATGGTATCCCTGGTGGAGATTGGTGAGCATATTGTTAGAGGACCCCAAGACCAGGACACGTCAACATTCACACTAAGCCAGACTTGACTGGGCTATTTCAGGACTTCATTGCTTCCATGACAATCATAGGGCTCTCTCAATTTGCAATGGGGCAGGAATACCCTTGATTTAGTCTTTGCCTCTGGACATGACTAGGTGGTTCATTCATTGCTGTGGAGCCCAAAGTGCTCCCTAGTGAGCTCTGAGAAATGAAACAGGCTGGGAGATGGCTAGAATGAAAGTCTGATGACTCATAAGAATATAAGAAGAGCCATGGTGGATCAAACCAAGGTCCATTTAGTTGACCATTCTCTTCACACAGTAGCAATCTGGCTACCCATTAAAAACCCAGAACAGCATTAAAAATCCTGTTGAGTACAACAGGACCCTCCCACCTATGTTCCCCTGCTACTGGTGTGCATAGGCATACTGCCTCTGATACTTGAAGTGGCATATAGCCATCAGTACTATTAGCCATAGATGGCCTTTGTCCAATCTCCTTTGAAAGCCATCCAAATTGGTGGCCATCCCTACACCCTATAGAAGTAAATTCAACTGTTTAACTGTGTACTATAAGTTATTCATAGTAAGACCAAGAGATAAGTGTGAGAGCTCATAATCAGGCCTACTGCTCGCTCACTCTCACTTACACATTTTATTGGAAACGAGTAATAGCCATTACAATCAACATAGCTTAGTTAAAAAACAAACAAACATGTAATATCAGACCATAAAACATGAGTCTAGTTAACACATCTGCACAGTCAACTGCATTAGCATTCAGAGTGACTACTGGTGATGTGAAGAGTGCCTCATATGGGGGTGGTGTCTGATGGACTCCCCCCTCGCTTGGCCCCCCAGACCCCATTCATGGACTGCTTCTGTGAGCGCCACATGGTCTGCAACCATCCAACAGCTGCCCTCTCCTTCTCTCAGCCGCCATTTTGTGTAGAAGGGATGACTCGAGTTTTTCTGGAATTTCAACTTGCACAGATTTCAGCCATAAAGGGGTGATCTAAGCAACATTACAGGTGTGAATGGGCCATTCACACTTGTAACGTTGCATAGATCACCCCTTTGCAATCACAATCTCCACAACATTGCTGTTACGGAAAGATCCGAGCTGCCATTTCCATGCAAAATGATAGCTTGTGGGAGGAGCGTGCAGCCCCGCTGCGCTTGCCAGTTGCTCCCAGAGCTATAGAAAGGGCTTGCACGGTGCAGCAAGGAGGTGGAGGCAGCGGCTCAGCGAGTGACCAACGACCCCAGATGGAGGTGAATCTGTCCATCCCTAGCGATAACAATATGTTTTGAAACTGAAGCAAAGGAATCTGCTTCATATGTAACATAAGGACTGCAGTCTGACAGTAACCACTTTTATGGTTGCTGTTTAATTGCCATTCTCCATAATTTCTGTTATTTCAGGATTGTATTTTAGTTCTTTTTCATTATTTTAACTTCCATCTTTTAATTCTATACATTTCTTGAGGACATTTAATACAAGCCAACAGTCTGTTTGTGTTGATACAAACCACCAGTCCAAAGAGGTTCCCTGCCATGCTGTGGTGCATAAATAGTGCTTCCCTGAAAGAAGCACCTGGTGCCACCTGGGCTCATGAGGACTTGAGTTTTTATTGGGTCCTTCCTTTCCAAAATCTAGTATTCATTTCCAGAGACACAAAAACTCTTCACGCTTTTCCCTCCATGCTCCTTCTCTTTATTGCTAGATGGGGCCTCGTTCCAGGTGTGTCGAAAGCTGCCACCCTGAATATGCCAAGGAGGTTCAAGAAGGATAGCCAATTCACTGCTATGCTTGTGTTCCATGTGCAGAAGGGATCATTTCTACTTAAGAATGTCCATGACCTTTGCGGAAAGGGTTTCCATTAGATAATTCAGCACAAGTTTGTGTCTGCCCAATGGTCTCCCCTATCCAATGTTCTCCCCTATAAATGTTTTTAATTTTTACTTAATCACATTTCAGTTAATCTTCAGAGATCTACCAGAGACTCCTCAATGGCCTACCACATAATGCAATTAAGGTATGAATGTCAAGTTCTTGCATAGTATTTGCTTTCTCTGTTTTTATCAGGAGCAAAATTAAACCAAAGGATTGATGTTTGTTGAGAAAGTTCTTTATGTATTACTCTCATTTATATCCAGTCTTTCAGGATAAACTCCTACCAAGGTTGCTTACGAGGAAGGCAACATTCATTTAAAAAAAACAACAGCAACCCAGCATAAAGCAAGATATGGGGGATCTCTACACCTCAAGTTTATTGCACATTCATGGTTGCTCACTCACTGAATTGTATGGGTCCATTGCATGACGTCGTCATTGTCCAGACATTATTCCACTATTTCCTCCCACCCACCCCGTGTTTTTCTCAAACAGAAAAAGTGGGGTATTTTTCCAGATATGCGCAAATGGAGCACCATGTCCTCCCCATATATTTCTCCCCTAGCAACCACTGAGTGTGGTTGTTGGGGGCGTGGTCATGATGTTGAATGTGGTGGCGAAGGTCTGATGGGCATTCAGCCTTCCTAGTCCTGTGCCCTTTTGGTGTTTCTTGCCATTTTCAGCCTGCCTATTCAACACAGAGTGGCAGAGTGGCAGGGAGGCGGGGGGGCAGCAGAGTGAAGGAGCAGCAGAGGGGCTGAGCGGCAGGGACTGGCCAAAAGCATGGAAAAGGGAGGCAGGGCCCAGGGAGATCGGTGGGGCCGCTGTCCGCATGTCAGTCCCCATTCACCAGTAATGTGTAAGGGGAGGGAAAGGGGCAAGAACCGAGGAGCAAGTATCGCTGAACCTGGAATGTGTGTAATAATGCCTCTTCACGGAAACATGACACTCTGGGAACGGCCATCTACAGAGAAGGAAGCGCATGTAAAGAGAATCAGTGGTGATCCTGCATTTAAAATGGAAGCGGAAAGCCCCGTTTTAAATGCAGGATTTTAGGCTCGTGTAGAAATCCCCTAAATAACAGAAAGCTTCAGCTATTGCTGTCAGAAATTTATTGAATTGAGAAATATGCAGCAATTGCTGTTAGTGATTAAACAGTCCAAGGTCAAGAACCCAAGAGTATCTGTCCGAAACCAAGGAAAACTTGGGTTTTGTCAAACAAAAAAGCACAAAAACTAGTACAAAGCTTTGGCATAGGTTCAGAAGTAATATAGGAATGTGGATTTTTTGCCTACACCAGACCACACTTAGGAGTATGGATGTACGGACTGTGTAAAATCCACTCTGTCTGTGTTTTGCGGGTTGTCAGGCACCTTTCATTCTGTCATCCGCCCACAAACAGATGCAATTTTTTTTTCGTCATGCGGAAAAATACAGAAATAATTACATAAATATTTACGTAAGTATTTACATAATTTACCCCAGTAGATAATATCTAGTGTATTGTCCCCTATTCCATTCTATGTTTCCTCAGCAGAAACTTGCATATTTTTCTACAGATTTATATGCATAAATTTCAGGAAAGTAAAAAAAATCATCCAAAAGTCCACAGACTCCGCAGGGCCTGAGGGGGTTGCTCCACAGAGGATTCCGCAGGTCAGATGCTTAGAAATCTGAGCTCATTTTAATCCATCTCGAATTTCTCCAGCATCCCTACCTAGGAATGTGAAATTTTCACACTTCTGGTCCTGGCAAAAACTCAGGACTTATGGCACAAAATGACCCAAACTAGCACAAAACATAAATGCAGATTCCAAGGTGATAGGACAGTGTGCATTTTTCAGCCCTCATCAGGCCTTAACTAATGGTATGTATGTATGTATGTATGTATTACATTTCTATACTGCCCAATAGCCAAAGCTGTCTTGTCTATGTTGGTTTCCTGCTTCAGCTACTGCCACAAAACTGTTTCATGCTTCAGGAATTTGTGGCACAAAACAGCACAAAACTAGCACAAAACTTTGTCATGGGTCTGGAGGTGATATGAGAATGTGGATATTCTCACAATCTCCAGGCCGCAGCTAAGGGTATATCATTTTCATATTTGGGGTGGTGGCACAAAATTCAGGATTTGTGGCAGACAATGGCCGACCTCAGATGAGGGAGTCAAGGATCTGATTCCAGACCCCTCCCCCTAAGAGACATTAACAATGTGGCCCCCCAGATGTTTTTGGACCACAGCTCCCAGAATAATTCACCATTGGGTAGGGCTGATAGGACTTAGTCCAACAAGGTGTGGAAGGCCACATATTCTCCACCCCTGGTATACATCCTAAAAAAATTGTGGATCGTGGACATTCTTCGACAAAGCTTAGGCCATGGTCACTTTCCTCCCTTTCCCCAAACACTTAAGAAGATGAAGACTCATTACTGAGTTCTCGAAAACATGTTTTTCTCCAGCTCTGCACCTATGACTCAAACCACTCAGAGAGTCCATGAAGTTGCAGAGGTGATGCTTCCTCTGGTAAATCTCAAAAACATGGTGTTTATTCTTATTCTTGCCAAAGCTCGAGAGATTTCTGTCTTCTGGAGATCCCTTTTGAGACCAATGACCTAGGCAGCAGAACTGAAGACAACATGAGGTAACTTCTTGCACTATGCCTGAAAAGCCAGGTGTATTAAATAGGTCCTGTGCTACCCGTGCTGAGATCCAGGGCAGCCTGGGATGACCACGACTGTGCTGCAGTTTGATGGAACTGTCTTTCAGCTCAGAACTCATTGTATTTATGATGATACTGCAGCCTCACCCTTACAAGACTTTCCTGGCTTCTTCTGGCCAGCTGACTTCGTAACTGAGAGGACCATTCAGAAGGAGCAAGACGGCAGAACCATCATGGCATCACTGCCACTCCTGCTGCTGCTGTTACTGCCTCATGCAGCCTGCGAGACGCAAAAGGAAGAATGCCCCTTCAATTCAATCAGAAATCAAATGGGAGCACTCAATTACTACCGGCCAGGAGAATACCTCATTGGTGGAGTCTTATCTTCACAATATCTTAGGTATCTCCAGCCATACGTCTTTTCCAAGTCCCCTTTCACCAGGGTTGATTGGTAAGTAGTGATGATTAAATGCTTCCCAACCTGGACAGCCATTGCCCCCATTTACTGGAAATTGCCCGTAGTTCCTCATACCCCTGGTCATTCCTAGTAATTCACTCTCCCTATCTTGCCCTGTTGTGCCTTTTGAAGGAAAATTTGGAGCATCATCATTAGCACTAAGGCAGTATCTTATTCAGCATGATCACATCTGGCTGGATAATAAGAGATTTCTTGCATAGTTCCAACCAAAAAGAACAAATGCAAGACACAGGCTGGATCTATGGTGTGTCTTTCTTGGGTGCAATCTAAACAAAAATTCCACCACGTGGCTTCCCCCTCCATCTCCAGCATAAATGCTTATTACAAGGTACCAAAAGAATGTATTTGAGTTGCAGTTGTTCTGCAGTAAGCAGACCCAAATGCATCATCATCCAATTGAATATTTGGAGAGAGGGTGAATGCACAGGCAGTGTTCCTTGGTGTGACAATTGGAGCGGTGACACTTTCAAGTATCCCTCCCCCCCAATATTTTTGAGGGCATATGATTTTTATATTTCCCAGTTCCTATCTGAAGTAACTTCCTGACACGTATCAGTAGAATATATGTCCTGTATCTGATAATGCCACCATCAGATATGGGACACACATTCTCAGTCTATAGATCCAGAAATGTCCGCTTTTGTCAAGCATGTCACTGTCCTTTCTTTGTTCTATTGAATCCAACTGTAAATCTCAGAGACAATGTGAAGCTGAGTTGAAATGTCTTGCAACAGGCTGCTCCAGATTTGGGGTAAAAATTGCACACACACACACGCATGCACACACACATATATATGGAAGATAAAGAGACCAACCAGAGTATTCCAAAAATATATTTAAGCTTCCACCGCATCAGTTGCTGTGCTGTTAAATGGCTATCAGGAGTGGATGAGTGGCATATTGCCTACAAATTGTCCTCCAGATTAATGTGCATTGATTTTATGTAAATGGTTTTACACTTTGTATAATGTGTTATACTTCTTGTAAAACACCCAGAGAGCTTCAGTGATGGGGTGGTATAGAAATGTAAATATATATATAGATTTTGTTTTTTGAAGGTTGTGGACTTGCCCTCTCCAGGAATGAGGCATAATCTCTCCATCTTTGTATTTAAACAGAAAATGGGTATTTCTTTCCTTGTAACAACATTAGGTTTGCTGCTCCCTACAAACATACAAACCGTTATATGAGGATCAGATCTTCTGAGATTTATATGGCCTTCAAAGGGCTTTAGATTTAAATAGGGATGGGCAGATTCCCTACCTGCCAGTCCATGGGGAATCCGCCCACAGGGGGGAGGTGATCCGTTCCTCCCCCTGGAAACCTCTTTGGCCAGTCCACTCCATGGCAATTCCGTGGAGCCGCTGGCCAGCTCCAGATTGCCAGCGATACATTCGCCATGCACTATCGCTGGCTGAAAGGGGTTGACTGTGGACGCAAAAGGTAAATGCAGCCGTAAATGGCGGAGGTAAGTGTTCCATTCTGCCACAGACTCCAGGGGCAGGGGGGGGGGATTCTTTAGAATCCAGCCTCATTGGGGTCTGTGGCAGAATGCTTCACCATCCCTAGATTTATAAAAGGAAGAAAATGACATTTTGTTTTCATTTATTCTTTTGCAGTTTGCTAGGTCCAAGGTACTGGCACATCCTGGCCTTCTTGTTTGCCATTCAGGAGATCAACCAGAACCCCAGGCTCTTACCCAACATCACCCTGGGCTACGATGTCTATAAGTCCTACTTTGATGGAAGAACCACTTCCTATGCGATGCTGCAGCTGGTTGCTGGTGGGGAAAGCAATCTTCCAAACTACAGCTGTGGGAGAAAGGATCACATGCTGGCTGTCCTTGAAGGGGCTGAATCTGACCTCTCCATCCTGATTTCAACCATGTCGGATATCTATAAAATCCCACAGGTATGAATTGGGGGTGGAGAGGATGTCAGGTGCACAGAAATGTGAGCTGAGCACTTGCTTGGCTCGGATTCCAATTCAAGGCACCTCTGCCCACTGGGGAAGATGGTCTTCTGTAGGGATGTCAGAGAATTCCACCATGGACTCCAATGAGGCTGGATTCTTTGGAATCCAGCCCCCTGGGGTCCATGGTGGAACGGCCTCCCCACCCCACCCTGTGGAATCCCCCCGGGACAGACCTACCTGGTGGCGGATGTAGCGGTGGCTGCGGCAGCTGAAGTGGTGGCTGAAGTGGTGGCGGCTCTGGCTGCTGCCAGGCTGCTGCGGCCACAAATGGCAGCCGTTGTAGCACCTGGCATTTGTGTCCCTATGCTAGCCTGTGATAGGCTACATATATATTTACTTAGCCTATCATGGCTAAAGCAGGGACGCAAATGGTGTCCTCTGCGCAGGATGCCATTTGCGGCCACAGCAGCCCAGCAGCGGCTGGAGGCCCTGCTGCAGATCGGCCTGGCCAGTGGCTGCGTGGACTGGCCACGGAGCAAAGCCAGACAGGCAGGATTCTGGGGGGAGGACTGGATTGCCTCCCCCCCATCGAGGATTCTGGGGGGAGGAACAGATCACCTCCCCCCACCCGCAGACCCCAGCAGAGCCAGGTAAGTGGGGTTTCGTACACCCCTTGTCTTCTGGAGTGTGTGGTCTTCTGGCCCTGGGTAGTCACAGTGGTGGAGCTTTGGAATGGGTGCCAGGGCATCAGAAGGTGAGGATGGAGGAGGACCATATTCAGTTCTAGCCTTAGGAGGTGGAGGGGTTGGGCAGATGCCTAGGGACCACGGGCTCAGAACCCTTCTAATCCCAACTTCTAATCATTTGGTGGCACCTGGATGAAAGCAGAGTAGGGGTGAACGAAAGTCACTTACCTTTTCTCGCAGCTTTTTTGCGGTGGGGGGAGCGCTTCGCTGCTCCCCCCGCGAAGTTCAGGCTGGGGGGGGGAGGCCCCACTTTTCTTTCCCATCAGAATCACTTGGGGTTGACTAACTTGTCCCATTCATTTCAATGGGACCACTCTATTTAGGACTTGGTTGGATTCTACCCTTTGATTTCAGCTTTGTGTCTGGTTCTGATGGTAAATGCTGGGTTTTAGCCCCCGCAGGTTTCCACTGGAGACGATGCACCCTGTTACGTGATGTGCTCTAGTTAGACCTGTGTAGAGCCTTGCACATGTTCTAACCAGACTCACACACCCACTTATAAGGAATCTTTAGACATTGGCAATAGAGCATCTATGGCTAAGAAAGGGATTCCCACCCAAATTGATTCTCACTCAAGACACCGTTGGAGAGGATAACGCCACAGTGGCACATTTATTGGGGATTACAAAGATTCAAATGCACAAGCTAGTTTTGGGGAATTAGCTGAACAAATGGATTTAACACTTAAGACCAACCGGGGATGCTCCTGCCTTCACCAAGTTATGCTTTGGTGAGGAAATTAGCTGCATTCTTGCTGAAGCTGAGCTCCAGGCCTAAAAGCAGTTGTGAAGACTGTGGGAAGGAGTCTTCCCAAGGCTTGAAGCACGTGCACACACACAGACAGAGAGAGAGAGAGAAGAGAAGAGAAGAGAAGAGAAGAGAAGAGAAGAGAAGAGAAGAGAAGAGAAGAGAGAGCAGGGGTGGAGGCTACAATTTCTACAAAGAACTTCTGCAAGCAATATATCTTTCCTTGGGCTGAAGCCCTTTCCTGCACACAGGAACTAGTGCGCATTGAAATTCCTGGTCTCAGGTGGAGGAAAGCAGGGAGGCTTGCCCGGGGGAGGGGGGAAGCACCCACTGTTGGCACCTTGCTGTGGCAAGCAAGGAGCTTAGCGATTTCAGTGATTTCAGCATGGAGGCTTTCCTCTGGGAGGGAAGACTCTGAGTGATTTCAGCAGCAGTGTGGCGCCATACCCCTGGAGAGGTGAGGCACCTAGTGATTTCAGCAGAATGCCCCCTCTGGGAAGAGGGGGACTTGGGAGTGCCCCAACCTGAGGCTTTGTAGACAGTTCAGAGAAAGGCAGTGACGTCACAACTCTGATGAGCCAGACACTGCTCATAGGCACTGGGAATGGTGCTGCTTGCTGTGGGATAAAGACCGAGTTGGCCTTCCATCAAAAGATGGTGCTTCCAGATGATGGCTGTACTTGTTGTTGTTGTTCAGTCGTTCAGTCGTGTCCGACTCTTCGTGACCCCATGGACCATAGCACGCCAGGCCTTCCTGTCCTGCGCTCTCTCCCGGAGCGTGCTCAAGTTCATATTCATTGCATCCGTGATGCTATCTAGCCATCTCATCCTCTGCCGTCCCCTTCTCCTTTTGCCTTCAGTCTTTCCCAGCATCAGGGTCTTTTCCAGGGAGTTTTCTCTTCGCATGAGGTGGCCAAAATATTGGAGCTTCAGCTTCAGGATCTGTCCTTCCAATGAGCACTCAGAAACAAAAGTCCTACTTACTATCTCTTATTTGCATAACAAAACATGATCTTGCATCTTGATGCCTGTCTGAAAGACAGGTGTCAAGGCTGGAGTTCAACAATAGCACACTGCAGGTGGTTGACTAGGTAACATACCAGATATCTCCCTCCCACCTTTGCCTTTGGGGGATGCATTTCAAGAAGACCATTAGAAAATGAATGTCTTGATCTAGTCTTGCATGTTGCTTTCAACCCCATTCCTGTGCCTTTCTCCCACCTTTGCTGAGGCTGGGGATGAAGACGCCTGCGGGGCTTGTTGGCTGTCTCAAAATGGAGTCAGTACTGTTCACTCAAAAGAGAGCTCCTTCGTAACAACCCCCAGATACATGTTTACCTCCAGTATCAGAGTCACTATGCCTATGTACACCAGTTGGTGGGGCACATGGGCAGGAGGGCACTGTTGCACACCTCTCCTGCTCTGGGTTTCACATGGGCACTGGTTGGCCACAGTGTCAACAGAATGCTGGACTAGATGGACCCTTGGTCTGACCCAGCAGGGCTCTTCTTCTGTTCTTATGATCTCCTTATGATGTTATCCACCACTGAGCTAAAGGCACCCCACACACGGCCTTTTCTGCTCTTGTTGTCAATTCATGGCTGTAATACCTGAGTGAGGCACTAATGCGACCCCAATATGTTTGATGGGCTGTGGGGTGCCTGATCCTGCTATGAAACAATCTCACTTTCATGGCCATGTCTGGTGGCAACGGTGCCCTGTGGACCTACAACATTGCCCATGGCTTCGCTAAGGCCATGGCCCTACAGCCGTTTTTGCTCACATTGCCCCTTGTTGGCTGTAATTCCTGAATAATGCTCTAGTGTGTCCCCAAAACAGTTTCAGGAACAGTGTTGTGTGTGGGAGGGCTAAATCTTCCCTTGATAGATTGCTCACTTGAGGCAAGGAGCAGGTTCAACCTACATCTATTTTATTTTAATTTATTTATTACATTCATATCCCACCTTTCTTCCATTGTGGAACTCAAGATGGCTAGATGTGGCTTCCAGGTGGTCTCCACTCCAAGCACTGACCAGACCCAAACCTGCTTAGCTTCAACCAAGTGGCTGCCTCATCTGCCTTTAGACTATGCCCTGGAATCTAGTGGTGTCTTCAACTGTACCACTGTGTACTGTATTTTGTATGTTTGGAGGAGTAGGATTCACCCCTATGGAGAAAAGAAAGGGAGTGTCGTTGGGATGCTGTAGTTCTGAGATGGAGTGGAGTGGCTTGGAACCCAGTGTAGTTCTTTGGCAACTCACACACAGAATGGACGCACCAGAAAGGATCCTTGGGGAATTTTGGCAACCTACCTCAACATATACCCCACACCTATCACAGTGACACACATTTTGTTAGATATTAGTAAGTTCTGGTCAACAATTGTTTGATCTTTATTTTGTATTGTTTATTTAATTATTTGCACTTTATTAAAAAAACCAAGATATGAACATTAAAGCAAAATAAGTACCATGCAGAATAAATCAAATTAAAACCAGCACCAGAATCAAACAAAACCATATGATATCCTGAAAAGGGGGGGGGGGAGAAAAGAAAAGCTAAGCACCAGTTTTTTCCTTTCCTCACTAGATGAGTTATGGCTTTGTTGCAGATGTTCTTAGTGATAAAACTGAGTTCCCGTTTGTCTACCGTATGGCACAAAAAGAAGAAACCCAGTACCCGGGGATTGTCCAGCTCCTCCTCTTTTTTGGATGGACGTGGATTGGCCTTTATGCTCCAGACACCGACAACGGAGAGAGGTTCATGAGGGCCTTGACACCCCTTGTGATCAATCATGGGATCTGTGTGGCCTTCTCAAAAAGACTACCACGACATATCTTGTTTGAATTGTCTGAGAATGAACTACCGGTCTTGTGGAGAACAGTCAAAGTTATGGTTTTCTATGTGGACTCTCACTATGGCTTTGTTCCAATTATCCTGATACAAAAGGGACTTGAGATGAAACAAACTGGGGCAAAACTCTGGATCACAACAACTTTTCAGGACATCAACATGATCTTGTCTGATAAACCTGATTTCTTTCCATTCCTCCATGGTTCCTTGTCCTCCATAATGAAGACCCCCAAAAGGACAAAATATGACTACTATGAACCATTTTCTCTTTCTACTGCACAGTTTTGGGAAAGAGCCTTTCACTGTTTCTATTCGAAGCATGTGCTATCCAAGAAACGTTGGGCAAGATGCACAGAGAAAGAGCAACTGGACAGGCTGCCCCAGGAGGAGATAGAGAGAGCCCTGTCTCAAGACAGCTACACTACCTACAACAGTGTCCAAGCTGTGGCACATGCCTTAGAAGATGCGTATTCATCCCAATCAAAACAGATGTTGATGGTGGGTAGAGAAGGCAGGCTGGAACATCAGCAGCTGCAGCCATGGCAGGTATTTGCTTTTCCTTCTGCAACACCACCTCCAGTGTAGGCTGGTGGTGCCTATTTCAGTGGAGTTGTGAATCTGCTCTGGGTTTCAGTCATAACCAGTCTGACCTCTAAAGGAGCTATCCAAAGGAGCTATCCAAAGGAGCTATCCAAAGTGCTCAACCCTATCCCCAAAATGGCTTCAGTAACTTGGATAGTTCCTGTAGAGTTCTGACTGAAACCCAGAGCAGATCCATAGCCCCATTGAAATAGGAGCCACCAGCCTCCACTGACTGCTGCAAATGGCAACAGATTCAGGATGGAAATGACTGAGCCTGTGTTAAAGCACGTACTCACGCCTACGGTGTGGCAGTGCCAGCAACAAACAGAGCTTATTTTGATGCCTCAACTCCATCCTGTAGTAGTCTCCCTGGAGGCTTATTCTGAGTGGTCAAGAGATTATGAATGCACTCTCCTAAAAACACTTCCTGGGACCTCTCAGGACAGAGTGGTTATCTGTTTTTGAAGAACATTGAGGATAAAACCATTTTAAATTGAAGTAAGTTTGATTCTGTGCTTGAGGAGGATTCAGTTGGAGCGTCTGGTGCCTGTTCCTGCCTGATCTTGTTTCACTTCTTGTGCTTGACCAAGTAGACAAGGTGCTTGCAGTGAGGCCCCCAACCATGTAACCTCTCGACTCTTGCCTATCATCGAATTTTAGCATCATAGAATAGTAGGGTTGGAAGGGGCCTACAAGGCCATCAAGTCCAACACCCTGCTCAATGCAGGAATCCAAGTCAGAGCATCAGAGTCATGGCTGATGAAAGCAAGCTGGAGGGCAGGGGTGGGGGTGGAATGTTTGATGTGCCTTGAGTTCCCCTTTCAAGGAATGAGGCATCATCTCTCTATCTTTCTTTTTAAATAGCAAGTTGTTTATTCACTATTTATTTACAAGTGTATTTATTTATCTATTTCTATACCACCGAATAGCCAAAGCCTTGTGGGCAGCTCAGAAAAATTAGGAACCACAAATACAAGATGATCAAAATGAAAAGTAACATCTTTAACATACAAGGCAGTAGCCATGGGAGGTATTCTAAGGCCTTGAGAGAGACCTTAGAATCTGCAAAAATGGATGGAACAGATTTAACAAAATCTGTACATCCATAGAAAAGATAGTGAGTATGTTTTCATGTTTTTAAATGCTGGCTGTTTTTTCTGTCATTCTAGCTTCACACTTTTTTAAGAGATGTCCAGTTTTCTAACACTTCTGTGGGCAGACCATATCTGGATGAGCATAGGGAACTGGAAGCTGACTTTGAATTTATTAATTGGGTGCTGTTTCCCAATTTGACTCGTGGTAGAGTGAAAGTCGGGAGTATAAAGAGACAAGCATCCACAGACAGAAAGCTCACCATTAACCCAGAAACCATTGTGTGGCCCACGCATTTCAATCAGGTAGGGGAAATGATTAGTGTCATTTTGGGGGCTGGTGGCATCTGTTAAACTCTAAAATGTGGTTATTACTAGGGCTGTGCATCACTTTGGTGGCAAATCCAAATACCGAAGCAAAAAGTGAGTGCTTCGGGGTTCCTTGGTAAGATCCAAAGTGGATCAGTCCAGCACCAAGGCAGTCTGAAGTGTACCGGGTTACTGCCAAAGCATTTCGGTCCACCTTGGAGATTCAGAGCTATTCTGATGCCTTCTGAAGCCCAGAAAGCCTGTCTCTAAATGTATCAACTTGCTAAAGGTCAGAGAGGGTGTGAGGAGGAGGGAGGGAGCATAGGCGAATGGCAACTGTAATAGCCAGATTAGGGCTGAACTTAACTGAGCAGTCTCCAATTATTGGCAGTGGTGGAGAAGGGGGCACGGGATACTGTATATATTGGAAAGATCAGCCTGTGTTTGTTTCATTGCAAGAGAGAGTGCTGTTAGAGGTGGTGGTTAGGGAGAGCTGTGAGAATTGGTTAGTTAGTTGGCTAGATCTGTGGGGCATATTTCTGTGTGTGTGTGTGTGTGTGTGTGTGTGTGTGTGGTATGGCAGCTTGTTCCTCTTATTCCTTCCCACCCAACCCTTTTCAGTTCAACTATTTCCTTTCTTTCTTTTCTAGATCATTCATTTAAAAAACAAGAAAAAATAACAAGTAGTTTTCAACTCTTTTTTTGTAGTTTTCTAGAGAGATGCTCTCTCTCCTCCCCCCTCCCTCCCTCCCTCCCTCCCTCCCTCCCTCCCTCTCTCAAGTATTTTCCTTTCACTGTTCTTATCTCTCCCCACTCCCCACCCTTCCCAATTCCTGCATTCTTCCCTTCCCATTTTTGCACTCTATCCCCCCCAAAAAAGCCCCACCCTTTTCTTTGCTTGTATGCAATTCCATCTTTGCTTTGCTTTTGCTCCTGTGTGTTTGTGTGTGTGCTCGTAGTGTGGTCAAGCAAACAGTGTGTGGCAAAGCACAACACACAAGTCCACATTTTAAAATCTGGTGGGCAAAACACTTCACACATTAACAACATATATTATTTAAATTTAATGCTACACCATGTGGCAAATCAAGCCCAATATGAGATATCTTTGGGGCTTTGGCATTGGGGCTGCCCTTTGCCCAGATTTCATGCACTTCTGTGCAACCAGTGAACAGTTATAGCTCTTTGCTTTGAGAGTTTGTGTTGAAAACAAAGCACTGCCTGCCTGCCAGCCTGTTTCCCCAAGTAGTGTGTATTCCATACAGCCAAAGAGAATCTGACGTCATCCACTGTGAAGCTGAATAGGAAATGGGAGAGGGGTTATTTGGACTTCCAAGAAACCTACAGCAGAGATTAGGGATAGTGACCCTAATCACCACTTAAACACCTAACTTCTCTCATCCCTTATGAACTCTGGTTTGAATTTCTGAGAAGAGCACATTTATCTGTGCCTACTGCCTAGCACAAAAACTACTTGGCCAAACTGTCTGACCTTTGGCAGGTGGACCTCCCTCCATGGGGGCTGACAGGTCTCCCAGTTTCACGCACTTCTGTGGAAACAGCGAAAAGTTATAGCTCTTTGCTTTGAGAATTTTTGTTAACACAATCACATTTCACCTACATCTATCACACAAACTCCTGGACCAAATTGTCTGAATTCTGGCAAATGGAATCCTCTCAGTGGGGGCTGCTGGGTTTCCAGATTTTGTGTATTTATCATGAAAACTGAGAATGTTAGGGCCGTTTCTGTTTTCCAATGCCAGTCATTGGGAAAACTTCAAATCCGAATAATTCAGCTATCCAAATCTCAGTTTGGATCTGAAACCAAAGCGGGTTGGGTCCGAATAACACTGAAGCAAAGTGGGGGGGGGGGGCTTTGCACAGCTCCAGTTAATACCTATGAGGTGTCTAGTAATATCTCTTCACTGGTGTTGTTTATGGTTGCTGTTTAATTGTTTTTGTTGTTGGGTCCATTTTGCATCTTAGTTTATTTTGTTCTTGTACCTGTTACCTTTCAGTTTTGCACTCTGTGTTCAGTCTATTTATGTAGAGACAAGTTGGCTATAAATGTTGAAACAAACAAATGAACAGCCCAAAGAGCATCCTGAGGTCACTTGAGATCACTGGGACTGGACAGCTCATCAGGTCCTTTCCAAAATGTGTCTCATTTCCATAGACACAAATACTCCTAGGACGTTTTCCTTCATGCTCCTTCTCTTTATTGCTAGACTGTGCCTCTCTCCACGTGCGTCGAGAGCTGTCAGCGTGGATACGCCAAAGAGATCCAGGAAGGAGAGCCCCCTTGCTGCTACGCTTGTGCTCCATGTGCAGAAGGGACAATCTCCACTCAGGAAGGTGGGTGACCTCAGTGGAAAGGCTGTTCCCTTGGGAAATGGAGCAAATATTTGATTTTGGGTTTTTTGCTTCAACAACACATTTGTATCAGAGGATCTCTTCAGTAGGGATGTATGAAAGTGACTTACCTTTCGCGGATTATGTTGATGGTGGAGGGAGAGGCGTTCCGTCCCTCCCCCCGGAATCCTCGCCGGGGGGGGAGGTGCTCCGTTCCTCCCCCCCTGGAATCCTCAAATGGCCGGCTGTGCTCCATGGCAGCTCCGCGGAGCAGCTGGCCAGGCCAGGCCAGGCCAGGCCAGAGCCGTCCACAGCCAGACTTCCAGCCGCGGACGGCTCTGGGTAAAAACAAAAAAACAAAAATGCACACCCAAATGGCAGCGGCTACGGCCGCCGCCATTTGCATTCCTTCTTTTTACCATGTTAATCTACGTAAATATTTATGTAGACTATGACAGTGAAAATCAAGGGGAACTCAAATAGCATAGCGGGCGCCATTTGCATCCCCTTTTGATTCCCCGTTTTAGCCTACGTAAAGATTTACGTAGGCTAAAACGGTGAATGAAAAAGGGACGCAAATAGCGCCCGTTACACTTTTTACTTTCCCCTTGATTTTCACCATCATAGTCTACATAAATATTTATGTAGATTAAGACGGCAAAAAAGAAGGAACGCAAATGGCGGCGGCAGTAGCCGCTGCCATTTGCATATGCGTTTTCTTTTTTTTAAACCCACCCCCAACCATGATAGGCTACGTAAAGATTTATGTAGCCTATCACGTCTTTTTTTTTCTTTTTTTTTAAACCTAGCCATGATAGGATACGTAAATCTTTATGTAGCCTATCACGTCTTTTTTTTTTCCCCACAAGCCTGGAGATGGCGGTGGCGGCAGCCGGTCGGAAGACCAGGCTCTGTCTCCGCCTTCTCTGGAGCTGCTGCCGACTGGGAGATCCACCGTCCCAGGGGGGATCCTCAGGGGGGCGGAGGGGGTGGCAGGTCATTCCGCCACAGATTTTGGGGGGCCGAATGCACTGGCATTTGGCCTCACCGAGATCCATGGCGGAATTCTCTGCCATCCCTACTCTCTGCCATGTGAAATGAGGTGACTGGTGACCTGATGGAGGGCCATGTCACCACATAGAGTGAATCTGGTTTTAATGACAAGTTTCTCCATTCTACTGCATTTTGATGCTGTTGTTCTTTGCTTTATTTTAATTGTGGCTCATTGATCTTCTTATACTATTTTTTTGTTCTGGTTTGTAAATTATCCTAACAGTTTTTCTGGAGGGTGGGCTGAAAAGTTATATAAATGAATGAATTAAGTATTCAGACATTTTCAGTGAAGATTCTTTTGAACTTGGATTGTTCTTAGCTTCAGTATTTTAACCCCCACCACTTACTCCATGAATCACCCCTACCCCTGCTCTGCTTTATACATGACTAAGGCAGGCCGATTTGTACATGACTAAGGCAGGGCTGTCTACATTAGGCATAGAAAGTCTTGTGCAAAATGTGGAGGCTGGTGGTTCCAATTTCAGTGGGGCCATGAATCTATTCTGGGTTTCGGTCAGAACCAGCCAGAATGTGAAAGAGCTATCCAAGGTGCTGAACCCATTTTGGAGATAGGGTTCAACACTTTTGATTGCTCCTTTAGAATTCTGGCTGGTTCTGACTGAAACTCAGGATGCATTTATGGCACCACCAAAATTGTAGCCACCAGCCTCCACTGTGTGCAGTACACCCCCCATTTCCTGTTTTAAAGCACCCCGTACTAAAACACTCTGAATTTAACATGACTGCAGCAGGGATGTCAGCAAAGACATGGGCCAGTCTCCATTCTAGAGAGAGAATCCTCTGCAATGTGCTGTGATTCTGTGGCAGACATGCAGGCATTCCTTGGCGGAAAAGGGGATGCGAAAATGGTGTGAAATTCAAGATGCAACATTTGGAACGTTCTGCCCCACAACAACCCCCAGCTCTCTGTTGATCAGACCACTCTCCTGTCCAGTGTCGATTCACTCTTCTACTCCTTTAAACCCCATCAGCAACATTTCCCATGAAAGGGTAAGAAAAGTAGATTTTATGAAGGATTGCTACTCCGCGTATGAAACATAATGGACCACCCTTTGTATTGGCTCCAGAAGCATAGCCAAGTCATTTATAGTGTTAGAGGGGCCTAGAGATCCATAATGCTTGCTTAAGTTCATTACTGGTGCAATTCCCATACTAGTAAGCCTCTGAGCATGTGCAGATGAGTCAAAAGGCTGATAACAGCCTTCTTGATGCATTCCTTGCTGATGCAGAGAGTCTTTATCACTGATGTGCCTGAGAAGCAGAGTTTGCTTACCTGAACGCTACAGGTGGCTGTGCTTGAGAACCAAGTGCTGTTAGTTTATGCTGGGAATGGATGCTGTTATGCTGCCTTGTTGCTAACATGTAGAGTATAAAACCCATTGGACCCAATGGCTCGTGGTTCAGAGAAGCTGCCTGATCCAACCATTGGGTACGCCTGTGTGCTGTAAGTTACTCAATAAAGTCTCCTCGTAAGCAAACTTTTGAGTCTGATTTTTCACTATCTTGGCACTTTTAACCTAAGAGTTCAACACCCATGGCCGGGGTGATACACCCTTGGAAGTAGCCAGACTGAAGTAGGGGTGAAGAAGGCTTCTTATGCCTTCTGAGCAGCCCAGACAGGCTGTCTCCAAAATGTATCAATTTCTCAAAGATCACACAGACAGGCAGGAGGAGGGGGGAGGGGGAAGGCAAGCATACATGGGAGTCGGGGGGAGGCAGGAAGGCGAGTGCAGGAGGAGGAGGGAATGTGCTTTGGTGAATAGGAACTCTCAGCCAGAATCAACACCAGCAATCTCCAATCAGAGAAAGTGGTGGAGGAGGGTAGTATATATACTCTGGCAAAAGGCTGCATTTGTTCATTGTGCATGGTGGTTGGTTGGGAGAGAACTGTGTCTGTCTGGTTAGATATGGGGTGTCTACGCGTGCACTCATTGCAGCTTCTTCTACTTTTTTCTCCATTGGGCTCTGTCTTTCCTTAGTTGCTATAAACAAACATTTAGTAGTAGTTAGTTAGCTCACTTATTCTTCGCCCCCATCCCCCAGCCGTTCCATTGCTTGCGTTGGTCAGTTTGGACTCGGGAGAGGGCTGCATGTGTTTGTGCTGGCAGTTCCTGCAGCTGCCTTGTTCTATTCCAAATTGTTCATTCTCTATCTATCTCAGTCTAACTCTGTCTGTCCTTTATTGTTAAAAGCAAACAGTAATTATTATTAGCTCGCTCATTTTTTTTCTCATTCCTTTGCTCCACCCCCCACCCATTCCATTGGCATCGGTTGGGGACTCTGGAGAGGGCTGTGTTTGTTGTTAAAAATGTAGGAAAGAAAGAGCAGAGGAGGAAGGAATAATAGAACAAGCTGCAGTCACGGGAAAAACTTATGAGACAAACCTTTACCTCTGGGCTTGTTCCTCCATTCCACCCACCCTTTAATTATTATTCAACCATTTAGTTTTTCCTAGGGATGACAGAGAATTCCGCCACGGATCTCGGAGAGGCTGAATGCCAGTGCATTTGGCCCCCTGAAATCCGTGGTGGAACGAAGCCCCCTGCCCCCCCACCCCGCGAAATGGGCCCAGAACGGAGCACCTACCTGCTGCCGTCCGCGCTGCATTGCGAATGGCAGCTGCGTCTGCGGCCCCCATTCGCTTCTTCCATATAGCCGTGATAGGCTACGTAAATACTTACGTAGCCTATCACGGCTAACGCAGGGACGCCATTTGCATCCCTGTGGAAGCCATGATAGGCTACGTATTTACATAGCCTATCATAGCAAAAAAAAAAAGGTAACACAAATGGCGGCTGCTATGGCGGCCGCCATTTGCCTTCCCATTTTTTTTGCCGTGTGATAGGCTAGGCAAATATTTACGCAGCCTATTACGACAAAAGAGAGGGGCGCAAATGGCGTAGTGGCACCATTTGCGTTCCCTTTTTTTTTGCCATGATAGGCTATGTAAATATTTACGTAGCCTATCACGGCAAAAAAAAAAGGGGAACACAAATGGCGGCCACCGTAGCTGCCGCCATTTGCTTTCACTGTTTTGTTTTGTTTTTTGCCATGATAGGCTACGTAAATATTTATGGAGCAGTCCCACATGGCAGCAGAGATTATGGAGGCCATGAACCGCATGGTGGAGGGGTGGCTGGCTGAGCACTAGCTCACCTGCAGTTACATGGTCACAGATGTGGAAGCCAACATGGTAAAGGCAGTGCACAATGGTGGATTTGAGGGCATCTACTGCATCACGCATATGTTCAATCTCACCATCAGGGACGCCCTTGGCATGGGCAGCACCAAGGCACATCCAACCACCATGCCCGGAATCCGTAACCTCTTGGAGAGCTGCAGAAAGGTCAAGGGCAGTAGGCTGCTGTGGGAGAAGCAGGTGGACTTGGAGCTCCCACAGCACTGCTCATGCAGGATGTGGCAACATGCTGGAACTCCTTGTACCTCGTGCTGGAGTGTATGTTCGACAACAGCATGCTGTCCACAAGTTGTCAAGGGTCAGGGACATTGTCATCCAGGCACCCCTGGGCAGGCAGCAGGGGGATGCCATGTCCCAGCCTGTGGTGGTCCTCAAGCCATTCCTTGAGGCCACTGAGACACTGGGCACCAGCACCGCCCTCCTCAGCCAGGTGATCTCTGTGGCCAGGCATCTCCAGAAGCAGATAGATGAGTTCCTAGAGACCGGGGATCCCATCACAGGCAGGTGCTTCCTACCTGACATGCGGGAAGTGGTGACAAGTTTGAGGGATGGCCTAGTATGATGCGTAGAGACCCTGTACTGGGAGAGGACATACATTTTGGCCACCATGTGCGATCCACACCTGAAAGATGGCCTTTGTGGGGAGAACTCCTGGGCGGTATGGCTGGAAAAACTGGTGGGGCAAGTGGGAGGGGAATGGGCAAAGAGGCTGGGGCAGGTACCAGAGGAGGAGGAGGCAGGGAGACTGTTCCCCATCCCTTCTATCAGCATCGCACCCAGCAGGACCACAGGCGAGGTGTTATGGGCCAAGGCAATGCAGTCAGCCATTGGGAGGAGAGGCACCCAACCCACCCTACAGGATGCTGCTGCCATGTCTGTGTCGCTGCTCCCCCCACGAAGTTCAGGCCGGGGAGGAGGCTTCCCGCCTCGCCCGGCTGCGAACTCGAAAGTTTTTTTTTTAAAAAAAAAACGCCCCCGTGATAGGCTACGTGACGATTAACGTAGCCTATCATGGCTAGATCTGCAAAGTCAGCCATGATAGGCTACGTTAATTGTCACGTAGCCTATCACGGGTGACTTTAAAAAAAAAAAGCACGTACTCTAATGGCGGCCCCCATAGGGAGCTGCCATTCCCGTTCCTTATTTGGTCGCTGTGGTCTACGTAAATGTTTACGTAGACTACGGCGAAAATAAGGGCAACGCAAATAGCATTGCCCTTATTTTCGTCGTAGTCTACGTAAAGATTTACGTAGACTACAGCGACCAAATAAGGAACGGGAATGGCGGCTCCCTATGGGGGCCACCATTATCCGTACGCGCTTTTTTTTTTTAAGTCACCCGTGATAGGCTACGTGTCGATTTACGTAGCTTATCACGGCTGACTTTGCAAATCTAGCCATGATAGGCTACGTTAATCGTCACGTAGCCTATCACGGGGGCGTTTTTTTTTTCTTTTATTGGAATGGCGGCGGCGGCAGCCGGTCGAAAGACCGGCTGCCGCTCCCGCCCCGCATGAACACCCGCCGAACCGCCGGCCGGACCCGCCTCCGGGAGGGACATTCGGCAAAGGTAAGTCCCGTCCCGGGGGGGGTGCGTGGGGCGGGGGGGTGCGGAGGATTTCTCCCCGAAACTTGTTCGGGGGGCCGAACACGTTGGCGCTCGGCCCCCCGAAGTTTCGGGGAGAAATTCTCCGCCATCCCTACCTACTGGTCATCCTGCAGCCAAGTTTGGCCAGACCTGGCTCTTGTGGCCAGGGAAAGAATCAGCGGCCAATCCACCAGGGTCCCAAGTGAGAGGTTGTTCTCCATGGCCGGTGACCTGGTGACACCCCACCACTCCTGCTTGGATGCCGAGTTAGTGGAGCCACTGGTCTTCCCCAAAGTTAACCTGCCCCTGCTGGGCTACCCCACCCTCAATCCCTTGGGCGACTGGATGGTGCACTCACTCACCCTGCTGTTGCACTTTCTTTTGGCAGCCTTCTTCTCTCTTTATTTGAGATGATGATGATAAACTGGCATTTCTGCTTACTATATTATTTTGCTGTGCTTCAACTCTGGTTGAACCCAAGAGGATGCTCCTAGCATGTCTGTATATGGGTCCTCCAGTCAGAGCATATATCCTCCCCCTCCCCCCCCCCATAGTTCATTATTATGTCAGGCTGTGAGATCAGTGCAGGAGTGTAGCTCTGATTGTAAGGGGATACTGTAGCATCTCTATGTCTTCCTTCAATGCCACAGAAATGGTATGCATCTGTATGTGTAGACTAGCCCATCGTGGGGAAAAACAGATGCAAATGGCATATTAGATGCCACTTGCGGCCGTAAAGCCCTGAGTTTAACCTAATTGCAGCTGTTTACAGCTTTATTTAGGTTACGAAAACAGTGCTTTACAGCCGCGAGTGGCATCCGCTGTGCTATTTGCGGCTGTATTACTCCCAGGAATATGGTAATGGTGGCCGCCATTGCCGTATCGCAAACGCTATGGAGCTGGAGTGCGGCTCTGCAAAAGCCTCCGGATGCAGAGCCGCTCCAGAGGATTCTGAGGGGGGAAGAAAGGATCACCTCCCCCCCCCATGGACCCCAAAGAGGGAACGGAAGGTAGAGAATCTGTCCATCCCTAGCTATGTGGATGTGCCCTCCTTGTGGGCTGGATGTGTAGGCTTCCTGCCTCCGTTACAGAGTGTCAGGACAACTAACTGTCTGTGGCATTTTCAATTTCAAGGTGCCCGCTTTGCAGGATTTAATTTTTTTTATTTTTTCCCCAAAGCAGTAGATGGCTGTATTGCTTCAGCTGCATGAGAGCGGCTCATTCTTCAGTTTCAAGTCCTTATGAGCAGTGCACTGTTGCTCCCTTCCCTCTTCCCTTTGGCATGCAGGGAGTTTTCTTTCTGTATCTGTCTTTCATTTTCTCCACGGCAATAGATGCCCAGTCACCCCTCAGGCTGTTCTCTTATGTAACTGCCCTCTTGACGGCCTTAGCTTTGGTTTGATTCTGCATCTGCCTGCCTGGCCCCAGGCCGGGCTTCCATATAGAATATCCCCATTGGGTTAGGCATTTTACATTTTCCAGAATCAAGTTGCCCTTCAAGAGTCACATGCCCTGGTGGTCCAGACACTGTCTGCTTGCTTGGTGCTGGTTTGCAACTGCTTGCTGTTTGAAGAGTCAGATGCCCTCGTGGGCAAGGCACTGTCAGCTTTCAAGGCTCTGTTGTCCTTTTTTCTGCCCCTGGCCACTCTCCTGTACACCCTCTGGAGAGAGCCTTCTGCTCTCCAGACTATGGTTGGGATGTCTCACACCTACGGATGTACGAAAGGTACTTACCTTTCGTGGATTATGTTTATGGTTGGGGGGGAGGTGTTCCACCCCTCCCCCTGGAATCCTCACCAGGGGGGAGGCGCTCCGTTCCTCCCCCCCCCCGGAATCCTGGCCAGCCAGCTGTGCTCTGCAGGGATTCTGCGGAGCCGCTGGCTGGCTTCGCCAGCAGCCGGACATCCGGCCACTGGCTAGCAGGGACGCAAATGGCGGCAGCCATAGCTGCCGCTGTTTGCGTCCCTGCAGTCAGCCATGATAGGCTAAGTAAATGTTTACATAGCCTATCACAACTGACTTAAACAAAAAACAAAAAATGCGTGTACGCAAATGGCGGCGGCCACGGCTGCCACCATTTGCGTTCCTTATTTTGGCATGTCTTAGTCTACGTAAACATTTACGTAGGCTAAGATGGCGAAAATAAATGTTTACGTAGACTAAGACGTGCCAAAATACCGCGGCCATTTGCGTATCTGCATTTGTTTTTTTTTTTTTTTTTAAGTCAGCCGTGATAGGCTATGTAAATCTTTACGTAGCCTATCTCGTGTTTTTTTAAAAAAACTGGAAATGGCGGTGGCAGCAGCTGGTTGGAAGACCGGCCGCCACAGCCGCCGCCGCCAAACCGCCGCCAAAGCCACTGCCGGAGCCATCACTGCCAGGAAGATCCACCCAAGGTAAGTCTCGTCCCGGGGGGGCGGGGGGGCAGGCCGTTCCACCACCGATTTCGGGGGGCCAAATGCGCAGGCATTCGGCCTCCCTGAGATCCGTGGCGGAATTTTCGTACATCCCTACTCACACCTAATCTTCTCTTTTGGCCAAAGTGCATCCCACTTACCCTCCACCATCTCTGCATTACATTCAGGAGTCAGAGTATGAAATTTTAACTGCAGGACCTTTAATGTATGCTTTGGGAGCAGAAAAAGAAGAAGAAGAAGAAGAAAACAATAAATAAGTATTACCAACACCCACTGCCTCCCTGGCACTAGGGATGTATGAAATACTCACCTGGCTCCGTGCCTGGGCATCCCCGGTGGGTGGGAGGTGCTCCGTCCCTCCCCCCGGAATCCTCCCCAGCCGGCTCCGCTCCACGGCGGCTCCTTGGAGCTGCCAGCCGGGGCCACCCACAGCCAGAGTCCTGGCCGCAGCTGGGCTTCTGCCTGCTGCAGCCGCAAATGGCATCATTGTAGTGGCTGCCATTTGCGTCCTTGCAAGCAGCTGTGATAGGCTACGTAAGTATTTACATAGCCTGTCACGGCAAAGAGCAGGGACACAAATGGCGGCTGCTACACCATTTGCATGGCTGACTTTACCATGATAGGCTATGTAAATACTTACGTAGCCTATCACGGCAAAGAGCAGGGGTGCAAATGGTGTAGCGGCCGCATGGCTATCACGGCTGCAAGAACGCAAATGGCGGCCGCAGCAACCCGGCCGCAGCCAGCCGGGAGCCGCCACCGGAGCCGCCGCCACCGGAACCACTGCAGGAGATGCCACTGTCGCATCCACCCAGGTAAGTTCCATCCCAGGGGGATTCTGCAGGGGGGTGGGGGGAGGGAGGCCATTCCACCATGGATTCCACCACGGATTCTTTAGAATCCGGCCTCACTGGAATCCGTGGTGGAATTCTCTGACATCCCTACCTGGCACCAGAATTGCCCTCCCATGGATGTTCCTTGAAGGGAAGCGTACTCATCGCTTCCAAATTCTGGGCCTCGAAAGAGTCCAGCATTGTTATTTGCCATCACCTCCCCGGGTCACCGGCTGGGCTACCCCACCCTCCAGCCTTCGGGCAACTGATAGGCTCACTCACTCACCCTGCTGTTTCTCTCTATTATTGTTCATTTCTGTCATTCTTTGAGTCTGGGCAGGCATCACATTTTCATTCCACAATCTGATATGAACCTCAGCCCATCCGCCTGCCGCCCTGCTCCTCCCACAGGTACTATGACGGATGTAATGAGCCTTTCCCAGTTTCACTGTAACGCCCATGTGTATGCATGGCTTGCCTTTTGGACAAGCCTTGCAGGATCAATCAGGTTGCCTGCCCACCCTATGCCCCATGCCTGGGTGAAATAGCTGGGCTTGGTGGCTGTGATGCCACAGGGCTATAACTTATTTTCACCATCCAGCACCCAGGGGTGTCTCAATTCCAGCATCTGCCTGCCCATGTTTGCCATCCTCCGCCTGCCTCTGCCTGCCTCCGCCTGGCACTGCCTGCCTCCACCTGCCCACCCCCACCTGGCTCCGAGTGGAGCCAGGTTGTCCAAGCATTTCTTCTTCTCCATAAACGAGTTGCCCTCTTGCTTTTACTCATGTTCATCCTGTCCCTCCTCCAGGTTGTAATGTAAGAGAATTCTGCCACGGACCTCCGTAGAGGAACGGCCTCCCCCTTGCAAAATCCCCCCGGGACAGAGATTACCTGGGGCAGATGCGGCAGCGGTGACAGCTCCGGCGGCAGCTGTGGCTGGTCTCCCGGCCGGCCGCTGCTGGGGTGCTGTGGCCGCAAATGACGTTGTAGCGGCCGCCATTTGCGTCCTTGCAGGCAGCCATGCTTCCAGACACTCCCGTGAATCCAGGAATGAGTTACAGCTCTTCGCCTTGAGAGTTTTGGTGGAGAAAATCAAACTTCAGGGGCGCCCAGAACAGCAACCGCTACTCTAAACTGCCTGAAGTTGGGCAGGAGGGGTGCCCTCCAAGGGGGTGGGGAGTTCAACAAAAGTCATGCATATGTTGTAACAACTGAGAGAAGTTATGGCCATTTGTGTTTCCCCATGTACATCGAAAGGAAAATGTCAAAAATGAGTGAATCTGGTTCTGAGTTCGAATCACCCCAAAGTGGAGCGGGGTCATGTCAGATGATCTGAAGCAGCATGCAAGGTGGAGTGGGGGTCTGTGCACACCCTAGTCTGAAGGATGTTAGTCATGCTGAAGAGACTCTTCTTCTTTTCAGATGCAGACCGTTGCACCAAGTGTCCAGAAGATCAGCATCCAAACAAGGACAGAGATCAATGTGTCCCCAAGGATATAACTTTTCTGTCTTATACTGAAACTTTGGGGATCGTTCTGGTTTCCGTTGTCCTTTTCTTATCCCTCACAACAGGTGTCGTTTTAGTAGTCTTCATGAAATTCCTCAAAACTCCAGTAGTCAAATCTAATAACCGGGACCTCTCCTACATTCTCCTTATCTCCCTCCTGCTTTCCTTCTTGTCCTCCTTCCTATTCATTGGCTGGCCAAAAAAAGAAACCTGCCTTCTCCAACAAACCGCCTTCAGCATCATCTTCTCTGTTGCCGTGTCTTCTGTGTTGGCCAAAACGATCACTGTGGTGCTGGCCTTCCTGGCCACAAAGCCAGGGAACAAGGTGAGGAGATGGCTGGGGAAGAGTCTGGCAAACTCCATCGTAATTTCTTGTTCCAGTGTCCAAGTTGTCATCTGCACCATCTGGCTGGGCATCTCTCCACCCTTCCCTGACTCTGACATGCACTCTCAGCCTGGACAGATTATCCTGCAGTGCAATGAAGGATCTGTGATGATGTTCTATACTGCCCTTGGCTACATGGGCTTCCTGGCTGCCATCTGCTTAATGGTGGCTTTCTTAGCCAGGAAGCTGCCTGGGGCCTTCAATGAAGCCAAGCTGATCACCTTCAGCATGCTGGTCTTCTGCAGTGTTTGGGTTTCCTTTGTGCCCTCCTACCTGAGCACCAAGGGGAAATACATGGTAGCTGTGCAGGTCTTCTCCATCTTGGCCTCCAGTGCTGGGTTACTGGGCTGCATCTTTCTTCCCAAGTGCTACATTATTTTACTGAGACCTGACCTGAATACAAAGGAGCATCTCATGATGAAAACCAAGAATGGCATCTGATCTTTAATACTAGAGATGGGTTAGAATTCTGGTCTGAAAAGGATCTGATAAGAACCATAGCTTCTGGTGAGGCAAATCTGGAATGTATGCATGGCCTGTTGCTTTCCTGTGGGATTCAGGTTGATCCAGAAGTACTTGGGAGATTTCCTTGCAAGGAGAGGGAGCTCTTAACAAAAATGTAACCTGTTCCTTTTAGCGTCACATTGCTCTAGCAGTGAAGAAAGGAAAAGTGTATGTATCTGTGTTAGTTTAGGAGAGAAAGATGCATGATTGAGGCCCATGGTTTGCTTTTCAAATGAAGCTATGGATTAGGAGGTTCTGGAAGGCTCCAGGACAGGTCTTGAAAGAGGGACCCAAGTGCCTTCCTCTTTTTGCCAGCTCAGAGCCTGGCAAGGGGCGGGAACTCTTGGCCTGGTCTCACCTGTGCTACAGAAGCATGATCACAACCACAGAGGGCCAGAGAGGCTCACTTTGGTCTCCAACCCAGCAGGGATTAGGTGACAAAAGGAGCCAACAGGGTTTCTCTGCTGACTCTGCCTAGGGATGCACGAAAGTCACTTACCTGGTCTCGCAGCTTGCTTTGCGGTGGGGGGGAGGCGCTTTGCTGCTCCCCCAAAAGTTCAGGCCGGGGGCGGAGGCTTCCCGCCTTGCCCGGCCGATATTCAGGCCAGGGAGAAGTACCCCATCTCCCCGGCCACGAACTTCAAAAGAAAAAAAAAAACACGCCCC
This sequence comes from Heloderma suspectum, assembly GCF_057233095.1. Classification (NCBI taxonomy): domain Eukaryota; kingdom Metazoa; phylum Chordata; class Lepidosauria; order Squamata; family Helodermatidae; genus Heloderma; species Heloderma suspectum. The sequence goes on from NC_139459.1 coordinate 390,362,607, forward strand.
TGTGATAGGCTACGTAATGATTAACGTAGCCTATCACGGCTAGATCTGCAAAGTCAGCCATGATAGGCTACGTTAATCATCACGTAGCCTATCACGGGTGACTTTGAAAAAAAAAAAGCGCATACGCAAATGGCGGCCCCCATAGGGAGCCGCCATTCACGTTCCTTATTTGGTCCCTGTAGTCTACATAAAGATTTATGTAGACTACGGCGAAAATAAGGGCAACGCTATTTGCATTGTTCTTATTTTTGCCATAGTCTACGTAAATCTTTACGTAGACTACAGGGACCAAATAAGGAACGCGAATGGCGGCTCCCTATGGGGGCCGCCATTAGCCGTACATGCTTCTTTTTTTTTTTTAAGTCACCCGTGATAGGCTTAGGGGTGGACGAAAGTCACTTACCTGTCCTCGAAGGACATTCGCGGTGGGGGGGAGGCGCTTCGCTGCTCCCCCCGTGAAGTTCAGGCCGGGGGGGAGGCTTTCTGCCTCGGCCCGGCCGAAATTCAGGCCGGGGAGGAGGCTTCCCGCCTCGCCCGGCCGCGAACGCGAAAGTTAAAAAAAAACAAAAAACGCCCCCTGATAGGCTACGTGACGATTCACGTAGCCTATCACGGCTAGATCTGCAAAGTCAGCCGTGATAGGCTACGTCAATCGTCACGTAGCCTATCACGGGTGACTTTAAAAAAAAAAAAAAGCGCGTATGCTAATGGCGGCCCCCATAGGGAGCCGCCATTCGCGTTCCTTATTTAGTCGCTGTAGTCTACGTAAATGTTTACGTAGACTATGGCGAAAATAATGGCAACGCAAATAGCGTTGCCCTTATTTTCGCCGCAGTCTACATAAATCTTTACGTAGACTACAGCGACCAAATAAGGAAAGGGAATGGCGGCTCCCTATGGGGGCCGCCATTATCCGTACACACTTTTTTTTTTTTTTAAAGTCACCCGTGATAGGCTACGTGACGATTGACGTAGCCTATCACGGCTGACTTTGCAAATCTAGCCGTGATAGGCTACGTGAATCGTCACGTAGCCTATCAGGGGGCGTTTTTTTTTCTTTCTTTCATTGCAATGGCAGCGGTGGCAGCCAGTCGAAAGACCGGCTGCCGCTCCCGCCTCACTCGAACACCCGCCGAACCGCCGGCTGGACCAGCCACCGGGAGGGACATTCGGTGAAGGTAAGTCCCGTCCCGGGGCGGGTGTGGGGGGCGGGGGGGGTTCGGAGGATTTCTCCCCGAAACTTGTTCGGGGGGCCGAACACGTTGGCGCTCGGCCCCCCGAAGTTTCAGGGAGAAATTCTCCGCCAACCCTAGATAGGCTACGTGACGATTAACGTAGCCTATGACAGCTGACTTTGCAAATCTAGCCGTGATAGGCTACGTTAATCATTACGTAGCCTATCACAGGGGCGTTTTTTTTGTTTTTTTTTTACTTTTCTTGTAATGGCAGCGGCGGCAGCAGGTTGAAAGACCGGCTGCCGCCTCCGCCCCTGATGAAGACCTGCCGAACCGCCTCCGGGACCCACCACCGGGAGGGACATTCGTGAAAGGTAAGTCCCATCCCGGGGAGGGCGGGGGGGGCAGAGAATTTCTCCCTGAACAACCTTCGGAGGACCGAATGCGTTGGCACTCGGCCCCCCGAAGTTCAGGGAGAAATTCTCCCCCATCCCTAACTCTGCCTGGCTGCAGAGACTGAACATTTTGTTCAAACTCAGTCGCTGATCCTTCTGCTGAAATACCTGAGAGACCAGCCATTTTCCTCGGGTCACCAGGTCCTTTCAAAATCTACTTCCAGCATTGTTGGCATGACCATCAAATGCGTTACTCAAACGCATTTCTTCCTTTGGTAGGGATGTACGAAAGTCACTTACCTTGAACAAAATTTGATTCGTGGGGGGGGGGGAGCCGCTCCGTCCCTCCCACCGAAATTCTGGCCAGGGGGGGAGGCGCTCCGCTCCCCCCCTAAATTCTGGCTTGGGGGGAGGCGCTCCATCCCTCCACCCCTGAATCCTGGCCGGCCGGTCCGCAAATGGCAGCGGCCGTAGCCACCGCCGTTTGCGTCCCTGCAGTCAGCCATGATAGGCTACGTAAATGTTTACGTAGCCTATCACGGCTGAGTAAAAAAAACACAACCGCGCATACGCAAATGGCGGTGCCCATGGGCTACGCTATTTGCGTTCCCCTTATTTTCGCCGTAGTCTACGTAAATGTTTACGTAGACTAGACGTGCCAAAATAAGGAAAACATTGATAAGGAAAACATATAAAAACATTGATAAAACGCACTTGGATTGTCCCCCCCCCGCCCAAGACTATACAGACAAATACTTGTTTGTGTTACGCACAACCCCCTGAAATCAAGAACTGCAACAGACCAACATATAGACAACATGCCCTTCCTAACAACAACAACAGCAGAAACAAAACATTTTGCCATTTCCCCTTGAAAATTCAGTAAAACTGAGAAGCCGTAATCCTGCACTGTGAATGGCTCTGGAAACCAATTGAAGCCATTATTTTACTGAGCCCCTATATTGGATTAATAAAACTGAAGATACAAAGGCATAGCTTCGCACTTTCTGCTTTCTCCCCCACAACTTCATAATGAAGAACCTTTTTAACTCAGACCCTTCCTCAGTCAGCTTGAGGGAATGGAGTTCTCTCTCTCTTTCTCTGGCTGTGGATTTGGAAAAGCCCCTGGATGTTGTCTCATGTTTGGTCAACCAGGCTATCTGCCCCTCTGTTTCCTTCTCCAGCCATACCAGCCAAGATCCTTTCAACAGGAGATGCCACAGACGGAACCTGGGCCCTTCTGCATGTGGACTTTATGCTTTGCCACTGATCAATGGACAAGGTCAAATAGGGGGTGCAGATGTCAACAACTCTCTTAGAAGGGGTCAGACTGTTAGGCACATGTAGCCTAGGAATTGGATTGCCTGCTCTGAGTGGCAGGACCTCTCCAGGGTTTCAGACAAAGCTCTTTCCAAGCTCTTCCAACCCAGGGGCCTTTGCAAGCCCTGGAAATGTCACAGATGGAACCTGGAGCCTCATGCATGCAAAGCAGGTGGTCCACCATTAGGCTCAGCCAATCTCTGCTAAGATAAGCAGAAACCCAACAACAGTGGAAGAAGGAGGGGAGAGACCAGCTGTGGCTCTTCAGGCTGGGTCTAAGGCATGTTCCCACATCATGTGCAGCTACCTGAGCTCCTTTGTCTCAAGAAACTGGGCAGAGGGTGCTGGACCTGATGCAAACAAGGCACTGAACCACGGCCACCTCCCTCCCATTTGACTCAGGCCCACCCACCCCTTCCCCATTTCCCTAAGTGGGGTTGTTCCCAACCAATCCCTCAAGTGGAAAATCATTGTCTCCCCCAGACCAACACTGCTACTCACCAGCCTCCTCCCAAGGAAAGAAGGTGAGCCCAGAAAAATGAGTCTTTGGCATCCTCTGGAAAGGCCAGCTGTGGCTTCCACCCTGAGCACATCTGTTCCCACTCCCAAAACAGAGGTCCCTCTTGATTACAGGAGGGAACAACAGCTAGAAGGGAGGGAGGAATGGGATAAGAGAATCTCCCATGTTTCGGATGTCTACAAGTTAGCTTCCTTCTATCTGTCGGTCTGAGGAATCAGCATGAGATAAGAAAAATAATGGAATTGGAACAGGTAATAATGACTAACAGCACACATCTATTATCCAAAATATATGGGTTGGATCTTGTGATGTACCAACCGCCTGATGTTCTGGGGGGAGGGCCTGCCACAGGGAAATCTGGGCTGAATGGGGGCCTGCATCCATCAGATTTTGTGGGAAGGCAAATTAGCCTCCATCAGCCTACCATTGTGAAATCACAGCCTTAAATTGCATAGTTTAGGGAATTTGCGGCTGTAAAGCACTTCTTTCTATGTAAATTGTGGTGATTTCCAGCAAAAAATTATGGCTGTTTATGCCACAATTAACATAGAAGAATGGGCTTTACAGACCCAAATGTACTTAACTGCGTAATTTAAGGCTGCAATTTTCCACAATAGGCTAATGGCAGCCACCATTACCCTATCACACTGTTTAGAATGGAGGTGACCCACCCTGTGGGAAATCCAGTGGACCCGGAGGTGAGGGGATCCAGTCCCTTGTGGTATCCACAGGTCAGTTTCTTGAGAATCCTACCTCCTTTGGGTCCCCAGTGCATTTCTCCACCATCAGTTCATTTAAAAAAAAAATAAATCTGCGTGAGTATAGCAACAAAGTTCCTTTGGACCGGAATGGAGTAACAATAAATATCAATACATGTTCCCACCCTCTCTCACTTTGCAATTCATCCTTTTGTCCCTTCTCTCAGGTCCTCAATTCCTGGTCCTGTGTGCACAAACAGGTTCCAGAGGTACTAAAAGAGCTGGACCACAGGGTAGATATCCAGAGCCTTTCTACAGGAGCCTTTTGTTGTGAGCTCATGATTGTACACTCACAGTAGTTTGTGGGTTCTTTACATGACTTTTTCATCCTCCAGGGCCTTGCCCTCTCTTTGCAACCATTTCCCCAGCTTTCTTTCTTTTTTTTAGTTCAAAGAAAATGTGATGTTATTTAGAAAAGTTGGAATGAGAGTCTCATACACATGACTGCAATTCTGCTATGCCACAGTGCCATCTAGTGCGTGTGTAATGAAACCTCCTATGGCCTTTCCATGCCCATAGCCAGAGAGGGAGAGATGGGGGGAGATCCATTACCTCTAGCTAACTGAGCATGAACCTTCAACTTGGTGTGGTCCCTTGTATGAATCCAATACGTGGGCTCAGCAAAAGAATGCCACCATTTCACTCTGTAAGCATTCAGAATGCAGGATGTGGGCTTCTGTGTAATACAGAGTGTTTCTGCTGTATGGAAATTTTTAAGGGAAAAAAGAAAAATAATTCTTCTAAGTGAGGGCATCCTCTCAGTGTATATTCTGTGGTGTGGTTTGATTCTTGGGTGCTGTTGTAACACAAACAGGTGCTTGTCTGGATAAGCTCAGAGGAAGGAAAACAAAATCCTAGTCAGCCATCAAATGCAGTCAATTTATGTTGTATTTGACCACAATTCAAATAATCTTCAGAGATCTACAAGACATTTCCCAGGGGAAAGGGAGGAACTGCTTTAAAAAGAAAGTAGATTGAACTGGAAGTTCTACAACAAACGGCAATCATCCCATATCCCCAACGAGCAGAAATAAAGGCAACATATTTTGACTCGTGGTTCAACGGGTCAGACTTCTCTCATGGAATGTAGCAGCATGAGAAAATATGGTTCAGGGTGGCTAAATAAGGTTCAGGATGGCAATTTTCTTATATTTATAGTCATATGAGATTTTCTGGGGGGGTTGCAAGAAACAGAATTCAAAGTGATCTTGATAGGCTGGAGCACTGGGCAGAAAACAACAGAATGAAATTTAATAGGGATAAATGCCAAGTTCTGCACCTAGGAAAAAGAAACCAAATGCAGAGTTACAAGATGGGTGATACTAGGCTCAATAAGACTACAAGCAAGAAGGATTTTGGAATTGGTGTAGATCACAAGGTGAATCCCCTTCATGGATCACTTCCTTGTTGTGGCCAAGGGGCTTGCATAACTCAGTGAAGCCATAAGCTATGCCATGCAGGGCCAGCCAAGACGGACAGGTCATGGCAGAGAGTTCTGACAAAATGTGGTCCACTGGAGAAGGAAATGGCAACCCACTCCAGCATTCTTGCCAAGAAAACCCCATGGAACGTATCACAAGGCTAAAAGAGATGATGACGGAAGATGAGCCCCTCAGGTCAGAAGGTGTCCAATATACTACTGGGGAAGAGCAGAGGGTATTTCCAAGTAGCGCCAGAAAGAGTGAAGCGGCTGGGTCAAAGCCGAAAGGACACTCAGCTGTGGATGTGTCTGGTGGTGAAAAGAAAATCCGATGCTGTAAAGAACAATATTGTTTAGGAAACTGGAATGTCAGATCAATGAACCAAGGTAAGCTGGAGGTGGTCAAACATGAGATGGCAAGACTGAACATTGACATCTTGGGAATCAGCGAACTAAAATGGACAGGCATGGGCGAATTTAATTCAGGTGACCATCATATCTACTACTGTGGGCAAGAATCCCTTAAAGAAATGGAGTAGCACTCATAGTCAACAAAAGGGTGGGAAAAGCAGTACTCGGTTACAATCTCAAAAATGATAGAATGATCTCGGTACGAATCCAAGGCAAATCATTCAACATCACAGTAATTCAAGTCTATGTCCCAACCACTGATGCCGAAGAAGCTGAGGTTGATCGGTTCTATGAAGACCTCCAACACCCTCTAGAACTAACACCAAAAACGATGTCCTCTTCATCATAGGGGATTGGAATGCTAAAGTAGGAAGTCAAGAAATCACTGGGATAACAGGCAGGCATGGCCTTGGTGTACAAAATGAAGCAGGACAAAAGCTAATATAGTTTTGCTGAGAGAACACGCTGATCATAGCAAACACTCTTTTCCAACAGCACAAGAGGCGACTCTACACATGGACATCACCAGATGGTCAATATCAAAATCAGATTGATTATGTCCTTTTCAGCCAAAGATGGAGAAGCTCTATACAGTCAGTAAAAACAAGACCTGGAGCTGACTGTGGCTCAGATCATGAGCTTCTTGTTGCAAAATTTTGGCTGAAATTGAAGAACATACGGAAAACCACTAAACCATTCAGGTGTGACCTAAATCATATCCCTTATGAATATATGGTGGAGGTGAGGAATAGATTTAAGGGATTAGACCTGATAGACAGAGTGCCTGAGGAACTATGGACGGAGGTCCGTAACATTGTACAGGAGGCAGCAACTCAATCCATCCCAAAGAAAAAGAAATGCAAGAAAGCCAAGTGGCTGTCTGATGAAGCTTTACAAGTAGCTGAGGAAAGAAGGGAAGTGAAAAGCAAGGGAGAAAGGGGAAGATATATCCAACTGAATGTAGAGTTCCAGAGAATAGCAAGGAGAGACAAGAAGGCCTTCTTAAATGAACAATGCAAGGAAATTGAGGAAAACAACAGAATGGGAAAGACTAAAGATCTCTTCAAGAAAATTGGAGATCTCAAGGGAACGTTTTGTGCAAAGACGGGCATGGTAAAGGACCAAGAAGGCAGGGACCTAACAGTAGCAGATGAGATTATAGAGAGGTGGAAAGAATACACAGAAGAACTATACAGGAAAGATCTGAATGTCCCTGATAGCCATGATAGTGCGGTCACTGAACTTGAGCCGGACATCCTCGAGAGTGAAGTCAAGTGGGCCTTCGGAAGCATTACTAACAACAAAGCTAGCGGAGATAAAAGTATTCCAGCTGAGCTATTTAAAAGCCTAAAAGATGATGCTGTTAAAGTGCTGCACTCAATATGCCAACAAATTTGGAACACTCAACAGTGGCCACAAGACTGGAGAAGGTCAGTTTACCTTCCAATTCCAAAAAAGGGCAATGCCAAAGAGTGTTCAAACTACCATACAATTGTGCTCATTTCACAAGCCAGGAAGGTGATGCTCAAAATCCTACAAGCTAGGCTTGAGCAGTATGCGAACCGAGAACTACCGGAAGTACAAGCTGGGATTCGAAGAGGCAGAGGAACTAGAGATCAAATTGCCAACTTTCGCTGGAACATGGAGAAAGCAAGAGAATTCCAGAAAAAGTCTATTTCTGCATCATTGACTACGCTAAAGCCTTTGATTGTGTGGATCACAACAAACTGTGGCAAATTCTGAAAGTGATGGGAGTACCAGACCACCTTACCTGTCTTCTGAGAAACCTGTACAAGGGTCAAGCCAGAAGCAACAGGAAGAACCAGACATGGAACAACCGATTGGTTCCAAATTGGGAAAGGAGTACGACAAGGCTGCATATTGTCACCCTGCTTATTTAACTTCTATGCAGAGTACATCATGAGAAACGCCGGGTTGGATGAATCACAGGTCAGAATTACGATTGCTGGGAGAATTATCAACAACCTTCGATATGCAGACGATACCACCCTAATGGCAGAAAGCGAAGAGGATCTCAAGAGCCTCTTGTTGAGGGTGAAAGAGGAGAGTGCAAAAGCTGGTTTGAAACTCAACATTCAAAAAACGAAGATCATGGCATCTGGCCCTATCACTTCCTGGCATATAGAAGGGGAAGAAATGGAAGCAGTGGCAGATTTTACTTTCTTGGGCTCAAAGATCACTGCAGACGGTGACTGTAGCCATGAAATTAAAAGACACTTGCTCCTTGGGAGGAAAGCTATGGCAAACCTAGGCAGCATAGTAAGAAGCAGAGACATCCCCTTGCCGACAAAGGTCCGTCTAATCAAAGCTATGGTTTTCCCAGTAGTAATGTATGGCTGTGAGAGCTGGTCTGTAAGGAAGGCTGAGCGCCGAAGAATGGATGCTTTCGAACTGTGGTGCTGGAGAAGACTCTTACGAGTCCCTTGGGCTGCAAGGAGGTCAAATCAGTCCATCCTAAAGGAAATCAACCCTGAGTGCTCATTGGAAGGACAGATACTGCAGCTGAAGCTCCAATATTTTGGCCACCTAATGCGAAGAGAAAATTCTCTGGAAAAGACCCTGATGCTGGGAAAGACGGAAGGCAAAAGGAGAAGGGGACGGCAGAGGATGAGATGGCTAGATAGCATCACTGATGCAATGAATATGAACTTGAGCACGCTCCGGGAGAGAGCGCAGGACAGGAAGGCCTGGCGTGCTATGGTCCATGGGGTCACGAAGAGTCGGACACGACTGAACGACTAAACAACAACAACAACAACAACAAGGTGAATATGAGCCAACGATGTGATGTGGCTTCAAAAAAGGCAAATGCTCTTTTGGGCTACATTAATAGAAGTATAGCTTCCAAATCATGTGAAGTACTAGTCCCTCTACTCAGCACTGGTTAGGCCTCATCTGGAGTACTGTGTCCATTTCTGAGCACCACACTAAGAAGGATGCAGACAAACTGGAGAGGGTTCAGAGGAGGGAACAAAGATGATCTAGCGGACTGGAAACAAAGCCCTACTACGAGAGACTGAATGAACTGGGCATGTTTAGCCTTGTGAAGAGAAGACTGAGGGGAGATATTAGAGGGTTCTTCAAGTACTTGAAAGGCTGTCACAGAGAGGAAGGCCAGGATCTCTTCTCGATCATCCCAGAGTGCAGGACATGGAATGATGGGCTCAAGTTACAGGAAGCCAGATTCCAGCTGAACATCAGGAAAAATGTCCTGACTGTTAGAGCAATACGACAATGGAAGCAATTACCTAAGGAGGTGGTGGGCTCTCCCACGCTGGAGGCATTCATGATGAAGCTCGACAGCCATCTGTCAGGGATGCTTTGACTTGTATTCCTGCATTGGGGAGGGGGTAGGACTCAATGGTCTTATAGTCCCCTTCCAACCCTACTATTCTATGATTCTATGAAACATGGGTCAAAGATGGAAGTACAGTTGAATTAAAGCAATTCACTCCTAGGGATGTCAGAGAATTCCGCCACGGATCTCGGTGAGGCCGAATGCCAGTGCATTTGGCCCCCCGAAATCTGTGGCGGAATGGCCTGCTACCCCTCTGCCCCCCGCGGATCCCCTCCGGGATGAGACTTACCTGGGGCGGATCTTCCAGGCAGCAGCGGCTCCGGCGGCGGCTCCAATGGTGGTGGCGGCTGGTCTTCCATCCAGCTGCCACCGCCGTCATTTCCAGGCTTGTGAAAAAAAAAAAAAAAAAAGACGTGATAGGCTACATAAATCTTAATATAGCCTATCATGGTTGCGGGCGGGTTTTTTTTTTTAAAAAAAATGTGTACCCAAATGGCGGCAGCTACGGCCGTAGTCATTTGCGTTCCTTCTTTTTACCGTCCTAATCTATGTAAATATTTACGTAGACTATGACGGCGGAAATAAAGGGGAATGCAAATAGCGTAGTGGGTGCCATTTGCGTCCCCTTTTGATTCGCCATTTTAGCCTACATAAAGATTTACATAGGCTAAAACGGAGAATCAAAAAGGGACGCAAATAGCACCCGCTACGCTATTTGCGTTCCCCTTTATTTTCGCCGTCATAGTCTACGTAAATATTTACGTAGATTAAGGCAGCCAAAAAGAACGAACGCAAATGGCAGCGTCCGTAGCTGCCGTCATTTGCGTAGGTGGTTGTTGTTGTTGTTGTTGTTTTGTTTTTTACCCAGAGCCCTTCGCGGCTGGAAATCCGGCTGCGGACGGCTTTGGCCTGGCCTGGCCGGGCCTGGCCGGCTGCTCCGTGGAGCTGCCGCGGAGCAAAGCTGGCCATTTGAGGCTTCCGCGGGGAGGAACGGAGTGCCTCCCCCCCCGGCCAGGATTCTGGGGGGAGGGACGGAACGCCTCCCCCCCATCAACATAATCTGCGAAAGGTAAGTCAGTTTCGTACATCCCTATTCACTCCTCATTCTTCACCAGCATTTAGAGCTGTAAACTTTTGGAGATCTAGCGGAGGACTGGCCGTGTTAGTTTCCACATATCTTAAGGCTAACATTCATCAATGCCTGTTGCTAAGCAGCCCTAATTTTTTAGTATTGGCCATCTTCAACAACTTCTTGAGAACTGTTTACTGATTTGTGCATAGATCCCCCAGTTAAGTCTTGTGCAGAAGAGCATTCTTACTGGGAAAGGGTCAACCAAAAATTGGAGGAAATCGATTCCTTATCCCCCAAGCCTTGGGTTATCTTCAATGGTGATCTTAATGCTCGTCTTAGTTCTGCCTCTCTGGATAATACATTCTTTTCAGGATTAAATCTGGAGGAAGAACCAGAAATGGTCAGAGAGCAGCAAAGGACACAGTTTCTAATCATGCAGGGCTGTATTTGTGTGAACTTATCATACAGCACAATACTTTGTTATGCAATGGACATGGACTAGGAGACCTGGAGGCTTCCTTTACATGTACATCTCCTAGTGGGTACACTAGCACTATTGATTATGCATTCATATCTAACAATGCTCCTCTCCACTGACATACTTTCAAAATAATTCCAAGAGCTGAGAGTGACCACTTCCCTCTCGAATTGTCACTAGCACAACTTGTGCCTCCAACTTCTCCTAAATCATCTGATGAAACACAGTACTTGATATTCAGTAACAGAAGGCTAAAATGGAATGGGGGAGTCCAGGGAAAAAAATGACTAAGGTTTTGGACTTCCTTGGTTTTGCCATACTAAGGGATAACGTCCTATTTGAAAAAGCAACAATATTGGTGCTTATGAGTGCATAATCCTACAAATACGATCTTTAATGACAACAACTAGTATGTTTAAAAAGAGAAGGTTGAAGATTCAGATATGGTTTGATGAGGAATGTCAGAAGAGGAAGAAAAGACTAGTCAGGGAACTCAGGGAAGTGAAGTTAAAGACAGATGAGAAAAACCTTACCTTATCCTCAAATACATATAGCTCAACTACAGTATGATTATCAAGCAAAGATTAGCTAGGGATGGACGATTCATCACCGTCCGGGATGGGGGAGCTTGATGAACTGCCCCCCGCAGCTCACACAGCCCAGGCCTGCTCGGTGAGCTTCCCTGCTCGCCCAGCCTGCCCGCAAGCTGTGCGAGCTGCCCCTCTTTCTTGCACTGGTGGAGTTCTGCAGGGGGCAGTTCGTCAAGCTCCCCGGCCGATCCCGGATGGAGATGGGCTCGTCCATCCCTTGCTCAATTACAGCATGATTTAGGGATGTCAGAGAATTTCTCCACGAATCTCCGGGAGGCCGAATGCCAACGCATTCTGCCCCCCAAAATTGGTGGGGAAATTCTCCAACGGCCCCCCGCCCCCCCTGGGATGGGACTTACCATGGCCGAATGTCCCTCGCGGCAGCGGGTCCCAGCGGCGGTTCAGTGGCGGTGGCGGCTGCGACCGGTCTTTCGACCGGCTGCCGCCGCTGCCATTTCCAAGTAAAGTATATATATATATATATATATATATATATATATGTAAAAGTGATAGGCTACGTAAAGATTTACGTAGCCTATCATGGCTAGATTTCCAAAGTCAGCCGTGATAGGCTACGTAAATCTTTACATAGCCTATCACGGCTGACTTTGACAAAAAAAAAAGTGCGTACTCAAATGGCGGCGCCCAAGGGCATCGCTATTTGCGTTCCTTATTTGGGCACGGGTAGTCTATGTAAAGATTTATGTAGACTACGTAGTCTACAGAAATCTTTACGTAGACTACCCGTGCCCAAATAAGGAATGCAAATGACGGCGCCCATGGGCGCCGCCATTTGCGTACGCGCTTTTTTTTTTTTCAAAGTCAGCCGTGATAGGCTACGTAAATCTTTACGTAGCCTATCACAACTGAATTTGAAAATCTAGCCGTGATAGGCTATGTAAATCTTTACGTAGCCTATCACGTGTTTTTTTTTTTACTTTACTTTTTTCTTTCGCGGCCGGGGAGACGGGGCGTTCCCCCCCGGCCAGAACTTCGGCGGGGAGGGATGGGGCGCCTCCCCCCCACCCCGAAAAAAGCTGTGGGATGAGGTAAGGGACTTTCGTCCATCGCTAATGATTATAAAACAAAGATATGAGTCACAGTGAAAAGAATTAGTGGATTCAACAGTTCAAAAGGATGTTCTGAAATGTTGTCATTTGGTTGTGCAAGATACAAGGAAGATAAATTACTCTCTTGAAGCATCAGTGCAAGGAAAGGACAGGGGGGAAAATTTCACTGCCATATATTGCCTCTGAACAGGTCTGTCCACACAAGTCCCCCAAACTCTGTCATTAGATCTCCCTGAATGGACAGATGTCACTTTCAATCAGATCAAGAGGATTGTGGCAAGACGATCAGTTAATAAATCGCTGGAAGAACACATGATCTCCATGGAAATTTATATGGTGAGGCCAGAGTACTGGATCCCAATTTTTTCACATCTGTTTTCTTATACAAACCGCACTGGCTGTGTATCAGAGGAGTGGAAGCTCAGCATCATTGCTCCCATACATAAAAAGGGAGATAAGAGAGTTCCAGCTAATTATAGGCCTTCTGGCCAAGGGCCAGTGTGGGGAAGGAGGGTGATGGCAGCCATCCCCCAGCCTCTCACCCTGGCCTCCAGCAGGTGGGGGGAGAAGAGGATAGGTGTCTCCTTCTTCCCTCGATCCCCACCTGCTACAGTGGCATCAGCAAAGTACAAGCTGGTCATTTTCCGTAAGGCCAGGAAACCTTACAGAAAACAACCAGCCTCTCCCATGCGACTGCTGCTGTAGCAAGGATGGTGGAAGGAGGAAGGGCGCTGCTGTCTTCCCCTCTCCTTGCTGAGGGAGCGAGTGTGCAGCCAAGCTCTTGCATGACTCAACACGCCACGAGTCAGGCAAGAGCTCAGGTCTGTGAACTGGTGTCCGGGGCCCCGAACCGGCAACTTCTCGCCAGGCTTCGAGACCCAACCAGAGGCTTGCACCATCCCTACTACTAGCCTTCTGGATGTTCCAGAGTCTGTGGCAGAACACAGCAATCCCCCCCCGCCACCCCACAGAATCCCCCCGGGACGGAGCCTGCCTGCCGGTGGATGCGGCGGCTTCAGCGGATGACGCAGCAGATGCAGTGGTGGCTCCACCTCGTCTTCTGTCCACTGCCGGATTGCTGCGGCCACAAATGGCGGCCGTAGTAGCGGCTGCCATTTGCGTGGCTGCCTTTTGCCATGATAGGCTATGTAAATACTTATGTAGCCTATTACGGCAAAGAGCAAGGGCGCAAATGGTGGCCGCTACAACGGCCACCATTTGCGGCCGCAGCAGCCCGACAGCGACCGGAAGTCCTGCTGTGGCTGGCCCTGGCTGGTGGCTCTACAGAGTCGTCGTGGAGCAGAGCCGGCTGGGGAGGATTCGGGGGGGGGACAGAGTGCCTCCCCCGCACCGCAGAAGCCCCACAACGGAACAATGTGAGGGATTTGTACATCCCTAGATTTAGTTGGCACAGCCAGTGATGCACTTCTCCCATTTTGATCTACATATCATTGTGGGGTGTCTTTTCCAGGCTAGCTATGACAGCTATTAACACCAAGTATCAACATCAACTGAACTTAGAACCAGACCTTTGAATCGCTGTATCCCAAAGTGTTAAACCAAGATTTTTAGAAATAATGGAGCCTATGCAACCACATTGCTCTTGCTAAAGAGTATTATTAATAATATTCTTAGTGAACACAAAAAGGTTTTTCTTACTGATAATAAATAAAACTAATAATTTTAAAAATATTTCAGCTTGATCTATGTTTACCTTGACATACTTGCTACTCCATATCTGAACAACATGGGAAGCTGCCTTTTTGCCAACTCAGTCCCTGAAGCCCCCTCTTGACTCTTCCACTCTGATTGGCAGCCACTCTATAAGGTCTCACAGAAGCAGCTTTCCTGGCCCCATGACCTGAGTTCCTCCTTTGCAGATGAGCCCATAGATGGAAGCTTCTCAGCACAAAGGTGGTCTCTGTCAGCAAACTTCCATTTCTTTCTCTCCCCTACCACAACAGGTCCTCTCCTGATCTCTCTCACATCCCCATTTTTGTTCCAAATGGAATACAATAGAGCCACGCAAAACGGGCCTCTTGAAATCCTCCACCTCACTTGTCGGCAGAGGAATTTGGGAGACAATTCCACCACATTTCTCCAGGGGGAGGAGAAATTCTCACAAGTTTCTCCCAGATAGGGATCCCCATTGGCAGGGCTTGTAGCACAGTTTGTTTGTTTGTTTTTTTCTTTCCCTTCTTTTTTAATATGGGTTTGTACTGCAACTGTGTCCAGTTCTGGGCACCACACTTTAAGAAGGATGCAGACAAACTGGAGAGGGTTCAGAGGAGGGCAACAAAGATGATCAGGGGACTGGAAACAAAGTCCTTTGAAGAGAGACTGAAAGAACTGGGCATGTTTGGCCTTGAGAAGAGAAGACTGAGGGGAGATAGGATAGCGCTCTTCAAGTACTTGAAAGGTTGTCACAGAGAAGAAGGCCAGGATCTTTTCTTGATCATGCCAGAGTGCAGGACATGGAATAATGGGCTCAAGTGACAGGAAGCCAGATTCCGGCTGAACATCAGGAAAAACTTCCTGACTGTAAGAGCAATACAACTATGGAACCAATTACCTAGGGAGGTGGTGGGTTCTCCCACACTGGTGGCAGTCAAGAAGAGGCTGGACAGCCATCTGTCAGGGATGCTCTGACTTGGATTCCTGCATTGAGCAGGGGGTTGGACTCGATGGCCTTGTAGGCCCCTTCCAACCCTACTATTCTATGATTCTAACAACATCAGCTGTGTTGGCAGACTGGCCCCCAGGTTGCATCCAGCACAATGCACGTGGGGGCAGAGTTGTGTCTGGCTCCAAGGATGAGGTGGAGTTAGTGCTCTACCAAAATCTGTCCTCCAATTTCCTCAAAGTTTTCTCCCACATGAAAGAGGTTTCCTTTGTTCTGCCTCATTCAGGGTGCTGTATAATGTATTGTTGTGGTGTTTCTGAGCTTACCTAATCACAGCTAACCTCCCAGATTGCCTGCATGTCCTGATCTGAAAAAGCCCAGTTGGAGGAATTACCTCATGGTGCCTTAAACTGGCCTTTAATTGCAGTGTAGGAATCTGAGGAGGCTCCAGGCTGCCAGAGAGATGATTATGCAATGAAAAACAGGACACTTGTGCTCACTCCTCGACCATCTCCTAAGTAAGGGAAGCCCAAGAAACCCAAACCCAACCCATGAGAATTTATCTGAAATTTCTTCACCATTGAATGCCTTTTTGAAAGCAATTTCTCTTCTATCAAATCAACTGAGAATGGTTCAAAAAAAAAGTGGGAGAGATTATTGCACAGAACACAGACTGTTCTGGCTGTACAATTGATGTTAGCGATGTTGAAGTTACTGTCCTTCTTTTCAGATGCAGACTATTGCAATAAGTCTCCACCCTGAACAGTGTTTGGCTCAACACAGTGGCTACTCCATATTTGAACAACAAAGGGAGATGTCTTTTTACCAAGTCAATCCAAAAGTCCATCAAGCCTAACCTCTCCCACATCTCCTTGTTCCAAATGTAGTAGACCATTATGGATGTCAGATTGAAGTCAGTGAAACTGAAATCACTCTCCTTCTTCTCAGACGCAGACCATTGCAGCAAGTGTCCAGAAGATCAGCAGCTAACCAAGGGCTGAGATCAATGTCTTCACAAGGATGTAATTGTTCTTTCTTGTGAAAAACCATTGGATATCAATAATCAAGGCCAATAACTGGGACCTCTCCTACATTCTCCTCATCTCCCTCCTGCTTTCCTTCTTGTAAGCAAACTTAGTAGGAGTTCATCCTGAAAGGCTGGATATAAATAATTGTAATAAATAAGGACATTTCTCTAAAAACAACCATCTGTTGGTTTAATTCTGTTCATCATAAAAGCAAAGATGCCACATTACTTGGTCTTCCAAACAACAAATACTATGCAACAGCCTTGACCTTCATGCCTTAATTGCATAATATAATAGTTCACTGAGGAGTGTCTTGTAAATCTCTGAAGACTTGATTACCTTAACAACAACAACAACAATAACAACAACAGCAACAACAAATGTTTATGGCACACTTGACTTTTGTTTCTCCTCCTATTAGATCATCAAGATAAACACTGGTTTGTGTTAGGGACAGTCCCTCAAGAATCAAAGAACACCCTGGACTGACACTGACACCATGTCCTCTCTTAGAAGGTCCAATGAACTCTGTTAACTATGCCTCCCCTCTCTCCCCCCCCCACACTAGGACCTCCTCCAAATATGGGGCATTTTTGTTTTTTTTTTGCCAGTTTTGTGCCATTCTGGGCCACCAATCCTGAATTTTGTGCCACAACCTGAAGCGTGAGAATGATATAACCATGTTGTGGCATGATGAAAGCTAATCATCATCATCCCCATCATCCCCACTTTCTCATATCTCCTCTGAACTTATGCCAAAGTTTTGTGCTAGTTTTGTGCTGTTTTGTTCTACAAATCCTGAGTTGTGTTCCAGGCTGAAGAGTGAAAAAGAGATACCGTTAGGTGGGTCCTGGTGAAAGCTGAAATATCCACTGTCTCATATCACCACCAAAGTGTGCCAAAGTTCTGTGCTACTTTGTGCTCTTTGGTGCCATGAATCCTAAGTGGCACCAAAGTGCCACCCCCTGAAGCATGAAAATGGCATAGCCTTAGGTTAGGTGACGCTTGGCGAAGGCAAAAAATTCATATCCTCCTATCTCATCTGAACCTATGCCAAAGTTTTATGCTAGTTTTGTGCTGTTTTGTGCTCTTTTGTGCCAACTCTGAGATAGGTTAGGAGGTGATATGGGGATATAGATATTCTATTGTTTGCCATGCCATTCCAAGCGTTGCCATTTTCATACTTTGTGGGGAGCACAAAACTTGGGATTTGTGGAGAAAGAAACATAAAACTAGCGCACAATTTTGGCATAGCTTCAGAAGTGACATGAGAAAGTGGATTTTTTGCCTTAACCAAGCCCCACCTAGGGGTATGACATTTTCAAACTCTTGGTGACAGCACACGGGTACAGAAGTGATATGAGATTGTGGGAAATTTCAGCCATTGTCTAGTTCCACATAAGGGTATATCATTTTCATGCTTTGGGTGGTAGCACAAACATGGGATTTGTGGCACAAAAGAGTACGAAATTAACAAAAAACTTTGGCATAGATGCCAAGGTGATACAACAGTGTGGGCTTTTCAGCCTTCACCAGGCCACTCCTAACAGTATTGATTGATTGATTGATTATATTTCTATACTGCCCAATAGCCATAGCTCTCTTTCATATGTCTTTTTTGCACTTCAGGTACTGACACAAAACCCAGGATTTGTGGCACAAAATGGCACAAAACTAGCATAAACCTATGGCACGGATTTGGTGGTGATATGAGAATGTGGCAATTTTTGCATTCCCCAGGCCATGGCTAAGGCTATATGATTTTCACATTTCAGGTGGAGGCACAAAAGTAGCACAAAAATGTGGCAAATATTTGGAGGAGATTCTACTTCAGGGGTTTCATAGTAAACAGAGCCAGATCAATTGAAAAACGACACAGTCTCAGGATGAGAAAATATGTGGTTTTATTCTGGGAAGTAGCCCTATAAGTTAGAGTGCAGGACCCTTCTTTTTCAGAGATCTCTGCAGGCATTTATATATGTTAAAAGTAACCCCTAAAAAGGTCCATATTCAGTGCCAGAACACATAGGTCTACATCTTGGAATAAAACTACATATATTGTCTAAATATCCTGAAAGTTCTTCTCTTTGAGAGCCATCCTATTGTCCTTGGAGGAGTGTCCCAGGAACCATAGGATGGCTTGGGAAACCCATCTGAGGTCAGAGACAGCACTCTGACCTCAGAAGGGGTAGTCGAGGATCCAACCCCAAACCCTCCCTCTCAGATGTTTTTGGACTGCAACTCCCAGCATTCCTTATGATTGGGTAGGGCTGAAGTAGGGATGGATGAAAGTCCCTTACCTGGTCCCACAGCTTTTTTCGGGGTGGGGGGGAGGTGCTCCGTTTCTCCCCCCGAAAATTCTTGGTGGGTGGGAAGCGCCCCATCCCTCCCCGCCAAAGTTCTGGCCGGGGGGGAGCGCCCCGTCTCCCCGGCCGCGAAAGAAAAAAGTAAGGTGTAAAAAAAGAGAAAAAGTGATAGGCTATGTAAAGATTTACGTAGCCTATCATGGCTAGATTTTCAAAGTCAGCCATGATAGGTTACATAAATCTTTACATAGCCTATCACGGCTGACTTTGAAAGAAAAAAAAAAGCGTGTACGCAAATGGGGGCGCCCATGGGCACCGCCATTTGCATTCCTTATTTGGGCATGGGTAGCCTACGTAAAGATTTACGTAGACTACGGCGAAAATAAGGGCAACACAAATAGCGGCACCCTTATTTTTGCCGTAGTGTACGTAAATCTTTATGTAGACTACCAAGGCCCAAATAAGGAACGCAGATGCGTACGCGCTTTTTTTTTTTTTTTCCCAAAGTCAGCTGTGATAGGCTACGCAAATATTTACATAGCCTATCACAGCTGACTTTGAAAATCTAGCCGTGATAGGCTACGTAAATCTTTATGTAGCCTATCACTTCTTTTTTTTTTTTACACTTTACTTGGAAATGGCAGCGGCGGCAGCCGGTCAGAAGACCGGCCGCCGCTGCCGCCGCCACCAAAACACCGCCGAAACTCCGCCGGGACCCGCCGCCGCGAGGGACATTTGGCCACGGTAAGTCCCATCCCGGGGGGGGCGGAGGGCGGAGAATTTCCCCACCAATTTCGGGGGGCCGAATGTGTTGGCATTCGGCCTCCTGGAGATTCGTGGAGAAATTCTCCGACATCCCTAGGCTGAAGGGACATAGTCCAACAAGATGTGGAAGGCCACATATTCCCTACCCCTGGTATACATCCTAAAGGATTTTCTTGATCCTGGCTGTTTTGTTGATCATTCTCCAACAAAGCTCAGACCACGGTCACATCCCTGCCTTTCCCATCCCACATCAGAAGATGAAGCCTCATTAGTGAGTTCTGGAAAACGTGTTTTTCCCCAGCTCTGCACCTGTGGCTCAAGCCACTCCGAGAGTCCCTGAAGTTGCACAGGTGATGCTTCCTCTTGTAAAAGTCGAATCATTATGACTCAGTCTGATTCTTGCCAAAGCAACAGGGACGTCTGTCTTTTGGAAATTCCCTTTGAGACCAACGACCTAAGCAGCAGAACCGAAGGCAACGTGAGGTAACCTCTTGTGCTATGCCTGAAAAGCCTGGTGTATTAAATAGGTCCTGTGCAACCCATGCTGAGATCCAGGACAGCCTGGGATGACCTGGGCGTTGGACTTGATGGTCTTATAAGCCCCTTTCCAACCCTACCATTCCATGATTCTATGACCACGACTGTGGTGCAGTTTGGTGGAACTCTCTTTCTGCTTAGAACTCGTTGTATTCAGAAAGATACTGCAGCCTCACACTTGCAAGACTTGTCTGGCTTGTTCTGACTGCGAACTTAGGAGCTGAGAGGACCAGTCAGAAGGAGCAAGACGGCAGAACCATCATGGTATCACTGCCGCTCCTGCTGCTGCTGTTGCTGCCTCATGCAGCCTGCAAGATGAAAAAGGCAAATTGCCCCTTGGGTCTAATCAGAAATCAAACTAGAGCACTCAATTACTACCGGCCAGGAGACTACCTCATCAGTGGAGTCTTATCTTCACAATACCTTCAGTATCTCCAGCCATATGTCTTTTCCGAGTCCCCTTTCACCAGGGTTGATTGGTAAGTAGTGATGATGAAATGCTTCCGAACCTGGACATCCCGTTTACTAGAAATGGCCCGTATTTTCTCAGACCCCTGCTCATCCCTAGTAATTCACTCTCCCTACTTTGCCCCTGTTGTACCTTTTGAAGCAAAATTGTGGAGCGCCATTAGCATTAAGGCCAGCATCTTATTCAGTATGATCACCTACAACTGGATAATTATAGTGTTCTCTCATAGTTCCAACCAAAAGAACAAACACCCTTTTTCCTTTAAACCCTGTGACAAGCCACAGGCTGGAGCTATGGTGTCTCTTTCTTGGGTGTAGCGTAAACAAAAATGCCATCACATGGCTTTCCCTTCCTTCCCCAGCATAAATGCTTATGACACGGTCTGAATGTACTTGGAGGTATTGGAGTTGCAGCTACTCTCCAGTATGTAAAGCCAAACACATCATCATCCAACTGAAGATTTGGAGAGATGGTGAATGCACAGGCAGTGTTCCTTGGTGTGACAATTGGGGGTGACACTTACAAATATCTCCCCCATATTTTTGAGGCATGTGATTCTTATATTTCCCTGTCCCTGTCTGAAGTAACTTCATCAAAAGATATGGGACATGCATTCTCAGTATAATGATCCAGCAATTTCACCTTTTGTAAAGCATTTCATTGTCTTTTGTTTATTCTATTAGAACCAACTGTAAATCCAGTCCAAGAGACTAGGTGAAGCTGGGTTGAAATGTCTTGCAACAGGCTGCTCCTCTTTTGAGGTAAGAAGCCCATATATTAGGGATGTCAGAGAAATCCACTGCAGATTCAAATGAGGCTGGATTCTTTGGAATCCGGCCTCAGGAATCCGCAGTGGATCAGGACTAATTACCTCCGCTGCAGGAGGACTGGAGGCGGAATGGCACTCGGCTGCTTCTTGCCAGCCAGAGCTGTTCGCCTCCTCCCTGTCCCTACCGTTTGCCATGTCTTTTTCTTAAAAAAAAAAAAATGGCAATTGGCAGGATGTGCCCATAGACTTAGATGCAAATAGAGTCATGGATCTTGCATCTAAGTCAATGTGTCCATAGGCTTATACGCAAGATTCACAGCTCTGTTTTGCATATAAGTCTATGGGCACATTCTGCTGATCACTATTTTTTTTTTTTTTTTTAAGAAAAGACATGACAATCGGCAGGGACAGGGAGGAGGCGAACAGCTCTGGCTGGCAGTAGGGAAGGTAAGCGGCCCCCAAGCTAGTCCTGGCCCCCAGAATCCTTGCGGAGCAGAGCCACTCCAGAGGATTCTGGGGGGGGGAGGAATGGATTGCCTCCCCCTCCCCCCATGGATTCCCCACCAGAACAGACGGTGGGGAATCTGTACACCCCTACCACATATATATATATACATATACATACACACACACACACACACACACATATACATGGAAGATAGAAGAACTAACACAGAGTATTCCAAAACTATATTTAAGCTTCCACCCTCATCAGTAGCTGTGCTGTTAAGTGGATATCAGGAGTGGCAGTTTGGAAAGCCTGCAGGGAAAAACAAAAAAACAGAGGTGCGATTGTTTAATGCCTACAAATTGTCCTCCAGATGAAGCCCATTGCAACTAATGGCTCTCAGTCTTTAGATCCAGAAATTTTCATTGAATACACGTGTGTGTGTGTGTGTGTGTGTGTGTGTGAGTGAGGGTGAGGCCCGCATGGTGCCAACATTGTTTCCTTTTTGGAGCCAGGTTATGATGTTTCTCTTCAATCAGGAATTTGAGAGCAAATGATGAGTTTTTAATCAGGTGCTGGTTTTGTCCAATGACTTGATTAAAATTGTTTTAGATGTATGTTGTCCTCACAGTATCTGACTGTGTCACCCTGGTAGTGCAAATTACATTGCACTATGGATACTAGGTTCTGAACCAAGCGCAAGAGAAGAATCCAACTGAAGTTACACATGTGCAAGTGTGGTTGCGGAAGCGGTTTTGCGTTCTGCTTGTGCAATGCGTTGTGCCACCCATTGGGCATCTGCTTCAGGTATGCAACTTTTTGCACCTGTTGTGCAACCCTTTGTGCAATCTGTTGCGCGACCACTTTGCACCTGCATTGCAACTGGCTGTGCAACTGGTTGTGCATCAGAAAGATTCAGCACAGCTGTGCTAGTGGGTATTTGATCTTGCAGTACATCACCATTGCCTTTATGTAAATGGTTTTACACTGTGTACAATGTATTTTAATTTCTATAAAATGCTGTATTGTCCTGGCCGTGGGCTGACAAGATTTAGAGGTGCCAAGATAGTGATAAGCCAGTTCCAGGTTTGCTTACAAGAAGACTTTATGGAGTACTTACAGTGCACAGGCGTACCCAATGATTGGATCAGACAGCTTTGCTGAACCCAGAGCCAAGGGGTAAGATGGGCTTTATACCATCCATGTTAGCACTGAGGCAGCATGACAGCAGCAAGTGTTCAGCTGCAACCTTCCCAGCATAGACAAACAGTGCTTGTTCAGAAGGAAAACCATCAGAGCTTTCCCAGCACAGACATCTGTAGCTTAGCATATATAGAGCCTCACTTCTCAGGTGCATCCTAGGCCTGGATAAGATAACCGGTTCAGAGCTCGTTACCATGGAACATGCTGAGGTGGCAATATCGACCTTTGACTCATCTTACCAGCCAAGAGGCCCACCTTGCAAGAGAATTGCACTAATAATGAACCAAAGCGGAGAGCATTATGGATCTCTAGGCCCCTTGAAAACTACTCATAACTTGGTTACAGGCCGGGGACGTTACAAACGTCCAGCAAGCTTCCATGATGCGGTGGTATAGGAATGTAAATATATACATTGATTTTGTTCTTTGAAGCTGCAGACTTGCCCTCTCTGAGAATGAGGCATAATTAGGGATGTACGAAAGGGACTTACCTTGTCCGCAGCTTTTTTTGCGGTGGGGGGGAGGCGCTTCGCTTCTCCCCCCGAAGTTCATGCGAGCGGGGGGTGTCTTCCCGCCTTGCCCGGCTGAAATTCAGGCCGGGGGGGAGGCTTCCCGCCTCACCCCTGGTCGAAATTCAGGCCGGGGAGAAGCGCCCCGTCTCCCCGGCCGCGAACTTCAGCAGAAAAGTAAAAAAAAAAAAACAGAACACCCCATGATAGGCTACGTGACGATTAACGTAGCCTATCACGGCTAGATCTGAAAAGTCAGCCATGATAGGCTACATTAATCGTCACATAGCCTATCACGGGTGACTTAAAAAAAAAGAAAAAAAAAGCGCGTACGCAAATGGCGGCCCCCATAGGGAGCCGCCATTCGCGTTCCTTATTTGGTCGCTGTAGTCTACGTAAATCTTTACGTAGACTACGGCGAAAATAAGGGCAACGCAAATAGTGTTGCCCTTATTTTCGCCGTAGTCTACGTAATCTTTACGTAGACTACAGCGACCAAATAAGGAACGCGAATGGCGGCTCCCTATGGGGGCCGCCATTAGCCGTACGCACTTTTTTTTTTTAAGTCACCCGTGATAGGCTACGTGACGATTGACGTAGCCTATCATGGCTGACTTTGCAAATCTAGCCGTGATAGGCTACGTCAATCGTCACGTAGCCTATCACGGGGGCGTTTTTTTTTTTTACTTTTCTTGGAATGGCAGCGGCGGCAGCCGTTCGAAAGACCGGCTGCCTCCCCCGCCCCTGTCGAAGCCCTGCCGAACCGCCGCTGCGACCCGCCACCGGGAGCGACATTCGGGAAAGGTAAGTCCCATCCCGGGGGGGGCGGGGGGCGGAGAATTTCTCCCCGAAACTACTTCGGGGGTCCGAATGCGTTGGCACTCGGCCCCCCGAAGTTTCAGCGAGAAATTCTCTGACACCCCTAGGCATAATCACTCCATCTTTGTTTTTAAATGGGGAATGGATATTTATTTACCTTGCAATGAGGTTAGGTTTGCTGCTCCCTACAAACATACAAAATGGGATGTGAGGATCAGCTCTTCTGAGACTGGTATTGCCTTAACAGACCTTTAGGTTTATAAAAGGAAGTAAATGACAATTGGTTTTCATTTCAGTCATTCTTTTGCAGTTTGCTACGTCCAAGGTACTGGCACATCCTGGCCTTCTTGTTTGCCATTCAGGAGATCAATCAGACTCCCAGGCTCTTACCCAACATCACCCTGGGCTACGACGTCTATAAGTCCTACTTTGATGGAAGAACCACTTCCTATGCGATGCTACAGCTGGTCGCTGGTGGGGAAAGCAATCTTCCAAACTACAGCTGTGGGAGAAAGGATCACATGCTGGCTGTCCTTGAAGGGGCTGAATCTGACCTCTCCATCCTGATTTCAACAATGTTGGGCATCTACAAAATCCCACAGGTACGAACTGAGAGTGGAGGGGGTGCCAGCCAAGTGCATAGAAATGTGAGGTGAGGGCCTGCTTGGCTCAGATTCCACTTCAAGGCACCTCTGTCCATTGGGGAAGCTGGTCCTCTGGAGTGTGTGCTGGAGGTGGGTAGTGGCAGTGGTGGAGCTTTGGAATCCGAGCCAGGGCATCAAAAAGTGAGGTTGGAGGAGGACCATAATTAGTTCTAGCCTCAGGAGCTGGAGTGGTGGGGCAGGTGCCCAGGGACCACAAGCTCAGAACCCTTCCAATCACAACTTCAAATCATTTGGTGGCACCTGGATGGAAGCAGAGCCCAACCAGCCTTTGGCTCCGAGATGCAGTTTTCACGTCCTATGTTAATTACCCATTGAAGAATCTTCTGGGCTTCATTCTGACCTTCCAGGCTTCTTCAGCGTTTGTTGAAAAGATTCTGATCTCCTTACTGCTGAACTCACACTAGAACACAGGGAAGTTGGCACAAGGCAGATGACAACAAGGGAGAAGCAAAAGCAGGGGTGAGCTACATGCATGAGTGCCCTCTGACAGGTTTTGCAGGCCCCACTTGGTCACTGGCATGATTCTGCTGCTGCATTTCCCACAGCCTGCCAGTCTGATTATGCTGGGAATCATGAAGCACTCTCCTTGCACACTCCCAGCCCCCTGCAGAATCACTTCGGAGAGAATCCAACAAATGTCTTCTTAGAGTAGACACATTGCAATGAATGGACTTCAGTTAGGCATGACTAAGTTGTCCCATTCATTTCAATAGGTCTACTCTATGTAGTATTTTAGTCGGATTCCACCCTCAGACTTCAGCTGTGTGACTGGTTCTGATGATCGTGGCAGGTTTCAGCCACTTCAGGTTTCCAATGGGGACTCTTATCCATGGTGTGGAGAAAGTGGACAGGGAGACATTTTTCCCCCTCTCTTGGAATACTAGAACCAGGGGCCATCCCATGAAGCTGATTGGTGGGAGGTCCAGGACAGGTGAAGGGAAGCCCTTGTTCACTTATGGAATTCACTTCCACAACATGTCGTCATAGCCACCAATTTGGATGGCCTTAAACTGGGGTTGGACCAATTCATGGAGCTTAAAGGTATCGAAATCCAGATATCTACATGCTACCTCTAGTATCGGAGGCAGTATGCCAGTGTAGACCTCTTGCTGGAGAACGTGGGCAGCAGGGTGCTGTTGCACTGATGTCCTGCTCTGGGTTTCACAGAGGCACTGGTTGGCCACTGCCAAAACAGAATACTGGATGAGATGGACCCTTGGCCTGATCCAGCATGGCTCTTCTCATGTGCTTATGATCTTCTTAGGATGTTATCCACCACTGAGCTAAAAAGGCACACCTCCAGAGCCTTTTCCGCTATTGTTGTTAATTCATGGCTTTAATACCTGAATGAGGTTGTAATGTAACCCCAGTGTGTTTGACGGGCTGTGGGGTGCCTGATCCTGCTGTGAAACAATTAAACCTTCATGGCCATGTCTGGTGGCAACAGTCCCATGTGGACCCAGAAGACTGCCCACCCCGCAGCTATAGACATGGCCCTGGAGCTTTTTCTGCTCATGATGCCCCTCGTTGCCGGTAATTCTTGAATAAAGGTCTAGTGTGTCCCCAAACCAGTTTCAGGAACAGAGCTGTGTGTGGGAGGGCTAAATCTTCTGGTGTCTTCAACTGTGCAGCTCTACTGTATTTTGTATAATTGAAAGATTAGCATTCGCTCTGATGGGGAAAAGAAAGGGAGTGCCTTTGGGATGCTGTTGCTTTCAGAATGGGTGGAGTGGCTTGCTTTCCACTGACAAGGAATCCAGTGGGCTTCTTTGGCAAGTCACTCACAGAATGGCTGCACTAGAAAGGGTCCTTGGCATATGTTGACACTCCACCACAACATATACCCCTCAACTTATCATTGAGACACATATATTTTGTTACATATTAATATTTGCTCATAAACAAATAACTGATCTTTATTTCTAAGTATTTATGTATTTATTTACATTATATTAAAAAAAAACAAGATAGGAACAGTGAGGCAAAATAAGAACTGTTCAGAATAAAACCAACCTAAAACCAGCTAGGGATGTACGAAACCCCCTTACCTGGAGTCTGCGGGAGGTCCGCAGGGGGGGAGGCACTCTCCCTCCCCCCAGAATTCTCGACGGGGGGGGAGGCAATCTGGTCCTCCCCCCCGGAATCCTGCCCAGCCGGCTCTGCTCCGCGGTGGCTCCATGGAGCAGCCGGCCAGGGCCGTCCGCAGCTGGAGTTCCGGCCATGGAGGGGCTGCTGCGGACACAAATGGCAGCCGCCATAGTAGCTGCCATTTGCGTCCAGCAAAGCTGCCATGATAGGCTATGTAAGTCTTTACGTAGCCTATCAAGGCAAGCCAAAAACACACTTTATGTAGGCTATTACAACGGGAAAAAAAGGGAACGCAAATGGCGCAATGGGCGCTATTTGCATTCATTTTTTTTTCACCATAATAGCTTATGTAAATATTTACATAGGATAAAATGGCGAAAAATAGGGAATGCAAATGGTGGCCGCTGTAGCCGCCTCCATTTGCGTATGCGTGTTGTTTTTTTGGCTTGCCGTGATAGGCTATGTAAATACTTACGTAGCCTATAGGGTTGGCAGAGAATTTCTCCCCGAAACTTCGGGGGGCCGAGCGCCAATGTGTTTGGCCCCCCGAACAAGTTTCGGGGAGAAATTCTCCGCACCCCCCCGCCTCCCGCACACCCCCCAGGGACAGGACTTACCTTTGGCGAATGTCCCTCCCGGCGGCGGGTCCGGCCGGCGGTTTGTCGGGTCTTCGTCCAGGGCGGGAGCGGCAGCTGGTCTTTCGACTGGCTGCCGCCGCTGCCATTCCAATCAAAGAAACAAAAAACGCCGTGATAGGCTACGTGACAATTAATGTAGCCTATCACAGCTAGATTTGCAAAGTCAGCTGTGATAGGCTACGTCAATCGTCACGTAGCCTATCATGGGTGACTTAAAAAAAAAAAAAGCGTACGCAAATGGCGGCCCCCATAGGGAGCTGCTATTCCCATTCCTTATTTGGTCGCTGTAGTCTACGTAAATCTTTACGTAGACTACAGCGACCAAATAAGGAACGCGAATGGCGGCTCCCTATGGGGGCCGCCATTTGCGTACGCTTTTTTTTTTTTGCGTACGTGCTTTTTTTTTTTTAAAGTCACCCATGATAGGCTACGTGACGATTAACGTAGCCTATCATGGCTGACTTTGCAGATCTAGCCATGATAGGCTACGTTAATCGTCACGTAGCCTATCATGGGGGCATTTTTTTTTTAACTTTTTAGTTCGCGGCTGGGCGAGGCGAGGCGCCTCCCCCCTGGCCTGAATTTCGGCCGGGTGAGGCGGGAAGCCTCCCCCTCCCGGCCTGAACTTTGTGGGGGGAGCAGCAAAGCGCATCCCCCCCACCGCGAAAAGCTTCGAGGACAGGTAAGTGACTTTCGTCCATCCCTAGTAGACTATCACGGCCTCCACAGGGACGCAAAAGGCATCCCTGCGTTAGCCATGATAGGCTACGTACGTATTTACATAGCCTATCACAGCTATGAAGAAGAAGTGAATGGTGGCCGCAGGGCGGCTGCCATTCACAAATCAGCACGGATGGCAGCAGGTAAGTGCTCTGTTTTGCTCACCTTTTGTGGGTTGGGGACTCATGTCCGCACACCTTCCTTGGGTTGGGGGGCGAGGGCTTTGTTCTGCCACTGATTTCAGGGGGCCGAATGCACTGGCATTCGGCCTCACCGAGATCCATGGCGGAATTCTCCACCATACCTAAAACCAGCACCAGAATGAAACAAAACCATACGATAGCCAAAACAACAACAACACACAACTATGCTAAACACTAGTCTTTTTCCTTTCCTTGCTAGATGAGTTATGGCTTTGTTTCAGATGTTCTTAATGATAAAATGGAGTTCCCTTTTGTCTACCGGATGGCCCCAAGGGAAGAAACCCAGTACCCGGGGATCATCCAGCTTCTCCTGTTTTTCGGATGGACGTGGATTGGCCTTTATGCTCCCGACACTGACAATGGAGAGAGGTTCATGAGGGCCTTGATGCCCCTCATGATCAATCATGGCATTTGTGTTGCCTTCTCAAAAAGACTACCACGAAATATCTTGTTTGAATTGTCTGAGAATGAACTACCGGTCTTGTGGAGAACAGTCAAAGTTATGGTTTTCTATGTGGACTCTCACTATGGCTTTTTTCCAATTATCCTGATACAAAATATGCTTGAAAAGAGACAAACTGGGGCAAAACTCTGGATCACAACAACTTTTCAGGACATCAACATGATCTTGTCTGATAAACCTGATTTCTTTCCATTCCTCCATGGTTCTTTGTCGTCCATAACAAAGACCCGAACGAGGACAAAACACGACTACTATGAACCAGTTTCTTTAGCTACTCAACAGTTTTGGCAAACAGCCTTCCACTGTTCCTATTCGAAGCATGTGTTATCCAAGAAACATTGGACAAGATGCACAGAGAAAGAGCAACTGGACAGGCTGCCCCAGGAGGAGGTAGAGAGAGCCCTGTCTCAAGACAGCTACAATACATACAACAGTGTCCAAGCTGTGGCACAAGCCTTAGATGCAGCATATTCCTCCCAATGGAAACGGATGCTGATGGTGGGTGGAGGAGGCAGGCTGGAACACCAAAGGCTGCTGCCATGGCAGGTATTCCCTTCTCCTTCTGCAACACCACCTCCAGTGGAGGGTTGTGGCTCCTTTTTCAGTGGGCCTGTGATTCCCCTCTGGGTTTCAGTCACAACGAGTCCCACCTCTAAAGAACAGAGGGAACTCCAAAATGCTGAACCCTATCCCCAAATGGGTCCAGCACCTTGGATAGCTCCTGTAGAGTTCTGCCTGTGGCCCAGAGCAGATTGTTAGCCCCACTGAAATAGGAGCTACCAACCTCCACTGATCTTTTAGAAATGGCAAAAGATTCAGGATGAAGATGACTGAGCCTGTGGTAAAGCACATACTCATGCCTACGATGTGGCAGTGCCAGCAACAAACAGAGCTTATTTTGTTCCCTCCTTTGCATCCTCAAGTCGTCTACCCCAGGGAGTGGTAAAGAGATTATTAATGGACTCTCTTTTTTGAAGAATGCTGAGGATTAAATCATTTGCTGTCATTGCAGCAAACTTGATCCTCTTCTTGTAGCGGATTCTGTTCTGGTGTCCCCTGCCTCTTCCTGCTTCATCTTGTGAGATCAGTTTCCCTTATTGGGCTTGATGAAGTGGGCAAGGTGCTTGCCGTGAGGCCCCCAACGTGTCCCCTCGTGACCCTTGCCTTCATGGGTAATAAAAGTAACCTGGGGCGCAGGAGTGGTCGAGTGGGGTGGCATATTTGAAGGCTCTGACTTCCCCTCACAAGGAACGATCATAATCTCTCCATCTTTCTTTTTAAACTGCAAGGGGATGTTTATTTCCTATTTATTTACAAATGATTGGGTGTATTTATTTATTTCCTCACCACCCAATAGCTGAAGCCTACTAGGTGGTTCACACAGATTACAAATCACAAATAGAAGATAATAACAATGGAATATAAAATCTTTAACAAACAATTTATGTTTTGCTTTGTTTTTAAATTAATCCACGAAAACAATTACAGTAAGATACTAGAGCTGATAAAAGCAATTGCTATAAAGATGCCATAGTATGCCATGACATGCCTGGGAACAGAGGGAAGTCTTAACCTTATGCTGAAAATATGACACTGTTGGTCCCAGGCAGATTCCGGTGGGAAGCGCACTCCAGAATCAGGGGGCTACGACTGAGAAGGCCCTCTCCCTTGCTGCCACCGCCTTGGACTCCCTCAGAGGAGGCACACAGAGGAAGGCCTCAGATATTAATCGTAGTGTCCTGGTAGGTTCAAGTTGAGAGAGGCCTGCAAATTTGCAAACCAGGATGGAACAGATTTAACAAAATCTTTACATCCCTCGCTAAGATATTGGGTATGTTTTCATGGTTTTTGAATGGCAGCTGGTTTCTCTCTCATTCTAGCTTCATGCTTTTTTAAGAGATGTCCAGTTTTCTTACTTTTCTAATGCTTCTGTGAGTGGACTGTATCTGGATGAGCGTGGGGAGCTGGAAGCTGACTTTGAATTCATGAATTGGGTGCTGTTTCCCAATTCAACTCGAGGTAGAGTGAAAATTGGGAGTATAAAGAGACAAGGATCCACAGACGGAAAGCTCACCATTAAGCCAGAAACCATTGAGTGGCCCACATATTTCAATCAGGTAGGGGAAATGATTAGTGTCATATTTTGGGCTTGTGGCATCTGTTATGCTCTAATAATGTGAGGTTAACATATATGAGATGTCTAACAATCTCTCTTCACTGGTGTGATTTATGGTTACTGTTTTATTTCTGTTGCTAGTTCTGTTTTGCATTGGGGGGGGAAATCCTATGGCCACTTGATTTCTGGGACCTGCACTCTCCCCCTCCCCTGCCACCTCATACCTGGCATGGCTCTTCCCTCTCTCCGTGCTTGTAACTACAGCACCGAGCAGGTGAAAACAGAGTGTTCCTGGAGACCGGGAGGGAAGGAGACCCCAGAAGCATCATTATCACATTTCCTATGTGTCATCCAGTCTCCCCGCCGCCTGCCCAGAAGCCCCCTGCTAGTCAGCCAAAGGCGGCTGTCCAGCTGCAAAGGCAGGGTGGCCAGAGCATGGAGGAGAGAATCCCCTCCGAGCTCCAGTCACCCTGTATCGGATAGTTGGCCGCCTCTGTGTTCAGACTGTCCCAGTAGGATTGCACCCTTACTTTATTTTGTTATTGTACCTCTTACCTTTCAGTTTTGTACTCTGCATTCAGTCTACTTATGTAGAGAAAAGTGTAATATAAATGCTGAAACAAACAAATGAACAGCCCAAGGAGCATTCTGGGGGCACTTGAGGTTGCTGGGACTAGAGATCTCATCCGGTCCATTCAAACTCTTAGATTCATTTCCATAGAAACAAACACTCCTAACATGTTTCCCTTGCTGCTCGTTCTCTTTATCACTAGACTGTGCCTCATTCCAGGTGTGTCGAGAGCTGTCACCCTGGATATGCCAAGGAGATCCAGGAAGGAGAGCCACCTTGCTGCTATGCTTGCGCTCCATGCGCAGAAGGGACAATCTCCACTGAGGAAGGTGGGTGACCTCAGCGGAAAGGCTGTTCCCTTGGGAAATAGAGCAAACTTTGAGTTTGCTTTTTTCCCCCTCAACACCACATTCATAACCAGGGGGTCTCTTCTGGATCCCTCTGCCATCTGGAATGAGGTGACCGATGACCTTCTTGGTTGTAGCACCCCGCTAATGGAATGGCCTCCCCAGGAAGGCTCATCAACTGTGATTCTATTCTAGTGCCAGGTGAAGACGTTTTTATTTGCCCAGCCATTTTAGCACATCAAGTGATGCTGGTTTTAGTGACGGGATTCTCTGTTCTACAGCATTTTCATGCTTTGTTTTATTTTAATTGTGATTAATTGAAGTTCTTATCCTATCTTTTATTTTTTCTGGTTTGGGAATCCAAGCTGCTGCACCCATTTTGGGAATAGGGTTGAACACATTTGATAGCATCTTTAGATTTCTTGCTGGTTCTGCCTGAAACTCAGAATGCATTCAAAGCCCCACATAAATTGAAGTCACCAGCCTCCACTATGCACAGTGCATCTCTTTTCCCTTGTTTAAAGTAATCCATAAGAAAAAAAGCTCTGCATTAAGCATGACTGGGGCAGGGATATCATTAAACACAAAGGCCAGTCTACCAATATATAGAGATAATTGTCTGCAATGTGCTGTGATTCTGTGGCAGACATGCAGGCGTTTCTTGGCAGAAAAGGTGATGTGAAAAGTTGAAGATGCAAAGTTTGGAAAGTTCTGCCCCACAACAACCCCCAGCTCTTGGTTGATCAGACCACTCTCCTGTCCAGTGTCAATTCACTCTTCTACTCCTTTAAATGCTTTTAGCAAAAATTTCCCTGAAACAGTGAGATACGTACAGTTTATGAAGGATTGCTACTGGTTTGAAACTTAACAGACTGCCCTTGGAAGTAGCCAGACCCAAGTTCAAATCCCTGCTCAGAGACAGGGCTTGCTGCCTTGGCCCACTTTTTACAACTTTGATAGAAATAGGATAACGATATAGGTACTACCCTGGAACATTGTTTAGCTAAACAAAGTTGATACTCCATGTTTGAACAAAATAGGAAGCTGTCCTTAGTGCAAATCAACTCAGAAAGGCCAGTTTTGTGTAATCTGATTTGCAAGAGCCCCATAATCTCTCACAAGGCTTTCCTGGCAACACTGCCCAAGACCCTGCTTTTGTGATGAGGCCACAGACTGTATCTCTTGACAACAAAGCAGGTCCTCTACCAGGGAACATTGGTCTTGCTCCCTCCCCTGCTAACACTTCTTATTTCCTGACCTCTCCCACTTCCCCATCTTTGCTCAAAATATAACAGAACACCAACAGTTCTGGATGTAAACGTGATGTAAACCGGAAATGACTCTTCTTCTTCTCAGATGCAGACCATTGCACCAAGTGTCCAGAAGAGCAGCATCCAAACAAGGACCGAGATCAATGTGTCCCCAAGGATATAACTTTTCTGTCCTATAACGAAACATTGGGAATCCTTCTGGGTTCCTTTGTCCTATTCTTATCCTTAACAACAGGTTTTGTTTTAGTAGTCTTCACTAAATTCCTCGAAACTCCTGTAGTCAAATCTAATAACCGGGACCTGTCCTACACTCTCCTGATCTCCCTCCTGCTTTCCTTCTTGTCCTGCTTCCTGTTCATCGGCTGGCCAAAGAAAGAGACCTGCCTTCTCCGACAAACTGCCTTCAGCATCATCTTCTGTGTTGCTGTCTCTTCTGTGTTGGCCAAAACGATCACTGTGGTGCTGGCCTTCCTGGCCAAAAAGCCAGGGAACAAAGTGAGGAGATGGCTGGGGAAGAGTCTGGCAAACTCCATCGTAATTTCTTGTTCCAGTGTCCAGGTTGTCATCTGCTCCATCTGGCTGGGCATCTCTCCACCCTTCCCTGACTCTGACATGCACTCTCAGCCTGGACAGATCATCCTGCAGTGCAATGAAGGATCTGTGATGATGTTCTATACTGCCCTTGGCTACATGGGCTTCCTGGCTGCCATCTGCTTCACGGTGGCTTTCCTCGCCAGGAAGCTGCCTGGGGCTTTCAATGAAGCCAAGCTGATCACCTTCAGCATGCTGGTCTTCTGCAGTGTTTGGATTTCCTTTGTGCCCTCCTACCTGAGCACAAAGGGCAAATACATGGTAGCTGTGCAGGTCTTCTCCATCTTGGCCTCCAGTGCTGGGTTACTGGGCTGCATCTTTCTTCCCAAGTGCTACATTATTTTACTGAGACCTGACCTGAATACAAGGGAGCATCTCATGATGAAAACCAAGCATGGCATCTGATCTTTCATACTAGAGATGGGTTAGAATTCTGGTCCAAACAGGATCAGATAAGAACCATATCTTCTGGTGGGGGCAAGTATGGAAGGTATCCATGGTGCCTTGCTTTCCTCTCTAGCTAATACATTTTTTCCTGGATTAAGTCTGAAGGACCAAGCAGAAATTTGTCAGAAAGCAGCAATGGGCACAATTTTTACTCATGCAGGGAAGTATCTTTGTTAAGCTGTAGTAAAGCACAATCTTTTGATACGCAGTGCACATGGAATAGGGGACCAGGAGCGCTACTTTACATTTATTTCTCCTAGCTGGTGCACTAGCACTATTGATTATATATTGATGTCTAAAAATGTTCCAATCAATGGAGATACATTCAAAATAGTTCCAAGATTTCAGGATCCCTTGATTTTGTCTTGCTAAGGGAGAAAAACGTATTAGAAAAAAAGCAAAATTATTGCTGCTTAGGAGAACTTAATCATACAAATATAATCTTTAATGACTGCAACTAGTGTGATTAAAAACAGCAGGTTAAGCATCAGACATGGTTTGATAATGAGTGTTGGAAGGGCATGAAAAGACTAGCCAGGGAACTCAGGAAAATGAAGTCCAGGAGAGATGAGAAAAGCCTTGCCCCTCAAATACATATAGCTCAACTACAGCATGATTATAAAACTCTCCTTAAAGAAAAGAAACACAGATGTCATGAGTCACAATGGAAAGGATGCAGAAGTTCAAAAGGCTTGTCAGAAATGTTGGCCTTTGGTTGCTCAAGGTACAAGGAAGATAAATTTCTCTCTAGATGCATCAGTTCAAGGAAAGGACAGGGATAAATATTTCACTGAAATATATGGCCCCATACCCAGTCTGTCCTCACAAGTTCCTCAAACTCTATCATTAGATCTTCCTGAATGGTCAGATGTCACTTCCAATCAGATCAAGCAGATTACTGCAAGACAGAAATTGGAAAAGACAAATATAGACCGTGGTTTACTATTTCTTATTAAAACATGGTATACCAATTTATCAGTGCAAGTTAAAGTTGATCTGGCTAGCTATCTTAACTCTAAAATACAAATGTTTGTTGGAATTAAACAGGGATGTGTTTTGGCACCTTTGCTGTGTAACATTTACATTAATGATATGGTTAAGCAACTGGATGGTCTGCAGTTTGCCCCTGTTACAATTCTGGACCAAAAACTTTAATTACCTGTGTATGCGGGTGATCTTAGGGATGTCAGAGAATTCCGCCATGGATCTCAGTGAGGCCGAATGCCAGTGCATTCGGCCTCCTGAACTCTGTGATGGAATGGCCTGCCACCCCCCCCCCCGCCACCCCGCAGATCTCCCCCGGGACGAGACTTACCTGGGGTGGATCTTCCGGGCAGTGGCGGCTCCGCCGGCAGCGGTGGCAGCGGCAGCGGTGGCTGCAGCGGCTGGTCTTCCAACCAGCTGCTGCCACCACCATTTGCAGTCTTGTAAAAAAAAAAAAAAAAGACGGGATAGGCTACGTAAAGATTTAAGTAGCCCATCATGCCTGCGTTTAAAAACAAACAAACAGAAGAAGTAGCCCGGAAGATCCGCCCCAGGTGAGTCTTGTCCCAGGGGGGATCCGCAGGGGGGCAGGGGGTGGCACGCCGTTCTGCCATGGAGTTTGGGGGTCCGAATGCACTGGCATTCAGCCTCACCGAGATCCATGGCGGAATTCCCTGACATCCCTAATTCTGCCACGGATTTCGGTGAGCTGAATGCCAGTGCATTCGGCCCCCTGAAATCCATGGTGGAACGAAGCCCCCCTGCCCCCCAACCCTGCGAAATGGGCCCAGAATGGAGCACCTACCTGCTGCCATCCGCACTGACTTGCGAATGGCAGCCACGTCTGTGGCTGCCATTCTCTTCTTCCATATAGCCACAATAGGCTACGTAAATACTTACGTAGCCTATCACGGCTAACGCAGGGATGCCATTTGTGTCCCTGTGGAAGCCGTGATAGGCTACATAAGTATTTACATAGCCTATCACGACAAATCTAAGGAAACGCAAATGGTGGTGGCTACGGCAGCTGCCATTTGCATTCCTTTTTTTTTTTTTGCCGTTTTAGCCTATGTAAATATTTACGTAGGCTATTACGGCAAAAACAACAAAAAAGGAACGCAAATGGCAGCTGCCGTAGCCGCCACCATTTGCGTTCGCTGTTTTTTTGGGGGGGTTGCCAATATTTACGTAGCCTATAATGGCAAAATAGAGAGACACAAATGGCGGCAGTTATGGCAGCCACCATTTGCGTCCCTGAGGGCTGCCCAGCAGCCGGATGTCCAGCTGTGGGTGGCCCCGGCCGGTGGCTATGTGGAATCTCCGCGGAGCGGAGCTGGCCAGAGAGAATTTTGAGAGGAGGGATGGAGCACCTCCCCCCCCACACGAATGTCACCCTTCGAAAAGGCAAGTGACTTTCGTACATCCCTAGGTACCACAAACTAGGGCTGTGCACTGCCTCCTTACGAAGTCCGAATAATGAGCTGAAGCAAGCTGTTTGGGAGAAATTGGGGCTGCAACATTGTGCAGAATGCAGCCATAAAGGGGTGATCTACACAACATTACAGGCATGAATGGGCCATTCACACTTGTCATGTTGCAGAGAGCACCCCTTTACGGCCACAATCTGTACGACATTGCTGTTCCGGAATGTAAATATTTACGTAGGCTAAAACGGCGAATCAAAAAGGGACGCAAATAGCACCCGCTACGCTATTTGCGTTCCCCTTTATTTTCGCCATAATAGTCTACGTAAATATTTACATAGACTAAGATGGCAAAAAATAAGGAACGCATATGGCGGCGGCCGTAGCCGCCACCATTTGCCTACATGTTTGTTTTTTTTAACCCAGCCGTGATAGGCTACATAAATCTTTATGTAGCCTATCACGTCCTTGTAAACAAAAAACAAACAAAAAACCCCTCCAGACTGCAAATGGCAGCGGCAGCCAGTTGGAAGACCAGCCACCGCCACCGCCGCTGAAGCCGCTGCCAGAGCCGCCGCCGCCCGGAACATCCGCCCCCGTTAAGTCTCATCCCGGGGGGGGAATGCACTGGCTTTTGGCCTCACCAAGTTCCGTGGCGGAATTCTCTGACATCCCTACATTTACGTAAGCTAAAACGGAGAAAAATAGGGAACCTAATGGCGGCCGCCATAGCAGCCGCCATTTGCATACACTGTTTCCCCCCCCCCCCAGCCATGATAGACTATGTAAATAATTACGTAGCCTATCACGGCTGCCTGGCTCGATGCAAATGGCGGCTGCTACGGTGACTGCCATTTGCGTCTGCGACAGCCGGTCCATGGCCGGAACTCCAGCTGTGGACGGGCCTGGCCAGCTGCAGAGCAGAGCCGGCCGGGCAGGATTCTGGGGGGAAGGACGGAACGCCTTCCCCCCCACCGTGAACACAACTCACAAAAAGGTAAATTACTTTCGTCCATCCCTAATCAGGCCCCACCTATGAGTATGTCATTTCCACACTTTTGGTACTGGCACAAATCTCAGGACTTATTGCACCAAATGGCCCAAACTAGCACAAGTCATTGGCACAGATTCTGAGATGATAACATTGTGGATTTTTCAGCTCTCACCATGCCATACCTAATTGTCTGTCTGTCCTTCCTTCCTTCCTTCCTTCCTTCCTTCCTTCCTTTCTTCCTTCTTTCTGGATTACATTTATATACCGTCTAATAGCTGAAGCTTTCTTTTGCATGTCCGTTTCATGATTGAGGTACCAACACAAAACAGTTTCATGCTTCAGCACTTTGTGGCACAAAATTAGCATAAAACTTTGTCATGGCTTTGGAGGTGCTATGAGAATATGGAAATTTCTAGATTCCCCAGGCTACTCCTATGGGTATATCATTTTAACACTTCGGTGGTGGCACAAAACTCAGTATTTGTTGCTGACAATGGTCCAAAACTAGCAAAACCACTTGGCAGATGTTTGGAGGAGATTCCAGTTTAGGGAGTTCATAGTTGACAGAGCCAGTCCAACAATAACAACACAGCCTCAGGATGAGAAAACATGTGGTTTTATTCTGCAAAGTAGCCCTCTGCATTACAGTGCAGGATTCATCTTTTTCAGAGATCTGTGCAGGCATTTATATTTAGTAAAACATAGCCCTGAAGAAGGCCCATATTTATGTCCGGAACACAGCTCTACTTCTTGTAAGGAAACTACATATATTTTTGCACCATCTTCAAAGATCATCTCTTTGAGAGGCATCCTACAGGCCTTGAGTGAGTGTCCCAGGAACCACAGGGTGGCTTGGGGAACTCTTCTGAGGTCGGAGACAGCACTCTGACCTCTGAAGGGGAGTTGAGGGTCCAACCGCTGACCCCTCCCCCTCCTGCTAACAATGTGGCCCCTCAGACGTTTTAGGACAGCATTGCTCACCATTGGGTAGGGCTGAAGGGACTTAATCCAACAACATGTTGGAGGTCACATATTCCCCACCACTGGTATACATCCTAAAAGATTGTTTTGATCCTGGCATTTTTGTTAGTCATTCTGCAACAAAGGTCAGGCCAAGGTCACTCTTCTTCCCCCCGCTCTTTCCAACCCACATCAGAAGATGAAGCCTCATTAGTGAGTTCTCGAAAACATGTTTTTCTCCAGCTCTGCACCTGGGGCTCAGGCCACTCCGAGAGTCCACGAAGATGCACAGCTGATGCTCCCTTTTGTAAATATCAAAAACATCATGACTGATTCTGATTCTTTCCAAAGCTCAAATTATTTCTGTCTTCTGGAGATTCCTTTGGAGACCAATGACCTAAACAGCAGAACTGAACGCAACGTGAGGCAACTTCTTGCACTATGCCTGAAAAGCCGGGTGTATTAAATAGGTCTTGTGCTACCCATGCTGAGATCCAGGGCAGCCTGGGATGACCTGGGGGTTGGACTCGATGGTCTTGTAGGCCCCTTCCAACCCTACCATTCTATGATTCCATGACCATGACTGTGGTGCAGTTTGGTGGAACTCTCTTTCAGCCCAGAGCTCATTGCATTCATAATGACACTGCAGCCTTGCCCTTGCAAGACTGTTCTGGCTTCTTCTGAACAGCTGACTTCAGAGCTGAGAGGTCCAGTGAGAAGGAGCAAGGCACCAGAACCGCCATGGTATCACTGCCGCTCCTGCTGCTGCTGCTGCTGCCTCATGCAGCCTGCGAGACCCAAAAGGAAGAATGCCCCTTTGATTCAATCCGAAATCAAATGCAAGCACTCAATTACTACCGGCCAGGGGACTACCACATTAGTGGAGTCTTATCTTCACAATATTTTAAGTATCTCCAGCCATACAACTTTTCCAAGTCCCCTTTCACCAGGGTTGATTGGTAAGTAGCAGAGATCAAATGCTTCCCAACCTGGACAGCCACTGCCCCCGTTAACTGGAAATCTCCCATATTTCTTCATACCCCTGGTCATCCCTAGTAATTCACTCTACCTACTTTGCTCCAGTCATGCCTTTTGAAGGAAAAATTTGGAGCCTCATTAGCATTAAGGCAGTACCTTATTCAGCAAGATCACATATGGCTGAATATTTAGAGTTTTCTTGCATAGATTCAACCAAAGGAACAAACACCCGCTTTGCTTTTAAGCCCTGTAACAAGACACAGGCTGGAGCTATGGTCTCTCTTTCTTGGGTGTAGTCTGAACAAAAATGCCATCACACAGCTTCCCTCTCCATCCGCAGCATAAATGCGTATTAGAAGACAGCAAATGTACTTGGAGGTATTTGAGTTGCAGCTATTCTGCAGTAAGCAGATCCAAATACAACATCATCCAATGGAATAATTGGAGAGAGGATGAACGCACAGGCAGTGTTCCTTGCTGTGAAACTTGGGGGTGACACATGTATCCCCCCCCAATATTGTGGAGGGCATATGATTTTTATCTTTCCCAGTCCCTATCTGAAATAACCTCTTGAAAAATTCAGCAGAATGTATGTCCCATATCTGACAATGAGGGAAAAATGCTTCTTGAGGGGTGGGGTGTGGGTGGGATAATGACAAGGAAATTCTCCATTTGCAGGCAGGTCTCCTTTACAGCTGGATGCTATGATAGTTTGAGGTAACCCTTTTTAGCTGGAAGTGTATATACATAGAGACAGACAGGACGACAGGCAGACAGACACACAGACAGACATGTATGTTGGTGCAGCCTGCTGCAAGATATTTCAACTCACCTTCCCATAGCCTTTTGGATTTACAGTTGTTTCCAATAGATCAAACACAAGACAATGACATGCTTGACTGGGATTTCTGGATCTACAGACTTGGAACTCTTGGTCCAAATGGCCTAAACCTGAAAGAAAATTTGTAAGCAGAATACCACTCATACCTCAGTGTTTTCTCCTAAGGAACGTTCATCTCCAGGCATTCTAAAGTTCTGCCTCTGATACCCATTCAGCAGCACTGCTACTGATGAGGGCAGAAGCCAAAACGTGTAGCTTAAGTATATGTTTGAATACTCTGTCTTTAGTCTTTCTATCTTTCATACACACACACATATATGCACAGAGGGGAGGGGCATATGTTTGTGTGTGTGTGTTAGAAAATAGTTCATTCAACTGAAAAATGTATACTGGGCTTAGGCAACTGCAGTGCATCCTGGGTACTCTGTCTGGGTTTGCCGGTTTGTTCTCAGGCACCAGCATAGCCCCACATCCCTAAGACTTCCACACTATGGTGCTCCTCAGCTGATTTCTTGCTCTGTTGGATGGCTGGATATGGATTTCCATTTTCATCCTGGGATAGTTTAACAATAGTCAGCTTATGGTCAGCTCCGCACCTCCCCCCCGGAATCCTGGCCGGCCGGCTCCGCTCCGCGGGGATTCCGCGGAGCAGCCGGCCAGCTTCGCCAGCAGCTGGACATCCGGCCGCTGACTAGCAGGGATGCAAATGGCAGTGGCCATAGCCGCCACCGTTTGTGTCCCTGTAGTCAGCCGTGATAGGCTACGTAAGTCCTTACGTAGCCTATCATGTCTGACTTAAAAAAAAAAACAAAACGCGCATACGCAAATGGCGGTGGCTATGGCTACGCTATTTGCGTTCCCCTTATTTTCGCCATCTTAGTCTATGTAAATATTTACGTAGACTAAGATGGGCCAAAATAAGGAACACAAATGGCGGCGGCTGTAGCTGCCGCCATTTGCGTATGTGCGTTTTGTTTTTTTAAAAAAGTCAGACGTGATAGGCTACGTAAAGATTTACATAGCCTATCATGTTGGGTTTTTTTTTCTTTAATCTAGCCATGATAGGCTACGTAAATCTTTACATAGCCTATCACATTTTTTTTTTTTTTAAACACTGGCTGCCACCGCCCGGAAGATCCGCCCCAGGTAAGTCTCATCCTGGGGGGGATCTGCGGGGGGCGGGGGGGTGGCAGGCCGTTCCGACACATAGTTCGGGGGGCCGAATGCACTGGCATTCGGCCTCATCAAGATCCATGGCGAAATTCTCTGCCATCCCTACTTCCAACCCTATGATTCTATGATTCCATGAAGCTAGACTGCTGCCAGTCAGACTTCCCCACTATGGTGCTTCTCAGCTGATTTCTTGCTCTGTTGGATGGCTGGATATGGATTTCTGTTTTCATTTATTTATTTATTTATTTATTTATTTATTTATTGCATTTATACCCCACCTTTTTTCCTCTTGCAAGGAACTCAAGGCGGCCGACATTATCCTCCTCTCCATTTTATCCTCACAACAATAACCCTGTGAGGTGGGTTGGGCTGAGAGTCTGTGACTGGCCCAAAGTCACCCAGTGTGCTTCCATGGCTGAGTGGGGACTAGAACCCGGATCTCCCAGCTCCTAGTCCAACACTCTTGCCACTACACCACACTGGCTCTCATACTGGGACAGTTTAATAACAGTCAGCTTACGGGCTAGCAGGAGACGTAGGCTCAGGTTCCTGCTGAAATTGGTATTTATTGCTTTATGAATAAGGTTTTGATAACATCCTTATTAGCCATTTAATTGTTTTGTTAATTTGGTGAATGCTTTCCTATGACTTTCTCTGAACATCTGTAACATTTTCTAATTATGAATATGACTATGTCTCTCTTCAAGTGGATAATGTTATTTTCTATATGAAGATAATTAAAGGGACACAGGAGAGCCCCTTTCGTGAAGGTGAGTCGCAGAAGTAAGGTTTGGCCCGGATGAGGCACAATGTGCTGCTGCTTATAAAAAGGACACCTGTTGAGCTAATACCTTAAAACCTGGACTCCCAGTCTACCTGATGAGGTCTACGATTGTGCAAAATTTTAAACCAATCTGATAAAAGTTGCCACAGGTACAGCAAGTTCAAATGTGCTGCAATGGGTACATTTCTACTTTTTCCTCCAAAGCACAGCTCAGCACATCATAATTTATTTAAAAGTTTGGTGAGAACTACTTATGTACTTTATTCTTGCTTAGAGGTGTGCCTTTCATCCGTTTGGTGAAATTCTGAGCAGTGATTGAAAAATTGTTAAGCTTTTTCTTCCCCATGAAAACCTAAGGCAGCATAGCAGCTCCGTTTGACTCAGGGCTGGATGCGGCTGATCTCGTCTGATCTCTGAAGCTAAGCAGAGTCAGCCCTGGTCAGTACTTGGATGGGAGACCACCTGGGAATCAGGCTTCCTGCATTGAGCAGAGGGTGGACTCGATGGTCTTGTAGACCCCTTCCAATCCTATGATTCTATGATTCCATGAAGCTAGACTGCTGCCAGTATTCCTGTGACTTCAGAGGAATTCTGTCTGCCATGTCTACTCCTTTAATTATGGAATGTGACCTCAGAAAGGGAAACAACATGTTACTACACAGAGTGAGACCCTAGCATTGGGGGTGGGAGCTTGGGAGACTTTAAAACTTTGCCCCCCACACTGTAGACATGATCTGGATCACCTCCTCCCCCCACCTACCCCCTGTGCCTCCAAGTTGCATTGCCAAAATGGCATCCAGTTGTCATGTAAATAGGGCAAAGCCATGAAGCCCCCACTCTAGGGTCCTGGTCCATAAGAGGTCCAATGAGCTTAGTGTTGAGCAAAACAAGAAAACACCTAGGAAGCAACACCTTTAACCATGTAGTTTGACCCTTGGAGAATTTGGGAGAGCTGAGGATGGAATGCACAGGTGCAGGGAGCGGAAGGATCAGGGCCAAACACCACCTTCCTGAAAGCAGAAATGCAGCACATCGGCCCCAATCCAAACAGGTGGAGGGAAGAGAAGGATCCAGTGTCACAAACCACACTGTTTATACCAGAAATGCAGCACAAGGGCCCTGATTCTTGCTCTTAATTTCCGTTTGGTGGGAAAGGGACAAACAAGGATTGTGTCTCTTGCTAGGGGTATATTCACATGCTAGTGAACACACTCTATGTATGCTCATTAGAATGGTGGTGAGAATCCAGCCTTACTCAGTCATTCTCATTATGTGTAAGCTCTGCATGTGAGGAAGGGCAGTGAGGACAAGATCACAACCTCCACCCCCTCCTGCGCCATTCTGGTCACGTTCTACATGGTGTGGGTGAATGTCTTCAGAGAACAATCTCCTCTGTGCATGGACATTCTCCCCAAGGCCCCATCTAACTGGGGGATTTACTCCGGTTCTTCTACCCCTTCATAAACATTCATGGTACATCATGTTCACCCCCTCCCCACAGTAACTGGGTCTTTTCATGCCAGAAAATACACATTTTTGCAAAGTCATTTTGTGATAGATTTTCCAGTCACACCAGTTTCAGTGAGGTTCAGGAG
Organism: Heloderma suspectum; assembly: GCF_057233095.1. Lineage (NCBI taxonomy): Eukaryota > Metazoa > Chordata > Lepidosauria > Squamata > Helodermatidae > Heloderma > Heloderma suspectum. The sequence continues at coordinate 390,406,463 of NC_139459.1, forward strand.
TCTGTGTAACCTCAGCTAGTGATCCTGCCTTTGGCCTGCTCGGAGGAATAGAGCTGATAGGAGGAAGGGAACGTTTCATCATAACCACTTTTCTGGAGGTGTGCACCAGTGAACAATCGTGTTAGGGATGTACAAAAGTCACTTACCTTTTCATGGATTGTGTTCGTGGTGGGGGAGAGGCGCTCCATCCCTCCCCCCAGAATCCTCAATGTGGGGGAGGCGATCCGGTCCTCCCCCCCGGAATCCTCGACAGCCGGCTCTGCTCCATGGCAGCTCTGCGGAGCAGCCAGCCAGGGCCGTCCGCAGCCGGATTTCCATCCGCAGACTGGCTGGTGCGGATGCAAATGGCAGCCAGCATAGCAGCCGCCATTTGCATCCAGCCAGGGAGCTGTGATAGGCTACATAAGTCTTTACGTAGCCTACCACAGCTGGGGCGGGGGGGAAATGGTGTACGCAATGGCAGCGGCTACGGCGGCCGCCATTTGTGTTCCTTATTTTTCGCCATTTTAGTCTACGTAAATATTTACATAGACTATTACGGCAAAAAAAAGGGGGAACACAAATAGCATAGTGGGTGCTATTTCCATTCCTTTTTTATTCACTGTTTTAGCCTATGTAAATATTTACATAGGCTAAAACAGCAAAAGAGAAAAGGAACGCAAATAGCGCCCACTACGCTATTTGCGTTCCCCTTTTTTTCGCCGTAATAGCCTACGTAAATATTTACATAGACTAAAATGGTGGAAAATAAGGAACGCAAATAGCGGCCGCCGTAGCCGCCATTTGCACATTCCGTTTTGTTTTTGGTTTGGATTGGCTTGCCATGATAGGCTACATAAAGACTTACATAGCCTATCACAGCAAAAAACAGAATGCAAATGGCAGCTGCAGCAGCTGGTCGAAAGACCAGCTGCCGCCGCTGAAGCTGCCTCTGGAGCCGCCACCATCCGGAAGATCTGCCCATGTAAGTCTCGTCCCGTGGGGAATCCGTGGGGGGGCGGGAGGGCAGGCCGTTCCGCCACAGATTTCGGGGGGCTGAATGCCACTGCATTCAGCCTCACTGAAATCCATGGCGGAATTCTCCGCCATCCCTAATCGTGCTTGGTTTTCCCCCCAATGAGCCTTAACGGTCTGCTCAACATGTCTACACAGAGTCAGGCTGATGCAGCTAGGGATGTACGAAAAGGGACTTACCTTGTCCCGCAGCTTTTTTTGCAGTGGGGGAGAGGCGCTTCGCTTCTCCCCCCGAAGTTCATGCCTGAAATTCAGGCTGGGGAGAAGCGCCCCATCTCCCCGGCCGCGAACTTCAAAAGAAAAGTAAAAAAAAAAAAAAAGCCCCATGATAGGCTACGTAACGATTTACGTAGCCTATCATGGCTAGATCTGCAAAGTCAGCCATGATAGGCTACGTTAATTGTCACGTAGCCTATCACGGGTGACTTTGGAAAAAAAAAAAAGCGCGTACACAAATGGCGGCCCCCATAGGGAGCCGCCATTCGCATTCCTTATTTGGTCCCTGTAGTCTACGTAAAGATTTACGTAGACTACGGTGAAAATAAGGGCAACGCTATTTGTGTTGCCCTTATTTTCGCCGTAGTCTATGTAAATCTTTACTGCAGGGCCGCCGCTATTTGCGTTCCCCTTATTTTCTCCGTCTTAGTCTATGTAAATGTTTACGTAGAATAAGATGTACCAAAATAAGGAACGCAAATGGCGGCGGCCATGGCTGCCGCCATTTGCGTACGGGCATTTTTGTTTTTTTTTTAAGTCAGCCGTGATAGGCTACGTAAACATTTTTGTAGCCTATCACTGTGTTTTTTTAAAATCTAACCAGGATAGGCTACATAAATCTTTACGTAGCCTATCACGTGTTTTTGTTTTGTTTTTTAACTGGAAAAGGCGGCGGCGGCAGCCGGTCGGAAGACTGGCCGCCGCAGCCGCCGCAGCCGAACCGCCGCCGGAACTGCCGCTGGAACCGCCAGGAAGATCCGCCCAAGGTAAGTCCCGTCCCGGGGGGGGGCGGGGGGGCCGTTCCGCCACTGATTTCGGGGGGCCGAATGTGCTGGCATTCGGCCTCCCCGAGATCCGTGGTGGAACTTACGTACATCCCTAAGTAACGTGCTACCTGGCTAATGTATTTGAAGAACTAAACACACTGAATCTGCCCCTTCAAAGGTGACATTTCCATCATGAGTGAGAGTCACTGCTTTCTGAAAGGAACTTGTGCTGTGGAGAGAGCATTTTGGACATGGAAGTTTGGAAATGTTTCCATTCGTACGTGATTTTGTGGCCGATATGAGGCAGGTGTGTCACCTATAAAAACTCTCATAGCTGCACACTTAAAAAACATGGAAATGGAATATTCTAACCTGTTTCCAAATCTTCCACACGGAGCATTTCAGGGGTTTTTGAATGCATTCGATAAACATATAAAAGTGCAACACCTTCCGATTAGTTTGCAAGAACAATGGATTGACATCAGGGAAGACGGAGGTTTACCAGATGAATTTCAACAAAACCCTTTGCAGAACTGGTGGATGGGATTGAAAAATGGGAATCATGACTTAGTAAGCAGAGCCAATGATGCACTTTTTCCATTTGGATCTACGTATCTTTGTGAGGTGTCTTTTTCAGCTATGACAGCCATTAAAGCCAGGTGTCAAAATAAGATTAGAAATCAGAAATCAGAACCAGACCTTCAAATCGCTGTATCACAAAGCATTATGCCAAGATTTTCAAAAAGGATGAAGCATAAAATAATGAACTGTATTCATTCCCACTGCTCTCACTAAAAAGTAGTATTAATAATATTTTTAGTGAAACCAAAAAGTTTTTTTTATGCCATTAATAAATAAAATAAATTATTATATATATATATTGTTTAGTTCATCTTTATTTCATCCTTACTTATTTTCTATTTTTGTGTATGTTTTATAATGTACATAATATTTCAGTACAGTAGTACATGTATATAATTTATAAATAAATATACATATATCAGGGGTGCATGGTCAAAAGATTTTCACTGACAATGGTGCACAATCAAAAAAGTTTGGAGACCACTGAGATAGGCATCTGCCTCAGATTCTGATTTTCTGGCTTTGTGCAGCTTGAGCCAACATGAGGGAGCCCTAAGGCTGGTCTTAAGCCGGTAGGGTTTTGCAATCTTCATATAAGAAAGATTCTTATACAAGAAAGACAGAAAGACCAACAGCAGAGTGTTAAAAATATATATATTTTAGATGCATATTTTGGCTTCCACCCTCATCAGTAGCTGCGCTGTTAAATGGATATCAGGTGTAGCAGGTTGGAATGCCCACTGCAGAGGAAAGTTCCTTAGGAGGAAAAAACTGAGTTATGATTTGTGTAATGCTTACGAATTGTACTCCAGAATAAGGCCATTTCGGCTAAGATTCTCAGTCTGTAGATCCAGAAAATTCCCCTTTTGTCAAGCATGTCATTGTCTTTTGTTTGTTCTATTGGAAGTGACTGTAAATCTGGGAGACTATATGAAGGTAAGTTGAAATGTCTTGAAACAGGCTGCTCCAGTTATGGGGTGAGAAACACAGGTATGTATGTGAAAGATAGAAGCACTAACAACAGAGTATTCGAAACACATACTTAAGCTACACGTTTCATCTTCTGCGCTCAACAGTAGCTGTGCTGCTAAATGGGGATCAGGAGTTGGAGTTTGAAATGCCTGGAGAGGAAAGTCCCTTAGGAGAATAAAACAGAGGTGTGATTGGTGTAATGCCTATGAATTGTCCTCCAGATTAAGGCCATTTGGATTAGAACTTCTGAGTCTACAGATCCAGAGATTTCCATTGTTTATATATATGTGTGTGTGTGTGTGCGCGTGTGTGCGTGCGTGCGTGCATGCTTGCACGTGTGTGTATACAAGCATTATATACACCCATTATGCACGCAACTGCTTGCACCCATTATGCAAAAGGACTGCAACCCTTTGTGCAACCTATTGCACAACTAACTTGCAGGTGCTTTGCAACAGAAAGATTCAGCACAGCTCCGGTAGTGGTATTTGAGTTTGCGGAGCATCACAGCTGGATGTTGCCCTCTGTATACACACTGTCTGTTCATCTGTTTTTATGTGAATGGTTATACACTTTGTATAATGTGTTTTAATTGTTCTGAAAATGCCCAGAGAGCTTCAGTTACTAGGAGGCTATGGATTGCCCTATCCAGGAATGGAGCATAATTTTTCATCTTTGTTTTTCTTAAACAGAAAATGGATATTTATTTACCTTAGAGACCATTATTGCAGGATAGGCTCTTCTGAGATTTATATTGCCTTTAAATGGGCTTCAGATTTATAACACAACGTAAATGGCATTTTGATTCCATTGGATGGAGGATGACAGTGTGACTGATCTATTTTCATTTCATTTATTCTTTTGCAGTTTGCTAGATCCAAGGTACTGGCACATCCTGGCCTTCTTGTTTGCCATTCAGGAGATCAATCAGACTCCCAGGCTCTTACCCAACATCACCCTGGGCTATGATGTCTACAAGTCCTACTTTGATGGAAGAACCACTTCCTATGCGATGCTACAGCTGGTTGCTGGTGGGGAAAGCAATCTTCCAAACTACAGCTGTGGGAGAAAGAATCACCTGCTGGCTGTCCTTGAAGGGGCTGAATCTGACCTCTCCATCCTGATTTCAACCATGTTGGGCATCTATAAAATCCCACAGGTATGAATTGAGATTGGAGAGGATGCCAGGTGCACAGAAATGTGAGCTGAGCACTTGCTTGGCTTGAATTCCACTTCAAGGCACCTCTGCCCACTGGGAAAGCTGGTCCTCTGGAGTGTGTGCTGGAGGTGGGTAGTGGCAGCAGTGGAACTTTGGAATGGGAGCCAGGGAATCAAAAGCGGATTTGGAGGAGGACCATAATCAGTTCTGGCGTCGGGGGTTGGAATGGCTGGGCAGCTGCCTAACGACCTCAGAACGCTTCAAAATCCTATCTTCTAATCATTTGGTGGCATCTGGATGGAAGCACAGCCCAGCCAGCCTTTGGCTCCCATATGCAGTTTTCAGCTACCATGTTAATTATGCACTGACGTTCCAGGCTTCTTCAGTGTTTGTCAAAAAGTTTCCCATCTCCTCACTGCTGAAGTTACACAACAATGTAGGGAAGTCGGCACGATGCACATGACGACTGGGGAGGAGCTAAAGCAGCGTTGGGCAACCTGCATACAGCCCCCTCCTGGTCATTGCTATCCTTCTGCTGCTGCATTCCAGCACAGTTGGCCAGTCTGATTCTTCCCCAGCACAATCACTTGGGTTTGACTAACTTCTCCCATTCATTTCAATCTGTCTAGTCTAAGTAGGACTTTGTTGGACTCTACCCTTGGATTTCCGCCTTTTCACTGATTCTGATGAAAGTGGTCCGTTTTAGCCCCCACAGGCTTCCACTGGGGACAATGCACCCCCCAGATTAATGTTACCTCCAGTATCAGAGGCGGCATGCCTATGTACACCAGTTGCTGGAGGACATGGGCAGGATGGTGCTGTTGCCCTCCCGTCCTGTCCTGCTCTGGGTTTCACGTGGACACTGGTTGGCCATAATGGGAAAAGAATGCTGGATTAGATGGACCCTTGGGGTGATCCAGCATGGCTCTTCTTATGTTCTTATGGTCTCCTTATGATGTTACCCAACCCTGAATTAAAGGCACACCCCCATTGCCTTTTCTGCTCACATTGTCAATCCATAGCTGTAATACCTGAATTAAGGTACATGCATTTGATTAGATACTAATAATTTCTGGTGAACAATTATTTGATCTTTATTTTGTTTATTTGTTTGTTTGTTTGTTTATTTATAATACATTAAAAACAAGGTATGAAAATTAAAACAAAACGAGAAGTGTGCAGAATAAAACCATATTAAAAACCAGCACCAGAATGAAACGAAACCATACGACATCCTAAAACAGCAGAAGCAGCAGCAGCAGCAACAACAACAACAACAACAATGCTAAACACTAGTCTTTTCCTCTCTCAAAGAGCTATGGCTTTGTTGCACATGTTCCTATTAAAAAAACTCATTTTCCTTTTGTCTATTTATTTACAATACATTATAAAACAAGGTATGAACATTTAGGCAAAGAAGAACTGTGCAGAATAAAACCAACTTAAAACCACCACCAGAATGAAACAAAACCATAAGATAGCCAAAACAACAACAACACACAACTATTCTAAACACTAGTCTTTTTCCTTTCCACACTAGATGAGTTATGGCTTTGTTGCAGATGTTCCTAATGATAAAACTCAGTTTCCTTTTGTCTACCGGATGGCCCCAAGGGAAGAAACCCAGTACCCAGGGATTGTCCAGCTCCTTCTGTTTTTCGGATGGACATGGATTGGCCTTTATGCTCCAGACACCGACAATGGAGAGAGGTTCATGAGGGCCTTGATGCCCCTCATAATCAATCATGACATTTGTGTTGCCTTCTCAAAAAGATTACCACGAAATATCTTGTTTGAATTGTCTGCGAATGAACTACCAGTCTTGTGGAGAACAGTCAAAGTTATGGTTTTCTATGTGGACTCTCACTATGGCTTTTTTCCAATTATTCTGATACAAAATATGCTTGAAAAGAGACAAACTGGGGCAAATCTCTGGATCACAACAACTTTTCAGGACATCAACATGATCTTGTCTGATAATCCTCAGTACTTTCCATTCCTCCATGGTTCTTTGTCCTCCATAATGAAGACCCCCAAAAGGACAAAACACGACTACTACGAACCATTTTCTTTAGCTACTAATCAGCTTTGGCAAACAGCCTTCCACTGTTTCTATTCGAAGCATGCATTATCCAAGAAAAGTTGGACAAGATGCACACAGAAAGAACAACTGGACATGCTGCCCCAGGAGGAGATAGAGAGAGCCCTGTCTCAAGACAGTTACAGTACATACAACAGTGTCCAAGCTGTGGCACATGCCTTAGATGCGGAGTATTCCTCCCGATGGAAAGGAATTTTGATAGTGGGTGGAGGAGGCAGGCTGGAACATCAAAGGCTGCAGCCATGGCAGGTATTCCCTTCTCCTTTTGCAAAAATGCCTCCAGTGGAGGCTGGTGGTGCCTATTTCAGTGGGGCTGTGAACCCACTCTGGGTTTCAGTAACAACCAGGCCGACCTCTGAAGGAGCTACCAAGGTCCTCAACCCTGCCCCAAAATGGGTTCCAAACCTTGGATAGCTCCTGTAGAGTTCTGAATGAAACCCAGTGAAGATTCACAGCCTCATTGAAATAGGACCCACCAGCCTCCAATGACTGCCGCAAATGGCAAAAGATTCAGGATGGAAATGACTGTGCATGTGTTAAAGCACATAATCATGCCTATTGTGTGGCAATGCCAGCAACAAACAGAGCTTTTTTCATTGCCTCCTTCCTCAATTAGCCTCTCCGCCGGGGAGTTATTCTGAGTCATGCAGAGATTATTCATGCACTCTCCTGATGAAACGTTCCCCTGGACTCCTCAGGAAAGAATGCTTGCCCTTTTTTGAACAACGTTGAGGATAAAATGATGTGCCTTTGCAGTAAATTGATACTGTGCTTGTTGCGGATACACGTGGGGTGTTTTGATGTTTTTTAAAAGTTGTCTGTGTTTTCTCTCATTCTAGCTTCACACTTTTTTAAGAGACGTCCAGTTTTCTAATGCTTCTGTGAGCGGACTGTATCTGGATGAGTGTGGGGAGCTGGGAGCTGACTTTGAACTCATTAACTGGGTGCTGTTTCCCAATTTGACTCGCAGTAGAGTGAAAATCGGGAGCATGAAGAGACAAGCATCCACAGACACAACGCTCACCATTCACCCGGAAACCATTGTGTGGCCCAGGTATTTCAATCAGGTGGGAGAAATGATTATTGTCATGTTTGGGGCTTGTCGCTCCCATTAATCTCCAATAATCTGAGGTTGATACATATGAGGTGTCTAGTAGGGCTGTGCACCATCTCAGCCTGAGGCCCGAGTCAGAACGGGCTGCTTCGGGCCACTTCTGACCCCTTCCGAGGTGAATCGGAGGGAGCACGAAGCGGCCTGGAGTGGGTCAGGGGCTCTCTGAAGCGCCTTGGTTAGGGATGGGGGAGAATTTCTCCCCGAAACTTCGGGGGGCCGAGCGCCAACGCATTTGGTCCTCCGAAGGTTGTTCGGGGAGAACTTCTCTGCCCCCCCGCCCCCCCCAGGATGGGACTTACCTTTCATGAATGTCCCTCCCGGCGGTGGGTCCCGGCGGCGGTTCGGCAGGTCTTCGTCGGGGGCGGGGGCGGCAGCCGGTCTTTTGACCGGCTGCCGCCGCCACCATTACAAGCAAAGTAAAAAAAAAAAAACAACGCCGGGAGGCGTTTTTTTTTCTTTTTTTTCTTTTGAAGTTCGTGGCCGGGGAGACGGGGCCCTTCTCCCCGGCCTGAATTTCGTCCGGGCGAGGAGGGAAGCCTCCCCCCACAGCCTGAACTTCGGGGGGAGCAGTGAAGTGCCTCCCCCCCACCACTAAGCAAGCTGCGAGACCAGGTAAGTGACTTTCGTGCACCCCTAGCCTTAGTGCACTTCAGCATGCCTGGCCTGGCACTTCAGATGAAGTTCACCAAATCACCATAATTGTCACCATTGCCACCTCTGTCACCGCATTGCTGCTGCCTCCGTTGCTGCTGCCTCTGTCACCACCACCAGCAGAGGAGGCCGTGGTGGAGGAGGGGTGGCAGCAGCAGCGGAAGAGGAGGAGTCAGCGGCTGCAGCCCAGGTAATGAGCTAGCAGTTTGCGCAGGGGCATCAAGCTGGCTGCGAAGCTGGATCCAGCAATCTGAATCCTGCTTTGGGTTAGGGGCCGAGCCAGGTAAGGGGCCCACTGAATCAGCCCGAGCTGAATTGTGCCTGCCTCGGAAGCCATGAAGGGGTCCCTGCACAGCCCTAGTGTGCAATAAACTCTCTTAACTGGTGTGTTTTATGCTTGCTTTTCTATTTCTCTTGTTAGTTCTGTTTTGCATTGGGGAAACCAATCCTTGGGCCGCTAGACAGTGACTAGAGAGCCATAGGTTTTTTTATTATTATTGCTGGGAACTGCACTCCCTGCCCACTGCCCCACCACCTTGTACATGGCAGCATTCTTCCCTATCTCCACGCTTTAACTACTGTGTGGAGAAGGCAAAAAGGGAGTGTTCCCAGAGACAGGGAGGGGCGGAGACCACAGAGGCACCATTGGGATATGGTACCATTTTGCTCTCTGCGTTCAATCTTGGTATGTAGAAAAAAGTGTGATATCAGTGTTGAAATGAACAAATGAACATCCGAAGAGCATCCTGGGGTCACTTCAGCTCACTGGGACTAGAGATCTTACCAGGCCCTTTCCAAACTCTTAGATTCATTTCCATAGACATAAACACTCCTAACATTTTTCCCTTGCTGCTCGTTCTCTTTATTGCTAGACTGTGCCTCGCTCCAGGTGTGCCAAGAGCTGTCGCCCTGGATACTCCAAGGAGATCCAGGAAGGAGAGCCACCTTGCTGCTATGCTTGCGCTCCCTGTGCGGAAGGGACAATCTCCACTCAGGAAGGTGGGTGACCTCAGAGGAAAGGTTGCTCCCTTGGCAAGAAATTGAACTTCTTCTCCCATTTTATATTTTTCTGGTTTGTACGTCGTCCTAAGAGTTTGTAAATCATCCTATCCAAGGTGCCACACCCATTTTGGGGATAGCGTTCATTACTTTTGATAGCTCCTTTAGAGTTCTGGTTGGATCTGACTGAAATTCAGAATGCATGCACGGCCCCACCTAAATCGGGGCCACCAGCCACCACTAGGGCCAGGGCACCCTCTTCAAAGTTCAGATCCCTGCTCAGAGGCAGGGCTTACTGCCTTGGCCTGCTTGTTACAACTTAGATAAAAAATACAACAACCGCATAGTTACTACCCTGAAATATTGTTTTGCTACACACAGCTGCTAGTCCATCTTTGAACAACCTAGGAACCTGTCTTTACACCAAATCAACTCATCAAGCCCAGCTTTGTGTAATCTGACTTATAGGAGTCCGGTAATCTCTCACAACATGTTGCTGGCCACACTGCCTGAGATCCTGCTTTCGTTATGAGGACACAGATTGTATCTACTGAACACAACGCTGGTCCTCTACCAGAGAACATTAGTCTCTCTCCCTCACCTGCTACAGATAGGGATGGCGGAGAATTCTGCCACGGATTTTAGTGAGGCCAAATGCACTGGCATTTGGCCCCCCGAAATCCGTGGGGGAATGGCCAGCCCCCCCCGCCCCCCCACGGATTCCCCCCGGGATGAAGCTTATCTGGGGTGGATGTTCCGGATGGCGGCGGCTCCGGCAGCGGCTCTGGCAGTGGCTCTGGACGCTGGTCTTTCGACCGGCTGCCACAGCCGCCATTTGCATCCTGGTCTTTGCTGTGATAGGCTATGTAAGTATTTATGTAGCCTATCACGGCAAGCCAAGTAAAAAAACAAAACGGCGTACGCAAACGGCGGCTACGGTGGCCACCATTTGCGTTCCCTATTTTTCACCATTTTAGCCTACGTAAATATTTGTGTTCCCCTTTTTTCCCACTACACTATTTGCGTTCCCCTTTTTTTCGCCGTAATAGCCTACGTAAATATTTATGTAGGCTAAAACGGTAAAAAATAGGGAATGCAAATGGAGGCCGCCGTAGCCGCTACCATTTGCGTACGCTGTTTTTTGTTTGTTTGTTTTTTTGCCCAGCAGTGATAGGCTACATAAATACTTACATAGCCTATCATGGCAGCCTGGCTGGATGCAAATGGCAGCTGCTACGGTGGCCAACATTTGCGTCCGCAGCAGCCTGTCCACGGCTGGAACTCCGGCTGCGGTCAGGCCTGGCCGGCTGCTCCGTGGAGCTGCCATGGAGTGAAGCCGGCCAGGCAGGATTCTGGGGGAGAGGACCAGATCGCCTCCCCCCCTGTCGAGGATTCTGGGGGGAAGGATGGAGCACCTCCCCCCCCACCGCAAATCAATTCCGCAAAAAGGTAAGTGACTTTTGTACATCCCTAGTTACAGATTCTTCTTTCCTGAATTCTCCCACTTCCCCACCCTTGCTCAAAATGGAAGAGACCACCAACAGTTCTGGATGCATGCCTGATGTCCGTCATGCTGAAGGGATTCTTCTTCTTTTCAGATGCAGACCATTGCACCAAGTGCCCTGAAGATCAGCATCCAAACAAGGGCCAAGATCAATGTGTCCCCAAGGATATAACTTTTCTGTCCTATAATGAAACTTTGGGGATCATTCTGAGTTCTTTTGTCCTATCCTTATCCTTAACAACAGGTTTCATTTTAGTAGTCTTCTTTAAATTCCGAGAAACTCCAGTAGTCAAATCTAATAACCGGGACCTGTCCTACATTCTCCTAATCTCCCTCCTGCTTTCCTTCTTGTCCTGCTTCCTATTCATCGGCTGGCCAAAGAAAGAGACCTGCCTTCTCCGACAAACAGCCTTTAGCATCATTTTCTCTGTTGCCGTCTCTTCTGTGTTGGCCAAAACGATCACTGTGGTGCTGGCCTTCCTGGCCACAAAGCCAGGGAACAAGGTGAAGAGATATCTGGGGAAGAGTCTTGCAAACTCCATCATAATTTCTTGTTCCAGCATCCAGGTTGTCATCTGCTCCATCTGGCTGGGAATCTCTCCACCCTTCCCTGACTCTGACATGCACTCTCAACCTGAACAGATCATCCTACAATGCAACGAAGGATCTGTGAGGATTTTCTATACTGCTCTTGGCTAAATGGGCTTCCTGGCTGCCGTTTGCTTCACGGTGGCTTTCCTAGCCAGGAAGCTGCCTGCAGCCTTCAATGAAGCCAAACTGATCACCTTCAGCATGCTGGTCTTCTGCAGTGTTTGGGTTTCCTTTGTGCCCTCCTACTTGAGCACAAAGGGCAAATACACGGTCGCTGTGCAGGTCTTCTCCATCTTGGCCTCCAGCGCTGGGATACTGGGCTGCATCTTTCTTCCCAAGTGCTACATTATTTTACTGAGACCTGACCTGAATACAAAGGAGTATCTCATGATGAAAATCAGGTATGGCACCTGATCTTTAGTACTAGAGAGGGGTTAGAATTCTGGACTGACCAGGATCAGATAAGAACCATAGTTTCTGGTGGGGGCAAGTATGGAAGGTTTCCATGCCTCTGGTTTCCAGTGGGATCCAGGTAGATCCAGAAATCCTGGGCAGCCTTCCTTGCAAGAAGAGGGAACTCTTAAAAAATTTGTAACCTTTTCTTTTATTTATTTATTATTTATTTCATTTCTATACCGCCCAATAGCCGATATTGGGCGGTATAGAGACCAATATTGTGGGACCAGGCCAACAGTTCCCTCCCCTTGCCAGGGGAGACCAGGCCAACAGTTCCCTCCCCTTGCCAGGATCTGAACTGACAAAAAGAGGAAGGCGTTTCGCACTGCGACATGGGTCCCTCTTTCAAGACCAGCCCTGAAGCCTTCCAGAACCTCCTAATCATAGCTTTTATTTTTTTGAAAAGCAGACCATGGGCCTCAATCATGCATCTTTCTCTCCTCAATTAACAAAGAAGCAGACACTTTTCCTTTCTTCACAGCTAGAGCGATGTGACCCCAAAATGAAATTTTGGCTATTGGGCAGAGGGTCCTGGGACCTGATGCAAACAAGGCACTGAGCCATCACCACCTCCCCACTGTAGGCCCACCCACCCCTTGTCCATTCCCCTGCCAGGAGTTCCCCACCAAATCTCTCCAGTGGAAAATCATCATCTCCCCCAGCCCCTGACTGCAACTGACTGGCCTCCTCCCAAGGAAAGAAGGGGAGGGCGGAAAAACATGTCTTTGGCATTCTCTGTAAATGCCAGCTGTGGCTTCGACCCTGAGCACATCCACCCCGCACCCCTAAAATACAGCTCCCTTTTCATTGCAGGAGAGAACAGCCAGAAATGAGGGAGGGAGGGATAGAATATGGGGAACCACACAGACACAAACCCTCCTCTTCCTTAATGGGTAAATGATTTCAGCCTTACTGCTCTATGATATTAGCCAAAATATATGGTTTGGATCTAGGGATGTATAACACACACACCCCGACATCCTGTCTGGGGGCGGGGGGGTTGCCATGGGGAAATCCAGGCTGAATGGGCCCTACATCCATCAGATTTTGTGGGGCGGCTCTCCTCCATTCTAAACGGTACCATTAGCCTATTGTTGTGAAATTACAGCATGAATTGCGTAGTTTAAGGCATTTGTATCTGTAAAGCACCTCCTCTGATATAGATGGTGACCATTGCAAGCGGAGATGGGTAATAATGAGATGGATACAGGTGCTTGGATGCCAATTGGGCCACATTTCTTGAATATCTGCAGATGGCTGCATTTTGGTTAATCTAAGGGCTTTACAGCTGCAAATGGTGTCCCCTACACCATTTGCATCTGGAGTCAGCCCTTAACCTAGTGATACTGCATGGCAATGGCAGCCAGCCATATTGCCAATGATACGGAGCCGGTGGCTGGCTCCGCAGAATCACCACAGAGTGGAGCCAGCCAAAGAAGATTCTGGGGGGAGGGACGGATCACCTCCCCCCCCCCAGGCGGACACTGTCGCAGGACGGATGGTGAGTGATCCGCTCACCTCTATATTAGCCTACCATGCTGTTTAGAATGGAGGAAACCCACTGTGTGGGAAATCCAGCAGATCCAGAGGTGAGGAAACCCGGTCTGCTGTGGAATCCATGGGTCCGTTTCTTGAGAATCAGGTCTTATTTGGGTCCTCAGTAGATTTCTCATTATCCCTAGTTGGATCCAGGATCTCCTTTGTGTAAGAGGACCTTCTTTGAGAGGAAGAGCTGCAATCACAGAAAGTCCCTCCACCCTATTTTTGAGGGACTCCCCCTCACCCAAATCATGGGGAACCATCTGTGGCAGCTGGGGGTGCAGGCTCATTTAAATAAAAATCTGAGTGAGTATAGTAACAAACTTCCTTTGGACTGGAAATGAATAACACTACATAACAATACATGTTCCCTGCCTCTCTCACTTTGCAATTCATCCCTTTGTCCAGTCTTGCAGGTCCTCAATTCCTGGTCGTGTGTGCACACACAGATTCCAGAGGCACTGCAAGGGCTGGACCACAGGGTAGATATCCAGAGCTTTTCTACACAAGGCTATTGTTGTGAGCTCATGATTGCTCACTCACAGTAGTTTGTGGGTCCTTTGCATGACTTAGTCATCCTCCCTTTCTTTGCAACCATTTCCCCACCATTCTTTAGATCAAGGAAAATATGGTATTATTTAGACATGGTGGAATGTGACTCTCATATATTAGTCCAAGTCTGCTATACCACAGCACCATCTAATGGTTGAGTAATGAAACATATAGAAAGGCAGAGAAAGACAAACACCCCCAGCAGGGGGAGTATGTCAAGGAGCCGATCTTAATCCCGCAAAGGATCTAGAAGCAGAAGCCTCCTATGGCTTTTCAATGTCCAAAGCCAGAGAGGGAGAGAGAGAGAGAGAGAGAGAGAGAGAGAGAGAGAGTGATCCATTCCCTCAATCTAATTGAGCAGGGGCCTGAGTGGGAGATAAAGCAAAGCATGAACCTTTGACTTGGTGTTGAATGAATCAAATATGTGGGCTCAGCAAAAGAATGCCTCCATATGACCCTGCAAGCACTCTGAATTAGGGATGTTAGAGAAATCCACAGTGGATTCAAATGAGGCTGGATTCCAAAGAATCCAGCCTCAGGAATCCGCGGCAGATCAGTACCACTTATCTCTGCTCTAGGAGGATTGGACGCAGAACGGCACTTGGCTGCTTCTTCCACCAAAGCTGTTCGCCTCCTCCGTGCCGATCACCTTTTCTTAAAAAAAAAAAAAAAAAACAGCGATCAGCAGGATGTGCCCGTGGACTTATATGCAAAATAGAGCCTCGAATCTTGCATATAAGTCTATGTCCCCATAGGCTTATACACAAGATTCACGGCTTGATCTTGCATATAAGTTTATGGGCACATCCTGCTGATCACCATTTTTTTTTTTTTTAAGAAATGGCGATTGGCATGGAGGAGGTGAAGAGCTCTGGCCGCCAAGGTAAGCGGCCCTGTAGCCGGTGCTGCTTTGCGGAATCCTCGTGGGGTGGAGCTGCTCCGGAGGATTTGGGGGGGGGAGGAACTGATTGCCTCCCCCACCCCAGATTCCCCACTGGAACGGATGGTGGGGTATCCATACACCCCTACTCAGAATGCAGAATGTGTAATACACAATATTTCCTCTGGATGGATTTCTGTAATGGGGGGAAAGGAAAATGTTTCTTCTATGTGAGGGCATTCTCTCAGTGTATATTCTCTGGTGTTCTTTGATTCTTGGGAGGGGTTGTAACACAAACAGGTGCTTGCCTGGATAATCTCAGATGAGGGGAAACAAAATCCTAGTCAGCCATCAAATACAGTTATTTTTAATTTGTATTTCACCGCATTTCAAATAATCTTCAGAGATCTACCAGACATTCCCCAGTTGAAGGGGAGGAACTACTTTAAAAAGAAAATAGAAAGAACCATAAGTTCTACAACCAATGGCAATCATCCTATATCCCCAATGAGCAGAAATAAAGACAAACTCTTTTGACTCGTGGATAAACCAGTTAGTCTTCTCTCATGGAATGTATCAGGATGGTTAAATAAGGTTCAGGATGGCAATTTTCTTATATTTAAATCACATGAGATGATGATGATGATTGCAAGAAACGTGGGTCAAATTTGGAAGTACAGTTGAATTAGAAGGATTCACCTCTCATTCTTCACTGGCACTTAAAGCTGTAAAGTTTGGGAGATCTAGAGGAGGAATGGCGGTAGTTCCAACATCTCTTAACGCTCTCATTCATCAATGCCCATTGTTAAGCACCCCAAATGTATTAATACTGGCCATCTTCAAGACCTCCTTGAGAAGTGTTTACTGTATTTGTGCATATACCCCCCCTTAAGTCTTGTGCAGAAGAGCATTCTTACTAGGCAAGGCTTGATCAAAATTGG